>NC_045428.1:567039645-568239645 GCF_902635505.1 Sarcophilus harrisii | reverse complement strand
TCAGACAGCAAGTGTTGGTGGTAAAATTTTAATTCAGAGCTTCCCAACTCCAAGCCTGGCCTGATCCATTGCACCAAACGTGTCCCCAGAAGAATGATAGCATAGTTTTCCCATCTTTCCCACCTCAGCCTGTCCAGATCTCATCTTGGCTTCTTAGCACCCCGTGGCTGCATAGCTGGGTGAGGGAATCACCTCAGCACTGGGCATTAATCATTATTTGAACATTTGTGAGAACTTGACTACATCATATTAGATGCAACTGAATATATTTTAAGAAGCACACATTTACACCTAATCTACATTGTGAGGTTTAAATAATTTCTCTTTAATATGTGCTCATAAGCTCCTCCTCCCTTTCTTCCCATGTAGAGAAAAGTGATAAAGAAACTACCTCACTGGGAACATCATTACCAACCTGCGGTGGATCTGACAATGCAGCCCATTCCTTAGGACTCAGCTCTAAGATCAGTCACCCCGTAAGTCTTGATCGCTCTGTCTCTGCTCCTGCTTCCATCTGCTCCTACAAGCCCAGCTCACGAGAGATCGTGGATCTGAAAGCTGACTCCCCGGTAACCTCAGATGAGAAAAAATGTCCTCCTTTCCTGGACCCTCCTCCCCAAGCCTCATCCAACTGCACCATGGACGACCAGCCCCCAGGCTTTCCGAGGTCAGCTCCTACTCTTTGGAATTCATCAAAAGAAATAATCATGGCAGATGATCTGAAATCTCCTGCTACAGAAAGCACCTGTAGCATCAAAGGGCGTCCTGATACACAACAGAAAGAGGATTTGTCTGCTTTAGCCACCCGGGTGCCCTGTACACAAACATCTCTAGATAAGAATGATTTGTGTTTACCTTACCAGGATCCCAGTCAGGGAACTGGCCCCCAACAACCCCCACAGCCAGTGGGTGAACAGTCTAAGGCCAAACTACAGCGTGAGCTAAGCACCCCACAACTACCCTGGAGCTCCGAGCTTGGCTCTGAATTACAGCCCAGCCTTCCTCCCACCCAGCAAAGATCTGGAGATTCGCAAACTGAGAATCGTGGAGCTGAGCGAGCGATACTGGGCCATCCACAAGCAGAAGACTCTGCTCCCTCCTCAGCACCATTTGGCAGCTCATTTACCGAAACAATCATGGAAATAGATGTGGCGGAGCAGTCCGTGGTAGCTGTCCACAGCTTGGCAAGCGGTCACAGCGCCGGCACTGAGGATGCTGAGGGTTCTGATCTCACTTTTGATAATCTTTGGGTGGAAGCTGAGGCTTTAAAGCCTAACTCCTCTTCTGTAATCATGAGTACTCCTGTGCCATCTAGTGATTTGCAGCCTCCAGAGAGTAATGTTGAAATGTCAGAAACAGAGAGTCAGTTGTCATGTTTATTAAGGGAAAATTGCTCTTCATTAAGTCTATCTGGTGATGGGCTGGTCTCCACGGACCCTGCGGCACCTACAGAGGAATCTGCTTTATCTGTAACAGCCGCTTTGAAGGAACTTCACCAACTTTTAGTCATTAGTTGTCAAGAATCTCCAGGGAATCTTACATCTGAAGAAGTAATCCATCCCAAACAAACAGCAGCTGAAGACCGAACTGAGAGTCAGGAGAAATCTGAACAGCCACCCCAGAGTCTGCATCCCCCCGTGGTCCTGCAGGAGCCAGAGCCTCGAGATCCCTCCTGCCAGGTGAGATTGGGACCCGAGAAGGCCGAGAGATCGACGCGGGTGTCTTCATGTGCAGGAGGGCACAGTGGGATTGGTGGAAATGTGGATGAAAGCGTGGCAGCTGCCCCCGGGGACGTCCAGAAATCACAGGAGTCAAAGAGGGGAAGCTTTTCTTTCACAGGAATGTCTGTGGAAACCGTGGGTCAGTTAAACTCTGTAGGGACAGAAATTTCACCCAGGCACCTAGCAGGTGAGGAGAGAACCATCCCTGAGACTTCTCAGCAAACTGAGGCCTTGCCGTCCGATTTCCTTCCAGTCCTCTCTCAGGATCCTCAGAACCCATTGACAGGAATGCCTGATACCAGGGAAAGTGCTGTCTGTCTCGAAGCCACAAGGCCTCTTCACAGACTTGAACAGCTGGTCAGTTCTCCGGCATCATCCCCCTCGCCTCTCCTGAGTCACCTTTTCCCTACTGCAGATGTGGACCGGATTCTTCAGGCGGGATTTTCTCTGCGAGAAGCTCTTGGGGCTTTGCAACGTGTTGGTGGAGACGTAGATCTCGCTCTTCTCATTTTGCTGGCAAAGAATATCATCGTTCCTACATAACCATGGAACAGGTGGACTTGACTAGTCCCTATTCCTTTGAAAAAGATTGAGATATAGATGTATATGTATACGATGTACGTAGAAACCTGCAAGCAGAATGTTGAGCCAGATTTTTTTTTAAGATTTTTATTTTTGGCCAAAGTAATTTATGATCTCTTGTCTAATGAAGTTGTCTATCACACTTGTTTAAGATTTGGGCCTTTTTAATGTATTGGCAGTGTGTGCACACGAGCTTTTTATTCTCATTAATGATGCATTCTGGAATAAAACTGATGGATTTATATAAAGTGTACCATTTTAGAGGGAAGTTGACTATTTTGAAAAGCAGAAGCTATTAGAAATCCCACCTCCTGTCAGGTTAAAAGCATCCTGGCTCACTATCCTGGTGGTTGCCCATTCCATATTTCGATGAAGGCAAAGTTGAGAGGGTTGTGAAGAAGCAGAATGTCAAGGTAGAAACTATAGGGAAAATTAGATTTGATCCAGCACTCTTGGCATTGTCATCCATTGATACTCTAGGAAAATGAAGAAAGGGGCCTAGGATAGCTGTGCTAGAGTCACTGTAATCCTGGGTGTGGGTCCTGGCATATTTATGGGCATGAGAGAGTGGGTTCAAAATAGTCATTCATGCATGATGAGCTACTGCACAAATTGCAAAAAATAACACTTGATGGAGTGGAGTTTAATTTTAAAGTGGAACTTGGTGCTACCCAAATTCTTTTTTTTAATCAAGGAAAAAACCAAGAGCCCTAAAATTCTGTCTACAGTGAATATGCTGATCTGTAAACTGTGAGGAGGTGCAGTAGCCGAGACCCCGGGGGTCCCTAAAGGATGGATTTGGTAGAAGTTCAAGCGAACCCTAATTCTAAAGGACTTGCCCTCTGAGCTCATGCTTTACTCGGAGATATTACTATGTGATTACGAGCTCTGTGTGAACTGAGTGAGGCACAAAGTGATGTCCTTGGCACTGAATTGTCTTGATCTTTAGAGGACAGAGCTGACCCAAGTGATGACTCGTAGCTGTGTTCTTCACTAAAATCCAAGTGTAAGACGGGCATTTCTGATTCTCCGAGTGGCTTTGGGAAATTTGCATTTTCCATCTTTTTCCTCCAGAAGGCTCCCATTTAAAGTTGGCCCTCTTGGTTTTGGAAGCATGGAGTCAGAGCAAGTGTAGAGTATGAGAATACCTTTCTTGTGGCCTTTGTATTGAAGACCAGCCCCTGGGATCTTACCGTCCTGTGGGCCCCACTGTGCACTCCCTTTGGGAGCTCTCATCTTAGTCCTTCTACTCCTGGAAGAGGGAATTGACTGTTATAAGAGTTATGAACATGACAAATCAGGATCTTTGATTGTAATTGAAAACAGAGGCCTTGAATCCAGTTTGCAAATTCTAAAGTCACATGGCTCCGTGTGTATATTTTTTAAGACCTTCTGCTTCCATCCAAACCCAAGTCCATTGAGTATAGAAGAATTCATTTTCTCAGGAGCATTTTTAATTATTATTTGGGGGTCTTGAGAAATATTTGTGTTTCATTCCTGTACCCCTTCTCCATTCCTCTTTTTAAGAGGTTTTAGCAGGGAGGTTATAAATCACATTGAGCAGGTGGCAGAAAGAACAGTAGGTTGTCAGGCTGCCATTGAATCGTGATAGAATATTTTAGATTATAAACCCCTATACCTATCCCCACACCAAAGATTTAAGATGCAATAAGGAACTGTTTACAGGCTTTTCATGAACCCCCTTCTAGACCTGTAATTGGAAGTAGGTCATTTATACTGTAATTAGTGAAAAGCAACAGTACTTTGGATGCTCTCTGCTTTATGATTAATGAATAAAAATAGTGGTCATAAGCAAGCTTCAGAGCAGACTTTTGGGAAGGGGAGAGTGATTAAAGGTGTCAGACCCTTTTTCCAAAAGCTCTTTTATTTGAAGACAGTTTTCTGTTTTGAGAATAGCAGAAATTAACTTCGTCACAAAACCATTCCTTGGGACATAAGGGACATTCTAAATCTTAAAAAAACACTCATGATGATGGAAGTCATAAGTGGCTCATTTAATTCTGGGGATCAGGGAAGGGACTTTTCCAAGTCTTTTGTGCCTGATTTTTAATAAAGATCATATATGCCTGCAGTTACACAGGTATTTAAAGAATACTCAATGAAATTCTAGCCCAGAAGGGCATCTGCCAAAATCCTTAATTTTTGTTTTGTTTTCAACATATGATTATTCCTAATATTTTTGTGCTTTTACCTTTTCTCTTTTTCACTCTTCCATGTGTGAACAAAAATATGTCAATGTTTTTGTTGTTAAATTGTGTGTTGTGTTTTAATTCAGCAGGAGCTAGAAACCTATCAGAATTGCTAGACATTTGGGGATATTTTAGCTTAGCAGGGTGACCCTTTTTTCCCCCTTACTATGTAATCCGCTAAAATACAGTGAGCTCTGGAAAGACAGTAACTACAGTGACTTTCAAGCTTAAAAATAAGTCAATGTGACTGTTAGATCAGTGTTCTGATGGCAGGCAGAGCCCATGATGGCCGGCCGTTACCGATTATGTTCAGCCTCCAAAGTCCAAAACTTGACTCTGAGAATTGTGGGCAGAGCTGACTTCCAAGTTCTATTTACAATATTCTGTGGTGAGAAAAGAAGCTGTTTCTGCCTTGTCTCTTTCTGTGTAAGTCGTTAAAATTTGCATTTCCTGCTGCTTCCTGGCAGTCTTTGTTAGCTAGGCAGAGGACCACTCTAGAGGCCTGTTTGCTGTTGTACCAATATGGAGCACCAGGGGTCAGTCACACCTCCCCCTCTCCCCCTTCTCCCTAGACTTTGTATTTGAGCTTTTTTTTTAATAGCTGCCAGTTTATTAGAAAAGGAATGGACTAAGAGATCAATGAGAGCGGTAATTCTTCCACCTTGTCCACAAGGTGCTTCTTGAAAGCTGTATGACTTCATCTCTAATAAGTTCATATAGCCCTTTGTTTTTTGGATTTAAGCTTTGGATTTTGGATTTAAGCTTACAAGATGTCATGTTCACAGATGTAGCTCTTTAGCCTGGGAGGTTTGTAAAGCTGTTGGAGGAGTTGGTGGCCTTGATTTCAAGGAGTCTAAATACCCCAGTGGAGTTTTCCTTCCCTAGCCCCTGTTCTCTACTATTTGAGCCATAAAATGTTCTCTTTTTTAAAAAATCCATATGTACACGTTTATATACTTAGACATGCATATATGAATATACATATATATCTATTTAAAATACATGGGATTGTCTTTGATTCCATATTATATATATTATGTACGAAGTAATATATAAACAGGATGAGGCAAAATGTAATTTAAGCTCCACATCCTAATACAAGAGTTGAAACAAAACGTGAGCAGATTATTTTAACCGCAGATGAACTGACTACATTCTATCAATCAGTGAAGTGCCAGCTTTTGCTTCACCACACATGGAGAAGCAAGCCTTAGGAAGGAAGGCCCATGTGTCTGGGGTAAGCAAGTTTATCCCAGGGGATTGGCCAACAGTTCAGTCTCATTTTGCTACTCATAAGCCACCTAGAGGGAGTATAAACTTAAATAATTGAGCTGCTAAGTGGTTTGTACACTTTTGTAGGGCTTATCTACAGGCATTTTCGCTGTAGATGTTTACATTTCTATTAGCACTGCTTTTCCTTTTGGCAATTATCATAGGAGACTTGTTTTACTGTAATACTCCTCGGTTGGCCTGTTCTCTAGTATCCATGTTCACCAAGAAGCCCAATTTCTCCTTTTGAGCAGTTGGGGCGGGAGCCTGAATCCCACAGGGTAGAGTGATGACAGTTTTTGCACAAGCTGGAATTGGAGCAAAAGCAAATGAAGCAATTTTAACTGATAAAAAAGCCAACTTTCTTTTCCCCCTGAGGGTTTAAAATATCAGTTGGCTCTCGGCAAACATTTAGGGTGTATATCGAAATAACGGTGGCAACTTGATAGGATTTATGGTCCAATTTATGGATCTAAATGGTCAACAGTAAAAATTGAGAAGGAACTTTGGCTGATGGCTCAGTGAGTAAATGAGAGAAAGAAGGAAGTGGTTTGGTTAGGTTTTTGTTTGCTTTTTGTGCCATGGTTCTACAAATAACCTAGGTATTTGCTAGGGAGCAAAATTTGAGGTATGCTTTTTTTTTTTTTCCCCTCCCGTAAGGGAAATTGTCATTTCTGAGGTACAAACTAATGCTCATTTCTAGTTACACTAAATGCCACCAAGTTGGGGCCCTAACACCCACATTTCCCAGAATGTTTCCTTCTAGAAATTGAATATATGAAATCAACATAATGAGATATAGAAGGGACCGATGGGAAGGTAACCCTAAATTATTCAGTCCTTTCTCTTCACAGAATTGGACTGAACTCCGACCCTCATAATTCCGCTAGCTAGACTCAGGGACAACTGCTTTGGCTTGTGGCACATTTTTATATCTTTGAACTTTTTTGGAGAAGTTTAGTAACACCACAGCATCACATTTCTACCAAATTCTCAAGAATGACCAGACTTAATATAGAGTTGGGTAACCGCAAAATTCCTGTACTAGTAGACGACCATTGGTCCAGTGGACAACCAGGGTCATAATTGGTGCTTAGCTGAGAACAGTTTAGAAGTTAAAATTGGCAGGTCATTCTTCAGTGTCTTGAGTTTACAAACGTAGTCAGAGCTTTCCATTAGTTCAGGACAGCAGCTCAAAAAGGGATGGACGTGCTTTGATGAGTAATTAGCTGTAATATTATTGTAGTGAGCATCTGATGAGATTCACTGAGAAGTTGGCAAACTTTGAAACCTTGAAAGTTACAATGATTTTCTGTTAGAAAAGCCTGACTAAAGGCTTGTTTAGCTCAGGGGTTCTCACCTAGCCTGAGATCAGTGAACTGGTTTTAGGGGATTTTTAAAAAATGTATATTGTCATAGTTATTTCAGTATTGCTTTTCTTGGCCATCCTCTAGTTTATTTTAGGCATTAAAAAATATTGTAAGAAGATGATCATTAGCCCTCACCAGACTTCCAAAGTCTGATACAAGAAGGCTAAGAACCCTGGTTTAGATGAAGTACTTCATTTTACCCATACCAGGCTGTTGTGGAATTGATACAGCAAGGGTTGTTTTTTTGTTTTGTTTTGTTTTAAAGAAAAACCTAAAGTGAAGTTGACCTCAAAATATAGAAAATAAAGCTTTGAAGTCTAGATCCCTTTTTAATTTTTTATTAAAAAAAAAAAAAAAAGGCAAACCAACAGCCAGGGATGAAATGCCCTCACCCTTGTATCAGATCACTCATTACAGAATTAGAATATCATTTTTAGAAGAGGGTAGAGGCTAGCCTTATAAGCAAGAGGGCCTGGGGTATACAAGTCATGTGACAAGTCACTATAGTCTCTCAGTGCCCAGGGTAGCTTATAAGACAAGGTCACAGGTGATTTGGGGATCTACAACAACTTTTTCCCACCTTAGCAGGGATATTTGTCACAAATGAAATCACAAGTGTGGCCGTCCCTTTCCCTCCCCCCAAATAATCTCTTTACATAATATACTTTTCAAAGCTTTGTTGCATGAACTATGATTTTTATCATGAGATGCAGGGTGGGGGTGGGAGAACAGTTAAGGGGAGATAAGGGTAATCAGGTTTTTTCCTTATATAAACCTCTCTACCAGCAGAGAAGTGATTGTTTACAAAACTTTATAATTTTCAATGACTGTCTTGGGCAGAAAAAGGTACACTTACATTGAATTTTCCTTACTTTCAGGTTATTGTTTTTCAAAGTTACTAATTAGTTTGTCTGAATCTTTCATGAATTAAGACTCCATTCTCCAAGATCATTGGAACCATCATCTGACCTTTAGAAGCACTTCCTTTGAAATGTAATTCCCATTCTATGTTCCCAAGGCTTTTTGTTTTTCAAGTGGCTCTGGTAATTCTTGTGTTCAAAATAGTTCAAGAGCAAACAGTGGTTAGTCTTGCCTTTCACTACAACTTTATGTAAACGTTTGTTTGCATGTTTTTAGTATTTTCCACTTCTGTGGGCAGGTTGGGCTAGGAGCAGATAACCTTGAGGAGAGATTGCCATGTTGGACATCTCTAATCCTTTTCTCTTCCCCTTTCACAATTGCCCTTGAATTTTCCACTTGAGCATGGATAGCAAAAGTGATTATGCACTTTTTTTTTGAATCATTGAAACAGCATCAGTATTTTACAAGAACTGGGCTTATCTGCAATCTACCCATGCTTGCCAATAGCTCAACTCTTCATCCCATAATGGTTTTGAGAAGTCAGAAAAATTCTCCTGGACAACTTACAGGAAACAAGCTCAGGAACCCTAGAGTCGATCACTTTGTGCCATTGACCTTCGGGGCTGGCTGATCATGTGCTTTGTCTGTAGCTGAATTTGGGCTTTGAGTTTGTTTTGTCAAATACTGAAATACTTGTCAGCCTGGAGTAGGGAGAACACTTGATTCTTTTTAAAAAGGAAAAAAAAAATGAGGACTTTGAGGAAAATAAAGTTGATGTGTAAAAAATTTGATATTTAAAGACAATAAAATCTTTTATCATGATACTATTGTTTGCTTAGTTTATTTTAAACTGAAGTATAATTTGTTTAACTCCTTTGCCTTTTTAAGTAGCTGCTCTCTTTGTATGTGGAGATTCCATGTCATATAGTCTTTTGAGTTCTGAGAGAAATGGTATAGCATGGGGGAATGTAAAAAAAAAATAAATACATATATTGTAAAAGGATTGCTGTTAAGTGACAGTGCCTGCACAATTAGGTGCTTAATAAATGTTTATTGATTGATGAAATTGGTGTGTATTTTGGGTAACATTTCACATGTAATAGATGGTAAACAAGGAAAATAATACTATTGAGGTGTGTAGTATCTCTCCATCAATGGTTTCTTAACTCTAAACAGACTTTTCCAAAGGTTAGGGATTCCTATGATTCGGGATGGAAGCTGATGGAGAAAGGTGAAGGAGGTTCTGCAAGTTAGTACTCAGTTGGATGACTTACTTCAGCTTCGCCATTTGGCCAGTGGTGTCCAAGCTTTGGAGTTGTTTCATTTGATTTCCTACTGACTATTTACCTCTTCTTAAAACACCCTTTATTGTTTGTAATTAGTTTTGATGGAGTAAAAAAAGGAGTAGGTGCCTTGGAGAAACTCCTTGCAGCCAAGTTGAAAGTCACTACCTTTCACACTTAGCTTTTTATTCCACAAATTATCAAAACACTCCTAACCAACTTTTATACCAGCATAACTTCTTGCCTTATTCCATTATTCTTTGTCCTAGAGATCCAGCGCTAGGCTTATGCCCTAAGGAGCTTGAAGATGATAAGAAAGTTCCTGCGTGTGACAAAATACACACAGCAGCACTACGTGGTAGCCAAGAACTGGAAAAAAGTAGGTGTCCATTGGTTTGGAAATGGATAAGCAATGACTAGTGCATAACTATAACAATATCAGTGATAGAAAGCAACAGATACAGGTAATCTGGAGAAGCATGAGACTACTTAGATGATGTTACACAGAAGTGAACCAAACTAGGACTACCACATACACAATGACAACATCACTGTCGCTCAAAAGAGCCCAACCAAAAAATTCGTGACCAAATTTAGATGTTTGAAGACATTCCTTTTATTGAAGAGGTGGGACTTGGGGATGCAATGTTACATATGTTGTCAGACAGGATTGATGTGCCAGTTTTTGTCAAACCTTGGAAAGGCTCAACAGGTAGAGGAGGCGAGGGAGAGATTCCGAAATGAGGGCTTTAAAAGCAAAATGATTAAAGACAACATGAAAGTGAAAATTAGGTGATCTATAAATTCCTTTTCCACAAGAAATCCGATCTTAAAAGAAAAATCAGTGACTTAATAAAATCACAGGTTTAAGGGAAAGAGGGAACAGCTTTTTATTTATGTTTTTATTAAAATTTTTTAATTTTCAAAAGATACGCATGGATAATTTTTCAACATTAACCCTTAAAAAAAACCTTGTGTTCTGATTTTTCTCCCCTTCTCACCCCCTCCTCTAGATAGCAAGTAATCCAGTATATGTTAAACATGGTAAAAATATATGTTAAATCCAATATATGCATACATATTTATACAGTTATCTTGCTGCACAAGAAAAACCAAATCAAAAGGAAAAAAAAAAAAAGAGAAAAATAAAATGTAAGCAAACAGCAACAAAAAGCGTGAAAATGCTGTGGTCCACACTCAGTTCCCACAGTCCTCTCTCTAGGTACAGATGTCTCTCCTCATCACAAAATCATTAGGACTGGCCTGAATCGTCTCATTCTTGAGAAGACCTACATCCAACAGAATTGATCATTGTATAATCTTGCTGTTGCTGTATACAATGATCTCCTGGTTCTCACTTCACTCGGCATCAGTTCACATAAGTCTCTCCAGGCCTCTCTGTAATCAGCCTGCTGATTGTTCTTCTAGAACAATAATATTCCATATTATTGTTAAGTTGTTCCATTACTTAGCCATTCTCTAACTGATGAGCATCCAATTAGTTTCCAGTTTCTGGCCACTACAAAAAGGGCTGCCACAAACATTCTTGCACATACAGGTCCCTTTCCCTTCTTTAAGATCTCTTTGGGGTAAAAGTCCAGTAGTAACACTGCTGGGTCAAAGAGTATGCACAGTTTGATAACTTTTTGAGCATAGTTCCAAATTTTTCTCCAGAATGGCTGGATCC
Source organism: Sarcophilus harrisii (assembly GCF_902635505.1). Classification (NCBI taxonomy): domain Eukaryota; kingdom Metazoa; phylum Chordata; class Mammalia; order Dasyuromorphia; family Dasyuridae; genus Sarcophilus; species Sarcophilus harrisii. Next base: position 568,228,662 of record NC_045428.1, on the reverse strand, counting down.
ATTCACAGTTTCACTAATAATGCATTAGTGTCCCAGTTTTCCCACATCCCCTCCAGCATTGTCAGTGTCTTTTCCTGTCATCTCCTGTCTTTTGATTTAATCTAGCTCAACTCTCATTTCACCCTGGAGGGAACTGAGTCCCAGAGAAGTTACTGTAAAAAAAACTTGCTTCATCTGTAGTTACATAGATAAAAGTTAAGAACTGGGATTTGAAACTGTGTCCTCTTGATACCAAACTCGGTACTCTTTCTGCTGACACAGTCTCCCCAATTCAAATTGAAATTCTTTTAATCTTTCTGTGGGATTGTCTCAAACATGGGTGAAAATTTCTATAATGACAAGAATTTAGGGTTACAAGGAAAAGGATTTATGATCAAAAGGAAAAATCTTTACTTAAATTGGCAGCTGAGTTTTGACTGAGAATATATTATTGCACTGAGGTAGAATTTCTTTAAAAATGACTAATTACTGAGCAACAACAGCAGTACAATAGGAGAGCTTCATAAAGAATATGGCATTTCTAATTCTTGCAGAACCTGATTGTCTGAACTGGATCTTTTGTATTTTAGGCTGGTGAACTGTGACCAACCAAGTAATCTCTACTCATAACTAATGGGTGTAATAATGGGATTACCCAATCCTCCTTTCCAGGCTATATGGACAAGGAAGATTTATCTTGAAAACAGATTGGAGTCAGAAAATCGAAGTTTTGGTTTCTCCAAAGAACAAACAAAAAGCAACCAAATATTTGACCTATAGCTGAACACATTCTTCTTCAGATTGAAGTGACTTAAACCCAACTAGCTATAGAAGCAGTCCCCATACCTCAAATCAGACGAATTTAAATATTGCTCTATTAAGTTCGCAAATCACAGACTGGCTTTAAAGGATGTTTTGGGACTCATCTGCAGAGAGATGTTAATTGAACCTGTGGGAGCTGATTGCAGTCCTTAGAGGTCATCTTGTACAACTCTTTAATTTTAAAGACAAGGAAACTGAAGCTTTGGAGAAATGATGAGTTCAAGATCCTATGACTAATTAGTGGCAGAAACAAGATGAATCTCCATTTCATTCTCTTTATTTTCTGGATATCATTGCCAAAGGTAAGAGATATATCCCCCAAACATTCTATTCCTTAATAGCTTATTATGTTTCCATCATTTATAAAATCATCTCAACCTTTAAAAAGATCACGTCATACATCATAAGATGCTTAATAGCTCTCCGAAGTAGTGCCTTTTATTTGTCTCAGAGGTGGATCAAATTATGAGTGGAAGAGTTCTCCCACACATACATACACCATTGTGCAATCAGATGAATAAGCTCAATTTCAGTTCTGTTTCTAATTTTATAGATTTATTAGTCATGTCCTCTTTCATTCATCTTTCCAGACAGGAGAGGAGTAGCCTTTCACCTATCCTTTCTGCATCAAATGAGCAAATTCTGTACAGATAGTTTAAATTTTACTAGATGCCTTGAGATATGTCTCAAGTCAAGATTGGTTCCCCATTCCGCCCAGATGACTGGCCAGCAGTTGTGGGATGGTGGGGAGAACTTCAATTTTAGTTCTCAACCCCAAAGTTATCAAATGTTCCTCCAGAAGAGCATTCCCCAAGCTTACACAGCAGCAAAACTCTTTAGATCCCGAGTTATATTGATGAAACACATTAGGGCTGGGCCATGACCTCTTAAGGATGATCTAGAATGTCACTGAGGCTTTTAAGGGAGTGGGAGAAGTTTAGAACTGAGGTGAAGAATTTCATATTGAAAATTGTCTATAAGTTTCAGAGGGGAGCGTGTCCCTAAAAGTATTTTGTCACCGAATCCCTCTAATGCTAGGGTACAAAGGATCATAGGTTAAGAAAGGAACTTGAGAGGTCATCTTCAAACCTTTCATATTATACGTGTAGGGGGAAAAAAAACAAAAAAACGAGAGCTTGTGACTTACCCAGAATCACACTGGTAGTAGAGATAGTAGTGCATTCCAAGCTAGAGCCTCAGGCTGTAACTCCCCAAACAGTTTGAGAAGCTCATGAAGGGAAAGGGTGAGCCACGTAGTTTGAGATGCACACTCCAGTACTTTCAACCATGATGAGAAACAGGGATGTATAATGGAAAGAGCATTGGATTTGGATTCAGGAGTTAGAAAACTATCATCGATGGAAATGGGGAACATAGGAATAAAGGAATGAATACAGAATTCTACCCTGACACTGAACTGTGACTCTAGGTTCTACCTATCTGGTTTCTCTCTTTTTGGCTGGATCATCATTCAAGTCCCATACTTCTGGATGAATTCCAAGGTTCTATCTTGGACTGAGTCTCTAATTAGCTCCCATGAAGTAGATTATTAATTCTTTTCAGATGTATCTAACTCTAGTCTGTTTCTCAGGTCCCAGGCCTAAATCACCAACCACCTATTGGGATTTCCAACTGGACATCTCCTTTAGCTTAGACAGCCCCCTTATCATAAACTCAAGTCCAAAACAGAACAGAACCAACCTTCCCTTCCACCACATACACACACTGCATCCTTCTTCCCAAGTCTATTTCTCTGCAAAGTACCACCAGTTACCTGTTTTCAAACTCTCAAGTTTTCTCTTAGTCTTCACACCATATTCTGTCAGTTGCAAAGCTTTGTTGATTCTATTCCTACAGTAGGTTTCAAATCCATCCCCTTGTCTCCATTCATATAGCTATCATCCTAACTTGGGCTTTTATTACTTTTCACTTGGACTTTTGCAGCAATCTCCAAATGGGTCAAATCTCTTTCCTTTACAAGTCACATCATACAAAGCTGCCAAAGTGATATTTCTGTCCATCTTGCTCACCTGCTCAGGCAGTTCTGGTGGCTCCCCATGCCTCTGGGGAGAAATATAAATATATGTTCGGTATGTAAAGTACTTCATGGTTTGTACTTTTAGACTTAGGGCACATTCATACATTTTAGAAGACAGGTAGATGACCTTTGTGCGATCCCAAGCATGTGACATTCCACCTCCCATTCTCCATGATTTTTTACATGTCTCCTGTGACAGATGCTCTCCCTTCTCCCTTTTGCCTCAGAGAATCCTAGCTTAGGGGTGGAGCCAAGATAGTATATTAAAGTGAGCATTTTTGCTGAGCTCATCCAGTATTACCCTTTGAAAAACTAAAAAAAAAAAAAAAAAGTGTCAAGTTAAATGCTAAATAGCATAAACAACAACAAACCAAACTGAGTTATTTTTCCAATCTGGGACAGTTTAGGAAGACAGAAAGAGAGGTCTGTGGACACTGGGGTAGGGCCTGGCTAGTAGCATGGAATAGTAGAAGCAGAACAGGTTGTGAGCCTTGGAGATGGCAGCAGCAAATAGTAGCTGTCCAGTACCCAGAGATGGTAAAGGGATTGAACATTAAAATAAAAAACAAAAAACTAATAACTTTATTTTTAAAAATACATGCAAAGGTAGTTTTCAGCATTCACCCCTGCAAAACCTTGTGTTTCAAATATTTCTCCCTCCATTCCCCCCCTCCCCTAGACATCAAGCTTAAACATGTGCAATTCTTCTAAGCGTACCTCCACATATATCATGAAATATTCCATTACATTCATACACCATAATTATTCAGCCATTCTCCAATTGATGGGCATGCACACAGTTTCCACTTTCTTGCCACTATAAAAAGGGCTGCCACAAATATTTTTGCACATTTGGGTCCTTTTCTCTTCTTTATAATCTCTTTGGGATACAGACCCAGTAGAGACACTGCGGGATCAAAGGATATGCACAGTTTGATAGCCCCTTGGACATAGTTCCAAATTGCTCTTCAGAATAGTTGGATCAACTCACAACTCCACCAACAATGCATTAGTGTCCCAGTTTTACCACTTCCCATTAGTGTCCCATTTCCCTCCTTTATCATTATCTTTTCCTATCATCTTAGCCAATCTGAGAGATGTGAAGTGGTATCTCAGAATTGTCTTAATTTGAATTTCTCTGATCAATAGTGATTGAGAGCATTTTTTTCATATGCTTAGAAATGTCTTTAATTTATTCATCTGAAAATTGTGCATAACCTTTGAGCACTTATCATTTAGAGAATGGTTTGTATTCTAAATTTGAGTCAGTTCTCTATATATTTTAGAAAAGGAGTTTTATTAGAAACCCTTTTCCTCAGTTTTCTGCATCCCTTCTAATCTTGGCTACATTGGTTTTGTTTGTACAAAACCTTTTTGATTTAATATAATTAAAATGATCCATTTTGCATTTCATAATGTCCATAAATTCCTTCCTTCTCCACAGTTCTGAGAGATAGACTAAGTGACTGAACATTAGGTCAGAAAGATTACAGGAGGGAGGAATGGGTATCATTTGACCATTACAATGTCCACTACTCAGATCCTGATTGCAATTTGAGGATAGAGAGGAGTGCTTTTGGTCACAAGGGAGCAGGAATCCTGCTTGGGTACAAGTCAGACTTTTAAGGTAAAGGGGTTAAAGTTGCAAGGTATTATGGATTCTACTTGGGTAAGAACCAGAATACAGAACAAGAAGACAGTGACCACACCTCTTCCTAGAACACACTATCTTGAAAGCACTGAAAACTTATAGATCCCCAGACTGAGTTGTAAAAACAGCAGAATATAAAAGCCTGAACCCTAACCCTAACTAGGCCAGTCATTCCCACCTGCCCACCCCCGAAGTCAGCAGAACCCAATTCTTACACAAAATTAAAAGTTAAGAAATAGCCTAGAAAAACTAACAACTGAAAAGAGAACCTGACTGAAAAAAAAAAAGCTACTATGGGAATAGGGAAGATCAAAACACAAACTCAAAAGAAGATTGACTTGAAAACATGTACAAGCAAAGCCTCAAAAAAAAATTAGACCAATGAGATTTAAAGAATTAAAGAAAGAAAGAGGGGAAAAAATTAATCAAATAATAATGGTTAAAAGAAAAACTGGAAAAGAGTAATACAAGAAAATTATGAAAAAAGGGGATTAATGGCTTGGTAAAAGAGACAAAAAATACTGAAGAAATTAACTCCTTAAAAACCAGAATTGACTAAATGGGAAAAAGAGGTGCTAAAGCTCACTAAAGGAAATAATCCTTTAGAAATTAGAATCAAGCAAGTGGAAACTAAGGATTCTATGAGACATTAAGAAACATAAAACAACATTAAAAGAATGACTAAAATAAAAGAGAATGTGAAATATTTCATTTGGGAAAAAAATGATTGTTGTCCTTCCCTCTCAAACAGGACCAAAATGACATCACTATGTTATAGTGTGTCCAACTGTGGCTGATCAGACCAATATGAACTCAGAGGTCTTTACCACAGGTTAGACACAAATATTCCATGTGAACATTTGGGATGGATTTTTAAACTTTATTCATCTCAGTTTTCTTCTGAATTTCTTCAATTCTGCTTTGTTCATAGAGCAAGTTGTATTTTTATCAATGATCAATTCTGTTTATATGATTGGGAACGTTTGAAAGTCTTCTATTTCATTAAATATCTGTTTTCCCCCTCTGAAGGATTATACTCAGTTTTTTAGGGTAGGTTATTTCTGGTTATAATCATACTTCCTTTGCTTTCCAGAATATCTAATTCCAAGCCCTGTACTTTTTTATTGTAGTCGGTACAATATGATCCTGACTGTGACTCCATACTATTTAAATTATTTCCTTCTGATTGCTTGCAATATTTTCTCCTTGAGTGTAGAGGGTAGCTATACTATTTCTGGAAATTTTCGTTTTAGTATCTCCTTCAAGAGACAATTAGTGGACTTTTTCAGTTTCTGTTTTGGTGTCTGGTTCTAAAATATCAGGGCAGTTTTCCTTGAAAACTCTTGAAACATGATATTTAGTCTCTTTTTTGATCATAGCTTTTAGGTAGAATCTGGTAATTCTTAAACTATTTCTAAGTTTGTTTGTTTTTTTTTTTTTCAAATTTATAGCAAATGGAAGTTTTGGATGTTGTGGATAAGTTCACTTACTTTGGCAGTATATCCCCTCAGTGGTTGGGAAGCTCCAGAGGAAAGTGTGGGAGAGAAGAGGTATTAGACTACCTACCAAACTGAAGGTCTACATATGTTAGGATTCTTACAAAGTGCTAAGTCAGTTATCTAATTTAGCATGGTACTTAACAGTTCTGTTCAGAGTTCACACTTTTAAGAGAGCATAAACTATGATGAACATGGAAAGACAGGGTCCCTCTTGGCAAGGGACTTCTAGAGAAACTCGTTGATGTTTTCAGTGTGGAAAAATAGGACATCTTTGAGCTCAATGTAGCTGTGGCGATAGAGTGAGAAGACAGGGTGAGAGAAGACCTAAAACCCTAGGTCCAAAATGCAACCAAGGCTTCTTCTGGGCCTCAGACTGTAGATTGACCCAGGGAAATGAGAGGCAGGGCCCAGCTCTAAGATATCATTCAAAAGACAGATGGGGCATGATGGAAGCTGAGTTTATACCTAGAGAGTCTTTAGAAGTTCAGGACTCTGATGTGATCTATCAGCTGAAAAGCAATCACATGGCAGAAAGGGATTACAATTGGGGAGAATACAGGCTTTTTAAACCAACAGGGCATTGTCCAGTGCAAGCAGCTTCAATATAATTGCCAGGTAATAAGGAAAAATCCCAAAAGTGGTAAATAGAAGGGAATTAAATAGGTTAACTGCTTGGGAGAGAGGGTTTGCTTGAATTCCTACAGATGGAGAAGGAAACAGATGGGTGGCAATGAGCACCTGGAGAGAGACAGAAAAGGAGAAAAACCTCAAAACAAAGAAGACCTAAGAACAAAATCTGCAGGAATCATTGGATTCCCTAACACAAGATAAGACTGTTGCAGAACTTGAAAACCAGCAGGAATCATTGGATTCTTGAGATGAAAAATTACTGATAAAGACTGTTGCAGGACTAGAAAACTAGCAGAAATCATTGGATTCCTTGAGATGAAAAATTGTTGATGAGACTATTGCAGAACTTCAAAACTTGCAGGAATTATTGGATTCCTGGCACAGGAACTAATGGACAATAGATTCCTTTTGGACTGTTTCTAGGACTTATGGACATATATAAATTCTCATGTTGATTCATATTATTTGTTACATCACTTCTAGCCTGTGTTATATTGCTATGTGCTTATGTCATTTATGTAATTATGTGTAATACCTCCCATACTGATGGATTTATGTATACCTGTTTCAAGTGAGTCCCTTCAGAAACCCGCTAATTTGATTTGACTTCCCATTTCCTTTGGTGTTTTCATCTCCCTTCCTGAGAAGTCAGGGAGGATATGACCACCTACTTTTTATGGTGTTTTCACTTCTTTTTTGAGCAGTCAGGGAAGGCATGATCACCTTCTTTTTGGGGGTTCTCATCTCCTTGAGAAGTCAGGGAGGTCATGACTACCTATGTTCTAAATCAAAAGAAAGCAGGAGATGTTAGGATTCTTACAAAATGCTAAGTCAGTTATCTAATTTAGCATGGTACTTAACAGTTCTGTTCAGAGTTCACACTTTTAAGAGAGCATATAAGAGCATGAACCCACTGGAGGAGATTCACAAGTCACAGCTCCCACAATGCCACTCTCAGAGGAGGAGTCAACCTTTGAGTTCACACCTTTAAGAGATCATATATAAGGAGTTTCCACAAGCCAACTAGAGACTTTTGGGGAGATTGAGAAGCGAGGATTCAGTTGGGCAGAACAAAGGATTCAGAGAGAGCTGGAGGCTGAAGCTGCCAGAGGCAAAGGACTAGCAACAAGAGCTCTCGGAACCAAAGAAAGCTAACCGGGCTATTTTGAAGGAGACAATAAAGGATTGAACTTTTAACAGCTGGCTGCATTTGAGGTGATTATTACACTGAACTGAAACTAAGGCTGCCTCCAGAAGCCCCCAAGAAACCTACTCCCAGAGAACAATCATAATTTAGAGAAGAGAACATTACATACACAGCCATTGCACTGCCCTTATTACTGTATGCCTGTGAAACCTGGACACATACTAGCATCATGTCAAAAAACTGAATCACCTCCATTTGAATTGTGGGGGAAAGCTTAAATGGGAAGATGACATATGTAATCCCTAAACACGATGATTTCATTAAAGAAAATGATAATAATGAGACAACATACCAAAATTTATGGATTGTAGCCAAAGCAGTACTTAGGGAAAATTTTATATCTCTAAATGTTTATATCAATAAAATAGAGAAAGAACAGATCAATTTATTGAGTGTGAAACTAAAAGAACCTTTAAGAACTCAAACTAAAAATCCCTAATTAAACACCAAATTGGAAAATCTGGCAATGAGAAATTAATAATAAAATAAAACATAACTGCATAATAATAAAATTGAAAGTAAGAAAACTTTGAATTAACATCTAAAACTAGAAGCTGATTTTATTTAAAAACAAATAAATAAAGTAGACAAATGATTGGCTAATTTGATTTTTAAAGAAGAAAGAAAAAAACAAATTACTAATATAAAAAAGGAAAAGGGTGGATTTACCAATGAAGACTAAATTAAAGCAATTATTAGAAGTTATTTTTCCAATTTTATATCAGTAAGCCAAATTCCTCATATGACACAAATATGTTTTTGATATAAAAACAGAGAAATAAAACCATAGACCAGTTTTCCTAATGAATTTCAAATAAAATATTAACAAGATGATTATATCATATGATTATATAATATGACCAGATGGGATTTCTACCAGGAAGCAGGGCTGTTCAGTATTAGGAACACTATTAGCATAATTGACTATATCAATAACACAACCAATAGAAATCATGTGATTAATGCAATAGATTCAGAAAAGCTTTTTACAAAATACACCATTCCTAATTTTTTTTATTAAACCTTTTTATTTTTCAAAACATATGCATGGACAATTCTTCAACTTTAGCTCTTGTTCCAATTTCCCCCCTTTCCCCACACCCTCCCCTAGATGACAAGAAGTCTAATATATGTTAAATATGGTAGAAATATATGTTAAATCCAATATATGCATACGTATTTATACAATTATCATGCCACACAGAAAAAAAGAGAAGCAACATGAAGTCCAAACAAACAACAACAGAAAGAGTGAGAATGCTATTTTGTGAACCACACTCAGTTCCCACAATCCTCTCTCTGGGTGTAGATGGCTCTCTTCATTACCAAACATTTGGAACTGGTTTGAATCATCTCATTGTTGAAGAGTGCCACATCCATCAGATTAGGAACTGGTTCATGTAAGTCTCTCCAGGTCTCTCTGAAATCGTCCTACTGGTCATTTCTTAACCCCTTTTTTTTCTCCTGAGGCAATTAGGGTTAAGTGACTTGCCCAGGATCACACAAAGCTAGGAAGTGTTAAGTACCTGAGACCAGATTTGAACTCAGGTTCTCCTGACTTCAGGGCTAGTTCTCTACCCATTGTGCCCCCTAGCTGCCCCTTCCATTCCTATTTTTAAAAAACATTCCAAAGCATAGGATTAAATGGAATTTTCCTAAAATAAGTAGTATCCACCTAAAACCATCAACATGCATTATCTGTAATAGAGACAAAAGGTCAGGAATGAAGCAAAGATGTTCACTATAATTCAATATTTTAGTAGAAATGCTAGTTGTAGCAATAAAAGAAGAAAAAGAAACTGAGGGAATTGGATACTACTTGAAAAAAATGAACATATTTAGTAGCTTCAGGATACAAAATAAATCCACATAAATCATCAGCATTTCTATATATTACCAAGTCCAGCAGCAAGAGAGAGAAAAAGAAATTCCACTTAAAATAACTATAGATAATATAAAATACTTGAGAGTCTACTTGACCACCACCCCCACAAAAAACAACAACCACAGAAATAAAAACAGATCTGAACAACTGGAAAAAATATTAATTGTTCATGAGTAGGTCCAAGCAATTGTTATTTGTCCTTCATTTTCAAAAAGGACCAAGACATCAGAGAAATGATGCTATGACATACAAGTGATTGGATTTATGTGAGGGAGAGCTGGATGAGATCATCAGCCTCACTTTCCCCTTCAGAGCAATCAGGGCCCATTGGCCAGACATAGATCAGGATGTGTGGAGATGGCCCTGGATGCAATGAGAGACCATGGCTTTTTAAAGCTAAGATCTTCAAGAGGTCTCAGTTTAACAGAAGCCACCCATTCAGTGATTAAGGCAAAGTAACAATTGAGGCAAAAAAAATGGCCTCTTTCACATAATCAAATAAATAAATCTGGGAGGGGAAGACCCTCAGGATTTCTGAGAACAAAGAGAAATATTGCTATTTACATTCACTCTGAGTCAATCAAGACCCAAATAATGACCAACTGGGCCTAGGCCAAACCAATATAATAAAAATGATAATTCTACCTAAATTAATTAATCCATGCAATGCCAATCAAACTACCAAAAATATTCTATAGAGCTAGAAAAAGTAATAACAAAATTCATCTGGAAAATGAAAAGTCACAAATATCCAGGAAATTAGTGAAACAAAAATGTAAAGGAAGGTGGCCTCACTGTATCAAATTTCAAACTGTATTCTAAAGCAGTAATCATCAAAACAATCTGGTACTGGCTAAGAAACAGTGATACACCAGTGAAATAGATTATATATACAATACATAGGATTAAATTAAACTAATAATCTAATGTTTGAACACAAAGATTCAAGTTTTGGGGCCAAGAACTCATTATTTGACAAAAACTATTAAAAAAAAAAAAAAACCTGGAAAGCAGATTGGCAGAAACTAGGCATTAACTTCCATCTCTCACTATATACCAAGATAAGAACAAAATGGTTTCATGATTTAGACATTAAGGGTGATGCCATAAACAAATTAGGAGAGCTTGGAATAGTTTACTTGTTAGATCTATGGGAGAAGGAAAGAATTTAGAACCAAACAAGAGATAGAAAGCGTTACAGGATATAAAATGGACAATTTTAATATTAAATTAAAAAGGGTTTGCACAAAAACAAAACAAAACAATGCAACCAAAATTAGAAGGAAAGCAGAAATCTGGGGGGAATTTTTCTTTTACAGCAAGTATCTCTGATAAAGGTTTAATTTCTCATCTATAAAGAGAATTGAGTTGAATTTATAAGAACACAAGTGAATTCCCTATTTGGTAAGAAATCAAAGGAAAAAATTAAGTCTATGTATAGTCATATGAAAAAAAATATTATAAATCATTATTGATTAAAGAAATATATAATTAAATATCTCTGAAATACCACCTCATCCCTTTCAGATGAGCTACTATGACAGAATGGGAAAATGATAATTGTTGGAGAGGATGTGGGAAAACTGGGACACTAATGCTCTCTTGGTGGAACTGTGGATTGACGTAATCATTCTGGAGAGCAATTTGGAACTATGCCAAAAGGCTGTAAATGTGCGTATCCTTTGACTCGGCAGTAGCACTACTAGGTCTGTATCCCAAAGAAATAAAAAAAAAAAAGAAAAAAGAAAAAGAAAAGGACCTATTTGACAAAAATAGCTATAGCAGCTTTTTTTTGTGATGGGAAAGAATTGGGAACTGAAATAATGATCATCAACTAGAGATTAGCTAAACAAGTGGTAATACATGATTGTGATGGAATATTACTGTGCTATAAGAAATGATGAGCAGGATGCTCTCATTAAAACCTGGAAAGACTTACATGAACTGAGGCATAGTGAACAGGAACAGGAAAACGTTGTATACAGTAATAGCAATATTGTTCAATGAAGAATTGTGAATGACTTAGCTATTCTTAGCAATACAGTGATCCAAAAGACTCGTTCCAAAGGACACATGACAAAAAGTGCTATATACCTCCTGGGCAAGAACAGATGATCTCTGAGTACAGATTAAAGCATAATTTTTTCACTTCCTTTATTTTTCTTGCTATTCCCCTCCCCCCCATTACTAATGTGGAAATATATTTTGCATGATTTTCACATGTCGAATGTAATGTTGTCTTCTCAGTGCATGTCAGAAAGCTGGAGGGAAGGGGAATGTTTGAAAATGAAAATGAAAATTTTAAAAAATTTAAAAATTTTTAAACTTTTAAAAAAAAAAAGAATAAATTTTGAAAAAGATGAAAAAGAATCCTAGATTCATTCGAAACCCCTGTTCTACAGTATGCTTTTCTTGATAACGTTTCCTACCCTTTGCTCAAAAGTCATCTTTTATTTTTTAATTTAATTTTGTTTATTTGTTTAAATTTTGTGTTCATATGTGTACATGCTGTCCCTTTTCACTGCTAAATGTAAACTCTTGAAGACAGGACGTTGCCTGATTTTTTTTTTTTTTTTTTTTTTTTAAGAAGGGGACATCTTGGAGCTGGTAGGTGGTGCAGTGAATAAAGCACCAGCTCTGAAGTCAGGAGGATCTGAGTTCAAATGTGATCTCAGACACTTAACACATCCTAGCTGTGTGACCCTGGGCAAGTCACTTAACCCCAATTGCTTCAGCCAAAAAAAAAAAAAAAGAGGGGGGGGCATCTCCCAGGCCCAGCACAGCATCTAGTATATTGTAGTGCTGAATAAATATTTGTTTGATTAATCTCCCTGTGCCTCTACTTTCTCATCTATTTATATTATAGGTGCAGAGTAAGTATTTATTGCTTGATTAACCTCCCTGTGCCTCCACTTTCTTATCTATAAAATTGAAGTCAAAATTGCAGTACTTCACAGAATTGTGAGATTCACATTTGTTGTTTAGTTATGTCTGATTCTTCATGATTCTGTGGATTGCACTATCCATGGTTTTTTTTTTTTTTCCAGCAAAATTCTGGAGTCATTTCCTTCTTCAACTCAATTTACAGATGAAGCAACTGAGGCAAAATGAGCAAAATGACTTGCCCAAGATCACAAAGCTAGCAAGTGTCTGGAACCAGATCAGAACCTAGGTTTCCTGATTTGTAGCCCAGTATTTTATCCCACTGTTCCACTGGCTTCTCAGCAATCATGGCCATTATTATTATCGTTGTTATTATGTTCATTGTTGTTATATAACCATCACCATCACCCTCAGTCTGGGATAGCTATGAGAACATGGTTGATGTTGTTTTGGCAATGGGTAAAGTATGTTCTCCTTGCTGTCTCCAGATGGAAAAGAAAATTCTTGAATTCAAGCTATTGCAGAGGAAATATTTACCCATTCTGGAAATACCACAAACGTTTTGTTTTTTTTTTTTTGTCTTGAGTTTGAAGTTAGAAACCTCATCAACTTTCAGATCATCTTCCCCTTTTTTATTTTTTAGTTGAATTACAATGCTGAGCAATAATCTTCCCCTCCATCTCCACCTATATCCAGAGTCTGTCTCATATATCTATATCTATATCTCTATATCTATATATATCTCTCTCTCTACACACACACACACACACACACACACACATATACATATTTGTTGTTCTAAAGAACAAGCCTGTGCCAAAAGAATAGGTTTCAGTTTCCCATTTCCAATTGCTTCTAATATTAGAATTTCCCAACAGCCTGTGCTCTGTAATGACAACCCATCCCCTTCTCCAGTTTTTAAGGACAACATGAATATTTTTGATGTTTTACATTACACTTCCGCCATATATATGTATTTATATGTATATGTATGTGCATGTAATGTATATATTTATATATGTGTGTATATACATACATACACAGACACACATATATATCATAGACTCAAAAGATATATTGATCCCCCTCATTTATGTAACTTTCTGTCAAAGGATCACCTTGGAAAGAAAAGTGACCAAAGAGTGGAGTCCTCATTTTTGCTCTTTGGGTTTCTCTTTTCCTTCTGAATAAGGCATTCTAGTACTAATATATTCCTTTTTTTTTTTTCCTGAGGCAATTGGGGTTAAGTGACTTGTCACACAGCTAGGAAGTATTAAGTGTCTGAGGTCACATTTGAACTCAGGTCTTCCTGACTTCAGGGCCAGTACTCTATCCACTGCATCATCTAGCTGCCCCTTAAATTCCTTATTTTAATATTTTTGCACTATATGTTTTTACTTTTTAAAATTAATTTATCTAAAACTTAAATAGAAAAAGGAAAAAAAATTTTTGCCATGTGCACAACAGAACCTTAGGGAGGATTTGAAATGTAAAGCAATAGATTTTCATTTCAAGAAAGCCTATATAATAAATATCAGACACTGTTTAGAGCCGTCCATCTTCTCTATTCTTCTTTGTAGATTTTCTTTTGTTCTTGGCTGTGTACTTTCTTCTTTATTCTTTTTCTCCCCTTCTTCTCCAACCCTCAAGAAGGCTACAATTAATCACATCATATAGATCTATATGTGTATATATACATATATACACACAGATATATACATATACATAGATATCTATATTCATACACATATACATCTCTGTAAGACTGTTTTATGATTGTTTGTCCTCTGCTTCTCCCTGTTTCAATTTAAGATTTTTCCAACCAGCTAATGAAAAAGAACTCTTACCCTCCCTAGAATTGGAAGATTATGGTTTGGCTAAGGCTGCAATATGAGATGATTCAGAAATTTTGATTCATGGAGACTCTTGACTCATAATCCCATGCCCTATGTGCCCGCCCTTGTCACCACTTCACGTGACCTGAAGAACAACAAGGCCAGGCCAAAGGAATAGGTTTCACTGTCCCATTTCCAACTGCTTCTAATATTAGGATTTCCCAACAGCCTGTGTTCTGTGATGACAGCCATCCCCTTCTCCCTAGTTTTTAAGAACTCAAATATTTTTGATGTTTTGTTTTTGTAATGCACTTCCCACATTTCCAAATAATTCCCCTCCACATCCAGAAAGCCATCCCTAGTTACAGAGTAAGAACAACAAAGAATTTCAGCAAAACTAGTCAAACTTTTGACTGTAAAAATATTTTCCCAGTTTATTGCTTCCCTTCTAATCTTGTCTGCATTAGTTTTGTTTGTACAAAAACTTTTCAGTTTGGTATAATCGAATTTCTATTTTGTGATCAGTAATGATCTCTAGTTCTTCTTTGGTCATAAAGACCTTCCCCTTCCACAGGTCTGAGAGGTAAACTATCCTATGTTCCTCTAATTTATTAATAATTTCATTCTTTATGCCTAGGTCATGAACCCATTTTGACCTTATCTTGGTGTACGGCGTTAAGTATGGATCAATGCCTAGTTTCTGCCATATTAGTTTCCAATTTTCCCAGCAATTTTTATCAAACAGTAAGTTCTTATCCCAAAAGCTGGGATCTTTGGGTTTGTCAAAGACTAGGTTGCTATATTTGTTGACTGTTTTATCCCTTGAACCTAATCTATTCCACTGATCAACTAATCTATTCCTTAGCCAATACCAAATAGTTTTGGTAACTGCTGCTCTATAGTATAGTTTTAGATCTGGTACAGCTAAGCCACCATCATTTGATTTTTTTTTCATTAATTCCCTTGAAATTCTTGACCTTTTGTTTTTCCATATGAACTTTGTTGTTATTTTTTCTAGGTCATTAAAATAGTTTTTTGGGAGTCTGATTGGTATAGCGCTAAATAAATAGATTAAAAACTAGTCAAACTTTTAAACAAATCTGATATGCCATATCCATGGTTCCCCATCTCCCTCTGGGAGGGAGAGTTATGTTTTCTCACCTTCCCTCCCTTTTAAAATAGTAGATTTTATAACAACCTCTCAATTTTAGTTTCTTCTTCTGAAAAATGATGTAAAATGGGAATAATTGTAGTAACTACTTCATAATATTGGCACTTGTGTCACAAAGTTACTGTAGGGATCAAATGAAATAATGTATGTAAAGCTCAATACAAATATTATTGTCATGATAAGAAACAGAAATGGCTAGCAAATAAATAAATCACAGATTTTATTGAGATCTCTTATTTTTACATCATCTAGATTTTCTTCTAAATACTGTTCCCAATAGGGAATCATGCCTCTTAGTGTGGAATTTTTTTTTTAAACAGAAGAAAAAAAAAGTTAACAAAGCCAATCAACTAAATGGGAAAAATCCCATTTACATGCAACAGTCCATACCTGTATACATCTCTTCAAAGAAGTAGGAGAAGGGGGGCACCTAGGTGGCACAATGAATAGAGCACCAGCCCTGAAGTCAGGAGGACCTGAGTTCAAATCTAGCCTCCTAACTGTGTGACCATGGGCAAGTCACTTAACCCCAATCACCTCAGAAAAAAAAAAGTAGGGGAAGGAGGAAAGGTGGGATAAGCATTTTCTTCACATTTCTGCAAAATTCAGTAAATTTTTCTTTGGAGAGAAGTTCAATCTTCATAATTATATAACATTGAGTTTAGTTGCTGTTCTTTCTGTGGTTGAAAACAATAGACTTACTTATTTCACTTTGCATCAGTTTAATTATTTATTTTTAAATAATAGTTTTTTATTTTCAAAATATATGCAAAGATAGCTTTCAGCATTCACCCTTGCAAAACCTTGTGTTTCAAATTTTTTTTCCCCTCCCTTCCTCCCACACCCTCCCTAAACAGCAAGTAATCCAATATATGTTAAATATGTGCAATTTGCTTCAGTTTATATAAGATTTTCTAGCTGTCTCTGAATTTTTCCCATTCAGAATTTCCTATATGGCAATCCCACATAACCCATTTGTTCCAAACCAGTCTGATGCTCGTGGAATCTTGGGTGTTGTGGCCTGGTGTGATCATGCTTTGAAAGGAGATTGTGCCATCTGACCCTGTACAACTTGTCTATGTTCACAAATCCCTTTTTACCTTTGGGCAGAATGGATGTTCCTCCAGATCAAGAACTACTTGGGACATGTTTGGGCCTGTGGTCACCACTGTAGGTTTGGGTGGAGTGAGAAGGAGAGTCAGTCACTTGATGGGTTGAAGATGTTAGCCACGCTCTTCAAGTAAACTCAGTAGTCAGAGCCCCTTTAAATATGTGTGTGTGTGTGTTGCGATTTTAAAATCAACATTGTACAATGGATAAATGCATGAAACTTTGGAGTCAGGTAGACCTGGGTTCAAGTAATTTCTCTGAGGGATAGCTAGTAGATAGAGTGGACGTGGAGTCAAAAAGACAACTTGAGTTCAATTCTGGCTTCAGACATTTTAGCTGTGTGACCCTGGGCAAGTCACTTAAACCTTGTTTGCCTCAGTTTCTTCATCTATCAAATGAGCTGAACAAGGAAATGGCAAAGTACCCCAGTATCTTTGCCAAGAAAACCCCAAATGGGGTCATGAAGAATCAGACACAACTCAACAACAACATTACCCTCTGACATAAACTGGCAATTTCATCCTGGGCAAGTCACTTAACTCTCATTTGACTCAGAAAACTCCCTAAGACTCTAAATTGCAAAGTAGGTGCTGAGCTCTCATGATACAAAAAGAGAGTTTCCTCAATGGGAATTCCCCATGCCAATCAATCATTCAACATGAATTAAATGCCTACTTTATGCCAGGTACAATGCTATGTACTTCACACTAATGAAGTGTCAGATCAGGTCCAACACAATAACTGTAATGGTTAAAAGTTTTCAAAATATTTTCTCCACAACTCATAAGTATTCTGTTCTTGTTTTGCAGATAAGGAAACTGAGGGTGAGGTGATTAAATGAAACAAAAATATTTTGTACAATAAATACATGGCTCTTTGTAAAATACCATGCTAGTTGCTAGGGAGACACCAAGTTATATAAGACATGATTCTTATCCACAAGGAGTCAAAGGGGATAAAGCACCAAGATGACTATAATCCACTATTACATGAGAAATATATCAGAGAGTTACAAAACAAAGTGCAATAAAAGGGCTGAGGGAAGGGATTACTCTGGTCATATAAGAGGGAGAAATCAGGGAAGTCTTTTTGGAGGTGACATTTGAGTTGGGCTTTAAAGGATGGTAAAAAATGAAACAGGGGAGAAGCCTCAACTATGCTATAGATTCCATATAGGGTCTCCTAACAATGTGAGGATGGAAAAATTATGATTTATTATCAGTTTATGTTTTTTCTTTTTTTGGTAATAATTTTTTTTATTTTTAATACACACATGAATCATGTTAGGAGAGAAAATCAGAGCAAAAGGGAAAAAACATGGTATTATCAGTATATATTTGGCCTGTATAACTATTTTAAATACCTATGTGTCCAGGGTCGTGCAAAAATTTCTAGGGGAAAAAGGGATCAAGAGAAAAAAATTTAATAAGCTAGGCTATAGATGACCGCAATCCTGAAATAATAATCCTGTGAGAAATCCCTCGCATCTCTCTTCCAGTTCCCTAAATCCTCCTGCTTCTTAAATCAGGAAATTTTCTAGGACTCCTCTTTCAAAAACAAATGCAGAGTGAGACAGGTATGTTTTGATATTTGTGGACAGTTAGGTAATATGGTTATAAGGCTGAATTTAAGTCAGGAGATCTGGATTAGCTATGCGACCTTCATTTTTCTGATCCTGTTCATTCATCTGTAAAATGGGTATAATATTATTTGAAAGACCTGCCTGTCACCAACATTGTTGCAAGGAAGGCACTATATAGATATTATTATTTCATCCTAGGGGAATAGTTGTCTCAGGTAAGGAGTTAGCAACACGTGGTGTTAGATAGGAATAGGGGGGCTACCGAAGAAGTATCGGTGAGAGCCTTCAAGGTATCTTGAAGCCCTTGGCTGGGGCAGCAGTATTAGGCGTCCCAATCCTCAATAGATAAGCAAAGAAAATTTTCAAAGGAGAGATCCCAAGTTATCAACTAGCATATGAAAAATCAATAATCAGAATTGCCCAGATTCAAGCAACCCAGGGGACCTTGGGTGGGAGTCTAAAAAGGCTGAGGAGGCAGGGAGCCTTCAGTGAGGCCGAGGATGGGCAGGGTTCCCGGGAGATGAACTGATGGGTTTGGAGAATACCAGAAGTGAAATGGGGGAGGGAGGATTGTGTAAGGAGTTCAGACTGAGGGAACCCAAGTTTAGGGGACTTTCCCTGCTGCAGAGAGGGGGCGCGAGAGAGGGCACCAAAGGGGAGGGGACCCAATTTAGGGGAAGAGCAGGTGTCCCGGGAGAAGAGCTGAAGAGTCAGAGAATCCTGGGACAGGTGCTAAGAGCCAGGAAGGTGGGAGTGTCCCCAGGAGCGCGAAGCTCGTCTATGGGGACTGGGAGGTCAGAGTGTTTCTAGAGGAAAAGCAGGGGCGGGAGTGGGGATAAGGCTCGGAGGAGGGAGAAGCCGTGGGATGAGGGATAGGGGTTGGGGGGGTCCCAGGATTTGAGCCGAGGAGCAGGAAGGCCAAGGTGTCCCGGGGGAGAGTACTAAAAGGACGCGGAAGGTCAGAGTGTCCCGGGAGCAGCCCCAAAGGGGCAGCTGGGGTAAGGGAGTTCGTAGTGTCCTGGGGACCGGGGAGGCGGAGGCCGGGGGGCGGGTGCTAGAGGGCCAGGGAGGTCACAACGTCTCGGGAGCCGCTGGGGATCGAAAGCTCGCGGGGTCCCGGAGGCGGAGCTGGGGGGTCCCTCGGCAGCTTAGAGGAGTAGGACTTCCAGGGTCCCGGGAGCAGGTCCAAGGGGGTCCGAGTATCGTGAACTTAGGGCCAGGAGGAACTCGGGATAGGAGCTGGAGTCCGGGACAGACGAGAAGAGTGT
The DNA here is from genome assembly GCF_902635505.1 of Sarcophilus harrisii. NCBI lineage: Eukaryota > Metazoa > Chordata > Mammalia > Dasyuromorphia > Dasyuridae > Sarcophilus > Sarcophilus harrisii. The sequence continues at coordinate 568,209,102 of NC_045428.1, read as the reverse complement.
TCCCGGGCTCAGGTCCAAAGGGGCCTGAGAATCAGGAGGATCCCAAAGTCCCGGGCTCAGGTCCAAGGGGGCCTGAGGGTCTGAGTTTGAGGATCCCGAGAGCACCAAAGGGCTCCAAGTGTAAGAAGGATCTCAGCAGGGGCGCTGGGGTCCCGAACAGACTACGAGAGTGAGAGCCTCAGGTTCCGGAGGGGCAGGTCTAGGGTGCCTGAGAGTCTCCGGATCCCGGGTGCAGATTTGGGGGGCCCGCGGGTCCGGAGAGTCCCGGGTCCCGGAGGCAGGTTTTTTTGGGGGGCCGAGTGCGGGAGAGTCCGGGGTCCCAGAGGCAGGTTTGAGGGGCCCTAGTGCCGGGAGCCCGAGCCCGCGCAGGGTCGCGATCTGGGGTGGAGGGTCGGTCCGGGCAGCGGGGCGGAGCCGAGCCAGCCCTCTCCTGACATCAGTTCCTGCAGCCCGGCGCGGCTCCTCCCCCGCCGCCGCCGCGGCCGCCGCGCCTGCCCTCCCTCCCGGCCCGGCCCGGTCCCACGAGCCGCCTGCGCGGAGCCCCGGGCCCGGGGCGCGGGGCGGGCAACGCAGCAGCGCAGGGCGGCGCGGGGCGGCCGGCCGGAGCCGGAGCAGCCCCCGGAGCGGTTGGCGACGGTGGGGGCGGCCCGGCGCGGGAGGAGACGGCGCGGCGGCGGTGGCCCCGGCCCGGGCACTGGCAGCGCCTCCGGCACCATGGAGCCGGGAGAAGTGAAGGACCGCATCCTAGAGAACATCTCGCTCTCGGTGAAGAAGGTGAGGTTGCCCCGCACCCCAAGCGCGCCTCCCAATCCGACCCATTCCCCTCCTCCTCCAGTTCTGAGAGCCTCTGGTCTTGCCAGGCCCCCATCCTGATTCTGTCCCCCAAGAAGTTCCTGGGGGAGCCTCGCCCCACCTCCAGCTCCAAAAGCTTCTCCTGCCCAATGACATCACCCTGTCTCCTGCAGCCAGCTGTGGGGGGGGGGGCATCGGGAGGGGCCGGCTCCGCCCCCATCCCCCCTTCCTAGCCCCTCACCCCGACTTGGCTGTGGCCTGGAGGGGAACGCACTCACCTGAGTCCCATTGGCTCCTTTGGAAGAGCTGGGTTGAGGTCTGTCTCTTCTGGGTATTGAAATGACAGCCCCGGCGATCAGACCGGCCACCCTCTCCCCTCCCCCCAGCCTGGTCTCCGGCCCCTGGTAGCCAGGGGCACTCCATACCTGCCCACTTTGGCCCAGTGGAGCTGCCCAGCAAGACCTGCCTCTGCCCTCTTCTGTCCAGCCGGGAACTTTACCCCCGTGACTGTCCTTGGGGACCCAGTGGTTTGGGGGAGTTGGAGAGGAATTCTTGGCTCCATTGACAAGTCCGAGGCTCCCACTTGCCACTGCCGCTCAGCTCCGAAAGGACTTCCCTAAATTCACTGAGACGAATTGGCTCAGGGTTGTTTGCCTCTCTTGGGCAGAATTGGGGACGTTCTTTGGGGGACACAAGGAGTGACCAACCAGCAGAGCCGTTCTTGGGGAAGCATTAGAAGGCGCCCTTCTCTTTCTTTCCTCCCCCCTCGAATTTCCAAGTAGAACATTTTGGGGCATGGCTGGTTGGAGAATGGAGTAGACTAGGCAGAAAATCGTCCCAGAGGGCCAGCTGGCTTTAGTTTGGCATGGATGCCCCAGGCTGGAGAATGGCAGTTGGTAGAGATTGTATGGAAAGGGTAGTCTTCCAGGTGTCTACATGGATCTTCTCCAGATTTGGTGACAGCCCCAGGACATGAGCAGATGAAATTGAGGGAGGGGCTGCTGGAGAAGAGTGAGAGAGCCAGGTGACCCAAGGGACACAGTCTCAAGGAATAGGGTACCAGCATCCCGGTACTCCCTGAAATGCCCTAGATGTAGAATAGCCAGTCCTTGGCGCCTGATTCTGCCCCTGTTGCCAGTGTTTCCCCGTTTATAAAATGATAAGTAAATAAATGCTTCTTTTTAGAGACCGTGTGTTCTTATCTTCACTCTAGTCCTAATTTAAATCACTTGAAAAAGTAACTGTCAGAGAAAACTAGAATTTCTTTTCTAAAAAAAATTGATTACAGAATGAACCATCAATATTAAGGATTGGTCTTGTCAGATTTCACTTCTAGAAAGCTCAGTTTCTTCATCTTTGAAATATTCAGCTTCCAGGGTGATTGTGAGGTTATCCAGTGAGGTAACTTATGGAAAGTGTATTGCAAAACTTAAAATGCTGTAGAAATGCTAGATGTTGTTGTTGTTATTATTTATTCATAATTATATTATTTATCCTTATAAATAATACTGTTGATTATTTTTGAGGCAATTAAATGACACAATAGATAAGATACCGGGCCTTGAATTAGGAATACCTGAGTCCAAATCCTGCCTAAGACATTTACCAGCCATGTGACTGTGGGCAACTTATTTATCTTTCATCTGCCTTAGTTTCCTCAACTGTGAAATGGGGATAATAATAGTATCTACCTCACAGGATTATTGTGAGGATCAAATCAGTTATTATTTGAAAAAGTGCTTAGGAGTATCTGGCATGTATATAAATGCTTATTCTTTTCCATTCAGTGATGATGATAATGATGCAAGCTTGGCATATGATGAGCATTATAAAAATATTTGTTTCCTTACCTTATTATTATTATGCCTGGCACACAGTTGGTACTATATAAATACTGATTCCTTTCCCTTCTGTTATCCTTATTAGTATTTGGTATATTATAGGTGCTATATAAATGCTTATTCCATTCCCTTCTATTATTCTTATATACTTATACAATACTTATTGTGCCAGGTACATAGTAGGTGCTATATAAATGCTTATTCTCTTTCCTTCTAATATCCTTATTAGTATTTGGTATATTGTAGGTGCTATATAAATGCTTATTCCCTTCCCTTTTATGATACTTATATATTTATATAATACTTATTGTGCTCAGTACTTAGTAGGGGTTATATAAATGTTTATTCTCTTCCCTTCTAATATCCTTATTAGTATTTGGTATATTGTAGGTGCTATATAAATGCTTATTCCCTTCCCTTTTATGATTCTTATATATTTATATAATACTTATTGTGCCAGGTACATAGTAGGTGCTATATAAATGCTTATTCTCTTTCCTTCTAATATCCTTATTAGTATTTGGTATATTGTAGGTGCTATATAAATGCTTATTCCCTTCCCTTTTATGATACTTATATATTTATATAATACTTATTGTGCTCAGTACTTAGTAGGGGTTATATAAATGTTTATTCCCTTCCCTTCTATTATTCTTGTATACTTATACAGTATTTTATAGTGCCTGATACATAGTAGATGCTATAAAAATCCCTTCTATTATTATGATGAAGATGACCATCATCATTATTAACATTGTTGCTATTATCATGGTCATAATTGTTGTGAGATGAGCTTTGTCCCGCTTGCCTTCAGAGTAGATGGCTGCCTCTGGAAGTGAGGTGGGTTCCCCCCTTAGCATCTTCTAGGAGATGTCCTGTTGTCCAGGAGATTGTTGCAATAGAGAATACTGGGCTTCAAGTCCAGAAGACTCTCCTCTCAGGACTCTTGGTGACACTGTGACTGAGGTGCCAGAGCCTTCCACCTCTCTGAGACTCAGTTTCGTTATCTGTAAAATACATGGGCCTCCTTGGCTTTCAAATAAGTAAAAAATTGAGGCTTTTACTAGTGGGTGAGGTCCCTTCTGGTGGACTTAGGGGGGTATGGGCAAGTGTGAAGCCAGAGCGGGCAGGTCTGGATGAGTTGGGATCTGCCCTGCTGGATGGAGGGTCCCAGTTTCACTGAGATGACTGATCCCTTTGAGCGGATGATTATTTTCTGTTGGTCCAGCTTGGATGAGCTGGCTCGTGGGGTCCCTTCCAGCCTGGCTGTTTCATGTTTTTGTTTTGTTTTATTTTACCCCAAAGCAGGACCAAAATTGCTGCCTGGTTTTTATTAGGGCACATAATTTCTGCTTACCCAGGAAAGGCTGAGGGAACAAAGCACTCTGTTAAAAAGCAATAAATCTTTTGAATGGAAGAGAAGGATGGACTGCTGACTTTTCTGATCTTATCTGTGCCAGTAATGGCATCGTTCTGGGAGGTCAGGAAGTGTGTCAATTGTTTCTAATATGTTTGGAGTCAGGGGGGTTGGGGGAGGGAAGTCACCCAGAGAAAGGTGATGGAAAGGAAGGTGCTGGCTTGGATGCGAAATAGGGGGAGCACAATGACTCTGGAGGCCCAAGAGCTGAGTGCAGATCCTTGTGTCTCTGTTTCCTTGTGTCTTACTTTCCTTATCTGAAAAAAAGAAATAGGTTGAACCAGATGACCACCAGAGAGGCCCTTTCCAGATCTACATCTCAAACCCTACAAACTAGGTTGCGTAAAAAGATTGCCTGATGAGACCATTAGGCAACATGCAAAATTTCCTTTAGCAACTATCTTGGACATGTAGTAGGTGCTATATTAACGGTAGCCAACATTTATAAGTGCGTTGCAGTGATTATGCTGATCCTCCTGGATGACCCTGGGATCACAAGATCTTAAATAAATCTAGAGCCGAAAAGAATGCTAGAAACCACCTAATTCAAACTCCCAATTTTACAAATGGGGAAACAGAGGCTTTTAGAGGTGAGATGACTTGCCCAAGGTTACATAGATGAGCACAGCTAGGTGGGAAAAATGGATCTAATCCATTTTGTATGACTTAGTGACAAGTGATTTAATCTATTTGCCTCAGTTTCCTCAACTGTAAAATGGGGATAATAACAGTCCCAACTATCCAGGGTTGTTACGAAGATCAAATAAGATAATATTATAAAGTACTCAGTACAATACGGAAGCCACCTGCCAGTGGCTGCTGAAGGTCTAACTCAGACTTGTAGAATGGATCTCTTCATGTGAGAGGATGATGATGATGATGCAAGGAGACTGAGAGGCAGTTGCATTCTCTGACCCCTCTCCACTTCCCTCTGCTTCCAATTTCATTTCATTCCCGGTCCACAAGGAACAAGCTGCTTTGCAACTCCTTCAAGTCCATGATTCACAGCTATGGAGGCTCTCGGAGAAATGACCTGCCCCTTCACCTACTCCTGGTCCTTAACACAATACCTGGCATATATTGGTGCCCTGTGAATGTTAGTTGTTATAATTATTTATAATTATCTCTGTTAAATGGATTTAAACCCTGATCTCACTCTTCACTTTACTTTGCTGGTAATACAACAGTTGGACTGTGATGCCTCCCATTTTTCAGATAGAGAAACTGAGGTTCAGAGAGATGAATGACCTGCCCAAGGTCACAGGGGTAGTAAGTGACTGAGATGGAATTCAAACTCACACTCACACTCTCCTCCAGCCCTTCCCCTAGACTATCCTTTGGAGCCAGACTGTTGCTCCAGGTACTAGGGCCCTCTCATCTTTGAAGACTTGGGTCTGTTTTCTGACACTTGGAGCCCCATCATCTTCTGTTTGAGCAAGCCCATTTTGGGTGCTGCTGTTGATCATTTTTAAAGAATGGGTGGCAAAGGAGAGATAGACAGGTGGGAGCCTCAGGGCTCTGGCATGTGCTCCCAGAAGGGGGAGTATTTTGCCTGGGAGTCACGCTTAGAGGCCAAGCTCACCAGCATTGGGTGACTCCAGGGCTTCCTTAGTCACCTTAGTATTGTGTTGTCTGCTTTCCACTTCTTTACCAAATGTAAGCCCACTGAGGGCAGGGACTGTTTCATTTTTTTAAAATTCCCAGTACAGTTGTAAGTGTTTAATAAATGCTTATTGTACATTGTAGGTATTTAACAAATGCTTATTGATTGTTTAATTAATTGACACTAGAGATGCTTAATCATTATTGCCCATGTAGGCAGCATTATCATATGTCTCCCTTAGTATAGATGATGATTAAATTTCAGCAGCTTCAATTGGAAGGGACCTTGGTCACCTAGCCCAGATTCCCCCATTTTGTTATGAGGAAATGAAGCCCAGGGAAGTGTACAAGTGTGATAAGTGTAATAAATTTAAGAGCTGGGATTTTCTCATTTACAAAATAGAAGGGGTATGACCCATTGACTTCTGTGTTACAATCAGTAATACCTCAAACTAGACTGTGGGCTCCATGAGGACAGGTAACCTATCTTATCTATAATTTGTATGGCTTGCAAGGTAGAGCACACAGTTGGTGCTTAATAAATGTTTGTTGTATTTTTTAAAAAAAGTCATTTCAGTCTATAGGATCAGAAAAGTCTCAGTGGAGCTACCTCCCTCAGATTCTCATCAATATGGTGACTACAATAGGTCCTGCAATCTCAAGGCCTCTTCCTCTTCTTCCTCCTCCTTCTCCTCCTGCCCTCTTCCTTCTCTTCTTTTCCTCTTCCTCCTTTTCTTCCTTCTCCTCTTCCCTTCTTCCTCCTCTTCCTTTTTTTCTTCCACCTCTTCACCTCTTACTCCTTTTCTTCCTTCTCCCTTCCTCTTTTTGTCCTCTTCTCCTCCTCCCCTCTTCTCCTCCTCTTCTTCCTTTCTTTTTCCTCTTCTTCCCCTCCTCCTCCTGCCCTCTTCCTTTTCTTTTCCTCTCCTCCTCCTCCTCTTCCTTTTCCTTTCTTCATCCTCCTTCTCTCCTTTTCCCTCTCTTCCCTTCCTCCTCATGTTCTCCTCTTCCTCCTTTCTTTCTCTTCCTCCCACCCTTCTTCTTGGCTTCCCCTGCTTTCCTTCCAGTCTCAGGCAGTCTCCCCTTCTCCAAGAAGCCTTTCCCAGAATGCAGTGCCTTCCCTATTGGATTATCTCCAATTTATCCTGGCTCTCTCTTGTCTGTACATAGTTATTCCCAGGATCTCTACTCCACTAGACTGTAAGCTCCTTGAAAACAGGAAGCGTCTTCTGATGTATGCTCAGTGCTTTGCACGGTGCTCAGCATATAGTAGGTGCTTAATAAATACCAGTCGACTGTGTGAATTCCCTGCCCACTCGTGGAATGGGCTTACCCCTCTCTTCCTCTTTCATAGGAGGATGCAGGTGATGTGGTTTGGGTTTCTAGAAAGAAAGTTGTAATCCAGATGGGGATGTGAGTGTTAGGATACAGAAGTCCCCGGCTCAAATCCCAGCTGTGTGATTTGTGAGCAGCTGTGGGATGGTGGGCCAGTTAGCTTGTCTGCGAAATGAGGAGGTTCCTGCTCTAGAACTCATGGTGTTCTGCTCCCTTTAATCCTCTGTTGGCATTATAATTGTGTCTACTAGGCTTGGAGTTCGTGGGGATGGGCAGCCCAGTGGGATAGGACAGGTGAGAGGGCCGTCCTCACTACCCTACCCTGCCTGGCTCCCTCCTGACTCAGGCACGTGATGGGTTCATTAGAAAAGGAACTGAGAGATCTGAGCTTTTGATTCAAATTTAAAGGATAAAAAAATGGAAGCAATTTCCATATGTTCTCAGAGCCAGAATGCCAGCAGAGATCTCACAGGTACAAGCTGTGGTTGCAGGTGCGAGAATAATTCAAGAGAAATATGGTCTCCAAGGACCATCCTTGGCATCTTAGACAGGGATGAAGCAATAGCTGGGTCAAGGGGACATTCGGTTTGATTTTTTGCGCACAGTGGAGAACCAGGGCTGGAGACAGGAAGATGAGTATTCCTGAGTTCAAATCTGGCTGTGTGGACAAGTCATGAATTCTGTGTGCCTCAGTTTCCTCATCTGTAAAATGAGCTGGAGAGGGAAATGGCAAACCACTCCATAGCTCATAACCTCAGCTTTGTCTCTGGGCTTCAGTATTCTCACTTGTCAAATGAAGTTCTGGGTTACCTGTTTCTTGAATGAAGGTTTTGGACTCAGTTTCCAGGAGTTCTTTCCATAGCTGATGAGCTCTAGCATGCAGTACTAAGGAGCCCACAGTCTGGATGCTAAGCTGATTAGATGATTAGTAGGAAGGGAAATAATAGGAGATAGGGTTGGAAGAGTAGCTTTGGGTCTAACTTTCAAGCAATATGTGAGTACCACAAGGATCTGCAATTTAATCTCCTGCAATTTTCTTTTTCTTTTTTTTTTTTTTCTGAGGCAATTGGTATTAAGTGACTTGCCCAGGGACATACAGCTAGTCTCCTGCAATTTTCAAACTAAGATATTTGCTTACTCTTTTAAAAAAAATACTAAAAACAAAACAACTCTTTCCTTCAATGGACATGATTGCTGCTGGGCTTTCATTTTCAGTTTGGAATCCACCAAGGCCTTGAGTAAGAATGGGAAAAACAGCCACCCTAAAACGGTTGTTGGTTAGCTGTTGCTCCAAATTATGACCTGATTAACCCAGCTAATCTTTTCCTAGGGGAGAGGCTTTTCTATTACAGCTTAAAATTTTTTTTAATGTTTTATTAAAATATTTAATATCAAATGTTAGTTCTTGAACTTGCCTCCTCACCAGGTACAATTTTTTTTCATTTTTTGAAAATTTATTATAACTTTTTTATTGACCGAACCCATGGCTGGGTAATTTTTTACAACATCATCCCTTGTACTCACTTCTGTTCTGACTTTTCCCCTTCCTCCCTCTACCCCCTCCCCTAGATGGCAAGCAGTCCTATACATGTTAAATATGTCAAGTGTATCCTAGCTACAATATATGTGTGCAGAACCAAACAGTTCTCTTGTTGCATAGGAAGAATTGGGTTCAGAAGGTAAAAATAACTTGGGAAGAAAAACAAAAAATGCAAACAGTTTACACTTATTTCACCAGGTACAATTAAATGAATCATTTCCACACATCAAGTAGGGTGATTTTTTTTCCTGGTCACTGCCTCTGATCCTCTATTCACTTTTTCCCCCCCATAATTTGATTTAAAAAAAATTTTAATAGTAGTTTTTTTTATTTTCAAAATACATGCAAAGATAGTTTTCAATATTCACTCTTTTTTTTTCTGATTTCATCAAACTGAAGTTCTTTTAAAAAAATTTTTATTAAAGCTTTTTATTTACAAAACCTATGCATGGGGAATTATTCAACAATGACTCTTGCGAAACTTTCTGTTCTAAATATTTCCTTCCTTTCCCCCACTCCCTCTTCTAGATGGCAGGTAGTCTAATACATATTAAATAGTCACTCTTGCAAAACTTGTGTTTCAAATATTTCTCCCTTCTTTTCCTTTTCCCCCTTCCCCTAAACAGCAAATAATCCAATATAGGTTGAACATGTGCAATACTTCTAAACCTATTTCCACATTTATCACGTTGCATAAAGAAAAATCAGATCAAAAAGGAAAAAAATTAAAAAGAAAAAAAAAAAGCAAGCAAACAACAACAAAAAGGGTGAAAATACTATGTTGTGATCCACATTCAGTCCCCTTGGTTCTCTTTCCTTCATTCTTTCCCACTTTTCTTCTTGTGGTTGCTGTGAAGATGGCCTCTATTCTTCTGAGATCTTTTTGCTTGCAGGATTTCATCAAATCTTTTCATATTTCTTTGTATTCGTCATACTCACTCTTAATAATACTATTCAGTCCCATTATGTTAACAGCTCATAGTTCATGTAAAACTGTCCCCCTTTTCTTGGACAAAGAGGCTACTTCCATTAGTTTTCTTTTTGAGGGGGTGTTTAGCTATAAGGCTGCTGTGACTGGTTTTGAACAGAGAACTCTTGTTTTTAAGTGTTTTTTTGTAAACAAAGCCAATGTATATTCCACAGTAGTCCATTGCTTTCTTTCTTTGGACCTGCCTACCCATTCTGTGGGCCAAGTCCATCTCAGATATACCAGAGATGGAAAATCCAAAGGTCAGGGAAAGCGCTTGGTGATATGGGTAAGATTGAGCATCTCTGGAGGTCCTTTCTTTTTCAGAAAGCAGTGTTCCCTGGGATGCTGTTTGGAGAACGCAGAGTGGGTGATCGTCAATCAGGGTAGTTGGTATGGGCAGGTGGGGATTTGGCTCTTTCTCCCTCCTTTTCCATGTCTAGAACTAAGAGTGACCATGATCTTCATCTCCTCTGCTTGAGTAGCATCCTATCCCCGGGGTTTCTCACCCTTGCTTGTCCATTTGCTGCCAGTTCTGTCTGGGTCAGACCAGCATGGAAGATGGAAGTAAATCTTTTCTTTCGGTTCTCTGGGGCTGACAGCTATTTTAGGGTCCTTGGGACCAGCAGGAGTTTCTCTTTGGCGTCTTCTGGGGCTTAATAACTGATTGCAGCTGTTACTCAACAAGGGGAAATTGTCAGACAGCTGAACCCTCAGAAGTATGCACAAACCCTTCCTCCCTTCCCCAAGTGTCTGTCTCTCTCTCTCTCTTCCCTCCTATCCCTTTCTCCCTTTCCCTCTCCCTCTTTTCTCCTCTTCTCTTCCCCCATTGTTGAATCATTTCAGTCATGTCTGAATCTTTTCAGGGGTTTTCTTGGCAGAGATACTGAAATGGTTTATCATTTTACAGATGAGGAAACTGAGGCAAACTAGCTAAAGTGACTTGTCCGTGGTCATGTAGCTAGTAAGTATATGAGGCTGGATTTGAACTCATGGAGATGATTCTTCCTGATTCCAAGCCGTGTTCTAGCCACTGTGTCACCTAGCAGCCTGTATGGTTGGAGCAGCTTCTGCCTGAGTTCAGTGGCGAAGACAAAGTCTCTCTTTCTGTAGGAATTATCTGGTTTTATCTCATCTTGTGGTTCAGGCCCAGGCTATCAGGATATTGAATAGTCAGTCTGTCAATAAATAAGCATTTATTAAGTACCTATTATATACCAAGCATAGTGCTAAGTGCTGGTCAGGCCCTTTTTCCTGTTGAAGATAGGGATGAGATTCCTGGTTTACCCTTCTGGACTGGGCTTGTCTACTGCCTTGATGGAAATGAAGCTTCTGGGTTGTCCTTCCCAGGGCTGGGCCTGCCTCCTGTTGAAGATGGGCAGGAGGGCCTTGGCTGTGGGGCAGGCTGCTTTGTCCTAGCACTTTCACCCATCCCCAATCTCTGAAAATTCCTGAAAAACTCCTAATATAGTCCAGGGCAAGATGGGGAAGTATATGGGTGATTTTCTTTAATTTTCTTTAACATTTGTGACTGTTAGTGTATTTTTTGAGCTTTAAAAGGTTTCTGTGGGGACACTGGGCTCCTTTAGGTCCTAACAAACTTCTTATAATTTGATGGAGAGTACATCTGGAAATGATAAAAGCCATTAATAAAGCTTATTTATTTTATTTTGAGGAGGATTAACTGACTTGCCCAGGGTCACACAGCTAGTATCTGAGGCAACAAAATTTATTTTAAAAAAGAATAGCGTAACGGCAACAAAAGATTATGTGATGATCAATTTTGATGGACATGGCTCTCTTCAACAATGAGATGATTCAGACCAGTTCTAATAATCCTGTGATGAAGAGAGGATTGTGGGAATTGAGTTTGGTTCACAACATAGCATTTTCACTCTTCTTTCTTGTTTACATTTTATTTTGCTTCTCATCTTTTTTTATAGTTTGATTTGATTTTTCTTGTGTGGCAAGATATTTATATAAATATGTATGTATATATTGGATTTAACATATATTTCTACTATATATTGGACTAATTGCCATCTGGAGGGAAGGTGGGGGAAAATTAGAAAACAAAGTTTTGCAAGGGTTAATGTTGAAGAATTATCCATGCATATATGTTTTGAAAAATAAAAAGCTTTAATAAAGGAAAAAAATAGAACATAAAAAAAGAATAATATTAGTTGATAAAATAACCAAAACTATTAGTAAGATCAAAATATTGTCAAAAAACATTTATTAAGGACTTATTAAGGATCAAATATACTGTACTTAGGACTATATAAGGAAAAAGGAAACCGGTCCCTGCCTGCTCTCAGGGAGCTTATGGTCTATCTGGGGATAAAACATATATTATAAAAGAGAGAGGAAGTTCCTGAGGTTGCCATTCATATCCCAAGCTTCCCAGTTGGGGGACATCCTTGCCTCTGGAGAGTACAGAGGATGCTCCCCTCCCTTCCAGCTATCAGTATTCCTCACCTCAGAGTCTGCCTGAGACGTTGAAGCTTCCAGGGATGAACTCCGGCCTTTTCCTCTGGGTTTTGATGCCAGTCCCACCACCAGCTAGGTTTGGGGGCACACAGGTTTTCCAGCTCCGGCCTTGGGGGTGCTGGCTTTGGTGAGGGAAGTTGGCCAGCCCAAGGCCTGGAGACTTCATTCTTCAAAGGCCATCTTATGGAGAGGGAGCCCTGTCTGTGGCTCGTTTTATGTTGTTCCTCCTTTCCTCAGTAAGGCTTTTATGGCTCTGATTCCTGGCAGGGAGGTTTTTCGGGGACAGTTCATTTGGCAGCAGCCAGAAGATCAGGACATCGATCAGGTAATTAGCTCAGACTCAGAACGGGGAGAGCCACTTGGCTGCTTTGGTCCTGGAAGCAGAGAAGGAGGAAGCACTTCCAAAGGCACTTCCAGGCAAGGGCTTTCTTGCTGGCCCAGGAGTTAAAGGTTACTATCTAGGATTCCCCAGCCTTCCCTTTAAGCCAGTGCTGCTCCAGGCCTCCTCCCTCCGCGAACCTCCTCAGACACTTCAGCCACCAGAGCCCCAAAGGACTGACTGAGCTTCCCACCCACATGTGTGCTGGGCCCATCATGGAGCCGTGACTTGGGCCAAAGCTTGGCAGATAAGAAGGAAGAATATGGCTGGCGTCCACATTGGAGTAACTCTTGGACCCTTCTCTGCTTCCATTTTTTTTTTTTTTTTTTTTTTTTTTTTTGGTGGAAATGAGGAAGTTCTAAGAACTGTTAATGTCAGCTTGCACATAGGGACTTGCTGGTCAAGATGGGATGCACCGACATAGAATGAAATCTCCAGTCCTAGGGGCTGGTCTCCTCCCCTGATCGGTATCCCCAAGCCTGGAACTGAGAAAGCAACATGACTAAATGTCAGAGAAAGGCAGAGCTGAGGGGCCCTTTAAACAAAGAATGTCAGAACCAGAAATGCCCTTAGAACACAGGATGTCAGAGCTGGGAGGACCCTTAGAACCCAAGAGGTCAGGGCTGGGAGGGCCCTTAGAACCCAGGGTATCAGAGATGGGAAGGCCCTTAGAACACAGGCTAAGAATGTACTCCAAAATGTTCCTAAAATTTCTTAATAAGAGATAATATACAGATGCAAAGGATGCAAAGGAAATAGATGATTTTTTTTAAAAATAAGGTAAAAAAACCAAGAATTCACCTTAGCTTAAAAACAAAACAAAACAAAAAACTGAGCCTTTAGTAATTGGAAAAAGCTTGAGATCATGAAAAGTAGAACTCTGCTTTTTTACAAAGAACATTAAGGCATGCAGTGCAAAGTACAGAGATGGAAGCTGTCCCTGTCTTCATGGACCTCTCATTCTCTTAGGCTGGTGATTAGGTTTTGGGTTCCAGAAGGAGTACCTAGAACCTAGCTCAGGTCCTAGCTTAGCTAAGGAAAAAGTAAGAAAGTGAAAATTGCCTGGGAGAGTTTCTGCCCTTTGGCTGATGAGCTGAACTGGAATGTTAGAAAGCTCTCTTGGTCGTCATACTTAGGTTGTAGCAGGGAGGCCTGGGAAAGCAGAATGAGCGGCTTCTGCCAAGCTCTGGCTTCCAGCCCCATCAGTGAAGGAAGAGAATGGAACTCTCATCCTTATGGCTAGCATCATGTAGCACCTCTAGACAATAAAACTGTCAGGTAGGGGCTATTATTCCCTCATTTTTTCAGTTGTATTCAATTGTGTGTGTCCCCACTGGGGGTTTTCCTGAAGATACTGGAGTGAGGAAATGGCAAACCACTTCAACATCTTTGCTGAGAAAACCCCCAATGAGGTTACAAAGAGTGAGACGTGACTGAACAGCGACTGTGTGCCAGGCAGTGTTTGGGGGGTTTAGGGGAGACTAGTACTTCTTCTGGGAGGCTTGCTGAGCCCTTTTTGGGCTGCTCACCCACCTTTGGTCACCTTCATCCATCTCTTCCTATTTTGACTTGGAATATCTTTTTCCTTCTCTGTCTCTATCTCTGTATGTCTCTGTCTTTGTCTCCATCTCTGTCTCCCTCTCTTTTTCTTCTCTCAGTGTGTCTCCCTCTTTGTCTCTGTCTCTTTTTCCTTTCTCTCTGTCTCTCTCTGTCTGTTTCTGTCTTTCTCTTTCTTTCTGTCTGTCTGTCTCTCTCTCTTTCCCCTTTGCCCCCCTCTACTCCACTCTCTCTTCTCTCTGTCCACTTGGACTTTGAGGACTCTGGAAGAGGTGAGGCTGATGATAATTCTGTCTCACTTAAATCCAGTTCATTCTCAAGACAAGACACCCCCTGTGATTTCAGGGGTCTTCTTCAAAATGAAGGATAAGTAACAGCAAATTATGTGCCAGGCACTGGAATACACAGGAAGGCAAAAGAGTCCCTGCCGTCTTGGAGCTCACCCCCTAATGAGGGAGACAATTTAGGACAAATAAGATCCAGACAGGATATGTTGGAGACAGCCAACAGAGGGAAGGCACCAGCCTGCAGGGAGATCATTATGGGGTCTTGGAGGAGCTGGGTCTTCACCTGAGACTTGAAGGGAGCCAGGAGGGGGGGGGCATTCTAGGAATGGGGGGGTTTTGCTTGTCAGGGTGAAGAAGGCAGGTGATTATAAGAGTAGAATGGCAAGGAGAAAGCATTTCAAACTATTCACAGATTGCTTCCACCTCACTATTGGGCCAGAACCTTTAAACTGCTGATCAATCCCCCAAAACCCTTCTTCCCCTTTCAGAACACACACACACACACACACACACACACACACACACACACACGCACATACACACTAAAACCCTTTCTGTATATCATCTCATTTCACCCTTAACCCTGGCAGATTGAGACTAGTTTGGAGCTTGTTTTATTTTTGTTTAGGTTCTGGGAAACTGCCTCCCATAATGCTGCTATAGTTAAGTGACTGAGGGTCACTCCAGGAATATTATCCCAGGATTAGGATAATAATTACTTTAGTACCTTCCTCACAGGGTTATTGTGAGGATCCAGTCAGATAATACAGGGCATTTAGAAAAGCCTGTATCATTTCAAAGCTAAAATTTCAAGGAGGAAGGCGGGAGGGAGAGAGAAACAGATTCAGAGAGACACGAAGATAGAAAGATAGAGATGGAGAGAGAAGGGAGACAGAGAGATAGAAAGACAGAAGGAGACAGCAATAGATAAGAGAAGACAGAGTCAGAGAAAGTGATAGACTGAGATGAGACATACACATTTACAGGGAAAGAGAGAAAGAGACAGAGAGAAGGGAGAGAGAAAGGAGACAGAGGAGAGGAGAGGAGAGAGAGAAGGAGAGAGGCTGGGGAAAGAGAGATAGAGATAGGGAGACAGAAACAGAGGGAAAGAGAGAGAGACAGAAGAAGAGACAGAGAGGTGGATGGGGGGTGAGGGGGAAGAGAGGCACAGAGAGAGAAATACAGAGACAGAGATCTAGAGAGAGATGAAAAGAAGAAGGGAGGTTTCTCCAAACTGACAGTCACTCATGCCCTCCGAAATTACTTCCTGAGCCCTAAGATAGTTTCAGGGAACATTTTTCAGGAATCTTGGAGGAAAAGCTGTCTTAAAATACAGCAAGGATTGACATTTTAAAACAGAGCTACCATATCCCTTGTCCATCCTCCCACAGGTTTTTCCTCTAGAATCCCAACTAAATATTTTAATTAAGTGGAAGTGGGTTGTGCCATTTCCCCTGAGGTGGATCTGTGTCCAACCCCTCCTAGTGATAAAGGGAGGAGATTGTCTTTACATGAGTCAACATCCTGGTCACAAGGCTGGGTGGAAGAAGGCTAAGTTCCTATGTCCTCTTTGAGAAGTTCCCATCACCCTTATCCCAGTCACCTAATGAAAAACCCTTTGCCCTTTGTCTTGGACGTGTCCCATCCAGGAGCTTTCCCTTGGTCCCTGTAAAGAGATCTAGAGGAAGAAATTTTATTTCTTAATATTTTTAGAGAAACTAAAAAGATTTTTAAAAATACTTCTGTGACAAATGAATCAGGATTTGAACTCATGATTTCCCATGCTAATGAAGAAGGTGATAGTGTTTGAGGAGACAGAGAAGCCACACATTTAAATAATGTGGATGTTATATGGTTGAATTAGGGACAGCTAGGTGGCCCAGTAGATAAGAGCCCCAAGAAGATCCAAGTTCAAAATGGTACCCAGAGTTATATTTACTAGTTATACTATCCTGGGCAAGTCACTTAATCCCATTTGCCTCAGTTTCCCCATCTGTAAAAGGAGCTGGAGAAAGAAATGACAAACCACTTCAGTATCTTTGCCACAAAAACCCCAGAGGGGGTCATGATGACTCAGATACAAATGAACGATAATAACATTATACATAATGTAATATTCACAATAATACAAAATGGAGATGTTGAGATATTGCCTTAAATTCACAAAACTCTATTTTATACCCCTTTTCTTTTCTCCTCACAACAGCCCTATAAGGGAGGAACTCCCAACTATTATTTCAATTTTCTAGATGAGGAAAGGCATTATATGTGATATCACACTTATTTCTGAATCTATTCCTCTCTTCTCCCCAATCCATGGAGCACTCCCTAACAATAACTAATAATAGCTTGCATTTATGTAGCACATTAAGGGTTGCAAAACCTTTTCGGATATTTCGTTTGATCCTTAAAACCACTCAGGAAAGTAGATACTATTGATATCCCCATTTTCCAGATGAGGAAACTGAGGCTGATTAAAGTGAAGAGATTTGTAAGGGGTTGAACTACGGTCTTCTTGACTCTAGGGGACAAGGATAGACTGTCCCCTTTCCTCTGTTCTTTGCATTTGCTTTGTTACCTTTACTGATTATAATAGTTTACTGATTCCACTGACCTCACTCTGCATCATCAGTTTAGGTCATCCTCCGTCTGCTTCTTTGAAGTCTCCCGTTATCTCTTAGGATGCAAGAACATTCCATTATATCCATCTGCCTGGTTAGATTTTTATTTCAATTTTATTTCATTTTCAAATGAAAATCTGGCTGCTCTCCTGCCTTCCCCCAGTCCCTACTCGGAAGAAATTGAGTTAGAGCAGAACAAGACAAATCCCCCCATCAGCCACCTCTAACTGTCTCTGCACATACACGAGTCCATCTCTTCTCTCTTTTTTCTCCCCTTTTTTATTGTTATTTTATTTATAAAACATATGCACGGGTAATTTTTAAACACTGACCCATGCAAAGCCTTCTGTTCCAAATTATCCCCTTCTTCCCCCCACCCCTTCCCTAGATGGCAGGTAGGCCCATACATTAAATATATTAAAATATACATTAAATCCAATATATGTATACATATTTATACAGTTATCTTGCGGTGCTATCTCTTCTGTGTAAGAGAAGGGGGCTGTATCTATGAGTTCTTCTGGCTGCTCATTGTATGATCTGGGAACCCCAATTGGCTCAGCCATTCCCCAGTTGGTAGGCGTCTACTTTTGTTCTTTAGATCATTTCATTTCTTTTTTTGGAATCAATCAGGCTGCTAAGGGTCTGAAGCTGGATTTGAACTCAGATCCCCTTGACTCCAAGAGGTGCTCCATCCACTGTGCCAGCTGGCTGCCCCCTCCTCAGAGCTTTTTTTTCAGACAGGTGCTTACTTGGCAAGGTAGGAAAGGGATGGGTCATGGAGCCAGAAGACCTGGGTTCAGATGCTACCTCTCAATTCCCAATCTATGAGAGGTTAGGTTAGAAATTGTCCTACAGATCAGCCTTATACTCCTTAATCACAGATCTGGTAAATAAATCACTCATAAGCATTAATTAAGCACCTACTGATAAAATGTTAGGTATAGTAAATAAGCCACATACAAGCATTTATTAAGTACCTACTGTTGAAATGATAGGTAGAGTGAAGTAATCACTCCCAAACATTAAGTACCTACAGCTGAATTGGCAGGACTGGTGAATAATGACAAGCATTAATTAAGCATCTACTGATGAAATGACCAGTATAGTAAATAGACTACTCACTAGCATTTATTATTATTTATTAAGCACCTATTGGTGAAGTCACAGGTGTGGTTAATAAAAGACTCACAAGCATTTATTAAATGTTTGCTTTATGATGGGTCCTTGCCCTGGGGATAAAAATACAAACAATGAAACAATTCTTACATTTTAATGAGATAGACAGTAAAAATGTAAATATATTTAGAATAAATGAAAAGAGGGTAAATGCAAATTAATGGATAGCAGGCATTTTGGGAGGGAGGATGCTGACAGTTGGGGAGATAAGAGAGAGGAGGGAAGGAGAAGAAGACATTCTAGGCTGGAGGACAGACAGTACCAAGATAAAGGGGGAGTGGGGGGGAGAGAATATATGCCAGGCAGTGTGCTGATCTGTCTCTACCCTCTGAGGAGCTGATATTTTACTGGAGGACACATACGCAAATATGCAAGGTCCATCCGGATTGACTGAATACTCAAAGAAAGCAGGACATGTAGAGGGTGGAACTTTTTTTTCTCACCCTTTACACCTGCCCTCAAAAAGCTTATAGTTCTAGTGTGGTGAGACAACAATATAGATGTGTGCAGAATTCATAGTCGTTTTAAGAGAGGAAGGAGGAAAAAGTCCAAGAACCTCTTCTGGAGGAGGTAGCAGCACCTGAGCCAGGTACCAGGCTTGAAGGAAGCCAGGAACTAGGAGAGAATGCCAGGAGGACCTGGGGTACAGCCTGTCCTGTATCTGCCCGGCCCCTCCCCACCAAGGCAACATCTCGTCCTCCAGACAGTAGGATTGGCCAGCTTAGGTGATCACATTGGGTATTTGTATATATCTGTTTTGGGGAGAATGGATCAGGAACTTCCCAGCTGGGGATGGTTAGCAGAAGAGTACCACAGCAATGGGTAAAGTTTCTTTTGTACAGAAGATGCACCTTCAGATGATCCAGGGAGTGTAATGCCAAAGAAACTGAGCAAGACAAGAGACCAGTTCAATAGTTTATTAAATGGAGAGAAATACTGGGACCAATGGATCCATGGTTGATCCCAGGGCTAGACTAGACTAATCTTCTCAAAGAGTCTAGCCCCGAGGATCATCGGAACAGCAAGGATAACAAGAACAATGATATAATGGAGGTACCTAGGTGGGGATAACCTAATGGAGGGAGGTTACTGATATTCTGATGACATCTAAAATGGATAAACCTTTATCTTGTCAAACATTACAAAGGAATGTCTATAACAACTTTGGCACAACAGGAGAAAGCATCTAATACCCCCTGAGATCTTCCCTTCTCTTCCATCATTTCCTATTAACTAAATCCTGGGCAACAGATTGATGAAGTAATAAGGGTGACAGCCTCAGGGTCAGGAGACTTTGCTTCAAATTCTGTCTCTTAACACATATGAGCTGTGTGACCTTGGACCTTATCCTCTCCATGCCTGGGACACTGAGGTTCTAAGTTACCTGACCTGTATTAGTGGAAGGAATTTCCACTTCAGGATTGAATTAGTTCCCCTTACTGATGAAATGCAGGTCTGCATCAAGTTTAAACCCAGAGTTAATTCTAAACCTTCCAGGTAACCTGCTTGTCAGTGGGATTTCGAGTCCTGGGTTTCTCAAAATACACATCCCTTCCAGAGTTGTCCTGAGGGTCCAGTGAGAGAATATTTGGCACATTGTGGGCACCATATAAATACCATCTATCATCATCATCATCATCATCATCATTATTATGTCTTTAATCCACCAGCCCCACTCTGGAGAATGAAGGCACTCCTTTTTGGACACATTGGGCATTCAGAGGTGATCAAAGATTCAGGCATTCTAAGGACAGGATGTGTCTCCTGTCCTCCATATATCTCCATATAACAATTGTAATTCGAGTTAGAATTTATATTAATGTTTTAAGGTTTGCAAAGCACTTTATATGTGTAAACTCATATCCTCCCAGCATCCCTAGGAGGTAGATGCTATTATTATCCCCACTTTACAGGTGAGAACACTGAGTCCAAGAGAAGGTAAATGACCACACCTAGTAGCTAAGGCAGGATTCAAAATGAGGTTTTCTTGAGTCCAGTCCACTCTGACCTAATGAGCTGCCACTTAACAACTTCTAAATATAAGCAGTGATAAAAGGTTACCACCAGTTGGAGAGGAAGTATGATTGCCTATTGTGCAGATAGAGAAACTGAAATTCAACACTCGTCCCATCAGACACTAATGAATTGTTGGTAAAGTTGTGAAATAATTGAACTATTCTGAAGAGCAATCTGGAACTCTACCCAAAGGGCTGTCAAACTGCTTTGATCCATCAGTGCCATTACTGAGTTTGTATTCCAAGGAAATCATAAAGGAGGCAAAAAGAGCCACATGTGTAAAAATGTTTGTAGTCGCTCTTTTTGTGGTGGCAAAGAATTGGAAAAAGAGTGAATGCCCATCAGTTGGGGAATGGCTGAACAAGTTGTGGTACCTGAAGATAATGGAATATTATTGTTCTATAAAAAACAATAAACAAGCTGATCATAGAAAATTATGGAAAGATTTACGTGAACTGATACTGAGCGAAACAAAGCAGAACCAGGAATACTTACATAATGACAGCAAGAATGTTTACCAGAAATACATCGTATACAATAACAGCAAGAATGTTTACTAGGAATACATTGTATACAATAACAGCAAGAGAGTTTGATAATCAACTATGAAAGACTTGGTTCTTCTCAGTGGCTCAGTGAGCTAAAGCAATCCCAATAGACTTTGGACAGAAAATGCCATCCGCATCCAGAAAAAGAACTAGGGAGACTGAATGTAAATCAACACATGTTTTGTTCACTTCTTTTTGCTGGGTTTTTTTTCTCTTCCAAGGTTTTTCCCTTTTGCTCTGATTTTTCTCTCCCAACACAATTCATAAAACAATGTGTATTAAAAATAAATACACTAAAAAAAAAAATCAGTCATTCCATCAGGATCATGGATTTAGAACTGGAAGGGATGTTAGATGTCCAACAGGCCCAATCTATAATGAGATTTATGTTTGTTGATGTCTTAAGCCACCTAATTTCTGCCTGCCTCAGTTTTCTAATCTGTAAAATGGTTATAATACTAAGGCTGTTGTGAGTTTCAAGTGAGATAATGTTTGTATGGTTTTTTTTTTTTAGCAAACTTTAAAGTGCTACATAATTGCTAGGTATTTTTATTGCTGCTATTATTATTAGCTTCATGGTAATAATATATCTCTTTTCTGGATATGAGGTGAGGGGAAACTCTCGGGCTTGTTTTGATTTCCATTTCTCATGATTTGGCGCAGTCTTAGTGATATTGTCCTGCTTTTGTAAACTATGTGTCAATATGAAACTTGGTCATGAGGTTTTAAAAACAAATCAGTGATTAAGCCGTGACTCAGAGTGCAGAAGGAGGCCTCAGATATTTCCCATGGCTCTCATCTCTTGATTGAAGTACTCCCCAAGAATGATGCCTGAGGAGGACTTTCTTTTCTTTAAAAAAAATGTTTAATGTCTTTTGATTTCACATCACTTTCGTTTCCCAATATGTCCTTCCTTCCCCTTAAGGGAAACTATTGCTTGAAAACTATCTTTGCATATATTTGGAAAAATAAAAACACTATTCAAATAAAAATAAATAAATTTGCTAAAGGAATCCATTGCTTTTAACAAAGAATAAAAAAGAAAGAGAAGAGGAGAAAGGCAGTTGAGCAAACCCAACCAAATACAAAGTACATGCTTGCCAAAATGTTCCACAGCCAGAGCTCACTACTAAAAAGAAGGAAGGGAATTAAATTCTCATCTCTCTTCTGAGGGGCCAGACTTGGCCGTGTAATTACCCAAGGTTCAGTTTTGTTTTTTTTTTAATTTGTGGATTTGAATTTCTTTAAGCATCTTCATCTTCTGTATGTTATATAATCTTTAGGAATTAACAGGACATGAGTCCTGTGGGAGGTCCATGCCTCCCAACCAAGGTCCGATCTTGTTTGGGATCACCACATCCTAGCCACAGGGCAGGAAAGACCTGTTTGATCTGCAGATTGGATGCATCTGGTCTTAATGGGACCATCAGGGAGACAACTGTTGCTTGGCAACTCCCTCCCTGAGTACCAAAAGCAAGTTGTACCAGGGGAAGGTCCCAGAGGAGCAGCTGGCCTTTGGAGTAGCTACTGTATCCCTCGGCACACAAACTTTCCTCTCCATTGCTAAGGCAGAATGGGCCCTGGGATGAGAAATGGCTTAAACAAATTTCCAAGCCCATATTTCTCTTCTGTATTTTTGAAGTTTCTTTCTTTCTTTTTAAACACCAGAGACATTTTTTAAAATACCTCCAATCTCTTTGGGCTCTTCTTAGTAACTAAGCAACAGTTGAGCAAAATCAGTGTAGCAAAAGTGTCTGACACTGAATGTATTGTTCTGCATCTGTGGTCCCCTACTTCTTTTTTTTTTTTTTTTTTTTTTGATGAGACATTTGGAGTTCAGTGACTTGTCCAAGATCACACCGCTAGTAAGTGTCCTTCCAACTCTGCAACTGATGCTCTAACTACTGCACCAACTAACTGCCCCTTCACATCTTGACAAAGAAGAGAAAGATTTGTCAATATTTGTTCTTCAAGTTCTAGAGGAGACATTGAAGTAAATTAAAATACAGCTGAGTTGTTTTTGGTCTTATCATGGTAGACATTGTGTGAATTATTCTCTTGGTTCATGAGAGTCTACTCATATTCCTCTCAATTCCTCATATTTTTGTCTTGTCTTGTCTTTGAGGGATTCATGACAAAGGCAGGGTTGTCCAGTGGGTAGAGCCCTGGACTTGGAATCAGGACTCCTCTCTGACACTTGACAGTGATCTTGGACAAAACATTTGTCTGTAAAATAAGAAGCTTGGATGCGATGACCTCTAAGGTCCCTTCCTTCATGATCCAATGGTTTTACCAGTAAGGAGTGCGCATTGAGGAAATTCTGCCGATATAAATGTGCAATTGTTTCGCAATATTTAGAGGCATTGAGAAGTTAAGGGATTGACCCAGGATTGTTAGTCAGTCCAGTATAGGCATCCAGGTGATCCTGCAGATAGAGCACTGAGCTTAGAATCAGCAAGCTATGAGTTCAAATCCAACCTCAGACTCTTACTAGCTGTGTGATCCTGGACAAGTCACTTAAACCTATCTGCCTCAGTTTCCTCATCTTTCAAATGAGCTAGAGAAGAAGATGGCAACTAACTACAATATCTTTGCAAAGCAAACCTCAGATGGGGTCATGAGGAGTCAAATGTGACTCAAATGACTGAACAACAACGTTAAGTCATATCCACTTGCCAAATTTCTTTCCAACTATCAATCAGTGGATACTCACATTGTTTCCACTTGTTTTGCTATCACAACAATTGCTGCTGTGAATACAGAGTTTTTTTTCCCCATCTTTGAATTAATTCCTTCGACAATATGCCCAGGAGGGGATTCCCTGGGTAGGAGGCACCCATCCCCATAGTTCCTAAGGAACTCAAAGCACTTTTTATACACCTGGACACATGCCCAGCCACCAGGTTATCTCCTGGCACAGAATTTACCGATTGTGTGACCCTGAACAAATTACATCCCTTCTCTGATCTTCAGCTTCCACATCTGTGAAATGAGACTATGTAGCAAGTAAACTTTAAGATCCCTCCTGATGCTAGATCGATAAATCCGAGTTACTCCCTTTCTCTGGGCTCACTCAGTTTTTTCATCTGTCAAATGGGTGGGTGGGATTTAATAATCTCTGGGGTTCCTTCTAGGTCCCTAATCTAAAATCCTTGGTTCCTTTGAGCTAAGAGAGAGGGAGGAGACCAGCACCCTAAATTTTCAGCCTGTGTGAAAGCGAGGTATTTCCCACCCCACCCCCAACTGTGGGCAGGGGCCAGGGAGTAACAGAGCATTCTTCATACTCCACAGATGCTGTTATGGGAACCCCAGACTGGAGGAGTTCCTAGTTTGAGCCCCAGGACTGGTGTGGGTGGAAGGGGAGAGGAGGGCAGAGGCCCAAACCAGGGGCTGCCGGGAAGTCCCTCACTGAGAGTGGGACTAGCCCAGATTACAATGCTCTGAGTCAGGCCAGCAGCCAGGGCAGCCACGGGATGGAGAACGGTCAGCTGACAGCCTCTTCCCAGAGAAGCTGGACAGAACTCTGGGAAAAGAGCTGGCAGGACGTGGGGGCAGGGTAAGCTCCGGAGCAGATTTTGGTTTTATTTTCGGGGGTGATCCACTCCTGTGATTTCTCTCCTGGATGGAGAAAGCCCTCCGCCAAAGAAGATTGTAACTCTTCCCCAATTAATTTTTTCCAATATTTATTAATCAATGTATTAATTAGGCTAGCCTGTAATCAATAAATTGATGGTCAGTGGTTTCTTCTGGTAAACAAAGATGCCAAAGGAGACTCAGAAATGCCTGAAATCGGTGTGACTTCTGAAAGGGAGCTCCCTGGACAACCACGTTTGATGGACATTTAATGAAGAGGTGCTCTTCCCCAGTTTAGAGATTTAAAGGTAGATTGAGAGGTTGTGACTTGTCCAAGGTCATATGGCCAGAGGGCCATAGGCTGTACTTTCTTTCCTTCTGACTTTGAGGTCAGCTTTATATCATATCTATTATGTCTCAATATGAATACTAATATTCATGTTCATAATACTGATTATAGGCTAAATTCATGTCATTAATTAAAACAATAATTGATGAAGGAATCCTGCCCTTATTCCACCATGGATCATGAAGTCATAAATTTAGTGCTGGAAGATGCCTCAGAGACTATTTTACAGATAAGGAAACTGAGGCCCATTGATGTTCAGCGATATCCTTGTAACACATTTTGGATTTTTCCCCCCTAGCTGTAGGAGCACCCAGTAAGGGATTTCCTCTCATCAATGTGGATTGCCATCTTAAATGGCAGGCCTAGGGTCACATAACCAGCAGGTTTCCAGCTCGAACCCTGGTCTTCCTGATGGGCTGGTTCCATATTGCTGTTTAAGAGCCAGGATGAAGGAAGGGCAGTTTAACTAAGAAAAACCTGGATAGTTTGTGGTTATGTCCTGGAGGTAAGACCTCAATAGTTCAAAGGATTGTGATGATCTCATGGTGACCACTCCCTTCACTGTAACAGATTGCAGCCCATCTGTACTTTTTCATCCCTTAAGATTCTTATTCTTGTCTTTCCACCAATCCTCAGTGTCTGATTCTTTTCATATTTTGGAGCTTCCAGTGCAACCTTTGGACTATCCATCTTGTTATCTCCTATTATCCCTACATTCATTTTTACTCAACATATATTTAAAGGAACCTGGACTATAAAGTTTAAAAAAAAAAAAAAAAAAGACAGTTCTCTACATCATTAGTTCATATGCTTTCTGAACTAGTGGCCAAATCTATCAGATTCTACTGAAGCCTGGTCCACATCTCTCCATCATTTCTGCAAGAACAGCACAGAAGACTCCACCACAGGCTCTGCTAAAAATCCAGGTGGCTTCTGTCTCCAGCATCTCTCCCCAAGCTACAGTGGAGTGACCTGGCAGACAAAGAAATAAAGTCAGTCTGGCGTAGCCTGTTCTTGCCAAAGGCCCTCTGGGATCACCGTGTTCTTTTCAAGAGGTTCACTCGCCATCTCTTTAATAATAGATTCTAAAATTTTGCCAGGGATCGACATCACTGGCTGATAGGTTGTAGATTTCATTCTGTTCCTTTTTCCTAAATTGGGACTACTTGTGCCCTTCTCTAAAACAGTAGCAGATCTCATTGGCCATGAACTTTCACACGTTATTTCCTGGGGTTTATCAATCCCATGCTCAGGTAGCATATGTTTTGGATTAATAAAGCCAAGGTTAGCTAGGTGGTGCTATGGTCCACAGAGAGCACCGGGTCTGGACTCGGGAAGATCTGAATTCAAATCCAACCTCAGATACTTAGTGGTTATATGACCCTGGGCAAGTCACTTAATCCCGTGTGCCTCAGTTTCCTCATCTGTAAAATGAGCTAGAGATAGCAAACTACTTCAGTATTTGTCAAGAAAACCTCAGCTAGGACCACAAAGAATCAGATACAGCTGAAAATTGTTGAACAACATAAGCCCACATATGTGAACCCAAGGAAATACCCAATAGTAATGTAAGAAGGGGGGCCAGATTTAATTTAATAATTAAATTAAATGTTTTATTAATCTGAAATGAATTAAGTATTTAATTGGGTAGAATGGGGAGTGGAAAGGAGGTGGAAAATGGGGAAGACAGAATAGGGGCTACCTGAGCTGAGCCTTGAAGAAAAGACTCTTTTTCTTTTTTTTCTTTAGGTTTTATTAAAATACAAGGAATTTTTTTTTAAAGCACACATTCCACTCAGTACCAGTTTGTTCTTTCTTTCTTTCTTTCTTTCTTTCTTTCTTTCTTTCTTTCTTTCTTTCTCTCTTTCTCTCTTTCTCTCTTTCTCTTTCTTTCTCTCTCTCCTTTCCTTCTTTCTGTCTTACTCTCTCTGTCTCCCTCTTTCCTTCTTTTTTCCTCTGTCTCCCTCTTTCCTTCTTTCTTTCTTTCTCTCTCTCTCCCTTTCTTTCTTTCTCTTTCTTTCTCTCTGTCTCTCTTTCCTTTTCTTCTTTCTTTCTCTCTTTCTCTGTCTCCCTCTCTTTCCTTTCCTTCCTTCTTTCTTTCTCTCTTTCCTTTTCTTCTTTCTCTCTTTCTCTGTCTCTCTCTTTTCTTTCCTTCCTTCCTTCTTTCTTTTTCTTTCTTTCTTACTTTCATGACCCCAAGTGACTTGTGTTAAGTCCAAAGTCACATAACTAGGAAGTATTAAGTATCTGAAGTCAAATTTGAACTCAGGTCTTCCTGACTTCAGGGCTGGTACTCTATTTGCTGCACACCTAGCTGCCCTATATTTTCTTTTTAAAATGTTTTTTTTTTTTCCCCACTTAATAGTATTCTTTTTTTTCCAATTACATGTAAAGATAGCTTTCAACATCCATTTTTGTAAGATTTTGAGTTCAAAATTTTTTCTCTTTTCCTTCCTTCCCACCTCTTTCCCCAAGGCAGTAAGCAATCTGATACAGGGTATACATGTATAATCATGTTAAACATATTTCCATATTATTCACGTTGGGAAAGAAAAATCAGGATAAAAATAGAAACAAGACAAGAAAGAAAAACTAAAAAAAAAAAGGTGAAAATATTGTGCTTTGATCCACATTCAGTCTCCTTAATTCTCTCTCTGGGCGCATGGATGTCATTTCCATCCCAAGTCTATTGGAATTGTCTTGGATCCCTGCTCTGCTGAGAAGAGCCAGGCCCATCGTAGTTGATCATCACACAAGAGATTTGTATTTTCTCTTGGGGGGCAGGCGCACTTGCCAGCAGTAAATGGATGGAGCCAAATCCTGATCAACAGTTGCCATGACTCTTGTGGTCATAGGTAACAGGTTCGTAAGGCACCTTAGGAGTTTGTGTCCCTCAGCCCTTTTTTTTATTTTACAGGTGGGGAAACTGAGACCCACAGAGATTTTTTCTGGGGCAAATCAGATATGGGGCTTCAGATGCAGGATTTGAATTCATGTTTCCTGATTTCTTTCCACATCACATGAAATCAAAGTTGATAAAGCACGTGCTTGGCCCAGATGCCCCTGGGAGACAGGTGCTGTTTGTGCATGTGCTCACTGCATCTAAACATATTTCCATATTCATCTGTGATTCTTATTTTATAGATGAGGACACTGTGTCCCGGTCACCCAGCCATTAAAAGCCTGAGGCTCTATTTGAACTCAGACCTTCCTGACTCCAAACCTACCAACTTTTTTTTTTAAATACTCTTGGTACAAAAGTAGAAGGCTTTTATATAATCTATAAGTAATATTTCTCATTTTTTCCTCCAGAAATATCCTTTAATCCATATATTTTCCTCATCTTCATCTTTTCCCAAACTTTGCACTGAAATCATCAAGTACCAAGTACTATGTTGGTTTGGCTTAATCAGAAATAACTGAAGATCATGGCTTCGGTGAAGGGGAAGGGGAAAAAATTAAGCATTTATTAGGTACCTACTATGTGCCAGGAATTATGCTAATCATTTTACAAAAATTGTCTCATTTGATCAAGGTAGGTGCTAGAATATCCCCACTTTACAGAGGAGAAAACTGGGATCCTGGGAGATTGTATTTAGCCCAGGTTACATAGGGAATAGTGGCAGAGTGAGAATTCAAAGTCGGGTCCTCTGTTCCCACTGCTGGCATTCCAGGCACAAACCACACCGCTTCCTTTTACATGGGGAGCACTTGGCAGATTCACAGAAATAGAAAATTCTTGCAGCAAACTTCCTGAATCTAACAGTTCAGAGCTCACGTACTTTGGGCTGGGAGTAAAAGGGGAGATGCTCAGGGGTCCCCACAGGCTCTTTGGGCTGGGATCCTGAACCGACCCATCGTTCTTTGCTAGCCCCCTGATTTGAACTGGAACCTCCCAGGTCCTGGGCATCCCCAGCCAAGCCTAATGGCATTATCCCAAATTGGCAGCAAGGCTGGACCTTGCTGGAGAGAGAAGCTCCATTTGTTATAGGGGGTGAATGGCTGGCCCCATTCTAGGAACCAGTGCTTGGAGGGGTGGGGGCATTTATCTTGACTACCGCTGGCAGCGGTCACCAGGAGACCCAGAAGAAGGTCTTTGCTGGGCCTGAGGAGCCAACTGGCCAGAATCCCGCTCTCTCCATCAGTCTTCTGTGCCGTCTGAACAATGGAGAGGCTCAGATGTAGCCAGGAAGAGCAGGAGGAACCCATGGGGCGCTAGGGGGACGCTCCCTTACCCCAGAACCTTTCTTTGGGGAGTCGCTGTCCTCGTATTTGCCCTTCTGGGATAGTACAGGCGAACTCGGGGTGCTTTCATCAGCCTCCTTGTGTTTCCACCCAGTGTTGATTCAGGTGGATCCCCATGAGTCAGCATCTCCTCTGGCAACTCTGCCCCTTCCACCCCCACCCCACCTGGATGAGCAGGTTCACAAACCTGGCCCACACCCAACTCCCTGTCTGGATCAAGCCTTCTTTCCCTCTGGTAGACGCAGCCACCCACGATCTCTTGAGTTGTCCCCTGTAGGAAAGAGCCAATTCATCTGACATTAACCCTGCAGCATCCCTGCTGCCCCAGTTACCTACAGCAAGGCAAGGACTTGGAACCGATCCTTTCCCTCCACCATCTTCCTTGTTGCTCAGAGCCTTTGGATGTTTCGGGGCATAGGTTGTGCAAGGCAGATAAAGCAGCATCCTGCCCTTCAGGAACGTACAAATCTCAGATCAGCAACTGATGCAAAGTGGAATAAACATCATCCCAATTTCTGCAGCAATTATTGTTAACAATTTTTTAAATTCTGAATTTGGCAAATGTTTTTATGTAACTTGTATTTTAATTTTTTTAATGATTATTATTATAGCTTTTTATTTACAAAGCATATGCATGGGTAATTTTTCAACACTGACCTTTGCAAAAACTTCTGTTCCCAATTTTCCCCTTTTTCCCCCACCCCCTCCCCTTCATGGCAGGTAGTCCAATACATGTTAAATATGTATAACTTGTATTTTTAAAAGCACATAATAAAGTCAACACTAGTTCCAACTGTCCTGCTTAATCTGTCTCCCTCTGAACTTTTTTCTTCTATGTGTATTTTTTAAAATGCTTCATTGACAGTCTTTCCTTTTTCCTCCTTCTGTTCTTTTTTCTTTTCCTTCTTTTTCTCCTCCTGTATCTTCTTCTCCTCTTCCTTTTTCCATCTTTTCATTTTATAAGTTGTAGTATTGTTATTGAGCCATTTCAGTCATGTCCAGCTCTCTGTGACCCCATTTGGAGTTTCTTGGGAAAGACACTGTACTGATTTGCCATTTCCTTCTCCAGCTCATTTACCAATGAGGGAACAGATAAACAAGGTCAATGACTTGTTTAGGGTCACATAGCCAGACTATTATGGGTATGAAGTTACATTTGAACTCAGATCTTCCTGACTCTGGACCTGATGCTTTTTACAGGATGGCTTCACCTAGCGACCCCATAAGTGATAGTATAGAGTAGTAGCTAGAAAACTGGCTTTACTCCAAAAGACCTGGGCTTTGTACTCCAGAGGTACTTCAGTACCTAGGTCAGCAATTCTCAAAGTGTGGTCTGTATAGTCCTTATGGTCCCTGAGACTCTTTCTGCAGCGGGTCCATGAAGTCAAAATTATTTTTATAATATGCTACTAAGATGTTTTAATTTCTAATTCAGTAACTATTGATATAACACACATAAATAACAGCTCTTAGGAAGACTCTCAATTTTTAAGAATATAAAGTCATCCTGAGACCAAAAAGTTTGAGAAGGCAACTCGACGACTTAATTTATAAAATACAATCTACGTTGGAGACAGTATTTCCTCATCCAGCATTCTCTATCTCAGTAAAATCAGAAGTTCAAGCCCTATGCTTATCATTGACTTCTTATCCCCCTGTTTTTCTCTCCCTTGTAAAACGACCTTCCTATTGTAACAAATAAACATAAATCCAATAAAACAAATGTATGTATTGACTGTATTCAAAATATGTTTCATCCTGTACCATTTTTAGTCAAGATGCTTCATCATAGGTCCTCTGAACTCTAGCATTTTTAAACATTTAATTTCATTTAGTATTATTTTATATTTATTTAATGTAATTTTATTTAACAACATATTATATCTATTATAATAAATAATGCATATTATTTTTTTTTTTTATTTGAGCCTTGGTCTCTCCATTTTGGGAGTCCTACCCGGGCCTGAAGTATATGGACCACTCACAAGGCCCAATATCAATGCTGATTGGTATGGAAGCTTTAACCTGCTCTCTTGCCCCTCCTAAGGCAGGATGGTGGGCCTCTGCTCCCATCACATTGGCTTTAGCCATGTTGTCACAACTCCCAAACTCAAGAGACCTGCCAGTCTTGGTCTCCCTCTAAGTAGTAGGAATTATACCATGCTCAACCATCTATAGCCTGTTAAGTGGAATTCTTCCTTTCATTGCATTTTTCCTACCACCAGGAACAATTGAGACCTGGCTGAATCGGTCTCCAGAATATTGGATGTGTTGACACTGAGTAAAAAACTTTGCTGTTGTAAAGTTGGATGGGGTGTCTTGAATCTAGGAGTGTCTCACTTGAAGAAGAGAAGGCTTAGTGAGGCTCCAGCAACTCTCCCAGCATTCAAAGGGCTTCATGTGGAAAATATTTTAACTTATGTTTTCAAAGGGACGTAGAAAGGAGGCTTCTCTGAAGGCAGGGATTGTCTCCTTTGGGGTAGGATGTGATCCCGGTTCCTAACACTGCTTCATAAATGCTTTTTGAGGAAATATTGATGTCATAGTGGAGATTCCCATTCAGGAGACAAGATGAACATCTTGCTCCTCAATAACAGCATCTCTGTATCCATAGCCAATTCTAGGCTTTTGTCTTTGTTTTGTTTTGCTTTCTCCAGTTGCAGAGTTATTTTGCTGCCTGTGAAGATGAGACCCCGGCCATCCGAAACCATGATAAGGTCCTTCAGCGTCTCTGTGAGCATTTGGACCACGCTCTGCTTTATGGGTAAGGCAGCCGGCATTTGGGTCATTTGGGTCTGTGAGGTATGAAGGGACAGGCAAAGTGGGGAAGGAGGAGCTGCCTCCAGAAAGAACTCCTGGGCAGTGTCTGTTAGGTATCACTGTCCCCAGGGAAGGTTTGGGAAGGACACGTGAACCCTTTGCCTTCCTGCACTTATCTAGGTGAAATGCCTTTGAGGGCAAAGCTAAAGAAAGGACTGGGGGAGGTGTGGGTATCTAAGATGGCATGAAGGCATTCGGGGATTCTCTGGCCTCTTCAGCAAGAATTGATTTGTTGTATTTATATTTTTATTGAGATAATAAATAAATAATAATAAAAGATAATAATGAAAAAGGAAAAGAGGGAGGCAGGAAAGAAGGAAGGAGGGAAGAAAAGAGGAAATGAGGAAAGCAAAGGAAAGAAAGAAGGAAGGAAAGAAAGGAGGGAAAGAAGGAAGGAAGGAGGGAGGGAAGGAAAGAAGGAAGGAGAGAAGGAAAGAAAGAGGAAAAGAAGAAGGGAGGGAGGAAAGAAAGGAGGAAAGGAAGGAAATGTTACCGAGTTGGAGTACCTAGGTTTGAATCCCAGCTCTGCCCTTTTAGAGCTTATGATACTTTTATGTATGTGCGTGTGTGTTTTAATACCTTTGTCATTTTTAAATATACTCACCCTCCCTTTTCATAAATAGAAATACTTAAGCAAAGTTAGTCAGCAAAATGTTTGCATCTGGTAGCATATGAAACACTCTGCTCCCATGGTCCCCCACTTTAATCATCTATCCTCTAAGACTAGGAATGATCATCTCAGTTAATTTAAGTTCAGCTGCCTCTCAGCATTAGTGGGTGTTGCCAATTTGTATGTTGTTCTGGGTCTCATTACTTTACCTTGTGTCCTACAAGTTAATCAACAAGGCCTTTATGTCCCTCCAGATTTTTCATCTTCCTTACTTCCTATGGCCCGGTAAAATATTCTGTGACATTCACATAGCACACCTCATTCTTCCACTGACCAACTGATGGGCACCCGCTTTATTTCCAACCTTTTGCTAGCACTAAAAGAAAAAAAAAGTGCTGGTACAAATATTTTGGTGTCTATGGCGTCTCTGCATGATGCAAATTTTTAAAAATGTAGATTTGACTTTATTTTTTAAATTGATAATTTTAGTTTTTACATGACCAGCATTTCCAAATACATCTTTCTGTCTCCTCTGTCCCCCATCCCCGAATAAAAACCAAGGAGACAAAACAGTATTTGGAAAAACTAACTAATGTATCAGTGGCCTCTGGTGATATATACAATATTCTATATCCATAGTGTCCCTGCCTTTGGGAAAAAAGGAAGGAAATATATATTTTTTTCCTTTTCTTCAAGTCACGATTGAATTGTAATTGTAATTTCCCAGCATTCTCTTTCAGTTTATTTTATTTTATTTTACTTTTTGGTCATTGATGTCCTTTCCAATTGCATTGTTGTAATCATGGTGCACGGTTTCCCTAGTTCTACTTCCCTTCATCAGTTCCTATACGGCTTCACCAGCTGATTTGGGTTTCTTTTATTCATCATTTCTGAAAGCGCATCCCATGAACAAATTGATTTTGGCCAGAGTGCCTCGGTGTCCCTTAAACTTTCCGCTGTGAGCCTGGTGGGTCTGGTCATTGCAACCAGCCGGCGGCTGGTCTGGTTTAGTCCATCACTGACGCCCATCCTGTGGCTCTCTCAGGTTGCAGGATCTCTCCTCCGGCTACTGGGTCCTGGTGGTACATTTCACTCGAAAAGAAGCCATCCGGCAGATTGAGGTGTTACAGCAAGTGACCACCAACCTAGGGCGCAGTAAGTACCCTGGGGGGGGGGTGGCCTGGGGGGATGGGCTCAGGGGCAGGCTGTGCTACCTCTCACCCCCGACCCCCGTCCTCCTCCCCACATGAATCATAGTGGAGGGTTGGCTGGACAAGCAAAGTGCCAAACAAAACTACACTGATGGTACCTTCCAAGCTCTTTGCCTCAGTTTCCTTATCTGTCAAATGTTGGT
Source organism: Sarcophilus harrisii (assembly GCF_902635505.1). NCBI lineage: Eukaryota > Metazoa > Chordata > Mammalia > Dasyuromorphia > Dasyuridae > Sarcophilus > Sarcophilus harrisii. The sequence continues at coordinate 568,175,583 of NC_045428.1, read as the reverse complement.
GTTGGGGATTTGATGACCTCTAAGATCATTTCCAAATCTAAATCTAGGATTGTACCCTAAGTTAAGAAACTGGAAAGATACTGGGAGTTTTGAGAGCATTTTACAGCTCCTACTCCTTCTGAGTGAGGCAGTTCCCTCTTTTCCTCTGTCTACTGACGGCAGCAGTAGATGCTAGTGTGTTTGAAATCTGGTCCTAGAAAGATCTGAGTTCTGAACTGACCTCTACTATTACACTGTAATACTGTGTGCCATTGGGCAATCCAACTCCTGGGCTTTGGGTTTTGACTGTAAAATGAGAAAGCTTGGGTCCCTTCCAGGTCTAAATTTGTCATCCGCTGCTCCTGATGCCCTCTCTCTGCTCCCCTGGGACCCTTTCCTCCCTCCCCCTTCAGAACTGGAGGTCATGTCTGTCCCTTGTTGCAGGCCGGGCCTGGCTCTACCTGGCCCTAAATGAAAACTCCTTGGAGAGCTACCTGCGGCTATTCCAGGAGAACCTGAGCCTGCTGCACAAATATTATGTCAAGTGAGTACGGCACAACTTCACAGGGATCACACCTCCGCAGTGACGAGCCCCCTGAGCTCCCTTAAATGTCAGCTTCCCCTCCCCCCCATAAGGCAAAACCCCCCTGGTGGGTCCTGGGATGAGGCACCCTAGGAAGAACAGCATTGGAAAGCATCGAGCTCTCTCTGCAGGCACAGCTTTGCCAGGGATGCCCCTGGGCCCTCCAACTTTGTAGCACCTCTCCTACTTACCTCCTCTCCCGTAGATATTTTAAACTCCACATTTCCCAAACAACTTATTTCTTTTTTTTTTTCCTTGCTGAGATAATTGGGGTTAAGTGACTTGCCCAGAGTCACCCAGCCAGCAAGTGTTAAGTGTCTGAGGCAAGATTTGAACTCGGGTCCTCCTGACTTCAGGGCTGGTGCTCTATCCACTGCACCACCTAGCTGCTCCTGCCCCTCCCTGCCTTCTGCTCCACCATCTCCCATCCCTCGGGCTCACAACCTAAGAGCAGGCCTGGATTCCTCCGTCTCTGACTCCCCATAACTAATCAGGTTCTGGGACTCGGGGATTTCTCCTCTGCAGCATCTCATGAATACGTCCCTTTCTCTTCTCTGATATTGCCCCCAGCCTGGTGCAGACCCTAATCACCTGGACTGTCGTAATAGCTGTTGGAGAGTGAGGGAGGGTCTGCCCACCTCAGACCTCCCCCACACTCCATCCTTCCTCCACTCAGACATTGCAGTGATTTGCCTACAGTGCAGCTCACCCCCTACTGAATAACCTCCAGTGGCTCCCTTTTGTGTCCAAGATCAAATACAAAATGCGCTCTTTGCTTTTAGAGTCTTCAAATCCCAGCGCTCCCTTTACCTTTACACCCAGCGACGTACTCTGATCCAGTAATCCTGCTCTTCCTCATCTGCCACCAAGCATTTTCTCTGGCTGTGCTTTATCCCTGCGAGTCTGTCCCCTTCATCTCTGCTTCCTGCGCTTGCTTCAGGTCCCTGCTACATGCAGCTCTGCAAGGCTCCTCTCCCACTCCATTTAATGCAAGGGCCTCCCCCCTGGATTCTCTCCAGTCTATAACTCCTCTGTACATAGGGGTTTGCAAGTTGCCTCTCCCATTAGACTGGGGACCCCTTGAGATCAGAGACTGGCTTTTTGCCTTTCTGTATAGGCCCTTGCACTTTTCATGGTGCTTGGTACATAGTAGGCACTTACTAAATGCTTGTTGATTTAACCCAAAGTCCTAGGCATCCTGGTTATAGTTCTCTTGAGTGGTTCAGGTCTCCTGGGCTTGCTTAGGAGTATAAAATGTATCTCATATTGCCCCGAAACTTTCCCCTCTTCCAAATTCTCTATTTCGCCCTGGGATCTGGAGGACCCGAGTTCAAATTCATCCTCAGACACTTACTAGCTGTGTGACCTTGAGCAAATCACTTAACCCTGAAGAAAAGAAAAGAAAAACTTCTCTGTTTCCCCATCTTCCCAGTCACCTGGACTTACAGCCCCACTCTCCTCTGCTGCTTCCTTTTGCCAGGCCTATAGATTTGACTCCCACAACATCTGTGTAACCTTCAGCCACCTTCCTTGGGCCCAGTTTCCCCATTTGTAGAACAGAGGGTTGGACTCCATGGTCCCTAAAGTCTGAGCTGCCTCTTCTGTGTTTCTCCCCAATGTTTCCCACCCCCACCTCCCACCAGGCAGTGCATCGACCAGAGCTCTGACGTTTTTCAGTGTGGCTTCTTTTATGTTATTTCCACGTGTTCTTCGCCAGATTTGGGGCTGGGGGGAGGTGGGCAGAATTAGAATTCAGGGCCTTGGTGGGTTTTGAGCTCTCCCCCACGCCTAGATCACCGCTTTCCATCCCATTGGGAGAGAGAAGACAAGAGCGATCCAGGGGCCTGGGGCTGACCGGGGCGGGGGGGGGGGGAGGCACCCCCCTCACAGTCCCAGACTCAGACCCATCCGGCCCCCTGTGTTTCAGGAATGCTCTGGTCTGCAGCCACGACCACCTGGCGCTCTTCCTCACGCTGGTGTCCGGGCTGGAGTTCATCCGGTTTGACTTGGATCTGGTGAGCACATGGGCATGTATGGGCTGGCAGGGGCAAGCTGGCTTTCATGTCTCCTTCTCCTCCCCCATCACCACACCACCAGGAGCTTTCTTGGACCCCATGGGAGGGTACCAGGGTCAGAGAGGGTTGGTTTTGGAGGCAGAGACAGCAGGGTTCAAGCCCAGCCCCTGACACAAACTGGCTGGGTGATCCTGGGCTCAGTTTTAATCTGAGTGCCTCAATTTCCTCATCTGTAAAATGGGGATAATCATGTGGCTGACCTTACTGGACAACAAATAGGATCAAAAAGATAAGCTGTGGAAAGTAAACTCTTCAGGCCCTGTATAAAGACTATAATTATTTTTACCTCTAAAAGGAGCACAATGATAGCACCTCCCTCACTGGGATGATGTGAAGATCCAGTGACATCATATATGCAAAATGCTCTACTGAGCTTGGCAATTATCGTTAGCTATTATTAGATGAGAAGGAGAGCATCATGGGCCGGGAAATGCCTCTTGAATAAAGGAAAGGCTCCTTGTCATTGTAGGCACTTCATAAATGTTTACTGATTGATTGGTTTTCCTGGGGAAGAGACAGAGCCAGACCAGGAAAGGGCTGTCTAGGTGGGTTGGAAGGATTGCCCAGGTCATCCCCTTTCCAGCCTTCTCTGCCCCCAGCTTCCCGGCCAGGGCCAGGGCTCTCCATCCAAGCCCAAGCCTAACGCCCTCCTGCATCTCGCTTTATTCTCAGGATGCTCCGTACTTAGATCTAGCTCCCTATATGCCAGATTACTATAAACCTCAATACCTATTGGACTTTGAAGACCGTCTGCCCAGCTCGGTCCGTGGCTCGGACAGTCTGTCCCTCAACTCCTTCAACTCAGTCACCTCCACCAACCTGGAATGGGACGACAGCGCCATCGCCCCATCTAGTGAGGGTCAGTGACATGGCCGGCCGTGGGAAGGAGGCGGGGCTCTGCTGGACGGCTGGACTCCTCCAGAGGCAGCGTGGGCGTGGGGGCAGCTTTCTTGGCTCGCTGGGCTGGCCTGGCTAACCACTTGGCGATCTGCATCCAGGTCGGGGCAAGAGGTCGATGGACACTGTTCTCTCACTTAGGGCCCCATGGAGGCCAAAGGAGCAGGTTCCGCTTTGGGAGATTGGTGGGGAGGGTTAAGTATCTCTGGATGGGAGCAGGTTCATGGCTGTAAGTTGGTGGGACTGCTGTGCTTGAGAGGGGAATCTTCCCTGGTGTCTCGTCCTAGAAAAGTCATCTCACCTTGCCAGGGAGGCGATCAACCCCCTGGAAGGGTTGGGACCAAACCATGTAGATTGGAGGCTTCAGAAAAAATCTATCCATCAGTGAAAATTATCAGCCCTTTCAGTTTCTCTTAATTTTCCTCATGCTGACTTTATACGCATAATGAGTAGCATATTCCTTGCTTTCTTAATGAGTGGGGGGAGGGGTAAGGGGTAAGGGAGGAAGACAATTTGGAATAAAATTTTTTCAAATGTATTTTTAAAAAAACAAAACTTCCTCGTGTTGACTAGGGAAGCTGGTTGCCAGGATCATGGGTATTTTGTTTTCTTTTTCTTTTTGATTAAAAAAAAAGAATTTTTACTTGCTTGCAACCTGACACCTTTGATTCCCTGGAGTTTTGTTCATTTACAAAAGTGGTCTGGTGAAATTGTCACTACCCTGTTTCATGCTAGGGTACCTAGCCCTCCAGCTCCAGGACCAGAGGGAAAGGTTCAGAATGCATCCAATCCTTGAGAATAGCCTTAGCATGAAAGCCTCCTCTCTGCTAGCTGTATGAGCCACAAGGAATTAACTGATTCTTAGGATGAGTTAGTGGGTAATGGGGGAAGTAATTTGCCAGAAAGGAGACAAAGGGATGGATCTTGAATGCCCACTCCAGAGGGAAATTTGTAGCAGGTACCAGGGTCCTCCAAAGAAGGCAAAAGGTAGAGGAAGCAGATTGTTATTATTTGGAATCTGAGGACCTGCATTTTAATCCTGCCTCTACCCCCTTACTACTGGGCAAATGACTTTGGGCCCTTCTCTGGGGGTCAGTTTCCCTCCCCTCAAAAAGAGAGGTTTGTATTCAGTAATTTCTAAGCTTCCTCCCAGCTCCAAGTCTGTGATCCCATAAATTATGGACCCAAGCATAATAGTCCTGACTTAGCACATTTTCTGTCAAACTCAAGTTGTACTCGTTTTATATTTTGTTTTTATATTTATTTTATCTTTTGTTTGCATGTGTGTAAATGCGTGTATGTATTATCTGAATTTGACTGTTGTTGTTTTTTAAACCAAATAGGTCTTTCTCAGGCTGGTCCAGAGAAGAGCTAACTTGTCACCATGCTGGAGTTGCCAGCAAATTGTTCTTCAATTTTTTGATGAAATGTAGAAAGTTAAATTTTTTTTCTCATGTTTTCTTCCCATGTTCCCCTCCCCTTTGACCTGCTCCCCCCTTCCTCTTTCCAATGGCCTGTGTTTCTAATCCTCAGTTTTGTCCCTCATTTTTGTAGATTATGATTTTGGAGATGTGTTTCCAGCAGTGCCGTCTGTCCCCAGCACAGACTGGGAAGGTGGGGATATAGCCCGCTGCTAGCCTGTTTTTGTGGTTTGCACCTTTTCCATGCCAAGCTTGCTGCATGTTCTGAAATCAGTTCATTAACAGTGATGATAACAAACCAAAAATTGGCCTTCTGATTCCGATGGAATTCTGTAGGAGACCGTAGCCTTTTGGCTTAGCCGCGCCCTTTGCCTTTCCGGGTCGTCCTGGAGGCATTTTGTCTGTCTTTACAGGAATGTCTACTGGCTGTTGTTCAATGAATGCATTTCAGCAGCCAGGTTGCCCATTTTCCTCAAGTTTAATTTCATTCATTTCTCTGGCTCGTGTGTGTAACAGGAAGCACCGCTCCTATTCAGTCCCCTACAACTTATGATTCCATTGAGCGTGCCATCTGGAAGACTCATCAAGTCAAATGATCCAGCAGCTCTTTCTCAGAATGAGTGGCTTTCCTCTGGGTAGCTAAAGGCCTATTGTCACTTATAGTCATGGGAGCAGGTGAAATAAACTGAATGATTGCTTTAGGATCGTTGGAACCCTTTGGGGGAAGCACTGAGGGCTTTTACTAAGGGAAAAGCACTTTGGGACGTCTTCTAAAACAGGTTCAGGAAATCCATCAGCCTAGTCATCTCTGATTCCCACCTTAGCTATCTGGCCTCTAATACAGCATTAAATACAGTATTAATCCCAGAGGTCACACTTTACCCATAGCCTGTTTAGAAGAATAGGACCATTTGCTAGGTTTTTGTGATTACTAAGAGCAAATACTCTTATTAATTTTTACTAGTTCTCAAGACAGATAATACTTCCTCCTTGGCCATAGATTTTCCTCTACAAAAATATTCTTGAACTCAAGATTCGATTATTTTGAGGTTAAAGTCCGAGATTGAAATTAATCATAACCCAGCTTCATGATGAAAAGGCATATTGACCGCCCTCCTCCTGTATAGAAGCTGATGAGAACGTTGGATTTGAGATCAAAAGATCTGGATTGAATTCTTAGCTCTGCTATTTATTAGCTAAATACCCTTTGACAAGTGACCATCCATACTTTCACCATTTCTCCCTCCCACTCTGGCCTCAGTTATGTCTGATATAATCTCTAAGATCCTTTTTAGTCAAAAATCCCATGAATTTGTGAAGCTTTCAGCCACCGTGTAGACCAGGCTCACCATTATCACCGAATCTTCAAAGTAATACAAAACCGATCAACAAGATAGTCTCCTGAAACCGAAATATTCCTCAGGGGCATTCCCCAAACCCATGTTTGTGTTACAATTGGCGTGCGAAATCCAGAATTCCATCCTTGAGCAGCTCTTCTCCAGGCACACACAATGTGCATTGGGTTTTTGTTTGTTTTTTTTTCTCATCAGTCTAACAACTAACCACAACTTCAAATCAAACTCTCTCTTGCCTGTTGCCGTCATCTGGTGAATGGGGCTTGGTCTTGCTCTGCAGCACCTCAGAGCTTCCAGTTGCCCAAGAACTAACAGCACTCATGGCATTGATCGTTCCATATAAGACAGGGTCCCTAGGGTTAGCTAGTTCCCCCCACTTATATTCTCAGATTTCTTAAGTGATGAAAGAATTCCCAAGAGAAACCCTGGGGCTAGTCTTTGCCAATTAGGAAGACTGTTGGCTGGTGGAGGGTTAGCTTTGGGACTTTAACAGGATGATCAGCATTTTTAGTTTCCTGGGTTTCTTTTGATCAGAGCAGCTTTAGTTCCCTTGCTCGTGATATCAGCGATTTGATTGGCCAGCTTTTCCGTGGTCCTTGGCTGGCAGAGTTGATGGGTTTCTGAGATCCAGCATTTTTCCTCTCGATGGTATTAGTGCCCGGGATGTTCAGTCCTACTGGTAATTATCTTCTTGGGGGATGAGTCCAGGTGGATTGTTGTATATGTCGAAGGGAATGATATGTATACCTAGGAGAGAATACCCAGAGGCAACATGGTAGAGGAGAAAGAGGGCTTGGTTTCAAGTCTCTCCTCAGCTACTTTTATTGCCTCTGTAGCTTTAGCCAAATCTCTGGATCCCAGTTTTTTCCTCTATAAAATGAATTAGCCGGCTAGATTGATCGCTAAGATTCTTCCCTGCTCTAAGTCTTTAAGAGTCTGGTCCCAGGGGTATCTGAGCCTCTGTGTCAACCTGTAGCGTTCCCAGTCCTCATGTAAGTGAAGCTGCAAGGTGAAGATCATGGCTCCAGGAGACAGGAGACTAGCACTCAGCCCTTTCCCTTCCTCTAATGTTAGAAGGAAATCTGCTGTCTTCAGCAGGCAGCTGCCCTGTTGTTTTTGAGGACCTGCTGTCAGTGAGATGGCCCTTCCAGATGGGCTTGGGGGAAGAAGGGCTGAAACCGCATTTACCCAGGGCAGATAATGGGCAGGGAGATGTGCATGAGCCGGGAAATGTAGCGTGATGTCCTTTGTCCCTCACCCCATTAACCTTCGGCCGGGCTGCTCAGCCAGCTGGACTCTCGTCTCTTCCATCTTTGTCTGGTGAATGCTCTGTGTGTATATGCTTTTCACGGTGGCTCTTCGCCCCATCCTGGCACACCCTCCAATCCACCCCCAGGATTGAGGGCACAGTCACCTCCCTTCTGAAGTGAGAGCTCTTCCAGAGGGGCATCTCCCAGCTGCCAAGTGCCCAGCCTCTTCGTCCAAGTTGGAGGGAGGTCAAGAATAAGCCGGGAAAGATGACTGTTCAGGTCTGGGGGCCTCTTTCGTGTACAGGATGAGGAATAAGTTAGTGAGATGAAGAGCAGAGATGAGGAGCCTGGGGTCTGGAGGCAGCCTTGGATGGTCCTGTCCTATAAATTTCAATCTCCTTTATTCTGACCCTCTCTGTCCCTTCATTCTGTTCCTGATCCTTCCAGCCCCCCTTCTCCAAAACTTGTCCTTCCAGCCCCACTCCCCACCTCTACCCTGCTTGGCTCCTCATCTTTCCTGCTTATTCAGCTCTTCATCCTTTCTGCCTCTTCCCCCTTTCTTTGCCTCTCATCTGTCCTGTCTCCCATTTTGTTCCTCATTTTCCTGTCCCTCAGTTCTGCCTTTCCTCCTTTCCCCCAGTTCTGCCTCTCAAGTCATTCCTCATTTTCCTGCCCCCCAGTTTTCTGCCTCTTCCTGTCCCCCAGTTCTGTCTCTCAAGTTTGTTCCTTGTTTTCCTGTCCCCCAGTTCTCTGCTTTTCCTTCTGTCCACTTCTGCCTCTCAAGTTCATTCCTCATTTTCCTGTTCCTCAGTTCTCTGCCTCTCCTCCTATCCCCCACTTCTGCCTCTCAGGTTCGTTCCTCATTTTTCTGTACCCCAGTTCTTTGCCTCTCTTCCTGTGCCCCGCCTCTGTCTGTCATCTTCATTCCTCATTTTCCTGTCCCCTGGTCTCTGCCCTCTCTTGTGCTTGCCCCCTCCCCCTCTCTGTGTCCCCCATCCCTATGCTTTCCCCCTCCCCCCAGGTCCCTCTGTAGCAGTTTGGGCTCTTCCTGTTCATGAGAGTTGGGCCAAATTGGCTACTGACCCATTGAATGGAGCAGATACTCCAGTGTGCCAGAGTAGCCCTCTGAATAGGTGCTGAGCTGTGCATCCTGTGCCTTCTTGGTGACAAAGGGTACTTTGGAGGAAAAAGAAGTGAGTTTAGCAGCTGGCTCCTGCATCCCTCAAGGCAGGTTAATCAACCTGGGAGGACCCTTCCCAGCTCTACCCCCAGTGGGACCCTGGGCAGCTCTTTAGGAGCCGGAGAGGTTTCGGGCCCATGTTTCCCTCAGAACCTCGGGTCCACCTGCTGCCTCCCTTCCCAAGGCCAGGACTGCCCCGGCGCGCAGCGGAAGGCCGTGGCTGACGGGCGATTCTCCCCGCTCTGTTCTTCGTCCCAGATGGAGACCTCACGGACACCGTCAGCTGTCCCCGCTCGACCGCCTCGGACCTGACCAGTGGCAAGGCCTCCAGGAAGAGCCCCACACCACGCTACAACCCCTTCAACGAGGACCGGGCAGAGGTTGTGTCCTCCTCCGAGACCACCCCTGTGCACACCTCTCAGGAGAAGGGGGAGACCAGGGTCCTGGATCTGCAAGAGACCAGCTCAGAGCTGGAGGTGATCAGGTCAGCAGGGAAGGGGATCCCCCTCCCGAGAAGGCTCTTAGGGAGGCAGCCCCCCACTTAGGAGCCCTATTCACCAGGCTATCCCTGGGCTCTTCACTTAGCCCAGTCTTGCCATCCTGTTGGGCTCTTAGAGCCCAGGAGAGTGAGGCAGGCTCTCATAGGGCAGGTGGGCTTTTTCTTTGGACACGGTAAAAAGTAACCTGCACTTCTGAGTGCTGTGGGCACGGGGAGCTGCAACTCAGGGGGCTAAAATTCAAGTGCTACAGCTTAGGATCTAGGCCTAGGGGATATAACACAATGTAACAGTACAACCGTAATAGTCACTGTGCAACATAATATATAACACTGTGTTGCATCATATCATGTTATATTATAATGATACTAACCATAACTGGCATTTGTAGAGAGCTTTTTAAAACTCCTTCAAGTGCTTTGAATATATTGGCTTGTCTCATTCCCTTAAATGCCCTGAGAGACAGACACTGCAGGTATTATTTTGAAACACCCCCCCCCCCACTTTACAGATGAGGAGAGTGAGGTCCAGAGAATTTAAGTGACTGATGAAAAGTCACAGAGTAAGTAAGTATCAGATGAAGGATTTCAACCCAGTGCTTCCTGACTCCCAAGCCCAGCATATTTCTCACTAATGATGATAACAATTGCTATTATTTACATGGGGCTTTAAAGTTTTTTAAAATGGATGTTTGATAGATAGATGAGCTGAGAGGTCGATGGATAGTTAGGTAGGTAGGTAGGTAGGTAGATAGATAGATAGATGAGCAGAGAGATAGATGGATAGGTAGATAAATAGATGGATAGATAGGTAGATAGATGGATGGATAGATAGATGGGTGGATGGATGGATAGATAGATAGATGAGCTGAGAGATAAATGGATAGGTAAGTAGGTAGATAGAGGAGCAGAAAGGTAGATAGATAGATAGTATCTTCTTTTTTTTATTTTTGCTGAGGCAGTGGGGGTTAAGTGACTTGCCCTGGGTCACAGAGCTAGGAAGTGTTAAATGTCTGAGGCTGCATTTGAACTTGGGCCCTCCTGACTCCAGATGCTTCATCCTGGCAATGGCTAGGCTGTGTAGAGTCCAGGAAGCTGCAGTTGGAAAGTCCTGAATTCAAATCCTCCTCTCAGATACTTACTGGCTGGGCCTCAAAAGCCTCAGCTGTAAAATGGGGATAATAATAGCACCCACAGGGCTGTTTGGAGATTCAAATGAGATGCTATGTATAGGGGTGGCTGGATGATGCACTGTCCCCTTGGTGTTTTCCCAATGGATCCTCTGCAGGGTGCTGGTGATCACCATTGCCCTAACACTCTCCCCATAGACCCCCTGCAGGGTTCCCCTGCCCAGATGCCCTCTGCCTTCCTGTTCTAGCTCATGCACCCAGGAGAGCACTTGCAGGAGGTTCTGGGGTCTTTGAGCTCCCGGAGCTCCACTCAGCATCTGCCCTTCTCCATCCCTGTAACTCTGGTCCAGGGTCACCAAGAAGAAGAAAACGGGCAAGAAGAAGAAGGCCAGGTCCGAAGAAGAGTTCAGCTCCCTCCCCCCCAGCATGGCCCAGGAGAAAGGCACCAAGCAAGGCGGCGGCGACAGTTTCGTCAACGGCCCCGAGCCCCGAGTGGAGCCCCCGAGCACGGCCCCGACATCTCCCCAGGAGGGGGGCGAGGGCCCGAGCAGCACGGCTGGGAGCAGTGACCGCTCGGAGCTGAGCCAGATGGGCCTGCGCATCCCCGAGATGAAGGACACATCCATGGAGAGTGTGGGCCAGCCCCTGAGCAAGGTCATTGACCGGCTCAACGGGCAGCTGGACCCTGGCGGCTGGCCCTCCCACGTCGAGGGGACGGGGCAGTCCTTTCGGACCGGCTCTCCCGGGGACACCCCGGAAAGGCCACCATTTTGCAACTTTAGCGAGGGGATTCCGGCACCAATGGACTTCTACCGCTTTACCGTCGAGAGTCCAAACACTGTTACATCAGGTAGTGGCGACCATGACGTTACAGGGCCTGGCCAACCGATACATGTTCCTGGTAGCGCTGAGGCTGCTGGCCAGGAAGAAGGAGGAAGAGAAGGAGGAAGAGAAGAAGTCGTACAGACACCTGCCTCTGTAGAAGGCCCCCCGGATGCCCCCTCAGAAGCAGAGCCGGCCAGAGAGTGCCCTGCGTCCCAGCCGGAGCCCGGACTCCCAGAGACCATCAAGAGGGAGCAGCCCAGCCCAGGTGTGAGCAGCGCAGAGGACTCCGGAGTGGACGAGGGCCAGGGGAGCCCTCTGGAAATGAGTCACCCGTCCGAGTTCAGGTGAGGGCGCCGTCTCCATCCGCCCACCTGGAGAAAGCAGCTCCCTGCACAGGGAGGGTCTGGGGGGGCCCCCATTATCGGGCATAGGACCCTCCCTCTAAGGGGGCTTCATCTAGGCTCGAGCAGGGGACTTTGTTGGCTGTGAATGGAGCAGTGGAGCCCTGCCCGAGCTAGGAGTCCCCAAGAGGCCCCCACTGGCGCTCTGTTTTTTCTTCTTCTTGGATATGGCTTATTCCCAGATAGCGAGGGACTGCCTGTCCCTGGTGCCCTCCCCGCCTCTGCATGCCCTGCGCTGCACCCACCTGCCCCCCTTCTCACCCCCTCCTCTCCCTTCTCCCCGGCCCTCACAGAGTTGACAACAACCACTTGCTCCTCTTGATGATTCACGTCTTTCGGGAAAATGAAGAGCAGCTCTTCAGGGTAAGTCCAAAGGCTGAGGGAAAGAGGGAGGCCATGGGTAGGGGCAGGGGTGCAAGGCCAGGATACTGTGGGGCAGGGGAGGCGCAAGTCAACACACCCTCTCATACCCTTCCAGTATCTTCGGGGAGGTAATGGGCCAGGAAGCTGGGGTTCACTCTTGCCCTACAAGGCAGGTTGAACTGGGACTCACTGGGCAAGGACCTAGAAGTTAGGACCTTGACTGGGAACCTCCTTGCTGACCATTTTCTGTCCAGGCTTTTCTCTGATTTCTTTTCCTGAAGTGCTTTCAAGCACTTGGAGCCTGTGTCCACGTGGGTCGTGGTGGGGGGCTGGGGCACGGATGCCTGGACAGACTGAAAGCCCCTGGTCTCTAACAGGCAGGGGCCTTCTCTCCCTTTGGCCACCCAGATGATCCGTATGAGCACAGGGCATATGGAAGGGAACCTCCAGCTCTTGTACGTGCTGTTGACCGACTGTTATATCTACCTGCTCCGAAAAGGTAGCTCTGACTTCCCTTGATTGTTGATGCAGCGGGGAGGTTCCATGTCCCCTCACTCCCCTGGATGCCCTTTTAGGTTCTGGCTGTAATGGGCCACCTGGCATGATGTGTGGCCTCCCACTCTGCTTTTGCCCAGGCTGTGCCCCACGCCTGGAAGTCCATCCTTTCTCATGTCTATCTCTCAGAATCCCTAGCTCCCTTTAAGATCCAAGGCTCCCTCCTCAAGGAAGACTTTGCTGCTGTCTCCCCCACTTTTTCTCCCCCCCAATAACTGTACCCATTTTGCATTTACTCTTTTACTATAAGCTCCTTGGGGGCAGGAACCATTTTATTTTTGTCTCTGGATCTCCAAGTTAACACACTGTCTGGGACTCGGTGGGCGTTTAAGAAATGTTGGACAATTAGACTGGATGGGATTAGCTTTGAGTTAGGTCGAATCCATTCCGATGCTCCTGCCCAGGCTGGGCTCCCCCGTGGCTCCCACCTCCTCCTGGGATGCCCTAGAGCCTGATGCGTTGGCAGGAGCTAGTACAGTCCTGACTCCCTGGAGGGATGCATTCCATAGCTCCTCCTGGAGACTCTTGGGAGAATCTGGTGGCCAGGGAGCAGGAAAGGGAGCCACTCCCCACTGGAAGGGAAGGAAGGGAGGGGGCTGCTGCTCTGGAGACAGACCTCTGGCTTCTCTTAGGGGCCACAGAGAAGCCATACCTGGTTGAAGAGGCAGTTTCCTACAATGAGCTGGACTACATCTCGGTGAGTTCTCACTGTCCAGGGGCACGGGACAGGGTCCCCCGGATCTCTGGCCCCCGATTATTCCCCCGTTAGCTCTCATAGCAGGAGATGGGGCTGCCACCCCCCCGGGGTCATCACCGCCTGAGCCAGCTGCCATCCCTTCGGGCAGCCTCAGAGAAGGGCATTTGCTGCCATCATCCCCTACCCTGGCCGTCTGAGGTCAAGGTCAGGAGGCTGACTCACACGTACTTTGGCAGCAGCTTCAGAGGCTTTGCCAGGCCTGGCAGCACATCAGCTTTGGGGCTGTGGGCACCGAGACCAAAAGCCCCTTCTTGGGGTTTGCTGCAGCCTCTGACACCGAGGAGCTTCTCAGACCCAGGATCCCTTTTCCCCCGCACTCTCCCCAGTCCCATGCCGGGGAGCCCCCAGAATCCCGCGTTTGTACAGATGCACATCCTCGGTGAACATTCACAGGCTCTCTCTGGGGCTCTCACCAGGTCGGCCTGGATCAGCAGACTGTGAAACTCGTTTGCACCAACCGAAGGAAGCAGTTTCTTCTCGACACGGCTGACGTGACCCTGGCTGAGTAAGATTTCCATCCCACCCCTTGGACTGGAGATCATCCAGTCCAACTCTAAAAATCGTCAGCTAGGGAAACTAAGGCTACAAAGGGAAATGACTCGAATTAACATCAGAACAGGACTTGAACCCTGGTCTCCAGGGTTCTATCCATCACACCCTCAGTATAAGGTCTAAGACTGAAGGATGGATGATAAGATTATAAAAGGCCTTGAATGCCAAATAAAGGATTTAATATCTGATCATTTGCCACATTTTATTGGTGCTTCCCTCTACAACATACTTCCTCTCTAAGCCCCTCTGTCCAGACACAAAGTCACAGCCCAGGGTCAGCCCTCAGGCACCTTCGATAGCTCCCTCTTGCCTCAGTCTCCCTTTCTGGGCTTTTCCACTTCATTCCTTTGCGTCCACTTTGCACTGCGGTCTCACTGCTCCAGCTGTCATTTCCTCTGCTAGGTGTTCCATCCCCATCTCCAGGATCTGTGTTCTGGCTTTCCCTCACCCAGGAGCAGTTCACAGGCTGTTTTCCTGGACAGACCCCTCGATGTTCCTTCCTCTCTTGCGTGACCTGGGATCTGTCAGATGGTCTCTGTTACCCCTCCTCCCACCTCTCACATCAGCTCCTCGAGACCAGCCCCCCCCTTTGTTTTTCTGGGACCCCCAGCAGACAGCATAGAACACAGCACCTAAATGCTGGGTCAGCAGAGCCTGCATTTGGGGTCAGAGGAACTGGGTTCAAAATCGAATTCTCCCGCTCACCACCTGTGTGACTTTTGGGAAGCGGAAATCCCCCTGGGACTCAGTTTCCTCATCTGTATAGTGAGGGATGTCCCCTCTGGCTCTGGGTCCACGCTCTCTGACCCTCTGTGCAGAACCCCTGCCGAGCTCTGGGACAAAGGTAAAGGCTGGGGCTGCTCCCTGGAGAAGCTTCTGGTTGATGGGACAGGAGCAATGGGAGGCAGTGGAGGACAGTGGGCACTAATGGTCTGAGTTCAAACCCTGCCTTTGCCTTTTATTACCTGAGTGACTTAGGGCAAGCATCTCTCAGTTTCCTCACCTGTAAAAATGGAGTGATAATAGTCCAGGGCTATAGTGAGGTTCAAATGAGATGTAAAGTGCTTAGCATAGTGCTGGTACATACTAAGTGCTTAATAAGTGCTTATTTTTTTCTTTTCCTGGCCTTGGATCCCCCTTGGGGGGGGGGGGGTTCTCCTCACATGCCCTCTTATTGCACTTATTTCCCTCCTTCCTCAGGTTTTTCTTGGTCTCTCTCAAGTCGGCGATGATCAAAGGCTGCCGGGAGCCCCCGTACCCCAGTGTTCTGACCGATGCCACCATGGAGAAGCTGGCACTGGCCAAGTTTGTGGCCCAGGAATCAAAATGTGAGGTAGGAGTGTGGATGGGTGGGACAGAGGAAGGGAAGGGGCTGATTGATGGGGCCAGGGAGCCAGGCTGTTGGCAGGACAGGCTGCCTGCCATCCTTACAGAGCGAGGGTGAAGACTGGGACTCAAGGCCCGGGCAGTGAGTGGGGGAGATTTTCTCTCTGCTAAAGTTGGCAGTGGGAGGGGGATCCTCCCCAAAAGGCTAAGACGTATGAGATCAGCTCTCAGCTCCTTCTGAGCCAGATCTGCTCCCTGAGCTCCCAGGAGTGAGGGTGAGGGGTACTAACAAACATTTATTAAATGCCAGCCACTGTGCTAGGCAGGGCTCCAGAAACTTCAATGGCTCCCCGTTACCTCTAGGATGAAACAGAAACCCATTTGCGTTCTGGATTTTATTTCACATTGTTTCCTTTCAAAAACAAAACGGCTCCTGGCCTTGAGGAGCTGTGTTCTCCCGGCCTTGAGCAACTGTGTTCTCCTGGGAGCAGTAACACGTGTTCCTAGGAACAGATACTTAATCTACACAGAGACAGAACTTCTGGGGGGGGGGGGGGGGGGGGAGAGAACAGATTCGGTTGGGTTTGGAGCGGGAGGGCAGAGATGCTCGTTAGCCTACACATCCGGGAGAGTTGTTCCTTGACGCCCTGTAGAACCACTAAAGGCCACGAGGCAGGCCCCCGATTTGTCCCACTAGGCTCTAACTCTATGTGGGCTGCTGGTGAAACTAAAGAAGCCCGAAAGACTCATCTTGCTCCCCCTCCTCTCCCGTGCCATGGCCCGGGGAGAGAGGAACGAGGATGGACCAGGAGGCTGGTCTGGGGGAGAATGAGGCCCAGGGAGGAAGGGCGCAGAAGGGAGTGGAACGGATCTGATCAGAGCCACTGCAGTTTGAGGGATGGAGGAGCAGCTTAGCCAAGGGTCGTGCATTGGGCTCAGGGTACATGCAGGCCTCTGGCCTTGGTCCTGGGGATTCCAAAGTGGACCATTCCCAACCTCGAGACCCCTCCCCTCCTGTGCTGGGAGATACTAGGGCTCTGCCTGTGTTGGAGCTGGAGGCCCAGGGTTTGTTCCTTCCCACCTGGGTGATCATGGGGAAGTCCCATAACCCCCTGGGCCTTCTGGTATCCCAGAACCTCCATCCTGTGACTGATCTTAGGGAAGAGTCAGGCAGGAGAGCCCCCCTCATTTTCAGCTGAGACAAGGGAGACTTCCTGGAGGAGGCAGCCCCTGATCTGGGTGATGGAAGGAAAAGGACTCCAGCCAGCCGAGAAGCAGGGCTGGGGAGGGTGCTCTGGGAAGGAGGCCAGGAGGGCAGCCTGAGTGTGGGGAGAGGCCTGTGGGAGCCAACTTGGCTGCAGCTTCCAAAGGTAAAGGGGAGGCTTGTTTGGAAGAAGCCGGAAAAGCAGGCTTGGAACGGGGCCACAGAGAGCGTCCAGCCCTGGGCGGAGCAGCTTCAAATTATCCTAAAGATTCCTGAGGTGTTAAAGGGAGGAACCCTGGGACTTCCATGAAGGGGCACTCCCCAGTGAGGAAACTCTCTCCACCAGTGCAGATCAGCAGCTCCTGGGAGGCTGAGGCTTACAGAGCTGCTGGGGCCAGCTCCAGGCTAAGAATGTGGAGAGGGAAGGAAGAGACCTGAGGGTGCTCTCCCAGCCTAGGCCTGGAGGGCCCAGCCGGGAGGAGCGGTAGGGGAGGAGCACAGACTTTGGGAGAGGAGTGCAGGCTATGGGAACTCTTCCCTCTGAGATTGAGTCCCCTGAGGACAGGCTCCTTTAACTGTGGTGATGAAGATAATAATAATGGCAGCAACGACAACAAACCAGCCTGGTGCTCCCGTGTGCCAGGCTGGGAGGTCGACACTGTTGTTTACCCATTTTACAGTTGAGAACACTGAGGCAGGCAGAGGTTAGGAGACCCACTAATAAGCATCTGAGGTTTTATTTGAACTCGACTCTTCTGACTCCAGGCCGGGCACCCTGTGGACTGGGGCGCCCCCTAGCCATTGGATTTTAGCCAAACCTTGCTTCCTCCCCAGTGTCTAGCTCGGTGCTCTGTCAGCTCCTCTTTCCCTCCCTTTATATGACTGAGTGCTGAGCACACAGTAGGTGCTTAGTGCTTGTTGGCTTTCTGCACACAGTGGGAATATCATAAATATTGGTTGTTCTGCAGCCGACTCATGACCTCTCTCTGTCTCTCCCTCTCTCCTTCCCTCCTTCCCTTTCTCTGTCTCTGTTTCTCTCTCTCCCTTCCTCTCTCTCTGTTTCTTTCTCTTCCTCCCTCTCCCTGTCTCTCTCTGTTTCTCTAATTTCTCTTTGTGTCTCTCCCTCTCCCTGTCTCTCTCTCTCCCTCTGTCTCTGTCTCCATTTCTCCTCTCTCTGGTCTCCGTCTCTTTCCCTCTCTCTGTTTCTATCTTTCCTTTTCCCCGTCTTTCTGAATCTCTCTCCCTCTATCTCTCCTCTGTCGTCTCCGACTCTCTCTCTGTCTCTCCCTCTGCCTCCGTCTCTGTCCCCCACCCTCAGGCGTCGGCGGTCACGGTGCGGTTCTATGGGCTGGTGCACTGGGAGGACCCCCTGGATGAGAGCCCGGGCCCGGCCCCCTGCCACTACTCCTCTCTGGAGAACGCGGTCACCAAAGAAGGGATGCTGCACTACAAGGCGGGCACCTCGTACCTGGGCAAGGAGCACTGGAAGTCCTGCTTCGTGGTCCTCAGGTGGGTCGGGCGGGGCTCGAGCCCTCTGGCCCCGCCTCCCCCTCGGGGTCGGCGTGGGAGGCGGCCCCCTGCTGCCGGGATGCCCCGCCTCCTCGAAGCCTCTAACCCCACCTCCTCCCCGCCCTACAGCAACGGCATCCTCTATCAGTATCCAGACCGCACCGACGTCATCCCTCTGCTCTCCGTGAACATGGGGTAGGTATTCTGGAGAGGGAGGAGCCTGGCAGCCTCCTCTGCTCATCCCCCCAGGGCCCTGCTTTGGGGCCTAGTTAGGTGTGAAAACCATCTGCATGGAAAGGGCCCCAGGACAGAACTACAGGAGTAATGGAGCAGCCTGCCTGGATAGACAGGTGGTGAGTTCCTCATCACGAGAAGTATCCGAGCAGAGGCTCACTAGCCAGTCATCATCTACGTTGTAGAGAAGGGTCTTATTAACACAAGATAGCTTTCAATGGCTTTTTAAAAAAATGATATCACCTAAGTTTCCCCCTGTATTCCTCCCTTTACCCCCTCCCAAGGAGCCATCCCTTCCAACAAAGACTTTCCCAGAGGGAAAGTCCCCACCTGTGGTTTCTTTATGGTTGGGACCTCCAAGGTGAGGAAAGTTCTTTCACTAGTGCAGGTAGCTGTTCTGCAATGTAGTCCACGGAAGTTGCCGGGGCCACTGAGAGGTTAAGAGACTGGCCACCGGGACTGACCCTGAGGCCGTCTCCTGTCCCCTGCCTCTCTGTCCTTAGGAGAAAGCTATTACAGGAGGAAATATGTGAACATGGGCAGACTCTGAACCCAGGGCCGGGAGCCCCAGAATTTTCTGGAGCAGCGCTAAGGTTGATGAGCACTGTGGTCAGGGGCAGGCCATAGGCAGGGAGCTGTCTGGTCTTCCTGAGTACTTGGGGGGCCCGGCCTTCAGGAGAATAGGCAGAAAAAAAGCCCAAAGGTTCCTTTGGCCTGTGGCATACAAGCCCCGTCCCGCAGAGGCGTCTGGGGTGGCGGGTTGGGGTCCCCACCCCCCTCCCCTTTCCTCCCTCACCCTGTTTCACGGTTGGCCCCAGAGGGGAGCAATGTGGCGGCTGCCGAAGGTCCAACACCACAGACCGGCCCCACGCCTTCCAGGTGATCCTCACGGACCGGCCGTCCCTGGAGCTGAGCGCCGACAACGAACTGGAGATGGCCGACTGGATGCAGCACCTCTGCCAGGCTGTTTCTAAGGGAGTGAGTTCTCTGTGGCCGGTCAGCGACAGCCCCACCCCCAGGGGAGGGGAGGGACAGCCTGGACACAGCCTCCCGGGGCCACCCGGGCCTGCAGCTACCACTGAGATGGAGGTGTGGGAAGCTAAGGCCGGCTCACCCTGCGGTTGGCTAAAGAGCTGGATTCTAATCCTGCCTCAGCCACTTAACCCCCTGTGAGAGTCTGAATAAGTTCCTTAGCTTTTCCAGCCCTGGATTTCCTCCTGTGTAGAATATGGGAGTTCGACCTAGTTCCTTCTAGTATTAAAAGCTGTGCTCGCTCTCCCTGACTCAGCAGCCAAGAGGAGGGAAAAGCCGCGGTGGGCTATGGGAGGCCAGGCACTGACCCTTGCCTCCCCTGTCTCTGGCCCAGGTCATCCCCCAGGGCGTCGCCCCCAGCCCCTGCCTCCCCTGCTGCCTGGTGATCACGGATGACCGGCTCTTCACTTGCCACGAGGACTGTCAGACCAGCTTCTTCCGCTCGCTGGGAACCGTGGAGCTGGCCGATGTGGCGGCGGTGTCCACAGAGCCCGGCAAGGAGTATTGCGTCCTGGTGAGGGCCCGAGGCATCTGGGAGGTGGGGAGGGTGACCTCCCGCACATCCCCGGGCCATAACCGTGTATCCTGCCCTTAGGAGTTCTCCCAGGACCAACAGCAGCTGCTCCCGCCCTGGGTCATCTATCTGAGCTGCACTACAGAACTGGACCGATTCCTGTCTGCTCTGACCTCGGGGTGGAGAACGATCTACCAGGTAACGCTCCTGGAGGAGCCCGGGGCCTACAGGGGGGAATGGGAAAACACTTTATGTTGCTTCATTTAGGGAGCACCAGCTGTGTGCCAGACAGTTAAAAAAAATTCTTGTTTGGTCTTAACAAAATCCCTAGGAGGTAGGTGCCCTGATTATCCCTATTTTAATAAGAATGAGAATGACATTTTTTTTATAGCACCTACTATGTGCCAGGCACTTAAAAAAATAAATATTCTCATTTGGTCTCATAGCATTCCCGGAAGGTAGGTGCCATTATTATCCCTATTTTAATAAGAATAATAGCATTTTTCTAGAGTACCAGATGTGCCAGACATTTAAAAAAAACACCATATTTTCATTGGATCTCACATTTCTGGAAGGTAGGTGCTATTAGCCCTATTTTAATAAAAATGATAATGGCATTTTTAATAGCACTATGTGCCAGGCACTTAAAAAAAATTACATAAATACTCTCATTTGATCTCACAGCGTTCCCGGAAGGTAGGGGCCATTATTATCCTTATTTTAATAGTAATGATAATGGCATTTTTATGGTACCTACTATGTGCCAATTACTTTACAAAAACCATAAATATTCTTATTTGATTTCACAACATTCCTGGAAGATAGGTGCCATGATTATCCCTATTTTAATCAGAATGATAATGACTAGCATGTCTATAGCACCTACTATGTGCCAGGTCTGTGATGTCTCATCTGATCCTCACAACAACCTTTTGCTGCAGGTGCTATTGTTACCCCCACTTCACAGATGAGAAAACTGAGATGTGCCTTGCCTAGAGTCACACACCTAAGTGAGGTCACATTTGAACTCTGGTCTTCATGACTCCAGGCCTGGTGCTCTGTGTACTTCAGTCCCAGCCACCATGATCTCTCAGGGGCCCATACATGTCCCTTAAGACTAGTTTTCAGAAGAATAGCTGATCTTCATTGGTGAAGAGAGTTCCCACGCTGGAAGTTCCCTGCATTGTTGAAATCAGAAGTCCTGTCCAACATGGTTTCCCATATTTGTCCACGGCACAGGGAGCCATGGACTTGAACCTCGCCTTTCTCCCCACTCTCCACTTCTGGGGCCCTGCAGTAGCCTTGAGAGGATCCGGGGGGGGAGGGGGCAGATTCAGGTTCTGGTGCCATTTTGCGACCTCCTGCCCATACCATCATCCAGAGTAGAGTCACCTGGGTCCTTGCCTGAGCTTACATGATGCCCAGCCCGACCTGAACTCTGCTCTAGTACCAGGATGGGAGGGGGAACTTTCCAGGCTCAGGGTCAGAGCAATTCTATAAAGGAAGTCTCTCATTCTGACTTCAAAGCCAGACCGCTTTCTGCCCCACTTTCACACTGTGAGGTGTGTGTTCTCCACTCGGCTAGCCTCAGTTTGCCCATCTGTAAAAGTGTGAAAATTCTTCCTGTAATCCCTACCTCGGGGACAGTCATTGGACAGGGCTTATCAATAATAGTCTGGGAGACTTGAGGAAAAAAAGAAAAAAAAAAAAGAGGTAGATTAAAGCCTTTGAAACACTTCAATACCAGTTATATTATCCCCTTTCAGCTACCTCTGTCCCTCAGATAAAATCTGCAGAGTTCCAAAAATGCCTTTGCCCAGAATTTCTCCTTTCCCAGAAGGCTTTTTTTCCCAGGGGGAGGATGTGATACTGTCTTTAAGCACGTGACTGCCATCCATGAAAGAGGGATTGATTGGTAGTGTTCTTCTTGGCCTCACATCAGGACCCCTGGGTTAAAGTCCCAGAGAAGCGGTTTAATGTCCAAAAGTGGGAAGTGCTCACTGGATGTTCTTGGCAAGAAGACCCTTTAAAGGACAGGTTATGGAAGAGACTGGGTTTTTAGGTCTGAGTTGGCCCGGCTGCTCTCCAGAGCCCCTTTCCATTGAGGCGCTCTCCAGGATGGTGACAGTTTCCCCCCCTAGACCTCCCGGAGGTTAAGCTGACCAATCCAGAGCCAAGATTTGACCCCAGATTCTTAGATTCCCAAATGAGGGCTCTTTTCACTAATCTGTCATCCAGTGCACTGCCTCTTAAGGGCTTGCTTCATAAATACCCATTTAATACTGATAATTCATAGTCATAGAACCCGGGGCCTGGAAGAACCCTTGGAATCTAGAACTTCAGAGTTTACAGTCTGAGACAGACACCCGTTTCGCCCGCCATCTGTGCCCCAGCTGTAGGCCGAGATGGAGAGGGGCAGAAGGGCCAGCGGGGGCTCGGGCTCACCTTGCTTGTGGCCAAGCTGGGCCCGAATCCCAGGATCCAATCTGGGTCAGGCTGCAGTTGTGTTTTAATCTAAAAAAGCAGGCCTTTAATTTGTAACTCTGGAGCTGGAAGGGACTTCAGGGGTCCAATGCAATCACTTTATCCAGGAGGAACTGAGACCCGGGGAGAAGGCGGTGGGATTTACCCAAGATCACCTTGGGGCCTCAGAGGGGATTGGAGCCTTTAATTCTAAAGGCCGGTCGAGCATTTAGGGTTAGTTCCCTGTTTTAATCCATGAATGGAGCATTTCAGAGAGTACTGGATTGGGGGTGAGAGGACCTAGATTCTCATCTGCTGATCCTTTCCTTTGTGACTTTGGGGGAGTCACTTAAATTCCCCCTTTTTTTCCAATGCCTCAGTTTCCTTATCTGTTAAATGAAAGGTTTAGACTTGAATGGCCTTTAAGATCTCTTCCAGCTTTAAATCTATGAACCCTATGGTCCTAGTCTCTCAACCCCAAACCTTACCCCACTTTTTCCTCTGGGTGCACCCCACGTTCAAAGCAGGAGACTCAAGTTTGTCTGGCACCTTGGGACAGGCAGCAGTCTCAGGGGTTGCCGGCTCTTGGGTGGGCAACCCTTGCGTCTCCCCCATTCATTTTCCAGGCTCATGTAGCCAGCTGGTGTCAGAGGCAGGATTGGAAGCCACGTTCAGCCTGGCCTCCTCCCTGCCTGCTTCCTCCCGCACCTCACTACCTCTGAGTCAGGAGCCTGGCGCCGGGAGGCTGGGCCCGGATCCCCAGCGAGCTTCCTCACCTCCTTCTGCCTCCCTCCCCCATCTCCCTGCACAGGTAGAACTTCCGCACAAGGCAATCCAGGAGATCTCCAACAAGAAGAAATTCGAGGACGCCCTGAGCCTCATCCACAGTGCCTGGCAGAGGAGCGATAGCCTGTGCCGAGGCCGAGCCTCTCGGGACCCCTGGTGCTGAGACCGGAACTGGACCATGCCCCTGACTCTGCCTCCCCCCAGAGGGGAGCAGCGAGGGCCCCAGGCGGAGCACTCTGCTCCCAGAGGGGCTCCCTCCTCTGGCTCTGGAGGGCCTCTGGGTTGGGACGATGCAGCCCCCTGCGGCCAAGGCTGGGTCTTCTGGACGCCTCCTGGGGCTGTGTTCCAGGTGCCCGTCTTAAAGGAACAGGGAAGAGACAGAGAGTGAGCCCTGTGGGCTCTGCAGCTGCCCTCCCCACCCACACCCCAGATTGGGGGGGTGTCCTGCTGGCTCTAAGCCATGACAATAATAATAATAATAATAATATACAGATATCCTATAAAAGGCTCTCGCCAAGCTGGCTGGAGGTCCTGTCTCCGCTTTTGGGCATTGGGCAGTGGCCAGGGGTGGGCGGAGCGGGTACATCTCAGGAGCGGCCCCCCCCCAAGCACCCAATCACTTCACCTGCACATATGCCCCGAGTTTGCGGGGGGATTTCTGCATGTTTTCATCTCTTCAGCCTCATCCCAAAGTGCACGGCTTCATGCCCGCGTCCCGTGCAGAGGGTGGGTGGGTGCCTTCTTTGGGCGCCTGGCGCCTTTCACACACAGCTCCTCCCCACCCCCAGAGACCACCCTGCACAGGGTCAGAGGAGATGCCCGAAGTCGCAGTCCAGGAGGGGAAGCTAGAGGATTGGGGGTCAGGAGGAAGGGGGTGCAGCCCTCCCCACCTCCATCCCTGATCTTGTCTCCTCCATGGGGAAGGGGTTTCGAGGCAACACGGGGCAAGGCGAGATCTGAAGAGGGGCCAGGATAAAAAGGAGGCCCTGGGGCAGAGGGGCCCCCCGTTCTCTATCGCCACTGCCCCTTCCTCCACAGGAACTTACAGGAATAGCCACAACTCCCCCTCCCCTCGGGAAGGAGGGACGGGAAAGGGTTTGGATATTTTTTTTAAATAAAAGACATTATATTATCCCAGTTTATCTGTAGTTTTTTCCCATCCCCACCCCTGACACCCCTTCCTCAAGAGCTTGGGATTCTGAATTCCCTTCTCTTTTATTTCTGATTTCCTAGAGATTTCTAAGCTTGAGAATGAAGAATATCTTGTTTTTTTGTCCTGTCCCCAGTGCCCAGCACACAGTAGGCACCTAATAAGTGCTTATTGACTGACTACTGGTCAAAAACAGGAGCTGTTCATCCCCAGCCCAAATAGCTTCTATAAAGTACTTTCCTCAGAATAAATCCATGAGTTAGGGGGTGCTGGACGCCCTATGCTAGGAGGGGAGCAGATCACGGAGCTCATAAAGGGTCAGAGCTGAACAAGAGGCACCAAAGACTCAGGATCCGAATTCCTTACCTTGTTTGGGGACCCTGGACAAGGTACAACTTTTGCAGAACTCAGCCTCTTCATTTAGAAGACAAGGCAATGGGTCTTGGTGGCTGCCAGGTCCCTTAAACCCCCCCTTTCCTGCATCGGGGTCAGCTTGCCCCCCCATCCTGGAAGCACCCACAAGTGTGCGCCAGCTGCCAAGGGTCACGGCTCTCTCTTGAATGACCTATTTTTCATGGGATGTGCACTCCAGGTAGCAGGTCTCTCATATATAGTCTAGCCCCTTCAATTTAACGATAAGTCAAGCCCTGAGAGGATAGGTGACCTGCCCTGCCTGAGATCAAGGACCATGACACCCCTTCGGGGCTCAAGTCCAATGGGCTCCTGTGCTCTGGGGACTTGTCACCTATAACCCAGCCACACAGATCTGGAGATTTGAAGCCTGTGGAGATCAGCCAGCCAGTCTGCATTGTGGAAGAAGAAACTAAGCTCCCAAGGAGTCCCCTGATTTTGCCAAGATCAAACAGGAGAGCCTGATTTGGAACCCAAATCCACTGAGTCCAAATGCAGTTGGTGCTGTTCTTCCCACTCTCCGGGCCAGAAGTCCCCCACAAATGCCCCACTCGACCAGAGAATAGTAAGCATTTATTAAGCACCTACTGTATGCCAGGTTCTCTGCTAAGCACTGAGGATATAAAGAAAGGCAAAAGACATTCGTCACTCAAAAAACTTACTATCTAGTGGAGGAAAGAAAATACAATTATTGTGCACCAATGAGTTATAGATGGAGTAATCAGGAATTAACAAGATATCAACAGTTTTATTATCCCCTATCCTGGTCAGGGCTCACCTGGAATAAGGGCATATTCAAACCAGCACCACACTCAGCCCAGGGAGATGTTGCATAAGACTGATACTTGAACAAATATTGATTTATCACCTTTATTACTCACCATTAGACTGAGCTCCTCGAGGTCAGGGACTACCATTCCTTTTTGTTGCTCATCATTTAGCACATCTTGGTACATAGTAGGTATTTATTGATTGGCTTATGCCTACTGTGTGTCAGGAACTTTGCCAAGTTCTGGGGATACAATGGGGGAAAAAATCAACAATTCTTGCCTTCAAAGAACTTACATTCTGTAGAAGATGTAAACAAATGGTCAATAGGAAGTCATTTCAGAAATTACTGCGAGAGAGTTCGGGATTTTAAAAGGAGAAGGATATTCTAGGCACGAGACCAGCCCCTGCAGAGTCACCCAGGTGGGAGATGTTGGCAGAAGAGCTGGGTGGTCTGCTAGCGGGGCAAAAAGACGTTCCTTAAATGGGAAAGAAAGGTAGAGAGGAGCTAGCTAGGTAGGTAGAGGCAGCTAGAGGGTGCTATAGTGCACAGAGCACTGGGACTGGAGAAAGGAAGACTTGAAGTCAAATTCTGCTCAGATACTTCTATCTGTGTGACCCTGGACAAGTCACTTAACCCTGTTTGCCTCAGTTTCCCCATGTGTAAAATGAGCTGGAGAAGGAAATGGCAACTGTTTTAATATCTTTGCCAAGAAAAAACCTCAAATCGCCGAACAAGTGCCAGACTCAGTGTTTTATGTATTAGCTCATGTATTTTATACATCTAGAATATTTACTTATATGATTTCATGTGCATCCAGAGAAGCAGGCTGTAGAAGAATCTGGGGGCCACACGAGGAGGACTTTTGAAGCAGTGGGGGGGGGGACTGGGGATGGTGGGGGGCTGAGAACTGAGGACCCTCCCCACTCTAAAATGAAAAGACTGCCCAGAGAAGGAGTCCCTCATCCCCACAGGTCCCCCAAATGCCCACTTGTCAGTGGTGTGGACAAGAGTCCTATTCAAGGCTTGTTTTGAACTAAGGCAGTTCTCCTGAAGTCAGGGAGAGGTCATGGGAAAAGTGGGCAAAGAAGAAAGGGAGGTGATGGCCATAAAGCACCTACCACCTGCCCTGCGCTTTATAAATATGACCTCATTGTTTCTCGCGACAACCCTCTTGGAGATAGGTGCTATTATTACCCCCATTTTACAATCGAGGAAACTGAGGCAGATAGAGGCCAAATCACACATAAAGTATCTGAGTCTGGATCGGACCCCAGAGCTAGCGCTCGAGCTGGAGACGCGGAGGGAGGGAGGGAAGTTGGCCGAGCAGACTTTTCCTCTGCCCCTCTCCCTCCCTCCTGCCCTCGGAGCTTCTCTGTACGTCCCCACCCAATCCGGGAGTGACCTTTCCTCCAGATCCCAGGGGCCAGGCGCCTCCTCCGAGCGAGGGAGGTGTGAGGAGCGGCGGCCTCCGGGATTGGCCGGGCCGGGCCAGGGGGAGCGTCTTGGCTGCCAGGTTGGGTTCCAGGGCGCTGGCGGGGCTGGAGGGGATAGCCCGTGGGACCGGGGCTGTCCGAGCTTGGTGAGCCGGGGGCCTGTGCTCCTCTACACAACCTGGGCTTTCTGGAGGGTCCTACCCCGGTCCCCTACCCCCGGTCCCCATCCCCCGTCCCCATCCCCCGTCCTCAGCTCCCTGCCCCTCCTTCTTTTCCCTGTTCCCAGCGCTCTGCACCTGTTCCCACCTGTCTCTGTCCCTACCCGCCCCCCCCGCCCCTGTTCTCTGTCCCTGGTCCCCCGCCCCCGTTCTCTGTCCCTAGTCCCGGTCCCATATTCTCTGTCTCTAGCCGTCCGCCCCCTATTCTCTGTCCCTGGTCCCCCGCCGCCTGTTCTCTGTCCCTAGCCCCTCCCCTGTTCTGTTCCTAGTCCCCCGCCCCCTCTTCTGGGTCCCTAGCCCCCCGCTCCCGTTTTCTGTCCCTAGCCCGCGCTGCCTGCCAGGTATAGCCACTTCGTGTGGCCAGCTCCCCTCCCCCTGCCCGGGCCCCGGCGGCAAGTGACCCGCGCTCTGGCTGTCTCGGTCCGAGCCCATGCCCCGACCTCAGGCGTAGCTGCTCCTTCCTCCGAACATGGAGACCCCGCCAGTGGCCAGCGGGGCCGTATCCGTGTCTGTGTCCCCGGCCATGGACCTTGTACTGGGCGCTTCAGCCTGTTGCTTGGCCTGTGTCTTCACCAACCCCTTGGAAGTCGTCAAGACACGGCTGCAGTTACAGGGCGAACTGCAGGCCAGGGGCACGTACGCCCGGCCCTACCGGGGGATCCTGCAGGCTGTGGGCACCGTGGTCCGGGCGGACGGGCTCTGGGGGCTGCAGAAGGGGCTGGGAGCTGCCCTGCTCTACCAGGGCGTCATGAATGGCGTCCGGTTCTACTGCTACTCGCTGGCCCTGGAAGTTGGCTTCACCCACTACCACGGGGGCACCGTGGCCGCCGGGGCACTGGCGGGAGCGCTCGGAGCCTTCGTGGGAAGCCCGGCGTACCTGGTGAGTAGCCCGGCGGGACCTTCACTGCCATCCCCCTTCACAAAGGACACCGGGGCAGAAAGGGACCCTTGGCTGGGAGCTCCGATGGCAAGAGATCCACGAATTTGGATAGGCCTGGGAAAGTTTTATCTTTTTTAATCTTTATTTTCACTACTCGACTGAAATTTGGCATTTCCTCCCATTCCGAATTTTAAAATAAATTATTTTAAGAAGGAACCTATAATTTTCACTAGACATGACAAAAAAAGGTGAAAAATCTCTGCTTTAGTTCAAACATCCCTCTCATTTCACAGATTAAAAACAAACAAGCAAACAAACAAAAAATAAAAACTGCTCCCCTGAGAGAGGAGAAACAGATTTGACCAAAGTCATGTAAGTAAAGTCGCCCAATTAGGATTTGAACCTCTATCTTCTAATTGCAAATCTTGTGTTCCTCCCAGGGGGATGGAAGAAAGGGTGAAAGTGTCTGGGAGGCAGATTTTGGCTCAAGATTGGGGGTGTGGAAATCTAACAGTTGTCCCAAAGGGAAATAGGCTGCCCAAGGAGAGGAGAGGTTAGACTGTTTACCACAGGAGGTATTTCATTGGAGGCTTCCTTTAAGTCCCTGAAACAACAGCAAGCCTTCCCCCAATCCCTCTTAATTTGGGTCCCTTCCCTCTGTTAATGATTTCCTGTTTGTCCTGTATAGAACTTGCTTTGTATATGTTTATTTGCTGCCTTCTCCAATAGAGTATAAACTTTTGCCTCTTTGTAACCCCAGCATTTAGCATAGTGCCTGGCATATAGTAGCTTAATAAATGTTTTATTAAGTAATTTAATAAATGGTTATTGAATGAATAGATTCATTTATGGAGCCTTATCCAGCAAATTATGGAAGGGCTTCCTGGACCCCGTGACATCTGAGGGTCCTACTGCTGAGATTTTGTGACTTAGGATCATGGCTTTAGAGAGGGGAGGGTCCCCGGGGGTCATTTATGATACTTATTCCTTTTGCAGATAAGGAAGTTGAGGCCCAGGAAAATTAAAGAGGCCGAGTGGGTAGGAAGGGTAGGTTTTAAACCCAGCTCCTCGGACTGTAGGGCCGTTGCTGGTCTTCTGCAAAACCAGCAATTGATGTAAGCTTCTGAGAAGCAGATTTCAGATTATGCTCCTCAACTCGGTACATACTGACTGTGATTTTGGTCAAATCTCCAACTTTGAACGCCCAGAGCAACTCTTAAATGGTGAAGGAGGTGAAGGAAGTTTCCACATGTGCGATTTCCCTGTATCAGTGAGACCACGTAGCCCTTACAATCATAACTAACTTTTATATAGTAACTGAAGGTTTTCCAAACACTTTACAAATATCTCATTTGATCCTTACAACAATCCTGTGAAATGGGAACTATTATTACTCCCATTTTACAGATGAAGTCAAATGACTTGCCTAGGATCACACAGCTAGTAAGTGACTGAGGTCAGATTCAAACTCATAGCTTGTGATTCCAGGTCCAGTGCTCTGAACCTCATCGTTAGAGTGTTGTCCCTTCCTGAAGGGAGGTTGGATGACTTCCTGTCAGGGATATTGGATATTTGAAGAAGGATCTCAGATATTGGTTGGACTGGGGCCCTCTGAGATTGTAGGGTTCAGTCAGAGATCCCCTCGGGGCAGGAACTGGGAAAAATTGGGGGTCCTCTGCCCTATGGACATTCTCCTCTGTGGAGAATATGGAATGGCCCCTCGACCTTTGGCCTGGCCTACTGAGGACTGCTTCCACTCCCCCACCCAATCTACTTTTCATACCAAGACAGAGCTTGGAGTCACAAGCCCTGAATTCAAATTCTAATTGTGATATTCTTGCTACTCATGTGATCTTGAGCAAAGCACAAGCCATCTGGACCTGAGCTTCTTCAAAAGGAAATGAGAGGGTTGGTCTCGAATGCTCTTGGAGAATTGCTCCAATCCTAGATCTGTGATGCTGTGATCTGTCTTCCCAGGTCAAAACACAGCTGCAGGCAAAGACAAAGGCTCCCCTGGCTGTTGGCCATCAGCACCAGCATAAGGTGAGGAGTCTCCTCCCTCTGAAGTCCCCCAGCTGACCACTGTGATCCTCTTTCCTGGCTCCCAGGCCAGAGTCTCAAGGAACTCCACTTGTCCCCGAGGGCCCTGCTGCCCCCGGGATGGGCAAGAGGTCAGCCAGCCTGTCCTCCCTCCTTTCTTTCTCTCTCCACAGACTGTCCTCAGTGCCCTGGAAACCATCTGGCGACAGCAAGGCATCTCAGGTCTGTGGCGAGGGGTTAGCGGGGCCGTGCCTAGGGTCATGGTAGGATCAGCTGCCCAACTGGCCACCTTCGCTTCGGCCAAAACGTGGGTACAGGACCATCAGGTGAGGGGCTCTGACTCCCCCAAATTTCACATTTCTAAAGCAATTTCAACTTGACAAAGCACTTTATTCACAACTCAGTGAGACAGATAATACAAGGTTATTATTACCATTTTACTTGTGAGGAAATTGAAGGAAGATGTCTATCCGAAATTATATGGTCAAACATGAGGTCAACACCTGAGTTTCAGGAACTCCTTGTCCAGAGCTTCTGGAAAAGAATGATGGTATTTTTGAGCTAAGGGATCTTTGCTAAGAGTCAGTGTAATCTAATGGATAGGGTACTGTGGGACAGAATCAAGATGGTGGAACTAAAGGAAACTGTACAGCCTAGCTTCCTACTAAATCTACTCCACAAAGATATAGAAGGTGCACCAAAGTCAATTCTGATTGGAAATGCCAAGAAAAAGTCCCAGTGAGCCCTTTTGCTAATTCACAAGGGCTTAGGAAGATCCAGAAGATAGTGCACTAGACTTGGAGAAGAATTGGATTTGAATTTTTCTTCAGGTACTTACAAACTGTATGACCCTTGGCAAGTCACTTAACCAGAGAACTGGGTAGAATAATAGCACTCACTTCCAGAACTATTATAAAGATCCAAACCAACAGTATAGTATGTCTTACAAAACTAAGAGAGTTATATTGTTGTTTAGTCATGTCTGGCTCTGTGACCCCATTTGGGATTTTCTTGTGGGTTGCCATTTCCTTCTCTAGCACATTTTACCAATGAGGAAACTGAGGCAGACAAGGTTAAATGATTTGTTCACAGCTTGTAAGTGTCTACTGGCTAGATTTGAATTCATGAAAATGAGTCTTCCTGATTCCAAATCCAGTGATTTATCCACGAGACTAACCACGAGAACTGCCCCCCCCCAAAAGGACTATTTAAACACCTGCTAATATTATTGTTATTCTCTAGTACAATCCCTCTCATTAAAAAAAAAAAAATTCTCTTCAATGAAAATTCTCCTTCTCCCCACTCCACAGTAAGAAAGAAAAAGAAAACCTTTATTAAAAGAGGTATAACTAAGCAAAACAAATTTCCAAATTCACCATGCCATTCATACATACACACATGCACACAGGATATATAGTCTCAGTCTCTCTTACTCTTATCAGTTCACTAAGGTGAGTAACATTTTTCATCATGAGTCCTCCAGAATAGTGTTGGTCATTGTATTGATACAGTTTTTAAGTCTTTCAACAAATTATTTGTCTTTACAGTATTATTATTATTGTATAAATTGTTTTCACCGATTCTATTCCCTTCACTTTGTGTCAGTTCATCTAAATCTTCCCAGGTTTTCCTGAAGCCATCCCTTTCATCATGTCTTTTAGAATGATAATATTCCATCATTTCCACGTACTTGCCAGTTTTGGGTCAGTTCCCCAGTTTCCAATTCTTTGCCACCCCAAAAAAGCTAATATGAATATTTTTGTACAACTGGGTCCTTTTCTTTTTTCTTTTATCTCTTTGGTCTGTAGACCTATTGCTGGGTCTTTTGTAGCTTTAGTTATAGTTCTGAGCTTCTTTCCAGAATGGTTCGACTAGTTCACAGGTACACTGAGAAGGCGTTTGTGTACTTATTTTCCCACAGCCCTTCCGTCATTTGTTACTGTCTCTTTTTTTCTATGGAGACATTAAATGACTTCATACAGAGATAATTATAAGCCTAGAGCACAGGTCTCCTGAATGGATTCTTTTTTACATATTACATGAGATTTATAAAGTACCATGAGGGTTAAGGCTTAAGAGGGAAGAGGAGGAGCCTGGTCTCAACTCAGGGAGTTTCCTGTCTCCTTACAGTGGTTCCAGAAGGACAGCTGGCTTGTGGCTCTGGCTGGGGGCATGATCAGCAGTGTGGCAGTAGTCACTGTGATGACGCCATTTGATGTGGTCAGCACTCGCTTGTACAATCAGCCCGTGGACCCAGCGGGAAGGGTGAGCACATGGGGTTGGGGGTCCATAGGATGGGCATGGAGAAGGTGGAAGGGAAGAAATGAGTAAGCATGCAGGGGGGCTGAGCTAAAGCTAAAAGTAGCGGCTGATGGGACGAGACAGAGATATAGATATACACCCATAGGATCATCATTTGGAGTCAGATGGTCTTGAGTCTCAAACCCTTTGACCACCCTTCTCCCAAAGATTAAAGGGAACACAATTTACATAAAGGCCCCATCCATCTGTTTTTCCATCTTTTTTTTTTTCTTTATTACAGTCCAGTCCTACTGTCCAATGGTAAGACCTGAGAGTCTCATTCCCAGCAGATCTGGATTCACCCTGGATGGTGAATTCTTTTGGCCAGAACAACCCAGGACCCTCTCCCCTCTCCTTAGACTTAATGAATATTAATTAAATCCTTATCAAGTGCCAGGCCTTGTACTCTGAGCTGGGGTCTAATCAACAAACGATTACTAAATGCTTTTGTGACAGGTACAGTGCTAGGGCTACAAAAATAAGGAAGTGAAATGATTCATGAGTTTACATTGTAACAAAAGAAGACCACACACAAAGAAGGAGGAGGTAGAATTTGGAACTGGTCCAGAAGTGTCATGGAGGCCTACATTTGGGAATGATAAGATGAACATTCGCTCATCACAGTTCAGGGTCCCACAAGACAAGACTCCTACTTCTGGTAGAAGGAGAACCAGTGTGTGGTAGCATAGTCAAGAAAAGCCGGGGAGTGATATAACAGATATGACCAAGGTCCTGCTCTCATGGAGCTTACGTTCGGTTGGGAAGGAAATATAGGTTATGACCAAAGTCCTGTCCTTATGGAGTTTACATTCTGTTGGGCTGGAAACATACAAATGACCAGATCCTGCCATCATGGAGTTTATATTCTGTTGGGCTGGAAACATACACATAACCAAGGTCCTGCCCTCAGGAAGCTTATATTCTGTTGGGCTGGAAACATACAAATGACCAGATCCTGCCATCATGGAGTTTATATTCTGTTGGGCTGGAAACCTACAAATAACCACATCCTGCCATCATAGAGTTTATATTCTGTTGGGATGGAAACCTACAAATGACCAAGGTCCTGCCCTCATAGGGCTTATATTCTTTTGGGCTGGAAACATACAAATGATCAAGGCCATGCCTCCAAAGAGTTTACATTCTGTTTGGATGGAAATATACATATGACCAAGGTCCTGCCTTCAAGGAGTTTCCATTCTTTTGGGATTCAAAGATACAAATGACCTCAAGGAGCTTACAATCTAATAACAGCTGAATCTTTATGTAACAATTTATGGATATGACTTCCTTGGATCTTCACAAACAGCCCTGTGAGGTAGACAGGACAGCACCTACGTTAGCCTCATTTTACATTTATGGAGAAACTGACGCCCAAAGATTAAACTGTCTTTTCCAAGGTATCACAAGGATAATAAGTAGTACCTGAGCTGAGATTCAAATTCAGGCCTTCTGGTATTGTTTTTTTCTGGGGGAAAGGAGGAGTTGACATGTCAAGGAGAATGAAATAGGACATGCAAAGGAGAGGCCCCAGTTAGGAAATAGGGAGAGAGAAGCCACTTTCCTGAAGGATGGGAAATCAAAGGAGGCTTAATGGAGAATCTAGCCCCTGAGTTTGACCTTGAAGAGAGGGAGAGACTTCAGGAAGCAGAATGGGAAAGAAGATTCTGTTCTAACCACACAGAGGAAAGAGAGAGTGAGAACCAGGATGGAGGTTTATCTCATTGCCTAGAATGGAGAATGACTCATGTGAAGACCGCGTATTTTAAAATCAGCCGGAGCCAGGAATTCAGGTTAGGGGAAAATCGTCAACCTTTATTCTCAGTGAAGAAGGATCGGAGGTGGAAGGGAATCGGCGATAGCAATGTGTGCAGCTGAGTCAAGAAGCTAGCTAGACCAGCAGCCACACGACCAGCAGCTAGGAGTATGGAACCCACCTCCCTGCCTCCACCCACCAAAATCGTCATTTCCTATACAACACATCAGGACTTGCACAGAGAGTGGGCAGGGACCAATCTTTATCCAATCATGTATACTAATAGAGTATAGTCCAATTACTATTTAGCCTCACTACTTGGGACCTCAGTGCATCAACTCGAACCTCAGCCCATTACAGACTCAAGGGGAATTAATGTAAGATAACCGTAGCCAATTAGATTGGAACCAGTTTGGGAACCAGTTTCCCTCATAAGATGCTAGAACTTAGAACTAGGAGTCTTGGGGAGCAGATAATCCAACTCCCTCATTTAATTGATGAGGGAAAGTGATTTGCTCAAAGTTTTACAGATAGTGAGTAGCAGAGTCAAGATTTGAACCCAGCTTCTCTGACTTGACTGTAAGGTTAGAAACTGATACTTTCTTTTTTTTGGTGGGTAAGCAGAGGTCACTGGAGGCTTCTGTGTCTGTTCAGTCGTGACTAACTGTTCATGACCCCATTTGGGTGTTTCTTGGAATAGTTTGCCATTTTCTTCTCCAGAACATTTTACATATGAGAAAACTGAGGCAGAAGAGTAAAGTGACTTGCTTAGAGTCACACAGCTAAAAAGTGTCTTAGGCTGGATTTGAACTCAAGAAGGAGTTAAAGACCCCACATTATGGCACCTCTACTTGTTCCTAGTCTAAGAGTGACATGATTAATTACAGACTCAAGCAGCATGGCAACCTGGGGTTCATAGACTCCCAAGGACTCTGTGGAGTGATTTGAGGGGATGGGTCCATGAAGGAAAACATTTTGGGGAAAAGTTATTAATTTCCTCTGTAATCTTTTATTTTGTGCATTTAAAAATATAATTCTGAAAAGGCATCCATAAGCTTCAGAAAGCAGTCAAAGGGACTGTAAAGAAATGTAAAGAAACCTTAAAGTAGAGAATGGATCAGAACATCAGGTGAGTGACGCCCCTGTCTTCCCGTCCTCTCCCCAGGGCCAGCTGTACAGAGGGGTCGGAGACTGCTTGGTGAAGATCATCCAGGCAGAGGGTCCCCAGGCTCTCTACAAAGGTCTGGGCCCTAGCTATCTACGCCTGGGCCCCCATACTGTCCTGAGCCTGCTCTTCTGGGACGAACTCCGCAAGCTCATCTACCGCTTCCAGCACCAGGGAGCCTAAAGCCCCTCCTGGTCCTGTTCCAGCAGCACTGGGAGCCTGGAATTCAGGAGCCTCCCTGCCTCAACAGGCTCTATGTCCTCCCCACCCCAGTCTGCCCCATATTCAGAGCAGCGTTGGAAAGTCTTACAGGGGGAACTGTGTTAGGAATAGTGAGTCAGCAGGGACTCCCTATGTAGAATGGGAGTGCGCAACTGGCCTGTCATGGACCAAAGGAAGGGAGGTCCCAGACCAAGCCCTATTTGGTCCTTGTTTGGGTCCAATTGGCTCAGATTGAATGTACATAGCAGTCGTTTCTGCTTTGGCCAGAAAACCTGAGCGTCTTCTTCTCCCAGATTAATTTACTTATTTATTTAGATTTTTGAGGGGGAAACTAGATGAAAAAAGGAGATTCTTTGCAAACTCTGTTGCCCCTTAGCCTTAATCACTGAATGGTGCAGCCTCAGTCAAACTGAGACCTATTGAAGTTCTTAGCTTACAAAGGCCAGAGTGTCCCATTGCATTCAGGGCCTTCTCAAAGAGTCTTGATTTCTCTCTGGCCACTGGGCCAGAAGGAACTTTAGAGATTATCTTAACTAACTCCCTTATTGTACAAATAGGGAAACCGAGGCCCAGAGAGATCACATCGGTAGTGGTAACAGAGTTGGGATTTGAAACCAGATCCTCAGACTAATACACTGCCACCTATCCTCATTAAATACAATGATTCCATGGGGCAGCTAGGTGCTGTAGTGGATAGAGCACTGGCCCTGAAGTCAGGAAGACCTGAGTTCAAATTTGACCTCAGACACTTAACACTTCCTAGCTGTGTGACTCTGAGCAAGTCACTTAGCCCTAATTGCCTCAGCAAAATAAAATAAAATTAAAATTAAAGTATAATGAGTATAAAAAAAATAAAAGTATAAATAAAAATATAAAAGTATTAAAAATAAAAGTATAAAAGTACAATGACTCAAAGACAAAAATGTTCTTTAGAATACAGAATAGTAGAATTCAGAATATCCAGTTTATAACGTAGATACAGCATGGAAAACTGAAGTTGGCGTTAAAAAGACTGAGTTCAAAACTGAGTCTTAGACATTTCCTGGCGATACAATCTTGGGCAAATCACTTCTCCAACTAATAGATATCTGAGGCTGGATTTGAACTCAGGTCCTCCTCCATGATTGGTACTCTATCTGCTGTGCTGCAGTGTGGGAAGAGGGAAGTTAATTTGCTTGGGTAACAAAAATCAGCCATGTACAAAAAAGCAATAAAAAGTGTAAGAGTGTTTTTGAAATGAAACCCTTTCCCTTAAATTGCCTCTTCCTAGTCTCCCACCACTCCTGGAGAATTTGGTTAAGGTTACTGTCACCATCTCATAGATGTAGCAGTAACAACTTGTCCAAGGTCACCCAGCAAGAAAGTAATGAGTAATAATAACATCAAAAATAATAACTAGCACTTTAAAGTTGAAAAGTGTTTTTGAAACATTATCTCTTATTTAACCCCCAAGGTAGTAGATTTATTAATTGCTTTCATTTTTTGGGAAACTGAGGCAAACAGGGTTAAGTGACTTTCCTAGGATTTCAAATCTTGTAAATGCCTGAGGCTGGATTTCAGGTCTGTAGGTGAACTTCCTTGGTCACAATGACAATTGAAGGATCAAGGGCTCCCCTAGAAATTCTATAAACACTCCAGGTGCCCCTCACCCACTCTGAATGAATAAAGTTTTCTATTTTTGCTTAGTTTGTGGATCTTGATTCTAGCCTGACATTTCTCTAGTCTGTCCCCCAGTTTTGTCCCCATCACTTCCTTTTTTTTTTTTTTTGGGGGGAGAAAGGGAAACCGGAGGAAGGTTGGGCAGATCACCACAGATGAGTTCCCATGGTCTGTCCCCCATGCCCTGGATGAGATGGGAGACCTTGACCTTTTAACACTAAGATCTTCAACAGTTTCATCCAGGACCATCTCCAGCATGGCTCTGCAGGGGAAACTGAGGCAGGTGACCTTGCCCAGCCCTACCTCGCTTACATGCAATTCCCTCGCATGTCATAGCATCATCTCCCTGGTCGAGGTCCTCTTCCAGAACCAAGGATGTACAATACCCATCACCCCATGCCCAGAACTAGCTGTGAGTGACTGCTGACCCCTTGTGGTGATGGTGGGAAATAGTCCCGTTTTGGGGGATTGGATGGTGGGTGGAAGCCTCCGACCTCAGGCTAAGGAAGGGGAGAAAGCCTCGGGCTCGTGGAGGAGTCAGCCTTCTGGGGACCGTGGACCCCTCTCCTAGATGGGAGTGTGGAGGAGGGGGCAGGGAGGGAGCCTCAGACTCAGGCTGCCTGAGAAGACAGAGCTTTCGATTTCTGGAGTAAATGTAAGATAAAGAAGGACGTGGCCCCATCGGTCCCGGGTTCTTCCAGCTTCTGGCTGATCATCCTGGGGGTATCCTCCAGGCCCTCAGCCCAGATCCTAAACTCTTG
Organism: Sarcophilus harrisii; assembly: GCF_902635505.1. Classification (NCBI taxonomy): domain Eukaryota; kingdom Metazoa; phylum Chordata; class Mammalia; order Dasyuromorphia; family Dasyuridae; genus Sarcophilus; species Sarcophilus harrisii. The sequence continues at coordinate 568,137,928 of NC_045428.1, read as the reverse complement.
GAGTCCCATACATCCTCAGGGGGCGGGGTACCCCAGGGGTTGTGATTTCCCCACTGGGTGGGGGAGCTTCAAAATGTTCCACCCCAGACCCCCTCCCCCACCCCTCCCAGGGCAGCCCTGAGTAGATTTTGGAGAGTTTGTAACCATCTCTCCAGATTCCCACCATCCTCTAGCCACCCTCCAGCAGCTCCAGCAGAGGAACTCTCTCTCTCCCTCTTCACTTCTCCATCCCTTCCTCCTTTCCTACTTGTCTCCTTCCCTCATTTCTCTCCCTCCCCTCTTCTCCTTTCTCTGTCTCTCTTTTTTTTTTTTTTGTTCTATTTTTTTTTTTTTTTTTTTTGCCGTTTTTGTGTTTTTGGTGGTTTTTTCCGTTTTTTTTTTTCGCTTTTTTCGTTTTTTTTTTTGGGGCCGTTTTTCGTTTTGTTTTCGGTTTGCTTATTTTGCTTTCCCCTGCCCGCCTTCCTTCTTTCGTTTTCGTTTTTTCCCTTCTGTTCCGTTTCTGTTCCCTGTTGTTGTTCTTTTTTGTCTTGCTTTCCTTCTTTTTTTTCTCCTTTTCGTTTCCTTTGCTGCTTTCCTTTCCCCCGCTTTCCCCTTTTTCCTTTGCCCTTCTTTTTTGCCGTTCGTTCTTTGTTTTCTCACCCTTCTTGTCCTCCTCTCTTTCTCTCTGCCCCTTCTTTTCTTGTTTTTGCTGTTCTTCTTCCTTGTTTCTTTTCTTGTTTTCTTTGCTGTTGTTCCATTTCCTTTCTTTTCTTTCTTTCTTTTTGTTCTTCTTCCGTTTCCCTCCTTGGCTTTCTTCTTTTTCCTTCTGTCGCGGTTTTCCTTTCTTCCCTTTTTCTTTTGTTTTTTTTGCTTTCCTCTCTCTCCTCTTCCCCTTTTTTTGCTCTTCTTTTGCTCCCTTTCCCTCCTTTTATCTTTTTTCTTTCTATCTTTCTTTCTTTTCTGTCCTTTTTTGTTGCTCTGCTTTCCCCTCCTTTTTTCTTGCTTTTGCGCTTTTCCCGTTTTGTTTTTTTTTCTCTCCTTTTGCTGTCTTTTTTGCTGTTTCTTCTTTTTCTGTTCCGCCTTTGTTTTCTGCCTACTTCTTTCTTCTTTTTCTTTTTCTTTTTGCTGTCTGTCTTCTTTCTTCTTCCTCTTCTTCCCTTGTTGTTTTCTGTTGTCTGTTTTTCTTTCTCTCTGCTTCTCTTCTTCCCTTTAAAATTGTCCTGAGACAAGCTCTCCTTGCCCTACCTGCCCTCGTGCTTTCCTTGATTCCCTCTTGTTAATTAAATCACATTTTTTTTATCTCTTCCCATAAGTCCTGTATGTCTCCTTCTCTTCTCTGACCCTATTCCCACCCATTGCGGGCCCTCATCACCTCACACCTGGATTATTGCAATATCTTTCAGGAGGGTCTGCCTGCTTCAGGTCTCTCCCTGCTCCCATCTTTCTTCCCAGCTACCAAAGTGATTTTCCTAAAGCCCAAGTCCAACCTCCCCCCTGCCCCATTCAATCAACTCCAGAGGCTCCCTATTAATTCCAGAATCAAATATAAAACCTCATTTGGCTTTTAAAGCCCATCATAATCTGCCCCCTTCCTACCTGTCCAATTTGTTTTACACCTTGCCCCCCTTTATTTATTCTGCAATCCTCAAAAAAAAAATCCCTCCATCTCTTGACTCCCAGCATTTTCTCTGCTTTTCTCCCATATTTGAAATGCTCTCCCCCCTCTTCTTTGCCTCCTGGATTTCCTGGCTTCCTTTATGTCCCAACTAAAATCCCACTTTCTGCAATGCCTTTCATAATCCTTCCTTGATGTTAGTGCCTTCTCCTTGGGAATAATTGCAATTTGTTTTCTAATATCTTATTTGCACATAACCATGTGTTGTCTCTCTCATTAGATTGTAAGCTTCCTGAAAGTAGGGACCATCTTTGTCCTCTTTCTCTGTACCATCCCCCTCTCTTCCCCCTTCCCCCCCCCCCATGCCTAGTACAGAATAGGCACTTACCTTGACTTGCTATTTAGTCAGTATTTATTAATGTGATTATTAAATATCACTATGTTTGAAACATAGGGGGAATTATCCTAACAAGGATAATGATAATGCACCTGGAGTTTATAACCCGATGGTATATAAAGTGTCCAGAGCTTCAAGGTTTTTTTTTGACTCAATTCTCCTAGGACTAATCACAAGGAAGGGGGTGATGGCCATAATAATTTTATTCAGGGAATAACAATTTAGGACATAATTGTAGAAACATACTACATACGAGATAAATGGGAAATAATTAACAGAAGATGGTATTATTAAGTGGAATTGGGAATTGGAAAATCAATAAACAGATTTGGGGAGAGAGAATATTTCAGTTATAAGAGACACCAAGAGAAAATGCCCAGTGTTAAGAGAATGGAGGGTCTTGTTCATGGAAGGGAGAGAATCTCAGGCGGCTTTCAAGCAAAGCACCCCCGAAGTCAAGAGGACCGGTTCAAATCTGACCTCAGAAGAATACTTCCCTAGCTGTGTGACCCCTGGGCCCGTCATTAACCCCAATTGCCTCAGCAAAAAAAAAAAAAAAAAAGAGTAGACCAGACAGAAGGGGCAGGCCATTGGAGGAAACCAAATGGGGTGGGATAGCTTAAACAGAGGGGTTAGACTTGCTAAACTCCTCATCTTTTTGCTTAAAAAAAAGAAAACCTGACCCTGATTTCTCTTGGGGCCAGAATCTGTGGAGCCTTTAAGGCCCCAAATCTCTTGTTCTTTCCAAGGCTTCCTGATTCCTGGCTCACAGCCTACTGGTTCGGTGGCCATTTAGGAGACAGTAAAGGAGTACAAGAGTCAGTTTGGACGCCAACCTCTGCTAGGAGTGCTGGATGGGGTTAAAGTCCAGCTGGGGTGGGGTGCAGAGAACCACCGTTAGCCCAGGAAATCTAGGAAGGGAAAAGGGGATCTCCCCAAGATGGAAGCAGGTCCTGGGCTGTCCCATGGCTGCTCCTGGCCCCTGGCTCAGCTCTCCTTTGCCCATCTTGCCTTATCCCAGGTCAGCTGGATAATCATTCACAAAGCTTATAGGCGCTCTCCTCTCCCTTCCTCTTATCAGTTCTAACCACCTTTGGCCCAGGTGACGTCGGCCCCGCCCCCTTCCTGCCTCCCTCCCCCCAGCCTGCTCAGGGCGGCAGGGCCTGAGCTCCCAGCGCTGCTCCCCTTCTTCTCCCACCATGTTCTCCCTCACCTCCTGGCTCCCCTCCCTGCCCTCTATGGACTGGGGCTCCAGCTTATTGGATTCCCTCTTGCAAGGTTAGTCACTGGTGATGTCCCCTCTCTCCTTCCCCTCCCCCGGGGTCTACCCTAGTTCCCAGGCCTGCCTAAGGGTCCTCCCCAATCCCCCCGGGGCCCTCTAGGCCATTCTTTCTCCTGTCTGTGTCTGCCAGACCCCCTGGGGCGCCCTCATCCCTCCCCCTCTCTCTGGGATCCCTGAATAATTGATTTCTTCCCTATTTTGTGGCACTTGGTGAAGCCTGGACCCCTTCTCAAAAGAATGCTTTGAAATGCACAAAACAAAATGCACTGGATCCCAAAGGATACAACTATGTCAAGACAGTTATTTAAAAGCTCATGAGCCCCAAGTTAAGCACCCCTTATTAAATCTATTGAAGCCCCCTGGGGTGCCTTCTGTGTGCCGCTCCCTAATGCTTCCCCTCTGTCTATGCTGATCTTTTTTGGTTCTTCTCACCTAACTCCATGACCCCTCCACATCTCCCTAGAGTTCCTTCCTTTGTCTACAACTCCAGAGCCGCCCTCCCTTCCCCCTGCCAGTCCCTCTGAATCTTCCTAAGTCCTGCTATGTCTCTCAGCTTCCCAGAGTCCTCTGGGCTGCACCTCCTCCAGCCTTTCCCCATCTCTTTCCTGGATCCCCCTGCCCCAGCCCAATCCCCAGTCCTGAATCTCTTTCCCTCTCCCAGAGGCAAGCTTCCTTCCCCCCAATACCCCCTCTTTGCCTTGTCCTTTTCCCCATCGATCCCTGGCAAAGTTCCATTGAACACTCCCCCACCTTGCTGTCTTATTCACTCCTTCCCTGAAATCCCTCCTTCCCTTCCCCTTGGGGAGCTTCTTGGGGCTCAATGGCACTGTTGTCTCCCCTATCTCAGGCCTGATTGGAGCCTGTGGAGTCTCTGTCCTTGGCAGCTTCCTGAAAATCTATTTCTTCATCTATTGTGTGAAGTGAGTGACCTGTTCTTTGATTCCCTCTTCCTCCTCTCTGGGCATGGAGGGCCAGGTGGGGCTGAGGTAGAAGGAATCCCAGGGGCACAGGGCAGCCCCGGCTTGTCCAGTAGCTATACAGCCCAGGAAAGATGTGGGCTCTTGGGTTTCTATATAGGCTCCAGATTTTCCCTTTTTAAAAATTAAGTGCTTTTTCTAAGGGTTCCCATGGGCCTTCTGAGTACTCCCTGGCTGTCGGTTGATCTGGGACCTGAGCTTTCTCCTATAAACTTCTGAGCTTCAAAGGCTCTGATTGTCTGGGGTTCTGGGGGCACTATGGCAGGGGGAGATCTAATGACTGAGCTGTGTCTTGGTCCCTTCACAGTGATCCCAAGAAAGAGAAGGAAAAACTATACCTGCTTCCCCAATGGCGTGTGCTGGAGCCCCTGCACCTCCTGGGGCTGACAGCCTTCCTCACTGTGGTCGGGGTCCGAGTGGCTGCCCTTGTGGTTCTGGAGTTCTCACTCCGGGCGGTCTCTATGCTGCTAAGCTTGAACAAGGTGAGACCAGGGGGCTGGGGATGGGACGGGGGCCTTCCCCATTACTGTCAGTGACCTGCCTGTAGTGTGGAAGGCTCTAAGGGGGCAGGGGCAGGGGTCCTTCCCCACCACTGTCAGTGACCTGACTATAGGCCCTGTAGTGTGGGAGGCTCTAAGGGGGCAGGGGAAGGATGGGAGGGCAGAGCACAGCTTTCAGGGGTCCAAACCCATCACTGGAGACTTAGGTCGAGTCTGACCCTTTATGAAAAGGCATTAAGTCCAGGATCCTAGGATGCTGTCCTGGAACCTGACCACACTATAACTGGTGGGGCCATCACTGACCTGGACAGGAGGAGTCAGTCTCCAGGGCTATGATGCAGAAGGCATTCCCTGGTTATACAAAAGATGTCTCACTTGTGGGACACTAGAGGGACTGAATTCCTAAATGGGAGAGGGCCCTGAAGTGAGGAGGATGTCTACTTCTGGCTCTGCCTTAAGTTCTGTGATCCTGGGGTTCAGTTTCTCCATCCATACACTGAAGAGGGATTAGTTTATCTCTAAAGGTCCTGCGGCCTCCGCCATTGCACCTTCCAAGGGCCTTCCCTTGATGAGCATCCTGAGATCCTGACTTCTAAGATTCTTTGTTTTTTATGGGCTTAAATATGTGAGACACTCAGATATCTCAGATGCACCATAGGGTGGGAGAAGCCCCAGACCCGAGTAACCGCCCCTGCCTTCTCTCTTCCTCCATCTCCAGAACTCTCAGGTCCCTGAGCTTCTCCAGCTGTTCCTTCTGTGCCAATATTCCCTGAGCTGTGGGCTGACCTGTGGCCTGAGCTTCCTGCTGGAGGGGGCTCCACACCAGACTCTCAACTTGCTGCTCAGTCTGGGACTGGCCGGACTTCTGGCGAGTGGGGCCCGGCGCCTTTACGGCCACGTCTGCCGCCTCTACGAACTGCACAGCCGGGAGCACTACTGCGGGGCCTGCCTGACCCTGCTGGCCAAGTGGCAGGACCTCCCCACGCTGCTGGGCCGTGCGCTGCGGGTGGCTTTCCTGGTGGGGGATGTGGCGGCCGTGGCCCTCATCAATCGTGACTTCCTGTCCACCTCAGAGGCTGTGCGCTTCTGGACTCCGCTTACCATCTGCTACGCTCTGCTGGTCATATACATGCAAGGTGAGAGGCCAGGGAAGAGGGTAAACTGGGAAATGGAGGTTCCAGCAACCCCATGGTTTGTGGCCACAAGAGGGGGAGATTCAAGGACATGAAGAATTGGGGAGGGGGCTTTCTGGGGGAAATCCCCAGTTAGGGAACCTTGAGAGGCAAGGAGCAGCAAAGGGAATAGCAAAGTCTGGGGAATAAGGAGAGGCCACAAAAGGGGCAAACTTGGGAAGCTGCCTCCTCTACAGCACAATCATAATCATAATCCTTTTATCTACCTTTAAGCTTTACACAGGGAATATTAGTAATAATATTATTATTTATAGCAATCTTTTTAATAGCGCTTTAAAGTTTATAAAGCATTATCTTCACAATATTCCTGTGAGAGAGGAACCATTGTTCGTCTCTATTTTACATATGAGGAAACTGAGGCAGGCTGAGATTAAGTGACTTGATCAGAGTCATACAACTAATAAGTGTCTGAGACAGGATTTGAACCCCTGTTCTGACTGTTCTGAAGTGCGTGCAGCTCCCAAGAATTAGGAGCTGGAACTGAGAGGTTCTAGGATATAAAGTAGTGCTTCTCAAACTCAGGATCTCTTCACACTTAAAAATTATTCAGGACCTCTCAAAGATCTTTTATTACATTATATATTATTAATTATATAATTTGAACTCCTGACTGAGTCCAGCGTTTCATCCACTGAGTTAACTGGCTGCTTAGAGAGAAGTGACAGTGGATGGTCACCATAGAGTGATGGAGCATGGGATGATGTTTCCTTAGAGAGGAGACCAAGCAGTCTATAATATGGGCTATATTCTATCAATAATATCTCTATCTATCTATTTAAAATATATCTATAATAGCTCCTGCCTCCCAGGGTTGTTGCCCGGGTTGAAGAAGACCATTAAAATATTCTGCAAAAAATCTTAAAACATTTTAGACATTTTAGCTATTACTATTTTTGTGGAAGGGGAATAGTCAGAAGGTGAATCCTTTATGTGGTTGGAAGCCACGGGAGAGAGGAAGATGAGGGAAGGAGAAGGAGAAAGAAAAAGGGATTGAATGAGGAAGTCACTAGGAGGGTGGAAACCTGGGAGGTCACAAAGTGAGATGGGGGGGAAGGTGAGGGTCCCGTTAGGACAAACAGTCACAACTGTGCCTTTCACACAGAAGAACAACGACATCATCCAAATATGAGGATCCATTACCAGACGGTATTTGTGCGAATGGGCGGTCTCTTTATCCTCCTGCTGACCGTTGGCCGCTGGCTGGACCTCATGGGTGTCTTTGTCTCTCTCTTTGGGGAGCTCTGGTGCCTGGCTGGTTCTCGAGTCCTGCTTGACCTCTGTCAGAATCAGGTAGGACCTGGGATCCCCCACTCTCTGTTCCCCATACTGATGTTCCGGGAGGTAGATGAGGAATCCAGGACACTAAGGTTGGGGCAAGAGGGGGCCGTCAGGAGAACAGCCTGATATGCTTAGCAATGTTCCCCTGAACCCTGGATGGAAGTGCAGTTCCCAAGAATTAGGAGCTGGAACCGAGAGGTTCTAGTATGTAAACATTATATCTAGGATATAAAGTAGTGGTTCTCAAATTCAGGATTTCTTACCCACTTAAAATTATTCAGAAATTTTCAAAGATCTTTTATTATATTATATATTATTAATTATATAATTATTGCAATGATTCTATTATATAATAATGATATGAATATATTATATATTATATTATTATATCTATTTATACTTCCTGTATTAGAAATCAGTTCAGTAGTATTACTTGGTATTATTGTCATTGTTATTTAGTTGTTGCAGTTTTGTCTGATTCTTGGTGACTCCATTTGGGGTTTTCTTGGCAGAGACATTGGACTGGTTTGCCATTTCCTTCTCTAGCTCGTTTTACAGATGAGAAAACTGAGGCAAACAGGTTAAGTGACTGGTCCAGGGTCACACAGCTAGGAAGTATTTGAGGCTGAATTTGAATTCTGGATTTCCTCTCTCTAGGCCCATTGCCCCCTCCAGCTGTCCCTAGGCATTTTGCACATAAGTCCTGATTTAAGCCTCTCATTAACCCACTGAAGTAGCTGTATCTTCAACCCCATTTAGCAGATGGGAAAATTGTTAACCTTGGAAAGATAAAGTGACTTGTAAAGGGTCCAACAGCGATTATCTGATGTGGAATTTAAGGTCCAGGTGTTTCTTCCTGTCTAGTCCAACACTCTGGGATTCAAACTTAGGTTTTCTTAGTCCAAATCCAGAATTTTCCTCTGAGCCACAGTTCTCAAAAGTATGATCTGGTAACCAATGAGGCTCTATGAAGTCAAAATGATTGTCATAACACTAAGATGGGGCCCAGAAAACCTCAAATGGGGTCACACAGAATAACAATAACAAAATGCAAAATACTATTACTATTATTATGGCTTACTATTAGTTATTTTGGGCAAGTTGTTTAATTTTTCTGTACCTCAGTTTCCTATTCTGTAAAATGAGGGAAATGAGATTAGGCAGTTTTCTAAATTCCCTTCCCTTCCCAGTTCTGTGATCTGTGTATCCAGCTTACTTCTCAGATCTTTAAAAGGTTTTTGTTTTCTCCCACCCGGTCCCTGGCCCTGACCAGATCCAAAAACTTGATTGGACTGCTTTGGCTACCAGAGAATTCACAGGATCAATCATAATTGAGAGGAATTGGAAGGGAATTTAAAAGTCATCAGGTCCAACCTCATTATATAGATTAAAAAAAAAAATAAGAGAAAGAAGAGATTGAATGACACCCTAGAACATAAGATTTTTTTTCTACTTTCTACTTTATTTTATTTGATTTTTAAAAATTTATCATTTATTATTTATTTTAACATTCATTTTTTTTAAATTTGAGTTCTAAATTCTTTCTCCAGCTTCTCCCTCATTCATTGAGAAGGCAAGTAAGAGGGTAACTAGATGGTGCAGTGGATAGAGCACCAACACTGAAGTCAGGAAGACCTGAGTTCAAATCTGATCTTAGATACTTAGCTCCTGGCTGTATGACACTGGGCAAGTCACTTAACCCTACTTGCCTCAGAAAAAAAAAAAAAAGAAGGCAAGTAATATGATACTCATTATACATATGAAATCATACAAAACAAATTTCCAAACTAATCAAGTAGTACTAATGAGTGTCTGATTTGAACCCAAGGTCCAGAATTGTATCTATTACACTTTCTTGATGAGGAGGACTGTGACATCAGGGAGGTGGTACCATTACAAGCGAGTGAATTGGATTTAAGTGAGGGAGGGCTGTGCAAGGTCACCTGCTTAACTGTCCCCTCCAGAGCCATCTGGTTCCAATGGCCAGATCTAGATCACAATGGCTGGAGATGGCCCTGGATGCAGTGGGAGAGCTTGGCCTTTTAAAGCTAAGGTCTTCAACAGGTCTTAGTTTGACTGAGGCAACACTCATTCAGTGATTAAGCCTAGGTAGCAATTGAGACAAAGATTCTCTTCTGTTACTTAGTCAAAAACAAAAATCCTATAGTGCAAAAATCCATTCAGCACCCTCAGAGTCCTGTGGCTAAAAGTCAGCCTATCAGAGTAAGTAGAGAACTGGACCCAGAGTCAGGAGATCTGGGTTCAGATCCCACTTCGGAGACTTGGGAGCTTTGAGACTTTGACAAAGTTGTTGAACCTTAGCTTCCTCATCTGTAGAATGGGAATTAGTAATAGCACCTACCTACCAGGCAGCTCAGGGCTGAGCCTGCCATCAGGAAGACCTGAGTTCATATCTGGTCTCTGACTCTCACTAGTTGTGTCTCTGGATTAAATCATTTCACTACTGGACAAGGAAATGGCAAACCACTCCAGTATCTTTGCCAAGAAAATTTCATTTAAAAAAACAAAAACAAAAACAAAGCCAGAAAGGCCCGGACAGACTTACATGAACTGATGTTAAGTGAAGTGAATAGAACCAAGAGAACACTGTACGCAACAACAAGATTATATGGTGATCAACTGTAATGGACATGGCTCTTTTCAACGACGAGGTGATTTAGGACAATTCCAATAGACTTGTGATAGAGAGAGCCATCTACATCCAGGGAGAGGACTATTGGGGACTGAATATGGATCACAGCATAATATTTTAATCTTGTGTTGTTGTTATTGTTTGTTTGCTTTTTGTTTCCTTTCTCATTTTTTTCTTTGTGATCCTATTTTTCTTGTGCAACATGATAAATGTGAAAATACGTTTAGAAGAATTGCACATGTTCAGTCTATATTGGATTACTTGCTATCTAGGGGTGGGGAGGAGAAAGGGAAAAAATTTGGAACACAAGATTTTGCAAGCATGAATTTTGAAAACTATTTTTGCACATATTTTGAAAATAAAAAGCTATTATTTAAAAAAAGAAAAAAGAAAAGGAAAGAAAGAAAATCCCATAGAGTCAAGTAGACTTGGACAGGAATGAACAACAACTTACCTTACCAGGTGTTTGTAAGACTCAAATGAGATAGTAGATTGTAAAGTCCTTTGCAGACCTTAGCATGTTCTTTATTGTTATCACTAACATTAAAGGGAACTGTCTCTCATTCATTCTCTCTTGCTCAGGATCTCTCCAACAAATCTGTGGCAGCATTGAATCAGGCAAAGCCAAAAACCCAACCTCAATCCCACCTCTCCAAAGAAAAAGCCCATTCCTAAGATCAGAGTGGAACAAGTGTGGACTCTTCCAGGATCTGGAACACAACAAGGACTCACCTGCTCTTGGGGAGGTCTTGGAAAGATGGAGTTGGAGACTTAGCTCTGCTGGGCAGGGTCACCCTAAGACCCTTCTATCTGGTTCAGTTCTGTTGGCTTGCAGAAAGGACTCCTGGGAAATGGCAGAGTTTCCAAATCAGAACCATGCCGGACAGAATGGAGAGATAGTCCAGATCAAATTTGTATTATGGTTCTTGAACCAAAGTTAAGCTGCTGATCTTATCCTCTGTTTACCCCTTTGGGAGGAAGGAACTGGGGTGCTGATAGTCCTTGGTGATGGGAAGGCCTATACTGCCCTTTCTTTGCCTCCTCTTCCCTATCCCATAAGAAATAAAATATTAAGACCTTTCCCATAGTGCATTACCACAGAGCTCTTTCCAACTCAAATGTTTTTAGAGACCGCTTGTCCCAAATAGGGAACCAAAGTCCAAGGTTACATGGCCATTAGTGAAAGAGTAGAATTCAGGACCTGCAGCCTGGTTGTGGAAAGAGAGGAGCTGAAACTTGAAGGGAAGATCCCGGGCCAGAAATGTATCAGTAATGATGAATTGGTATAGTCTGAGAATAGAAATTGTTTACAACGTACCCAAAAGTTGAATCTCTGAGGTAGATAATCCCTACGTGGCTACCCATTCCAACCTGAGTAGAAATTGCTTTTATATCTTGGACAAGTAATAATTCAGCTTTCACTTGAATGAAGAATTCACTCCATCTTGAGATAGCTCCTTCTGCTCTGGGATAGTTGTTATTCCCAGGAAATCTTCCAATTCTCCCTTTGCCATTTCCACCCTCTGAGTCCTGTTCTGCCCTGTGGGTCCAAGTGAAGCAGTTATAAGGAAAAATTCCATGATGTAACAGCTGTTCCAAAGTGGAGCAAGGGGTCTGGGGTGGGCCTCAGGAGGAAATGGGGTTCACTCTAGAAGACACAAAGTCAGGCCATCTGATTGGCTCTTTGTCCAGTAGATTGTAGAGAGACCACTAAAGAAAGACCCTAACATCTCTGAGAATCAGTGATTCTGTGAAGTCAAACCCCACTTCCAAAGGATAGCCTTTCAAATACTTAAAGAGAGTCATCATGTTCTCTTTCCCTGAATTTTCCTTTCATCAGACTAAATATTGCCAGTTTTTTTTAAACTATTTCTCCTGTGCCATGGGTCTTTTCCCATCCACATTGTCTTGTAGTATTTATGCTTGACACATACACACACAGTTCTCTGGATAGGATCTGACAAGGGTCAAGAGCATGGTAGCTCTCCCCTCCCTAGTCCTGAACACCATTCCTCACTGCAGACTGAGCTCCTATTTTTGCTACTGTGACACACTGTTGATTCATTGACTGACTTAAGGAACTGAGGTTTTGTTCAGTTGGGGAGATGAAACTTATTTTGGGCGAGTGAGGTGATTGAGGTTAAGTGACTTGCCCAGGGTCATAAAACTAGTAAGTGTTAGGTGTCTGAAGCTGGATTTGAACTCTAGAACTCCCGACTCCAGTACCAATTGCACCACCTAGCTGGGAGATGAAACTTAGACATATCAAAAGTGAATATTTGTACCCTTCTCTCTGAGTAATCAAGGCCTAATCTGGTGGCAGAACATTTAAAACTGGCAGCAAGCAAAACCAGGACAACCATTGAGTCAGAGAGAAAAACACCTTGGGCACAATGAAGGATGTCTACTTATATTTACTTTTTTAAAGATCTTTTTTTTTCTGATTTAAGAATGGGGAAGTAGTGTCTGAATGAGTTCTGGTCTCAGACTCAGCTACTTGTGTTTGAATCCATCCTCTGACACACACTGTGGGCAAGTCATTTAACCTCTCAAGGCTCCAGGCAATTCTCTAAGACCATAAATTGTGAAGATGGTGTCAATCTGCATCAGTAGAGAGTTGCTGCTTCTAGGACTTAGCAAAATCACTGGTCCAGCTCCTATATCCTATTCTCCACCCCCTCACCTAATTTTTTGTATCAATCTTTTATTTTTAATAATATTTTATTTTTTCCTAATTAAATATCAAGACAATTTTCAGCATTCATTTTTTACAAGATTTTGAGTTCCAGATTTTTATTCCTCCCTCTCTCCCCTTCCTTTTTTTCCTAAAATAGGCAATTTGATATGTTATACACATGCTATCATGTAAAACATTTCCATATTAGTCACAAGTGTGAAGGAAGAAACAGATCAAGGGGGAAGGGAGATGAAAAAGAATAAATAAAGTAATATGCTTGGATCTGTATTCAAAGTCCATCAGTTCTTCATCTGAATGTGGGTAGCATTTTCCTTTGTACTGGTCTTAGGATTATTGTGTTCCTGAGGATATCACACAATGTTACTGATAGTGTGTACGATGTTTTTCTGGTTTTGCTCATTTCACTTTGCATCAGTTTATACAGGTCCTTCTAGGTTTTTCTGAAACTTTTCTGCTTATCATTTCTGATAGCACAGTGTATTCCATTACATTCATATACCACAGCTGCTTCAACCATTCCCCAATTAATGGTATATCCTCAATTTCCAATGTTTTGCCACTACTTTTTGCATATGTAGATCCTTTTCCTTTTTTTATGATCTCTTTGGGATACAGACGTAGTAGTAACATTGGTGGGTCAAAGGGTATACATAGTTTGGTTGCACTTTGGGCACAGTTCCAAATTACTTTCCAGAATAATTGGATCAATTCACAGCTCCAACAATGAGTTAGTGTCACAATTTCCCCACATTCTCCCCAACAGTTTTTTTTTTTCCTTTTTTCTCATATCAGCCAATCTGAAAGATGTGAGGTAGTAGCTTAGAGTTGTTTTAACTTGCATTTCTCTCAAACAATTAATGTAGAGCATTTCTTCATATCCCTATAAGTAGCTTTGATTTTTTTCATCTGAAAATTACCTGTTCATATCTTTTGACCATTTATCAACTGGGAAATAGCCTGTATTCTTATAAATTTGACTTCAGTTCTCTATGTATTTGAGAAATTAGGAAGATTCTGATTTTTGATCCAGTCTGCCATCTACTTCCATTTTATGGGAGAGTTCATTCCATTCATATTCACAATTAAGATAACTAAGAGTGCATATTTCTCCATCCTAGTTTTCTACCCATTTGTTATCTCTTCTTTCACCCTTTCCTTCCTTGACAATGTTTGCTTCTGTCTACTTCCTCCACTGGTCTTTCCTCTCTTGGGTCATTCCCTCTTACCCCCATTTCCACTTATTTAATTTCCTCCCCTTCTTTTCTGCTGAGCAAGACAGATTTCCATATTCAAGTGATTATATGTATTATTCCCCATTTGAACTAAGAGTGATATAAGGTTCAAGCAATGTCCATCACCCGCCCTCCAATCTTTTCCTCCATTGTAAAAGGGTTTATGTGCCCCTTCACTTTTACTCCATTCTACCTTTCTTTTTCCTTTAGCATCCAGTGTACTCTTCTTCTTCATCTCTTAATTGTTTTTATGGCATTCCCTCAGATTCACCTTGTACCTGTATTCTCTAGCTGTACTATTAGTGGAACAATTTTAAAGAATTATGATATCATCTTCCTAGGTATGGACATAAGCAGTTCAGTTCCATTAAACCCTAACCCTTGTTTTCATTTCCCTTTTTTATCTTTTTAGACTTTTCTTGGGTCTTGATATTAGAGATCAATTTTTTTTTTGTTCAGTTCTGATCTTCTCTTTATGGAAGCTTGAAATCCTTCTGTTTCACTGAATGAATATTTTTCTCTCTTGAAGTATTATGCTTACTTTCACTGGTTGGTGATTCTTGGTTGTAGGACCAGTTCCTTTGCCTTCCAGAATATCATTTTCTATGACCTGTGATACTTTAATTTTTTAGCTCTTAAATCCTGTGCAATCCTAATTGTGACTTGCTGATAGATGAATTATTTCTTTCTTGCTACTTGCAGTAGTTTTCTCCCTGACATGATAGTTCTTTTTTTTTAAAAAGCTTTTTATTTTCAAAACATATGTATAAATTTGGAACTATGCCCAAAGGGCTATCAAAATGTGCCTATCCTTTGATCCAGTGTTTCTACTGGGCTTATATCCCAAAGAGATCTTAAAAAAGAGAGAGACCCACATGTGCAAAAATGTTTGTGGCAGCCCTTTTTGTAGTGGCAAGAAACTGGAAACTGAGTGGATGCCCATCAATTGGAGAATGGCTGAATAGGTTATAATATATGAATGTTATGGAATATTATTATTCTATAAGAAATGATCATCAAGATGATTTCAGAGAGGTCTGGAGAGACTTACATGAACTGATGCTAAGTAAAATGAGCAGAAGTAGGAGATTATAGTACAGGGCAATAATGACATTATATGACAATCAATTCTGATGGATGTGGCTCTTTTCAACAATGAGATAATCCAAGCCAATTCCAAAGATCTCGTGATGAAGAGAGCCATCTACACCCAGAGTGAGGATTGTGGGAACTGAATATGGATCACAACATAGCATTTTCACTCTTTTTGTGGTTATTTCATTTCACTTTCTTTCTCTTTTTTTCTTTTTGATTTGATTTTCCTTGTGCAGCAAAATAATTGCATAAATATATATGCATATATTGTATTTAACAGATATTTTTTACCATGTTTAACATATATTAGATTATATATCTTGCCATCTAGTGGAAGGAGTAGGGAGAAGGAGAGGAAAAATTGGAACATAAGGTTTCGCAAACGTTAATGTTGAAAAATTATCCATGCATATATTTTGAAAATTAAAAAGATTTAACAAAGAAAAAACAAATTACAATAAAGTGTGTTCCTTTGTGAATTTAATTTATGAAAAATTAAACATAGATTTTGCATCATTTAAAAAATATGCATAGATAATTTTCACCTTGCAAAACCTTGTTTTTCAAGATTTTTTCCCTCCTTTCTTCCCATACCCTCCCCTAGAGAACATGTAATCCAATATATGCTAAACATGTACAATTCTTTTTTACATATTTCCACAATTATCATGCTGTACAAGAAAAATCAAATCAAAAATGGAAAGAATGAGAAAGAAAACAAAATGCAAGCCAACAACAACAAAGTGAAAATGCTATGTTGTGATCCACACTCAGTTCCCACAATCCTCTCTCTGGGTGTAGATGGTTCTCTTCATCATAAGATCATTGGAACTGGCCTGTATCACCTCGAAATAGAAAATAGCCACATTTGTCACATTTGATCACCATATAATCTTGCTGTTGTTGTGTACAATATCCTCATTCTACTCACTTCATTTAGTACCAGTTCATGAAAGTCTCTTCAGGCCTCTCTGAAATCATCTTGCTGATTGTTTTTTTTTTTTAACAGAACAATAATATTCTATAACATTCATATACCATAATTTATTCAGCCATTCTCCAACTGATGGGCATCCATTCAGCTTCCAATTCCTTACCACTACAAAAAGGGCTGGTCTAAACATTTTTGCACACATAGATCCTTTTCCCTTTTTTGTGATCTCTTTGGGATACAGACCTACTAGACACATTGCTGGATCAAAGGGTATGCACAATTTTATAGTCTTTTGGGCATAGTTCCAAATTGCTTTCCAGAATGGTTGGATCAGTTCAAAACTCCACCAGCAATGTATTAGTATCCCAATTTTCCCCCATCTCCTTCAACATTCATTATTGTTTTCCTGTCATCTTAGCCAATTTGAGAGGTGTGAAGTGGTATCTTAGAGTTGTTTTAATTTGCATTTCTCTGATGAGTAATGATTTAGAGCATTTTCCCATATGGTTTTAAATTCTTCCTCTGAAAATTGTCTGTTTATATCCTGTAACCATTTATCAATTGAAGAATGGCTTGAATTCTATAAATTTGAGTCAAAGTCTCTATATATTTTAAAAATGAAGCCTTTATCAGAAACCTTGGATATAAATTTTTTACCAGTTTATTGCTTCCCTTCTAATCCTGTCTGCATTGGTTTTGTTTGTACAAAAACTTTTTAACTTAATATAATCAGAATTATCCATTTTGCATTCCATAATATACTCTAGTTCTTCTTTGGCTACAAATTCTTTCCTTCTTCACAGATCTTAGAGGTAGATTATCCTTTGTTCTTCTTATTTGCTAATAGTATTACTCTTTATGTCTAAATCATGGACCCATTTTGATGTTATCTTGGTATAGGGTGTTAGATGTGGTCAATGCCTAATTTCTGCCATACTAATTTCCAATTTTCCTAACAATTTTTGTTAATTAATGGGCTCTTATCCCAGAAACTGGCGTCTTTGGGTTTATCAAACACTAGATTACTATAGTCATTGATTATTGTGTCTGGTGAACCTAACCTATTCTACTGATCAACTATTCTATTTCTTAACCAGTACCAAATGGTTTTGATAACTGTTGCTTTATAATATAGTTTTAGGTCTGGTATAAAATTTTCTAGGAGTTTTTATCCTGAGATCTCTTTCCTGAGGTGATTGGTGAATTCTTTCAATGTTTATTTTCCTGTGGTTCCAGGATATCAGGGCAGTTTTCCTTGATAATTTCTTCAAAGATGCTGTCTAGGTCCTCCTTTTGATTTACTTTCTGGTAGTCCAATGTTTCTAATATTGTCTCTCCTGGATCCATCTTCTAGCTCAGTTGCTTTTCCAATGAGATAGTTTACATTTTCTTCTATTTTTTTTATTCCTTTGAATTTGTTTGATAGATTCTAGACCCATTGACCCTGATATAGATTCTAATAACTCATAGAGTTATTAACTTTCACTTGCCCAATTCTAACTTTAAAAGAGTTATTTTTCTCAGTTAGCTTTTGTACTTCCTTTTCCATTTGTCCAATTGTACTTTTTAAGAAATTGTTTTCTTCAGTGATTTTTGTTATCTTGTTTTCCATTTGACCAATTCTATATTTTAAGCAGTTATTTTCTTTTTCTAAGATATTGACTCTTTTTTCATAATTCTTTCATCTTTTCCACTTCTAATACGAATTTTAGGTTCCCTTTTGAGTCCTTCCATGAGTTCTTTCTGGGTTTGAAACCACTTCTCATTTTTCTTTGAGGCTTTGCCCAAGAGTGATTTGACATTATTGTCCTCTTCTGAATTTGTGTCTTGATCTTCCTTGTCACCATAATAACTTTCTATGGTCAGATTAAAAAGAAAGAAAATCTGGTTGTTGTTTTGTTGTTGTTGTTGTTGTTGTTGTTTGTTTTGTTTTGTTTTACTCATATTTTTTGGCCTTTTTCCTTTATTTAAAATTTGAACTCTACTTCTGGAATGGAAGGCGCACTGTCTCAGACTTCTTTTGCCAGGGGCTGCAGGACCTGGCTATTTATCCAGTGCTACACTGATGCCACCCAGGACCACAAGGAACCTCTTGTCTAGTGCTGTGGGATGGGGATTGACTGGCACTGCTGAAGGCCATCAAGGTCCGGCATCTGGGATACTAGTGCTGGTAACTGGAGTGTGTGGAGGCTGGTGGGCTCCCTGTTTGCCCAGGGCTACCCTGAAGCATGTACAGTTGGAATCTACCCATTCCTCTGGCTATGCTGAGCCATGTTGGGGTGGCCTGTGTTGGCACTTGCCTGATCCAGTGCATATAATCTAATATCAATAGTGATTGATCTAATCAATAGTAACTTAGAGCACCTTTTCATATAACTAGAAATGGTTTCAATTTCTTCATCTGAAAATTATCTTAATATCTTTTGACTATTTATCAATTGGAGAATGGCTTCAATTCTCATAAATTTGAGCCATTTCTCTACATATTTTTGAGATGAGGCCTTTATCAGAACCCTTGAATGTAAAAATGTTTTCCCAGTTTATTGCTTCAGCCTTGAATTCAAATTTTTCCTCAACCACTCAGCCACTTTTAGCCTTAGTTTCTTTCTTTGTAAAATGAAGGAATTTGTTTTAGTGGCTTCAGATGTCCCTGCTTTCATGTAAATCTATGATCTGATGGATATGCTGGTGAGGGATTCCTTGCTAAATCCTTTCCTGATCCAATCAGATATTAGTCCCCTATAACCCTTACTCAAATGATCATGTATGTTCATAATTTCTTTGCATCCTATTTCCCTCCAGTACAATATAAAATTTTTGAGGGCAGGAATTGTGTTTTGTTTTGTTTTTGTAACCCCAGTCAATTAATAAGCATTTGTTAAATACCTACTATGTGCCCAACATTATGCTGAGCACTGGGAATAAGAAGAAGAAAAAAGCAAAAATGGATCCTAACATCAAGGAGCTCACCTTCTTTTCTTTTTTTAATATTTTATTTTCTCCTAGTTACATGTAATGATAGTTTCAAACATTTATTCAATAAAAATTTTGAGTTCAAAACTTTCTTATTTCTTCACTTTCCCCCCTCCCTTAGATGTTAAGCAATTTGATATAGGATATATATATATATATATATATATATATATATATATATATATATCCAATTATCCAAAATATATTTCAATATTAGTCGTGTTGTAAAAGAAGATACAGACCCAAAGCGGGGGAAAATGTGGGGGAAAAAAGAAATTGAAGAAAAAGTAAACTTTGGTCTATATTCCGACACCATCAGTTCTTTCTCTGGAGGTAGAATTTTTTCATCATGAATCTTTTGGAATTGTCTTGGTCAATGAATTGCTGAAAACAATTAAGTCATTCTCAGTTGATCATTGTACAATATTGCTGTTGTTATGTACAATGTTCTCCTGGTTCTGCTCAATTAATTTTTCATCAGTCTTTCCAGGTTTTTCTTGAATCAGCCTGCTCATCATTTCTTATAACACAGTAATATTTCATTTCAGAGCTCACATTCTTTTTTTTTAAATGAATTTTTATTTTGACATCACTATGCTTTCCCCTAATATCACCCTATTTCCTCCTGACCTTCAGTGAGCCTTCCCATATAACTAATAAATATGTTTTTAGAAACAACAACAACAAAACAACTAACAGAATAGATCAACACATTGAAAAAGTCTAGAAATGTGTGTACTGTTCACTTGTGGAGCTCCCACTTTTGCAAAGAGTTGAGAGTATATTTACATATCCCTTCTTTTTTTATTTTAATTTTTTATTAAAGCTTTTTATTTACAAAACATATATGTTGGTAATTTTTCAACATTGACCCTTGCAAAATCTTGTGTTCCAAATTTTCCCCTCCTTCCTCCCACCCCTCCCCTATATGGCAGGTAATCCAATACATGTTAAATATGTTAAAATACACATATTTCTTTTTGATTTGTCTGTGTTTCTTTCCATTTGCAATTCTGTAGTCATGGTATACATGATTTTCTTGGCCCTACTTACTTCATTTCACATCAGTTCATATAATTCTTTCCATGATTCTTTATATTCATCAAATCGATAATTTCTTATAACACTATAATATTCCATTACATTCAGGTACCATAATTTGTTTAGCCTTTAATATTGACCAAATGGTACTAATATGAACCTTTGTAACTGACCTGAGCTTTATTGCCCCAAATACATATATTTCATTTGCATCCATGGTGTGTCTCCCATATTCATCTGCCTTCTTCACATTCACCTTTTTTTTTTTTTTTGCTGAGGCATTTGGGGTTAAGTGACTTCCCCAGGGTCACATAGATAGGAAGTGTTAAGTGTCTGAAGTCAAATTTGAACTCAGGTCCTCTTGACTTCAGGGCTGGTGCTCTATCCACTGCCCACATTCATCATTCTTTATGACTATCCCCTTCATCCTTTTTCCTTTTCTGACGTGGCTCCTGAAGAAGTGGAAGATATCTACCCAGGATAGAGGACCATTATATATTTGTCTTTATTTCATGGGTTGCCATGGCAAGAATTCACTACCAAGTATCCACAGTGCTGTTGATGGAGCTTCTCCAAACTTGCTCAGACTATCCCTCAAAAAGCAGGTACAGGGAGCATTTAGATGGCACAGTGGATGTGCCTAGAACTTCCCTTATCATCTAGAGCCTCTAGACAAATGTCCAACTATTCCCCGTAGCCTTTTCAGTTTATGATGTTCGTATTTCTTTGACTGATTGCAGAGATGCACCTCTGTGGAACTAGACAAATTCAAACTGTACATGTCCTAGGACTCCTAATTTTAGAAAAGTCTTATGTTTGAACTATTCCTTCGGTTTGGGAAAATACTGGGCTAGAAAGTGTTTGGTAGGTGAACGCTGTTCACTGTTCTCTTGCTTTTTACTATTGCTTTGCCTATCAATTGTTTGCTAAGGATAAGATAAGTATATGTTACTATCTGAGCATTTTCTGTAGTGAAGGAACTTTATTTTGTCAAGGCCATGTGACTAGGCTCACTGATATATGACAAGTCCAAGAAAGAGGCAGGGTTTGGATATTAATGAGTTCAGAACTTGTACTAATTGGTGAAGTCCACAATCTACACATCCCTTGACAATAAGTTAATGAATGTTAGGGAATGTAGAATATAGAATTCATTCAACACTTTGATCCATTCAGGCATATGGAAACAATTCAGGTGAGTATGGAACATCCCAAAACACACATCCACAGAACTGAACAAGATCTGTATAAAACTTTTAATCATTCATTTATTCAGAATTGTCTATTTTCTCTCTTATGATCACCTCTAACCCTTATTTGATCAATCATTCTTCCTCTAGAATAGAGGAAGCTATCTTCTTTAATTTTTTTAGTGATACAGTGCTTAGTGATACAGTCCCCCAATGCTTAGTTTAATAAGTGCTTCTTGGTTGCAAAAATAAAAAACAAGCAAAAAAAAAAAAAAAATCTGTGAACCTCTAATTCTTCTGAATTTGTCTTATTTATTTCATTTTTACATCATAAATTTCAAATTTTATTTAAGGGTAGGCTGTGGTTTGTCCTGGGTGTCAAAACTAGTCCTTATAGGTTGGCTTTCTTTCCTTCAGAAATTCCATTCTTTTCCAGCAGGACTATGTTTATTTCCTAATCTTTCTCTGTGTTCTCTCTTGTCTCTGTGTTTTCATGAGGGGGAGAGTGCCCTCTCTCCCTTTTAAGTACACACTTTTTCCTCTGTTCTGTTTTGAAGTTAATCTTTCTTTAAGATGTAGCTCAGTTGAAAGTTCTCTCTCCTTCAATCAATTCTCCTCTAACCCTTTGTTAGGATCTTTCTTTTGCCCCATATAAACCATGCTCTATATTATATAATATATGTTAATATATAACCACTATAACTAGAATATTAAGTTTCTTAAGAAGAACTGTGTCATTTTTTTGTCTATCTTTGGTCACAGAGCAAATACTTAATAAATATCTTAATATTTAGTTGTGTTTCTGGAATTCTAAACAGGTACCTTCTACCATAACCAATCCCAATGCCCAGTCTCAAGTGTCATATTATGGACCTGGATTCTCAGAATTGTTAATTCAAATTCTACCATGGTTAAAGAGGGAACAGCATACACATCTACAATATACAAGTATTCTAAATTCAGAAAGAAATAAGAGAATGAGGGGACAATAATAAGGGAGGGACTTTTAGAAGGTATTAAATTAAGAATTAGAAGGGGGAGTGGATGAGGAAGAAACTCTTACAAAGATAGATTAAGGTAGAGAGTGAGGGGAAAGGAAAAAGGAAGGACTCTGAGACGGATGGATGAATTAATGAATAAAGCATGAGATAGCTGATAGAAGTAAATTAGAGCAGAGAGGAGGGTGAGAAGGATAGTGAAGAAAAATAGGATGATAGGAAATATACAAGTAATTGTGAATGGGATGAATATGCCCATAAAACAGAAATGATAGCAGAATGTATTAAAAATTTCAATTCAACAATTTATAGCTTTCAGAAAACACAATAAAAATGAGAAATACACACAGTTAAAGTGCTAGAGTGTAATTTATTATGTAAAAAAGCAGAGGTAGTAATAATTTCAGACAAACAAAGCTAAAATAGATTTAATTAAGAGAGAAACAGGAAAACTACATTATATTCAATATTGTTTAGGTGTCATTTCTCAAATATATAAAGAACTTAGTCATATTTATAAGTATACAAATTATATTCTAATTGATAAAGAAAGTGATATACACAGTCAGATTTTTGATGAAGAAATCAAAGTTATATGTAATGTATGAAAAAATGCTATAAATCATTATTGATTAGAGGAATGCAGGTTAAAATAACTTTGATATATCATTTTACATCTATTAGATTAACTAAAATGATAAGTGTCCTTCAATTGTGGAATGACTGAACAAACTACATATATATAATTGTGATGGAATATTACTATGAAATGATGACATGGTTGATTTAGATAAACAAGGAAAGACTTAGACCTATGAAGGAAGATACTATCCATCTTCAGAGAAAAAAAAAACTGACAAATAGAAATGTGCATAGTATGTTCTCACATACATGTATTTGTGTGTATATGAAAACATATCTATATGTGTGTGTATGTGTGTGTCTGTATTTATAGATATGTGTGTATATGTATATCATAATGTCCAGGCTAGCTCTCTGAAAGGCTTCAGAATCAGTCTGAGTCAGGATCAGTCAAAGTCCTTAGTCTTTAGGAGAAGTGAAGGAGGCAGGCAAGCTGCCATTTGGCTGCTAAGCCTTGCCAAAGAAGAATCCTGGACTCTGGAGTCTGGAACCTGAAGTTCTCTCTCCTCAGCGTGCTGTGGCAGAGAGACTCTGACCCTCTCCCTCAGCCCTCCAATCCTTGCTTCTGATTACCTCATTACAACACATTCAGCAAGTGCCAATCATGAGTAGAACCACCACATCACCATATGTTTATAGAATCATTATCATACATTGAGTAGGTAATTAGCCTTAAGTGCTCTGCTATCTTAGATTCAAATACACCTTTTCAGAGTTCCATCCCTCTACTATATATATATATATATATATATATATATATATATATATACACATTAGCATTTATTACATAGGTTTTCTTGAAATGGAAAGTTATTCTTTTGTATTGAATCCTCTCTTGTATTTGCTGTGTATATGGAAAGAGGTTTTTTCTTTTCTCATTTTTGTATTTAATTTTAAAATTAATAAAATTTTAATAGATTAAGTAGTCAAAAGCTACAAAAAAGTTCTCTAAAATACACTATTAAAATTCTTTCTTATGAAAGCATAATGACTGTTAAGAGAAATACAAATCAAAATTACCCCCAAATTTCATCTCTCCCAGTAAAAATTTCAAAGATGATGTTAAGAGATGGAAATAGTGTTGGAAAGGATATAGAAAGATGGGAACATTGATGCATTTTTGGTAGTACAATGAATTAGTACAAACATTCTGAAAACCATTTACATGATGCATACTAGTTCTAGAATTATACAAGTAAAATGGTAAAAAAAAACAAAAAAACACAACTTTTTTTTCAAATCTTTTGACCCATAGATTCTTGTACTAGACTCCTACTAGATTATAGATCAAAAAGAAATGATTTATATATACTAACATATTTATGACACTATTTTTTGATGGTAGTAAATAAATGGAAACAATGTAGTTTGGGAAGTGGCTAAATAAATTGTAGTATCTCATTCTAAGGGAATATTATTGTGTTATAAGAAACATTGAACATTATATATACAGAAAAGCATGGAAAGATGTATGAACTGAAACAAAGTAAAATAAGCAAAGTCAAGAAAACAATAGGCACAATGATTATGACAATGTAAATGAAAAGAATTGCCACAAAATAAACAAAGTATTGCAAAATTGCAAAACACAAAGTTGGTCCCAAAGAAGATCTATGAGAAGACATCACCACTCTGCTTCTTTTTTGCAAAGGTAGATGGTTGGGTAGTCCACATGTGTTAGACATTGCATAGAATATCAGATTTTTTCCATTTATTGATCAGTTTTGTTCTTCCTTCTCTTTTTTCTTAAAACAAATCAAAACAATACAGGATGACTCTCTGAAGAGAGAGAAGGTGGGATGCAAGGGGAAATCGAGATTTGTTTTGAAAATCAATAAAGAATTAAATCAATGAGAATTTTTTAAAATCAACACTATAAGTGATCTCAGTAGTTTCCTTTTACAGCTATTCTCCTAGTTACTAATTAGACATTTATAGCTTATTTTTAAAAAAGTACTAAATTTTAGGTCCTTCTAAATTTTAGTATCCTGAGCCAAAGTTCTGTTTTCTCTGCCCTGAGGTTGACTTGAAAAAATAATATGGTCAGTTTTTCCAATGACACAGTCTTGTAATCAATGCTACTGGAGTTTTAGAAACTCTGAGTTGCAGTAGGATAAAAGTGAAATGTCTTGCACAAATTTGGTAAATCCTCAGGAGCAAAGGGTCATGAGACGCCCAGGTCAGAAAAAAACAGAGATTAAAGCTTCTGTGATAATCAGTATAGGATTCAGCTATATGTTGCTACTATATTTCTAGCCTGGGTATGATAGGGAGAGTTAGTTTCAAAAAAAAACCCAAAATCTATCTTAGTATTTAATTGAGAGATTTTAACTTATCAATTTTCTGGGGTTTTTTTAAATTGCATACGCTATTCATTGATCTGCTCTTTCTCTGTTTTATTGATGAAAGCTTTTAGAGATATAAATTATCCCTGACGTATGCATCCCCAAATTTTAATTTAGTATGTTGTCGCTTTGTTTTCATTATATTTAATGAAATTATTGATTATTTTTTTATAATTTGTTCTTTGACTCCCTCTTTAGAAGCAAGGTATTTAGTCTCCAATTACTTTTTAATCTTTGCTTCAAAGACCCTTTATTAAATACAAGGATAAAAAATAAACTTACATAGATCACCAGTATTTTTATATATTACCAACAAACTCCATCAGAAACAGAGAGAGAAATCTCATCTAAAATTTCTACAGAAAACATAAACTATCTGGGAGTCTATCTACCAAGACATATAGGATCTATTTGAATACAACTATAAAGCATTCTTTACCCAAATAAAAAGAGCTAAGTGATTGATTAATTCTTTCTGGATAGGTCAAGCCACTATAATAAAAATGATATTTCCTTAATTTATTTGCTTATTTGGTGCTGCATCTGTTTAATCATCAAAGATTTGTTGATACAGCTAGAAAAAATAATAACAAAATTATCTGGAGAAATAAGAGATCCAGAATATCAAAAAGGAAAAAATTAGAAAGAAAGGGTAAAGGTCCAGTGGTTCCAAAATCTACACTTGGGGAAATAGCTCCAAGGTTGTACCTGGATGAGGGTGGGGCACAACCAGGAAGAGGAGAGAAACCCAAATACCCAACATCCATCTTGTATTGAGGCTGACTCAGGAGTGAGAGTCCTCCTCTGCTCCCTGAGTCACTGGCCTCTGGGCTTCCACTGTTCTCCGGTAAGGATGAGTGAGGTAGGGAGGGGCAGAAACTGTGCCTCAGGGGCCCCAGCCCCCAATGTCTGAAGGATAACTTACAGTCAGACTTTTACTGGGAAAGGATACCATTATTTCCCAAAGATCACAAAGATGAAAAATCTGAATCCGCATTTGTTTCTAATAGAGTCTTCACCTCAAATGCTTCCACTCGGTGCTTATTAGACAAAAAATACAGACTCCTCAGTTAGCCCTTCACTCTCTGGTTCCCACTTACATTTCTGGCTTAATTCCATATTAGCCATCATCACAGACTTTCCTTTCTAGCCAAACAAGCTTACTTAGTAGCTGATACCTGAACTAGAGAATGTTAATTTCCCTCCAAGATTTGCATGAGTAATCTCTTCTGGTTGGCTCTTCTTCTTCCTCTTCCTCTTCTTATTTCTCCTATTCCTCCTCCTTCTTTGTTTCCCTTTAAGGCTCAACTCATGTGTCCCTACCTCCACAATTCTTCCCTGGTATTAATGACTTTTCCTTCCCAACTTTCCTGTGTTAAATTTATTTGTATATCTGTTATGTTACTAAAACATAAACTTCTGGAGAGCTAGATGGTGCAATGGATAGAGCAG
This sequence comes from Sarcophilus harrisii, assembly GCF_902635505.1. Classification (NCBI taxonomy): domain Eukaryota; kingdom Metazoa; phylum Chordata; class Mammalia; order Dasyuromorphia; family Dasyuridae; genus Sarcophilus; species Sarcophilus harrisii. The sequence continues at coordinate 568,111,454 of NC_045428.1, read as the reverse complement.
GAGTCTGGAGGACCTGAATTCAAATCGGAGACTTAACACTTCCTAGCTGTGTGACCTTGGGCCAATCATTTAGCACCAATTGTCTTTAAAAAAAAAAAAAAAATAAGCTCCTTGGGGACAAGGATTATTTTGTTTAGGTCTTTATATCCCCAGAATTGTGTTTTGAATGTAGTAGGAGTTTAATAAATCATAGTCTCATAGGATAATAGATTGAGTGTAAGAAGGGACCTCAGAAGATATACAGATCACTTCTTCATTTGACATGTAACAGGTGCCATGGAGCCTATATAGAGCTGTCCTGCCTTCTTCTGGTCAGTAAGAAAGGACTCAGAGTATTTGACGATTAGGTCAGGAATTATTAGCATCTATCCAGCAACAGGTAGTGTATGGGAGCATCCTTCCCCCTTTTTGGCCAAATGGCGATTGCTCCGAGGTGGCAACCACAGCAAACATCCAGTTACACAGCTCGAGAGCCCTTGCTGTGTTTTCCATTGTGTTTCCTTTGCTGAGTACTGCTGATGAGACAGTAATGCTGAAATAGATGAGTCTAGTCTTGAGAAGTTAGAGATCCTGAGTCTCTCGGTTCCATCTGACAGGAGGAGGAATTGTTGCATCAGAAATTATGCTGTCAACAGAGGAAGCATTCAAGTCCCAGACAGCTTGCCAAAAGATATCTATCTGAGGGAGTTGTTTGGATGGTTCAGGAGTAGGTGTAAAATGTAAAATGAAAATTCATCACTCACAAATTGCATCGTTCCTATCTTAGCATTTTAAGTATCAACTTCCTGAAAGAGCATAACTAATAAATTACAGAATCATTTTGAGAGTATTTCTCTTAATGCAATCATGCTTGGAGGGCTTTATGTGTGTTAAGCACTTCTGAGAAAGTAAATTAGCTGTCCCATACTTGATTTATGTTATACTATATATAATTCTCTAGTGGCTCCTATGACATGAGCCAAATCTAATCCGCAAATAATTTTTCCTGTTGTGATAGATAAGGTGGAGATATAAAGAGCCGAAGAGCTCAGGAGAAAAAAAAAGACTGACCCTCCTTTTAGGTAGTTGAGCTCCTTTGATTCTGAACTAAATCCATGCATAGTCCAAGAATTTAGTGAAAAAGATAACAGTGGAAAGGAAAAGCATGTTCAAGCGTTCAAGTCCTTTGAACTAAGCAGCTGTTATTGTTAGGAAACTGAGGTCTAAAAAGAAGTTAGATGACTTACCCAAAGTCACATAAATATAAATGGCAGAATTTGAAGCCTGGTCCTTTGACTCCAAATTAATTATTTTTCTACTATCTGAACTGGACTGAATTGAATTGAATTAAATTAAATTGCTGGCAGTTTTAGAAAAAAAATTAAATAAAGATATAAACATGGGGGCAGCTAGGTGGCGCAGTGGATAGAACACCAGCCCTGAAGTCATGAGGATACTTCCTAGCTGTGTGACCCTGGGCAAGTCACTTAATCCCAATTGCCTCAGGAAGAAGAAGAAGGAAGAGGAGGAGGAGGAGGAGGAGGAAGAGAAGGAGGAGGAGGAGGAGGAGGAGGAGGAGGAGGAGGAAAAAAGGAAAAGCCCCCCCCTGGGCTACCCTCCTCTGGACTTCTCTCACTTCATTTTCCAAGTGGACATCTCCAACATGTCCTCATACTGGGTACCTCTCCTTTCCCCCAGCTTCCTTTTTTTGTGTTGTCTGTGCTCATTGCAATGTAAGCCCCCTGAGGAGAGACTGTTTCTCTTTTTCCTATATGCATGGCACAATCCTAACACCCAAAAATGTTTATTGACCGACTGAATCTTTAAAAAGAAACCCACCTGGAGCTAGCAATCTCTCCCTATTTCAACGATGGCAACTGGGGCTCAGGGATTTATTGGTCTGTGTGGAAGAACAAGTATTCTAGTCTCTTACCTCCATGATGTATTTCTCTTTGCCCACAGCATCCATCTTAAAATAAATAAATAAATAAATGGATTCTAGCCAGGGATTCAGGCTTTTGGAGCTTCAGGAACTAGCAGGGTCCAGCAGTTATTTTCTAAGCCTCCGTGTGCTCCAAACTCTATGATCTGTCTTATCTATCTCTAAAGCAGAACAGAATGGAGCTCGTGACCCTCAGCCTCAGTTCCAGTCCAAGCCCAAGGTTTAGGTCTCCAAATACTTTATTGGGGAGGGCTTCCCCCATATTCCAAATCTTAAGAAATAGCCAAAAGATTGGGTATTTGGTGAGGGGCAAATGGGTCCTCCTCTCAGCAGGAAACTTTCCCTGCAGAAGAAGAGGAAGCCAGTGAGTATGATGGGAACAGGGCCAGGCAGGGTCCAGAGCTTATCAGATTCAGACAAAAGTCCTGGGTTCCGGTGATAGGCTCTGCTGTATTTACTGGCACATACCAGTGTGTGGAATTGGAAACAGTTCAGGGTGTAGCCTGGGGCCCTGGCTGAAGTTTACATCCACCTAAACCTTAGTTTCTTTATCTGTAAAATGAGGAGGTAAGAACAGGTACTTTCTAAGGTCTGCCCCAGCTCTAATATTTGCTGTCCTTAAGTTCCTTCTAACTCTGACCTTCTCTATTCTAAGGTCCTTACCTATGCTATTCTTCTAAGGTCCCTTTCACTCCGACGTTTTATGTTCTAAGGGCCCTCCAAACTCTGACATTCCATGTCCTAAGAGCTCCCCCAGCTCTGACATCTTCTGTTTTAAGGCCCTCCCAGTTCTCACATCCTGTGTTCTAAGGATCCTCCTACTTCTGACATTCTCTGTTCTAAGGCCCTCCCAGAAGTGCCATTTTGTGTTCTAAGGGCCCTCTCAACTCTGCCAATTCTGAGGTTTTTTCTTTTTAAAAAAATCCTTAGGGAGCAGAGGAGAAGAAGGGGTCTAGGATAGAGAAATGACTTTTTTCCTATTGGAGCTACTGGAGGCTGGGGGACAATATGACTAATGGGTCATAGAGAGACAGAGTCTTTGGGAACAAGGGTTCTTCTCCACTTTCTCCTCTGTCCTTAAAGGTATACATTGCTTAGAGGAAGGCAGACTATATGCAATTTCTGTAGACTTGGGAGAGAGGTCTGGGATTCTAGGGATGGGAACTCAATGGGGAAGGAAGTTCAATAAGGGAATAGGGATAAAATCAGGGGCATAGAAAACTCAATGAAGGGATGAAGGTTCTCAATTTCTATTTCCTTTTCCAGCTCATTTTACAGATGAAGAAACTGAGGAAAATAGAGTTAAGTGAATTCCTCAGGTATGTGTTTGTGTAGGAGGCTGAATTTTTATCTCAAGCCTTCCGGACTCCAGGACCAGCACTCTATCCATTGCACAACCTATTATTTAAATAAAGTACATATGTACTATAAATTTTTAAAAAGTAAATAATAAATAAAAAAGTAAATACCTATGTACCAGGGAATGGCAAAATAAACTGAGGTTCATTAATATAATGGAACATTATTCTACCATAGGAAATGATGAATGTGAAGCGTTCAGAGACATTTGGGAAATAAATGAACAGCAACATAAGCAGAACCCAGCAGATACCAATAAAAATTTAATGGAGAAGGAAATGGCAAACTACTCCACTATCTTTGCCAAGAAAATTCCATGGATATATTGGCACGTGATGGTCCACGGGACCACAAATAATCAGACATTACTTAACGACAGCAAAAATAATAATTTAAGAAAGAAATAATCCTGACTTCAATACTCTGATAAATGCAGGGATCGATTGTGATTTGAGAGGACGTGTGGTGAACCATGGCTTCCCCATCTTGGCAGAGAGGTGGTGGACTCCAGGTGCAGAATGAAGCATACATTTTTATACTTGGCCAATGTGTTGTGTTGCTTGGCTGTATTCATTGCTACAAGGGAGGGTTCTACTGAGATATGGGGAGCCACTGGGAAGTGACAATGATATAAAAGAGAATAGAGCAATAACAAAACATCTAAAAAGAAAGGGGAGAAGAGGTTGAGATATGGGGCTAGGAATTCCCAAAGTGAGCTCTGGACAGTATTTATGATTTCTAGCTTTGTCGGAGCTTCTGGGAGACAATTAAGGATAGAACAGGCCTCTCCCTGGCCTCTCTATCTCCACTACTCTAGTGCCTTGCCATTGTCCTCTTCCTTAGGGTTCAGTGGGAAGGACCTGCATCCACTCTCCACATCCCAAGGGTCCCCCTCCTCATGCCTGGGTTTTGGGCTATGGAGGAATATGTATGTTGGAAGTACTGGTGGTGATGGGGGAGGGAAGTGTCTGGCTCCAGACAACCCTGGGCAGGGGAGCAGGCCCCCAACTGTGGGAATGAGCCGGGTTAAGGCACAGCTGACTCAGGCCTCTGGAATCACTGAGGATTTAATGCCCAGACAGCTGTTGACACAGCCCTACTCCCGGCAATGGGGCTCAGGGAAGGGGGGAATGGGAGGTTAGGTTTTCTGATGGGTAACTCCCCTGCCTATAGCCTGGGGTTCTCAGCTCTGAAGTCTGATTTGAGAGAACTTTGGGAAACAAAGGCAGAGAAAGGTATAAGAAGCATGAGAGATTGGGCTGGGGGAAGTGCCTCTTTTATGGAGACTTCTCCGGTGCTCTGAAGGGTCTGACATGTCATGGAAATGGATTATCCCTTCAATCATACAGGTCCCAACTTGTCCAGGCCTGCCCAGCCACAGCAAGGCTCAGGCATGACATCCCATAAATTCCTTACAGGGGACCCACCCAAATCTGGGGGTTCTCTTCACTTTCTCTGGACATTAAAAGATACCAGTGGAACTCACAGGCTGCCTATCAATTATCCTTTGCTATGGACACTTGATCAATCCATCTTCTTTACTAATTATACTATTTATATTTATAATATATACTTATATATTATATATATATGATATATATAATATATAAATATATAATATATATTTATAACATATACTATATTATATATAGTATACTATATATATAGTATACTATAAATATACTATAAATTACTAATTTACTAATTATACATTTCTTTAATGGTGGTTTTGATACCATTTTCCTCCCATAATCCCAGCCTTTTTTTTTTTGCTGAGCCAAACCCATTTGCCTTCCATGAGTGAGTCTCCCCACCCCCAATGAATCCCTTCCTCTTTTTAAAGTTATTTTTATACTAATAACTTTTTATTTTTAAAAATATATGCAAAGATAATATTCAACATTCACCCCTACAAAGCCTGGTATTCCCATTTTTTCCCTTTGTTCCCCCCATCCCCATCTCTTAAATATCAACCCAATCTGACATAGGTTAAACATGTGCAATTTTAAACATATTTCCACATTTATCATGCTGCACAAAAAAAATCAGAACAAAAGGGGAATAAATGAGAAAGAGAAAACAAGCAAGCAAACAATAACAAAAAAGGTGAAAATATTATGTTGTGATCTACATTCAATCCCCAGAGTCCTCTCTTTGGATGTAGATGGCTCTCTCCATCACATATTTATCGGAAATGGCTCATTGTTGAAGACAGCCAAGTCCAACAGAATTGATCATCACATAATCTTGTTGTTGCTGTGTACAATGTTCTCTTGGTTCTAGGCACTTCATTTAGCATCAATTCATGTCTCTCCAGGCCTTTCTGAAATCATCCTGATGGTCATTTCTTAAAGAACAATAATATTCCATAACATTCATATACCACAACTTATTCAGCTATTCTCCAGCTGGTGGGCATCCACTCAGTTTCCAGTTTCTCACTACTACAAAAAGGGCTGCCCCAAACATTTTTGCACATGTAGGTCCCTTTCCCCTTTTTATGGTCTCTTTGGGATAGAGGCTCAATAGATACAATGCTGCATCAAAGGACATGTACTGCATCCTTAATTCTTGATGAGATTATAATTGGCCATAATTACAGCTATGCTAGTAAATATTTAACAATCAGCTCTCTGAAAATGTAGGAACATTTCTTAGTTAAATATACATTATTGTCATTTTTCCCCATTGTTTTCTTATATATGCAACAAAACAATGAATCAAACCCTAATATGTAGCTTTTGCTGATTTTTTGAGAAATCAGAAAAATCAACAATCAGAGATGTAAATACTCACACTGAAAATTTAACAGCCTAAGTCATGTGATTAAAATACATTCTTGGACATGCCCTGCAGTCATCAAATTTCCCTGGAAGAATGTTGGCTTTAGAAAAATAAGCACAGGAGGTGGAGCCAAGATGGCAGAGTAAATGCAGGAACTAGCCTAAGTTCTTCCCCAAAACCCTCCAAATAACTTTAAATAATGATTCTAGACAAATTTTAGAGCATCAGAGTTCACAAAAAGACAGAGTGAAACAATTTTCCAGCCATCGACAACTTAGAAGGTCAGCAGGAAAGGTCCGTTCCACCAGGATGTGAGTATGGCACAGTCCTAGCAAAGGCCATGCCAGCACAGCCTTGGTCCCAGCAAACCTGGAATGGGCATTGGGACCTCTGAATCAGTGGCAGCAGTGGCGATTTCCAGACTCAGTTCACAGACACCAAAGACAACTTGGAACATCAGCAGAAAAGGTTTAGTGCACTAAGGTAAGCAGGGAGTACCAGCAAACCAGAAGTCTACTCTGGGAGTCACTGAATTGGCAGCAGTGGTAGTGGCTCCCAAAGGTCTCAACCCACAGACTGCTAAGGGAATGAAACATCTGGTCAAAAGGAGATTACAGGGGTCTCTTCGCTAGCACTGAGGTAGGACTCTGTTGCTTTGCCCATATTCAGATCTAAGATACAGTCCTGGCTCACAGTCCCAGGGTGAGAAGGAACACTAGCATAATAGTGTTATAGACTTCTCTGGTCAGAGAAGATCTGTAATCCTTATCAAAGTTCCAGGGCAGAAAAGAGTGCTTGTGGTCACTCACAGAACAGAGCATTAGCTAAGAGAATAGTAAACATACTTCTTGGATCATAACACCTTGGAAGAATTGAAAACTTAGGTCCCTAGAAGGATCTCTGAAAACAGCTACACAAAAAACAGAGCTCTACTTTAACAAAAACTTAAAGGTCAAGAAATAAATCTGGAAAATGAGTAAACAACAGAAAAATATTCTGACCCTAAAAAGTTACTATGGTGACAAGGAAAATCAAAACACACACACTCAGAAGAAGATAACAAAGTCAAAGCTCCTACATCTAAAGACTCCAAGAAAAATAAAAATTTGTTGCAGGCCAAGGAAGAGCTCAAAAGAAATTTTGAAAATCAAGTAAGAACTCTAAATCAAGATAAGATCAAATGGATTCATGATTCAAACATAAAGAGTGATACTATAAGCAAATTAGGAGAACAAGGGATAGTCTACCTCTCAGATCTGTGTAATTTATGGCCAAAGAACTAGAGAACATTATGAAATACAACATGGATAATTGTGATTACATTAAATTAAAAATTTTTTGTATGAACAAAACCAATGCAACCAAGATTAGAAGAGAAGCAGAAAGCTGTGGGGAAAATTTTTATATCCACTATTTCTGAGGAAGGCCTCATTTCTAAAATATACAGAGAATTGCCTCAAATTTATAAGAATACAAGTCATCAGGAGGGAATTACATGAACTGATATTTAGTGAAGAGAGTAGAACCAAGAGAACATTGTACAAAGCAACCGCAAGATTATGTGAGGATCAATTCTGATGGACATGGCTCTTTTCAGCAGTGAGGTGATTCAGGCCATTTCCAATAAACATGATGGAGAGAGCCATCTGCATCCAGAAAGAGGACTATGGATCACAACACAGCATTTTCATCTTTTTTGTTGTTGCTATTGTTTGCTTGCTTTTTGCTTTCTTTCTCTTTTTTTTTCCTTTTTCATCTGATAAATGTGGAAATATGTATAGAAGAATTGTACATGTTTTAATATATATTGGATTCTTTGCTATCTGGGGAGGGGGTGGGGAGAAGAGAGGGAGAAAAATTTGGAACACAAGGTTTTGTAAGGGTAAATGTTGAAAAATATCTTTGCATATAGTTTGAAAATAAAAGGCTATTATTTTAAAAACTACAAACCATTCTCCAATTGCTAAATGGTTAAAGCATATGAACAGACAATTTTCAGAGACTGAAATTAAAGCCATTTCTAATCATATGGGGAAAAATGCTCTATACAACTATTGATTAGAGAAATGTAAATTAAGACAACTCTAGGGTACTACTCCAAACTTCTCAGATTGACTAAAATGACAGGAAAAGATAATAATAAATACTAGAGGGGATATGAGAAAACTGGAATACTAATGTATTGTTGGTAGAGTTATGAATTTATCCAACCATTCTGGAGAGCAATTTGGAACTGTGCACAAAGGGCTATCAAACAGTGCATACCCTTTGATCCAGCAATATCTCTACTAAGTCTGTATCCCAATGAGATCATAAAAAAGAGAAAAGAACCCACATGTGCAAAAATGTTTGTAGCAGCCCTTTTTGTAGTGGCAAGGAACTAGAAATTGAGTGGATACCCATCAGTTGGAGAATGGTTGAATAAGTTATGACATATGAATGCAATGAAATATTATTGTTTTCTTTTCCCCCTTTATCAAAGCTTTTTATTTTTCAAAATATATACGTGAACAATTCTTCAACATTAGCCCTTGCAAAATCTTGTATTCCCATTTCCCCCCTTTCCCCTACCCCCTTCCCTAGATGGCAAGTAGTTTAATATATGTTAAACATGGTAGAAATATATGTTAAATTCAATATATGCATACATATTTATACAATTAGCTTGATGCACAAGAAAAATCAAATCAAACCAGAAAAAGATAAGAAGCAAAATAGAATGCAAGCAAACAATAACAAAAAGAGTGAAAATGCTATGTTGAGAATTAAACTCAGTTTCCACAGTCCTCTCTCTGGGTATAGATGACTCTCTTCATCACTAAACAGTTGGAACTGATCTGAATTATCTCATTGTTGAGGAGAGCCACATCCATGAGAATTGATCATTGTATAATCTTGCTGTTGCTCTATACAATGATCTCTTGGTTCTGCTTATTTCACTCAACATCAGTTCATGTAATTCTCTCCAGACCTTTCTGAAATCTTCCTGCTGGTCAATTATTATAGAACATTAATATTCCATAACACTCATATACCACAATTTATTCAGCCATTCTCCAACTGATGAGTATTTATTCAGTTTCCAATTTCTTGCCACTACAAAGAGGGCTGCCACAAAACATTTTTGCACATGTGGGTCCCTTTCCCTCCTTTAAGATCTTTTTGGGATATAAGCCCAATAGTAAAACTGATGGGTCAAAGGGTAAGCACAGTTTGATAATTCTTTGGATATAGTTCCAAATTGCTCTCTAGAATGATTGAATCTGTTCACAACTCCACCAACAATGAATCAATGTACCAGTTTTCCCACATCCCCTTCAACATTCATCATTATCTTTTCCTATCATCTTAGCCAATCTGAGAAGGGTGTAGTGGTATCTCAGAGTTGTCTTAATTTTCATTTCTCTGTTCAATAGTGATTTAGAGTACTTTTTCATATGACTAGACATAGTTTCAATTTCTTCATCTGAAAATTGTCTGTTATATCCTTTGACTATAAATTGGAGAATGGCTTGAGGAATATTATTGTTCTAAAAGGAATGATGAGAAGGCTGATTTCAGAAAAGCCTGTAAAGACTTGCATGAATTAATGCTAAGTGAAATAAATAGAACCAAGAGAACATTGTATACAATAAGAACAAGATTATGTGATGATCAACTATGATGGACTTGATTCTTTTCAACAATGAGGTAATATAAGGCAATTCCAATAAACTTGTGATGGAAAGAGCCATTTGCATCTAGAGAGATAACTACAGAGACAGAATATAGATTGAAGCATTGTATTTTCACCTTATTTTGTTGTTGTCATTGTTTTTTTATCACTTTTTTCTTTCATCTTTTGTTCTGACTTTTCATATGTTTAGAAGAACTGTACATGTTTAACCTATATCGGATTACTGGCTATCTATGGGAGGTGATGGGGAAAAAGGAGGGAGAAAAAATTGGAACACAAGGTTTTGTGAGGTGGATGTGGAAAATTATCCTTGCATGTATTTGGTAAAATAAAATGTTATTAAAAATGAAAAGAAAATATGCTAAAAAAAAAAAAAAAAGGTAGAGGAAAAAACTGGGAAAAGAAATGATAGTGACTCAAAAGGAAGTCTAAAAAGCTAATGAGAAGAATGCTCTAAAAAAGCAAAATTGGCCAAATAGGAAAGGCAGTACAAAAATTCACTGAGAAAAACAATTCCTTAAAAATTAGATTGAGCAAATGGAAGTTAATGACTTCATGGGAGATCAAAAACAAAACAAAACAAAACAATAAGACAAAACCAAAAGAATGAAAAAATAGAAAACAATGTGAAATATCTCATTGGAAAAACAATTGACTTGGAAAATAGACCCAGGAGAGATCATTTAAAATTTGTTATTCTACCTGAAATCAAAGATCAAAAAAATAGTCCAAATCTCATGTCCTGATATTCTAGAAACAGAGGGTAAAATAGAAATGGAAAGAATCCACCTTCTAAAAGAGATCCCAGGATAAAAACTCCCAGAAATATCATAGTCAAATTTCAGAACTCCCGGGTCAAGGAAAAAATATTTCAAGCATCCAAAAGGAAGCAATTCAAATATAGACAAGCCACAGCCAGAAAAGCATAAGATTCAATAGCTTCCACCTTAAAGGATCAAAAGTTTTGGAATATGATATTCCAAATGGCAAAGAAGCTAGGTTTACAACTAAGAACCACCTACTGAGCAAATCTGAGTATAATCCTTGAGGGGAAAAGGTGGATACTCCATAAAATAGAAGACTTTTAAGTATTCGTGATGAAAAGATGAGAGCTGAATAGAAAATTTGACTTCAAATTTTTAGGAGAAACATAAGAGGGTAATCAGGAAAGGGAAATCATAAGAGACTTACTAAAATTAATCTGTTTACATCCCTACATGGAAAAATGATACTTGCAACTCATAAGAACTTTTTCATTATAAGACCAGTTAGACGGAGTAAATATAGACAGAGGCCACAGGTGTGAACTGAATATAAAGGGATAATATCTAAAAAAAATAAAATTAAGGAGTGAGAGAAGAATGCATTGGGGGAAAGGGAAAGAAAAAGGTGGAATGGCACAAATTATTTGCCATAAAAGAGGCAAGAAAAAGCTTTTAAAGTGGGGGGGAAGAGGAGGAGGGAAGGGGAGGGGTAATAGGAAACTTTACTTTCATCAGAGTTGACTCAAAGAGAAAATAACCTCAACATGGGTATCAAAATCTATATTATTCTTTAGAGAAAATAGGAGGGGAAAGGGATATGAAAAATGGGGAGGGTAATGGAAGGAAGGGCATATTGAGGGAAAGGGTGATCAAAAGCAAAATACTTTTGAGGATGGGCAGTGTGAAAGGAGAAAGAGAACAGATTACAAGGAAAACTTATAGTTGGTGATAATAATTGTGAAAATAATCTTGAAGCAAGTTTCTCTAATGATGACCTTATTTCTCAAATGTACAGGGAACTGAGCCAACTTTAATTTTTAAAAAAATTCATTTCCCAATTAATAATTGATCAAAAGATTTGAATAGCTTTCAGATGAATTAATCAACACACTTATAGCCATAAGGGAAAAAAATACTCTAACTCACTATTGATCAGAGAAATGCAAACTAAAACAAGTCTAGGTATTATGGCTTATCTATTAAATTGGCTGATGGATTAGAAGGGGAAATGACAATTCTTAGAGGGAATTTGTAGGAAATGAGTCATTAATGCATTGTTGGTGAAATTGTGAATTGATTCAACCATTTTGTAGACCAGTTTGGAACTTTACCCAAAGGACTATAAACCTAACAATACCACTACTAGGCATGTATTCCAAAAGATATTTTTTAAAAAGGAAAAGGGCCTATATGTACAAAAAGATTTATAGCAGCTTTTTTCTCAGGGCAAAGAATTGAACATTGAGGGAATGCCCGTCAGTTGGGGAATGGTTAAATAAATTGTGGTATATGATTATGATGGAATACTATTGTTCCATAAGAAATGATGAGCAGGATGTTCACAGGAAAACTGGGAAAATTTACCATGAGCTCATGCAAAATGAAATGTACAAAGCACACAAAGTAATACAAATGTTGTGGGATGATCAACTTTTGTTATTCTCAGCAATACAATGATCCAAAATTTCTCTGAAGAACGTATGATGAAAAAATTCTATCTATGCCCAGAGAAAGAACTGATTATGTTTGAATATATACTTTAAAAAAAAAAAACACTTTATTTTTCTTGAGGGTTTTTTTTTGGTGGGGGGGGGAACCTATGTTTTCTTTCACAACATAATGTTTATGGAAATATTTTACATAACTTCACATGTGTGCCGTCTTAATGCGGGGTGGGAAGGGAGAAAGGGAATCTGAAACTCAACATTTTATAAACAAATGTTAAAAATTGTTTTACATGTAACTGGGGGAAAATAAAATATTGAATAAAGAAATTTGGAAAGATGGGTGCTGACTTTAAAATTGTAATAAAAAGGGCTCAGAGTCTTGAGGTTTGGGACCAGGGAGGCTGGAAGGCTCTAACCCTGAGTTCTTGGAGTAGAGTTAATAAAGAAAGCAGGAATATAGTCAAACCAGAGGTTCTGGAACCCTCAGGCCCAGCCCAGCCCTTCCCTTCCCATGTGTATAAGGGAAAAGAGAGAGGAAAGAGGAAAAGGAATTCAGAACCTTTCCCATCTGTAGAGTCTGAACTTGGCTTTTTTCAACAATGAGGTGATTCAAGGCAGTTCCAATAGACTTGTGATGGAAAGAACCATCTGCATCCAAGGAGATAACTACAGAAACAGAATATGGATTAAAGCATAGTATTTTCACCTTTTTGTTGTTGTTGATGTTTGTTTGTTTGTTTTATTCTTGTGGTTTTTCCTTTTGATATGAATTTTCTTATGCATCATGATGAATATGGAGATATGTTTAAAAGAATTGCACATGTTTAATCTATATTAGATTGCTTGCTGTCTTGGGGATTCGGGAAGTAAAAGAGGGAGGGAGAAAAATTTGGAACACAAAGTCTTTCAAAAATATATGTTGACCCCAAACTCCAGCTTCTGGAATGAGAACTCACTATTTGACTAAAACTTCTGGGAAAACTGGAAAATAATATCAGAAACAATATAGACCTACATCTCACACTCCATACCAAAATAGAGTCAAAATGGGTACATGATTTGGGCATAAAGGATGATACCATAAACAGATTAGGAGAGCAAGGGATAATTTTATCTATCAGATCTTTGGAGAAAGGAAGAATTTATGACCAAAGAATTAGAGAACATCATGAAAGGCAAAATGGACAACTTTGATTACATTAAATTAAAAAGGGGTTGTACAAACAAAACCAACAGAAACAAGATTAAAAGGGAAAATCTTAACTGGGACAACATATTTACAGCCAGTGTTTCTGATGAAGGTCTAATTTCTAAAATATAGGAAGAGCTATGTCAAATTTATAAGGATACAAGTCATCCCCCAATTGATAAACGATCAAAGGATATGAACAGACAATTTTCAGATGATGAAATTAAAGCTATCTTTATAGTTTATGTCTATAGCCGTATGAAAAAATGCTCTAAAGTCATTATTGATTAGAGAAATGCAAATTAAAATAACCTTGAGGTACTTCCTCACACATTTCAGATTGACTAAGATAATAGGAAAAGATAATGATAAATGTTGAAGGGGATATGGGAAAACTGGAACACTAATGCATTGTCGGTGGAGTTGTGAAATGATCCAACCATTCTGGAGAGCAATCTGGAGCTGTACTCAAAGGGCTATAAAACTGTGCATTCCCTTTATCCCAGCAGTACCAATACTAGATCTGTATCTCAAAAGAAATCACAAAAGAGAGAAAAGTACCTACATGTGCAAAAATGTTTGTAGCACCTCTTGTTGTCGTAGCAAAGAATTGGAAAATGGGTAAATGCCCATCAATTGGGCTAAATAAGCTATGGTTTATGAAGGTAATAGAATATCATTGTTCTATTTTTTAAATGCTAAATAAGCCGAGTTTACAAAGGCCTAGAAAGATTTATACAAACTGATGCTGTGGGGAGCCTGCACTAAACTACAGCCACATAAGGCCAACCTTGAATAGGTTGAATCTCCTAATCACATTATATCAAAGACTTCCTGAATAGGAATCTCCTAATCACATCCTAACTTTGAATGGGCAGATATCTAGGCATCCCCTAATCACATCATAGAGCTTCCTGCCACCAGAAACATCTGAGCAGCTCATCCTTGGGCGGGATACCAACCCTTTGTCATGGACCCCACCCTGTACTGTGTTTGTACAACCCTGCCTTCTTTCTACTGCTATATATATCTGTACTATTGCACCCATTAAAATGAGGGCTTGATCAGAATGATTTGACTTGCCTCCATTTTATGCGGTCTCTCTCTTGCTCCTTATCTCTTTCTTCCAGGGTCCAACACACTGCCTCGCTGGTCGAGGCAAATCCCTACGTAGGGTCGGAAGATTTTGGAGAAAGGAGTAGCCATTGCTAGATCGAACCTCTCAATAAGAAGATTGTGCAGTCCCGGAGAATTTGGAGAATATAGAGAATAAGGTCGCCACGGGTCCACCTACCCCGAGGAACAGAGACCTGGGTGTGGTAAGAGGTTTCGATACCAAGAGAGAGAAGAAATTAGTGTATATGATAGATTTGTTGAGGATTTAAGTACACCGTTGCAACTGTGCGTAGTAAAATGGAGCTCCATTTGTGTCCATATGTGTCTATGTTGAAAGTTAGCAAGTTTGTAAAAGATAAGAATTCAGCCTCTGTGTTGCAGGCTTAGAAAATATCAAGAAGTTTGAAAAAATCTCTTCTTGTGTGTGTGTGTGTGTGTGTGTGTGTGTGTGTGTTTCTCTGGCTGACTGCAGTAGCCTGAGAAAAAGGGAGAGAAGGGAAGAAATTAAAATAAATGAATGAATGAATGAATGAATAAATGAATAAAATTAAAAAAAAGAATAAAATAATAAATAAATAAATAAAATAAACAAAATGGGATTTGAAAGTTTGGAAAGTTAAAAAAAAATATCTAGAAGAGAAAAGCAAATTTAAAGAAAAGAAGTTTAAATGGAATATCTAGGCCTCTTGTAAGGAGAAAAAACAAAGCTTATTTGCTGATGTAAAAGATTTGTTTGTTTTAAGGACAATGATAAAGGAATTTGGAATTGGTTATTTGAAAATCGTTGTGATTTTAAAACTTTAACCTGATGTACTAATATTGTAAGTAAATGGAATTTAGATATTTTAAAAAGAAGAAAGTCTTTTTTCCCTTGAAACAGAGCCCCCAAAGGAGCATCTGAGTTTCAGGTTATATTAGGGAGAAAGAGAAATAAATGGGTGGATTTGGGAAAAAGTAAAAAAACTGATGGGGTAAATCTTGAAAAGGATCCCTATGTAGGACATGAGCGAGAACCTAAAGTTTTTTTCCTAGGGGACAGGAGGGGGTGAGTCCCTTCCCCACAGTAAAATGATTTAAAGGAAAGCTTACTTTTTAGGGTTACTTGATTGAATATTTGTTTCTTGAACATAAGTTTTCTTGGTTGAGGAATATTAAAATGGATCCATACTTTGGTAAGAATATTTCTATTTTTTTTTTAATTTAATAGCCTTTTTATTTAAGGATATATAAGGGAACTTTACAATTAAAAGCCAAACCTCTTGTTCCAATTTTTTCACCTTCCTTCTAACTCCCCTAAATGGCAGGATGACCAGTAGATGTTAAATATTTAAAATATAACTTAGATACACAATAAGTATAAGACAAAAATTATTTTTGTACAAAAGAATGACTTGAATTATTGTACAATTAGCTTGTTGAAAAATCAAAATGCAAGTGTGCATAAATAAGGGATTAATTAAATAATGGTTTTAGTCATCTCCCCAGAGTTCTTTTCTGGGTATAGCTGGTTCAGTTCTTACCGCCCATTAGAAATGATTTGGTTGATCTTTAGGATGGCCTGATCCATCAGAACTGGTCATCTTGATTGTTGTTAAGTATAAATGATCTCCTGGTCCTGTTTTATTTAAGCTCTCTAAATCATCCTGTTGGTCATTTTTAAGAACAGTAAATTCCAAATTTTCTAATACACAATTTTTCAGCCATTCTCCAACTGATGGACATCCATTCAGTTTCCATTTCTAGCCAAAAAATGCCCAAACATTCGTACATACAGGTCCCTTTTCCCTTCTTGATAATCTCTTTGGGATAATCCCAGAGTAACACTGCTGGATCAAAGGGTATGCAAAGTTTGATAACTTTTTGAGCATAGTTCCAAACTACTTCCAAAATGGTTGGATCTGCTCACAACCCACCAAAATGAATCAATGTCCCAGTTTTCCCACATCCCTCCAACAATCATTATTTTTCCTGTCATCTTAGCCAATCTGACAGGTGTAGTGGTATCTTGAGTTGTCTTAATTTGATTTTGATTAATAATGACTTGAGCATCTTTTCATATGACTAGAAATAGTTTCAATTTCTTCATCTGGAATTGTCTGTTATATCCTTTGACCATTTTTCAATTGAGAATTTGATTTTTTATAAATTAGAGAAGGAAGAATATTTCTAAAAGTTAATTACTATTTTTAAGAAACCTTTGAATTCTTATAATGGAATTGGGTAGTCTGTTAAGTTTAAATTAAATGATTGGTCATCCTGAGGTTTTTAAAGGGCCTCTGAAAATAATTTTTCTTTGTCCTTTTGGGAAATGTTTCGTTATGGACAATTAATTTGGGATATTCTATGTATTCATTTTAAAAGCAAAATGATTTGTATGTATAATATGCATTTATGTAACATCTACCTAGATATGATAATTGTTTTGTTTGGAACTGACAAAATTTCTTCCTTTATTACTTAAGGTTAATAAGTCTTAAGATTTCAGAATTTGATTAAAAATTTGTTTTAAAGTAAAATTTTTAAAATTAATTAGTTAACCATTTGGGAGTTTTAAAGCCCACCTCTGAAGTCACTGGGACAATTGATTGGAAAAAGTTAAGACTATTTTATCCTATATGTGCTAAAGGTTGAGTTTTAACTGCTTATGTTATGTTATACTTTTTCCTCCTGTAACTGATCTCTATGATCAGAGCAATGGTCAATAGAAACTGTTAATTCACTTATGTCATACCTTGCTATTTTCAGTCTGGTTATATGTAATCATTGTATCCTAAATGCTTGGGCAACTAAGTATTTTGCCTGGTCATCTCTGTTACTGGATATTTGTGTTTTGTTTCTTTAAGATTTCTACATGATGAGAGGACAATTAACAGGGGTCTATAAGACAGCAGCCGTTTGCCTGACCTGTAAAGCAAACTCATCTCTTCACATAGGAAACAATTTATTTTGGCCTCCTCATATTTTGCAGCAATCTGGTGAACTGAGTCTTTCCATCTGAGACTGATCTAAATTACTGGTCAAATTACAGATATTGGCTTGCTTTTGGAACCTTGATCAGCTTTGATTGTCAGCATGGCACACCCAGTCTGCATGGAATGAGAGCCTCCTATCACTTCACAGCCTGAAGCAGTAGTTTTTAAAATGAGACCATGGACTGGACCCTGCATCTACTGTACTTTGGACTGATATGAGGGACTTTGGGAATGTTTGATGACTGACTGTTGAACCTTGCCTGGATCATCTATCACTCTGTTTAAGATTTGGGATGGGATTTGTTAAAACTGTAATTATTGCTGTTATATTTGAGGGCTTTTTAGGAAATGCTACTGTACTAGTATGTTATGTATAGGGATTTTGAACAAAAAAACCCCGCAAAAATGAATATTGAAAAGTGTTTTTAGATGCATTTGGGAAAATAGAATACTATAAAAAATGAATGTTGAAAATTACCTTTCGTGTATTTGGAAAAATAAAATACTACTGAGAGAAAAAAAATGATCCTAGAATATAGGAAGACACTAGAGTGTATTGAGAAGGGAGGTTGTCATGGTCAAACTTGCACTTTGGAAAACTGAATGTGACATCCTTGGGAGAGATTTGGGGCAGGGAGAGTTAGAGGTGATAGGAAGGGGATGAGGTAACAAGGGCATGCTCCAGATGGTAGAGAAAAGGAGTCAGATGTGAGAAATGTTGTAGGTCAGAAAAGATAAGATTTGGTGACTAATTGGATGTCTGAAGTAAGGGAGTGAGAATTCCTGATTTATACTAAAGCTGTGGATCCAGATGGCAGGAATGGTTGGTGTCCAGCCCTCCAGGATTGTTATGAGAGTCATTACTCATTCAGGCTGGCTCTTCCTAGCAGATTCAATACTACTCAAATAAAAGGAGGGGAGGTACTGGGGTTCTTACTCACTAGGGACCTGACTTCCTTTTAATCTCAGCTAAAATTCCAGTCTCTCTATAAATAAATTGGAAGAGCATAGGATAGTTTACCTCTCAGACCTGTGGAAGAGGAAGGAATTTATGACCAAAGAAGAACTAGCGCTCATTATTGATCACAAAATAGAAAAAATTGATTATATCAAATTGAAAAGTTTTTGTACAAACAAAACTAATGCAGACAAGATTAGAAGGGAAGCAATAAACTAGGAAAACATTTTTACAGTCAAAAGTTCTTATAAAGGCCTCATTTCCAAAATATATAGAGAATTGACTCTATCAGAAATCAAGCCATTCTTCAATTGATAAATGGTGAAAGGATATGAACAGACAATTCTCAGACAAAGAAATTGAAACTATTTCTAGCCATATGAAAAGATGCTCCAAGTCATTATTAATCAGAGAAATGCAAATTAAGACAACTCTGAGATACCACTACACACCTGTCAGATTAGCTAGAATGACAGGGAAGGATAATGTGGAATGCTGGAGGGGATGTGGGAAAACTAGGAGACTGATACATTGTTGGTGGAATTGTGAATACATCCAACCATTCTGGAGAGCAATTTGGTATTATGCTCAAAAAGCTATCAAATTGTGCATACCCTTTGACCCAGTAGTGTTACTACTAGGCTTATATCACAAAGAGATTTTAAAGAAGGGAAAGGGGCCTGTATGTGCCAAAATGTTTGTGGCAGCTCTCTTTGTAGTGGCCAGAAACTGGAAACTGAGTGGATGCCCATCAATTGGAGAATGGCTAAATAAATTGTGATATATGAATATTGTGGAGTATTATTGTTCTGTAAGAAATGACCAGCAGGATGGTTTCAGAAAGGCCTGGAGAGACTTACATGAACTGATGCTGAGTGAAATGAACAGAACCAGGAGATCATTGTACACAGCAACAATACTATATGATGATCAATTTTGATGGACGTGGTCCTCTTCAACAATGAGATGAACCAAATCAGTTACAATACAGCAGTAATGAACTAAACCAGCTACACCCAGCGAAAGAACTCTGGGAGATGACTATGAATCACTACATAGAATTCCCAATTCCTCTATCTTTGTCTGCCTGCATTTTTGATTTCCTTCACAGGTTCATTGTACAATATTTCAAAGTCCGACTCTTTTTATACAGCAAAATAACTGTTTGGACATGTATACATATATTGTATTTAACTATTTATACTTTAACATATTTAACATGTATTGGTCTACCTGCCATCTGGGGTAGGGGGTGGGGAGAAGGAGGGAAAAAGTTGGAACAAAAGGATTTGCAACTGTCGATGCTGAAAAATTACCTATGCATATATCTTGTAAATAAAAAGCTATAATAACAAATAAAAATAAAATAAAATTCCAGTCTCTTCAAGAAGGCTTCCTAGGTCTTTCATAATGCTAGGGCCTTTCTTCTGTTGATTATTTATATCAACCTTTAAATATCTTGTTTCTACATGGGTGCTTGTGTATTGTTTTCTCCACTTGTCTTCTGAACTCCTTAAAACAGAGACTGGATTTTTTTTTTTTTTTTTTTTTTTTTTTTTTTGCCTTTCTTTGTATCCTTAGTTTTTAATACAGTGCCTGACACATAGTAAGTGTTTAATAAGTGCTTGTTGACTGACTAGAACTGTCCTTGTCCTGTACCACCTCCTAACCCATCAACTGCCAATAAACTGTAGGGAAATAATTATTATTCGTTGTGGGACAAGGCAATTTTTCCAATGGTACCTTCAAAGCTACAAATGTAGTATCCCATTTGTCAATGGATTATAATTTTTTTGCAGTTAATATTATTTTATTTTTTCCAATTATATGTAAAAATAGTTTTCAACATTCATTTTTGTACAATTTTGAGTTCCAATTTTTCTTTCTTCCTTCCCTCCCCTACCTGCTCCTCCAAACAACAAGCAATCTGCTGTGTTATTCAGTTATAATCATGCTTTAAGCTCATTTCCACTGATAACATTGTGAAAGAACAATCAGAGCAAAAGGGGAAAGCCTAAGAAAGAAAAAACAAACATAACAACAAAAGTGAAAATCGTATGCTTCAATCTGTATTCAAAGTCTATAAGTTTTTCTCTGGATGTGGATTGTATTTTCCATCTTGACTCTTTTGAAATTGTGTTGGATCATTGTATTGTTGAGAAGAGCTAAGTCTATCATAGATGATCGTCCAACAATATTGTTCTTACTTTATACAATGATCTCCTGGTTCTGCTCACTTCACTCAGCATCAGTTCATGTAAGTCTTTCCGGGTTTTTCTGAAATCTGCCTACTCATTATTTCTTGTAGCACAACAGTATTCTACTACATTCATATACCATAACTTGTTTAGCAATTCCCCAATTGATGGGTATCCCCTCAGTTTCCAATTTTTTGCCACCACAAAAAAGAGCTGCTATAAATAGTTTTGTATGTTGGGTTATAACTGTCTAAAGGGATCATCACTTAGCTCAAATAGCATGATTAGGAGACTGCACAGCAGAGGGGGCAGAAAGCATTGGGGGCTAAGGGTAGATGCTGTATCTAGGACATGTCCCATAATTAACTATTGTGGGGAGAATGATATGGTACCCATCTTACCCTTCCCTCTGGTTAGCTGATCATAAACCTCTTGGGTCAGATTACAGTCCCCCAGGAGGTCTGAGGCTCCACTTTGGAGACCACTAATCCAGAAATGCATATTCTCTCATTGCCACATGCATGTATCTTCCATAACTGCTGATGGGGGAAGAGGAGGAGAGAGAAATCCCCTCCCAATGCCCTCATTGGAACTCCTATGAGTTGTTGGCAAGAATCTTAACATTCTTGAAAGAAAAAAGAGAGAAAGAGAAAGACAGGAAAAAAGAAGAGAGAAGACACAGAAAAACCAAGAAAGAAAGGATCAAAGATGGAGATGAGAGAGAGACAGAAACAGGGAGGGGAAAGAGACAGAGAGAAAGAGAGAGAGAGAGAGAACAAAAAAGAAGATAACATTCAGAGAAAGAGAGAGGGGAAAGTAATAGAAATGGAGAAAGAAGTTGGATGGAGGAAAGAGAGAGAAGAAGGGAAGGAGAGAGAAAAAAGAGGAAGATAGAAAAAGAAGAGAAAAAAGAGGGAAAGAGTAAAAGAAAGTGGGGGAGACAGAGAGAAACAGAGACAGAAGGATAGAGAGAGCATAGGGAAAGCAAAAGGGGAAGGAGAAAGAGAGCTGAGAGAAAGGAAAGGGATTCTCCTTTTAAGCCTGCTGAATTGAGGAAAGGCTTTTCCTGCTCATTTTCCATACAATCTCCAGTGACAAAGACCTGAGGGACCAATAAGGGATGTGCAATCATTTGATTTTACACAACAGACTCATACTCAAGGGTAGAGTAGAGCAGAGAGGGAATTAGCCTCATTTGACACATTAGGAAACTAAATTCTGGAAAGAAGGGGTGATTTGCCTGAAAGGTAATTAGAGGCAGAGCTGGGACTAGAATCAGAGGATGTCAAACCTGGGAGGGACCTTAAAACACAGATTGTTAGAGTTGGGAGGGTTCACAGAATGTCAGAGGTGGGAGGGAGCTGAGAACATAGAATATCAGAGCTGGAGGGCCTTAGAACACAGGATGTCTGAGCTGAGAGGAACTTCAGAACTCAGGATGTCAGAGGTAAGAGGGACTGAACACTGAAGGTCAGAATGAAGAGGGATTGTCAGGGTTATTAGGGTTTTACAAAAGAGAAACTGAGTCCCAGAATGAGAAAGTCAGGTCATAAAACTAATTAGTGGGAGAGGTGAGGCTAGAACTCAGGTCTCCTGTTTCTCAGTCAGTGTCCTTTTCACCCAACCACACTGCCCAGAACTGGCTATAGAGTGTAAGATTCCCTCTGAGATACAGAACAAGTACTACACTATAGCAATATATCTGAGCACACCTCTCCTGGGAGCAATGATCTCTCTCCTCCCTCCTCCCCCCATCTTCATTCTAACATGTCTTGCTTTCTTGATTCTCTGAACTTCATAAGTAGAAGGGACCTTGGATGTCATGGAGTCTAACCCTACCCTGGCTAGTGGTAATCCAAGCTTTGCCTGAAGCAAAATCTCCAATGAGGGGAAACCCGCTATCCTGGGGCAGGCCATTCCATTTTTAGATAGACTGAATTGTTAGGAAGCTTTTCGACATTAAGCCTAAATATTCATCCTTTCCACTAGTTAGCTGTGACTCCAGAAAGAATGTTTGTGTGTCCTGGAACCCTAGGATGGTTACCCTCATAAATACTGAAATTCTGACTGTTCCTATACCATTTGTTCCCTGAACATAGCACAACCTACTAGGTTCTAGACATGAGCAAAATCTGTGAGTGCCCCGTTGGTGTCCCACCATCCAAGTTAAAGATGGTGCACCGGCAATAATTCCTTGCATAGGCACTAAAGGGAAAGGAAGAAAAAGCTCAGAAGTTCTTTGTGAGTCCCCTTTCGCTTGTACTTGAGGATGAAATGCTTCCTCAACCACAAGGTATAATGTGTCTCTACTATTTCACTCTTGTGAAAGGGTAATTCTGTAGGAGATAGGAGAGACCTTGCCTACATCATCAGCCTCTGCTGCGCTCTGAGTGCAACTTTCCAGCCTGGATTTGTGATGTGTCATTTGCATAGCTCGTGCCCTGATTTGGAGAAAGGGAGGTGAGAGAGGAGAGACTATAAAGGAAAGTCACAGGAGAAGGGATGAGTGGTAAAGGAGGGGCAGAAGAAAGTGAAAGGGAGAAGGAAATTGGGTTCTGGAAAGGAGGAGAGGGGAGGAAGCAACAGTTCTTAGCTGGCAGCCAGACTCCAGAGTCTGCCAGCCCTGGGATCAGGTAAGCTCTATTGTGGGCCAGAAAGCTGATCTTTCCCCTTGGGGATCAAGAGAAGGTGGAGTCATACAGACGGGAGGGAGAGCAGGTTAGGTAAATGATAGAGTTTCCTTTTTCTCTTCTTGCCCTTGATTCTCAGGCAGTATAGACTAAGGCCCCATGGTTCAGCTGGGCCCCCACCCCTGCCCTAGGGACTCAAAGATAGTCCTTTAGGGGAATATCTGTCTAGAAGTGCTTCCCCAAGTAAGTTAGTCTGTGCCTACCAGAACTTCTACAGTGAAATCTCCACTGAGATTCCCCCAGGAATTAAGAAAGGAAGGTCACATTTCTATTATTTCACCTATTTGCATATACCTGACAGAATTAACCTGAACTCTTTTACTCTCCCCTCTTTGTTCTCTCTCTTTCTCTCTCTCTTTTTCTTTCTCTCTCTCTCTCTCTGTTTCTCTCTCTTTCTCTGTTTCTCTCTCATTCTCTCTCTCTCTCTCTGTTTCTCTCTCTGTCTCTCTCATTCTCTATCTCTCTTCCTCTCTCTCACTCTCTCTTTCTGTCTTCTCTGTATTTCTCTCCCTCCTTTTCCCTCTATTCTTCATCTTACACCCACATTTGCCTCCTATCCCTTCCCCCTCCACCTTGAAGTATATAGCACCAAAAATGGCCCATCTAGGACCTAAGGAAAGTGAGAGAGCATCATAGCCAACATCCTGTGAATCTCTGAACACCTTCAGGATGGAGAGTCCAGCAACCTCTTGAGCAAGTTACTTTCCCTGTGTGAGACGCAAGGAAATTGGATCAGATGGTCTCTTCGAGGAACTCCCACCCTAAGGCCCAGCTGGCCAGATAAGTGAGTCAGAGAGAGCAAACTTGAAATGGGTAATAGACATCCTACCTTGTTTACCGCTATCCACTTGGCCATCTTTTTGATGCATGCTTTATTGCCAATACCTTGCCCCTCTTCTCTTTCTCTCAGTTCTTTAATAACAGCATTGCTTCTAGAAAGGATGTGCAAATCAATTTCCTTATGCTCTTCTCCCTATTGCTGTGACTTCCTAGACCAAAATACCTTTCCCCATTCATCATTATCCACTGTTTTTTTTCTATCTGTTTGACTATAAGCTCTTTTGAAGACAAGGACTATCAATTTTATATTTGTGTTTCTAACTCTTAGCATAGTACTTAATAATTTTTTTCATTGGTTTATTCATTTTCATTCCATTTATTTATGACCCTATGCTCAAAGGTCCTTCCCAGCTCTAACATTTTCTCTTCTAAAGACCCCCTCACCAGTTCTGACATTCTGTATTCTAAGAGCCCTCCCATTTCTTATATCCTGTGTTTAAGGACCTTCCTAGCTCTGATATTGTGTTCTAAGCTTCCTCCCAGCTCTGACACTCTCTGTTCTAAGAACCGCCCCAGCTCTGATATCTTGTGTTCTAGGGACCCTCCCAGCTCTTATATTCTCTATTCTAAGGGCCCTCCCAGCTCTGACACTCTCTGTTCTAAGAACCTTCCCAACTCTGACCTCCTGGGTTCTAAGGGCCCTCCCAGCTCTTATATCCTCTGTTCCAAGGGCCCTCTTAGCTCTGGTATTCTGTGTTCTAACTTCCCTCCCAGCTCTGACTCTCTGTGTTCTAAGCTCCCTCCCAGCTCTGACATTCTGTGTTTTAAGCTCCTTCCCAGCTCTGAGCTTTATGAGAATCCTTCTAGCCCTAACCTCTAATGAGTCGCTTACTGGGTATGATGTAAAGGAAATTGTTTTTCTGGCATGGGTTAAATTAGACTACCTCCAAGGTCCCTTCCAACTCTGACACACTGATTGTGTGGATCTGAGTTCCAATCCCAACTCTGTTGTTAATTTACTGACCTTGGGGAAGGAACTTTATCTCTCTGGGCCTCAGTTTACCATTCTGTAAAAATGTTACTCTGATGATTTCTTCCTATTCTAAATCCTAGGATGCTTCCAATTGGGTTATGAGAGGAGAAATTGGAAGCAATGGGACTCAAAGGGGACTCTTGCAGTCAGACAATGTTAGCCATGTTTTCCATGATGTGGTAATGGGATGAGTTCAGGACCCTCTCATGCCCACTTAACACAAACAGAGCATAAAAGGCCTGCAACCTCATCCACCCTGTCCCTGCTCTCACCTCATCCATGGATTAAAGTACAGCCCAGAAGATTTTCTGCTCTGAGGACCCAAATGGACACTGGTTTTAAACAACAGAGAGAGGGGGGAAAGAAAATGAATACCTGGAAAGAGGGTGAGCCAGCCGGAAAGCTTGGGGAGAAAAGTCAGACGGAGAGCTGGGATTCTTTTCTCAGTTTGTTTCCTGGATTTTCATTTCAGGAAGTTTGCCACTGATGATACTGCTGGTAATGAAGGAGAGATGTTTGTGGCCATGCCCCTAATGGGACCAAGCCAGGTTCTGTGAATGGAGAAAAAGACGGGGAGCAGAGGAGGGGCTGGTACCAGTCTAGGGAAAGCGAGAGGACCAGAGCCAGGGCTCCTGGGACCTGAGGAACAGAAGAGACCTTCTTCCCCTGATTATCTCTCCCTTAGAGAGAGCCAGTCTCTTCCCTGCAGGGAACTGGAGCGTAGTAGATGCTATAATTCCTGTTTGATGAGACATTTGGGGAGTCCATATCTTAGGGATGATTGACCCTAAGTAACCTCATTTTACAGATGAGAAAAGTGAGTCCCAGAGAGTTTAAGTGACAAAGCAAATGTCTGAGACTTGATTCAATTTTGGGTCTTCCTGGCTATGTCCAACTCTTTTCCTTAGAGATCATCTAAACCTGACGAGGGGCAGCTAGGGGTGAATAGAGCAACAGGATGACTTCTTCTTGAATTCAAATCCAGCCTCAGACACTTTCTCACCAAGTGACCCTGTTTGCCTCAGTTTACCATATGTAAAATGAGCTGGAAAAGGAAATGGCAAACCACACCAGGATCTCTGACAAGAAAACTCCCAATGGCATCACAACAACAACAAAGATCTAACAAACTAAGCATTTTCGCGTGTCTTGGACCCCTTTGACAGTATCTGGCAAGGCCTATGGATCCCCTTTCAGAATAATGTTTCTAAATGCATAAAATAAAATACAAAGTATCACAAAGGAAGCCAATGATTTTGAAATACAATTAGCAAAATATTAAAAAAAAAAAAAAAACACTCAAATTCGTGGGTTCCAAATTAAGAACAAGAGTTCTTAACAAGTACAAGATCTTATCCATCCCATTTGTTATACTGGGGAGAAAAGAAAGCAGGAAAATGGAAGCCCTGGGAAATGAGGGATTGGGCCATTATCTGGGAGGGTCCAAAGGAAATATCTAGACCATAGTAGACCTAATGTTGACTTCCAGCTCTAACTTCCCATATTACCTGGAATGTATCATACAAATTATCTCACTGCCCCATTGTTCTTATTTGAAAAAAATGGGGATAATGACCCCTATAGCTTCCTTATCTTGTTCATGAAGTTGGCAGACCAGATGTCTCACTTATTAAGAATGGGAAACTTGGGGCAACTAAGTGGCGCAGTGTGATAGAGCAGCAGCCCTGAAGTCAGGAAGATCTGAGTTCAAATCTGATCTCAGACACTTAACACTATGTGATCCTGGGCAAGTCACTTAACCCCAAATGCCTCAAAAAAAAAAACAAAAAACAAAAAAAAACTTACAAATCCTGAGAAACTTGGGGGGAGGAATGAAACTAGAGACCCAAGGTGATGGTTTTGTAGGATGGATTTTGAAAGTCAGACAAAGAAGAAAAGGAAATACATGGGATGAGAAATAGAAGGTGGCCCTTTGACAGATAGCCAAGATTGAGGTCAGTCATCAGAGCTTTGAAGATACAAAGACAAAATGAAAAAGTTCCCGACTGCCCTTAAGAAGTATCCTAGTATTTGAAGAGACAAGAAGTGCATAGATAAATAAATCCTCAAACCCTGGATTTAGGCATGAATAGCTTTGTTCTGGGACTTTCCTGTCATGCGGGAAGCTGGGGTCCATCCTTTTTTATGGGAGACAGTGTGATATAATAGCAAGAACACTGATTTTGCAATGAGGGGTCCTATAGTCAAATCCTGCCTATGACAACTATAAAATGAAGATGATTTCAGTGAGTTGATCTTTCTCAACCTCAGTTTCCTTCTCTGTAAAATTAGTCATTTGGCCCAGATAGCCTCTGAGGTGTCTTTGAGTTCCAGATCTATGGCCCTCTGCACTGAGGAAGGTCAGGAAAGGCCATCCCTTGGAATGGTTGGGCAATCAGGAAGGTTTCCCAAACCTGGGGTGATTAAGGGTCTTGATCCATTTGGGGTGTGTCTCTCCCAGAGGGCAGGGGAGAGTCTCCCTTGCTAATCTTAGGCAGCAGATCAGTAGAGGGGGTTCCTGGGATAGATAAGGTCGGCTTCATCAGTAGCTGCAGCTATGTAGTTTTAATCAGGGAGCACCAAGGGGGAAGTTATTGTTTACATCTAAAATGGACTCAGATTTCTCTTTCCAGCTGCTTTGCTCAGGGCTCCTCAGCCCTCTGGAAAAAATGTGCCCCTTGTCCTTCCAGGTGGCCCCCCACGATTCTTAGCCTGTGGGCCCCTTAAGGTCTTCAGGGGACTCTGCTGACCAGTTTCCCTGGCCCCTATTTCTGTCTCTTCCAGGGCCTTCTGGGAAGGTTCAGGGAGCCTTTCGGTCCCTTTACAAGCCATTGGTGGGGGTAAAGCGAGTGTGATGGCAGGAGCTGAGGGTTTCAGTGGAAGTGACCTGATTCCCAGCCTTGGGCTCAGCCTCCTGGCTCTCACCCAGGTCCTCGCCCCAGGGGAAGGGAAATCACACCTCCGGGTAGACAATAGCGATAGCCACCCTAGGGACTGTCAGCAGCTGGGAAGAGGATCAGTGGGGGTCTGGGAGACCATCAGAGGGAGTAGGACAGCAATGGGGGAGGGGGGGTTTCTCCACCCTACCTGTCCCCGACCAATCAACAGTCCCAAACTAAGAAAAGGGGAAGAAAGGCCAAGGAAAGGGAGAGGCCGAAAGGGACAAAGGGAAGGAGGCAAGACAACATTTCTGAGCAAAGTCAGGCTGGAAGAAAGGGGGCGCGTCTTGGGGCAGGGGGAGCGGGGCGCTGAGCCCCAGGGGCAGGTAAGAGGATTGTTTCCTGCCGGCGGTTCCCCCTAGAACTCTTTCACCTTTTATGGTAAAGGGATTGCTGCGGGACCGGCTGAGAAAGAGGGAGGAAGAGAAAGAAGTGGGGGAGGGAGAGAGGGAGAGAGAAAGGGGAGGAGGAGAGGGAGGGAGAAAGGGAGGGGAGGAGGAGGGGAGGGAGAGAGAGGGAGGCTGGCAGGCTGGGGGCCGGGAGAAAGGAAGGGGCTGTGATGTCAGCGGGGAGGCTCGTTTACCTCCCTGACCCGGGCAGAAGGCACTGCGAGGCTGCCGGAGAGGGCGCCCGGGACTGGCGGCCGCCGGAGCTCAGGTGAGCAGAACAATGGGGACTCCGCGGCGGCGGAGGAGCCGCGGGGAGGTCGGGGCGGCTTCGGGACCGCGGGTTCGAGCCCCAACTCCCCTCGGGATCCGGGGTGGGGAGGAAGGGGGCTGACGGAGAACGCTCTGAAAGCCAGAGACGGACAAAGCCGGGGGAGCTGTCCTGAGGGGTGCCCGGTCCCGGGAGGAATCGAGCCGGGGGGACATCGAGGAGGTAGGGGACAATGCCCGCCGCAAGGGCAGGAAGGGGGGCGCACCGGAGCCTGCCGACTTGGGCTGCCCGAGCACGGGCAGGGACCCTGCCCCGCTTCTTACAGATGGCAGAGGAATTGCCCCCAAATCCAATCCCACGATAGCAAGATTTCGAGCTAAAAGAGCGCTTAGTAGGAGTCTTCTAGGTCAACTCCTTCTCTTTACAGAGAAGGAAACTGAGGCACAGAGTTTTTTTTTGTTTGTTTGTTTTTAGTGACCTACCCCGTGGGGATTCGACCCCGCGTCCAGTAATTCTAAATCCAGACTCCAAGAATCTGCTTCTAAATCCAGACCCCGCAACTCTTCCCCTGGCTTCAATCCCTACACTCACGGAGAGGGGGAGGGGGAGAGGGAAGAAGAGTGAAGGCAATGGGGAGGGGGGCGGTGTGTCAACTTGCTATAGGGACTTCAAAGGCTAATCTCCGTCCCCTGGCCTGGATGCCATTCATCCTTGGGATATCCAGTCCGCCACCCTGGTTGGGTGTGGACAGAGTTTATGGAAAGGGAGAAGAGAGGTCAACTCTGTCCATAGCATCGGCCCTTCAGAGAAGCCTGGGGTCAGAAACGGGCCCCCAAGGAGTTAGGGGGCAGATGCCTTCCACAGGGCTCCCCAACTTCCTGCAAGTGAATAGAATTTTAAACTGGAGCAATTCCAGATGTCAGCCGAGAACAGCCTCCTTTACTTTATAAGAGTGAAAACAGGCCCAGAGAAGACCTGAGGTGACATAGCGTAAGGTTATAAAGTTGCAGGCCTAGGACTTTTCCCCTCCGGCAGTCAGGCAGAGGGTCCCCTGCCCCTGCCTCCACCATCACTCCATCATCTCCGTGCCCACCTACACTGTGAAGTTTAGGGCAAGAAGTAGAAGTCAGTGAACACTAACCAGCTGCCTGGAGTCTCTCTTCCACCCCTTAGCTCTGCTGAGGGCAAGGAGAGGCCGGGGAAAGGCTATTTTTGTGACTCCTAATTATCACAGAAGATTAAACCCCAGCCCATCACCAGGAGGGTCAGACCTGAGCGGCCTAAAGTACTGGATATATTCTGCTTCTGGAGCACTCCCTTACCACCCAAGCTTTGCCACCCTCCCCAGTTCCAGTCCCACCATCTTTTTGTGTGTGTGTGTGTGTGTGTGTGTGTGTGTGTGTGTGTGTGTGTGCGGGTGTTTGATATCTTTTCTTTTCACATTACTTTCATTTCCAAACAGAACCATTCCTCCTTGTAACAAAGAATAAAAAACAGGAGAAAAAAAGTAGCTTACCAAAACATGGAAACCAAGTCTGACACTATATGTAATGTCCTCACACGTAGTCCTTCCATCCTCTAAAGGAACACCCTTGTCCCACCCAGTGAATAGATTAAAACATTTATTAATCACTTACTAGGTACCAGGCACTATGCTGACTATTCCATATCTCTTCCCTTCTCACACCTTCCTGGCTTTATATTTATTTATATTATCTTTAGAACCAGTCAACCAGTGAACAAGTATTTAAATGGCATTTTCTCTTAGGGAAGTCTATTATTCCTATTTTACAGAGAAGTAGACGAGTCTGGGAGCTAAAGTGACTTAGCTGAGGTCCTCCAGCTATTAATTATGGAGCCAATGTTGTGGTAGAAAGAAACCTTAATTCGATTACTTGTCATTACTTTCCAGGCAAGTTCCTTTGGCTCTCTGAGCCTCAGTTGTTCACATCTGGAAAAAGGGAATAATTCCATACTTGGACTATATCCCTCACAAGGTATTTGTGAGAAAGCACTTGTAAAACCAGAACTTTTATTTATTATTTTTTTTTTTTTAGCACAATTAAAATAGGAACCAGCGGCAGGTTTTACAAAAGCCAGAAGTTTTTGTTTGTTTGTTTGTTTAGCACAATTGAAATAGGAGTGAGTGGCAGAATGGAGGATTTGAACTCAGGACTTGTGACTGGCAGATAGGAAGGGGAGGCTTTCCCAACTTGATTTGTCTAGACTCATTCTCAGTCACTGTGTGGATAGTTGGTTCCTCTGCTCTTTGTTTTTCCTAATGGGGATGAATGTCTGACTTGGTTTATACATTTATGTGTTTGTATGTTGGAGGAAACCATGTTCTAGAACCCCAGTTCTAAAAAAAATAAGAGAGGGCAGGAATGGCGAAAGAGAAGGGGGAAAGGAATAAGCATTTATATAAGAGCATACTATGTGCTAAGGCTTTTACAAATGTTTCTTTTTAAAGGAGGCTTTTTAAAAAAGGAGGGGGGAGGCAGAACAGTTCTGCTTTTTTCCCCAAATGGTTTTTCCAATGTTTCATGTCCCATCTGGGGCTCAGATCAGAACACTTTTTAAGTCACTAAAAGAGCCTACTATGTGCCAAGCACTGTGCTAATTTTTCAAATGTCTCTTATTAAAGGAGGCTTTTTAAAAGGTGGGTGTTAGGGAGGGAGGCAGAAAAGTTCTGCCTTTTTTCCCCAAATTGTTATTCCAATGTTTCATACCCTATCTGGGGTTAACATCGAGGACACTTTTTAAAGTCACTACAGTATACAGACTGAATCAAGCTACAGACTCTCGGGAGTAACCTGAAAACCCCACCATAGTATTGGGCACTGGCAAACAAGTGACTAGGACAGATCCCTGCAGATCCGCCAGGTCCCCTGGGGATCTCGCCTCTTTTGCGAGTGAGGGTGGGGGTGGGGGACGCAGCGCCGGACCGCTCCTGCCGACTCCAGCTCCTCCCTCACCCCTGGACTGAGCGAGCCCTGAGGCTCCACGGAGGGCTGTGTCCCAGCCGGTCTCTCTCTTCCTTCCTATGGGCAGGAAATGACTTTCCTTTTCTTTGTTCTTACTTTCTCCTTCCCCACCCCCAAGCTGGATATCCGCTCAGTCCTTCAGAGGAAGAGCTGAGCGGGGAGATGTGAGGCGTCTCAGGTTGAGGTGGGGTCCCTTGGGCTCCCCGACCTTGGAGAGCTGGTCCTAATGGGGAGATCCCAGCTCTGTTCTCCAGCTCGGGCCCTTTAAGGGAGGGAGAGACTAGTCCCGACCACTACCATCCCTCCCCTCCCCCAGAATTCAGGGGATGACCATCGCAGGGGGTAGGGTCCCCTGGAGCCACTGGCCCCAAATGGGGTCGGGCCTCCAGCCCTGCACAAGGGTGTCTGGGGCGGAAGGGCCTTTGAAAATTCCAAGCTGATGGTTCCCATGGGGACTGATTTCTTCACCAGTAACCACAAGCAAGGCCGGGAGAGGGGGGAGGGCAGGAGAAGGGGGGTGGGTTTGCACAGCTGTCAGCATCTGGGTTGCAGGGCTGGATTGCTCTGCCTCAGGCTGCTGTTCAGATTTGCTAAAGAAATCCACTAAGTATGACTTTCCCAGAGTTGGGGGGCAGGGGGGTCTCTGCTTGGGATGGGGGGAGGGAGACAAAGGGGGATCCCCATTAGGATCTGGGTGGAGGGGGGTACATCTGGACATTGCTTGGAGGTGGAAAGTAAGGGTGCCCAGAAGGAAGGTTTGGGGAACACTGTTAAGGAGTGTACGCATTTACCAGAACTGGGACCCCCTTTTTCAGATAGGGAAACTGAGGCTCATTGGCAGGTCACACAACTAGGAAGCAGCAGATCTTTCTACTCTAAATCCAGTGCCTTTTCCAACACCACAGAGCTAACCCATCTGATCATCACCTTCTCAGGGAAGGCGCTCAGTTCTCAATGACTAACAATTATCTTGGGCCTCACCATAGCTTTCCCAATGGGTACAATTACATAGAGTAATTTTCAGGCCTGAGGCATTTGAAAATTTGGGCTCTTTATATTACCCAATGAAAACACAGGCTCTTAATTAAAATACACCATCTTTGAACATCACCCTGCAGGTATCTGGAATACTAAGCTTAGGGTCATAGGGTCCCAGTCTCAAAGATTTAGAGGATATCAGGACTTTGGACTGAGTCCATTCCCCTCCCCCACCTCATTTTTAGGAAACAGGACTAGAGAGCTTAAATGATTTATTTGCCCAAACTCACACAGGCAGCAGCTGGGACGCAAACCCTGGTGTCTGAATCCCAATTCTGACACTATTGGCATGAACTTGGAAAATTCATTAATAATCTGAGCCTACCACTGGGACTGTAGTAAAATAAAATAAAAATACTGACCCATGCCTTTAAATCATATAGAAATGGGAACTTCAGATGGAATAGCTTCTCAATTACATTTTGGGCCTTGGGGGCCTGTAAGTCAAGACTATGTTGTCCAGTGTTTAACAACCAGCTGTCTAGGTGGAGAAAGGTCTGCACTTTTAAGTTTAATCTGCATTTTTAACATCCACCCCCCAACACTTTCTTAAGTCTAGACAATCAAAAATAAAATAAGTCCAGAATCATGACATTTGCCGACTTATCGGGAATAAAATGGTCATGTGGAATAAAAATTTAACATTCATAAACAACTGGCTCCCTCATGAATCCCTGATATTCTGAGAGTTTAAGTTTCTCTTCCACCCCAACTTCTCCACTAGCTGTGCCTGCTCTTGTGGCCATGGCGCTCCTTCTGGACACATTGTTTACTTTTTGTCACAACCACCCACCGGGCTGGGTCCTCGTGCCATTGCAAGGCAATGCTGATCCCAAAGTTCGAATCCTAGATTAGTCAGGCCTTTCTGAGGCATCTGCTGGCCAATGTGGCCAACCCACTTTTTTGTAGCTTTGTAAAAGTGCTAACTTAGCACAGTGTCTGGAACATAGTAGGTGCTTACTAAATGTGTGTTTCCTTTCTTTCTTTCTCTCTTCCTTCCTTCCATGGCAAGAATACTAGTCTGGAAGTCAAGGAACCTCAGTCAGAATCTAGGTCTGGGTTTGAGGTGCTTGCTAGTTGTGTGGTATGGTTAATGTGTATGTGTAAGAGCGAGACAGAGACAGAAGCAGAGACAGAGAGAGAGAAGGAGACAGAGACAAAGAAGGGGAGAGAATAGAGGAGGGAAAAGAAGGGGAAGAAAGAAAACAGAGAAGAAGGGGAGAGAGGAAGGGGAGAGAGAGAGAGAGAGAGAGAGAGAGAGTGAGTGTAGGGGAGGGAAAGAGGATGTAAGAAGGAAAAAGAGAAACAGAGAGAGATAACGACTGAGAGAGAGACAGAAACAGAGACAGAGACAGAGACAAAAAAAGACTTCTGTCTTCTTTTCTGTCAAAGAGAGACTATGATGGAACCACTTAGTCTGAGATTTCAATTAACATCCCCTCTAAAATTAGGGTCATGATGCTTGTGCTATTGATCTTACAGAGTAGTCGTAAGGAAACCACTTTGCAAACATCCATTCTTAAGGTGTCTCTGCCATTCAAAGGAACTCAATAGCTACTGCAGTCCCAGTCCCCTCATTTTAGAGATCAGGACACTGAGACCTAAGGAAAATTAAGTAACTTAGCCAAGATTCTACAGGGTGATTCAAAGCCAGATTCTCTGACTCCGAGGACACTCGGTGCTACCTCCACTAGATCAGGCCTTACTACTTCTCTTCCCCCCCCCTCAAAAATGATTTATTGTTAGACAGTTGGGAAGCCTTGAGAGAATAGAAAGCTCTAGACTTGAATGAAGAGGCCTGAGTTTGAATTTTGCATTAGTTTCTTCCTAATAAGTTGCTTACCTTCACTCTGATTCAGTTTCCTCACTTGTAAATTGGGATACAATAGCACTCCCTCACGGGATTATTGTAAGCATCAAATGAGATGGCATAAAGTGCTTTGCAGACCTTGAAGGCTCTACATAAATGCAAGTTATTATACCGAGCACATACAACATTCCCCTACTAGCAAGTGGAAGATACTAGAGCTCCATGATAGCTGTTTTCAAATAGGTGAGAGGTTGTTACATGGAAGATTATCACATGAAAATTAGATTTGATCCATTTGGCTCCCAGGGGCAGAACCAGGAGCAATGAGGGAAGTTATAGCAAGACCAATATTAGTTCCATGTAAGGAAGATAATTCCAAATACTCAAGCATACTTTCCACTGTTTGACTTCACCCTGCTGCCTCAGTTTCCCCATCTATAAAATGAACTGGAGAAGGAAATAACCAATTCCAATATCTCTGTCAAGAAAATCCTAAATGGGGTCATGAAGAGTAGGACATGACTGGAAAATGACTTACCAGCAGAAAGAGCTGGGCAACAGTGAAAATATGCTGCTTTAGGAAGTAGTGAATTCCCCTTCACTGAAAGGCTTTAAATAGAAGGCTGGAAACCATACAATCATGGATCTAAATCTGAAAGGGACGTTAAAAACCACCTAGTCCAACCCCTCATTTTTTAGATGAAAAAAACTAAGGCTTGGTGAAGTTGTTCTTTTTCCAAGGTAGAATCAGAAGCAGAATTTGAATCCAGGTCCTCTAACTTGTCAGAGATGTTTTAGGAAGAATTTTTGTTTAGGGGGATTAGGTAGTCTCCAAGCTCATTCCCCTGTGATGTTCTGTGCTCCTATTGGAAAAACTCTCATAATTTCTAACCCTTGGGCTTCTTGGAATCCAGACCAATGGCAGTAAGTCCTAGATACAGGTGGTTCCCGGGATACTTCCTGCAACCAGGTAAACCTAACAGCTGCCCATCTTCTCCCCCAGGATGTCTTCCTGAACCCTGATTGGCATTTCTGACAGTTCTTGGACCACTGGAGTCTTCTCAGCAGAACATCGATCAGGGAGACCAAGAGCTAAGTCCCGGGGCCTAGGAAAAATCCGTAAGTCCAGGGTGGGGATCCTCAGGCAGGGCTTGAGTTAAGTTACTCTTGAGGATGTATGTTGGGTCATGTTGGGAGGTTGGGGAGGGGCTAGGGCTCTTGCCTCCAGCAAGCAAAGCCTTTCCTTCTCCTGAGATTCTCCATGGAAGAGAAATCAATCATTAATGTGGTTAAGCAGGGCGCGGCTGCCCTTTGCTCCATCTGACAGGACAGATGGAATGGGCAGAGGGC
This sequence comes from Sarcophilus harrisii, assembly GCF_902635505.1. Classification (NCBI taxonomy): domain Eukaryota; kingdom Metazoa; phylum Chordata; class Mammalia; order Dasyuromorphia; family Dasyuridae; genus Sarcophilus; species Sarcophilus harrisii. The sequence goes on along the minus strand of NC_045428.1, from coordinate 568,075,569 downwards.
GTTTCTAGTACCACATCCTGGTCCCCCGAGGCCTTCTCAGAACCTCAGTGGGTCACTTTGGAGCTCCTGGCTCGTATTTTATTCTATGAGAAGACAAAGGGTAACGGCAAGAACAGAAGTTTTTGAGAAATCTACTGCTGCTTAGGAGAGGAATGAGTAAATCAAAGGAAATAATAATTTTGTGCCAATATCTCTCTTGCTATCCCATGCTATTGGAGGCAACTGTAACCTGATAAGAATAAAAAAACAAAACAAAACATTTTTTTCCTATTTGGTAATCAATGTTACGTGACTTGCTCAGGGTGATATAACTAGCAAGTACCTGAAGTATCTGAACTCGGGTTCTCCTGACTCCAGGGCTGGTGCTCTAACCACTAAACTACCTAATTGCCCTGATAATAGAGTCTTAGGGGTTTAGCAGGGTTCCTCAAACTTTTTAAATAGGGGGCCAGTTCACTGTCCCTCAGACTGTTGGAGGGCCGGACTAGAGTAAAAACAAAACCTTTGTTTTGTGGGCTTTTAAATAAAGAAACTTCATAGCCCTGGGTGAGGGGGATAATCGTCCTCAGCTGTTGCATCTGGCCCTCGGGATGTAGTTTGAGGACCCCTGCTTTAGAGCAATAAAAACTTGACATCAAAACCTGCCACTGACCTTTACTTAGCTGTTTGACATTTGACACTGAAGAAGTCATCTAACTTCCAGCTCTCTTGAGCAACTCATTAAAACTTATCTCTAAGGTGAAGATGATTCACTATTAGGAAATTCCTACTCTGGGACTTTTTTTTTTACAATGACAAACTGACACCTGCCCCAGCACACCACATTCCCTTTCTTTATGATCATAACTAATTTAGTAACTGTTTGGACATGTATACTAATGTTGTATTTAACATATAATTTAAGCTATTTAACATGTATTGGTCAACCTGCCATGGAGGGGAGAGGGGGAAGGAGGGATAAGTTAGAACAAAAGGTTTGGCAGTTGTCAATGCTGAAAAATTACCCATGCATATAACTTGTAAATAAAAAGTTATAATAAAAAAAAAAGTGCTTTAGGACTGCAAAGTATCACAGAATATAGAATGCTAGAACTGGGAAAGGCCTACAAACCCAGAAAATCAGAATTAGAATCCATTTAAAACACAGGCTGTTGTAGCTGGGAAGGGTCTTAGAATACAGAATGTCAGAATCAGAAGGAAGTTTTAGACACCTTCTGATCTAGAGATTTTTCACCTAGGCTTCACGAGTGGATTTCAAGGGGTCTGTGAACTTAGATGGGGGGAAATTACCTCATTATTTTCACTAACTTTGAATTGAAATTTAGCATTTTTCAATTATAAACTAAAAAACAACCAACCAACCAAAAAAAAAGCTATTCAGGAAACAATAATAGCTAGTACTTCTACAGAGCTTTAAAGATTGGGAAGCTTTATATAATTATTATCTTATGTGAACTTCACAACAGCTCTAGGAGTTATTAATATCCTCACTTTCTAGATGGGCAAACTAAGGCAGAGAGAGATGAAGTCACTTGCCTGTCTGTGGTCATATAAGTTAGTAAATGCCTGAGGCTGGATTTGAATTCAGGTCTTCTGACTCCAGATTTAGTCTTTTATTAAATAGTCAGACTGACAGGGGAAAAAAATCCAATTCCTTCATTTGACAGATGAGAATAATGAAATCCAGGAGAACTTAAAAAGTCATTTATCATTGTTTAGCCATTTCAGTCTTGTTCAGCTCTTTGTGATTCTATTTGAGGTTTTCTTAGCAAAGATACTGCAGGGGTCTTCATATTTCCTTCTCCAGCTCATTTTACAGATGAGTAAACTGAGGCAAACAAGGTAAAGTGACTTGCCCACAGTACTATGGAAGATTAATCTTCCCGATTTCAGACCCAATGCTCTATCCACTATGGCGCCCTCTAGCCATTCTAAGGTCATTGGTCTAGTAAATGTTTACACTGGGTTTGGACCCAGGTTTTCTGATCCTAGACTCAAAATGTATTTGTTTGTTTGCCCACCCTACATCTCTCCCAAGTTTTTTGAGGGGAGGATCTGTACTAATTAACCCTAACATCAAGCACATTACATTACATACATTCAGCACAGATTGTTTTGAATTGCCTGCTCACATTTGAATTTGACCTCCTACCATTTATTCAGTGCTTGCAAGTCATAGCAACCTTGTATAACAGACAGTGCAGCTCGTATTATATCCATTTTCAGATGAGAAAACCAATGTTCTGACAGGCAAAGCATCAGGAGCAACAGTTTTGGAGGAAAGATGCTTCTCTCTTTCTTGAGGGAGAAGCCCTAGAATCTATCAGAGATTGTATGTGTCTGAATCTGTACATGCATGTGCCGACATTTCTGAAAGTGTGTGTGTGTGTGTGTGTGTGTGTGTATTTGTGTATGCAGCCTTGAAGCTTGAGCTCTCTTGGAACAAAACTGCTACTAGACAATTAGATCAGAGCCAGATTATGGAAGGATGGAAGGAAAGAAGGATAGAAAGAAGAAAGGAGAAAGGGAGGGAAGGAGAAAAAAAGAAAGGAGGAGAGAGAGGAAGAAAAGAAGGAAGGAAGGAGGGAGACAGGAAGGAAGGAAGGAGGTGGGAGAACCTAGATAACAGAGTGGCTAAAGCAATGACCCTGAAGTCAAGAGACCTGTGTTCAAATTCAGACCTCAGATACTTAACACTAGCTGTGTGATCCTGGGCAAGTCACTTAACCCAATTGCCTCTCCTCCTTCCAAAAACAGGAGAGAAAGAAGGAAGGAATGAGGAAAGAAAAGAAGGGAGGTGGGAGGGGAAAAGGGGGAGGAAAAGAGGGAGGAAAAGAGGGAGGGCAGAAAGAAGAAAAGAAGAAAGGCTGGAGGGAGGTAGGAGAGAAGGAGGAAGCAAAGTAAAAAAAGAAAGGGGTGGGGAGGAGGAAGGATACACTTTTTAAGCATCTACTCTGTGCCAGGCTCTATGCTCAATGCTTTTCAAACTTTCTCATTTGATGCTCACAACCACCTGATGGTTCAAGATGCTTGAATGCCAGCACCAGGAGTCTGCCTTTTGTCCCCTCGGCAAGAGGGAGCCATGGAAGGTTTGTGAGCAGAGGAATCCTAGGATCACACAGGGTGTTAAGCGGCTCTGGGCAGGGAGAGGTCCTTCCTCGAGACCATTAATTCTTCTTTTTACCTTAGCTGAGCTCCGAGGGAATAGCCCGAGGCAGATGATGGCCACTAAGCCGGAGAAGAGGATGGCCTCCTCCATCTTCATCACCCTGACTCCCCCTCGCCGGGACACAGCCACAGTGGCCGAGGGGAAGCAGCCGGCCAGTTCCAGCCGGGCCAGGGAGCCTGCCTCGCCCAAGAAGCCCCCCAGTGACTTTCTCGTGAACAGACGGGACCCGCGCATCCCCAGCATCCCTGCCTCTGCCCCGCCGCCACCCGTTCTTCTGCCTAATGGAGGTGAGACAGAACCCGGGCCAAAGAGGCGGGAAGACCGAGGGGAGGGGCAGCCTGGGAAAGAGCTATGCAGGGCTCATCGAGCAAGCATTTACCAGCTGCTGTAGGCGGGGAGAATAAGCATCTATATAACACCTACTGTGTGCTAAGCACTTTCCCCAATATTTCACAATATTATTATCCCATTTTAGGAAGGAAGGAAGGAAGGAAGGAAGGAAGGAAGGAAGGAAGGAAGGAAAGGAAGGAAGGAAGGAAAGAAGGAAGGAAGGAAAGAAGGAAAGGGAAGGGAGGGAGGGAGGGAAGGAGGGAATGAAGGAAGGAAGGAAAGAGGGAAGGAAGAAAGGAAGGAAGGAAGGAAGGAAGGAAGGAAAGGGAAGGGAGAGAGGGAGGGAAGGAGGGAATGAAGGAAGGAAGGAAAGAGGGAAGGAAGGAAGGAAGGAAGGAGGGAGGGAGGGAGGAAGGGAGGGTGGAGCAAAAGCAAATAACTGTCTGCTGCAGAGGCTAGAATGAGAAGTTGTTCCTGGAAGAAGGAGACCCTCCAATTCTACTAATCCATACTTCCTTGGTGCCCTGCCCCCCAGGAGGATGAGTAATACTGTCAGGTGCTTTTCCCCTCTCTATTCTGGAAAAGGTTGAGCTGAAATGCAGAATGGAAGGGCAGTTGGGAGAACTGAGGAGCTGGAGCCTGGGCAGGAGGAAGAACACAATCTAAAGAGAGACAAGGACAGCAGCTGGGAGACTGACAGGGAGAGTAGTCTGGCAAGGACTTTCTGCTGACAGCAGCTGTGCCCTGGCCTCCTCCCCTCCCCAGTGGGGTCTCCAGGCCCAGCCTGAGCAGCTGCCTAACCCTGGAGTGGAAAATGCCTGTGACCAGAGCCAGGGGCTGCAGCTGGGGAGAGGAGCCCGGGGGCAGAGGCTCCAGCCTCGGGGTCCTTGTTGGGAGAGAGCTTTGGGAATGTGCTAAATTGGGTGTGTTTTATATGTCTGTGTGTGTGCGAGTGTGTAATCTATGTGTAAGGTATATTTATATAGTATTGTGGGGTGTGTTGTATAGATGCTTGTGTGAACTATGTGCATGTAGCATATATTGGGCACTTGCAGTAAATTATGTGTGTGCGGTGGGTAGAGCAGGTGGGGGTGTCTGCAGTGTGTGTATAGTGTGTATGTGGGGGCGCGCTGTGTGCTGGTGAGTAATGTTTGTGTGGTGTATTGTAGCGTGTGGGTGTGCGAGGTATGTGTGTGTTGTGTGTATGTATTATGTGTACGGAGTAAATCGATGTGGTGGATTTAATGAATGGAGTATATGTATGTTTTGTGTGTGCAGCGTGTGTGGTGGGTCATGAACATGCTCCTGTGTGATGAGCAGTATGGGGGGAGGTGTATGAACAGGCAGTGATATCAGTGGTGGAGAGATGACCAAACCTCCCCCCTCAGTGAGCACCCAGAAGGCCTTCCGGTGAGGGGATTCCCACCTCCCGCCTCCTGCCAAGCTCCGATGTCTTGGATGTGTTCGGCCCCTTAAATTGCTTTGCTTTGATTCTCACAACCACCTCCTGAGTTAAGGAGTGAAATCTTTTTATTCCCATTTTACAGACGAGGCAGCTCACAACATAAAGGACATCACTTGACAATAGTCACAGTGGCCAATAAGGATGTCACAGGCAGGATTTGAACTGGGGTCCCCCAATTTTAAATCAGACTCTGTTTCCCTGCAATTCATTCGTTCAGACGTTTAGTCCATGAAGCAATTTTCATCAGTCGTTTTTCAGCTGAGGTTTACTCCTGCAACCTCATTTGGGGTTTTCTTGGCAAAGATACCGGAGTAGTTTGCCATTCTCTTCTCCAGCTCATTTTACAAACAAGGAAACTGAGGCAAACAGGACCATGTAGCTTGTAAGTGTCTGAGGCTGGATTTGAACTTGGAGAATTTTTCTGACTCTTACACCCAGTGCTCTATGTGGTTTAGTGCCCCTTCGCTGCCTAGAGATCTTAGGCAAGGAGATTCGTTTAGAGACTATTATAAGAGTTTTGAAATTCCTTTCCCTGTCCTTCCGCCAAGGCCAGATTGTTTTGCCAAGAAGTAATTTAGCTGGGTGATCCTCTTAGCCTTCAAGTCCCTTCCCAGCTCTCAACCTCAGTTTATTCATCTGTAAAATGGGACTTATGGACTGGGTGACCCCCAGCTCTAAACCCAGGGATGCCCATGCCTCAATAGAATGAAAAGATCCAGAGCTCTTCAACCAGAGAAGATCTGGCTTCAAAATCCATTTCTATTTATGAGCTTGGACAAATCCCTCACCTCCCAGAGCCTCAGTTTCCTCATCTGTAAACTGAGATGGATGGCCCCGATCACTCCGGAGGCGCCCCGCAGGTGCAGGCCTGTGACCGTTTGGGGGAGCGGCTGAGCTATAGTGGTGACATCATAAAAACAAAGGCAGACCCATGGGCTAGTTCCCACCATCCCTCCCTCGGGGCTCTGAGAGCAGCTCCTGGGGCAGAAGGCCCCATGCCCCCAGGGGGCAGCCTGACCCTGCTTCAGGACTGGCCCGGGCCCAAGCCCCCGGGTTAGTCCCGGCAGGCGGCCTGGGGGGCTCCCTCCTCGCTGGTTATTTCCCTGAGCTGTGATTTCCCATCCATCCCATCTGTCTGGCTCGGGAGGTAGCTCTGCCGATCATTCACCCGCTGGCATTTGTTCCCACAGCAATTACCCGCCATTGTTGTGGCAACCTGGCAGATGCCGGGCGCGTGGCTGTGAGGAAGGCTCCCTAGTGTTAATTACAGCCGGGGCGATTGTTAGGAAACAAAGGGAGGAGGTTCCCAGTGGCTGCGGGACCACAAATTAATCCTGCTCGTCCTGTCCCCTTATTCCCGAGCTTCCTAGAGAGACACAATAGTGAGAGAGAGGCAGGATCTCTGGGCTTCCACCCCCTCCCAGTCAGCAGCCAGACCCTCTTCTGTTCTGGGAGACCTTGGGCAAGTCCTTCCAAGTCCACCCCTGTCAAAAATGATCTCTTTGAAGGCCCCCTTAACTCTAACATTCTATATTCTATGGCCCCTCCCAGTTCTGTCATTCTATGTTCTAAGGGCCCTCCCAGCTCTGACCTCCTGGGTTCTAAGGGTCCTTTTAGTTCTGACATCCTGGGTTCTAAGGTTCTAGGATATCCTGTATTCTAGTTCTGACATTCTATGTTCTAAGGAGGCATTTCATTATCCCTTCAGAGAGAAATACTAAGAAGATTGGATTTGGGGAGCGGGATTTGATGGGGAAGAGAAAGAGGTCTGAGGGTTGATGCTGCCAGTGCCAGGAAGGCCTTGATGGCATGATACACCTGGGGGGTGGGGGGAGGTCGGGGGTATCCAAGACAACCTTTTTCCTCATTTCACCAGAAATCAATCCCTTCCCAAGAAAGTCTTGTCTCCATCTTGCTCTTCCTATCTCTTGCAGGCTCATCCCTCCCTCCTCCAGCTCCAGATCCTGAGGACAACTTTCCTGATCTGGATCTCCTCCCTCCTCCACCACCCCCTCCAGCCTTCCTGCTGCCACCAGATGAGGAGGCTCTCGCCCAGGGAGCAGATTCACTCTTGGAAGACCTACAGCAGCTGCATGTGGTCCCTCCACCTCCCCCTTCACAGGTACCACAGTCCTAGGAGCCTCCCTGCCTCCCCTGAAGCCTTTTTGGCGATGAGGCAGGGCCTGGGTGGGCAAAGGCAGAAGGCTAGATCCTTGGCCTTGGAGACTCTGTTAGACCCATTCCTTAACCTCCCAGGAACTCCTAAAGCCTTATAAATGGAGGATGTCCTATGCTTATAAATGCCCTAAAGAAGGGGAGCCCATGCTTTTCCCCATCATCCTTTCCAAACTCTAATAAAAATAATATGAAAGTTATAGTGAAAATAGTAATAATAATCATCATGATGATAATATATGAGTCACTCACATTCCTTCCTTATCAAGTAATTTATATCCTTACCTCATTGCATATTTACAATGGCCCAGGGAAGTTTGTGGTGGGGCAAATATTTTTATTCCCGTAAAATAGACGAAGAAACTGAGCCAAGAGACGTGAAATTATTTGCCCAAAGTCACATAGTTTATAATGTAATCTGGGACTCAAACCCACTCTTGGCTCTTTAGTTCAGGCCTCTTTCCACTATACCACAATCCTCACTGTTTGGAAGATATTCCTCTTGTCTTTCTAGAACTTCCTATGCAAAAAAGAAACCCTCTGTTTCTTAATCTGCAAATGAGACAGTTGGAATAAATAATCTCTAAAGTTCTTCCCAGTCCTGAAATCCTGTGTCCTAAGGGTCTTCCCGGTTTTGATACTCTTAGGTTCTAAGGGCCCTCCCAGCTCTGACATTCTGTGTTCTAAGGGTCCTCCCATCTCTGACCTCCTGTGTTCTAAGGGTCTTCCTGGTTCTGATACTCTTAGGTTCTAAGGATCCTCCCAGCTCTGACATCCTGGGTTCTAAGGGCCCTCCCAGCTCTGAGATTTTGTGTTCTAAGGGTCCTCCCAGCTCTGACACTCTATATCCTAAGGACCCTCTCAGCTCTGATATTTTAGGTCCCATGCAATCTTTTTTGGGCAGTCCGGTAAAACCTAGGGGACTCTTTTCAGAATAAGTGCTTAGTTATTTGTTTTAAGTTCATAATTTAAGGAAATAATAAATTGCAGTCCCCAAAATGTTCTTTTTTCCATCTCAGTTTACGGACTCTTTTGGGGTCTGTAGACCCTGGACTTAGAACCCCTATTCTCAGCTCTGATATTGTGTTCAGGTCTCTTCCAATTCTCTACAAGTCTTTGAAAAAGTCTGAGTCTTGTTCTTGGCCCCAGAGAGCGTGACTGAGCCATGAGAAGTATTCTTGGCCCTAGAGAGCATGACCGAGCCATGGGAAGACACAAACTGAGGCCTGATGCCAGGAAATACTTCCTGTGGAACTCCCCCCCTCCACTGACCATCCCCAGGCCAAGATCAGATGACCCCTCCTCTGTTCTATGGGGCTAGCTTGTTGCTGGTTCCCTTCCAAGGATGAAATTCTGTGATTAGAACATTCTGCATCTTCAGGGCCCTTCCAGCTCAGACACTGCTTGCTCTGGGATGTCACAAAATCCATTTCTCTTGCTTTGAACTCAGCGGAGGGAGGAACCCTCTGGCTTCCCAGCCATCCTACGATACCAGAACCACTTTAGCTTGTGTATAAGGGGAAAGAGGCTTGGAGAACGGAGGGGCGAGAAGTGCCCACTTGTCTGCTGGAGTGGGCTCAGGGCAAAGGGCTTGGCAAAAGCCAAGTCTTGGGCACTTTCCTGGGAACTGGGACTCATGTGGTGTTAGAGAAGAGGCTGGGCTGAAAGCAGGAGTCGGTTCTAGTCCTAATTCTGCCCCCAATTTGTCCAATGAAGTAGTCACTTCTCCCACCTCCCTCAGGGCCCCTGTTTTCCTCTCAATAAAATGGAGATCATAGTGGGCACCAGGCCAGAATTAGAGTTCCATTGTAATGGACGTACTTTGTCCCTGCAGAGATGGGAAGGCATTCATTGAGGCAGGGCATCAGGCCATCTGCTGTTGGAGGTAATGCACGTCTCCTTACTAGGACCTATAAGGATCCGTTTTTTCCTTTTTGTCTCCATATAGGTCCTTCCTGAGTCCCGCCAGCTCAAGCCCCGGCCCAATCACCTCAAGGGGGCACAGGAAGAGCTGCCGCCACCTCCTGAAGAGCCAAACCGCATCCCAGCCAGGGAGGAGTCTACAGGTAACCCCATGGGTACTGGGCAGTGACCAGAGCCTTCCCGGGCAGTCAGGTCCTGGGACTTTCCTTGCTCTGTCCTGAAACAGCTGGAGGGACTGGGAATAGAGCGAAGGGGGTGCTTGTCACTCTCCATGCGGGAGAGGCCTGAAAGGCACTTCTGCTCCCTAGCACTGAGGAGGGCAGCTCAGAGGTGGGTGCGGCCAGGGGGCTTTTCTTCTGACGAGTCACATGATCTTGGACAAGTCCCATCAAGGACCCAAGCTTAGCTTTCCCTCTTAAAAAAGTGTTGGAAAGTGTCGATTCCTAAGGTTCTTTCTAACCCTGATATTCTGCATTCTAAGAATCCTCCCAGCTCTCACATCTGTGTTCTAAGGGCCCTCCCAGCTCTGACCTCCTGGGTTCTAAGGGCCCTCCCAGCTCTGACCTCCTAGGTTCTAAGGGCCCTCCCAGCTCTGACATGCTCTGGCCCTCCCAGCTCAATAAGTTCTCTGAATTCTCTGTTTTTTCCAATAATTCCTGTCTGGAAAAATATTTGACACAGTTCCCCTAAGAAAAGTGCCCTCAGCCAGGAAAGCCTGGAACCTTCATAAGATTTGGAGCCAAATGAGGTCTTAGCTGTGGTCCCATCCACCCCCTTCAGCTCTTGGTGGAGCCAGGATACACACCAGGATCCTGTAGTGTGGTCAGTGGCAGAGCCAGAAGCAGAAGCCGTGTCTCCTGACCAAGCTGCAGGATCTTTCCTCCATTCTGCACAACATCCTCTCTCTGTCCATATCCATGGTTCTCTCCTAATGGTTATTAGTTCTTTGCAAGGCTACCTCTCATTATAAATGACATCCTTCCTTTGCCTTACCTAGAACAAGGCCGGGTTCTTTGCACTTTTTTTTAATTAAGGGCACTCTGGTGCATTGGGAAAGGTTTTGTATTCACTCACGATGGGCTCCTGACTGTCCCTCTGTCTCATCCCCCAGACATCTGTGCCTTCTGCCACAAGGTAGTGTCCCCCCGGGAGCTGGCTGTGGAGGCCATGAAGAGACAGTATCACGCCCAGTGTTTCACGTGCAGGACCTGCCACCGACAGCTGGCGGGCCAGCGCTTCTACCAGAAGGATGGGCGGCCCCTCTGTGAGTCCTGTTATCAAGTAAGTCTCCCTGTTTGGCCCTTGGGGAAGGCTGCTATTGAAGGGGACAATGAGAGAAAAGACAAAGACTCATAGGATCATTGATATAGAACTGGAAGAGACCTTTGAGGACACCCTAAGAGTCCACCCTCATTTTACAGATGAGGAAACCGAGTTACAGAGCAGTAGCAGGGGCTGGTCCAAGTGTATTTCTGGTACTTGGAGACCTTCCAGAGGAGGATACAGGGCTTCTTGTCAGCACCTGGGTAAACTGGGATGCTTACTGCATGGGGGGGCTAGTTAGATGGCTTCTGAGGTGTCTTCCCTACCCAAAATGCTTTGATTCTTTAGAAAAGCAAAAAGAGCAAAATCAAATAAATAAATGGAAGGGAGGGAGGGAGGAAGGAAGGAAGGAAGGAAGGAAGGAAGGAAGGAAGGAAGAGGAGGGAGGGAGAAAGGGAGAGAAAGGAAGGAGGGAGATAGGGAGAGGAGGGAGTGAGGGAGGAAGGGAGAGGAGGGAGGGAAATGAAGAAGGGAGGAAGGAAGAAAGAAGAAAAGAAAGGGAGGAAGGAAGAAAAGAAGGATGGAAGGAAAGATCAAAAGAACAAAGGAAGGAATAAAGGAATGAAGCAAGGAAGGGGAAGAGAAGAAAAGAAAGGAAGAGAGAAAGAAAGGGGAGAAGAAGGAGAAAGAGAGATTGAGATATTCAGATTCTTTACTTTAAATAAAACCTTCAGAAAAGATTCAGCCTTTCTCTTGGCCTCCTCCACTATGCTTTGGTGGATAGCATGTTGGACTTGTAGACAAGAAGTCCCTGAGCAAGGGACTGAGAAAAGATATGAACTCAGATCTTCTTGACTACCAATCCCTTGCTAACTATGTAACCATGGACAAATGACTTAACCTCTTTCAGCCTCAGTTTCCTGTTCTATAAAATAGGTTTAATAATAGCACCTCCTCTGTAGGGTTGTTATGAGGATCAAGTGATATAACATTTGTAAAGCACTTTGTAAGTCCTGGATGTGATTTTGTTATGGCTTGATGACAAGAAAGGAAAGACAGGGGAAGATGAATGCACTTGGGGAGAGAGAAGAAAAAGAAAGAGTAGGAAAAATGATTTCTTAATTATGGTGCATTGGTAGATCCCTACACATACAAACAAGAAGGAATGGGAGGACACAACCTCTTCCTCATCTAAACTAGCTAAAGGAAGGAAGAATACACACACACACAGGTGTAAATGCACACATAAACATACACATATCTAGATGTGTGTGCACACATGCACACGTGTATATAGTAAACACACAAGCACCATATATATGCAAGTCTATACTTATTAACATGTACACATATACACACATGCACAAACATACATGTGCACATACAGATATATATACACACACAAGATCATGTAATATATTTTATTCAGAAACTTATTTCATTCCACAGAAAAGTCAGAGAGAAAGGGGAAAAACAGGGAGAGGAATTAGAGGGACAGCAGATCAAGGGAGGGATTAGTTCTGAGAAAAACAAACTAAGAATATAAAAAATATATCAATAGCTTTTTTTGAGGTAGCAAAGAATGGGAATTGAAGAGGGTGCCCATTAATTGGGAAATGGCTGAACAAGTTATGGTTTATAAATATGATGGAGTAGTATTGTGCCATAAGGAATGAGGAAGGGGATGGTTTCAGAGAAACTTGTATGAACAGATTTAGGGTGAAGTGACCAGACGTGCAACCCTGACAGCAGCAATATTGTAAAGACAAATAACTCTGAAAGACTTAGGAACTCTGATCACTGTAATGACCCATCACAATTGCAGAGGGTTATTAATTTTTTTATTTTTTTAAACTTTTTATTTTCAAAACACATACACGGATAATTTTTTTAACATTGACCCTTGCATAGCCTTGTGTTTCAGATTTTCCCCTCTTCCCCTCACCCCCTACCCTAGATGGCAAGTAATACATGTTAAAACATGTTAAAATATGTTAAATTCAATATGTATAAACATATTTATACAATTCTCTTGCTGCACAAGAAAAATCAGATCAAAAAGGAAAGAAAATGAGTAAGAAAACAAAATGCAAGCAAATCATAGCAAGAAGAGTGAGAATGTTATGTTGTAATCCACACTCAGTTCCCACAGTCTTCTCTCTGGGTAGAGATGGCTCTCTTCATCATTGAAGATCATTGGAACTGGTCTGAATCATCTCATTGTTGGAAAGAATCATGTTCATCAGAACTGATCGTCCTATAACATTGATGTTGCCGTGTACAATGATCTCCTGGTCCTTGCAGAGGATTATTGAGGAAACATGCTACTTACTTCCTGATAGACTCAGAGTGCAGAATATCATATTTTTTCCAGTCATGCCCATTGTAAAACTTTGTTTGGATTGCCTATACATGTTTGTTTATGTTTAAAATAATATTTGATTTTCTTTAGTTCTCAAGGGAAAGGAAGAAGGGAGGGAGAAAATGGGGGAAGGAGGAGGGGCAGGGGTTGAGTGGGAAAGTGAAAGAGCAAATTTTTGCTAATTGAAAAAAATAGGAGAAAAGGGATTCGTAAATCTTAAAACACTATATAAATGTTAACTATTATGATATTTGTCCTTTTTTTGTTAGAAAGGAAAATTTTACAATAATCACACCCCTCCATCCATTTCAACATCCAGGGAGCCCCCCAAAATAAGCCTGAAATAGTAACACAATGGAGAACTGGATTTGTAGTCATAAAGTCTGCGACTTTTTCTGGACCTGTTTCCATATCTGTAAAATAATAAGATTAGTCAAGTTCCCATATAGTTCTAAATCTGATGACTCAAAGAACTCCTGTCATCCCCTTCCTCTGTCTTTTCTGGGGCAGCCCCCCGCCATCAGCCCCTTCTTCAGTTGTGGCTCTCTTCCCCCAGGACACTCTCGAGAAGTGTGGCCGGTGCCAGACGGTGGTCCAAGAACACGTCATCCGAGCTCTGGGCCAGACCTTCCACCCAGACTGCTTCACCTGTGTGGTGTGTTCTCGGCGCATTGGGGATGAGAGCTTTGCCTTGGATGAGCAGAATGAAGTTTATTGTTTGGATGACTTCTACAGGTACAGTTCCATTGGGAGCTAGGATGGTGGGAAGGAGAGAGCAGCCCATGTAAGGCCACTAGAGTGAGAAGAAAATGGAAGGAACCGAAAAAGAGAAGCTGGGGGAGAAGGGGGGGAGACAGAAAACATGATCCCTGGCTCCAAGGATTTGAAGGATTGTCATTCTACAAAACAAGGAACATGGAGGAGAAGGTATACAAACATTCAAATGGATTAGTGAAGTTCCAGGAGGGAACTTCTGGGGCAGAGATTGCAACCCATCCACACCTGTCCATTCTGGATAACTCTTCCTTTGTCTCCCCGTAAATTTCCACAGGGGCTCTTCCTAATGTTCTGGAGCTCTTTTTTGATTTCTTCTGGAACTGTCTCTGTTATCCTTTGATCTAACCATGTGACTTTTTTCTTAAATTTTTAAAAATTTTATTTTAAAATTTAAAATAAATTTATTATTATTTTTAATATAACCCAGGTTAGAAGTACAGATATACCTCCTGGCCAGTTCCCACTGCTGATCAGCACAGGAGCATTAGACTGGGTCTTTCTGACTGAGACATTTCACCCTTCATGGGGAAACCTGGAGACCTGCTCCCAGGAGCTTCTCCAGACTTAATGAAAAGACATGGTCCACTGCAGCTTGAAATCCCCTGCTCAAAAAATCCACCTGCCTCATCTTCTTCCATGGCAGGGGGATCAGAGACGTGAGCCACCACATCCAGGCAGCCATGTCTTTTTCTGTCCTTGACTCCCTGAAGACATCCTCAACTACAATTCTTCCTCAAGTTTCTCTCTAAGTGAATAGATTTGGGCAGTGAGGTGGCCAAGTGGATAGAACACTTGGCTCTGGAGCCAGGAGGACCTGAGTTCCATTGTGACCTCAGACACTTAACACTGGGCAAGTCACTTAATCACAATTGCCTCAAAAAAAAAAAAAAAAAACTGAATGAATGAATGAATAGCCTTTAATAACTGCCCTAAGGTAATTTCCTCACAGCCACAAGAAAGATCATCCTAAAAAATTAGAGCTAGTTGATAACGAAATACACTACATTGTAATATAACGTAAACAGGAAAGCATAACTTTGTGAAACTTATGTGAAAACTAGATTTGTTACAAGTTCAGGAGACCCCTTAATATTCCTTAACAGGAATGAATTCCCCATCATTTAAAAAAATCTAATTGGATATTTCCTCTTTTTAATTTTTAATCTTTTTAACTAATTAATTTAATATTTTCCCAGTTACATTTAAAACAGTTTTACATATGGTTTTAAAACTTTTGAGTTCCAGATTTTTTTCTTTATCCCCATCCCCAATCCCCATTAAGAGACCACGTGTGAAGTTATGCAAAACATTTCCATAAAAGTCATGTTGTGAAAGACTCTAAAAAAAATCCTCAAGAAAAATAAAGCACACACACACACACACACACACACACACACATACACACACAAAATACTTCAATCTGTATTCAGATACAATCAGTTCCTTTTCTGGGTATGGAAAAGATGTTTCACCATAAGTCCTTCAGAGTTGTTATGGATCCTTGGACAGCTGAGAAGGACAAAGTCATTTACAGCTGATCATCCTGGAACATTGCTATTATTTTGTATACAATCCATTTCACTTTGCTTGAATTTGTGGAGGACTTTCCAGCTATTTTTCTGAGAGCATCCTACTCATCATTTCCCACGGAACAATAACATTTCATCATAATCACAAACCACAATTTATTCAGCCATTTCCCCAATTGGTGGCCATCCTTTCAATTTCCAATTGTTTTGCCCTGAAAAAAGAACTGCTATGAATATTTTTGTACATATAGGTCCTTTTCCTTTTTTGTAAAATCTCTGGAATTCATGCCTAGTGGTGGTGGTGTTAGGTCAAAAGATATGCATGAATTTGTAGCCCTTTGGGCGTAGATCATATCTTTTGATCATTTATCAATAGAGCATGTGAGCTCTCCATCATTGAGGGTATTCAAGAAAAAACTTCTTGGGGCTATTAAAGAAAGGAGACTGTACAGATAGAACTGAGGCCTAGAGTTAATACAACTTGCCCAGGTTGTAAACAGCTTGAGGCAGGATTCTAACCAGTTAACCCAGCTCCAAACCCATTGCTTTTTCTGCTGATTCTGAGTCGGCATGACAAGGACTTAGTCTGACATTTTCATTTTACAGAATAATAAACTGAGGCCCAAGAATTTTCCCAACAGGACACAATTAAGCAGGGAAGAGGAAATTAAAGGGTCAGAGAAGGGAGAGTTGCTTAAGGAAACCAGTGAAAATTATTTGGAACCAGAGGTGATCATCAGAGTTAGTATCTGGAAAAATCTGGTTTTTGTCTTTTGGGAAGTTATCTGAATCAGGATTAGAATTGGGAAACTCTTTCCATTGTACTAGTCAATCAATCAATCAATATTGACTAAGCACCTATATGCCACTGTTTATTAAAGGCTTTCTACACTAGGGGGCACCATAATACATAAAGCACTGAGCTTGGAATCGGGAAACTGATCTTCATGAGTTCAAATTCAGCCTCAGACACTTTCTGGCTATGTAATCCTGGGCAAGTCACTTAACCCTGTCTGCCTCAGTTTTCCCCTCTGTAAAATAGAGAGAAGGAAATGGCAAACCCCTTCAGCATCTTTGCCAAGAAAACCCCAATGGGGTCATGAAGAGTCAGTCATGACTGAATAACTGAACACAGCAGATACTATCTTAAAAACTAGGGAAAAGCAAAAAATAGCCCCAAGGGCTCAAATTCTAATGGTGAAGAAAACATGCAAATAACTAGCTGTGCCCTTGGGATTTAGTCCCTTGTGGACTAAATGGCTGGCAGTCTCACAAGGAAAGCCACTAGCAACTGGGGGACTGAGAAAAGTGAAGATAGTGGCCTTTGAATTAAATCTTAAAGGAAGCCAGAGATTCTTAGAATCAGAGGTGAGAAAGGGGAAGGAGGATGAAGTGTCTGGTGAGCAAGGAAGCCGGTGCCACAGAATTAGAGAATAACTAGAAGGAAGGAAGGTGAATAAAGATGGAAAGGTAGGAAGGGGCCAGGTATGATGAGCTTCAAATGACTACAGGATTTTATATTTGATCCTGGAGGTAATAGAGAGCCACTGAAATTTACTGGGGATTGGGGGGTTGTGGTCAGACCAAGGTCTTTTGAAAATCTCTTTGGTGGATGAATTGAGGATGGGTGGAAATGGAGAGACCCATCAACAGCTTATTGAAGGATCCAGGTGTGAGATGATGAAGGTCTCCAGAGCATTGGCAGTGTCAGAGGAAAGGAGGGGCTATATATGAGAGCTGTGTGTTGGGTAAGTAGGTATGATAAGATTTGATAGTATGAAGTGAGTAAAAGGAATGAGACAAGATGACAGGAGGGTTGCAAGTCTAGGTGACTCAAAACCCTTGAGAGTAATAGGGAGGGGGCAGCTAGGTGGTGCAATGGATAGAGCACCAGCCCTGAAGTCAGGAAACTGAGTTCAAATCTGGTCTCAGACACTTAACACTTCCTTTGTGACCCTGGGCAAGTTACTTAGTCCCAATTGCCTCAGGGGGAAAATAGAAAGAAAAAAGAAAAGAAAAGAAAGAGACTAATAGGGAAGTGTGGAAAGGATTTTGGGGAAAAGGTAAAGTGTTCTTCTAATTTGAAACTAAGACCTCTTTTATGTCTTATGTTTTATCACCTCCATTAGCATGAGATCTTGAGACCAGACCTCTTTTTAATTTACATACAGTATGCACTTAATAAATGCTCATTTATTCACTATTATTCTCAAGTCCTATGTTCTCCCAATTCTCCTCTTACCTCTCTGACTTCTCCTCAGTCTCCTTTGTTCTTTTCTCTTCCAGATCTTCCCTCCAATCCTACATGCCTCTCAGAATTCTGTCCTGGGCCCTCAGGCCTTCTATAGGACTTCACTGGGTGATGTCATCAGCTTTCATGGATTTAATGGTCAACTCTATGCTGATGATTTTCAAATCCTGCCTCAAACTCTCTGCTGCCTTCCAACTGCCTCCCAAATATCTCAAACTGGATTCTTAAACTCAAAGATGCCCCAAATTGAACTTATCTTTCTTCCTAAACCCTCCCCTTCTCATACCTTACTTATTACTGTAGAAGGCAACATCATCCATCTAGTCCCTCAGGCTTCGAGGCCAGGAGTCATCCTAGATTTTGCATTCTCTTCCTTCCTACCCCCACTATATCCAATCTGTTGCCAGGATCTGTTGATTTCACCTTTGTAATATCCCTCTGAGACTGTCACCATTCTGGAACAGGTTCTGATCACCTCACCTTTAGATTATTGCAATAGCTGCTGGTAGCTCTGCCTGCCCCATACCTACCTTACACCAATCAGATCTACTAATATGACCGAAAAGGAAAATGATATTAGAATTCTGTTTTTTTTTTTTAATCCACTTTGCTATTCATTTCCCTTTTATGGGAGAGTTCATCCTATTTACATTCACAGTTATGATTACCAGTTCTATTTTTCCTCCATCCTATTTTCTTCTCTGAATATACTTTTGTTGAATCTTTCCATCCTGTCCTTAGTAGTACTTTTTTTTTACCCATCCTTCCCCCTACTTTATCTTCTATCACCCCTTTCCCTTTCTCTTAGTGATGTTTTTTAACTCACCCCATCCACTACCTTATCTTCTATCAACCCTTTCTCCCTTCTCTTACCAATTTCCTCAGTGTTTCTTCCCTCCCTTCTATCCTGCCCCTCCCTTTTCTTAGAAAAGGAAAATGATAAATGTTGGAAAGGATGTGGAAAAATTGGGACACTGATGCATTGTTGATTGAGTTATGAATTGATCAACCATTCTGGAGCGCCTGAAACTATGGAGATAAGGAACTATGTCCAAAGGGGTATAAAACTGTGCATATCCTTTGACCTAGCAACACCATTGCCAATACCCCAAAGACATTTTAAAGGGAAGAGGATATGTTTGTACAAAAAAATATTTATAGCAGAAGTTTTGTTTGTGTGTTTTTTGTGGCAGCAAAGAACTGGAAATTGAGGGGATGCCCATCTATTGGGGAATAGCTAAACAAGATGTGGTATATGATTGTAATGAAATACTATTGTGCTATTAAAAATGATGAGCAGGATAATTTCAGAAAAAAAAAAAAACTTTACTGACATTAAGTGAAATGAATAGAACTAGATCATTGTACATAGTAACAGTAATATAAACTGTGAGTGACTTAGCTATTTTTAGCCATACAAAGATTCAAGACAGCTCCAAGGAACTCTTGATGAAAAATGCTATCTACTTCCAAAGAAAGAACAGTCTAAATACAGATTGGAGCGCACTATTTTTCACTTTCTTCATTTTTCAATGTGATTTTTTGGGGGATCTTTCGCAACATGACTTATAAGGAAGTAGGTTTTGCATGTTTGCACATGTATAACCTATATCAAATTGCTTGCCCTGTGAGTGGGGGGGGGGGGGGGAGAAAGAAAGTTTGGAGTTCAAACTTTATCTTTTAAATTTTCAATAGTATTTTATTTTTCCAAATACATACATAGTTTTTAACATTCATTTTTGTTGAAAATCCAAAATTTCCTTCCTCCTTCCCTTATCTCCTTCATCCCCAATCTGATATAAGTTAAATATAGAACTCAAACTTAAAAAAAAAAAAGTCGCAAATTGTCTCTATGTGTAATTGGAAAAAAAAATATTCAAAAGAAAAATAGCCTCTTCCCACTCCAGTCTATCCTCCATTCAGACACTAAGGGGATTTTCCTGAAGTATAGTTTCAATCATGTTTCCCCCTATTCAGGAAACTCCACTGTCTCCCTTATCACTTTCTGGAGCAAATACAAAATGTTCTTTGGTATTCAAAGGCCTTTATAACATAACCTCCTCCTATCTTTCCAGACTTCTTACATTTTACTCTCCAATAAGTATCTAATAAGTGACACTGGCTTCCTGGCTGTTCCACAAAAACACTTCATATCTTGGCTCTGGGTATTTTCTCTAGCTGTTCCCCATGCCTGGAATGAGCTTTCTCCTGAATCGTGATTACTGACCTCCATGACTTTCTTTTTAAAAATACCTTATTTATTCATTTGTTTTAATAAGATTTTGAATCCCAAATTTTCTCCCTCTGGTCCTTCCTTATCCTTAAGAAGGCTAGCTATATACAGTTATACATGTGAAATCATAGAAAACATATTTCTATATTAGCCATGTTGACAAAAAAAAAAAAAAAAAAAAAAAAGGAAGAAAAACAAATAAACTACGTTTCAGCCTGCACTCAGAATTCATCAGTTCTCTCTGTAGAGGTAGATAGCATTTTTTTTCATCATGAATCCATTTTGGAATTTTCTTTCATCATTGTATTGTAGCTAACTCACAGTTGATCATTGTTACCATATTGCTGTTACTCTATACAATGTTTTCCTAGTTCTGCTCAAGTCACTTTGTATCAGTTTATGTAAGTCTAACTTCCTTTAAATCCCACTAAAATCCCATCTTCTACAAAAAGTTGTTCCCAATCCCTCTTACTTCTTGTGGGGCAGCTAGGTGATGAAGTGGATAGAGTTCTGTTCTGAAGTCAGCTACATAGTACTCAGATACCCTCTTTTCCTCAGTTTCCTCATCTGAAAAATGATCTGGAAAAGGAAATGACAAACCACTTTAGTATCTTTGTCAAAAAAAAAAAAACAAAACAAAACGCCAAATGAGGTCACAAAGATCCAATATGTCTAAACAACAAACGATGTTTTCTATTTCAATTATTTCTTTTTGTTTCCTTCCTTTCTTTCTTTCCTTTCCTTTCCTTCCTTCCTTCCTTTCTTCATTCCTTCCTTTCTTCCTTTCTCTTTCTTTCTTTTTTTTTGCTGAAGAAATTGGAATTACATGACTTGCCCAAGGTCAAACAGCTATCTCAATTATTTCATATTTATCCTAAATTGAGCTTATTTGCATAATTTGTTTATTTGCTCCCCTATTATATTGTGAGCCCCTTGAGAGTAGAAACTGTCTTTTGCCTCTTTTTAAATCCTCAGAGCTTAGCACAGTACCTGGCATACAGTAGATATTTAATAAATATTTATTGACTGAGGAAACAAAGGTTCATTAGGGTGAAGGAACACAAAGAGCATCCCTTTGTCCCATAGAGACTGCTATTTTCTGGCGTTAAGATATCTGCAGTTTTAAAAGTCACATTTAATATTCTCCCTGCTTGATTTTACACTCTTGTTTTTAAGTGGGAGGTGAAAGAACAAGTACCGATGCCAGTTAAAGAAGGCTATTGAATCAAGCCACTAGAGGGCAGAGTGAATTGAATACTGGATCAGATTAGGAACATGATGTGTCCAATCTAGCCAAGGATATTTGTTATATTGGTCTTATTCTCTGCATTAGTTAATTCACCTGTTAAATTCAGCATGTCTCAGAGCTTTTTGGTGAAGTGCCTTAAACTTTAAAACACTATATTCTAACTATTAAAAATACACAGAGGGAAGCCAAAATGTCACTTTTTAAAGTAATATATAGAATTTATGATTCTCTTCCCCCCCTCTAAAGCAAGCAGTATAGAATAGAAATCCACAGCTTCATATGCCATCCTTTTTGTAGCCTACTTTTTTTAAGTAAAAATAATCATCTGGGGAGGGTTAAATTTAGAATTTTTTTAAACGAAAATTTCTTTTTAATAAAAATGATAGTGCTTATTTATAAAAGGGTATAATCGGCTGCAGTTACTCCTCTAGTTTGTATTGTGCCCTAGGCAACTGCCCACATGGCCTATTCCTGGTTTTCTTTGTCTCAGCTTCACTGTGACTTCAGAACACATAACATTTCTCCCCTTCTTACTTCAAGCCAAATAGCTTTCCAGCCACTGCTGGAAATTAAACCCTGAGAAAGTGCAGCTAATTACCCAGATCTCTCCCCTCATCTCCAGCAAGGGAAAACGGAGATGTCCGTGGTCTGGGTTCCACAAGCATCCCCAGAGACAGCCACATGCAGGCTGAGTGTAATCGGTCTATGAATTCCAAATGCTAATTGCTGTGATTGCCTGCTTCCTTTCCTTTCTTCTGCCAGGAAATTTGCCCCCGTATGCAGCATTTGTGAGAAACCAATCATCCCCAGAGATGGAAAGGATGCATTTAAAATCGAATGCATGGGACGGAATTTCCATGAAAACTGCTACAGGTGTGAGGTAGGTGTAAGAACTGGGAGAGCTGCTGGCTATGAAAATGAGACTTCCAATTCCTCCATTCATTATTCCTTAGCTACTCACTGCCTATGCCCAGGAAGGGTAGGAAGTTTGGGCTATTAGGTGGTCTCTGCCTTAGAATGCAAAGGTAGAAGCGGAAGAGACCTGAGCAGTCCGAAGCTTTTCCCAAGGAAATTGACTCCCAATTGCAAAGGAAATAATGGCAAAATCGGGATTTGAATCCAGGTCCTGTGATTTCCAGAATTACTGTTCTTTCTGTTTTATTACATGTATTCTCTTCCTTGGACTCTCAATCTGGGAAGGAGAAAAGATACAAGCAGAGATTATTATAATTTTATTTAAGAGCCATTAGCTACTCTGTGTAAGACATCATGTGCTCTCACTAGTTAGTTTGATGTATATGTGTGTGAGTGTACATTATGCTGTCTTATATGTGGTATGTTCATATATGTGTTCATGTGTGTATATGTTCAAATGTGTGTGTACATCTTAGAACTAGAAAGACATTTTCAGGAGTTCAAATCCAGCCTCAGATTCTTATAGCTGTGTGGCCCTAGACAAGTCACTTAACCCCATCAGTTTCTCCATCTATAAAATAAGCTGGAAAAGAAAATGACAAACTACTCTGATTTTGCAAGAAAGCCACAAAATGGGGTCACAGAGGGTCAGACAAGTCTGAAAAATTACACATATATGGATATGTGTGTATATATACACACATATGTGTGCATATATACACATAGGTATGTATATTGTACATACACACATATATGTATATATAATATTGTGTCTGGATAGTTTATATATGTGTGTGTATATATATACACACACACACACACACACACATATATATACATATATAAACTATCTATCCAGACACAATATATTATATTGTATATGTACTTGTAGTACATTAGAATGTGTGTGATTTTTTAAATGCCATATGAGGACTTGGGAGCAATATTTTTATTGGATAGAGGGATTAGGGAAGGCTTCCTAACTTTGATTTGGCCATTAAAAAGCTGGGTAGTCATTCAGCAAACTAAAAGGAGAGTGTTGCCCACATAGGAAACAATAGGAGCAAAGGCTTGAGGCATTTGAGGGAGAGCAAGAAGTATTACAGTTTTCTGGAGGAAGACCAAATCCCCAGTAAGCAAATAATGTCCTTGTGGGTAAAGTTTGTTTTGCTTTTGTCTTACTATACCAAGTGATTAGAAATAATGGGCATAGAATCAATGCATACTGAACATTAGTGGGTTCTCCAGTAGTAAGGATACACAGCTTCATATCCTCCTTTTCTACCCTGGTTGGAACAAAGAACTTGCCCTTGTGGAACCATTATGTGTGTATGCAGTCTCTGAAGAGACTAAAATTCAGATTATCCAACTCGATTTTTCTTGCACAGCATGAAAAATATGAAAATATGTTTAAAAGAATTGCACATATTTAACCTATATCAGATTACTTGCCGTCTTGGAGAGGGAAGAAGAAAATTTTGGAACAAAGTCTTACAAAAAATGAATGTTAAAAAACTATTTTTACATGTATTTGGAAAAATAAAATATTGAAAAAAATTTTTAGATTATCCAGTTCATGCTAGGTCATATTATGAGCTGGAACAGTCACGGAGGGTTAGGGAACAGTCTTGGTTTTGGATTCTCTCTCATTTAACAAGGACAGATCAACACTTAGGATTTCTTTGATCAATGTTCTGTATTTATTTGCAAGATGCTGACTGGGGCCTGGGTTGGGGAGAAACAGGCTGTGATGGGTAAGGAGTTTCTCTCTTTTTCAAAGCTAAGGCATTCGTGGTAATTCTATGGCCCTGTTTTTGCTCCTCAGAGTAGTTTTTGAAGTATGAAGGAGGAAAACAGTAAAATTAGAGTAAAAGTAAAATGTACTGCCTTATAAAGTAGTAAGCTTCCTATTACTAGGGGTCATCTGTTTTAAATCAGGAAGGTCCCTTCGAGATCATTTAGCTGACATTTCTCTCATTTTTCAAATAAGGAAAAGAGAGATTGGTCTCAGAAGCCAAGCTCAGAGCTGTAACTAGGGCAGGGTAATAGGAGCTTTGGTCATGTTGGAAGACATTTAGACTCTGAGATCTAAAGTTGACTTCAGGATACACTGTGCTTGCCCCAGGAGCCAAAATGACTAGTTTCATGCCTTTGGCAGAGCTAGACTTTGAACTCTGGTCTTCTGACGACAAATTCTGTGTTTATTCTACCACAATGAAGCATGGATGGACTTATTTGGACAGTTTTAGAGCTGATTTGTGTGGGAAATGGCATGTAACTTGAGAGGGCAGAATTAGAACCAGTGGGATTCAAATGTTCTGCTAAATATTGAACGAGATGACTCTAGAGGTTCTTTCGAACTCCAAGAATCTATAATTCTTGCTACCATAAATCGAGAGTTAATATTGTGAACTAAACTGATTACAAATTCAATAGATACAAAATATCAATAGAATATAAGCTGCTGAAGACAGTTTTTGTTTTTTTTTTTTGTCTTTGTATCCCTCAAGAACTAACACAGGGACCGACATATAAAAAAAGCTTAATAATTGCCTGTTGGATTGAGTTGAATCATAATTCAAATTGTATTATATCCTTATTCAAGACCCAAAGTGCTATTACACAGTGGGAACACAAGAGGGTACTCTAACCAACCAGGAATAAAAGATCAGGGCAATGGATTTAGAGTCTGAGAATCTTGGTTCCTTTGTCATTTGCTACTCTTGTGATATGTGGTGTGCTGATAAATGGTTTTTATCAACCAAAACTTGGAACCACAATCTACTTTGAAGTGTAATCTCCAATATTAACGTTTTCCCCAATCACTTTCTTAAATCTGTATAGTCAATACAACAATGAATTAAGCCCCAATTTGTAGGATTTACCTATTTTGTGGACTGAAAATTTAACAACCATCTCTAGAAAAACCTATAGGATCTGACCTCCAGCATATTATCCAAGTGACTCCAGCTTTACAATCCTTAATTTCGTATTCTCTAAAATGAAGAAGTTGGATTAGATGACCTTTAAGGTCCAGGCCAGTTTTAAATCCTATGAGTGAATTTTTCCAAATCGAAACAATTCATGGAGACCTTTACTTACTCCCTGTGTGACCTTGGACAAAGCTTTCTGGGTGCTAGTTTATTCTTCAGTAAAATGAGGTTAAACTAGATGGCCCCTAAGGTTCCTTCCATCTCTACGTGAATGATTCTATAAGGTGGATGGTGTGAATATTAATATCTTCATTTTGTAGATATAAAAACGGAGGCTCATTGAGCCAGGGTGATTTGTACTCTGATCTAGCTAATGAGTTAGTTATGAAAGCTACATGTTCAATCAGAAAATACTAGAAACCAGGGCTTGGAGTTATTGTTTTGCTATTTCCTATACTTAAGTAATATAATAAAATGTTAATTATTCAGATTTGACTTAAAACTGTATCATAGAAATATTTGTGTTTTCTCCCAGAGAGCCAGTTGTTAAATATTTACCAGCATACCACTGAGAGAGGGAGGAAAGTTTATAGAATAGATCTTGAATATTATTGTGTTGAATCTCATTTTACTGAAGGAGACGCTGAACCCCAGAGAACTGAAATAATTTGCCCAAGTTTTCATAGCTAATAAGGGTTATGATAAATAGGAAATAGGGAGAGGTATTTGAAAGATCACTGATTCTGGAAACTTGGGTTCAAATTCTGCTTCTGATACTTGCTAGCTGAGCAAATCACTGTCTCTGAGCTGTAATGTCCTTGCTGACCAAAGGAAGGTTGTACCTGACTGTTGTGAGAATAGCAGTCTATAAACCCTAAGGAAAGGAAGGTAAAATGTTATTAGCTAGTAGGTTATAAGCTCCTTAAGGGCAGCCCCTGTCTTTTCCATGCGTGTATTTCAGCAGCATCTAGCCCAGAGGTGGTAACTCAATAATGCTTTTGGAATTGTCATTGGAAGGCTTTCCCAAGCTGACTGGTCTTCGCTGGAATCCTCTTCTTTTTCAGGATTGCAGGATCCCGCTGTCCGTTGAGCCCACAGACCAAGGCTGTTACCCGTTGAACGACCGCCTCTTCTGCAAACCATGTCACGTCAAGCGCAGTGCGGCAGGATGTTGCTGAAGGCGCTACACGGGCACCTGGCCCCAGTCTCAGAAATGAGCATTTGTGATGGCTCCTGCCTGGAGGCCCTTCCCATGTCCTTGCCAACCTCAGTTTCCCTTCTTCACCTACTGTTGCAGAAGCTATCCTAAGCCCCAGGGAGCCCCCCATCTGCAGGAATACCAGAGAGACCTGAAAAGAGTGATGGGAACTCCCTTCAATCTTGAAACTTATGTCTCTAGCTTGAGAGAAAGCAGCATGGTATCAATGAATCATCAATAAAAATTTGTTAAGCAAATACTATGTGCCTGGCACTGTGCTAAGCACTGGGGTTCCAAAAAGAAGCAAAAGACAGCCCTTGCCCTTGAGGACTCACAATCTAATTGGAAGAACCCTGGCTTAGGAGATGAGAGACCTGGCTTCAAGATCCAGCTCTGCCACTTAGCTGTGTGACTATGGACAAAGCCCTTCATCTCTCTAGTCCTTAGTTCCCTCATCTGTAAAATGAAGGGTTTTGACCAGATTCTATCTAAAGTCCCTCCTGAGTCTAAAAAGAAATCTGATCTTTCCTTTTCCCCCAGGGTGATGCTGCTCAAGGCATGAGGAGGACTACCATATATTCACATTCCCTGTGTATTATCTGTTGTTTTATGGCTCTTACCCTGAAATGTGGGATCTTTTCTCCATGAGAGTTTGGTTGTCTCAATCTATTAGGGAAGGAAAGAAAAAAAAAATGAAAGGAGGGAGGAAAGAATGGAGGAAGGAAGAAAAGAAGGAAGGAGGTAGGGAGAGAAGGAAAGAAGGAAGGAAGGAAAAAAGAAAAAGAAAGAAAGGGAGGGAGGGAAAGGGGAGGAAGGAAGAAAGAAAGAAAACGAAAGGAAGGGGAAAAGGAAAGAAAAAGAAAGGAAGGAAGGAAAAGGGGAGGGAGGGAAAGAAGGAAGAGAGAGGGAAAGAAAAGGGAGAAAAAGAAGAAAAGGAGAGAGGGAGGGAAGAAAGGAAAGAAAAAGGAGGGAGGGAAGGAGGAAAGGAGAGAGGAAGAGAAGGAAGGAAAGAAGAAGGGAAGGAAGGAAAGAGGGAGGAAAAGAAAAAGAGGGAGGGAGGAAGGGAAGGAAGGAAAGAAGAAGGGAAGGAAGGAAAGAGGGAGGAAAAGAAAAAGAGGGAGGGAGGAAGGGAAGGAAGGAAAGAAAGGAAAGAAGGAAAGAGGGAGGGAAAGAAAAAGGAGGGAGGGAGGAAGAAAAGGAGGAAGGGAAGGAAGGAGGGAAGGAAAAAGAAAAAGGGAGGAAAGGAAGGAAAAAAAGAAAGGAAAAATGAGAGGAAGAAGGAAAAATGGAAAGAGGGAAGGAAGGAAAAGGTTTATTAAGGGCACAGAGGAAATATCTGGCAGTCAGGAGACCTGGATTTGAATTTTGGTTTTGCTGTTTAACTTGCCACATTACCTTAGACAAGCCTTTTATTTGTCCCATGCTCAATTTCTTCCTGCACAAAATGAGAATGTTGACCAGAAGCAATAGTCCATGCTCCCACAACTCTGAAAAACCCCTGGTTTATGTTGTCATAGCTGGCCAGCCTGAGCAATAGTCTGCTTTCCCCTGGGGGAGCTCCTTTATCTTTGCCAGATACCACTGGACTTTGCTGGTGAGAAGGAGCCAGGAAAGTCAGAGGACCTGGAGTTGTTTACAGGGAACTGCAGGGGAGCAAGGCCCACCCTGTACACAAGACCTGTGACAGAGCCAATGTCCCCTTGCTCCCCAGCCCTTCAGGGCCTCTTGGAGGAAAGACTTCAGGGGCTGGGTGTACCACGGTCTCACTCATGAGTCCCCTCCTGTTTCCTCCTGCGTTGTGGATCCTTTTCTTCTCCCCTTCCATCCCAACATTCCTCTGAGAATTTCTTGAGAGACAAGTCATCACTCAGGCCTGAGCTGTTTAAGCTCCAGCCTGGCCTTCAGTCCTTACATGGATTCCTTCCCTAGAGGCTGGAAACTTTTCTCACTCCTCCTAGGAAGTTTATTATTGGGAAAACCTTTACATCAGGAGATATCCCTTTAGCCTTGGGACTCCACCTCATACCTACACTCTCCTCCCATTGAAAGGTAGGGTCATACTTTACCTAGCCCTTTAACCCTTTTCTAACTTGTTTTTGTCCATTGTCTCTCCCTAGACAGTTTAAGTATCTCCTTGAGGGCAGAGATGTTATTTTTGCCTTTCTTTGTATCCCCAGATTTAGCACAGTGCCTGGTACATAGTAGATCTTAATAAATGTTTACTGACTGATAAGTAAGACTGGGTTGTGATGAGCTCCACTTTGAATCCCTAACACTGACATTTTAAATATCCTAGACAATAAAACTTGTTTAGGGCCTAGAAATACAAGTTTGAGAGTCAGAGACATCTAAGGAAATGAAAATAATAAGTCTCAAAATACCTATGACTTACTTCAGTATAATTCAGTGTAATGTTCTTAATTCGGTTTTCCTGGGGATCTTTGGGGCAGCCTTCATTTCAGTTCAGTAAGTACCACAAGAGTGACCAGGGGTTAAAGTCCAAATCCTTTATTGTCTCCTTCAAAGTCTTGTCTCTTTTCCTGGGGCCCGGTTAGCTTTCTTAATGGTCTTCCGAGTCTTGGTTTCAGTGGAGAAATGCAGGAGGAGAGCCTGCCACCATGGAGATGTGAGATGGAGTGAATGAATCTGAGTCCAAGGGCTTGTGCTTCAGCCTCCAGTCCACTTGTGTTCCCTGCCTCTGAATCTGAGTTCTCTCAGTCCCCCAGGAGAACCACCAGAAGGCTGGCTGAAGTGGAAATGAATCTCTGTGTCCTTGGCTCCAAGAGCTTCTTATATGCTCTACACTGAGTCTAAACCAATCATTATATCCCTAGGAAACCATTATTTGTTGTAAGATAAATCAATCACACTGAACTTAGAGAGCTATTAAGCACCATGCTAAACCAGATAACCCCTTGTCTCATCAATTCCACTTAGTACCTTGTAAGAATCCTTGTTTGGAGTTCAGAGTTCTCGCCCATAACAATTCAGAATTGTTCCAAATTCAGAATAATTAACTTCAGTTCACCAACATTTATTACCTGTGTGATCTTGGGCAAAACATCTCATTTCCCTTTCCTCTTTAGAATCAGAGAGTTGAATTTGATGGCCTCAGAGGTGCCTTTCCCTTCCAAATCTATGATCCTATGTGCCAGGCATTTCGACTGGGCCTGGGTGATACAAAGGCAAAAAAAAATGGGAACTAGTTCCTGCTCTCAGAGACTTTACTTTCCCTCCATATGGTCTCACTCTGCCATCTCTATCCTCGTCTTTCCATCAAGGCTCCACGAAGGGTCTGTCCAGTTGCTGGAGGTGTCCCTTTGATTCACTGCTCACTTCTCAGGTTTCAGGGCCACATTTGGAGCTGTCTGTCATCCTTCAGCCTCACTGCTGTAACCACTGCTTCCTGGCTCCATGGCTGGCCCAGTCCTTACAATGTGAACAAGGCAATCTTGGGATTTCCTCCAGAGGGACTATTTTCCCCCTGCCACAAGGAAGATGCTCTGTCCAAACACTGATAATGGCATGGTCTGACCTGCTAGTGCTTTTCCAAGGAAGTGCATTGGGCTCTGGAGAGAATCTGGACAATTTGGACAGACCCAGGACATATCCCCTATACAGCTCAGTCTCCCAGCCCTGCCCCTTACTGCCCCTTTATCTGGGGTCTCTAGGTACTCCCCAGGAAAATTATATAATATTCCAAAGGGTGATTGTGACAAATGTACTTAAAATGCTATCCAAAAGTCAGTGATTATGATTGTGACTATGATTATTATTATTGTTAGAAGTCCATGGGTCCAGTGAATTTGCCATATGCTAGAAAACTAGGAAGCCTCAGTGCTATTTTTTGCCCAGACCTTCTGCCAATTTTGCTTTTCCTGGGGCAGCAATGTGTAACAGGGAGGCTGCACACTGGGCCTGGATCGTACCATACAGAGCAAATAGCACCTGGTTTAAATTCTCTTTGGTGATTAGTCATTTAACAATGCTCATTAAGGCTCACAGTGTGCCAGGCATTGCTGGGGATGCAAAGGCAAAAAAACATGATCCCTGCCCTCAAAGAGCTCACATTCTGTAGGGGAGGAGAGAGGAGGGACACCAATATCACAAATAAATATGAATTCTCGGTTTCCTCATCAGTAAAATGTAAGGAACTAAATCTTTTCCGTGATGCTTTGAGCCTCCCTCCACCAGTTGCTGGAAGTGCAATTGTCCCCTCCCCATTTTGAAACCCATCTCTAAGCATTCATCCATTAGACAAAATTATAGTGACATGTCCCCTTTGCAAAGCCCCATCCTGGACACTGAGGGAGCTACAAAACCAGTCTAGTAGGGGTGGCGGTGGGATTAAAATGTAAAACCACATATCTCTGTTACCTGATTACCCAATAAACCTATCAGAGAGGGACAGACCAAAGTGAAGTCCAAAGAACACCATTTGCTCTCAAAGAAAAGAGGCTTCTGAAGGATGTTGCGTTTGGATTAGGCTTTCAAGGATGAGCAGGAACTGAACAAACCAAAAGCAGATGACCTTGACCCAACCTGCAAAATCTGACTAGAGAGAAACAGGGCTGAAAGGGAGGGCCTTGAATACAAGGCACAGGAGTTTGAATTTTATCCAGTCAGTGATAAAGAGATACTGAAGACTTGAGAAGAGCATTAAGAAACCCCTCTCTAGTCCTTCTGATCTTGGAAGGGAGCCTGGTGGAAATGCCTTTGGCCCCACAGAGTATGATTTATTCATTTGCTTCCAGCTTGCTATTTGTGTCTCCGTAAGAATCCCAAGTGACCTTTCTGCCCCAGAAATCCCAACCCTAAGGCAGAGCCTTCCTTCCTCTCTTAGAAAGTCTCTGTTTCTAGGGGACTTCCAGCCAGTGCTGGTGTGGAATGAGTTCAATGTGGGCTGGCTGTTTTTCATTTTGCTTTTGGTTTTAAATAAAGTGGACTTTCCCTTTTTGGAACGAATTCCCCAGTATCACATGCTCTGGCCAGAGAACCCAGTAAAGATGACTTGGATTCTCAGTGCCTGTGAAGTGTCTCCTTTCAGTCCTAAAGTCTGGATCTGGGGAGTAAGCCTCAGGAAGGCAGTTAGGCCAGCTCACTTCAAAGAAGACCCTAAAAAAATGGTGAGTGTGTGTGCATTTCGGTGGTGGATGGGTGGAGTTGGAAAGCTTGCTTCAATTGGTTTGAGTCCCAGCTGAAACCCCATCTTCTTCCAGGAGTCTTTCAGATCTTTCCCGCCCCCAAATTGAAGGCCTTCCTTCTAATTGACTTTTTGGTTTGCCACATTAGAAAGTGAGCTCCCTGAGGGTAAGGATTGTTTTTGTTTTTGTTTTCTTTTACAATTCTTAATATTCCCTCTTCCCCATTGTTTAGTACAAAGTAGGTGCTTAATAAATGTTGACTTTAAGAAACAATGCCTCCTCCCTTCAAACATTCCTTTTTTTCCTCTTTTTTTTCTTTTGGATAAGAATGGATTAACTGACCTGGCCGACCAGGGTCACACAGCTAGGAAGTATTAAGTATCTGAGTTAAGATTTGAACTCAGGTCCTCCTGACTTCAGAGGCTTGAGTTTAAATCTAACCTCTGATACTTACCAAGTCCTAGCTGTGTGACCTTGGGCAAGTCACTTAACCCTAATTGCCTCAGCAAAAAAAAAAAAAAAAAAAAATTAAACTCAGGTTCTTCAGACTTCAGGGCTGGTGCTCCATCCACGGTGCCATCCAGTTGCTCCAAAGATCCCCTTCTGAAGCTGTTTGAGGCCTGGCCTTCAGAGATGTCCATCCTTTGGCGGGATCACCAGAGGTCCACCCAAAGTCTGGTCCTTAATCAACCTCCCGGGAAAGGAAAGCCCTTTCACGCTCTTTAAAGATGTAAATTTTTATTACTATTGGTTCCCTACCTAGATTTTTATCAGCTCAAGGAATCTCCTTTCTAACTGGACCACCAATGTATTTGCTTGCCAAGGGAATGTGGGATGTGGTGTGGCAGGAGTAGTGCTGAGTTTTGATTGGAGTGGAGGCTTGGAATCCCGACTCTGATGCTTGCTCTCTGTGTGGTCTGGAGCAAGCTCACTTTTCCATTGGCCTCCTCTTGTGGAAGATGGGCAAAAGCAACTGCTCATTATCTCCCTCTCAAGCTTGTTCTGTGCTTTGTTTACTTTAAGAGCTGTAGAAATCGAAGTTATAAGCCACATTGTAGGGAGGGTATTGGTAGGACTATTTTTACCAGTCATACTAGTCTGATAAGGTGACTTCTCTAGCAATGTGTATATAAATTAGTGAGCTAAGATGGTCCAGAACCTAAGCAATCTCTCCAACAGATTGCCAGGGGGACAATAGCAAAACAATTCTGACCCTTCAGTTTTTTCTCTATTTCTTGTCAGTTCCTAAAAGCATATGACTCATCCTACCCACTTTGTCTGTGAATACTTTTCTGCAAACTGGTGAGTGGATACTTCCTGATCTTGATCCCAACTGTGCTTGGGAGCCCCATCGTCCTTTGTTTAGTTGAGTTCAAGATTTAATGGGTGCCTGCTAGATATACATCATCATTACAGGTAGAGGCAGTGGCAAAGAGAGGCAGAGAGAAGGTGAAGAAAAGGGAAGAGGAGGAGAAAGAGAAAAAAGAGAAAGGTAAAAGAGGAAGAAAAGGAGAACAAAAGAAGGAAAACAAGAGGAGGAAGAAGAGAGAAAAGGAGGAAGAAGAAAAGGAGGAGAAAGAGGAGAGGAAAAAAGGAAGAGAAAAAAAGGAAAGAGTAGGTAGAGGAGGAGAAGAGAAGGAAAAAGAACAGTAAAAGGAAGGAAAATAAGGGTAAAAAGGGGAGATGATGTGAATTGACAATGTGCTTCAGTGAATGCAGCTAATTATATGTCTGGGGTTATAGGACTCCAGATCCAGATCCAGGAATGCTATACCACAGTTCTCTTTTATTGTCCTAACTCAGTTTCCCTAAGTGTTCTGCCTCAGTTTATAATTGTCCTGCAAAACCTCCCCTCCCTCTTAATCAGAATATTTGATAAGGATAAAAGATCTTAGTTTTAGAATATCAGAATGCTTCTCCCCATCCCAAGCTATCAGAATATCAGATACCATCTTATCAAGATGCCTCTCCCCATGTCTAGGGTGCCTCCCCCTATTATGTCATCCCATCTCCTGTGAATTACCCCAACCTGTCAAGAGTCCCAATCTCTCTCTCAGTACCCTGACTCCGCCCCTACCCTCTGCGTCTGAGCCCTGTGTATATATGTCATTGAGAACTCACATTGTTTGCTGGATTCTTGGAGACTATTGTCTCATTCAGTCCTGGGACCAAACTATGGATCCATTTGGTCCCAGTAAATCTCCCTTTTAAATAAATTATTACTCTCTAATTGCTATCTTGTCTCAATTTCTCCAGCATTACAGGAGGAAATTCAGTCCTTTGAGTCAACCCCTTCACTTTACAACTGAAGAAAATAACTTGCTCATGGTCACATGAGCAGTCAGCATCAAAGATACTATTTGAACTCAGGTCCTCTGACTCCAAAGACAGACTTTCCCCTTCCTAGTTCTTGGGTTTGTGTAAAATAAAGTTAGACTTACTATAGGAGGTTCTTGTGATAATGTATTTAAAGGATAATGCAAAGGTCAGCTATTGTGATATTACTGAATAATTGCTAAGAAGCAAAGTAGGGTTTAGTGAGTTCATGTGAGGAAGAACTTAAAATGTCAAGATCTGGGAGGGCCCTTAGAACAGAGAATGTCAGAGCTGGAAGAGCCCTTAGAACCCAGGATGTCAGAGCTAGGAGGGTCCTTAGAACCCAGGATGTCAGAACTGGGAGGATCCTTAGAACACGGGGTGTCAGAGCTGGGAGGGCCCTTAGAAAACGGGGTGTCAGAGCTGAGAGGGCCCTTAGAACACATGGTGTCAGAGCTGAGAGGGCCCTTAGAACACGGGTGTCAGAGCTGGGAGAGCCCTTAGAACCCAGGAGGTCAGAGCTGGGAGGCCCCTTAGAACATAGGATTTCAGAACTGGGAGGGTTCTTAGAACTAGTGAAAGCTAGAGAGAACTTGAAGATTATCTAGTACATCATTTTACATAAAGAGAAATTGACCCCAGAGAGTCTGTTTAGGAGAGTAAATAGGAGATCTATCCTAACTCTATTAGTAAACTGCTTAGTCCTAAGGCCAGAAGCCTAGATTTGGGGCCAGAGTGGGTCTATCCTCTATCCCTGGTCCTTCTGCAGACAGAAGGACTAACCCCTCTGGGGCTCAGTGCCTGCAGAAGGAAGCTGCTGTTCCTCCAGACTCTCAACAATCTTTGTCATTCATTCTTTTCTTTTTAACACTTTCCCCTACAAGCCTACTTAGCGTTGTAGAAGTATTTGTTTCTGTTTGTGTGTTTTGTTTAAAAACAGATTCAGTAAAAACACTTTCTACAATGCAGGTTGGGAAATTCCCTTTCTGTTCTAAAAGGCTTAAGTAGGTTAGAGCTACCCAGGAACTGGCCTTTGCGCAGGAAATCCCCCTTTCACTTAGCCTGGAGGCGGGGGTTCCAACACTTCCCTGCCTAAGCATCTCGCAGCAATTTGCATTCGCCCCAAGGCAGCCATAAGCGGCTGGGGATGAAGGAGAGAGTGAGAAATTTCGAGGCTCCCCTTCCACCCCGCTCTCCATGCTCCTGAAACTCCCCCTAACGAGAAGGGGAAGGGGTGGAGCCCATGCTGAGGATCCCCTTATAGGATAGCCCAAAGGGAGCGGCTCTGACCCAGACCAATCAAATCACCTGGAATGACCAGGAGCTATTCATAATTTCTCAGTGGCTGCCGACGGTTACGCCGTTCACCCTCCAGGGAGATGTTTTCAAAGCCCCAAACAAAGGCTCAGCATCCATTAAGCCACTTCAATTAATCTGGAACTCCCCAAATCAACTCTTTCCAATGCAAAATAAAATAAGAAAAACAAACCCCATAAAGCAAAGAGCTTCCTCCCCATCCCACCCACAATAAGTTCCCAACCCAACCCAGCGAAAGCTGGATGATTTCTACCTGCCAGGTCTATACCAAGGATAAACAACTCCACCTCCCTATTACCACCTTAAACCACACATGAAAAAACCTGGGTCTTTTTTGTTAAATCCAAATCCAGCCTTTTTGCTAGAGGGGACCCCAGAAGAGGTTCGACTCACTTTTTTTTTTTTTTTTTTTTTTTAATCACTTGCATTCCCCAACTCTTTCCTTCTCCCCCAGCCAGGAACCAGAATTTATTGACAAAGAAGTAAAAAGGAGATGAAGGGAAAAGCAATTTATCAAAACTAATCAACACATCAACCAAATTGGACAACAGATTGTTGAGTTCCATACCTTTAGTCCACGAAGTTAACTAGGTGAGGAAGTGGGCAGTGTTGAGACTGAAGGTAGGACACAGTAGTTCAGATTTGGCCTTGTGATCATGAGCAAACCATTCAAACTTTTCTTACCTGTTTCCTCAACTGTTATATAGTGGATGATAATAGTCCTTAACTCTAGCAAGTGGTCTCAAATGAGACAACTAATAAAGTGCTTTACAAACCTTAATGTGCTATATAATTGCTGGTTGTTATTAATTTCTACAAGCTGAGTGGTGTTCCGTTGACCATTCTTCGGGAGCCAAGGCTGGTCATTATAATTACACCGTTTTCCTTTCAATTTCCAATTTTGTTGTTGTTCTTCCATTTACATCGTCTTGGTGGATGTGGTTTTCAGTCTCCTCTTCCACTGTGCATTCATCCAAATGCTTCCCATTTCCCATAACAAAGCTCTATCATGGAGGTCAGGAGGATCTTACCCAGGGGGCTGCCTGCATATTACAATTTAAGGCATTTCAATAGCTCTTTCAACAAAGTACCATGCCCTTCAGAAGATGCAAATATCTTTTGCTAACAACAAAGTCCTTTAATTTCCACTACTAAAAATCAGATTTAAAAAATAAATGACTCTAAACCAATTTCCATTCATGCTGTGCAAAGTGTCACAGGAGAAAGAACACCAGATTCCTAATATGAGGATTTGGTTTTGATTCCTCTCTGCTTGCCAGTTACTAGCTATGTGATCCTGGACAAGCTTAGGGATCTCAGTTTCCTAGTTTATAAAATCAGGGAGTTGAATTTGACAGCCTCTGAGGGAACTCCCATCTCTAATTCTGGAAATGTAAATATCCCACTGGTTCCTTTTCTGAGAGCAGGGCTTTGGGGTGCACTGGACAATGGAACCTGAAGGAATGGGAAATACCCTAGGAAGGCAATGAATAAAGTGAAATATGAAGTACCTACTATAGGCTGAGGATAAAAAGGCAAAAATTGAATTTGCTCACAAGAAGCCCACATATCAACAGAGAAGACTACTTGTAAACAATATGTATCAGCAAGCTACATACAGAATAGGTATTACGTAATCACAGAGGTTCTGGCAGCTGGGGGGACCAGGAAAAGTCCCCTGCAAAAGGTGGAATTTGAACAAAGGCGTGAGACAAAGTGCTAGAGTTGAGAAAGAAAATGGAAATATCCAGTGCAAAGGTAAACTCAAAGCAAAGATGGGAGATGAAAGCAAATGGAGGAGGATGGAGTAGGCTGCTGGGTCAGGATCATAGAGAAGATGGATGGGAATAAAATATAATAAGGCTGGGAAGATAAGGAATCAGACTCTGAAGAGATTAAATGCCAAACCGGATTTTATATTTGATTGCTGAGATACTAGGGAGCTACCGGAGTTTATTGAGCAGGGGAATGATATAGCTTTAGGGGAGAAAGTCCAATTTGAAGCCTGTGGTAATTGTCTTAAGGGCAAAAGGGCCTGTGCCAGATGGTGGCTGTGTTAGTGAAAGGAAGGAGATCTAAGTGACTTATAATGAATGTAGAAAGAATAACATTTGACAAATGATTAGAGTGAGAGAGAGAGAAAAGTCATTGAGAACCCTTTGGTTATGAACCTGGATTATGGGGAGAATGGCAGTGCCCTAAGGAGGAAAAGTGAAGTTTGGAAGAGAGCTTGGTTTTGAAGGAAAGATACTCAGTTCTGTTTTGCCCTTGTCCTTTATATGTCCACCGGGTCTGGAGAAGGCAAAAGAGATGGCATATGGACATGTTCCTGAAGGCACAGATAGCTGGAGGAATAGCTTTATAGAAGGACAGCTGGGTGGTGCCATGGTGCATATAGCACTGGCCCTGCCATATATAAGATCTGAACTGAAATTCAGCCTCAGACACTAACTGACTGGATGATCCTGCGTGAGTCACTTAAATTGTTTGCCTCAATATTCCTAAAACCGGGATAAACACAGCACATAATCCTAGCAAAACTGAGGCAAGATAGAGATTAGAGAGTATTTAATAATTTATTTAAAAGAGAGAGATATACTGGGACCAGATGGATGCATGGTTTGGTCCCAGGGCTGAAGGAGACTATTGTCTCCAAGAGTCCAGCCAACAATGTGAGTTCTCAATGACATATATACATGTGATTCAGACGCAGGGGGTAGACTGAGACAGGGGCAGAGTCAGAGTGCTGAGAGCAGGAATGAGATTCTGATAGGGTGGGGTGAGCCTCCGGAGAGGGGGCTGACATAATAGGGGGAGGCACCCCAGACATGGGGAGAGGCATCTTGATAAGATGGTATCTGACATTACAATAGCTTGGGATGGGGAGAGGCATTCTGATATTCTAAAACATAAGATATTTTATCCTTATCAAATATTCTGATAAAGAAGGAAAGGAGGTTTTGCAGGACATTATAAACTGAGGCAGAACACTTAAGAGAAACTGAGTCAGGATTGGGTCAGAATAATTAGGGAAACAGTCAGGACAATAAAAGAGAACTGTGGCATAACAAGCATCTATCTCAAAGGATTGTTTTGAGGATAAAATGATATTTATAAAGTGCTTTACAAACTTTAAATTAATATACAAATTATTTTGGGGTTTTTTTTGGGGGGGGGTTGTTTGTATAAAATGATATATAGAAATGATAATTGAATCCATGACAGTTGATTATATCATCAAGAAGAGAATGTAGAGAGAAAAGTAAAGAGGGCCCAGAGTCTTGGTGACCACTAAGTTAGTGAACATGTCATCCAGCAAAGGAGACTGAGAAGTATTCACACATGTAGGAAAAGACCCCAGAGAACAATTGTAAATACCCTAAGAGTGTATACAGAAGGGAATCACCTTCTGAGCAAAGGCTGCAGAAAGTCAAGAAGGATGAAGATTGAGAAAGGCCATTCAATTTGACAATTAAAAGATCATTCAGTATCAGTCACATTGCAGACAGCTTCATCTTCCAATGGGTGGAACTGACAAAAGGGAGGGAAAGATAAAGGATGCTTGCTAGTAGGGATGGTCAGATAAAGTGAAGGTTCTTTAAGAATGGGGAAGACAAGAGATTGCACATATTTAACTTATATCAGATTGCTGAATTGGGGAGGGGGTAGGAGGAGGGAGAAAAATGTAGAATACAAAATTTTACAAAAATGTTGAAAACGATATGGGTATTTGGAAAAATAAAATACTATTGAAAAAGCAAGCAATCCAATATATATCAAAGATGGTAAAAATATATATTAAATCCAATATATGCATACATATTTATGCAATTATCTTGTTGCACAAGAAAAATCAGACCAAAAAGGGAAAAAAAATTGAGAAAAAATAAAATGCAAGCAAACAACAAAAAGAGTAAAAATGCTATATTATGGTCCACACTCAGTTCCCACAGCCCTCTCTCTGGATACAGATGATTTTCTTCATCACAAGATCATTAGAACTGGCCTGAATCATCTCATTGTTGAAAAGCGGCTCCTTAATTTAAAAAAATGAAAAAGCAGAGGACTTTTCCAACAACATATAGTCTGATAGCAGAGTCAAGATTAGAATTCAGTTCTTCTGAATCCAAATCCAGTGTTCCTTCCATTAGAGCACGACAGAATTGAAGTCTTCTCGTGGTCATTGTTCAATAAAATTTTTATAGCTTTTCAATTATTCTATTTACAAACAACATTGGGAATTCTTGGCCTATTACACAAAGAAGTACTCAACTATAAAACTATAGTCTAGTAGTGTAAGGATCATCATGGGAACCAGGAAAAGGCCAAACGTTGTAGTTCTAAAAACCCATGATCTCTTCCTAGGGAGGGAGAAAGACAGTGAAAGGGATGAACTGAGAATGACAAGACAAACTTGTCAGTTATTCCCAGTCGGAGTAATGTACAAATTAACCCAACATTACTCTGCTCACAAAGAGGTTGATGAAAGGGAAAGAGGTGAGCTAAATGATTACACCCCAAGGTCTGATGAGATATTATCATCATAAAGCCTTAACCTCTGTCCACCAGAGGTCAGGTGTGTTGTTCCTTAAATGAGAGCTTCAATGGCAGCCACCAGGAGTAAATTCCATCTGAGATCACTGGAAAGTAGATGAGCTCTCCCTTAAAATAAGACTCCACTAAAGCAAGACCAAAATCCAAGAAGGGGCCCAAGACTTTGGGCAAGGTTTTTCAGTTCTATAAACAAAGTAAGCTAGGATTCCAGAAAGAGCACTAACAAGCAGAGAAATGTGTTGTCTTTTGACTGTAAGGAATTCTACAAAGTGGATTTTATCTTGGAGGGATAGGTAGGGATGGAAAGATCCATCAGAATTGGTCTAGGGTGGGCTAGAAAACAGATTAGACTCTAGGATACATCTAGCTGATCTACCCCACTCTAATGGCTTTTGGAATGATTCTGACCTTGAAGTATTGCCTCTGCCAAGAGATAAAGATGGCAAACACTATTCCTAAGGCCAGCTGGTCCTTCTCCAATAAATTCTTTTTGTCAACTCCCTCTCTCTCCCATTAGACCTTTAGCTCCCAGACCAAGGTCAACTTTATCTATAACTAGAAAAGCATATCTGTCCTTGAGTTGTTCAACTGTTCAAGGAGAAGAGGTAGAGGTACATGTTGAGGAAAAAGGAAACATGCATTTATTAAACATTTGATAGATTATCTAGTTTTATTCTCACAACAACCCCGGATGGAATATGCCATTATTATTCCCATTTTAAAAATGGGGAAATTGAGACAAAGGTTAAGTGGCTTGCCCAGCTAGTGTCTGAGCCTGTATTTGAATCGTATTTAAAAACGTCTTGATTCCATGCCCAGCACCATGCCAATATTATAAGGCCCTTTCTAAGTCACCACATACTATACTCTCAGATCTCTCTCAGCTCTGATATTCTATGTTTTAAGATTCCTTGCTCCAATTTTCTATGATTGAGCAATCAGGATTTCTTTTAGGGTTTATATAATTTGTGGTATAATGGATAGAACACCAGATCTGAGTCATCCTCCTGAGTTCAAATCAGGCCTTAAATACTAGGTATGAGCCCTTGGACAAGTCACTCCACTCTGTCTGCCTCATTTTTCTGATCTGTGAAAAGGGTTGGAGAAGGAAATGGCAAACCGCTCCTGTATCTTTGCCAAGAAAATTTAAATTGGGGTCACAAAAAGTTGGACAAACTGAAATGACTGAACAATAACTTGGAAAGACCCTGGGGAATTTGTATCCTAAATGGCAAAATGAAACAGACTTGTCATTTAATGAAAATTTATTCAATTCCTCCTATGTGCCAAGCACTATAAATGCAAACAAAGGTTAACGGGGGATCGTCCCTGTACTTAAGGAGCTCACAATCCAATGGGAAAAGCTACAAGCAAACACACACACACACTATATATATATAATCAAGCTATATAGGATAAAAAGGAAAATAAGACACTAGGATTTAGTATCTAGGAAAGTCTTCCTGTTAATGAGATTTTAACTGGGTCTTTATATATATATATATATATATATATATATATATATATTTTATTTAAGCCTTTATCTACAGGGATATATACATGGTAACTTTACAGCATTAACAATTGCCAAACCTCTTGTTCCAATTTTTCACCTCTTACCCCCCCACCCCTCCCTAGATGGCAGGATGACCAGTAGATATTAAATATATTAAAATATAAATTAGATACACAATAAGTGTACATGACCAAACCGTTATTTTGCTGTACAAAAAGAATCAGACTCTGAAATATTGTACAATTAGCTTGTGAAGGAAATCAAAAATGCAGGTGTGCATAAATATAGGGATTGGGAATTCAATGTAATGGTTTTTAGTCATCTCCCAGAGTTTTTTTTCTGGGCATAGCTAGTTCAATTCATTACTGCTCCATTAGAAATGATTTGGTTGATCTCGTTGCTGAGGATGGCCTGATCCATCAGAATTGGTCATCATATAGTATTTGTTGAAGTATATAATGATCTCCTGGTCCTGCTCATTTCACTCAGCATCAGTTCATGTAAGTCTCTCCAGGCCTTTCTGAAATTATCCTGTTGGTCATTTCTTACAGACAACTCTAAGATACCACTACACACCTGTCAGATTGGCTAAGATGACAGGAAAAAATAATGATGATTTTAACTGGGTCTTAAAGGAAACTAAGAATGAGGAGAGAGAACATTTCAGCCATGGTAGATAGTTGAGGAAAATGCTCAGAGGCTAGAGTGTTTATTTGTGTAACAGCCAGGAGACTAATGTCCCTTGGGTCAGACTACTGGGAATAGAGGGTGTAAGAAGACTGAAAACATGAAAGAGAAATCTGATTATGAAGCTCTTTGAACACAGAGAATTTTATATTCGTTTTTAGTGATGATAGGGAGCCACTGAAGTTTGAGATTTGTGCTTTAGCTACACCCAAAGAAAGAACACTGGGAAATGAATGTACTGTTTGCATTTTTGTTTTTCTTCCCGGGTTATTTTTACCTTCTGAATCCAATTCTTCCTGTGCAACAAGAGAATTGTTTTCTTACAATATTGTTATCTAGATATACTGTAATATTTAAATGTATAGGACTGTTTTAATCTGGGGAGAGGGGAGGAGGAGGGAAAAATCGGAAAGAAGGAGTGCAAAGGATAATTTAAAAAATTACCCCAGGCATGGGTTCTGTAATAAAAGTTATAAAGAAAAAAAAAAAAAAAAAAAAAAGAGATTTGTGCTTTAGATTTTGATAGCCTTATGAAGAAGTAAAATATTCTTTGCTAACTTGAAGATACCTGTGCATATATATTTGAACCTCAGAAGTATCAGGAACCTTCTACCCTTGTTTTTACAAATGGGGAAATTGAGGCCCATATTAATTTGTTGTGATTTGTTAGTTGGGATTAGAAACAATTTTGCTGCAATCCAGGTCTTTTTATCTATTTACTACTTAATAATTATGCTTGGAGGGGGAGTGGGGTGGAATCTATTGATAATTTTTGGTTTTTTATCACCTTCATTTCTAAATATATTCCCAGGGAGCCATCTCTCGAATAGATAATAACAAAGAGAAACAAAACAATTCAAGCTAACTAGCCAAGTCATCCATAGAGAACAATAGTTTATATCATCATATCACTTTTTCAGTAGTATTTGATTCTTCATGACCCCCTTTGGGGTTTTCTTGGCAAAGATATGAATGGTTTCTATTTTTCTCCACTATTTTACAAATGAGGAAATTAAGAACTTGAAGGACTTGCCCAGAGTCCAAGAGATAGTATCTAATGATTTGAACTGGTTTTTAATTAGGTGGCCCCACCTAACATATATTGTTTTAAACATATATATCCTTGTCCTATAACATATATCTACCTTCACTTCCCACTTAATACATATTTAAACATATATCCTCATCTTATATATCAACTCCACTTCCCAGCTAACATATATATATATATATATATATATAATATATATATATATATATATATATATATATATATATATACAATATATATTTATTGAAGCTTTTTATTTTTAAAACATATGCAAGGATTATTTTTCACCATTGACCTTTGCAAAACCTTGTGTTCCAATTCTCCTCCCCCTTCCATCTTCTCCCCTACAGGGCAAGCAATTCAATATACAACATATATTCTTTTAAAGATATATTCATATCTTTATATATATATATATATATATATAAAGCCATTACTTGGCTTTGTCCAATGAGGGGATTAGGTCAATTCCAAAGACTTGTGAT
Organism: Sarcophilus harrisii; assembly: GCF_902635505.1. NCBI lineage: Eukaryota > Metazoa > Chordata > Mammalia > Dasyuromorphia > Dasyuridae > Sarcophilus > Sarcophilus harrisii. Next base: position 568,032,727 of record NC_045428.1, on the reverse strand, counting down.
GGGAGAGCCATCGATCCGGATTCAATATAAATATATTCTTTTAAGATACATATCTTTTTATATATATATATATATATATATAAAGCCATTACTTGGCTTTTGTCAACAATGAGGTGATTCAGGTCAATTCCAAGACTTGTGATGGAGAGAGCCATCTGCATCCAAGTAATTCAATATACAACATATATTCTTTTAAAGATATATTCATATCTTTATATATATATATATATATATATATATATATATATATATATATATATAAAGCCATTACTTGGCTTTTGTCAACAATGAGGTGATTCAGGTCAATTCCAATAGACTTGTGATGGAGAGAGCCATTTACACCCAGGGAGAGGACTATGGGAACTGATATGTTTACTTTTGTTTTTTCTTTCTCATTTTTTCCCTTTTTGATTTTTTTCTTGTGCAGCATGATAAATGTGGAAATATGTTTAGAAGAATTGTATATGTTTAACCTATATTGATTATTTGCTGGGTAGGCAAATAGGTAGGGTAGGAGGGAGAAGGGGAGGGGGAAGAGGAGAAAGGAGGAAGAAAGATTTGGAACATAAGGTTTTACAAGGATGAATGTTGAAAACTATTTTTACATGTATTTTGAAAATTAAAAGCTATTATTAAAAAAAATATATATATATATATATATATATATATATATATATATATATATATATCCATTTACAGAGGAATACTTCTGAATCAAATTGGAGAAAGGACAATGGGTTGAACTGGAATCAGTAGTGCAAATGAATTTAACAGTGGGCCAGGCCAATTCCAATTTATTGTGGGAAGGCCAGCTCTGGTGGGTAAGAGTTTAATTGCTTAAGAAGGCAAGAACCATGAAGTCACTTTGTGGAGTTGGTTAAGAGTTGCTCTGTCTTCTAATGTCTAGCTTGATAGATCTCCAGTATTCAGGGTCACAGTCTCCCAGATGAGGATAGTTTGATGTAGGCTTGCTTAGTCAGCCAGGCTTGTCCCACCATGGTAAGAAGTTTGAATCACTGATCTCCCAACAACTTGTTTTGTGACTCTGGACTACACATTTTATTTCACCATCTCTGATTTTTGTTATCCTTGAACAAGGCCAGAAGCCATAACAGTGAAGGTGGAGGGTAGAGGCAATCAGATAAATTTAGGAACATGGAGATTCTCTTGGAAGTCTCATGCAATTATTTTATAGTTAATAGTAGAGACTCTGTGAAGGATCACAATCTGAGAGCTCCAAAAATCACCCCCAGATTGGTTTGGAGACCATTTGTCCCTCTCTTCAAGGAAATGACCTAAGAGACCTTTGAATCCTAAAGGGAAGATCTCAAAAAGGCCTACACGTTAAAGGCACAGTCTCTTCTTGGCTGTATTTCCCCCAGAAAGAATGAGCTGATCTTAACAGAAGAAACAGTTTCCATCCTTGGCATTTGAAGCCCAAGCAGTTCTTGTAAATGGCATCTCTAGAGGTAGGAATGTCTTTTTTATTTGAGCACTCAGATTTAGAGAAGAGACCTTAGAATCATTGTCAAAACATAAAACAAAAACAGTCTTATCATATCTGTATGGAGCAACAAGCTTCAGTGATAAAATACTAGTCAAACTGGTCAAGGACCTATCAAGTAGCAACCTTACTCAGAATATAGAATGTCAGAGCTGGGAGGACCCGTTGAATAGACAATGTCACGAGTTAGGAGGGCCCTTAGGACACAGGAGGTCAGAGTTGAAAGGACCCTTAAAACACAGGAGGTTAGAAGTAGAAAGGACTTTAGATACCATAATCCAATACCTTTATTTAACAGAGTGGGAAACTGAGGTCTAGAGAGGTTGACTTGCCCAAATTATATAGTGAATTAGGGTCAAAAGTAAAAGGGCCTTTAGATACCATGTAATCCAATACTTTTATTTAACAGAGTGGGAAAATGAGGGCTAGAGAAGTTGACTTGCCCAAATTATACAATGAATTAGCAGCAGCTCTGGGCATTACTTCTGACGCTAATCCAGGATCCTTTCTTATTCCACATTTCTTTTCTGCTTTTGAATAATGTAGTAGCAAGATCTAGTCCCTGGAAGATTTTGGACATATTTGTAGGGAAGGAATGCTATGGAGGCCAGCTGCCACCCTGATCCCCCCCACCCCCAAAAGGTCAGGACTCCATTTCAAAAGAGTCAAGGCTCAGTCAGTAGAGATTCTCCTAGAAGAGGGAGCAGGATGGTTAAAGTTGGAACTGTGTGGCTTCTCCAAGTTCCTCTGTTTTGCTAATTCTACCTATCCTTGATCTTGGTTTTCATTTCCAAGTCAACACACTAGGTGGAAATGTTGATGTCCAACTCCTGTAATTCAATTACTACGAGCTTACAGGGCTCCCAGTTGAAGCACAGCAGGAGTTACAATTTAGACACAAACTAGTTGGAAGAATCCCGACTGGCCAGCTGGTTAATTTTTAGCCAAAGTGATTAGTTTGTCCACCTGCACTTTTTTCTCTTCCCACTCATTGCCCTTCTGTCTGCTTCTGCTAAGATCAAACTGTTCTTGGGGAGGGAAGGAGACTAGAGAGTAATAGGTGGTGACAAGGGAGACCTGGCTTGAGTCCTATATCCAGTCCTGGCTGGCCTGTGACTTCTGGCTTCTGAACCTCAGTTCCCTATAAGAGACACATAGCCTTGTTCACTGGTATTATGAAAAAAAAAATACTCATCTCCTGACAAGTACAATAAAAATAGGAGCCGAGGTTTATGTGTCCAAGTATTTAGTATCTACCCTTTAGGGCTAGAGAAGGGGAACAAAAGGCCCTACATATGTATGTGTGCATATATGCACATGTACACACAGACTATATTTGTAGCTATATGTTGCTATGTATATATGCACACATATATATATGCTCACATACATATATATTTATCTATAGTCATAATCATAAATATGTACTTTTCATCATAACCCTTTAGGACACATAAAACATTTTATAAATGTTATTTCATATGATCTCCATAACTACCTTGGGAAGCTGTTGCAGGAGGGAGGCAGCTAGATGGCTCAATGGATCGAGTTCTGGATCTGAAGTCAGGAAGACCTGAGTTCAAATACAGCTTTAGACATTTACTAGCTGTGTGACTTTGGGTAAGTCACTTTGCCATGTTTGCCTCAGTTTCTTCATTTGTAAAATAAGTTGGAGGAGGAAATGGCAAACTATTTCAGTATTTTTGCCAAAAGAATATTAAACGGTGTTCATGGGGTTTTCTTGGCAAAGACAGTGGAGCCAGGTATCCTATCCACTATATGCCAGCCACCTCAAAACTTTAAAATGAGAGTTGTTCAAAAGTGAAATGGACTCCCACAGGAAATTATGGGATTCCTTTTACTGGAGGAAACCAAGGCTAAGGAATTTGCTTATGGTCACAGAGCTAATAAGCAGCTAAGGCCAAATTTGAACAGATCTTTACTCCAAGTCCAGCACTTTAAACAGAACCACTGGATGGTGTCTACACTTATTCACCCATTTTACCAAAAGAGAAAGGAGATATGCCCTTGGCCCCAGGCCAAGTTGCTGCTATCTCCAGGTCAAAGTTCTTTCATCCTACCTTCAACCTCCACAAGTTTGAAGGGAGTACATAATAAAGAAGTCAGAAAAGAATGATAAAGGCAGGAAGTGCCTTTAAAGCAAAGTATTAAAGGCTCAGAGGAGAGTGGGATCTTGAGATCTTGAATATTTTCTGGGAAATGGAAAGTTGAGAGTGTGGAGGGACACCTAAGGAGAATGGACATGTCTTGTTGCATCTGTCAGAGAGACAAGGTTAAATAGATCAGGACAAGGAAAGACTATTTCTATATTTGTTTTATGGTGGGTCGAGAGTGTGGAGGGACACCTAAGGAGAATGGACATGTCTTGTTGCATCTGTCAGAGAGACAAGGTTAAATAGATCAGGACAAGGAAAGACTATTTCTATATTTGTTTTATGGTGGGTCAAATTGGGTAGTATTCTTCCAGCTAGACAGATGATTCTAAAAACAAGCAATGGAGACAGGTGTAGTTCCATTTTGAGTCAAGGCTGAGATAATGGAAAGATCTGGCCATTCTATTTGGCCAAGGTAGATCTCTTTGAGCAGGGCCTTTCCACTCTCTCTGTATTTCTGTCTACTCAATTGCACAATGAGGGAATTGGATCCAAAAGGGGTCCAGTGAGAGACATTTTGGCTTCCTGGAAAGCACACTGGAGTTGGCCAGTCTTCTAGCTTCCTCCAAATCCCAGCTAAAATCTCTCCTCCTACAGGAAGCCTTTGTGATCATCCTTAATGCTAGCATTTTCCCTCTGTTAATTATCTCCAATTCACCCTTATATGGATCATGTATGTACAGAGTCAATTGTGAAACTGTAAGCTTTTCTGACTCACTAGCTAGGATCAAAAGATTTGGCTTTGAATTGTGGGTTTGGCCATACTATTTAGATGTATCAATCAACCAATAAATGTTTATTAAATGCCTACAATGTACTAGGAAATGTGGTAAGCACTAGAGATAAAAAGAAGCAAAAGGCAATCCTTGTACTCAGGAAGTTTACAATCTAATGGGGAGACAACATGCAAACAAATAGGTACAAAGCAAGCTATATACAGTATAAGTAGGAAATATCTGACAGAGGAAGGATGCTGGAATGAAGAGGGATGGGGGAAGGCTCCTAGAAAAAGATAGGATCTTAGTTGGGACTTAAAGGAAGTCAGGGAAAGTGGTAAGTAGATTTGAGAAGGGAGAGAGTTGCAGGTATGGGGGACAGCTAAAGAAAAGTAGAGAGAGAATGTGTCTTGTTCATGGAACAGCCAAGGAGGCCACTAATAAAAGATTATGTATTAGAGAGTATGGTGTTTAAAATACTAGAAAAGTAGGAGAGGGTTAGTTTAGGACTTTTAAATGCCAAACAGGACACTGTGTATTTGCTCCTAGAGGCCATCTGGAACTACTGGAGTTTATTGATCAGACTTGCACAGTTAGGAAAGGTTGGGGTTAAATAGGTAGATTTGAGAATCATCTGCATAGAGTTGGTAATTAATACTATGAGAGCTGATGAGATCACCAAATAAAGTAGTATCGGGAGAGAAGAAAAGAAATCACAGGCTAGAATTCTGTGGGACACTGATAGAAGGAGGAAAATCCAGAAAAGAGACAGAAGAGAGGTCATTGAGGTAGGAGGAGAACCAAGAAGGAGGGAAGAGATGTCCTGAAATTTTAGAGAGAAAAAAGTATTAAGGAGGAGAGAGAGATTGACAATGTCAAAGGTTGCAGAGAGATCAAAGAGAAAGAGGATGAAGGAAAAATCACCAGAGTTGGCAACTAAGAGATCACTGATAATTGAGGAGAGCAGTTTTGGTGGATTACACTGACTTAAGTCTTTAAGGGATTAAGAAAAAGTAAGGAGAGAATTAAGAGACACCTATTACAGATGGCTTTTTCAAGGACTGTAACATATAAGGAAGCAGGAAACCAAGGGAAAGTAAAAGAGATATCCATAAAAGCATGGTTAGAGACACTATAGAGGATCAAAAGACATGGGTGACCTAAGCATCCTTCTCAAAATAAAGATTCTGGGAGGAAGCAGGCAAATGAGTGAATTTCCAGAAAGAAATGGGCTACATAGCATGGCAGAGAAAGTCCAGAGAGTCAGGAGCATGGCCTAGAAGAAAATACATGGTCATGAGGTTTGGATCAGTGTACCCTGTTTTTTTAGGAGGATTATTTTGGCAGCTGTGTGGAGAGGTTAAGGAGTAAAGGAGGCAGGGAGAACAATGGAGAAGCTATTGCAATAGTACAGGTTCAGGACTCACATTAGGAAAGTGGCCAATGGAGTGGAGAGAAGAGGATAGATGGGAGAGATGTTATGCAGTCTGAATAGACAGGACTTGGCAACAGATTGAAGGTAGTGAGTGGTGAGGGAGAAGTCAAGAACAGCTCTTAGGTTACAAATCTGGGTTCTAGGGGGGAATGCTAGGGCCTTCAGGGATGTGGGAGGGAAGGAGAATTCATTTTTGAATATGTTGACTCTAGAGTGAGTTATTCTCTAACCAGAATTCCTTCCTGTTCTTGGTTGGATTTGATTTGAGCTGTTCTAGGCAATAATACCAACATAAGAGAACAGGCTGTCTACTTGGTAACAAGCAAGATTCCAGAACCCCAGAATCAAAGAGAGCTGGAAAAGACTTCAGAGGATATCTAGCCCAACCTATACCAAATGAAGAGTCCCCTTAAAACAGGCTTCCGGCCTTTGTCATACTCAGCCCATTCTGCCTCCGAACCCCTTTATTGTTGCCTTCTGAGGACAAGCAGATAGAGTCTCCATTATAACAAGCCTTCTCATACTCAAAGACAAACCTCACATCACCTCTTCTGTGGGCTAAATATGCCCAGTTCCTTTAACTAATCTTCAAAGGATAATTTGTTGAGTGTCTCATTTGGTAAGTATGGTATAATAGAAAGCAAGCTGGAATTAATAGAAAAAAAATGTTACAATGGAAAGAACCCTGCTTTGGAGACAAAAAAACCTAATTCGACTTCTGATATCACCTGTGTAAGTCACCATCTCCCTGGGCCTCAGTTTTTCCACCTTTAAAAGGAAAGGACTAGATTTCATTTCTCACCAGATGCCCACCCCAGGTACCTACTCTCCAGCTTTTCAGCTTTTTTTTTTTTTTTTCTGTATTGTCTTCCCCTGACTAAAACACAAGCTCCCTGAAGGCAGGAACTGCCTTTCTTTTTTATTCATATAGGTATCCCCAAAGCTTAGTTAGTGCCTGGTTCAGAAGAGCTTTGTTTGTTGACTAGACCTGACATAGCTGAACTCAAAGCGTTACTCTAATGCTTAACATGTTGCCACAGAAATGTAGAATATATTGTGTGTGTTTAGAAATATAGAAGTTAATACATTGTGTGTTTAAACAAATTTCCCATCTAACCAGAAGGGGAAACCCAGAGGTCAGATGGACAATTTGAGCAACCCAACTCTGCCAGTGGCGCCCACATATAGTTGATATTTAAGTCCTAGTGGGAGGAGTTGGGGAAAGAACTCAAGCCACACCAGCTCATAAACAGTAGTTTTAAATAGGTCAGTATGTCTGTCACCATCCCACATGTACGTGATCCTTGACCTCAGTAGACTTAAAAATGATTCTGTGCCTTATTTTGACCATTTGGGGCTGACGAGGCTGGTGCCAACTTCTGTAATTATTGTTTGCCAAGTGCTTTGAGATCTCCTAGATTAAAGGTAGCCCAAGAGGCAGGGTAGCCTGGGGTGATTGCTGCTGCTACTGTTGACTTGATGTGGTCACTCTTATGGTTTCCTGAGCTGATGAGAAAGCAGACTGAGATAGTATCCTGAAAAGGGGCCTTTAGAGCCAGCCCTCCAGCAACACACATCCAAGCAGAGAAATTTCACAGAGAATAAACAAACTCCTGCATCATACTCAGGAGAGCTCCTGGGGGACCAATTAAAAGAAACCCATATACTACTTTCTGTTCAACATGGGGGCTATAGGGACTGGGCTTGCATTGCTCAGCGAATCTCTGAAGTTTACTGAGAATTCTGCATTTCATTTGAGGAATTCTGAAAAGCCACAACAGCAGGAGAAAATGCTGGTAACACCATTAAAGGTTCCCATATTGTATCACTTATAAACACATTCATGGGAATCCCAATGAATTCCAAATGCCTGATTCCCAGGAGTTTTAACCAGAATGCATCCCAGTGGGATCTGGTAGATCAAGCTCCAGTGACAAGGACAAGGCAATAAGGGTTGTTCTGTTTCTCAAGGTCAACCAAGGAGCAAGTAAACAGACAGGTAAGCAGCATGCAGAAGGCTATACACTGAGTAAGGAAGATTTGGGTTCAAGTCATGTGACCCCAGTCACGTAACTCCTCAGTAATGAATAATTTAGGAGTTTCTCAATCTTCAGTGAGGATCTGTTTCTACACCTGGACTCACCTATACTAATGATGTGAGAGGTTTAGAAAAACAAAAACCAGGACCAAAGCAAGTAAGCCTTATTGAGGGCCTATTGTATCCAGGACTAGATACTGTGGCTGGAGAGTACAAAAGGAAAGAGATAAATAAAGTACCTATTTTCAAGGATATTATTCTTCTGGGTTGGAACAATGTATATTTGGATAAATACATATGTTTTTCTTTTGGAAAGGGGAAAGTAACAATAACAACAACAAAGGAATTAGGAAATGAAATGAAAAAGTATTTATAAAGAGGTAAGTGCTGGGAATGTAAAGAAAAGTAAAGACAGTCCCTACCCTATAGGAATTTACATTCTAATAGGAAGGAACAACTAAGCCTATGGTACTGAAAAAATCATGATCTAGGGAAAGATAAGTTCAATTTTGCACATGTTGAATTCAAAGTGTCTGTGGACATTAAGGTAGAGATGTTCTGTAGACAGATGCCTTAACTGAAATGGGACTAGACTTCAGGTGAGAGAAAGAGATAAGTAGACATGAAAAGCATCTGCAGCGAGATTATAAAAATTCAAGGCGCAGGACTCATAAACAAATGCTTTTCTTCAAATCCTGCCAACTTTGACCAGTCCCAAAAAGGAGTTTTATGTACCATTCGAGGGACTACAATTTTTGGAAGGGCATTGGTAAGCTAGAGGGCTTGCAGATGAAGACAATTTGATTAGAGAAGGGTCTCCAGTCTACACTACGTGAGGATCAGTGGAAGGAACTGGGAGTGTTTAGCTTAGAGAAGATTCAGTGGGGCTGGGCATGTGGAGTGGGAACGAGGAATGTGGTCTTCAAACATTTGAACTGCTATCAATGGAAAAAGAATTAAGGCTTGTTTTCTTACCTCCTTCTCAGAGAACAGAACCAGGATCAAAGGGTGAACTTGCAAAGAAGCAAATTTAAGATTGATTTCAAGAAAAACTTCCTAACAGTTTGAACTATCCAAAAGCAAAATGGGTTATCTTGGAAGGTAATGAGTCCAAGATCCTTTCTTGAACATCTTAACAGAGAAACTAGATTGCTTGTTGGGTAAATTGGGGGAAATGTTTATATGTAGGTTGGACTAGATGGTCACAACATCCTTACCAGTTTTTATAGTTATTTCTCTAGAAAATATTTGTGCCCAGAGTTTCTGGACTGGGTACAAATATAAAGTGTGCCACATAGAAACAATTTTCACTATTCAGTGAGATGTGACTTTTTTAGTTTGCTCTTGTAAAGTTAAGGTTTGCAGTTCTTGGTTAAGTTAACCATGATGATTGTCCAATAAGACAGTTATTTATAGTGGGAAAAGACTAAGGGGACTTGGAAAAAAATTAACTTTTTCTCCTTGGCCTCAGAAGGCAGCATGAGGAGCAGTGAATGGAAGACTTGATTTCTGAATAAGTTTTTAATAGAATTGTCCTAAAGTATAATGAAGTGGCTTATGTCCCTTCATGCAAAGGGTGGTTGACCATTTGTGTAGCATGTTTTAGATATGAGCCGGATTAGACGGCCTTCTAACTTTTGAGTTTTTGTGATTCTGTAACTTACTGGAATGTTAACAAGTCCCAACATACCTCAGGGATCAAAAAGTTGGCAAAGAATCAAGAATTACCAAAACTTTCATCTGATTTCTCCTACTCAAGCCCATCAGATACCTGTTTTATTTTTTTCTCCAGACATATCAGTTGTTTTAGGTCAAACTGGTGGGTTAAAGCACAATGCCAACCAGAACTATATGTCGAATTAAACATTAAAAGGGGCAGCAGAGAAAAAAAGGTTTCTGCTCCATAGAAATCTAAGTGTAATATTCAGTCTTGGTCAACTGTTGCATATCTGTACAATTTTCATTGATAAGGTAGGTACTATTGAGGGCACTGACTGAGAAAAGGTAAGAGTTCTGAGCTTAGAGTCAAAGAAGACCAGAGTTCAAATTCAAATTCAGCCTCAGATCTGGATTAATTTGAACTCTGAGAAATTTTGGTCTCTTAATGGCACCCATCTCCCAAGGTTATTGTGGGGATCAAATCAGATGTTTGAAAAATGTTTTGCAAATCTGTTAAGTGCTATATAAATATTACTTTTAAGAGAAATCAAAACTACCACCAGGAAAGAAGCGACAAAATCATCCTTATGTGCACATATGCTTATTTAGAAAATTTCGTACAATCAGCAAAGAAACAAATTGGGATGACTAATAGCATTAATCATGTAAAAAAAAAAGAAAATAAATCTATAATTAGCATTTCTATATAGTATTAGCAAAAATCAAGAATCAAAGAAATCCTGTCACAATGTATTTGTAGTTATTTAAAGATAACTAACCATAAGACATTCCAAAACTTATGTATAATTGGAGAGATTTATTGATCATATTTGGGCCATACCAATGTAAGAAAATTAATGCTAAACTTTAAATTTAGTACCATACCAATCAAGACACGGCAATAAATTTACCAGATTTCAAGCTATAGAAAATCCAACATCTTCAAAACAATTACTGGTTAAACTCAGTAAAGAGAGCCTGTGAATAGCTCAGTGCAAGACATTTCCCATTATTGTGAAAATTACTCAAAGCCCTTTTTATTCATCAGGAGATTGGTGACATCATTATCCTATAACCAGGAGCAGCAAAGCAGGGTGTTTAGGAAGAACAAGTATGGATTCAGTGCTGGAGCTGGAGAGCTGAATTGCAGTGCTGGTTCCAACACCAGCCACGTGGTTGTGGGCAGCTATTTGGCAGGAGGCAGTGGCACTGTATTATTAGAAACTTCAGTTTGATGATAGTTTAAGGGCCTGGCTGAGATCTTTGGAAAGGAAAGGAGATATTTAGAATGAAAACTATAACAACACTCTAGATTGAGAAGGTGGGGGGGGGGGGGGGGGGGAGATGGCAGGAATCTGTTTTGTAAACATTTGAAAACAGTGAGTGTTGAAAGGAAAACAATATTGTCACCTGGGCGATCTGGAGCTTCATCTGCTTGATCTGTTTCATTGCTGGGGATGGGCTGGACTGGATGATTTATAAGGTTTCTTCTAGCTCTAAATACTGTGACAATTTTAAAACATCTGTGAGTCCAGTTCATCTTACAAATGGGGGTACTATCACAGGGTACTGAGGAAACTTTCTGAATGCAAATGGGTGTATACACATACATTTTATACACACAATATAACAGCCGTCAGGGTTTTTTTTTTTTTTTCTTTACTAATTCAAAATTTTCTTCCTCCCATTCCTCTTCAAAGGAAAACCCTTACTAAATCTTATACCAAAGCCTAAGTAACATTAGCCATGTGGTACTTTTACGTTTTTTAAAGCTCTTTACATACATTCTCATTTGATCCTCACAACCACTTTCTGCGGTAGATGGTACAGGTATATAAATTTATAGATGAGGAAACTGAGGCTGAGAGGTGACTTCTCATGGCCATACAACCTCATCAGATGGAATTGAATTCAAACCCTGATCTTTCTTCATGCCAACTGTGGCCTTTTTTCTACTACATTATAAGAAATACACATTATAAGTTAAATTTAGAATATTATGACAGCAATCAGGTTGGGGGATCTAACTTTCTTTTGTATCTAAATGGCAATTTCTCTAACACTATGGTTTAGAGCAAAGGTTATAAATCTGGACTCTGCAAACTTAAAAAATAATTTGCTCTTATTTCAATAAGTTTCTTTTATGACTTTATGCATTTAAAACATTCTGAGAAAGCTCCACCAGACTGATAAAAGGGGATCCAGGATACAAGGAAGTTGAAAAATCGCAGATTTAGAATTAAATCAGTTTTCTGTAATACTTTCAGAGCACAAGATCAATCAAAAGAACCTGACTTGGTTTTTATTTCAATCCTTGCTATTCATTCAAAAAGCATTTATTCGGCACCTTAAAGTTTGCTAAGCACTTTATTTTACTTCAGAATCTCAACCTTGGGGAAGCAGGTGCTAGTATTATTCCCATTTTACAGATGAGGAATCCCAGATAGTGTTTGAGGCCTTGCTTCCTAGGAGGTTAATGGTCTTTGAGACCACAGTAAGTACAAAATGTACAGAGAAAAGCAAATAAATAGGAGGAAAATGGTGGTGGGGTGGGAGGGGCATTTTGGTAATTGGGGTAATCAGGCTAAATACAGAACCAAACTTTGAAGTTAAGAAATTTTAAGAGATGGAAAAAAATAGTGCATTCCAATTTGAGAGACAGCTTACACAAAAGCTTGGAGACAAGATGGAATGATGGCACCAGTAAGTAGGCCAGTTGTGCTATACAATGAACTGGGTGAACTAGTAACTTATTAGAAGCTTGGGAAAGTAGACTAGAGCTCAATTGTGAAGGTTTTAAAAAGAAAAACCTGAGGCATTTATTCTATTTAATCTTTTTCAGGCAAGGGGGTGCTTTTATAGCAGGCAAATGATCGGATCAGAGGTGTGCTTTAGAGCCATCACTTTGCAACTATTAATAGGCTGGAGGCTCCCAGCTCATAATTAGTCTCTACACACCGTTTCTGTTGTATCTCAGAGAAGTTAGCTGACCATTATTATAACCTCAAATAATATCCTAAGCATATAGGTGAATCAGTTTTTTTCATTTTACAGTTGGGGAAAGTGAGGCCAAGCACATTTAAAGGTTTTTGGCTAAGTTCCCACACAAGTTAGTGTCCCTTTTAGATACAGTTGATTTGATAAGGCCATTTAAACTAAATTATCTTATAGTACTGAGGGCTACAAGGATAACTACTCAGGCTCTATAATAATTGTCATACCCTTAACAAGATTTCTTTGTAAAGGTTTCCATTTGCACCCTGCCTCTGGTCTCATGGAAACATTTTGGTTTCCATGGAAAATTTTCTACATACTCAGAAGTGGGTGTTTGTAGTTCTCCTAAGCAGTTCAAATTAAATAAAAATGACTGTTTTAAAAATACATCAACTTGAGACTTTGCAATATCAAATATGGAATTTTCCTTTAAGAATGAACTGGGTATTCTTTCCTATGCACCTGTCATCTAGTGAAGTCAAAGAGGAAATGAAATTTGCTTTCATCTAAGAAGTAAAAACTGTGCCTGACTATATATTGTGTTGAAATTCTGGTAGCCTAGTGCAGGGCCTTACAACTTTTTCCACACTCAAGAAATTTTTATGGGCCCCTGGGAACATAAATATATAAAATAAGTATACAAATGAAACATTTACTAATAATCAATTTTGCAACCCCCGCCCTTCAAATAGGAGGCTCCCTTTGGGGTAGTGAACAATAGTTTGAGAACATGGGGTTTAGTGGGCAGGTCAGTCAAGGCCTGAGAAGGAATCTGGATTAGTCTCAGAGCAGTGAACTTAACCTCTAAATGCCCCCAGGCACTCCCTAATACAGAAAAGTTAGATAAGTCTTTTTCACTGAAGTACAGGGAGTTTCCTCACAGATAAAAATCACTGGTTCAACAATGAAAAACAAAAGGCAGCAGATTATAAGGTTCCTACTAGCTCTCGGTGGTTCTAAAATTTCAAAATTCCCAAGTCACTTTATACATTTTTGAAGAGCAAGAGGAGAATGCGGCATTCAAGCAAATGTACCTTTGACCACAAAGGTAAAACATTCAGAGCACATTTAGAGTGCTTAACTACAGCCCACTGCAGCTCCTGGTTAACTTTCCTCAACACTAAAGTGTTTGGTGAGACCAAAAATTAACAAGCATTTAATAGATTCCTACTATGTACCAGGAGTACACAAAGGCAAAAACCCCTTTACTCATGGATCTTTACAGGCTGATTGACTTATTCCCAGAATTTGAATTCTGCCTCTTGTCCCATAGCACAAGATGAATTTGAATGGTTTTCCTGACTTGGCTGCCTTGATAAAGGGGAGAAGAGTCTTTATTTCCACTCTGCAAGAGATCAAACAACCTTAGTCATAGCCAAGAGCCAGAGCTGTTTTTTTTTTTTAAGACAGATTTTCAAAAACACCATTGATGTGACTCTGTAATTTAATTAAATTGAATCCATGTTCGATTCTGTTGGCTTAGCTGGTTAGAGGGGGGCATTCAAGCCCAAGGTCAAGGTTTTATTCCCAAATTATCTCCTAAGCATTGCACTAACTCCCCCCTCCCTTTTAAGTTGAATTGATAAAAATTATTTTAATTTGCAACTTATTGAAATCGGGACCATTTTTGCTTTTGCAGACCCAACAGCTTAGCATAATGGCCATAGCAGGCACTCGATAATCCCCAAAGCCACGGGAGGAATTGGGCTGAGGCAAACCGTATTCGCTCACTGAGAACCCAGCAACCTTAGGAAGGCAGCTCGAACCTCCTTTTCCTGTCTGGAAGCAGAAAATATCTAAATGACTTCTGGGGGCACGGCATCAAAACTCCGTGTGGTTGGTATAGAATCCTCCAGTGTTCAACAAACACTGCAGGGCGTCCAAACCCTTCTCTCCCTTCGCGCACCCCGCAAAGGGCAGAACGCTGCAAACACTAGCGCTTTGCCGAGCCGGACGATTCTTCCCGGTTTACCCCCCGCCCCACCTTTGCGTCCCTCTCACGTTTTCTTTCATTTACAAATGTGCAATTTCTCAATCTCTTGGCGTTCGAGTCCGTGCAGGACAGGCAGCTCAGCCCCGTGCGAAGCACGGGAGGCTTTACGGAATTCCCATCGGAAGCCGAAGCACACGGGCCAGCTGAGGGCAGCTTCGCCGGAGGCCCCTTTCAGCTGGAAGCCCAGTCTCCTTGGGCGCGCGCCCGGATCGCCATCACCGCACAAAGCCGCCCACACGCTCCCGCGGCTGAAGCTGCCCCCGCCCCGGAGCAGCTCCGAGGGGCGGCGGGTCCGGCCAAAACGGGCAGCCTGCGCCTTGGGCGTCCGGGCTGGGCAGCCTTCACGGCCCCCATTTAACTTTGGGAGAGACCCGCCGATAGCCTTTTCCACGCGCGGAAAGACACGGGGGGGGGGGAACGGACTGGGGGCCACATCCCCCCGCGGCGCGTGGGCCCTTCCTCTTCCATTGTTCCTGCCGATCCCGATCCCGATGGGGCGGGGAGAGTACGTGAGGCGCAGAGGCCCGCCTCGGAGACAAGCAGCGGCGCCCCCTCCCCCCCTCAGCCCGCAGGCCCAAGGACGCTCTGAGGGCGGCCCTAGAGAAAAGGTCTAGATGGAGTCCCGGAGCGGAGGGGGAGGGAGCGTTTTGGACCAGGGAGGTGCGAGGCCCACGCCCCGCAGCTGGGGGTGGGGTGGGGTGGCTTCGGCACGTGCTTGCGCACATTCCGCCCTCCCCCACTTCTTCCCACGCCGGCCAGCGCGCCCGCCCGCCCCTCCCCTCTGCCTCCACAAAATGGCGCCCGCACTGCCCTGTACTACAAAATGGCGCCCGGCGGGGCGGAAGCGGGCAGGCTCCGGCGTCTGTGGCCCGGCTCCTCCGCGTGGGGCCCAGCATCTGACCGGCGCCGCAGCCTGGGGTCGCCGCTCCCCCACGTCCGTGTCTGTGTCCGTCGGCCCGGCCTCGGCCCAGGGCCAGGTGGGCCCAAAGCCCGAGCAAGCGGCGACTTGTAGCTAGATGGAGTGAGAAAAGGCCGCACGGCGAGTGGGGTTCACGGCGGAGGCGATAGCTGTGCGGCCTTGCCCAGGCTTTGGGTTTCCCTCGTTCTGACTCTCGCTTTCCAAAAACTTCTCAGGGAAACTCAGCAAAACAAAAAACAAAAACCTATCCCATCAGAAAAAAAAACTAAACCCAGTCACCGAGGCCGCCGCCTAGCTGCGCGTGCGCAAGAGGCGGGGGTGGGGAGGGAAGGACGGGGGTGGGGGATTCTCTCCACCACTTCTCCCAGGGCCAAGAGAACTTTCCCCTTCCCCCATTTCTTCTTTTTTTTTTTTTTGTGTGTGTGTGTGTGTGTGTGTATGCGCGCCCCGCATGGCTGCGCAGTCGCAGTGCGGACATTCCTAGGTCGAAGTCGAGAGGCTGAGGGGAGGGGTGCGCCTGCGCCTTGGAGCCATCGCGGTTTTTCCTTGCACTTCTGCGGCGACGACGGCAGCAGCGGCAGCACAGCCTTCTTCTCCTGATCCTCCTCTCCGTTCTCCGGCTGCTTTTCTGCCTACGTCGGTTCCGAGTGCTTATACCTTCCACAATCCTTCGGCCTGCGCGGCCCATGTGTCCGCCTCTTCGTCTGGACTGGATGTGGACGCTCCGGGCGGGGTGGGGCGGGGGTGTCGAGCCGGAGCCGCGCCCGGGAGAGCCAGCGAGGCCGAGCCGGAGGCTCGGTGGGCGTTAGACGGTGGAGTGGGGCTGCGGTTACCATGGCAACGGCCGTTGGCACCCCCACCCCCACCCCCGCTCCCGGGCTGCGTTCTCTCCCGCCTCCCTTTTCTCTTCTTCGATGCCGCGCCTCGGGAATATAGTGGAAGCGACTCCCGCCACCGTGTGACATTAAAACCAAAACCAAAAACAAAACCCAGCCCAAAACGAAAGCACCGCCACCCGACCCGAGAACCTTAAGCTTCCTCGACCTTGGCTCTTGCACCCGCGCCCCCGAGTGCACACTGGGCCCCGGAGGGGAAGCCGGCTCCGCCCGAGTTTCCCTCCTCCCTCCGCAGCTGCTTCACAAAGAAGGGGTGGCATCGGGCGTGCGCCCTTGCAGGTGGTCCTCCCGAGGCGCCCGGAGCTATTAGCACCACCTCCCCCCTCCCCCAAACAAGCTGCCCACCCCAGAAAAGTAGGACTTGGTTCTGGAAGAAAGCAAAAGTCATCATTTCTAAAAGCTTGACACGCCATTTCCAATTCGGTATTTTGCGAGGCTGTTGGCCATGACCTTGCTCTGAAGTGTCCTGGCGGGTGCTAGCAGGCCCATAGGGGTGTCTCTGTGTGTGTGTGTGTGTGTACGCGCGCGTGCACCATGCTGAGGTCATCTTAGGTCATCCTACGGGCCTTAGTCATTCCGCAGCCGCTAACGGGGCAGGGTACTTTTCTGGTTGGAGGTACCAGATCCTTGTAGGGAGCTCGGGTCGTAAAAGGAAGTTTGAAGCACAAAGAAGCAACGTTCTTCTCTGTTAATGTAGCTATAAT
Source organism: Sarcophilus harrisii (assembly GCF_902635505.1). Classification (NCBI taxonomy): domain Eukaryota; kingdom Metazoa; phylum Chordata; class Mammalia; order Dasyuromorphia; family Dasyuridae; genus Sarcophilus; species Sarcophilus harrisii. The sequence continues at coordinate 568,015,695 of NC_045428.1, read as the reverse complement.
AGAAGCATGTGGCAAGGTTCACCGTCTTAAGTATTTTTGTCGTGAATTAATCTTGCAGAAACTATAGGGGTCTCTGCCAAATTGCAACTGTAATAAAGTTGACAAGAGAGGGACAAATCTTAGAACGCTACTTGCCAATATCCTTAAGTAGGAAGCGTTTACATGAGTGTTTCTTAGTGTTAATGGCTGAAAACTAGGTTTTTGAGGGAAATTTAGCGCATTGAGGTTAAAAACTATAAAGAGGGGAAGAAAATTCGGTTTTAAAATCATTTTGTGTCGAAGCAGAGCCACAAAGCATTTTTTTTTTCAATGTGGAATTTGTAAATCAAAGGGTATGTTCCAGAATTTTATTTTCTTTTTAAACTCAAGTAGGTTTTGAGGCTGGGGGAGATAACAAAGAAATTTTCCAGTGAACAGATAAGGCAGATAAAGCTCTGTTTTAGAAATTTTGGAATTTAGGCTGCTCGACAGGTTTGTTTGTTGTTTTCCCTTTTTCTGGAGAAAAAGTCATTCTGATGGTAATTCAGCATTTGTTATGTAAAATGTGCGTATTCTCTTAAGGCAGTCTTTTCTTCCTTAATTTTGAAGTATTCTTTGAAAGTCATATTCTAACTGTCTTTTTACGTCTATATGTATTTAATACGTTAGCCATCAATACTGGAATTGAATTCTTCTTAGGCATAAAATAAAATGTTATTGTTTAACTCAAAAGTGCTTCCTTTCTACCTGGTTTCTAAATAGAGGCGTGGCGATTTTCTTTTATGTTTGGGAGGTTCCAGGTTTCTAACAGTGGAATATTACAAACGTTAGTAATACTATCTCAACGTGACCATTGACTACCATTAAAATTTGTTTTTAATTATCAAAAACTGGGGACTGTTAATGGAATATATCCAGGGTTTTTTTTTTTTTTTTTTTTTTGCCTGTGTTTTCCAGTGCCTAATATAGTGTTTAACAAATGGTATTAACTTATTAAATGCTTCTTGAATTGAAATGTTGAACCTTTTAATTTCTTGCTTTCAAAGGAAATGCTTTTTATAGCATAACCATTTTTTCTGCTTAAATTCTTACCTTCAATCTTTTGCTGAACCTGTGATTATAGACATCACAAAGGTGCTTTAGATACTTGGTTTCTGGGTCTGTTAAATATCTGTAAGCCTTAGCCCAGGTTATTATGTGATGTATTTTATTTAGAATGAATAATATTGAGATTCCATTATATTCAGTGAGGTGCATTTCTCTAAATTCATAGGTAGTCACTAAATAAAAAATTTTGTTTACTTTTGCAGTAGTTTAAAGAGTTTATTTTAGCCTCTTTAGACCATGAGGGGATGAGGCCTCAATATGATATGATGATGTGAGGATCTTTGCTGCAAAGGTTAATTATTGGGTGAGTTTTGGAGGTAGTATATTTCCTATTTTGGAATTAGTACTTGTCTTAGGTGAATTCTTCAAATGAACCACTTATATCTCATGCATTTGTGAATTAGGCAAATATATTTGAGAGGGTGAGAGAATTTGAACTAAGTGATTGCTGAAAGAATCTCCATCAACTGACTTGAAATGTCAATCATTAATACTGGGTATCAGCTACAGTGGCATTATTTTCCAAAATGTAAGGGACAGATTATTTTAGTGGTCTGGAAAAATGCTAGAAGCATAAGAATTCATTTTAAAAAATTAAATCAGTTACTCTTTTTGCCCCCTCCTTAAAGAAACTCCAATGTAATTTTCCAGCTTTCTTGGAAGGATGAATGGTTTAAATTAATTTACAAAATGGCTTCAGGGCATCTGTAGATCATCTGATGAAAAAAATCTTTCTAGGTATTAGAGGGAGATTTAGCAATTTATTTATAGATCAAAGGACCACAGATATGAGATTTAGAGCTGGAAGAAGAACCTTAGAAGAAATAATCTCTGAAACCCCATTTTATAGATGCAGAAACGGAAGATTAGAGGAGTTTAGGGATTTGTCTAAGATTACATAGGTAGTATTTGGCAGATGCAGCATTTGAACCCAGATTTCTTTATATTATGCCATTGTGCATAATGCCACCTGGATCAGCCTTCTGTTATGAGTACTAATCTGTTGAATTAATGAGTGAAATTCTCATTTGAGTCCTTTGGAAAATGGCAGTAAGTCAAATATCTTTCTAAACTCATAGCTTCTGATAGCTGACCTTATTTGCTGTTCTTAAATGAATCTGCTTTATAAAAGATGTAGCAGGAGAAGAAAGAGTTTACAATTACCATTGATTTATGGCTACAAAGTGTTCTTATACAAACAGGAAAATTCTCGAGCTTTGACTATTTGAAAGCTTTTTTTGATATGTGTTCTACTGTCTACAATGGAAGGGATGTTTGATCTGGAGCCCTGAGTGTGATTTCTGGCTCTGATCTCTTAGAAGCAGGGTGATCCTGAGTAAATCACTGGACCTCTTTGTGACTTGGTTTTCATATCTGTAAAATGGCAGTGACAATAATGTAAAATCCACCTCACAAGATTGAGGAAAGAAAACATTGTAAACCTTAAAAAGCTATGGAAATGGGAATGGATAATGTGGTTACATCCATAACATTTATATGGCATCATTAGTTTGGGAATTTAAAAAAATGTATACTGTGAAAAAATTAATTTCAGTACATTAGAGTAGGAAAGAAGTTCATTTATGAATGTATTCTTATAGAGGTGGGCAATATTTGTATTCATTTCAGCAAATCTATTTAATTCCTTGTACTTAGGTACATTACTGAAACTACCAAGACAAAATGAACATGATCTTTGCCCTCAAAGACCTTTAATTCTACTGGCGATGGTTGTAAAAATATAATTTGAGGAGAGAGTACTAACAACTAGGAAGGAGAAAACTAATTGAACCTCGACATTTTCAGAGGTGGAGTTGAGGAGGGGCTTATTAAATGTTTGGTCACTATTCTGTATCTTTGCTTAAGGATGGAGGTATTGATTGTACCTTCTGGAGTAACTAACGTAGCATATCATTCAAATCACGAGTGGGATGCCCAGATGCTTTCACCAACTGTGCTTCCATATGCATGAGTGAATCTTCTGAGCATGCTCAGAATCCTTAAGCTAGTAAGCATTCAGTGGGAAAAGAAGAGCTGATTAAAAACAAGAATTTTAGAAATTTTCTTTTGCAAGTGGTTGTTTGAATCTCACTTTCCTAATCGTGCACAGTGCTCAAATGAAGAACTATACTTCACTGTCCATTTATTTTACATTAAAGAGATCACACATCCTACTTCCTGACTTTTTGTTTTAAAGACATCAATTATTTATTCTTTAAGATGAATATGATATTGTCAGAGATAAACAAAAAGCATATTATCTATTTTTGTATTTTTTAAAAAAAGGTTTAATTCTTTTAAAGAATTTTGCTCTTATTAGAAGTCTTAGAAAAGAGAAAAGATTTGGCCATTTTCTCCTGAAACTTTGCCAAGTAGTCAGGAATGAATAAACACTTGGTTTGGGGCTTTGCAAAGTTCATTGTATAGAGTAGTTTTAAAGCTTTTTAAAGTTGTGAAAGTTATCACAACAGGAAAGGCCATCCCCAAATAACAGGGCTTGATTGCATGCTTCATATTTCAGTCATCACTGCACACTGATTTGAATTGGCCTTTTGATAATGAAAGTGTTTAGACATATAAGTGGGTATATACTTTGCTTTTACTTTATATTTCAATTAATTGCATTTGTTTTTAATAAGATTGAAGGTGTTTTTGTTTTCTCTCTATTATTTCTCAAAGTTTAATGAAAAGTTGTATTTATTACCCAGTAGAATGCTATACTTATATATGCTATACAGAAAAATGCTATACTTAATGCATTAACTTTTTATAAAATTGTATTGAAGTCTCTTGCTTCTTGCATCATCTTATTTATCCCTCCCCTTTCCAGAGAACCATCTCAAGTGACAAGTGGTATTTTTAAAAAGGAGTGGGGAGAGAACACGATTGATCCATGGGAAGAGTTTGGAAAATGTGCACTATGTTACATATGTGGACTTCCCACCTCCATAAAAGATATGTTGGAAGTGTCGCCTTGTATCAATTCATTTGGCTCCTGCTTGAGCTTTATAATTTTGTTACACTCACTTTTGATTTTTTGACATGTTGTTCTTTCCATTTACATTATGGTAATCATTATGTATATTGTTTTCTTGGCTCTATTTCTGTCTGCATCAGTTCATATAGCTCTTTCCATGCTTTTCTATAATTTAAGACAAACATTTCTTACAGTGCAGTAATATTCCATTACATTCTATACCACAGTTTATTTAGCTATTCCCTGGTAGATGAGTATCTACTTTGTTTCCATATTTTTGCTACCATAAAACCTATGCAGCATTAACGTTTTAAAAGAAACATATACTTTTCTCCAGAATTGTAAGTTATTCCAAGGCCAGCATAATGTAAAGTGCAATTTTTCTCTCCAGTAAATTAATTTGGATTAAGCGGTTTACTGTTCTATCAAAGGGGCACCTTTTTGTTCTCAGAAACAGTAAGCTATTGTTTTACTCAGTCCAGTAACATGAAAATACATCGGTTTAGACTCATATCCTTTGACAACATAAGCTGAGAATTATTTCAATAATCCTAAATTGAGAAACATGTAGATTTGGTTTTTTAAAATGAACATTTTGTTTCTATAGCTATTTTTAGAGTTCACTGAAAAGGAGATTTTTCTGATAAGGATACCAGTTTGTTTAATAACTGAGGTTTCGAAAAGAGTTTTGTTTATTTTAAATTTAAGCCATTAAACAGATTCCTTTTAATTGATGAACTTTTATTTATACCAAAGATGGTTTGTTGTCCTCATTTGACACTTGACTGTCTTATTATCCCCTAAGATCTTTAATCCTCTGGATACTTTTCATTCATTTTCAAACTGGCTGTTTAAATTCTTCTACCACTTAAAGAATAAGATTCTATTTTGTAATTTCAAATAAAGTTTTAGCAAGTTTCTTTTGTGTACTTTTACACAAATGGATTCTTTCCAGAAAACCTTTAGCATATTCTCTGAGTATTGGTTTCTCTTTGTTATAAATATGATGCTTTTTAAAATTTTATTATATTCTTATTCTTATATCCCCAGGAAAATAAATAGCTTTTAATTATTTTTTTTCTTAAGCATTCTTTTTGTATCTCTATTCTAAATTCATGGATAGATATAAAATAGAATTTATCATTGTCAACACTACTGTATTATTGTGCTTTCTTTTAACTGATAGGAAGGAGTTGAAAACTAGTTTTTTCCAGTTTTTTCCAGACTCTGGGTTTTCCTAAACCATTTAAGAGATATATTTGTTTGCATAATTACATGTGCTATTTTCTGAACCTTTCCAGCTTCCATGTCACAGACTTAAAAAAAAAAAAAAATCCCTGTGTCTTAAGCAAAGTCTTGTTCTCCATGGTAATACTTTGGTCTTTCCCAGAGGTTACAGCTAATTTATAATCCATTACATTTTATGTGGGTAATTTGCATGATTTCTTCAAATATGCCCTGGCCTTTGGTTGGTTGTTTTGAAACATGTTTCACTGGAAAAGTGTAAGACAGTTGTTTTATCAGTTGCCACCTCATATACTCTAGGCAAGTGGTGTCAAACTCAAAGAGAAACAGGAGGCATTAAATGCATATAAGAATCTCTTGAAAGGTTGCATGTTAACTTAGTTTTAAAATGCAACATTAACTGGTTTTATTGTATTTCAATGTATTTTGTTACATATATCCCAATTACAATTTAATCTCATTTGGACCCTATAAATCCTTTGAACTTTATGTTTGATAACTCTGTTCATTAGTTTCTGAAATAGTTTGTTGTTTTTCAGACTACTTATTGAAATGTTCTGGAACAGAAATTACTTGTATTTGTGCCACTCCTAAATCTCAAAGCAGGCTCTTCTCTTTTCTCATCTATTACTCAGGATTACATCTTCATAGTTCATTCACTGTCAAAAACTTGCATTTCATTCTGTGAGTCTTTTGTGAGGATACTGAGATTGGCCCCTAAGGGTGGCAGTTTTGAATTTCTTCCCATTACGCTGCTATGGTTTTTTAAAGCTGTTTTCAACCCCTAGACCTTCTTTTTCTGTCCCTAAAATAAGCAGGGAAAAATGGCTGTTAAAATAGAAAATGGAAACCACACATTTGGAAAACAGCACAGAAAATAAGCCTGTTAAACCAGTAGACCTACAATTTGGAGAATTTACAAGTAAATTGTCAAAATCCCAAACCCAACTTGATGGGAAAAAAATCTAAGTTGGCAAGGTTAGCCCTTGGACTGGCTTATCATGTACTGTAATTGTTGCTGTGATGTATTTGTTTCCTACAGCTTGCAAGTGTGTAATGTTGGGGCCTTGCTGAACCCTGGAATGTCCTCAGTGATAGTGGATAGTGATTAGGTCAGTGGATCTAATTTATGGAGGCAAGCTTATTAAGTACAGTATAGAGTGAATAAAAAAATTGATGGGACTGGATTAAAGTTTGATGCTTATTGCTCCTTAACTCAATCCTTAAGAAATCTTTCTTTTAAATTAAAACAGACTAAAGTATAAACTTTGAAGCTTGAGTTACTTGATAAATAGTTTGAGGATCATATGACTGTGGAATACAAGCACTGTCTTGTTAAGGGAAAATTTTCCTTATCAACATTGATATTTTCTGTGAATATGAAAAATAAAGATTTCGGTGTGAGAGAATAAAATGTACATTCATTTAACAAATACAACCAAATGTTTGCTTTCCAAGGGATCTACCTAGTATTTTTCTCTTGGAGGCCTTTTCATTCCGATTGTTCCCATAATCACCAGCTCCCGCACTTAACTGTGGGAGTGACTGCAACGGGCTTAACGTGGTGCGAATTGCTCCCTTAGGATTTTGCCTCTTCGCTGAACCGAGTCGGGTTCGGGCCTGGGGGAATCCCCCTTTCCTCTAAGCCCACTTTTGAAGAGCTCCTGATCCCGGAGAGGTCCGATTCGTCTCCCTCTGCTCTTCCCCGAGGTTTCAGTTATCGGCAAACAAACCCTCGGCTCGGTGCAAAGTGAACGGGCTTCTACGTAAGAAGCCGCCCCACGTTCTAGGAGAGCAGCTGCTGGGGAAGTCGGAGAGGGTCCCGGGGGCCGGCAGGGGATTTCGGGGTGAGGGGCTGTCGGCGCCGCCAGCCGGAATGGCCAGAGCCGGCACTCACAGTGCGCTTTGGGGCTTGCCCTGCTTCCGTGTGTCCGCTCCCGGGAGGTGATGACTCGTCCCCATTACACAGCAGAGGAAGCTGGGCCTGGGGGTGGGAGCAGGGACTGCCTCCCCTTAACCTAGAAAGATGGTCCCCTACAGACTCTTTTCCATTCCCGTAGCGGGCGAGGAGCGCAAGATTTCAGGGAGAAACCTCCGCTGCCTCCAAGGGGGCCTCCTTACCTTCGGGCCTAGGCTCCGGGGGGGGGGAGGGAGGGGGAGGAAGAGAAACCTTAGTTGGCTTTCTAGTCGCGCGGCTGCGCACCGAAGGAGCGACCAGCTTGGGTCTGTCCCCTCCTTCCCTCCCTCCTCCCTCCCTTCCTCCCGCCTCTCTGCGCCTGCGCATCTGACTGGAAGACTAGCGGAGCCGAGGCTTCACTGGGCGCGCACCCGCCGCAGAGAGCAGAAGAGCGGGCGGGCGGGCTGGCGCGCGCGTGCGCCGGTGAGAAGCGTCCGGACTCAGGCAGGCGGCGAGCTCCGCCGTCGACGCCGTCGGCGTGGGGCTTCGCCCCTCCTCCCGCTCCCCCTCCCCCTCTCCTTCCCCCTCCCCCTCCCCTGCCCTCCCTCCCGCCCCCCGAAGCCTCCAGTGCGCATGCGCCGCCGCAGCGCGAGGGTCGGGTGCGAGTGTGTGGAGGAGCCAGAGCGGAGCGGGGAGTCCGGAGAGTCAGAACCTGGGGGAGAGGAATGGTGTCTGCACGGGGGGGAGCCGGAGGAGCCGCCGCCGCCGCCGCCGCTGCCGACGCCGCAGCCGCCGCCGTCGCCGCCGCAGCTGCCGCCGCCGCCGCAGCTCCCGCTCCGGCTCCCTCCCGCTCCGGCTCCCGCTCCCGCCTCCCGGGGCTGAGGGTCCCGCACGGAGCCGGGGGGGCAGGACGAGGAGGAGGCGGAGGAGGAGGAGGAGGAGGAGGCGGCGGAGGAGGAGGAGGAGGTGGCGGAGGAGGGGGAGGCGGAGGAGCCGCCGCCGCCGGAGCCGCCCCCGGGCCGCTGCCCAGCATGGTCCGGGAAACCAGGCACCTCTGGGTGGGCAACTTACCGGAGAACGTGCGGGAAGAGAAGATCATCGAGCATTTCAAACGGTGAGTGAACGAGCGAGCGAGCTCGTCCGCCCGAGCCGGGCCCGCCCGCCCGGGGCCTCCCCCAACTCGGAGCCGGCGCCGGCCGGGGCCCGGCCCGGGGAGCCGAACGGGCGAAGGGCGCCCCGCCCCCGGCCTCTGGAGCGGGAGGCCCGCCGAGCCCGTTGCTGCCGGCGAGGCCCCCCCCCAACTCCGGCTCCGGGCCGGCCCGGCCCGGCCCCGACCTGACCCTCAAGATCTGCAGCCCCCGGCGGGCCAGGCCCCTTGAGGAAGGGAGGAACGGGGAGCCGGGCCTGGCAGCCCGGGGCGCTCACCTGCTGGCCCGGGGAAAGAGCCGAGTCTCGCATTAGTAGGGTTTAGCTAATCTGGGGTGCCCGACACTCCTCGGGGATGGGAGCTGCTCCTCCTTCCACCCCCCCCCCCCCCCCCCCCCCCCCCCCCCCCCGGAGTCGCATAGCAACTCCTGCTCCTGCCGCTGCTCTCCTGCCGCCGCTCCAGCTCCAAGCCCGGCCGAGGATCCGGTGGAAATTGTCTCTGCCTTTCAAAAAGGGCTTTTGTGCGGAAGGAACACAATACCGAAAGGAATATTTTGGTAGGGTGTGCTGAGAGAAACCTTGGAACTGGGAATCCGAGAATGGACCAAGCTGCTGGACGGTTGGGAACCTTTTACCTGGAAGATATTAAATGGAAGTGGAAAACCTGGATTTTTATCGTGGGCAGTTCGATGCTTGGAAATCACAGTTGGTGCTTCCTTCCCTTTCCCTCGTTTCTGCCTTTTCCAGTCTTTTGGATAAGGAACAAGACTGGTGGGAACTAAATGGTTGCAGTGTAGAAATCATTTAATCTTTTTGAAGAAGTCAACCTCAAATAGGATGTTAGTCTACAACAAAGCTCTGGGATTTCTAATTACTGCAGGCTGTGCTGGTATTGTGGACTGCACATTTATTCTTAAAACCGTCCTCATGGGTACCTTAAATGGTTAAGGAATGCTTGGCTCTGATGAGAAGATGTAATCCGCTCTCCAAAGAGTTTTATTTGTTAAACATATGAAGTTTGCTTCTAATGCACGTTTCATGTGTCAGGTGGCATTTTAACATCCCTTTTCTTTGTGACAGAGACAGGTACCGTAAGTGGTTGGAGATTGGGAGCCCGGGATAAGATTTGTGATTTGCATTGCCAAGCTATTTTAGTCAGGAACAATTGATGAAAAATTCCAAATTGTCTGGAAGAGATCTTGATAGTCCCTATTTTCAAGGCCATTCACTTCCCCCTCCCTTTCCAGACTCGTTCTCTAAATCCCTTCTGCCACTGTTTGGGTTTCATGAGTGTAGGAAAATTGTGGAGCGTCCTGATTAGTGAGTCACCATGGGAAAAACAGAGTCGGTTGCTCGCACATGAGCAGCTCGGATCAGGAAATGGAAGCAGCCTCGCCGAGCTGCTCGGGGCCTCGTAAATGGAGGATCATTGATTAGTGGGGAGTCGCTGCTTCGGAGATGGGAACTCTTGCTCGGGAGCGCGCTCAGACGCGGCCCCGCGTGTGAACAGACATCGTGCCTGGGGAGGCCCTTCCGGAGCCCCCTTGGCCTCGGGGCAGACCCCCAGCCCCCGCCGTGACTTTCACCTTCCCCTGGGGTGCTGGAGGCTCCGGCAGGAGGGGGCCGGCGAGCACCGCCGCCTCCTCCCGTCGCCTCGTCAGTTGGGCCCCGGTTTGGCTCTTGGGGGTCGGGCCCGGTGCGGGCCTCGTGGTCCGGGGCCCGGGGCTGGAAAATGCCCGTGGCCAGCACGTGCCTGGAGGCCTCGGCGTAGCCAGGGGCAGCGACGAGTCTCCCTGGCGGGCCGGGCGGCCGCAGCTTCGGGCTGGCCCCGGGCGGGCGAGCGGGCGACTCTGGCTGGCTCTAAAATGGCGGCTGGCCCCAGTTTACGTGGGAAACGGCGGAGCCGCCGCGCCGCGGGGGGTGGGAAGGGGGAGGGGTGGGAAGCGGGGCCGTCGCCTGCCTTCCCCTCCCCCAACCCAGCCGGGGCTGCCCCTGCGCCACTGGCGACCCCGTGGGAGAGGGCCGGGCCGGGCTGGCCGCGCTGGTGGGCGGAGCCGGGGCCAGAGCCCCCTCCCTAAGGGCTTCCGAAGCCCGGACACGCGGGACGAGATGTCCCCAGGCGCGCTCCGGCCCCTCGTGGGCATTCCTGCAGGGGCCCGATGGCGGGGGGCGAGCTCCAAGGATCGGGGCCGGGCCCCTGCCTTTGTTTCCCTTTACGGCCCCGTTGGCACGGGCGAGGCTTCCTTTCTCTGCATTTATTGGCCGTTCTTTAAGAGAGACCCAGAAGCCCTTCGGAAGGCGCTTGGGAAGCCGGGCAGCCTGTGGCCCCGCGTGTCCTGCCGGTCCGGTGGACAGTCTGGGCTGTCCCATGCCCCTTTGGCCGGCTCTGTGCATGTCCTCGGGTCTTCGAGTGCGAGGCGAGCGCCGGTCGGCTGGGTTCCGAGTCCGAGCAGGCTCTGCACAATGGAGCTCATCCCTCCTTTGTGGAGGAAGGGGCTTGAGGCACGCCTGGCCTGAGGCTCCTGAGGCTGGGGGCTCGACCCCCGGGGTGGTCCACCTGCGTGCACCTTTCCCTCTCGTCGCCGCTGGAAGAGCTTTTTAAATAAAAGATCTCTCTGTACCCTAGAATTGCTTTTCTGTTTTGCCGATCTCCTCTAGCAAATCAAATGAGGTTCCCACCCATCCCCCAGTCTGAAGATACCGTAGAGAATATGCAAAGAGGTTGAACGAGCAGAATCACTAAATTCCTCTTACTCAGACTGGAATGATTTTCTAAAGATATCCCTCTAGCCAAAGATTAAGGAGAGCAAGCAGTTTTTTTTCGTTTTGTTTTATTTTGGGTCTCTTGAAACGTTACAATGATTCTCCCTCCCCCCTTCCCCCCCCCCCCATTGTTAAGTAGTAGGTTAAAAGTTGTATTTATTAAAGATCTTCCCTCCATGATATTAGAGAGTAGATTTCTTAGCCATACTTTATACCCATTAAAGTTATTTTTCATAATTATTTGTAGTAGGTTGAATAGTTTATAGTTGTTGGCTGAAAAAAAAAACTTTTTTGAAATCCAATACACAGAAATACTCTACCTGAGAACCTATTTAACCATGCCATACTTTAATTTGGGATGGAGGGGTTTGGGAAGAGGTTCCTTCTAAATGGAGTTTGTCCCAGAACTGACCAGAAGAGTACATTAAAAAAAAAAATTTAGCACATGTTTCAAAATATGTTGGCACTTTTTCTGTGGAGGATGCTTCTCTCGAATTAGAAGGAAAACATTGGGCTTAGTGCCAAGGAGAATGACTGGTGTTTGACTTGTGTACAAGGCATCTTCCTCCCCCACCATCCCAGTTTATATTGTGGACTCATTTCTGTTCCTCTTTCTTTGTATTGTTTTGTTAGATTTTGAAAAGATTTCAGACATTTGGTGGGAAGTTTTTAATATTATAGAATTCTGTTTACCCTTAATTAGTAGAATGTGGTGCTTAAAAAAATTACTGAAGGATTAGATTTTGAAATTTCCACCTTCCTACTGATTTTCAGTCTTTCAGGAAAACTGATGCAGAAGACAAATGAAACACATGTTCCTACAGGCCTTACTGAATGTATTTCCTTTTTTTGTTTCTGGTGCTTAAGATTTGAACAACAGTTTATTATTGTTGTAATCTGGAAATATCTTAAAAAGTGTGCTGTTTTTCATTAAAATGAGGACCCAGAATTGCAGTCTGGGATTGTTCGAAATAAGTATCATCCAGCACTATTGAAACAGATGCAAGGAAGCCTGAGGAAGGAGACTAAAAATAGCAACATTTTTCCCAGTACAAGTGCCAACCTTCCATACTTTTTTTTTCTCATGATACTTTCCTCTGGTTATCCAAGAATCTTGCTTTTTGTTGTCTTTCAGCTCATTACATTTAGAATATAAATATGTAATGGTATAAACTAATTAGAATGTTTAATAATTGTTATTAGAAACTTTGTTATTTTTCTATGATAGCTAACTGGCTTTCAGTGCATGGGAAATAAGCTTGGGGAGGGGAGAGATGGTCTCAGAATAAATGAGTTTTTTTTTTTTTTTTTTTTTTTTTTTAAGAATGCAATATGCTGATTCTCTCCCCTCTCCCCCTTTCCTACTTACTTTCAGCGTTTAAAAATTTCATTATCTGCAAAGACAATCTAAGGAATATGACAGTCTTATAAGCTAGCTTTTAGATCCTCTTCTCAAATTTTGGATTTAGCTGTTTGATTTTTAAAATTGGAATTGGCAGGTTTAAGGTTTGCTTAATGATAATATTTTAGGAATGGTTAAATATTTTATGGTCCAATTGGAGATTTCTGGAAAAGACCAAATAGGGGAACAGTGTTTTGGCAAATGCCTGTGTTGTTGAATCATTGAGACCCAAACCTTTTTTTTGTTGTTGTTGTTTGTTAGTTCATTGACTTTTTCCTGGAAAATTTAATTTGTTGTAGTAGAAAGCACACGGGGCATTTTATTAAGTATCTACTCCATGTGTGCAAGACATTATGCTGAGCACTGAGTATCTGCTACTAAGTATAACTTTCCTCATCTATAAATTCGAAATGATAGCAATATCATGTCATTTGGATGTTTTGAGAAAGATAATATGTGAATTAGGCTATAAGTGATTATTTGTAAAGTATTTTAGCTGAGAATTAGGCACTGTTCTAAAGAATGGCCGTAATGTAACAGAGAAATAACTTTGAAGTGTTTGATTTTTTCATTTGATGTTCAGATATTCAAATACATCATTTGGCAATGTAGACAGATGAAAGGAAGATTTTCTCATCATGTCATGAAATTTTGTTGTAACAGTTTTATGATATTGATATTTAATGAAATTTTTTTTATTAATCAAAAAATGCTTATTTACTTTGTGCCAGTCATTGTGGTAACTAAACACTGGGGATAGAAAGAAGGGCATAAGCTGTTCCTATCCGAGAGGAACTCATTTAAATGAAGACACAAATCTCAATTACTAGGTTTTGAGTTGATTGATTTATTTTCCGATAAATGTTACTTTTCTGTATTAGCTTTAACATCAATATTACATATTACATGAACACTAGAAGTCACTCAAGTTCTGGGTTTGAATTTCAGGCTGTTTTACAACTACCCTTGGGCCAGGCATTTACTCTTCAGGTTCTTCAAGTTTTAGTTTTCCTCATTTGTAAATCATGGGTGGGAATACTAGCTTATCTCTAAGGCCCTTCTAGCTTTAAATCTTCCTGTTTTACAGATAGGCAGACTCTAAGGCCTAAGAGACATTGTGATTTATTCAGATTCACACAGGTGTGACATATTGCAAGATTGGGTTTTGAACTTTTTTTTTTTAAACTACAAATTCAAAACTTTCATCTTTTCTCCCCCTTCTCCCTTCCCTCTTTTCATTTGGGTGTCTCCTTATTTGAACTGGAAAGCACTATATATATGCTCTTTGTACTAAAACTTTTAGTAACACATACTAAAAGATATGTATTTTACACACACACACACACACTAAATCCCCCTCCTCCTCATATCCCTAAGAACCCTTAGGAATAAAAATTTTAATTTTTACAAAGGTTGAGACGATGTTGCCAATCAATTTTGTCACTGGCATGGGGTTGGAGTACCTGAAAAAAATTCAAGAAATATACTTGAAAGGAGGAGTTGGGTAATGTTCTGTGAAAGCCAGAGAACCAAGTGATGTTAATTATTGAAGCCATGTCACTTTGACCCTGGACTTGAAAGGGCCTTACCTGGATTCTATCTGGGAGAGAACAACAAATGTTGAAGTAGATAGAGCAGATGAGAAAACAATTCAGAAGCTTCAATTACTTGTAAAACCAGGACCTTCAGAGCTCTTCATTCTTGCTGTGATGCTGTGCAGACTGCAGCCTTTCAGCAGTTTGAACTGATTTGTTAGGTCTTTGTTGCCTCTTTGGGTTTTCTAGAGCAGGATTACTTATCACTACTGCTGCTTCTTCCTCAGAGTGGAATTTCTGTGTATAGCCTAATATTTCTTGCATTCTCAGTTTTTGATGTTGTTCCTTTCAAATAATTACAATAGCTGATGTTAATAATGTAGCACCTTCATGTTTACAAATTGCTTTCCTCAGGATAACATGTAGGTAGTTGCAGGGCTGACTATTACCAGGAAGCTTGGTCAGTTTCAGGACTTGGGAAATCGGGACCTGACTCAACTGGGCATTCTTTCCACTCTTCTGTTGTATAGAGTTGGGAACTTATCAGTGCTATGAGTTCTAAAATACACTCATCAAATTAGAATTTACTTTCATTATAAATAGATCCTCAGTGTAGAGTATCTCAAGAACAAACAGGGGATCTCTTTAACATTTTTCTTTATGAATTTTTAGAGTAGCATGTGTTTGGCTCCATTCTCCCCTTCTCCATCTCCCTTCCCCCCCTCCCCCCCACTTATTTTGCAGTGTTTTTCCATTGGTTCCATTGTCAGCCCACAAGGCAGCTCAGTGACAGTGGTACAATGGATACAGCCTGGAGTCAGTGAGACTTGAGTTCAAATGCTCCGTCAGATACTTTCTAGGTAATAAGTGACCCTGAGGAAATCACCTCTGCTTTAGATTCCTTGACTGTAAAATGAGCATCATAACAACACCTATCACTTGAGACTTTTGTGAAGTTTGCATAAGATAACCGTAAAGGTCCTAGTGCAGTGTCTGGAACATAGTAGGTGTTTAATAAATCCTTTCTCCCTCCATTCCTTCCCTTTTTCTGAAAGATAGACACCAAAAGAGAATTTGGGCTTCACACTTTTGGACCACACATGATATGAGAATAAAGACATTTTTTTTAGGGCCTTTGAGTCATTTTGTAATGATGGAATTGTAGTTCTTTTGAATGCAAAGAGCCTTTTAAAAAGGTTCCTTCAGATGCTGGATTAAGTTGAAGTGCTCATATGCCAACTGCTGAATAATTGGGATGCTATAAACAATGGGGAAGCATTTCTTAGAGTGTGCACTTTTTCCCGGATGGACATGGATGTTCAGTTTACATAAATGTTGCTGTTGGGATAAATTTTTAATAGGATACAAATTAAAATTGACTTGAAAGAGACATCTTTAGAATGATAACTCTTGTCTGGAGTATAACAGCTCGAGGATAGCAGAGTGACTGGGTTCTGTGAAACAAGACATTTCCTAGAACCTAGTCTGATGGTTGCATTTAAATCAGAAATGAAGAGAAAGAAGGTTAGACAGAGAAATAAAATGTGTTACTATCAAGCAAGTGCATATTTTGTTTTTGGATGTATGATCATCTAAAAATTCATACTAAAGACTAACAAACAGCATTAGTGGGGGTTTTTGTTTTGTTTTTTTTAATGATCTCCAGAGGTAAAGATTGGTCTGAGAAAGAGAGGCCTCTAGTGCCAGTTGATAACAATGCTGACTGTGGCTTCAGGAACATTTGGATCCAAACTTTGTCATAGACATTTTCTAACATCATGACTTTGAACCTAGTTGCTTAGCCTCGGCTTCAGTTTTTTGATCTGTAAAAAGAGGGGGATGGGATTCATGGTCTGGTCTCTGATTCTTGCAGCTCCTCATGTAGGACCCTATAATCTATGATAATGCTTTATTTTTCTCTGAGTTCTCAGTTTCCTCTCTTTGTACGGTGGTTAGCCCTTCACAGTGGCTTTCAATATGTACCTGAGCCCCGGAGTATGAATGCTTTGGGTCACCCCACGGAATGGGAAACCTGGGCAAGCTCTGGGATTGTGCTGATTTGGCCACCACCGCCTTGGACCTTCAGCTGATTTTTTCCTGCACATCTTTTTTTCTCCCATTTAAGATATCTCAAATTATTCCATTAAAGTTCTGTGTGCAGTTCTGAGAAAATAAGCTGCAAATCAGATTTTTTTTCCTTAACTAGGAAAAAAAAAAAAGGGTTATTACGGACAAGACATGAGGTGAAATAGGGAATGAGGAAAGTGTTTCTATAGTACCTACTACTTTATCAGGCATTGTACTAATAAATAGCTTTAGAGATATTATCTTATTAAATGCCCACAACAATTTGGGAGATATTTCTCATTTTATAGATGAGGAAACCAAGGCAGATAAAAGGTAAGCAATTTATCCAAAGACACAGCTAGGTATGTATTTAAGTTTGGATCTTCTTGACTCCAAGCTTGGTGCTCTGTGTAATGTGCAACCCAGGGGCTTTTGAGAGTGGAAATGGCCCCAAACTTTGACTTTGCAATAATTGGCATTATCTACTCGTCCTGGAAATATAAATATATCCCATTCATTGTTTTAATGCTATATTCTGGCATCAGAAATTTCTATTTTTCTTTTGTGATGGATAAAAATATAAGATTTTTAAAATTTTGTTTAGAAACATTCATATTTTGCCTTTTTGATCAGATTTTTATTGTAAGAACCCCGTTACAGCATTTTGGTCTATTGAAAACACTTTACTGATAGCTCTTTCTAGTCCTTTTGGTCTTGATGCACTTGGTAAAAATTAAATTTATCTTATGAAGAACTTTTAATTTATTTTGGTTAGTGACAATTGAGTGTTCTCCAAAGTAACTTTTCATAACTATTTCAGAGATTTCTGGCAGTAAATTAAAAAATGCTTGGTGTGTTGTTGGTTCCCCCTTCCCCCCAACCATGTTTTATTTGCAGACATTGATGAGCTCACCTTGAATATATTAGACTAAGTGGCATAATTGAATTGGTTGAATTAAGATTATTAAAATGATCAGAGACCTTTTTCTAAAAGATTTCTGAGTAGGTTTAGTGAATTATTTATTGCTTTTTCTGTTATCACCTTCTAAAAAACTGACCTCAAGGCCTCTCAACAAAGATTGATAGCTACAATTAGAACATTTGTGAAAATGAGCAAAATTTTTGACCAAGATGTGCTATTATTGTCTAAAATAGATTCTTTGTTTGAGGATAAGTGGTTTGCTCTCACCTGGGGAAGTTGCTGTGATGCTCCCTTTCTGTGGTTGTGCAGCCAAGAATGGGTGGTGTTTTATTTGGCTTAACCGAGAATGACTCAGCCAGTTAGACTGATGTGCAGGAGAATAAAACTGAAATCGGGAGATATTGGAAAGAACTGGATTAAAAAGTCAACACTAGAAAACTGATTTGAAGGTTCACCTTGAGACTCCTGAGGGCTCTGTCTCCCTGCGGGAATGGGGAAGGAGGAAAGGAAATAACACATTGTGAGGATGGGAACCAGACCTTGTGCAACCTGTTGATGCCTTGAACTGGAAAGAGCTTTGTGTTCTCCAGTGGTAAATGGTTACTGAGAACTGGACAAAGGTTAAATTTTATTTAGCATCTTTGTAAACTGTACTGGAGCAAAGCTCCTCCTTCTTTGCCAGGTTTAAATGCAGACTGTGGTGCTGACACCACTGAAGTGATTTGTTTTCTGTTGACTAATCTTTTGAAATGTTTTTCTTTCTTGGTTGTGGGTGATTGTTGGTAGCTTGTGTCTATGCATGCTCCAAAGCTGGAATGCATCTTAACAGATCATCATTTCTGTTCAAGCTTTCTTTTTTACAAATGAGGAAACTAGGGCTAACCAAGGAGAAACGACTTAGCCAAGATCTCACAAAGTAGTTAATAACTTTGTTATTAACCCTCAGATTCCCATGTTCTTCCTCCTGTTCTGGGCTGCTTTCAAGCTTTGTGTATAAGACACTTCACATTATGTAAATTGGTTATTGTGATGATTTTTATGTATAACTGCCCCATTGTTCCTAAAAAGAATAGTTGTACAGTTGTAAGGTACACACCTTATATTTGTGTAGATGTTTTCCACATTACCAGCACTTAAAATACATATTTGGATTGTACTCGGTGAATCTCCAAAATGAGTCAGTCAGGTGACTTGCCTAAAATCACATGACTCATCAGGAACTAGAACATTTTACCGAAAGCTCAGAGGGGAGGGCTTTTTTGGTGCCTCATCTGTCTTTGTGAAAGCTCATTCAGGAGAGGCCTTCCATTTGGCTTTGTGAAGAAATACATTTGTCAGAAAAACCCTTTGTCAAGGAAGTTTAAGCATTTAAGTGATATGATGAAGCATTTTAAAAGATTAATGAAGTAGAAGAATCCAAGCTTTTTGATGAATAGAATTTTTTTTAAGAGTGTCTTTAGGGTTGGCAAAATAAAAATATTTTCAAATATTTGATCTCAGTAATAATGATAATTTAGTGTGTGGCACTCCTTTTTGCATGTAGTAGCAGGTATTCACAAAATTGAATCAACTGGTGAGTGAGGTTAGTGTGGTTCAGTGGAAAGTGTGCCATCAGTTGAGGTTTGGGTTCGAATTTCATCTGTGACACTTTCTAGCTATTTGTACATCACGGACAAGTCAGTTGACTTTTGAGCTAATCAGAATCTCAACTTGAGGATAATAGGCTTATTTAGAAGATCAAGTTCAATATGGAATATCAAGTACTTTTGTTTAACTGAGTCCCAGCAACTGGACAGGTGGTCATTGAGAATTTCCTTGAAGATCTGTTAAAAGAAGATATATATTACCACCTGAGGATCCTCCTGTTCCCCTTTGTGATAGCTAGCCCTCATTGCTGGGAACATTTTCCTTAACATTTAGTGTAAGTTTGCCTCTGCTACTTAGTATTGTCATTATTTAACTTTTTTTATAATCAACTTTGGAGAATTATTTTACTTCCTTTGTGTAATTTCTAATAAAAATTTCTATTCATTAAAACAATAATTTTTTTTAATTGAGTGATTATCTTTGGACAAATGTGCAAATACATTGTATAGCATTTCACTCTGAAACAACACTTCAGCCTCAGAAACATAAGAGATTTTGACCATATTGAAGAAGAAAGCTCCACCAGGTCTAGGTATGTGCTTGAATGTACTTTGGGCTCTTCCAATCTGTTATTAGGATCATACATTTGCAAGTTATCATTAGAACAGTTAACTCTTACTACAAAGTAGCTGTCAGATGGGAGCTGACCAACTAACTCAATATTTCAGCATTGAATCAGTTCCAGTTAGAATCTTCTTCCTGTAATTTTGAAAACTTTTTCCCAGGGATAAGATCACACTTGAAAACAAGTTACCTTTTGTATTGGAAATGGTCATTTTTTCTTTCCTAAAAATTTTTATAATTATCTCAATGAGTTCTCTGAATTCTTAATTAGCTCTAACCATTGAAATTGTGAACCTCAGAATCATTATTAGTTTTGTAATTTGATAGTCATAACTACTTTAGATGGTCTCCAAACAGTAATCCCTATTACATCATGACAACGTCTATATGAAATGTTACACACACACACTCACACAGACACCTCTCCCTCTCCCCCCCCCCCCCAATCAATGTTGGTATTTCTCTTCTTTTCCAGAAGTTTAATTTACCAAATTCTATGGTTACTTCATAATTATAATCCTTTAACATTTAAAAAAGATTTGTGATTTTTTTTTTTCCTGTTGGAATTTTCCCTCCACCAGGAAGATTATAGAGTATCTATGTATACATTAGCTAATTGCCACTATTAAATAATCCTAGGATTTGTACAATTTTGCTTGGCATTGCAAAGTTTTACTTGGTTTTAGCTAGTATTTCATGTAGCATAAAATTCTATTTGGTTGATGATGCAATTAAATTGAGTTGAACACAAATGTTAAAATTAGAATTAATTCTGGTTAATTCTGTTCTTTTTGTTCAGGTCATTTCAGATATTTTAGAAGATTTTTTGATACCATTCTTTTTTTTTTTTAATAGTAAATAAGGGGAATCTCTGGCTTTCGTGTGTGTGTGTTTAAGATAGCCATTTTAGTCCTGAAGTTAGAATAAAATTATTATCTTGGGCAGCTCTGATGTAATTGATTTTAGAGATTCAAACTTCCTGCAGAGCTTGAGTTACCTAACTTGGAAAACTGAAATGATATTACAAAAAATGGTCATTCCTGAAACTGAGAGGAAACCAGTCTATAGGCAGTTGAAGTGGGTTGCAAGTGTAGCATAAGATGGTGAATTGGTTTCAGAATCAAGATCTGGATTCAAGTTGTGTCTTGGACACATACTAATTTGGCCCTGGCAAGTTCCTTGATTTCTCAATACTATACGTTGACTCTCCATTGAAATTGAAAGTATAGATTTGCATTGATATAGGAAGTTTCCACTTTGGGGAGTTATTTGTATCAGTAATACAGTAAATCCACCAAATAGTAATAGCTCCCATAAAAAAAAAATTTGATTATGTGACAAATATTGCCCTGTCTTTCTAGTAGAGTGGTCCAAGACCATGTGGCTCAAACAGTCACGATGGATTGGAATTTGTGAACTCACTGTCTGGACACCTTGCATTGTTCCTATATCTTTTTTATGTTGTAGCATATAAACTACACTTGGCTTTCTATTCTATACACAACATTCACACATACAGTGATTATTATTTTCTTTTTTAAAAGACCCAGTTTTGATGTATTGGGGAGGGGAAGAAGGAGGGAAAAGGAAGAATTATACAAAACCATTATTAGTTTGCTGTACTAGATAGTCACCCAAAAAGTGCTACATTTGGTTTGGTGGATTTTTGACTACACTGAAGGGCTTATCTCACAGGGACATCAATCTCTGAATAGAAAGTTTCTCATCTCTGGAAGGATTGAAGCAGAGATGGATTGGATGACCCTTTATTAGGTAGGTTGCAAAATGGGCAACCCTACTCTATGCCAGGCACTGTGCTAAGTGCTTTATATATATTATTTCCTTTGAGAGCATTTATCCATTGAATTGAGAGTTGGACTGAATGAACTGGAAGGTTCCTCCTTGGCAGCAGATGGTGGCAAGACAATAAGTCTGTCAGAGTTAACCAAATCAGGTACCATCTCACCCTTCGAGCTCTTGTGGACCAAGAGACTTGGAAAGTTGGACACCAGGAAAGAAATGTGGAAGCTGTTTGTAGTTTATAGAATTGTCACTTAAAGTTTTTGAGATAAGGGGAACATTGTGAAAATTCCCATTTTCTTCTAGGGTGTAGCTCTGTAGATCTATTTCATGGTGTGACTCAGGAAGAGGATTGTTCATCAGTAGGAGGAGTTATGGGAAAAAGACGGATGTGGTAAATCTTTGCTCTGACCTAGTGTGTGTTGCAAAAGCCTTGACTGAAGTTAATCATTATATTTGTATTGCTAATCCACCTAGCAAAGACTGATGCTTTTGGGAAATAGTTGAGAAATGATTAATTTTATTTACTCTAGCAAACTGATGACCCAATTTCTTACTTAGTTTTGGACAATTGATATTCCATTGGAAGTCACAAAGTCATTTTCTTTTGGTTCTTAATGAAAAGTGACTATTAAAACTAGAAAAGGCCAGAATAATTGAGTATTCTTTTCATTATTCACATAACAGACTGGTGAGAATTTGAGTTGTTTCTTCACCATGGTTAGTTTGTCTCTAATTAGATTTAGCTAGCATTCTTTGACTTGAACTGTTTGACTATTCTTAAATGTAGTATTAAGGTGTAAGCTAAGACAAGAGATTTGTTAAGGAGAATGAAAACTTAATGTACAGATAAAACATTTTCCAAATGGGGAAGATTGTCTTTATTACTTTCTATATCCTCAAGAAAACTGAAGGCAGTGTGGAACACTCAGGTCTATGGTTTTGATGATGTGGTTTACATTCATTCTATCCAAATAAAACTCATTTATGTTTCTGTATTTTGAAATGTGCTCTTTGAGGTAACAGATGACCAATTGAGGCTATTTCTTTGGGGACAAATTGTAATAAAAATAATTCCTTTAAAAAACACTTTAGGGGCAGCTAGGTGGCGCAGTGGATAGAGCACCAACCCTGAAGTCAGGAGGACCCGAGTTCAAATGTGATCCCAGACACTTAACACTTCCTAGTTGTGTGACCCTGAGCAAGTCACTTACCCTCAATTGCCTCAGTGGGCATGAGCGTGCGTGCCCGCGTGCATGTGTGCGCGCGTGCACACACACACACACACAAACTCCCACACACTTTAAAAATTAAATTCTAGCGAATGGTGTTTTGTTTTTATTGAAATCTGTACTCAAGCATTCATTTTATTAAGGTGATAATCTAAATTTTTTTCTGGCTACTTTTGTTCTTTAGGAAGCAGATCAGTATATGAGATATATATTATTTGGTTGTTGCAAAAGAACATTTTGGGCCAGATTTAAGCTGGAATGTTAGTTATTAGTGGGGTCTTCACCAACATAAAGGTTAAGCCATTTTTCTTATTGGACTTTGTAGTGACTTTCTATGCCAAAGTAGATGGTCGTAGCACATTAGAGGTGCTTTGGGCCACATGATAAATGGCTAAGTCCGTCCTATTCTGAAAGGGTAAAGATTCTTAGTATGGTTTGTACTTTGGCTTGATTTTCCCATATGGATCCAGCATGGCAGAGGCATTCAATTGGTCAGCAGAACACATGAAGACTGGGAAAAGGAATTGGAGAGATAGAATCTCAGATAGAACATGATTGGGTAACTAACCAAGGCTTGAAAAGCTGGCATAGCCAAGAATGATTCCGTTTGGCCCAGAAGGCAGAGCTGGGAACAATACAGAGAAAGCTGGTGGATTAAGGCGAAGACGATAATGCTATAGAAATAAGATGGACTTCTCGGGAGATGGTGGACTTCCTAGGGATATTAAAAGACTTTACGCCAAGATTGAATGATCACTTGTCAGCTCTGCAGAGGTTTTTGGTCAGTTCCTAGTGAGGGATGGGATCCTCTAGACTTCCAACTCCCACAACTTGTATTCTGTAATTTAAAACAATTCATGTGTTTAGTAGTTGGCTCAAGGTCTACCTGATCATATGTAGTAAGTACTGATAGGGTTACAAAAGTATGAAGGTAGAACTTCTCCTTCTGGCTGTCTTTCTTGTAAGCAGATACCAAGGGAATGTCTTTATAAGGGATTTGGCTGATGTTGGGGTTCCCACAATCTGGTCATAAAACATGGCCAACGTTGCAACCTTGCCTTCATTTGGTGCTCTAAACTATAAATTAATAGCTAGCACTTCTATGTCACTCGAAAGTTTGCAAAGCGCTTTACAAATACCTCATTTTACCCTTGGAACAATCCTGGGTAGGGGTGGGGTGGGGGAATGCAGTTATTATCCCCATTTTACACTTGAGAAAACTGAGTTTGAGGGACTTAAGGATCACCCAGCTGATAAGTGTCCAGAGCTCATTTGAATTGGGGCCTTCTCTGATTTCCCTGAGCAGGAAGAAGCCTTTCAGCAGGACTTTTTTTTTTTTTTTTAATAGCTTTTTATTTACAAGTTACATGCATGAGTAATTTTTTAGCATTGTCAACTGCAAAACCTTTTTTTCCAGTTATGATCACTGTTCCCAAGTGGGGATGTCTATGAACTGTAGGGGGTAAATGTTACATCTTTATTTTCACCAGGTTGTAACTGATATTTAGTGTTTGCTTCAATTATGACTGTTGGCAACACAGCAGAAAAAATTGGATTTTTTTTCAGACTAGTAGAGAAGCTGGTACTTGAAGGAGAACTGACCTTTTTGAGTGTCTTGGATTTCAGTGGTGGAAGTACCCTGACCATTGATTTAGATGAACAGATCTCTAACCGAGTAAGATGAAAAGAGTGAATTGCTATGTCCTGAACAAAAAAAAGGATGCTCTTTCCAGGTTGGTGAGGAGCCTTTTCCTAAATCTTTAGTTGGACTGGTATTCGGGGGGGTAGGGCCTTCCTGGTCATGTTTAGGCTTTCACATTCTTGTTCCCCAGGGGCAAGTAGGTGGTACAGTGGGATCCACTGTGGGGTCCGGAGTCAGGAAGACTCATCTCCTTGAATTCAAATCTGGCCTCAGATACTTAGATATGTGACCTTAGGTAACTTATTTAACCCTATTTGCCTCAGTTGCTTAGCTGAAGAAGCAGATGACAAAGCACTTCATTATCTTTGTTTAAAAAAAAAAAACACCTCAAGAATATTGATGGATGTGACTTTGCAATGAGATAATTTGAGGCCAGTTCTAGTGATCTTGTGATGAAGAGCCATCTGCACCCAGAGAAAGGACTGTGAAAACTGAGGGTGGATCACAACATAGGATTTTCACTTTTTTGTTGTTTGCTTGCATTTTGTTTTCTTTCTCGTTTTTTCCCTTTTTGATCTGATTTTTCTTGTGCAGCAAGATAATTGTATAAATGTGTATACATATATTGGATTTAATACATTTTTTAACATATTAAACAACAAAGGGGGGGAAATTTGGAACACAAGGTTTTGCAAGGGTCGATGTTGAAAAATGATCCATGCATATGTTTTGAAAATAAAAAGCTTTAACAAAAAGAAAAAGAAAACACCCAAATGAAATCACAAAGAGTTGTTTAAAATTGAAAAACGATTGAACAACAATTTTTGAAAGTTGAAAGTTCGAGGAGGAATTGGTTCATGGTATGGGAGTGAAATCTGAGGAAAAAACCCTAGCATCATTAATTTAAAATTAAAAGTGTTTTATCTAGCATTAGCTATTTATAGTCTTAACTGTTTCCAGCTCTCTGGGATGGGTAGTTTGTGGACAGGATCACCAGAAGTTACTATTAATTTAGCATATCTTCCCACATGCTATGCATTAGCAAATTTTCTTTTCCTTTTCTTAAACTTCTTCAAAAAAGTAACATGTAATAAATGAATTGTTCAAGATGTAAGCTGCTTTTTAATAACTTGAGTTTTGTGCTTAGTGCCTGTGTTTGTGGCTCTTAGTATTTGGAGGCTTTTCTTTCCCTTAGTTCCTTTTGATCATTTGTTCTCTACTTTTCTTTTTCTCCCATAAACATTTTCATTCACAGATCTTCACTATGTATAAAGAAGTTAGAATTTTCTGGCCTTTGAAGGACACTTCAGTACTTAGAATATATTCTTGTTATAACTACATGCAGGAGATAGCACTTGCTATATAGTGTTTTGTGTACCAGGATTGACATATTCAGGCCATTTCAGAGAATTCTACAAATTCTGATTAGTTACAATGGTTATCACCCTGAGGGTCTCTGAAAATCATCCTCATATGATCTAGGAGCATTGGTTGACATCTTTGCCACTGCCTGCCAGGACAATTCACTTTTACCCTCAGCTTTACTGCTTAGAAAATGGAGATAATATTGTTCTTGGTTGGCCTAACAGGAAAATCTTTGTGTTTCTATTAATTCTCAGACTTATTCTTCAAAGACCTGTGGTTTCATCAGCCTTGGTACTCAGTTCACTTGCTTACAAGAAGTCCATAGTTCTACAGGCTCTATTATTGCCATTTATTGTGATAATTTGGGTACTGTGATGTAAACATTTGCTTAGTGGCTCATCAGGTGACAAACCCAAACTTGTCTTTAAGCTCTTTGCCCAATTCACTTCCAGGCCCA
The DNA here is from genome assembly GCF_902635505.1 of Sarcophilus harrisii. Classification (NCBI taxonomy): domain Eukaryota; kingdom Metazoa; phylum Chordata; class Mammalia; order Dasyuromorphia; family Dasyuridae; genus Sarcophilus; species Sarcophilus harrisii. The sequence goes on along the minus strand of NC_045428.1, from coordinate 567,989,948 downwards.
GTGAGGATGGTGCAGGGAAAAATAATTTGGAGTCTGACAATACTCTAGGTTTCAATATAGATATTACTTCTTTTTGGTTGGGGTAGAGGCAATTGTGGTTAAGTGGCTAGGGTCACATAGCTAGTAAATGTCTTGAGACTGGATTTGAACTTAGGTAGTCCTGCTTTCAGGACCAGTGCTCTATCCATGACTCCATCTACATGCCCCGGACATTGCTGCTTATTCCTTGTGGGTTTAGATAAGTTACCTTATTGCATCAGGTTTCAGTATTCTCATTTTTTAAATGAGGGGATTCTCGGGTCCCATTGGTATTGGTAAACTCCCGCCCTCTTAGTGAGCCATGGTGAAGATTTAAATGGAATGAACCTTTTTTTTTTTTTTTTTTTTTTTTTGCCATTAGGATTTCAGATTACTCAATTGATGGATCATGTTGTATTTCGGTGTGCTCATTGAATTAGCAGCTCTTAACCCTCTCCCCCAAGTATTGAAAACAAGACAGGTTTTATGAATTTAACCAGGTATTAAGATGTCTTTTATAGACGCTCTTGGGATAGCTTCATTGGGGGGGAGGGGAGAACTATAAAGATCTTTTTCCCAGACAGAACTTGGTATAAATTTCTACAAGTTTATTTTTATTAACAACTCTTTTAAAGGTGGGTTTTAATCTCCTTTAAGATCAATTAAACTATTACAGATATACTATATTACCTCACAATGTTTAGCTTGTCGAAATAAGAAGGAAACAACAATACCGAAGGTGCTAGCAGGTGTCTTGTATTACATTTGATTTAGTGAGTTTGGTCACTAGTAGGACAGACCCCACCTGCCAGTATTATTGCTTAACCCAGGTATGTTGCCAGTCCATTACTTTAACTGGTAGAGTAATTGATAAATCCTAGCCATGTTGGTCAAATCTCTTTCCCTGCTTGGGGCCTCCATTTCCTCATATACACAATGAAAGAGATTAAATTTGAGCTTTCATAGAGTAAGCATTTCTGATCAATATCATGTTCAGTTAATTCTGGCATCAGAGACAGGTTGTCTGTAAGAAAGTTTTGGCTTTGGAGGGAGCTTTTAATGCGTTTTGCTTTATGGGATCCTTTGCTTTGATTTTCTACATAGGGACTTAATACATTTCTCAAATTTTTCCTTCCTTTCACAGATCCTTCTCATGTTGGAAAAGGAAATTGCTTAAAGAAAAATAAAGTTTGGGTAAATTGCTACTGCCTTTCTCTTTCCCTCTCTCCCTTCCTAATCTTAACGGGCTTCATTTTAATTGGCACATTCAGAGTGAATCTGGTCCTATATAGTGCAATGGTTGGCAGAATTTCTCATCTCAGATTTATTGTTCTTAGAAAGAGAAGGAAATGGAGAAAAAGGTAACCTGAAGCCTTACCACTTTTGGTGGCTTGATTGCTAGGGACACTTGAATCCAAAATGCTGGGACTATAATTTTTGTCTTGTTTCACCAGAGCAGCTAAGGAGTCATCTAATGCGGCAACCCCCCCGTCCCCCCCCCCCCATTTTTGACCTGGCAGATTTGGGGGAGAGGCTTCAGAAGAGTTGCAGTTGCAAGGAGAAGAAATTCAATTTGCAGGCTTATTAACACAATGGCCACAGATTAGGTTTGGAACAGAAAGGAAAGGGCATTTTTGATCTTTGTGTTCTAAACACCTATCACCGGTGTCTCCACTCACAGTAGGCAGCCCCTTAAGAAAGGCTAATGGAATTAAGAGAATACTCTGATGGGAGCTGTTACAGAGAGGCTATTTTATTCTTTTCTTACCTTCTTTAGCTATTCCCTGAAACCAACCACCCTGTGGTTTTAGAACCTCTGAGATTGCCATCTTTATAAAAGGTCATAGAGTCTATAGTGCCCCTTTTCATTTAATTCCAAATACACATACCACCTCTGTTGCTGTTCTTGTGGCATATTTTTCATTATTTTAACAGTGGAATATAGTCATTGGAGATATGTCCTCCAATTTCACATCAAAATGCTGCTGTCTTAGAGAAGTCATGTCTGTATTATGTTGTTTCATTAATGTGTCTTGTAAATAATGCAGTTCACCCTAGATTAGATGACTTGAAGCAATGTAGTTTCCTGGGAATCTAGCCAAGAAAGAAGTAGTTGAGGCTAGGAATGGAACTGGTTTGATCTCTACTTTGGATATGAAATGTGGGAGGGGGAGATGATAGTGAGGAGAACATAATAACTAATGGACATTAGGGTAATGGATAGGAAAAGTCTTTCATGCTGTTAATTGAGGTTATTCTTTGGTAAGTTCCTAAGAAAACTTCTTCAACAAAAAATGAATTTAATACCTGCCTCTCCCTTTCTCTCCTCTCCCCATTGGAGGATTATACAACCAGACCCAGTTGAGCAATCAAATTGCAAAAGTATTTAGAATATGCCACTTATTTAAATTTGGATGTCATTATTATTAGTGCAGCATTTGTAACAAACCAGAATAACCAAATCTCATCTCCCCACTTAAAATCCTATGCTCCAGAAAACATCCATCTTATAATAGAGAATAAATAAGTATGCACTGTTTTAATGGTCACTTTTAACCAGCAGACATAGTATGAAAAGGTGGTATTTCTTCCTGGCCCCAAACCAAATATCTTTTCATACCTCCTATGCAAATCTTATAAAGAAAAAGGTTTATATAATAATGCAACAAATGATAAAATTTTAATTTATTTCAATTATTGCTTTTTGGACTTAGCTATATTTTTGGACTTTTTGACTTTGTTGTCAAGTTTGTTTTGCACATAAATTTCTATCACATGCATTTTTCTCCCAACAGAAAAGTTTAGATTTGAGCATAAAAGGCATATTTGCCACTTTGTTTTAAACTGTTGCCTTAATGATCGATAACTTCAGAAAACCACTTGGTGCTCTGTCCACTGGTGTAGGTGACATTATTTCTCAACTTATGACATGCTTGTTCATGACTTTCTGTAAATCTTTCTATAAAATCTTCCAATATACTGGGTGTGTGTGGAAATTGAACCTGGTATTAAAAGCTGGATTTGGGCCACATGATTATCAGCTATTTAGAATTCATTATTCAGTGCATGAAAAGTTTTATAATAGAATTTTAGGTTTCACTAGTATATTCTGAATTAAAAGGTTTTTTTGAAAGTCAAATTGATTTGTTTCTTTAGAGATAGTGCCTATAAAATGAGGAAGACCTTGGTGAAAGATAACAAGTGTAGGTAAATTGTGAATGGAGTGTAAATTAGCAGGAAGTAGCATTGGGGATGTTAGAGGAAAGCCTGGCAGAAAGGTCTGTAGGGGAAAAGGATGACTTGAAAACATGTGCACATCTATGCATAATGAAAGCAAAAAAAGTTGTCAGGAATCTGTTTTGTAAACACTTAGAAATAATGGTGTTCATCTGGAGAGAAAGCCTAACCAATTGGCCCTTGGGCTTTGCTGCTGAAGAAAGACCCAAGTGCCTCCTCAGGTGTAAAAATGACATCTTCTTATTTCTGTCCTGTGACTATCTACATCTTTGTTAAAGCATTAGACATGATGAAGTCACAAGTACTATTTTTGATCCTGGTTTAAAAAAATTTTATTTTTGGAAGTAATTGGAGTTAAGTGACTCGGCAAAGATCACACAGCTAGTAAGTCTTAGGTCCTCCTGCCTCTAGGGCTCAGGCTCTTTCTAGTTATTTGTTAAGCTACTCTTCTTAGAGCCTTGGGTGCAGAAATTGGCTCTGAGTTCATCTTTGTTTCCTAGTGCTCTGCAGGAGCTCTTGAATAATGTTGCCATCTTTCTCGGTCTCTGACATTGCTATTAGTCTCTTTTTTCCCCTCAATTTGTACATCTCTGATCTTTTTCCCCCCACGTATATTACATATATCTGATTGTTCTTTGATTTGAAAATCCATCCTTTTAACACAGTGTTCTTAGAACAGTGGTTGTCTATTGCTACCTAATTTTGTTCAGGAAACATTTATTAATATCAGCTATATGCAAGGCACTGGGGAAACAACTCCAGACATAAAAAATTTGAAAAGTGAAAAAGGGAGCACGAGGTACCCCAAGTTTAATGATATGCTGTTTAATGGTGAGAAATAGGGCAGTGGAGATTTTAGAGCCTTCCACTCAGAGGGTCCAATCACAAGGGCATGGGGGTGCTCAAGAAAGATAGTCACCAAGGCTGATTCAATCTGGCAGGGTAATAAGATTTCCCAAGGGTGAATTCTTGGAACTGAGAAATAAAGAGGTGCAGATATCCCAGGGGACAGTGTTGGGTGCTTATTTCCAGCTATGACCAAAATGGGCATGGCATTGGGAAGATTATACAGGAAATATATTTCTGAAAAGTGGGAGAAGATGGACAAAAGGCATTATGAATAGGTTGTGATCTGCACCAGGGGAGGGAATAATTACATTTGATAAGATGACAGATCATTAAGCATTAATGGGATCTGCAGATATTGACCACCTAGCTAATAGATATAGCTATCATTTCATTTTCCAGGGAGGAATTGACGTGAATTGAAAACACCAAAATTTGGCTAAAAAGTGCTTAGTGTATGTTGACAGTAGAAGTCTTATTCCCTTGAGGATACCAGTAAGAGCCACTAATTTATTTCAAAGTACAGTTTCTAGAAGGCTTATAAAGTAGTTTAAAATATAAATATTTTACCTGGAAGGAACAAGTTATTAAAACCATAGCATCTTACCAGGGTTTGTTTATTAGATGTCTTTGGAGCCTGAGGGAATAAGACTTTGGTTAGTCAGATTTTAATGGAAGGCATGAATGAGGTCATCATGATGGCAGTTGGTTGGAGAAAAAACTCTTTAGAGAGGTGAGAGGTCAGAATTTGTTATAAAAAGGTGAAGAATTTAGCAGAAGACATTTACATTTGTGATTGTGATTTTGAATACTCATACTTCTGTGATGGTGGTTTGTTTTGTTTTTTAATGGAACTAAATAATTCTGATGCCTGTCTAGACAGAAAGTTTCTAGTATGCTCATTGATGAAAAGTGTTAACAAATGGCTCTTGTTCTATTATAATTTCATTTATGACTCCTTCCACCTGGCTTTCAAGAGACCACACACTGTCTTGGTTCTCCAACATATATCTAGTCAGTCTTTCCCTCCTGAGCTTGAGTTGGGTCTCCAGGCAATCTCACTTACTTCTGTAATTTCCCAGATATTCATCTTCAGACTTATTCTTCTCTCCCAAAATCCTGTTTGTTTCATCTTACAGTAAGATATTTCTTCCTTGGTAACCTTCTCCTCCCCCAACTCCCCCTTACCCATTCAGGGTGTCTAAAACAGCTTTTTCAAAGATTTTTTTTATTTGATTTTTAATTTTTGTCAGTAGTACCACTACTCACCTAGTCTTCCATGTTTAAAACCTTGGTGTTAGCTTTGATTTTTTTTTTTTGTCAGTTTTTCACTTGTGAAAGGTTCCTCCCTCCCCCTCCCGCCCCCCCCATTCTGTGTTACCAACTGCCACTACCCTAATATAGGTTCTTCTTACTTCTTGGTACTACAGAAGTAACTCTATTATATGAATAATGGTCTCCACCCTCTTTCTTCTTCTCTCTCATCCCTCCAAAAAAAGAAAGGAGGGGGGAAAAGTAACCTTTATAGTACTGTCAAAATAATCAATGCAGAGTCACAGTCATGTCACTCGATTATTCTTGCCTATTGGGATAAAGTTCAAACTTTGCTTTGGTACTTTTTTAAAAATTAAAGCTTTTTATTTTCAAAACATATGCATGGATAATTTTTCAACTTTAACCCTTGCAAAACCTTGTGTTCCAAATTTTTTCCCTCCCTTCCTCCTACCCCCTCTTAGATGGCAAGTTATCTAATATCTGTTAAACATGTGCATTTCTTGTATACATAGTTCCATAAATATGCTGGACAAGAAAAATCAAATCAAAAAGGAAAAAAAAATGAGAAAGAAAACAAAATGCATTTGCTTTGGCATTTGAGGCCTAGCCCAAATCTGCTGTTGTTCTCATTCTGTTTCCCCCATGAGTATATTGTGATTGGGTCTGCTCATGGGGGCATCTTCTCTGTCTCCACCAGTTACAGAATTATGTTCTTTAGTCTAATCCCTTGTTGGGCCACAAGGCTCTGTACATCTATTATAGGTGTCTCCCCCATCTCTGGGTAGATGCTGATGTTCACAACTGAATAAAATTTTTTAATGCTCTGCAGTAGGAGTGGCATCAAGTTTTGAATGATCATGTATTTGCTTGTTACTGTGCATGTTATAATAACTGTAGTCTCATTGTTCTCCAGTTTATGGGATACACCTATGAACCTGGAAGAAGAGAAGGGGATCCAAATTCTTCTACTACTTTCATGAGTATCTCTTTCATGAGTATTTCACTTGGTGACAGTTTATCATCTCAGTATTTGATCCATGAGTTGAGAATGGACAGAATAACAGTACCATTATGTCTTGTCTTTTCCTTTTCTTTCCTTTTCTGGCAAGGCAATTGGGATTAAGTGACTTGCCCAGGGTCACACAGCTAGGAAGTGTTAAGTGTCTGAGGCCAGATTTGAACCAGGTCCTCCTCATTCAGGGCTGGTGCTCTATCCACTGTGCCCCTTAGCTGCCCCGCCACTATGTATTTTCATAGTACATTTTTACATTGGTAAAGCTCTCCTAATTTTGTCCTCAAAAATACACAGTAAATAACTAGAATTGTGAAATTGTTGTTCAGTGAGAAATGATAGTCACATAGCTAGGGAGTAGTTACAAAACTTGGATTAGAGCCCTGATTTTATAACCTCAAAAGAAGTTTTCTCTTAGGAATCAAAACTCACCATTAAAATTGCTAAAGTCACTTAATACATTTTCTCTTTCTAAGGGGAAGGAGAATATATTATTTACTCTACCCATTTTGGTATTTATATTCATTTGGGGGGGATATTTTATGATTTTTGGTTAATGAATTAAGAGAAATCTATCATTCTTATCTTCACTTTTGAATTTGGATATAAAATTCTTGAGCTGAAAAATTTTCAGTTTTTAAAGTATACAACAAGTTCTTATCTTGTTTTAGCATAGTATTAATAATTCTTTTAAAGTCTTAAAATGATGAAATTGAAGTATGCATGAGATTGAATATTTGTTTTTAGCTCTAGATCTGAGGTAATAACTGTTGCTATGCTATTGTCATTTAACATTTGCAGTTGTTTTTGTGGGAGATGTCATGTTTCTTATAGACCTTCAGGAATGTCTACTCTGTTTTTCTGTTCCATAGTGGCAAGTCACATTTATTTCCCATCAGCACATAAGGCATAATTTGGAGTCACATTTAGAGTAACTTTTGTGAATAAACAGCTCTCCTTTTATTCAAAAGTTTTTTTCTATGTTTGCATAGAGAGAAAAGTATGTGTTTTCATATTCTTTTGTTTTCAAACTAAACAAAATAAACTTGCTGAACAAAAATTAGATAAAACCACCCGTCAGTCTCTGAGGAAGTTCTTCTACTTAGCTATGGAACTTAGCTTGGGGAACTGAGATTATAAACACCTGAGGTTGAATAGGAAGTATGAGGAAAATCCTACTGTTTCTCTGTGATTACAGTTTCTGCAAGGGAAATATAAAATTGTGACCTTGGGAGTTTATTTTACACGGATCATATATTGACCATATTTTAAGTCAGTCTCTTAGCATTTATTAAGTATTAAGTATCTTTGATGTTCCAGGCAGGCTAAATGCTGGTGATGATACAAAGAAAGGTCAAGGGCCCTCCCTGTTCCCAAGGAACTCACAGTTTAACAAGGGAGACAACATTCAAACAGTCATGTACAGATAAGGTATAGACATGGTCCATTAAAGATAATCCACAGAGGAAAAGTACTAACTTTAAGAGGGTCTAAGAAAAGCTTCATACAGAAGATGGATTTTAGTTGGGACTTGAAGGAAGCAAGGACAAGGATTCCTGAATAATTTCTAATACTCATTTTTGCAGTGTGTAATAATGAAGTATTCAAATTTGAGTTTGGACCTGAATGAATATATGAATTAAGTATCTTTAGGAAAAAAGTATAAAGCATTTTTTAAAAGTACCTAAAGTGGTTTGAAAATAAAAAAGAATTTACAAAAGAAGTTTCCCTAAAGAACACTTTATGTTAGCCAAGGATCAGCGAAACTTAGTGGTGTTTGAAAAGATCTCAGTTTTTCAGTGAGGTCATTGTTTGGCACATAATAATGAATTAAACTGGAATGAAGTTTGTAAAACAGCTATGTATGGTCACAGCTTTTATTTTAAGGACAATGTGGTGAAACCTTGTTTTTAATCCCTTTGTTTCAGTTGTTAGGTTAATCGTTTTTCCATTAGACCATCATAATTCTTAATTTTTAAAGATTTATTATATTATCTGTAAAGGAAACATGAATCTTTAGCTGAAGTGGTTTTATGAACTGACAGATTCCCTCCTCCACTCGTATGTTGTTTCACATTTTTAAAAGTTCCTGTTGGAAAATGCCTGTTCTTTCATTTCTCTGTTGTGGATTTATGGATTATCATTAATACATTGGCTTTTGTCTTTTTTCCCCAGATATGGACGTGTTGAAAGTGTCAAAATTCTCCCTAAAAGGGGATCTGAAGGTGGAGTGGCTGCCTTTGTGGATTTTGTGGACATCAAAAGTGCTCAGAAGGCTCACAACTCAGTCAACAAAATGGGTGATAGAGACCTACGGACGGATTATAATGAACCAGGCACCATTCCGAGTGCTGCTCGGGGATTGGATGATACAGTTTCCATAGCATCTCGTAGTAGAGAGGTTTCTGGGTTCAGAGGAGGTGGTGGAGGGCCTACTTATGGCCCCCCGCCATCACTTCATGCACGGGAAGGACGCTATGAGCGGAGACTTGATGGGTAAGTTCCAAGGTTACACTAGGCAGGTATTTTATATTTGATATGGTGAGAAACACAAACTCCTGTGTAGGGGCCCCAGATGGATTTAAAGTTTGGTCATTCTCTATGTTGGGTTTGGAAACGGAATTGATTACTCTCCCAGTGGCTGGTGTCTTGTGGAGTCGTGAAGGATGTTTCCAGCAGCTGGTTGGATATCAACTCTTGAGCTTTGGTGGTGGAAGATTTCCTATGGCAGCACAATTACTGGAGTTACCTTTCTTCTAGAGCTGATGATTTCCTTTTCTTGGATAATGTTAAGGCCTTCCTGGGATGTATATCTACAACATGATGGAGCTATTTGGGTTACTGCTTATGTTCCAGTTCCTGTGGAATATCTTTGGAATATTACAGCCTACAGCTTCTTGGAGAATTTGATGTCTGGTTCTCATTTCTCACACCCTACAATTCACATATTCCCTGGCTCCACCTCCCTTCCACTACCACTACAACCTCCCCCCCCCCCCCCCCCCCCCCCCCCCGAAATTTAAGGAAGTTGCAATGCTGCAACAGCTTGGATTCTACAAACAACGTTTTAGACCTGCAAACGTGTAATTGGATGGAGAAGAGAGAAGGCATTTGGATCTACACAATTTCCAAATGATTGGAATTATATTTTTTGCTGGTATGAGAAAAAAATGAGATGATGGATGTTCCTAAATCTTGGAATTATAGCAATTTATCCTTTAAATGCTGGAGTAAGATCCATGGCTTCGCTTTTATGGAATGGCGTGCAGTCAAGACTTCACTAGCCCAGGGGGAGAGGATTACTATCTAGTTTCTTAAGCGGGTTGCTGCACAGTTAAAGGTATTTTAGCTTTAAGGACTTGGTGATAATCAATTTGTGGATTTGTTTGTCAGAGGCGGACTTCTGACCTGCAACGATGCATTTCCCATCCATTTGGGTATTTCTTCCAGCTGCTTGTTTAAGACAGGGGTGGAAATTTTTTGATATTTGGATGGAATTATAAATTTGCTATCCCAAGAAAGAAGCCTGGGTTTGAGAATTACAGTCTGTCTGGGACTACTTGCTTCCAATGGATTTATTTTTTTTAATTTTTATTTTTTGTTCTTGTTACTAAGATTTTTTTTCTTGGTTCATCTAAATATTATTTGACACCCTTGCCCCTTAAGAAGGTGGATTACCCCCATAAGAGGGGCCAAAATTGGGAAAGTTATGTTCACAATTCTCTCCCTAGATTTAATTGGGATTATAGGTCGTGTTTCCACACTTGAAAAAGGTTGGTATGTCCTGCCCTATGTATTAGACCCTCTCCTAACCCAAGTCAAACTCTCTTTCCACTAACTCCAGTAGTACTTAGTACTAATAGATAAATCACAAAAGCACTGTAGCCAGTAGATTTTCAGCTCTGCTAGCTCTCATGCCTGTCTTCTGTGTCCTTTTTAATGGATGAGGACTTTTTATGTCAGCTCTAACCCTTTTAAAAATATGCTTCTGTTACACTATTAAATCAATCAGCTCTTACCAATTCACATTTGGTAGGGTGCTAAATGCATATATTTATAAATTGTTGATATTGAGCCTTCAAAAACATTGATGATCAGATTTTGAAATATCTTAAAATGTCTGAGTTGTAAGTAGTTTCTAAAGGGAGGACACAGTAAATTTTTAAGTTGGAAGGACTTTATGGAATTTTTTATTTTTCATTTGGCTGTTTTTGGGAAGCCAGAAAAATAACAGACTTAAGCATGGGACTGCTTCTCAGTGAAGCAGAGGATAAAAACAAAGGTTAGAGAAAACTAGCATGGAAGAGACTGCCCTCATCCTGGGCGCCTTTGTACAGAGAGTAGAAACTTAGCCTGCCAAGCACTCATTGGAAAGAGTCCAATTCCACCATCTGATTTCATGTTCCCTTTAAATAGGGGTGCACCCTGAGTGTGGCAGTTGAAGAAAAGAAACTCAGCTCGCTAGTTACGTTGTGAAGGAAGGGCCAGGCAGTTGGGCATATGTGGCACAGCGAGCAGAGGATAGGGGTATTGTGTGAAGGCAAGGGTTGGAGGCTCAGGACTCCCATACCCATCAAAGCCCTGTGAACCTCTTGGTGCCACTTTCTCCACATCCCAGGACTGTAGTGAGGATTGAGTCAAATAATACATGAAGGACTTTGTGAAGCTTTCAGAGCTCTAGATAAAGGCCAGCTATTTCTATCACTCACTATGACTATCACTATCCCCAATGAATTACTGTCATCGTGGCAACTGAGAATTAATGCGTTCTTAGAGATCTGTAGAAAGACAAAGAAGAAATGATGTTTATAAAATTGGAATATTAAATTTTAACATTAATTCTGAATACATGGGACTATTTCAAATCATGCATACTTTTTTTTTTTAAACCCTCAACAATTTATCATTAAGTACCTATGTTTTTAGTTTAGAGACATTCTTACTGCCTATACCATTTCTTAAATTAGAATATGGAGTTATTCAAATACTTCTAGTATTCTCACCTTAGAGAGTTTGACAAGAGCAAAGATTAAGAAAACGTTTTTCAAGAATATCAACTGAATACAACAATTAACTGAACTTCATATTGGAAGTTTTGTTTTTAAATTAACTTGTCAGCATTAGAGACTGGAGAAGCCTTCGGTCATAGCTATTTAAACATTAATATTGCACAGAACATGTTTTATTCACCCATCATTTTAGAAACTAGATTTTTATGAGACTGTTCATGAGTTAATATTCTTTGGCCTTAGCAGTTGACACATTCTAGTGATGTTGGTAACTGGAGAATTTTCCTAGAAAGATCCAGTGGCCCCAAGAAGTCAAGCTGTAGTGGCTTTCTTAAAAATGTGTGTTATGAGATAACTTGTCATTTTCTGGACTTCTTTGTGGGACATTTAACTCTTTGGAAGTGGCTTCTTTTTGCTGGACCATGCTTTGCACCGTGGCTTTCATGGCTGTGGTAAAATGTATCTGGACAATTTGGCACAAAGAAATATTTGGCAAAAATTTAGAAACAATTTAAACAAATCAGATAACTGTGTGATGCTTCTTTGCTACAATAAAGTAGCCAAACCTTGTTTAGTGCCACCAAGCTTGAGATTAAAGAGAGCTGTAGTGGCTCCTTCTGTGTGAAACCAAGAATTTTGACGAATGACACAGTCATAGTCCTGAAAGCCTATTATCTGATTAAAACAAAAAGATTGCTGAGCTATATTCTATCTGAAAATATTTGGTGTTAAGTACAATATTCAGCTTGTCAGTGTTTGCTTACGAAGTTAATGCTATTTAAAGAAACCAATTGCCGAGAGGAAGTCAGTGCTGAAGTGAATGTGTTTGCATGACTTGCTTTTAGTTCTGCTTGCCCCTCTCTGATTGATTACATATTTTTCCCCCTCCCAAATGCAGGGCTTCAGATAACAGGGAGCGTGCTTATGAACATAGTGCCTATGGACACCATGAACGGGGGACGGGAGGATTTGATCGGACGAGACATTACGATCAGGATTACTATAGAGACCCTCGAGAGCGGACTTTACAGCATGGGCTCTATTATACTTCTTCTCGGAGTCGAAGTCCAAACCGCTTTGATGCACATGACCCCCGTTACGAACCTAGGGCCCGGGAGCAGTTTACATTGCCCAGTGTGGTACACAGGGATATCTACAGGGATGAGATTACACGGGAGGTACGAGGCAGAAGGCCAGAACGGAGTTACCAGCACAGCAGGAGTCGCTCACCACACTCATCCCAGTCTAGGAATCAGTCTCCCCAGAGGCTGGCTAGCCAAGCGTCTAGACCCGCCAGGTCCCCTAGCGGCAGCGGCTCTAAGAGTAGATCTTCAAGTAGTGATTCACTCAGCAGCAGCAGTAGTACCAGCAGTGACAGGTAGGTTAACCGACAGCCTTCGCGATGGCAGGGGAGCTGTGCAGTCAAACTCACAGCCACTCTCAATGGTCAATGATTGTTAAGGTAATGGGCTTTCGAGAGCACAGTCTGTGGGTTTTACTTCTGGATGATCCATGCAATCGTTTCTTCATTATTCAATGAAGAAAAATCTCAATTGCTGGTGTGCAACTGCTGCTCTCACCATTTCTTTCTAGTACCTGACATGAAATGAGTATTTGAAAAGATTGCTTGATCCTTTCAGTGCTATGAGAGGCTGTGTGGGTTAGTGGACAGTCCCCTGGACCTGCTTCGCAGGCCCAACCCTGTCGCTCATTAGCTATGAGACCTTGGCAAGTCAGGTGATTTTTCTTTATGCCTTAATATCCTCATCTCTAAAATGGGGATACTTTTCCAGCCTCTCTCACAGGGCTGATGTAAGCAAAGTCCTCTATTGTGGGAGTGAGGGTCCTGGGATAATGGAGTGCTGGGTTTTGTGTCCCAGGACCTAACCTCAGATTCTGGCTGTCACAATCCCTCCTCTGTACTGTGAGTGCGTTAAATCCGATGATCTTGGAGGTCTCCTTCAGCTCTAGAGCTAGGAGCTGATGCTAAACGACCTAGGCCAATGAAGCCTCAAGGTGTGGATTTGAATTTAGGCTACGGAAGGCCGTGCCCTTGGAACATCAGACTCTGAGAGGAGGTTCTAATTCAGCTGGAAAGGCGGCTTCCATTAGCGGTCCATCAGTCTAGACCAAGGATGACCCAGTTTATTTCAGACAGGCTTCTCACCAAAAGGGCGGTCGCTCTGGGATGACATTTTTGGCCACAGCATCTCCAGAAACTCCTCCAGGTGTCGACGCTGGCCCTTTGATCTGTCTGTGGGCAGTCACCTTTGTGAAGTCACAGCTCTGGAAAAAGTGTGAGGAGTGGTCAGTGTTAGTGTGTAGCCAGAGAGAACGTTAGCATTCACATTTTGGGAAAGTCACTGTCCCACTAGCCTGTCTAGCGGAGACTTGTTTCCAGTGTGGTGATTCAGGGTTGAGATTCTGAGATGCATCTCTCCCCTCTGCTCCCAGAGGTTCTGAGCTTTTCATTGATAGATGTTTATGAAAGGTGGACTGACAGAATAGATAATGCAGATACTTTGTGTTAAATTTATCCTCATTCCCTGAAAGGCACATCACAATGACATCCCTTACAGACACTTGGTAGTGAAAGTTGGCAGCAGTTTTAACAGCTCAATTAGAGAGGTCCTCTTGAAATAGAAGCTGTAGTTTTGCTCTCTAGGTAAGCTGAGGAAGCAGCCTATTTCTAGAGTTGAGGAAATACATTTTCATAGACAATTTAAATTTAAGAGATGAAAATTTCAAGGTGTCAGTGCCTTTTGAAAATTTAGAGTCAGAAAAAATAAACTGGGCATTGGTTATTACCAGAATTGAAAGTAAAGAAAAACCCCAGTTATACCCCAAATCGAAAGGCAGATGAGCCGTCGTCTTTACTTACTGAAAGCATCTCAGCCTGGAGGTGAAGGTGGGTGGGGAGAAGAGCCCAAACCAGCCTTTTACTTTTGGGGGATTCTCCTTTCTCACCTCAGTTGTAGCCACTTAGCAGAAATGAAAGCTTTTGTTATGTAGCCTGAAGCTGCTTTTTTTATGTTGCTTCTTATTTCTTTTGTTCGTTGACAGGATAGATAAAAATCTCAGTGTGACATGTTTTTAACTTGTATCATGAAGACTTTGGAAATCTGGAGGCCCCATCTAGTATTCTTTTGCCAAGTAGCTGTGTGACAGTGGGCAAATCTATTTATTTTATTGGGTCTCAGTTTTCTCAACTCTGGAAGAAAGTAGATGACTTAGAAATTTTTTTTCCCCCAGAAAACCCTATAATTAAATCCATGCTATTAAAATCTGAAGCCATCTATTTTCTACACATTCTCAACATTGTATTAATAGATTTCTAGCCCAGTTAGAGGCATGCATTGACTCTTCTTTCTGCAGTTTAATCTCATCTCCTGTGGGGTGCCAGAATCCCTCAAGAACAGGGACTAAGTATGGGAGGGGGGTATGTTTGGTCTTTTGTCTTCCACCTTGTCCAGTGCTGAGACAAGACATTTATAGTAGAGTTTCAGGCTTTAAGATTTACAATTTCATATTTTACTTCACTAGAGCCTCCCATCAGCTGAGGATTCAGGCTCTGAGGTTGTGACTTTATTGTAGCCTCCAAATCTTTGAGTACAGTATTCCATCAGATCAGAAATATTTATGAAGCACTTCTGTGCTGGTTCAGGGCTTTCTGAGGCCAACACTCTCCAGACTATGGGGCCATTCTGCCTTTCTGAATAAAGGAGATTGATTGGTCAAAGCGCAAAAGTATGAAGTACAAGTGCAGGTGCAGTTAAATATAGCTGAATGTTTAAGGGAAATCATTTGAAGGTGACCAACGATTTGTTGTTCAGTCATGGCTGACTCTTTGTGACCCTGTTAGAAGTTTTCTTGGCAAAGATCTTAGAGTGTTTGCCATTTATTTCCTTTTCCCTCCACATAATAGTTTTTTTCCCCCCCAATTACATGTAAAGATAATTTTCAGCATTAATTTTTTTGGTAAGATTTGAGTTCCACATTTTTCTCTCTCCCTCTTCCCCAGGACAGCCAGAAATCTGATATAAGTTATGCATGTATAGTCGTGATAAATATATTTCCACACTAGTCATGTTGTGAAAAATGAATCAAAACAAAAGAGGAAAAAACCAGGAGAAAGGGAGTGGAGGGAAACAAGTGAAAATAGTATGGGCTCCATCTGCATCTAAATAGATGTGGATGCATTTCTTTCTCTGGATATGAATGGCTTTTTCCATTTAGGGTTTTTTGGAATTGGCTTAGATTATTGTATTGCTGAAAAGAGCTAAGTCTATCAAAATTGATCATCGCACAGTGTTGATTTTACTGTATGCAGTGTTCTCTTGGTTTTGCTTACTTCAGTCAGGATCAGTTCATGTAAGTCTTTCAATGTTTTTCTAAAATTTACCTGTTCATCATAACAATAGTGTTTCCATTATCCATATGCCACACCTTGTTCAGCCATTCCCCAGTTGATGGGCATCCCCTCTCAATTTTCAGTTCTTTGCTACTATAAAAAGAGCTACTACAATATTATACATGTGGGCCCTTTTCTCTTTTTTATGATCTCTTTGGAATACAGACCTAGTAGTGAATGATATTGCTAAATCAAAGGTGTGCTCAGTTTGGTTGATCATACTTGCAAATTATTCTTCAGAATGATTGGATCAGTTCACAGTTCCACTAACAAAGCTATTTTCCTTTGTGCATTTTAAAGATGAGAAAACTGAGACAAGTAGGCTGAAGTGATTTACCCAGGCTCACACAGCTAGGAAGTGTCTGAAGCTAGATTTGAAGTCGGGGAGATGAGGTTTCCTGATGCTAGGCTCACCCCATGCACTATGTATGACACCCTCTAGTTGCCTTGTTGCCATACCATGAATTAGTAATGAATGAAAAACTGGCATAGTCAAACCATCAAAGTTATCATTATTTTTACTGTCATTCTAACTCTAGTGTAAATAGTTTCTTTAAATTTGATCCCAAATAAAGTATTTTTGAGTCTGCTATCTAAATTAAGATGAATTGGTTCCTTTGTTTGATAAATAAAGCCTAATAGCTTTTGTTTCTCATTTTTTAAAAAACATTCAATTATGAGACTTTCTTCAGAAATTTCCTGAAGAGTATTTGAAATAACTGTTCATTTAACATTTTGTGTCTCTCTTCCCTCATATAATTCACCTTTCTACCCAAGTTTCTTTGGTTGTTTTTTTTTTTTTTTAATCTTTCTATCTGCGAATAGGAGTCTTTTTTCATTTACATGGCAGACTAGAGAATGTATCTTCCTCTCTTTTTGCTGATTAAGTGTATAGTTTCAGTGAATAGATTCATAGCCATGCATTTCAAATGAGTAAACATTGGCTTACTATCAGCTTGGTTGTGCACTCTTCCTAAGTGGCAAGACATCATGTTTCTGTCAAGATTCTTTCTCATAGTCGTTGACTAAGTATATTAGCTTGTCATTGTACAATCAAATTCCCAGGATACTCTCCTGTTGTTTTATGTTCTTTTGGACTAACTAAATGAGATACAACTTTCATAAAGGATTTTTTTTGACAGTCAGTTCTGACAAAGCTATTTGCTTTGAAGCCCCTCAATTGAAATAAAAACTGAATCCTCTATTGTAATTTCTCATTGTTAGATAATGATGATTGAAAAAAATTTTTCTGCTACCAATTTTCTATGTTTGGTAGTTTTAAAGAAATTATGAATTAACAGTTCAAATTCCAAAGGTCTTCTAGTACCTTCAATAACATAACTGACATTTATATAGTATTTTATTGATCTACGCAAGACTCTAATGAGATATATGGAACAGCTGCTACCATCTCTGTTTTATAGATGGGAAAACTTGAGACACAGGGATAATGACTAGTAATAGTGTGTGGGTTTGAACTCGGGTCTTCTGATTCAGTGCCCCTGAAGAGATGGTGATTGGACTATCTTAGCTAATGAAGGATTAATAGTCAGCTTTTGCTTATGTGTGTATGATTGAAAGGGAGATGAAATTTAGATAATTTCAAATTTCATTTCTGTTTGACTTTGAAATATATCATAGTGTTTTGTCATGGTCTTTTTTTCTAATTTTGTTTTAATTGGGCTGATATTAAGTTTGGTTTGAATCTCTTGTGGGGTATGCAGCTTATAATAGAGTGAGGCATATTGGGAGACAGGAGGATCTAGCCTAGGATTAAAAATGGATCTTGGGTAATTGATAGAAAAAGATAAATTTACATATGGATAAATTGAGCGTTGATGTTAATTAAATTGTGAATGCATGTTAATATGAGTATTGAATTATCAAAATTAATTTTTCAGGATGGTTAGTATTCTCCAACTTTAATAGGTTTTCTGTATTGAGTTCCTCTCTCAATCTGTCCCTTCTCTTCTGCCCACCATGTATGTGCAGATATTTCTTCTGAATGAAAGCTAACCATAGAAGTTTTTTACTTTTAGGCCAAAAAGGAAACATTTAGATGAGTTTCCTAAAAGGGTATTGTGATAGCAATAAGCAAAGATATCTTTGTGAAAATAATTCTTGGATTTCTTTCTTTGTCTACTTTTTGTTTTGTGGCTTTCAGCAGAGTCACGTAACATTTAGAAAAGGAACTTGATGAAAGATTTCTTCTTTGCCATGGGCTCTTGGATAAAAATAATTGTAAAATGTAGAATTTTGAACACTATTCTCCTCTTTCGTATTTATTTTTTACCCCCTTTGGAATTACCTTTCTTAAATAGATTTGAGATAGGGAGTGAGTGTGTGTGTGTGTGTGTGTGTGTGTGTGTGTGTGTGTGTATACACTGAAATGCTCCTTAGTTAAAAAAAAAATCTTTCATTTTTCTTGAGTGATTCTAGAATATTTTAGAAAATAAAAGATTGGAAGAAAGTAAAAGAAACCATTAGACTCTCCTGAGTAAATCACACAGGAAAAATGACTTAGTTATATGTGAAAGGCCTGTGTGATTGATACCACTTTGAGTATTACTTTGAGAACAATTTGCAGAGCTTTGCTAAGTGAACTCATGGGGTTTTTTCTCTGTTAGGAGATAGAATGATTTTATTTTCCTCTTCGATAATTGTATTATAGAAATTCATTATAACAAATCTTAAAACTGAAATGCTCCTTAGTTAAAAAAAAAAAATCTTTCATTTTTCTTGAGTGATTCTAGAATATTTTAGAAAATAAAAGATTGGAAGAAAGTAAAAGAAACCATTAGACTCTCCTGAGTAAATCACACAGGAAAAATGACTTGGTTATATGTGAAAGGCCTGTGTGATTGATAACACTTTGAGTATTACTTTGAGAACAATTTGCAGAGCTTTGCTAAGTGAACTCATGGGGTTTTTTCTCTGTTAGGAAATAGAATGATTTTATTTTCCTCTTTGAGAACTGTATTATAGAAATTCATTATAACAAATCTTAAAATTGAAAGAGAACCAACTATGTATATCTCTTGTAGCAGACCTATATCAGACACTTAATACCATGATTTTTCCCTCTTCAGTCTATCACTTTCTCTGCTGTTCCTAGTTCTGTTAATTTTGTTTGTACTAAAGCTTCTTGTTTGGTTAAGAATTCATCTCTAGTCTTAAGCTGTAAGTGACTAAATGTCCATATTTTTTAACTTCCCCCTTTCTTTCCCCTACCAGAGCCTTATACAGCAAGAAAGTCAGAAATAAAAAGAACACTTCTTTGTACACAAGCATATTTTTATTGATAAGCTTTTGTAGTAGTAAAGAACTGGAAACAAATTATGGATGCCCAAATATTGGGGGATGGGAAATCAAGTTGTGGCACTGGAATGTCATGTCAGTACTACTATAAGAAACTGAGGAAAACTGAGGAAAATCATTGAAAGATTTATGTAAACTGATGCAGATTCAAGCAGAGCCAATAAAATAATTTAGTTATTGAGTAAATACAAAGAAGAGCAACAGTACAATTGTATCCAATGAGTGCTGCAAAATGAAAATGACCAAACTTTCCCCCAGAGAACAGAGAAGACAATATACTGGAGGCAAGAGAGGACAGGGAGAGTGGACTGGGAATAATTTCTAGTTTTCATATGAAAAATATTTCATTGCTGATGAAGCACCTAGAATGTGCCTGGAACTGGGGTATGCCTTGAAGTACTTAAAATTGAGGAGGATGACCTAGAACAGAACCCGAGAAAGAGGTAAGGACAAATTTCCAGGAGAGTTGTAGGATGACATTGATTCCCTCCAGAGGGGAAATTGGGAGGAATTTAATCAAATGCAATCTCCTCCTCGCTGACTATTAGCAAACAGCTTTTTTAAAAATTTAGTTTTATTTTCATAAAGATCACAGAAAATAATTTTCTATTGCACTTTGCATAGTTTAGTTTGCATGTACTTGTTCAGAAGGGAGACCATTGGGAACAGGGCTTTTATTTGTTTTGGTAATATGCTCCTTTAATGTCTTTGAATGTCCAGGGTTTGGCTGAAGTGTGGACTTAGTTACTAACAGCAAGCCAGAGCTGTAATGCATATAAGGAACAGCCTGGCCTGGAAATCCTTGTTGGGGAAGAGCAGGATTGATTTTTCTTCAGAGTTCTCCAGTTTGTAGTTAGTCCTAGCAGCATGACTGGCACAGGTTGGTGGCAGTGTTAGTTTGTTTAGTCATAAAAGCATGCTTGTATGAATTACCGAATGAGCTTGAATGGGCAGAATTTCTTAAATTTGAAGTGCCCAAACTTTGAAGTTTTGCTGTATTGCTTTTTTCTTTTTCAAGTATTAGACTTTGTGTCAGGACTCAAATTTCCAAAAATCACTTTTTCTCCCCTTATTCCCCAATCTGCAGAGAAAACTCGTGTCTCTGGAATTTTTAGTGCATTTTAATCACAACACCTGATGCAACCCAAAGGTCTCTTTTGGAAATTGGTGATTGGAAGGCGTGCATCACTTAGTGATTTTCTTTGCTGCAGCAGCTTGGCTGAAGTCAAAGTTAAAAATAAAGTTAATGCGTTTAACTTCATTGTAGAATGCCGGCCTTTGAGATTGCCGGCTCAAACTTAGATGGATTTTGTTGTGCTTCCTTTGGGGGGAGAAAAAAATGGACATTTATGCTAAAAATAACATGTAGATTTTATGGTTGAGGGTGGAATGCTTGAAACATCTCAGGCTTGTGAACCCAGTGACCCTGGGCTAGTCATTAGCCCACGAGGCTCTGGCCGAGCAGCAGGAGGCCTAATGGAAAGGCTTTACAAACCATCGGGGATTCTGTCTGGTTGGGACCCAGCGAGGCCACCCCGACGTCTGCCACGTGGGGGTGGGGCGCCCATTAGTTATCTTCCGAGACCTGAGCCTGGGCGCCCAGCTAGCGGTCCTCTGCCCCGGCGGAGGCCAACCAGAAGGAACTGGAATCAGCCGGTCTGAATCGGCTGCCTGTCACCCCCTCCCCCACCGTCCCTCCTCTCCCCTTCTTCGGGGATGGCAGGCGGGGCGGGGCGTAGCGCCGGGTCTTCCTCCCCTCCCCTCTCCACGTGACGACTCCGACTGTGGTGGGGGAGGGGAGCAGCCCCGCTCCCCTACATCTCAATGTAAAGCGTGGCCCCTTAACCCGGATGTGATACTGGGGAACTCCGAGAGAGGGGAGATGCGGGCGGTGGAGCCCCGTTGCTCGTCGTCCGTGCCCCTTCCACCCCTACTCCTGAGCCGTGGGGAAGGGGCAGCTTTAGTTCTGTGCTTGGGGCCGGGATTTACACCTGGTCGGGGAAGACCGCCCAAAGACGTCTTGAGAATTAGAAGCTGGATACTAACCTGCTGCTGCGGGGCCTGGCACAGCTCTTTGGGGTCCTTCCTGACCTAGGGCCACCGTGCCAGGAAAGCCTGGGGCTGAGTGGGAAAGCACTGATGAACACATCCTGTGGTTCCTCGTGTATTTCCCATGTATCAGCCCTGCCCCCACCCAACAGTTCAGGTCTTTGTGGGTCTCATCCTTCCAGTCCTATCCTTTGTTCAGATCTGGGAAGGAGAGACCTTGCCTGGCCCTTTTAAAATGCCTTGGTGTAATTGAATTTGCTTTGTGCGCTGTGCTAATCCAGCCAGTGATCCTTACCTCGCGGGGACAATTGAATGGCTTGGCTTTGTTGTTTTTATTAATATGTGTATTTCTGGAACATTGCATAAATGCCTTCTATTCAGAGCTCGCCAAGTTGGGGTTACCAGATTTTCCCCAATAGTCGGATCTCTTGTGCCTGAAGGTTCCGCCCTCAGGGACTGAAAAAGACTGAGGGGAGAGGAAGGGACGCTGGCAATTTCTTCTCTTGAAGTGTTTTCTGGTCATTGATTAAATAAATCACAGTTCCAGCACAAGTTGAACACCCCGCCAATTTTTACAGTAAAACCATTCTTAGGCTAATGTGCAAAAATTTGCAGGCACCTTTTCATGTCGGGAAAAATAGCAAGAGAGCAGGCTTTTCTATCAAAAGATAGGAGCAAAAGCCCAAGAGGTTAAATGAAGTTCAGTATAACAACAGTATGTACATTTCTTGAGAAACTCCAGATTGCTGCTGCTACTTTCCTTAACCTTCCTGTAGTTAGAAGATACCTACCTAGAGAGAAGAGCATGGTAGAAATACTTTGTGGTGTTTTTAGCCAGGAGATAGTGAGAGACAGTTGTTCTGTGTTTAATCTAACCAAATAAAATAGGAAAGTTTTGTCTGGTGTAAATTTAGAGAATCTAACCTAGTAAAGCCTTGCACTATTTTTACTAGAAGTTGTAAACTTCAAAGAAAGTTTTCCCTCAAACGTTTATAACTATGGCATTTGGCATTTGACTTAATGGTAAGGTATGTTTTTGTTGTTACTGTTTTTTTCCTTTTGGAATCATCATCCAATTATAGTAGATAGATAATTAAGCAGCACAGAGACAGGAACAACCTAGTAACGAATAAATACGAGTTCTTGTTTCCATAATTTCCTCTGCTTGTGAAAATGGAAGTGTTATTTTGATTATATAGGAGCCTGTTGTCTAGCTGCAGGACCTCTTATTAAAAGCAGGACCACCACCTATATTGGAGACTGTAGTATCCTGATCACACTTACCCTAATTGTCAGTTCCCATTCAGTCCCTTATTTGGAAAGTAGTCACCATTTTGAGAAGTACTTAACTTTCACAAAAGTGATTCTTCCCATAAATGGAGTTACTCTATTAAAACCTTGCATGCACACATTTTAGGTCTTGTTTTTAGGAAGCTCTACATTTTATCAAGAATTTTACTTAGACATTTAATTGAACATTTGTGTTTGTTTATTGGAGATGGTCTCTAGATCCCATTCTCCAGCAAAATAGAATTTTAGTATATCAGAATATTCCAACATGATCTGTGTGATCCTTTCTACTCTTCCTTTTGATTTAAGAGAAAATGAACATTTTACCTTAATTGTTGCATTTGATCTTTCTAAATTATCATAGCTCAAAAAATAAACTAAACTTGGCTGACACCATACTTGTTGAATTTGGCACTGGTCAGTTCAGAATATGTTTAAGGCATTTTGGTCTCTATGCACTTAGAGAATTTTTTTTCTATTAAAAAACTTTGAAATTCAGACCCTAAAACAAATATTTTTATAATACTTAAAAATAAACAATTGTCATTTAAAAAAATTAAAGCCCTTCTTTAGTTTTTGGACCTATTTTATCAATATTTAATGATTTCAAAATTATTTATAATTTTAGAAAAATCAGTGCAAGTTTATATGTTTTAATTGTATGAAATCATAGGTTTACAGCTGGAAGGGACCTTAGATCCTGTGTTGTTCAACCCCCTCATTTTAAAGGTGAATATGCAGGCTCCAAGAGGTTAAAGATGAACCCACTGTCCAAGATCATGCTGGTAGTAAGCAGAGCTGGCATTTGGGCTGCAGTCCTGTGACTCTGTTTGGCTTTCTTAACTATCTATCTTGTACCACTCTGCTTACTGGTAGTTTTTTACACCCAGTTATTAAAAGATTGTAGTGATGGCCAAAGATTTACCCACATAATTTTTTAGGAAAGATCTCAGCCATGCTTCATACCTCATCTGGACTCTCTCTGGACCACTTCTCCTTCCTGTGTTGCCACCCTTAGAAACTTCCACCTCTGGACCCTTCTCCTTATTCCCTTGGGACCACCATTTTAGGAAGGATCTCAGCCATGGTTCATCTCCTTCATGCCTGGATTCCTTCAGGACGATTTCTCTTCATTCTCCTTGGAATGCCAGCCTATGGAATTGCCACCTTGAGAAATGTTTGCCTTGGTACTCTCTGCAGTCATTGATGCTTCCTCCCTCACTGGATCACCATTGAAGGAAAGACCTCAGCTATGTTTCACCTAAGTCATGCCTGGACTTTTTCAGAACTTTTGTGCTGCTGCACGTCCATCTTGACCAACATCTGCTGGGGTGCCCTTCTCTTAGTTGGGTGCCTCCCTCTCGGGAACCATTTTAGGAAGAATCCCAGACATGCTTCAGCTTAGTCATGGCTGAACTCTGGACTCCCTCTCCTTCTTCTTGAATATAACAGTACCTCTGAGAGGGTGCTTTGCTCTTTACCTCTTGTAGTTTCCTGTTACCTACTGCTTTCCTCCATTAGAATATAAACTTCTTGAGGGTAGGGATTATTTTATTCATATACACATAAATGCTGTAACTTGACACAATTCTATTATGTAAAATTGTGGAGCATAAACTGTGGAACTTAGGGAAAAGTGGGGTTAGAGGAATATACTCGAAAACCGAGTCTTTGTCAGAGAAAACATATTAAGTGGTTAAGAAATGCATAACTACTACAATAAATAGTGCCTTCAAGCTGCTCAATATGCCCCCCTCAACGTCAAAAGCACTTTGGGCAGGGTTATCCAGCTAGATAGGAAGGAGGCAGTGTTAGGTGTAGAGCAGCTCTTCCAAGCTCTTCTTGCACCAGAAGATAGGACAAAAACTTGCAGTTTTCTTGAGGAAGGGTCCCTGTTTGGGTGCAGTTTCTGCATTCTCTTGGAGCAAACATGACATTTGCATTATGCTCAGAATGTTTCCTCTGTTCTCAGTTGCATTGAGATGAGCATTCTAGTCGAATTGAACAATTAGGATTTGTAGTGCTTAGCTCTATACAAGCGAGGCAGTGCTTAATAAAGGCTTTTCCCATAATAACATTTCAATGGGATTGTAACCGTGTTTGCATATTTTTTTTTTTTTAACTTTGAAATACTGAATAATGCTGTATTTTGGTAGTCTAAGCTGCTTAGATCATGGCTTTGTGTCCTCTAGAAGAAATTGTAGTCAGATTGCTAGAATATATACAAAAAATATTCAATATGATGTTTCTTGTTCAGTTTTAAGGGGGTTGTATAATTTTGGAATCATTGTTTTGGATAGAATAGTTTTCGATTTTGCCTTAGCAAGCAAATAGTTTGTCATTGACAAAGCATTAAATGGTTAAGAAATACATAAATACTACAATAAATAGTGGCTTCAAGCTGCTCAACATTCTCCTCTCAGTGCCAGAGCATGTTGGACAGGGTGGCCCACCAGAGGTAGGAAGGAGTCTTGGAGTAGGCATAGAGCAGTCCTTGCTCCTCACAGCTTCTCTTTGTACTTGAAGATAGAACAAAAACTTGTAAACAAACAACCCTCTTCCCTCAGTCCCCCCCAAAAAAAACAAACAAACAAAAAAAGGCAGGTTGAAATCTCCTGATGGCTAGGTTCATCCTTGCTTGCTGGTGAGCTTTTCTAGTAATAGATACTTTTTTTTCACTGGACCTGTTCTCTGATCACCTTTCTAGCTTGGGCCTGCTAGAGCTGGCCCTCTACTGGCCTAGTCTGTGAGAACCCAAAATTTGTGCTATATGTTACAGTCTTCGTTTTTCACACCAGTTACTTCTCAATATCATGTGTCATTTCCTCCCATTTTCCCTTTCCATCATTAACTGTTTTTCTGAAAACAAAATTGGTTTTTGCATTTTAGTGAATTCAGTGTTTTCATTTATGCTATTGTGTATATTTTCTGGCTTCTTTTCCTCAGAAGTGCATATAAATCTTCCATATTCTAAATTACTCATCTTTTCCTGCAATAATATTTTTGCATTACTACATCATAGCTTCTTCACTCGTTCTCCAATTAATACCTATTCAAATGTTTGCTTTTTTTCTCCCATCACAAAAAAATACTCTTGTGAGTACTTTGACCTTTGACCTTTTTTACTTTGTGCCCCAAATTGGCCAGAATTTGTATTAGTATTTGAACGTGAAGTTGGCTGTGTAATGTATATATATACTTAAGACTTGCTTTTTCTGGAGCTGTACTGGAAGTGAGTACTTGGTCCCAAGGATTCATCCCTCATACATGATTTATAATAGAATTCCTGTTTAGGTTTAGGTTGGACTAAGTAACACCTGAGGTTCTTTTTAACTCTTAAATTCTAAAGGGGAGAATTGATAGTACTTTAACTGTATTAACACTTTAGTTATTCAATTATTATAATAAAGTTATCAGAAATTGGCAGTGGACTCCATATCGAAGTTAGACTGGACAAAGAAATAGAATCACAAAGTGATTCAGTGTGTTGCAACTGCTGAGGAGCCATTGTAGATAGCAATAAGGAAGGACATACCCCAAGTTAGAGAATTTTCAGAGGACAGCTAAGATATTGGAGAGACCTTAAGGTCCTGCCATTTAAGGGAGTGGCTGCTAGAAGCAGTTGGTGGAGTGGGATTAAAGAATATTTGGATTTTGCAGGTAGCAGTTGATGGCTGTCTTCAAGAAGGTTGTTACCTCAAGAGGAATTAGATTTGTTTTACTTCCTCTCAAGACAGAACTAGTGACTGGGGTAAAAATTTCTAAGAGGTGAATTAAGGCTTCACCTGAAGATTGTCAGTGAATGTAGTAAGTTCTCTTATTGAGAGTGTTTAAGTAGACACTTAACGATTATTTAATTTTACAGATTTTAGTTTCTACCTTAAGTACTAGGCTAGGTGCTACGGATACAATGACTGGGCAGGGGGGAGGGGGTGGAGAGAACAAAACCAAAATGGGGGTAGTTAACATTCAGCATGTGCTTGTATACTTTAGAATTTCTTCAAAGTAAATAAAAGCCATTTTTCAGGTCTCTGTCAGGTTTAAGCACATGGAAAATGAAGAGAGAAGCCACATTTAGTGAACTGCAATGGAAGCTAGAAATTCTAGGAAGAAAGGTGAAGAATATTGTGTGGGCCAAGTACACAGGAACACACGGAGGCTATGCAGTAGATAGAATGAATTCTGGTTCAGGTGGCCCACATTCTGTGATTCTAGTGTTAGAGCTGGCAAAGATTTGATCAAAGAGTCACATTCATCTTAGTGACAAAAAAAGTCCTGCCCAAGAAAAGGAAGGCCTTGGTGTTCTAATTTTCTTTCAGATTTGGACAGGGTGATGAGTTTGATCTGTCTACTTTGATAACTTCAGGTTTTTTTCCTCCCCCCTCTTGAAAAATTTCAATTTGCTGTTAAAAGAGGAAACTTTTCTTATTATGTAAAAGCAAATATGTTTTCAGAAATGAGGAAACCTTATGGTTTCACAAGGTGTCCGGTTTCATAATATGTCCGTTGAGGGCCACTTTGACACTTTGTTCCTTGAGTGGGGAGTACTTTGGTGTCCCAAGGCTTTGCTGTGGTGGTGCCTTGCATCTACATAGAAGGCTAATGAAGTTCTTTCATAGTCTGAGGCCTTGTTGGTTTCACTTTAGCTCTGTTGATATTTTCAGTCAAAGTTTCAATGAATTACTGGTTTCCTGCATTGCTGGATTGTCAAGAATGGTTCAAATTTGCATTCCTTTCCATTTAGGATTATACATGTATACACATGTCACATGGCTGATTTAAGAGATGGCTTCTCTCAACTCTTGTAATCTTGTCCATTGGAGAAGCAGAATCTTCTCAAATATTCCCACCAAAGGGCTGATTGGGAAATGGTAGAGCCCATTTCTTGATCATTTATTGCTCCTCCTCACATTTTAGTTGAGGCATTTTAATGTAGAATTGTCAAACTTGTATGCATCACGATAACTTAAAAATGACCCTTTTTATTTCAGCCATGGTTATTTAATCAGTTTTGAGATCAAGTGTATTCAAGTTTTTAATGCCAAGGCTTATGTTTTATAAGAGCCAAGCTTTCTGGGTGGCTTTGATTTTTGTTTTTCTGGCAGTTCTATTGACATGTGTCAGAGCTGGAGCACATGACTTGTGGTTGGTTTCTCCCTTCCTCCAGTGGGGTTTGTTGAAGAATGCCAAGCATATTGATTTGAGTTCTATATAAAAAACTGATAGAATTATATTTTTGTCCTCATCTGTACCATATTTCAGTGAAGATACTTCATACTAGGATTTAAAGGCAAAGTACTGTAGTCCAGTTCCCAGTTTTGCTTTGCTATCTACTTATGTGTTGGCAAATGTTTTCTTTCAACAAACCTGTTTCCTCCTCTTTAAAACAGAGGATTGGATTGAATTAGATCTAAGGTTCTTACCATTTCTCTGAAGAATGGTGAAGTTTTGTGTATCCCTTTCTAACTATTTTTAAATGTATAAAACAAAACACATAGGATTACAAAGAAAATTAATCAAATTGAAATACCAGATTCCAAAATATTTTTTGAAAATATTCAAGTTTAAGACCCCTCAGGGTGCTTTCACTTTCTAGATCCTGGCTTATCCATAGGACGTGCCAATTTGGGATAACATGGTTATAAAAGGAGTACTTTAGTGTTTTTGAGAAAGCAGATAGTAGTAGTAATACTAACCAATTTAATTTCTTAGGTGTGGAATTTCAGCTTCACCTAGAAATCCCTAGGGAATAATTTACTGCCAGTTTTTATTAGTAATAAATAGAGGTGTGGCAAAGCATTTTGGTAATCTGGGAAGGCTCATAGAGAATGGAGTAATAGACTGGGTAGAATCCAGAGAAGCAAAATGATGATAGCACAGTGTCCATTAGAAGTTGTTTCTCAGGTCATTTTGTTAAAAAAAAAAAAAATTTAAAGAAAAATTTAAAAAGCAAATACACACAAAGCAATCGATTTTGGTACTATAATAAATATGTAGGTATAAGATAAAAGCTATTTTAGAAGTGGACTTTCCTGGTCATTATTTGGTCTCCTTAGAAACAACTTCAACCTAGGGTTTTGGATGACTTTCAGGGAGATTGATCTTGTAAAGTAGAAGTTTATAAGTGGGCAGCTGCTAGTACTTTTTCTTAGTAACTTATTTAATTTAAAATCTAAGCCCAAAATGCTTTTCTTTTTCTGTTGCAGTAGTAAGGGCAGCAGTTGAAGCTGACTCAGTGCACATTGAAATTAATTCTGAGAAAACAGCAGTTGTACTTCCTTCTGTCTCACAAAGCCAAGGCTCGTGGTGAGCCATTATTCAATTCAGCCCAGCCTGTTACTGACAAATAGCAGCAGGCATCCTGTTACCTTGACTGATTTGGAATTTTTAAAAATTACCTTTTCCTAAGGAACAAAAAGAACCATTTGCTTTATATTTCACTTTTTGAGAAGTGTTTATCTTTGAGACACATGTTATTTTTAAACATTAAAAAGTCAAATTTTATCCATATTGGCCTTAGAAGGTAGTTATTATGTGGTGTTCCTTTCTCCTGAAAATGGTACTTGGGTAGCCAGTGAAATTGGATTGTGATAAACAAGAATAAAAGGAAGGAGAACTTCGGAACTGAGTTCATGTATCAGGAATTGCTTTTCAGCAATGAGTAGCATTATTTCATTGATGCAAATCCTTAATTGAAAGAGAATAGCAGAGGAGGAATTCCATCCTACTCCAAGAGGTGTGTTTCCATCCTACTAAGGAGTGTGTGTGTGTGTGTGTGTGTGTGTGTGTGTGTGTGTTATAAATTAAAATTTATACTTAACTCTTGTAAAGCAGTAGGGACTTGAATGAAAGGTTTTGATCTTACTGTCTAAAGTTGGTAAAACACCACATTACAGCATATACAAAGTATTTTCATAATATCAAGCAGCTTCCTAAAGTCTGGCTTTCCTTTGGATGATCTTATTCTTTGAAGTACTTAGACCTCTTTGAAATTTTTCAAAAGCCATGATCTCTGACTAAACCAGCAGAATTCAGCTTTGAGAAACCCTTATTTGCATGACCAGATGACGAGAGAGCAAATGGGATCTTTAAAATGAGGAAAGTCAGGGTAGCAGAAAGGATCTCTGTGCTTCTTCACTGACTAAAGGCTTCTTGGCTACTCCACCCTACACCAGAAAAAGCTCAGTAGTCACTCTTTCCCTCTTCTCCCCCACCCCCTGTTTTGTTTTGTTCATAAGGCTTTGCCTTTAACTGATTATGTTAGAAAAGTTTTCTTTCTCAAGAGCTAGGTCAGTCCCCAAGAGCTGAAGATGGGTTTGCTCTTGCTTTAAGTTCTAGCCAGATTGCTCACTACATAAAATTTCATTGTTTTTTTCTGTTGTCATAAGCTGTTGAATTGAATAACCTAGGGAACTCGACAATCAAAATTCACAGTTTTTGTGGGCAAAGAGTATTCTATTGGTAAGTTCTTTTGATGTGTAAGTTTTACAGATTTTTCTGTGTTGTGTGTTGTTGTGTGGGTGTTGTGTAGAAGTCTCTGAAGAATCTAGCTGAGCTGCAAATGAGCCAGATGCGACATATCACTGGCAGAGAAAAATATGTAAACACATGCATGTACATCAACAGCTTACCTTGCTCTTATAATATACACACATTTGTGGGAGAAGGTGTTGCATGAAGGGCATAGTTTGGGGTTTGGAGATAAGAAGGCCTCTATTCAATGAATATAGGAATATATTCCCTAGGAGTGTAACCACAGGCAAAGTCACTTTCTGGGTCCCTTAGGCAGCTCTCTGGGTTTTGGTTGCTAAATCATGAGTCACATTGGTGGGAGTTTTTATGCTAAGAGACATACACATACGTACAAATGTATTAATCCAGAAGCATTTATTAAGCATTCGCTTCTCTGAGTTGGGTGCTGAGGGTACAAAGGCAGAAGTGAAACAGTTACTTCCCTGAAGGTTAGAGTCTAATCATGGGCAACCCCATGAGCATGTATCAGTAAAGACAGAACAATAGCTCGTGTGTATGTGTTACTTTAAAGCTTGAACAGTGCTTACCTCATGTTAGCTCGTTTTGAAAGGAAATGACTTCCTTTCAAGAGAAGACTTTGATGACTTGAGCTGAATATTGAAGGATGTGGAGAGTTGGTAACCATTTCAGGCAGGGGAATCGGAGTGGAAGAAGATCAGTTGGTCTCAGCTATCAAGTATGTGAAGGGGAGAATTCATACTAGAGCTTAAAAAGGTGGGCTTGTGAGACAAGAGATGAATGTCTTTACATGTCATACAGTAGTTTCGGTGGGGCACTACAAGTTATAGGGATCCAGTGTTCAGGAAGTAGAGGAGCAATGTTTCTGTCTTAGAAAAAAGTACAATTAATTTATAGGATCTCAGAATCTGTGATGGAAATAGTCTTCAGAAGCCATTTAATATAACCTAGACCAGAATATAAATTCCTAGAGATCTTTTCAGTTGGTACTCTTCTACAACTATTAAATCCTGCCTTTGCTAGAAGGTATGGCACATTGGGTGGCCCATTTATCACACTCTAGGAGAATTCAGTGGTTGGGAAATTTTTTTTCCTATATATTAACTCAGATCCTTTTGCTCTGACTTCTTTCTCAATATTCCTAGTTCTGCCCTCTGGGACTGAGGAGAATTCTTCATTCTTTCTTTAGTTGAAAGCCTTTGAAATATTTGAAGATGGCTATCCAGTTCCCTCAAGAATTTCCAGGACTAACGTGACCAGTTACTTTAACTGGCTTTGAGGGTCCTTTTTACCCTGCTGGTTACTTTTTGCTGGACTTTTAGCTTATGGATTTCTTTCCTAAACTGTGGCACCAAGGCTTGGATACAGTTCTAAGATGAACTCTGGATCCAGTCTGTAGCAGAATATAATAATGTTTCCTCATTCTGGATATGACCTTTCTTAATGATTAGAACCAAATTGGTTCCAATTGGACTTCTTTGGCTTTCAGATCATATTGTAGAAGAGCATTTTATTAAGTATTTCAAATGCAATTTACAACTGTTTTGTAAGTTACAACTTAAAATGTTAAATTAATGAAAAAATATAAAATCAGGTTTTTTTGTCCTTTGTTATTGACAGATTTTCCTATATTTGCTCATTTTTCAAAACAAGATTGAAAGAAGCAATTTTTGTTACCAGTTATTGTAAGAAATTTTCATCTTAATAGTAACAAACCTTGTTTTTCTACATAATAATCTATGATTTCCTCTAATGAAATGTAATAATGATATAGAAAGAAATTTGTCCATCAAAAAATCATCCAACATTTGAGTTTCTTTTAGGACTCTGTAGGAGTCCAAAATCAGTGGTTACGAATGAAGAGCCAAAAGGAACAGGAATCTTCTAATAATACTGTACTTTGCAGTGTAAATGAACATTGCTATTTGGCTTATAAATGATTGACCTTTTTGCACCAGTGATAATTTCTATATAAGTGCATTTTTTAAAACTTTCTTAAAAACACATTTTCTTTTTTATTAAAGATTTTATCATTAACACATTACAGTATACAGAAAAAAATCAGTAACTTCTCTTAGCTACTCTGAGAATTGAGTGGCTTTGTTAGTTTTAAAACTGATAAAGTCATAATTTGGCCACTACATTGATCAATTTTTAATTATTTCAGAATTTTTTCATTTACATTATATAAAGGTTCTATCCACTTCACCCCGTTCATATAAGTCTTCTCAACTTATTCTCAAACCATCCTCTTCATCATTTCTCAATGTACGTTAATATTCTATTACATTCATATATTGCAATATATTTAACCATTTCCCAATTGATGAGCACACATCTTTAATACAATAAAATGGGCTCTGAAAATATTTTTGTACATGTGTGTATCCTTTATCCCTTTATCTTAATTTCTTAGCAGTAGGAGAGGGTATATAGCCTAATAATGATATTACTAAGTCAAAGGACGTACATAACTTGGTCATGTTTTGGTGTTCATTCTAAATTATAATGCATAGCTCCCATCTTTGTGGCTAATCTTCATATTTTGTATTTTAAATTATGCTGAACCAAATCTTCTTGATTCCAAATTCTGCTCTGCTAGCAGAAGTCATCAGAGGAATTGCTGTTACTCTGATGTACTTAGTTGAAAATCCTTCTTATAGATTGTACAGTTATAGCATGTTAGAGCTGGGAGGGAGCAGTCTGAGCTCTTTAGTATAAACCTTTTATAAAGAACAACAACTGAGGCCCCCCCAGAGAGGGAAATGGGGATCACCTTGTTCTGTCTACTTAAAGAGTTGTGGAGTCAAATGCTTTAAAATGCTATAAAAATGTAAGCTGGCATTGTTATCTTAATATAACTCAAGCTTACCTCGAGTTTTTATCTTTTGTGTTCCACAAGTAACATAGTACCCTTTTCTTTTCAACTTACTTACATGTTTACTTATGCATTGCCCATAGATTAATATGGAATTGTGTTTTGTGGCAGTTCTCACAAGCAGGAAGATCCTCATACACACTGTCTGTTCTGCATTGTTAGTATCTCTTCTCATCTTAATCTTGTTACAGAAACTCTTTTCTTGGGTTACTTCTGCACCGTGTGGTGGTGTTCATGGAACAGCAGGTATTTCCTTGGTAGACTTTCTGTGGCTGCTATTTGCTGAAAATGTAAGGTGGGAGTTGGTTTTATTAATTTCTAATGTCAGCATTATCTCATACAAAACCCTAGTGTTTCTCTTGTATGAGTAAATAATGACTTTTACCATGGATTTTCCAAGATCACAATACTAGATAGCTGTGTTAGTTGAAGGGGAACTGAGTCCAACAGATACTTAGATTCTTGGGAAGAGTTGAGTAAGTGAGGATCTGTTGCTTCCCTTCCCCCATAGTCTTCTAGATTGGATTCTAAGGTTCTTTTCTCTATCACATATTGGTTTTGATTGCAGTGGAAGCTAAACAAATCCATCCCTACTCTTGATATGAACTAAAAGGGTGTCATTGTACCCTAGCTAAGAGTCTTAGCTCTCCAAAGACATTTCATCTTTCTGAGCCATTTTCCTATTTGTAAGTGGGAAAAAATATTCCTAGAACCTCCTCTCACGGTCTTTATAAGAGGGATATTTTGTAAACTTGACAGAATCATAGGATTACCCAAACCTCATTTTAAAGATGAGGGAGGATACTGAGGATTTACGTGACTTGCCTATGGTCAGATAGGGTGGTGGGTAATTGAACCTAAACCTCTGACTCTGAGTATCTTAACATTCTCTATAAAAGTGTAGTATCATTAATTTTTGACAGCTTAAAGTGGTAGAGTGTCTGTGCTGGGTGATGCTCTGTTTGCTCAGTGGGAAGCCCCCTTCTCTCCCTTCTTCATCTTTTCTCTCTTACCCCCTCCCCCCCATACACACACATACACACTCCATCACCTGGGTTGGGGACTCAGATTTGTTTGTTTGTATTACAGATTTTCATACACTTTTAATTTTTAGTTGAAAACAATTGACAAAAACTGTAGTGGATTTTATATGTGATAATTATTAAATAGCCGTCCTCCTTCACAGTTTAAAGGAGGCATGTTGAAGCTAATTTTCCCTTTCTTTGATTTGGGTGTTTTGTTTGCACAGGAGAAAAGCCTGAACTGCTCTCTAAATTTCCCAGTCATTTTCTGAAATGTAAATAAACTTTCAGCTACCTACCATACAACTCTGGTACATTTCACTCATGGTTGGTGACATAAGAAAGTGAATTTTTGACATTTGAAGCTGTCCCCCTAGAAAACCCTAAAACTGATCTTTGATATCTATTTGGTTTTAGAGGACTGACCACCACATGGCCACACTTGTTGGCCATAGGAACTCAGAAAGAAAACCTACTAAACATAGAGGGCGGGCTGGTGAGCTTCCTCTCGGTATCCCCCCCGTGATGAAGTCAAGGGCTTTTGAAATACTGACCTCTTCAAATTTCATGTGAATTAAGGATAAGGGAACCCAGCACTCCCCAGAACCTGGCTTTCACTGGCAGGAGGGTTTTATTTTGTTCCCTGAGCCTGTTTTCTTTGTCTCCTCAGAGATGTTTTGGCATATTCTCTTGTCACAATTACAGTAAAAATGGGGGGGAGGGGGGGAGGAGCAAGGTTCTCCACAAGTGCTTGGTTCTGTCGTGATTGGAGAGGGCAATGAATGCTTTTCAACTGATAGAAAAAGGGGCTTGACCTGTCCTGTTTGTTCCTGCTCTTGGCTAAAGTTCTGTTTCCATCCTCTCACAGCAGTGACTCCAGCAGTAGCTCAAGTGATGAGTCTCCCGCGCGGTCAGTTCAGTCCACAGCGGTGCCAGCACCCACTTCTCAGCTGCCTCCATCTCTGGAGAAGGAAGAGCCCCGAAAAAGTTTTGGGATCAAGGTTCAGAATCTTCCCGTGCGCTCAACAGGTAACTCTCATGTACCACCCCCCATCTGGGGGGAGCAGGAAACAATGAACATTATTTTAATTGATACTTTGCAGTAAAGGCAACATTTAACGTGTTGAATAAAATGCAAATTCCTCTGACCTGGCACTGCTTCAAACCTCTTGGTTTCTAAGTTGCTGCAATTATAACTGTAGAATGATCCTAGAAATGAAGCTATCTGAAGCAGTTTTCCCCACCCATTCCATTTTGAATTGGTGTCAGAAGTGTGCCTTGGTTTACATTCCAGCTCAGATGCTTAGTTTATGTAAGTAAGCAGCCCTGAGCTCGCCGCTTTTTTAGCCTCAGTTTTTTCATCTTAAAAAAAAAGGGGGAGAATATGTGTATTACCTACTTTTCAGTTTTGTTGTGAGGAAAGTAAGTGCTTTGTAAACTTTAAATCGCCACAGAAATGTGAACCGTTCTATTTCACAAAGTGAGACTCACTGCAGGGCACTTGGTACAGGAGAGTGGGAACCGTGGTGAGGTGCGGCTTTAGGAAAACTCTGGCCCCCTCACCGGCCGCGCATCCTACAGGCTTAGGACTAAGAAGCGAGTCAGCGCAGTAGCTGAGGGAACGCTAGCTCGGAGGAGCCAACAGAGCCAGCGCACGCCATCTCTAACGTGAATGCCTGCACTCACACAGAGAGAGAGGGAGAGAGGGGAGGCCCGCGCTGACTCCTTGCTTTTTGAGTTACTCAGTTACAATAGAAAGAGAAATGACTCTGGTTTCTGTTGGGGCGGGGATTTAGACACAAGCCTTAAAGATGGCCTTTTCCATGAGTTTAAGAAGTATGGGAAAGTGACTTCGGTGCAGATCCATGGGGCCTCGGAAGAACGGTATGGCCTGGTATTCTTTCGCCAGCAAGAGGACCAGGAAAAAGCACAGAATGCGTCAAAAGGAAAACTCTTCTTTGGCGTGCAGATTGAAGTGACAGCGTGGGTAGGGCCAGGTAAGAAAAGTAGACACTATTGACTTCAGTGTGAATGACGTGCGAGCTTATGCAGGGAAGGGGTGTTACTTCTAACCGCGCACAGCGCTCCCCTTTCCTTACCAACATGCTCCAAGGGTGTTGTGCAAGAGCTGGCAGTGGTGGACGCACTTGTATTCAGTTAGGAGCTTATTGTAGGGGAAAGCCTTTGGATTCTGCCTCTGGGACCCAGAGAAGAAGGCTGTGATGGTTAGAGGATCCAAAGTCCCAGGCTAGGGGCTTGTAAGAGAAGAAAGCCGTTTGTTCAGAGGTCTAGAGTTGATCGAGACGGTCAAGGTGTGATGATCTCCTGGGAGCAGGCAGCATGCAAAAAGAATCATCGACCTGAAGGGAGAGTGTGGTTGGACAGGTTCTTTCCATTATGCAAAAACCTAGCAGGAGTTAGATCACCTTTCATAACCCGGATGGACTCGCAATGAGAGAAATATTTTGGGTGGAAACCCTTTTGATTTTGAGGGATTCATTGGCTGTACCCGTGAAGACAGAAAGAGGTCTTAGGGCTTCACATGAGTATAAATCCCAGTGTGATGAAGCAGGAGTCTAGAACTAAGGACACCTTGAGATCAAGACTGTTTAGTGGTATCTTCTTGAAAGTCTGCTGTTAAATGTGGTGCACAGCATGGCATTGTGCAAACTCTCTGATTTTTCTTTTCCCCATGGGCTCCAGTTTGCAAGACTCTACATTTGAGCCTTAGATACAGTGTCCCTTCTTCCTGGGGTCTTTGATTTGGCACTTTCTTCAGTTCCTGGCTTTAAACATGATTCCTTTTCTAGGAGGTCTTAGGGTGTTTTCATCATTCTGGAGGAAAGTGCTTTCCCCTGCCCTGAGAGGATTTCTTAGATGAACAAAAAAAATGGAATTGACAACTCACAGCAACATTTAGGAATTTTACACTGCGTGGTATTACTTAGCATTTATGGTTTGTTAGCTATTGAACTTGATGATGATGATGTTGTGTTTTCCTGTTAAGAGAAAGACAATGCAGTTTTAAAAAATATTTTCCTAGGAAAGTCAGAGTTGACTTTGATCATTTTAATTTAGAGATATTTTGCCAGGACAAAGCTCACCTTAAGTTTAAGGGACTTCTCTATTTGGTAGGCTGTTGTGAACTGGGAATAGCTATCGCATTGGATTAGATAATAGGTTTTCTTCTTTGTTGCCAAATGATAAGATTAATTTTTGCATCATTTGATGATGCTTCCCAGGGCTTTGGAATGAGAATGGCTTTTTTTTTTTTTTTTTTTGGTTTGTTTTTCTCAAAGAGATTTTGTTGTTCACTCAGCATTATTCTACAGCAGTTTCCTTTGTAACATAGTTGGATGGACCTAGGGGTTTGAGAAGCTGTGATTCTTGGTCTGCCTAGAGTATGGCTTGGTAAGTTCTCCTGAATCTTCAGTGGGCAGGGTTTGGTAGCTGATTGATGTATGATGAAGGAAAAAGAGATGTTTTTAATCAGCTAATAAGCTTTCTGTCTCTAGTGAAAGACCCTTCTGTTGTTCTAGTCTCATAATGCTGTGAAGTGGAATTCACTTAAAGTACAGTTCCTGAGTATTCCATGTTATTTTTCCTTTGGAAATTGCTGAGTACCAACAAGTAGGAATTTTTACTTTTGTCCTTCATATCAGTTTTTAGAATGGAAGGAAGAGACTCTGGTAGGCTTAAGGCACTGTGTTTATTCTGGACTTGTGAGAATCATAACCTTGGAGCTCATTGGAAGTCAGACTACAGCAGGTTTTCCTTTAAAAACAGTTAATATGAATTGACTTGAGGAATAATACTAATAATTTTTAATACTGTTTCTTTATATGGATAGTCACAAGTTGGATATGAGATTAATGCAGCTGTGGAGCCAGCCTACATTGTGTTGTATTTAAGCACTGTTGCCTGCTTATAGACAGATATATAAGAAGAAGTCCTTCTTGAGCCAGGCCGTTCATTAGTGGCTGAATTGGAAACTGAACCAGGGAGACTGTGTCCTCTCTTCCCCATCACATTGCACCCAGCAAAGACCTGCTGTACAACACCAGTGTCCTCAAGCAAAGATTTTTCAACCATGTGATATTAAAG
Organism: Sarcophilus harrisii; assembly: GCF_902635505.1. Taxonomy (NCBI): domain Eukaryota; kingdom Metazoa; phylum Chordata; class Mammalia; order Dasyuromorphia; family Dasyuridae; genus Sarcophilus; species Sarcophilus harrisii. Next base: position 567,951,988 of record NC_045428.1, on the reverse strand, counting down.
GATAATTTCTATATTTGATACTTTGCTGCATCCATGGTTTTGGGTCACTAAGTTAATTAGTATGACATCAACCACCAGGGGTGTTAGTTGAGAAATTTTGTTGAATTAAGAATAAAGTTAAATTATTTTTTAGGTGATTTCTGAGTATTTTTAGGTTTTTGTTTTGTATCCTAAACCCTTTGCCTAAATGTCTGCATAGTAGCACTAGGAGCCTAAGATTGAAAGAAAATGATCATAATTTGGGGTTTAAAAGTGACCAGGGTGTTGATTGATTTGTTATTTAACCACGCTCAATAAGCAGATTCATTTCTGTTTTGGAAAGTTAGGAGTTCACAGGTGCCTTTATTAAATAAGGCTTCACACATAGGTATCTTTTGGCAGTGATTACCCTATGAGTAACAGAAGAGGTAAGGGAAAGGCAAGGCTATATATATGAACTTGGTGTGTATACATATAGAGACATACATATATAACATATACACACATATCTATGCTTATCTGTATATATGTATATACCCTATTTGCCTGCTGGATAAGCCTGTCATTTATTAGATAATTAGCTTCTTAGGTATAGATTCATCCTAGAAACTAAATGTACTTTATGCAAATTTTTATTTAAAAAAAAAAAACACCACCCTTTTTCCTTCTTTTCTCTTTTTCCCCATATTTTCCCTCTAGAAACAGAAAGTGAAAATGAATTTCGTCCCTTGGATGAAAGAATAGATGAATTCCACCCCAAAGCAACAAGGACTCTCTTCATTGGCAATCTAGAAAAGACCACCACCTACCATGACCTTCGTAATATCTTCCAGCGCTTTGGAGAAATTGTGGTATGTTACTTCCTAGAATACAAAATATTTTTTACTTCTGTCAAAGAGCATGTATAGTATAATTCTTTGAGGGATCCAATTACTTTGTTTTAATTAATGTTTCATTTCTTGGTGTGCATCCTAATGATTATTTCAGCAGACTGGCTCTTTCCAAAAGTTACTTGCACGACACACATTAGGTAATGTTTTCAATATGATTTCTGTGCTTTGGGGTTGAAGGTCAATAAGATCTGGATGAATGACCTGACTTCTGTTGCTTCAGGAAAAGGGTTTATGCAGATTGGCCTGTGCGCTGATTTGGATGTGAATAATTGATGTTGGAGGTTCAAATTCCATGTTAATATTTGTCATGATGACTTGTTCTAGCCTGGGAAGCTGCTCATTGACTTAAGTATCAAAGGGCTTTGCAGTTTCCTCTGTAAAGCCGGCATTGGTTATAGCTGTGAGAGTGAGAGGGCTGCATCTCAGCACCTCGAAGCTTCATGAAGCTATTCTGTCTGTTAAAACAAACAAACAAACAAACCCCCAGACAAAAAGGAGAAGAACTAATGCTATTTTTGTCTAGTCTTGTTCGAGGGTTGTGGCGGCAGAGGAATGTGTCCTAGGTGCTTTAGTGCGTTTAGACATTTTTCTGGATCAGTGTACTTTTTTATGCTTTGGAGAATAGTCACCTAGAAGTACCTTATTTTTAAGCAAAAGGCTTTTTTTCTGTTTGCATATATTTTTATAGAATATTTGGAAGTAAATATTTTCCCACTGAATGAATACATAATATAGCATCTCGTGGGGGCGGTCGTATGTGTTCAGTAAACAAAATCATATTCACTGCATATGACTAGAATGTTGCTGCTCCTTACCTTGTTTTATAGGGATCGGGTGTAAGAAAGGGAATGGAAGAAGAGATAAAGGAAAGGGGAGAGAGGTGTTGGTACTTGGGGAAATGGACCAGTACAATAGCTGCCTTCCTACTCTGTTTAAAAGGTTAAATTTTTTTTCTGTATATTAACATTTTTACATAAGTGGAATATACTTGTGTCTCAAAATGATATTAATTCATTTCTACTTGATAATGTAGCTATCATTTCACAACCTAGAAGATTTGAGAGTTGAAAAGGATCATAGATTTTGGCTTAGATGTGCTGTCTTGGAATTATTTGGAAGAAAGCATAGGATGTATTCTGATCCTGAAAATGGAATAATCATTATGCCATCTTACGAACTCTTCACTCTTAGCAGGATGGGTACCCCTGAGTATATAGATTCAGAATAATACTAATTTTTATCATAGTGTTGGGTGATAAAATTGTCATCTTGCCTTGGGCAAAAAGGCCAGCTTATCAGCACCTGTAGTATTAAGATTTTATAGGCAAGTAGAACTTTGTTGTTAAGTTCTTCCCAACCAATCTTTAGTTTTTAGAATATATTAATCATTGTTTTCTGTTTAATTACTATGTGGTTTTACATTTCACATAACGGTGAACATTGGTTTCCATATACCATTGTCTTTATCCACAAGTTGACTTGGCTTGGAAGAGCTCTGCCTTGTATGTTTTTCTTTTTCCAATATTGGTATAGAATTTATTGCACTCAAATGATAGTTGTATGTTTTCAACTTGGAGTGAATTACTGTCATTTAATTCAGTGTAACTTCATTTATTTGTTCTTCTCCCTCCCCCTCACCCCCCTCACACACACACACACACACACACACACACATATCCATATCTCTGGGCTATCTCATACACTGTTTGGAACAGAGCATCTTCTTCATTCCTTTGATAAGGCAAATTGCTGTTTTTAAACCACTGAAACAGTTTTTTAATCATTGTACATAGTTACTATCTTCTTACTTTGTTGGTCCTTTTTTTTCACTCATATCAAAGAAAGATTCTGGAGACAACTGTGAATAATTCATATTTTTGTAAATCTGAATTGTTCTGGCCACAATCTTCATGGATGTGAAGTTTCACACACTATATTTAAAGGAGCAAAATAGTATGCTAGGCACATTTATGATAGGATACAATTTTTCCACAGATATAACAAACATATATTTGTTTCAAAAAAGCAGTTTTTGAATGGACATTTTGGAGAGGCTTTTTGAAAATGTGGCTTCCTTGTAATTTTTAGTCTGCGTACTATATTTTGAAAATGTTAGATACTTAATGAAAATTTCAGCACTGGAAGGAGAAATTTAACTGGTTTTTATCCAGTTGATTTGACATGGAAAATGGGACTGAATTGTTAACAGACTCAAGGATTGCTTTGGTGTAATTATTATACTTTTTGACCCATTGCCACAAATTCGTATCAACTTCCTCTACCTTAAGAAAGCAATTTTAGCTATGGGCTAGGGTTCTGTGTTACTTCTGTTCTCTAAAGGGTGATTTTCTTGAAGAGCTAACTCTTGGGAATTGTTGCAAATGACCCTTGCTTTCCTGGTTATTGGTCAATCTGAGATTTCCTTGGGCTGGCAGCATTCACTTGAAGTCTGAGTAGTCATGAGCACTTGGTATGGGGGGCAAGGAGGAGAGAGAAGAAAAGGTTGGGGTCATTCTTGCATTTTTAAAAGTGTTGTTTCATGTTTAACTCATTTTGAATTGCTTGCTGCCTGGGTGAGGGGGGAAAGAGAAAACTTTGGAGCGCAGGGTTTTGAAAGGTTGAATATTGACGGTTTGCATGTATTTGTGGGGGAAAAAAGCTGTTATTATAAACAAATAATAAAATAGTGTTGTGGTTTGAGTTTCTTGTTCATTAATATAAAGTCGCATTGAGATAGATGTTTTAATTAAGAAATCCTTGCCTTGGGTACGTTGAACATTTTGGGAAGAAACTCCTTGCAGATCTAGTTTATGTATGTATGTTCTTGCTGGCATGTCATTGAGTATTACTGATTGATTTTTTTTCAGGATATTGACATTAAGAAAGTGAATGGAGTTCCCCAATATGCATTCCTTCAATATTGTGATATTACAAGTGTTTGTAAAGCTATTAAGAAGATGGATGGGGAATACCTTGGAAATAATCGACTCAAGGTAAGGAAATCTGTATACATTCTTTTTTTTTTTTTTATTTAATAGCCTTTTATTTACAGGATATATACATGGGTAACTTTACAGCATTAACAACTGCCAAACCTCTTGTTCCAATTTTTCAACTCTTACCCCCCACCCCTCCCTAGATGGCAGGATGACCAGTAGATGTTAAATATATTAAAATATAAATTAGATACACAATAAGTATACCTGACCAAAACGTTATTTTGCTGTACAAAAAGAATCAGACTCTGAAATATTGTACAATTAGCTTGTGAAGGAAATCAAAAATGCAGGTGTGCATAAATATAGGGATTGGGAATTCAATGTAATGGTTTTTAGTCATCTCCCAGAGTTCTTTTTCTGGGCATAGCTAGTTCAGTTCATTACTGCTCCATTAGAAATGATTTGGTTGATCTCGTTGCTGAGGATGGCCTGATCCATCAGAATCAATCATCATATAGTATTGTTGTTGAAGTATATAATGATCTCCTGGTCCTGCTCATTTCACTCAGCATCAGTTCATGTAAGTCTCTCCAGGCCTTTCTGAAATTATCCTGTTGGTCATTTCTTACATAACAGTAATATTCCAATCTGTATACATTTTTAATGTGCTGTGACTTTTGATAATTTTGTTAGCTTAACAAATGGAAGCAATGTGTTTGTACATCATCTTTATATTCTTAGTACACCATGAGGTGGTATTACATATGGTTGAACAGGTCATATTTCAGTGTTTTTAATCTTTTTTTTTTGTTTTGACTTGATTTGCCCTCGTTTTGAGGAGCTAAGTGGTGTGATCAGATTCCCTATAGAAGAATAGTGTTTTTTTCTCAGAATTCTGTGGCTGTGAATGATTGTGAATTTTACTGATGGAAATTTCGCCTTTTATATTCAGCTGGGTTTTGGAAAGAGCATGCCTACAAACTGCGTGTGGTTAGATGGGCTTTCTACAAACATAACGGATCAGTATTTAACGCGACATTTCTGCCGATACGGGCCTGTGGTAAAGGTAGGTGGGAGGTTTTGGTGTGCGATTTGAAATTTTTACTGTTTTCCTTTCTTCATCCTGTCCTTTCAACCCCTGTTTCTAGTGTGTTTTTATATAGCTTATACATAGAAATTCTCTCTGGGCTGTAGGGGCTAGTATTTTCAGTCTGCTAGTTTATAGTGTAGGTTAGTATTTTGAAAAACAAATATTTTGAACCAGCCGAGATAATAATTTTTAAAAAACTTATCTGTACTTAAAACGGCACAGAATGGATTCATAGAAAGTTTACTAAGGATGTTTAGAATTTCATTTTTGCCTTAAAATTAGACAGTCTGAATATGTGATTATGCATATTTGCATTAATTGTGTGATTTGATTTAATTGCATTTTGGAAATAGACTATGGCTTTTTATTATTATTTTTAAAATATTTTTATTTTCCCCAGTTATATAGACTGACTTTAAAAAGAACTTCATACAACAAAAGATTCATCCGAGTATTATAGTTGTGTAATACACCTGCAGACACAATTGTAAACCTTAACTGTATACTCCATTCTAGTATGTTAAGGTTTAACTCTTTTCAAAAGTAAGTTTCTCTCATATTGTGTGGGTGTGTAACATCTAACTTGAACATTACTTTAATGTAGCTTTTGTTGTCTGAACAAAATCTCCTCGGGGCCAGCAGTGTGAATGGCAACTCAAGCTGCTTTGAGATACCAGTCACCTTTGCCTGTAAACAGAAATGACTGGAATTTTCTTTTAATCTGTATTTTTATTTTATCTTTTTTCTCTCTTTTAGGAGGTTGATTTTTTTTTTTTTTTAAGTTTGAAAGCCTAAACAAAGCATAGAAGTAATAAACTCAGTCTCCAAAGAAAATCAAGTAAAATACAGAAAAACAAAATAAAGGCATAATATACCTCAAGCCACAAAATCCACGTTAAAACCAGTCCCTGCTCCTGTGATTATCTTTACTTCATTGTGCATCATTAGAAAAGCCTGACAATTTTCTGGAGTTTAAAAGAACTATTTTCTCCAGGGTATCCTCATGACTTAGGATTTTGTTGGGACTGACCTTAAGTCCAGTGGATGAGGCGCTTATTTGGTTTTTGTTTTGTTTTTTTGTTTTTTACAGGTGGTGTATGACCGCTTAAAAGGCATGGCCCTGGTTCTCTACAATGAAATTGAATATGCACAAGCAGCTGTAAAAGAGACCAAGGGGAGGAAAATCGGTGGGAATAAAATTAAGGTGTGCAGAATGACCTTTCAAAAGAAAGGAGCAAAACTGTATTTGAGATCCTGCCCTCCGGCCTCCCTCCTTAGATAGCTAGCATTTTTTGTAAGCTGCCAGTCAGGGAACTAACTACTTAAGGACCTAAATCATAGATCCAGAGTTTTTAATAGGTTTCTCAGATTTTTTATTTTTAAATACTCGGCTTATTGAGGATTTTAGGGTATTAGTCAGAAAGCCTTCTCTGGTATCCTCTCATTTGTGTGATCAAAGGTCCTCGATGCTTGGTGGTGATGGGTTTTAGTACCCATTGTTAGCTGATGAGCAGGCACACAGGGACTAGAAATCCAGGAACATGGGATATCAGTCCAGCCTTCTGAATGATCCTCTTCTCTTCTTTTTTTTCCTTCTCTCCTAAAAAATGGGTAACCACTTCAATTATTATGATTCTTTTATTTGCTGTATTTGTCTAAAAATTTGGTGTTTGTAGTGATTTTGAAGGAGTTGGTGTGTTTTCTTAACTGCTCATTTAATTTAAGTTAAAAATATCTTTCTGTGCACCACTGGGACATTCACTGATGGGTGCTTCCTGGTAACATGAAGGCACAGTGGTGAGGAACTTTAGATTGAGACTCCAGCAAACATCTGTACAACTGGAATTAGTGGATTTAGTTGGAATTTTTCACCAAAGGGCTGGAGTCCTGATATTTACTGTGCATTTACATTGATGGCCCTGATCTTCCAGAGTTGTTTGATTTGAAGTTTGGATAAGATTGCCTTTTAAGTATTTGTGCTGAGGGCAGGACCTTGTTTTGAGGAAGATAATTCTGTTCATGTTTTCCTTTCATTTTTGCTCATTTTTCAGGATTTAATAATATATGCACAATACAGGGTTAGAATTTATGGATTTGATGTTTTATATCACTAAAAATCTGATAGATAGAACATCTGATTTTTTTTTCCCTTTGTATTTTAGGTGGACTTTGCAAACCGTGAAAGTCAATTGGCATTTTATCATTCCATGGAGAAATCGGGTCAAGATATCAGAGATTTTTATGAAATGTTATCAGAAAGAAGGCATGTATCAAATATAAGATCCTTTACATATTTCATGATAAGCTCTAATTATAACATTTAGTGGTGCTTTATTTTAGTATCTGAAATTTAGTATGGAGGATTTCCATTTCCCCCCTATTAAAAACAAACAAATTTTTGGCTTCTCCTTCAAAACCACAAGTCTGCTAAATTTGATTTGAATTTTTTGGGGAAGTGGAATGGAGTTGCAATGTGAAGTGACTTGCCCACATTGCTCTATTGAGTATTCCTAAATTATGCTATATGCATTTTGAGCAATGTCAGAAATTATTATTATTTATTTTTTCAGTGGCAAGAATTTTGTTACCATGGAAATTTCATCCATTTATAGTGAGTTTATCCCAGTCCTCATTCTCTCTCTTTCTTTCCCCTCTCCCTCCCCCTTTTCTAATATTTCTTGGATGACAATGGCACTTAAGTAATGGTAAATAACTTCACACACGTAATCTATGACAGTTTACAAAACACTTTATCTGCAATAACCTTTTGAGGTTAATTTTTGTTTTATTAATTAAGCTATTTAGGTTCATCGAGGTAAGGATGGGCCTGTTCATGGTATTGTACCTATTAGTGGCAAAGAAAACAAGGGCTCATGCCCAAGTCTCAGGGCTCCAGTCAGCCTTACCATGAGGCACCAGACTGATGAAGTGTGATTTAAAGACTAAGAAGTAGGCTTGAAGTTTGTGTAGTTCTCAAGTATGAGACCTGCCTTGATAGTTTAATAGGAAAGTAGTTCAAACATCTCATTTTAGATATTATTATTATTAATAACATTTGTTATTATTATAATTATTATATAATGTTTATTATTATTATTATTCACTCCAGAATAGTCCAGAAATTTGTGGATTGAATATCAGTCCCTTGAGATCTTAAATCTGTGAATTCATATCTGAAAACATAATATATCCTATTAAAAACTGACAAAGCTAACAGAAATATTCATATCCCTTCTTTCTAAGGATGATGCTTGTGCCTATTAAAGATCTTGAAAACTTATTAAGAGCCTATTTTCCTTTTGCTGTTCTGAATCACTTCACAAGCATTCCTATCGATACTTGGGTTCTTATTACAACCTAGCATTCTTCCCTTAAATACTTGTGTTTATCAAATTCAAATAAAGACATTTTATCAGAATATTGCCAGGTTCTCTAAAATCCCATTGGATTGTATAATAATGCACTTTGGCTTCTTTGGGCATTACCAAAAGGATTTTGATTGCTATTAATTAAACTGCAAAACATGCCTGTAGGTAGATTCCCCCAGAGATATAATCTTGGACTTCTTTGAGGAGGTACATCTGTCCTACATCTTCAGATAAAATGAATGTCATGAGAAATGCCTTTTGACACTTGGGTTCACTCTTGATTTTAGGGGACTTTAAATCCATTTTTTCTTTGTTCATGTTTGCCTCCAAACAGGATAATGACATCCTGATTAATATAACATTAAAATGTAGTGTCTCTTGTCATTGGGATAGTTACGAGAATGAGCTAATAATAGTCATTTCAGAATCTTTTTTTTTATGGAAAGGATCCCTCATTGCTAATTACAAAAGACCTTTCAAGCTACAGTATTAGAACCACCAACTGCAGCCCATGTTTATGATTTCCATGCACTAAAGAAACTGAGGTTTGAATCGCCATTTTGTTGCTTATGAGTTATGTGACTTTGGGCAAATCTAGTAAGCCTTTTTGGGCCTCCATTTACACTTCTACAAGAGAAGTTTAGAAGAGTTGATCCTCAGAGGTCCTTTCCATCATTGAATCCTTATAACTTAAATGGGTAGTTCTAAAATCCAGTCTTTGTTTAGCTTATTTGTATGGAAGTGGTTGAATCATTGTCGTAGTATAGGAGTTTTATGAAGTCTTTGAATTCAGATTTTTCATTCATAGAGTGGCTTAGATGCCATTTCTTCTACCAGGTTGCTCCTGATAACTTTCTTTTTAATCTCACAATGTCCTTACAGTGTAATGGTTCATGTCTTGGCAGTTTATCTTTCTGTGAGTCTTAGAACACAATAAAGGATACTACATGTAAAATATAAGAAATTTGAAGAGGAGTCAAAATAATGGATGTCATCAAATCAGCAAGCAAAGATTAATTATCTGCCAAGTGTCAGGCATCAGTTGTACATAGATGAGCTAATGCACTAGTCCCTGCCCTCAAAAAGCTTACAATCAAATGAGGAAGATAGTTTGCAAGCATCTATGTACAAAGAATCCATATACAGAATAAAATTGGAGATGAGCTCAAAGGGAAGACTAAGATTAAAGAGAACAAGAAAAACTTTGCTTGGCTTTATCCAAGAAAGCCAGGAGGCAGATGTAAAAAAGGGAGGGATTCCGAGGCATGGAGTAAAGTCAGTGACAAGGCAAGGAGTATGGAGCAGATGGAGGCAGGATTCCACAGTGTTTGCTGGGGTAGGTGAAGAAAAAAAGAAAGAAGACTGGAAAGATATCAAACAAGTTTATAATAAAAGTCAAACAAGCTTTTATAGTCAGTCTTGGAGGAAATAAAAGGCCACTGGAGTCTATTGAGAGAGACAGAGATAGAGAGAGGGGGAGGGAGTGAGGAGGGAAGGGAGAAGGAGAGAAACATACAGACTTGATTGGATGTGCACTCGAAAATCACTTGATTAGACTGAGGGGTCTTGCAAGGCAGGGAGATCTAGAAGAAAGTTGTTGTGACCAGTCCAGGTGTGATGTGATAAGCACCAGAGTAGTGTCAGAGAAGAGTGTGATTGAGCTCTAGATAGCAGTCAACTGGGAGGACAGGGAGGAAGATAGTGAATTCAGTTTGAAGGTGTTGAGTTTAAGCTATTGGCCTTCTAGTTGGGAATATTCCATAGGACATCTCCAGTAATTAGAGATTTGAGACTTTCAAGGTTAATAGGAATATGGATATTCACCAAAGGTGATGAAAATAGGAGATATGCAGTGCTCATGTGGTCCATCAGTGTCCCTGCCATGTCAGAAAAATTTGGGGAAGACAGCTTCCCTCTCTTTGAGTAACCCATGTTTGAGTAGAACCCATGTGAACAGGATGGGCCAGTATGTATTGACTGTGTGCTTTGTTATTATAGGGCACATACACTTTGATTTCAAAGCTCAATTTGACTATGGGACTGTGTGTCAAAAAACATGATCACCAAGATAGTGAAGCCGTTTATTTGCAATATGTTGTCACCACCATCTTAGCTGCTAGGAAGATGATCGGCATTTATGACATTCTTCACTCTGCTCAGGAGAGGGGGAAGATAAAGTGGTTTCAATATATAGCCCTTGCCTGTGAAACTGACAATTAAGAGGGATGAGACAGTTGCATAGTTATACTATTCACGTTGGAGATTGATGAAACCGTTGTATGGAAGCTTAGAACAAAGGCCCTTATCAGCTGGGGGCAGTAAGAGGAGGGGCCAGAAAGAAATGAACTTTTACATTGGACTTAAAATGTAGCTATAGGTTTTGCCAGAGTAGTGGCTGACAGGCATTTCAGAATTTGGGAACAGCCTGGGTAGAGCTATGGTAGCAGTATGGTACCTGTATTTTGGACTCCACTTCTTAAACTGTGGTTCATGCCCCTGTCTGGGGTCTTGTTAACTGAATGTGGAGTTTTGAAATTATGATATTTACTATCAGTAAATGCTTGGTGTATATATTTATTTTATATACCTCTATATCTGGGGTCGCTAGTAGGAAAAAAAAATTTTTTTTAAGAAACTCTGATTTAGCGGACAGTTGCCCAGACTGGTAAAAGAGTGTGATAGGACATAAGCCTTTGTAAGGTCAAGTAGTACCTTTCATTCAGCTCTTTTGTACAAGACGTTGTTTTAGGCAGTGAATTACAGTGTGCCTTGAGTTTCAATTTAACCACTGATCATTGGACAACAAAGAACCATTGGCTTTTTTAACAGAAGAAGCATGAAATGAAAAAAAAGTTTTCACTTTAAAAAAAGTTGAGTTATGGTCCATGTGCGGAGAAACAGCATCTTAAAGATGTAATATTACAATTTAATATTTCATTAATGAAGGATTTCTTTCTTTTTTTTTTTTTTTTTTTTTTTGACAGAGATGAAAGACGAGGGTCCTACGAGTATACCACTGATCGTACATATTATGAGTCAGTTCGAACCCCAGGGTCATATTCTGAAGATCCTCGGAGAGAATATCCAGCCCGAGGGAGAGAATTTTATCCTGATTGGGATCCCTATCAAGGAGACTACTATGAACCACGATATTATGATGACCCCCGGGAATACAGGGATTACCGAAATGATCCATATGAACAAGATATAAGGGAATACAGTTACAGACAGAGGGAGCGGGAAAGAGAGCGAGAACGATTTGAATCTGACCGAGACAGAGACCACGAGAGGAGGCCGATTGAACGTAGTCAGAGTCCAGCCCACTCTCGGCGAGCTCCAAGCCCTGTAGTTCCATCTCCTCAGTCAGAGAGACACCAAAGTGATTCTGAACGGAGGGTTTACAGCAGGTCTTCAGATCGGAGTGGTAGCTGCAGCTCAGTTTCTCCTCCGAGGTATGATAAGTTTGAAAAGACTCGCATAGACCGTTATACAAAGATTGAAAAGCCTGACAAAGAACGGACTTTCGATCCAGAGAGAGTTGAGAAAGAAAAACGCCCAGTGAGAAAAGAAAAACCTGAAAGGGCAGAAAAAGACAAGCCTACTTTTCAGCAAAGACGAAAAGCCAAAATTCACTCCCCTGGTTCTCAGTCATCAGAAACAGATCAAGAGAATGAGAAAGATCCCAGCCCTGAAAAATTGAAGAGTAATAACAAACAAAACAAAGAGAAAGCTGACAAAGAAGGGACAGCCAAAAACCGTCTGGAGCTGATGCCTTGTGTAGTCTTGACTCGAGTGAAAGAAAAAGAAGGGAAAGTTATTGAACAGCCTTTTTTAGAAAAGTTAAGAACTAAGCTTGATAATGACTCTGTTAAATCTACTTTTCTGGACCAGAGATTGCAGCCCCATCAAAGTGATGCAGCAAAATCTGGTGATCCGGCAAAACTTGACACTGTCAGATCCAAAGTGCCCAAAGAAAAAGTCCAAGTGAGCCACGCAGAAGTGACTGATAAGGAGGGAAAGCTAAAGCCTAAGAAGCACTTAAAGGACTCGACAACTGAAGGTGTGAGTGCTGTGGATCAGGACAAGTTGGAGGCTCGAAAAAGACGTTTTGCCGATGCGAATTTGAAACCTGATAGACAAAAACTGGAAGTCAAAAAAAGTATCCTGGATGAAGACGATGGCAAAACAGCATTTAAACGGCAGCCTGAGACATCTGCAAGAGAAGTGACAGTTTTAAGAGATGCTGAGCCTGATAAAAAACCTGTAAGGAAAGACATTTTTAGAAGAGAACCTAAAAAACTGGAGAGAATTAAACTGGAAAAACTTATTTCTGCTCCCAGCCCCAAAGAATGTCAAGAGCTTGCAAGTATTTCTGTGGGGATTATGTCAAAGCCTACCCTAGACCTGCACACTAAGCTAGGAGAGACAATTGAAGAACCAGTGGAAAGTCAAGAAAATCTGTCCAAAAAATTTAACCTTATAAAACCACAGCACAAACAGCCTCAAACTAATGATGATCAAGGAACAGAAAAAGAAGAAATTAAGAAAAACTTGAGTAGCATTCCTGAAGAAATGGCAGAACACAAATCTGGCCAAGAGAAACCACAGTCAGCAGATAATGAGGAAAAAATTGGCATTGATATTGATCACACACAAAGTTACCGAAAACAAATGGAGCAGAGTCGCAGAAAACAGCAGATGGAGCTGGAAATAGCAAAGTCTGAGAAGTTTGGCAGTCCTAAGAAAGAGGTGGATGAATATGAAAGACGCAGCCTGGTTCATGAAGTGGGCAAACCTCCTCAAGATGTCACGGATGACTCTCCTCCAAGCAAAAAGAAAAAGGTAGATCATTTTGATTTTGAAATTGGCACTAAAAGAGAGAGAAATTACAGAAGTTCCCGCCAAATCAGTGAAGATGCTGAAAGGACTGCTTGTTCACCCAGTAGCCGTCATTTTCCTTTTCATGAGGAGGATGAGACTGTAGATTCCCCTAGGCTAATACCACTAAAGGAAACCAAAGAGTCTCCCAAAATAGATGAAAAGGGTCTGTCATATTCCAATATGACTGTCAGGGAGGAGTCCCTAAAATTTAATCCTTATGATTCCAGCAAGAAGGAACAGATGGCAGATATGGCCAAAATTAAAGTTTCAGGCTTGAATTCTGAAGATGAACCAAATCGGTGGGAATCTCAAATGAAAGCAGAGCCCAACAGAGCTGATGTTAGCTTTCCAAGCAGTATAATTAAAAGAGAGAGCCTTCGAAAACGGTCTATACATAGAGATTTAGAACCTGGAGAAGTCCCTTCTGATTCAGATGAAGATAGTGAACAGAAATCTCATTCTCCCAAAGCTTCATCATTATTAGAGAATTCTCGTTTGTCTTTTTTATTGAGAGACAGAGAAGACAAAGTTCGTGAGAGAGATGAAAGGTTGTCTGGTTCTTTAGAAAGGAACAAATTTTATTCTTTTGCACTGGACAAAACAATCACTCCAGACACTAAAGCTTTGCTTGAAAGAGCTAAATCTCTCTCTTCTTCTAGAGAAGAAAACTGGTCTTTTTTAGATTGGGACTCTAGATTTGCTAGTTTTCGAAACAACAAAGATAAGGAAAAGGTTGACTCGGCCCCAAGACCTATCCCATCCTGGTACATGAAAAAGAAAAAAATTAGGACTGATTCAGAAGGGAAGATGGATGATAAAAAAGATGATCACAAAGAAGAGGAACAGGAAAGACAAGAATTATTTGCTTCTCGGTTTTTACACAGTTCTATCTTTGAGCAAGATTCTAAACGACTGCAGCATCTAGAAAGGAAGGATGAGGAACTTGATCTCCTTTCCAATAGGACATATGGGAGGCAGACGTCATCTGATGGGTCAAACAGCACTACTGATCTGATTCAAGAACCGGTGGTTTTGTTCCACAGCAGATTTGTTGAACTCACAAGAATGCAACAAAAAGAAAAAGAAAAAGACCAAAAACCCAAAGAGGTTGAGAAACAAGAAGATAAGGAAAACCAAGCTGAGACACTGGAATCTGCTCCCGAGCATAAAGAGCCAGAGCCGAAACCCCAATCTGCAGCAGCAGGGCCTTCTTCAGGCTCTGCCGCATCCCAAGAACCGGGGCCTTTGTCAACAGAGAAGGAGAAAACTGTGGAGGGGCCTTCGGGACAAGAAGAAAAGACTATAGAGCTGGCTTCTGTAACAGGAGATCCAAAATGTGTTCCTGAACACGCTACTGTCACTGTGGAGCAGCCAGAAAAAAATGAACTACCCTCAGTATCAGAGACCAACAAAGAAATTGTTCCCGTTCCTTTGGTTTCACAGGAAAACTTGTCAGCTGAGCATCCTTCTTATTTAGATACCAAGCCTCCAACCCCTGGAGCCTCATTTTCTTCTCAGGTAGATATTAGTATAGATCCAGAACCTGAAAGTACCCCACTAATCTCACCACTTTCCAAACCAGTTCAGAAGCCTGAGGAGCCTAGTGAAGTGAAAGAGGAAAAACCTGCCCCTGCTGCTAAGACTAATTGTGATACAAGTCAGAAAGTTGAGGTCCTTCCTGAGGTTCAGCCTCCAGGTTCTGATAATGACTTGGAAGTGGAACCACCAGTTGTTGCAAAAGATAAAAAGTCCAACAAAAGCAAACGTTCTAAGACACCAGTACAGCCAACTGTAGTTAGTGTCCCAGAGAAGCCAGTCACAAGAAAGAGTGAGAGAATTGATCGGGAAAAACTCAAACGATCTAGTTCTCCTCGTGGAGAAACACAGAAACTCATTGAGTTAAAGATGGAGGCAGAGAAGATTTCGAGAAATGCTGCTAAATCGCCCAGTTCTGCTGTAGAGACTGAAAATATTGAGCCAAGTTTGCCACTCAGCCGAACTCGGAGAAGAAATGTGAGGTCTGTTTATGCCAACCCAGGAGACAAGGAAGAACCATCTCCTGTTAAAGACCCAGTAGAACAACCAAGATCAACCAGAAAACGGGAGAGAGAAGCCCAGGAGATGGGGTCACTTGCTGCTACTCCTAGGAGGGGAAGACCTCCTAAGACCCGCCGAAGGGCTGAAGAAGATGTATCACCTGTCAAAGCTGAACAGGATGCAGAGGAGGCAGAAGTCAAAGACACAGTGGAACCTGTTAAACTTGCTGAAGGCTGGCGATCACCTAGATCTCAGAAATCAGCAAATCCTACTGGTCTGCAGGGGAAAAAAGGAAAAAGCGAGCAGAAAGTAGATACTACAGTTGACCCACCAGAAGAAACTAATGAGACGGGGGACCAAGAGCCCAATGTCAGTGATAGCAGTGCAAAACCCAAGTGTGACAAAGAGGAGCCAGAGACAGGTGGAAGTGAGCAGAAGCGGGACAAAAAAGAAGTAGATCCAGACAAAAATCCACCAGAAACTCCCTCAGTTGAGGTGGTAGAGAAAAAACAAGTTCCAGAAAAAAGTTCCAAATATAAACGAGGAAGGTCTCGAAATACGAAGCCTTTAGTGGACAAAGCATCTTTGTGTCTGAAGAATGTAGAAATTCGTCTCAATGTCGATGAAGTAAAAGGAGCATTGCGACCTGCCGATGAGGAGGGGCAACTGGTGGCCGTCCCTCCCTCAAAGGTGAAAAGTCCCCCAAAGGAAGACACTCTATCACCCCAGTTTAAGAATGAGCCAGAAGATCTTGTGAATGAGTCAGAAAACGAAGCTGTCCGTGAGCCCAAGCAGTCCCCAGAGGCAGCCCAGTTAGCCAAGCAGATTGAGTTGGAGCAGGCTGTGGAAAATATTGCAAAGCTGACAGAGACCTCTCTCGCTACCTACAAAGAGCCAACAGCCGAGGTGGCAGAGGTCCATCCGGAAGAGGAGGGAGACAAGCCTGCCCACCAAGCCAGCGAGACAGAACTTGCAGCAGCCATCGGATCCATTATCAATGACATTTCTGGTGAGCCAGAAAGCTTCCCAGCTCCCCCACCTTACTCTGCAGAATCGGAAGCTGAAATAGCAACAGAACCCCTTGTGCTGCCATCTCCTCAGGCAGAGATGGAGCCTGAAACCGATCAAGCTGTGTCAGGCATCTTGGAAACAGATGCTGGGGTAGAACCTTCGGCACCCCCTGCAAGTGAGCCCGCCCCATCAGCGCTGTTGGCAAACCCCAAGGAGCCCGAAGGGAACATGAGTGCGTCTCCTGGCTCTGCCCAGGAGCCGGAGGCGCCGTTACAGGACACGGAGGTTTGTCGGAAGGAGAGAGTACGCCAAAAGGCCTCTCGGTCTCGCCGGAAGAGAAGCACCAGTAAAAAAGGGGATGCCGTGGAAGCAAACGCTCTTGAATCCGAGCAAGCCCCAAACAAGTGTCCCGTCACCAGTGAAGTGAAGTCAAAACCCCCAGAAACAACAAAAGAAGACAAGCAAAATAAAAATTCCCATCTGGTCTCCTCGGAGCCACG
Organism: Sarcophilus harrisii; assembly: GCF_902635505.1. NCBI lineage: Eukaryota > Metazoa > Chordata > Mammalia > Dasyuromorphia > Dasyuridae > Sarcophilus > Sarcophilus harrisii. Next base: position 567,935,290 of record NC_045428.1, on the reverse strand, counting down.
CCCCTCTGACTCGAGCAAGAATCCAGCCAATGAGGTGGTTTCCGTGGAACTTGCTGCTGAAGAAGACGCCTCTGCTAAAGCTCCAGCCCCACTGGACCTACCCTCTCAGGCAGTGCCAGTGGATGATGGGAGTCAAGCTAGTTTCAAGGTACGTTCAGCTAGTGAGAATGCACCAATTACCCCACCCAGTGTTCCAAGCACACCCACTCCCACGATTCCTTCTGCAGCTTCAGCCAAGCTCCCCACCCCCATCCCAACTGGGATGGTCCCACATCATCCAAGCACCACTAAGGTGACAGACTGGATTACAAGGCATGAAGAGGCCCGGGCACGGTCCACCCCACCTCCGGCCCTTCCCCCAGACACAAAGGCCTCTGACATTGATACCAACTCCAGCACTTTGAGAAAGATCCTCATGGAGCCCAAATATGTTTCAGCCACGAGTATCACTTCCACTCATGTCACAGCAGCCATTGCTGAGCCTGTCAGTGCCCCTCGCCTAGAAGAGGTACCTCATCCCCCTGTAGATGTTTCAGAAGAGAAACCTGCTGTTCCGATCCCAAATACCTCTGATCTGCCTGCAGTAGAGGCCCCAGTGTTTACTGAGAAAGAAAAGGCCACGACAGTCATTGCTCCCAAAGCCACTTCTGTCATAAGCCGGATGCCTACAAGTAACGATTCGGAAGAGTCTCCTCGGGCGGCTGCCACGAAGCAAACTCAGTCAGTGCAGACGTGCCTTGGGAACGCGCTGTCTTCTAAATACAAGCCGTGGCCGAGCACTAATGAGAACAGTCGGTTCCATCCGGGATCCATGTCTGTGATTGAAGATCGACCCTCAGAAACTGGCTCGAGCCCAGGACTTAGAGTGAATACCTCAGAAGGTGTGGTGCTTCTGAGTTACTCGGGACAGAAGACGGAGGGTCCCCAGCGAATCAGTGCTAAAATTAGCCAGATTCCTCCGGCAAGTGCCATGGACATCGAGTTCCAGCAGTCAATGTCTAAGCCACAGGTCAAGCAAGAATCTGTGATGTCATCACAGCCGACTCCAAAGTTGGGCTCTCAGACCCCCACGGGCTATGGGAGTGTCCCTACTCATTCTTCCCTGGTCCTAGGATCCCAGCCATATTCCACGTCTCCTGTGATAGCATCCATTAAGCAAGAGCGCCCGTCTTTGGAAAAATTAGAGCCGAGTCACTTGTCTGTGTCCACGCCAGTCAACCAGGCTGGCCCAGGGAAGGTCCTTGCACAGGCAGCAAACACTCCACCGGTGTTGGTTCACAGCCAGTTGGTACTCTCCCCAAACATAGCTTCCACCAACAAAAAGCCTCCTGACCCAGTCTCGCTCAAAGTGGAGCCCAAGGCCCTCCAGCCGTCCAGTCTGAGCCCCGGCCTCAGTTCACACCATCCACCTTCCCTGTCTGGCAAGCTGCATTCGGAAGCAAACCATATCGGCTCTGGACCCAGTACCCCGACTGATCGAGCCATTTCTCACTTGGGAGTCTTAAAGCAAGAGCCGCATTCTCCCCGGACAAGCGGGCACTCCCCATCTCCGTTCCCAAGGGCTTGCCATCCCAGCAGTACCTCTTCTCCAGTCTTATCCAATAATGCATCGGTCATGTTGGCGCCGGGAATTCCCGTGCCTCAGTACATATCTAGCATGCATCCGGAGCAGTCTGTCATCATGCCCCCTCATAGCATCACCCAAACGGTGTCCCTCAGCCATCTCTCCCAAGGCGAAGTGCGGATGAATACCCCCCCTCTACCCAGCATCCCCTATGGCATCCGGCCTGAGGGACTGCACTCTCCGAGGGCCCCTCTGCAGTCCCAGCTAGAGATCCGGCCTCAGCGATCCGGCACTCCCCAGCCGGCCCCTCTTGTCCTGCCCCCACTGTCCTCCCAGCATCCTCCCGAAGAGGAGCTACACTATCACCACCCCGGGTGCAGAGGCTCGGCTCCCGTGCAGCCCGAAGTGCTGGTCATGCAGCCCGAGTACCGGATGCACCCCTATAACGTGCCCCGGGAGGTGAGGCTCATGAGGCATCCGCACGTGGCCACCGTCGGCGAACACCTCCTAGACACTCGGCAGTCCCGGACCCCAGAAGGGGCGACAAAAACGCCACCGGCCAACAAGACCCCTCAGCCAGGGAAGGAGACCCCGACCCCCAAGGCGCCAGAGGTTGCAATGGCCCCCTCCCCCCACAGCGAGCCCCGCCTCCTTAGTGTCCCCCCCAGTGGTGGCCAGCTTCCAGGGCTTCCCCTGACCCCGCCCACGGGTGTCCCCCATGGGGTTCAGATCATCCGTCCCACTGGGGACGTGTACCATGAGTACAGATATGGTGATCTCCGGAGCTATCATACAGCGGCTCAGCTTGGGCACCCTCAGTTTCCCGGTGCTTCCCAGATTGGACTGCCTTCCCGGAGCATGACCCCATCTCAGGTGAGAAAGCAGTGCTCTTCTTTCTCCTTGGGGTGTTGGGTGCGCACACTGCCGCTGGAGAGCGAGGAGGGCTTTCTCAATGCCATGTTAGCAGCCACATGGACTCAGGTGGGCCTGAAGAAGGAAGCCTAAAAGTTGAGAAGTCCCAGCCCTGCCTGGCATAGGGGAGGATGGTGGCTGGGATGTGAGGGAAGTGGACAGCCTTTTCTCAGAAGCATTTGGAAATGGTGAAGGGTTTGAGAGAGGGATTGCCTCCTAAAACCTTCCTCTGATGCCTCATTCTGGCTTGGAGGGGACCCCGGGCTCTCCAAAGGCTGTGCCCGTGGAAGGTCCCGCGCGCCGAAAAGGCCCCGAGTCTGAGCCTGGCGATGGACTGTGTGCCTCTTGTCCGAGGAGCGGCCTAGTTCAGAGGCTCATCACCAGAAGGTTGATCACCAGGTGATCTTTTTTTGTTTTTAATGGCCGTGATAACTTGCGAAGACCATCGGCTAAGGTGCGAAGGGGTCATGATCTGCATCGGTGGAGAGAGCGAGCCCACCGATGAAGTCACAGGTCTTGATTGTTGTGTCCGGGCTCTAATGGGCTCCCGAGTAGACCAGTGAGACCGGTTTGAAGTCGTCCCCTGAAGGCTTAGGACAGAGATAGTTTTCTTAAGGAGAGTTCCAGGACTCTGGCCAAGAGAGGTACTTAGGCGCTCTCTGGACCCCCAGCCGCACACGTGGGGAGATTGGAGCATAGAGAGAAGGAACCTCCGAGAGCTTCTCTGCTCCTTCCCCAATCTCGTTCTGTAGGATCGTCTGGGATGTCAGTGGAGGGAAGTCTGTGGTGAATGAAATGGATTCTGATGCTTGCTCCTCTCTTCCCATCCCACTTGTTTGTTCCTAGGTCCCAGCTGAAGGCGAACACGCTCATCCTAGCCAGCCTGTGCGAAGCAAAACCCCTCAGGTTTCCCAGGACGTTAAGGCCACGCAGACGGGAGGCCCTGAGCAGAGTCCCCATGCGGCCGCCGGAAGTCGACTCTCAAGTCAGCTCGACTCCCATCTCCACATTCAGCGGGCACAGGCGGAAGCCAGTCAAACCTCTTATCCATCCCCTGTGGCCGTCTCCATCAAGACAGACCTGCCATCCCCTCACGCCCCCCAGGCAGGGTCCAAGCAACCCCTCTTGATCCCCACGACCTCTGGTCCCGGGGCCCCATCAGGATTACCGCGCTCAGAATCTCAGCCTGTCATCAAGCAAGAATTATCTCCTCAACCCATTTCCCAGAGACCTGTTGATATGGTTCAGCTCCTGAAGGTGAGTGTGGGGGAGGGAGGACGTGCCGTCTGCTGGGCCTGGCCTTGGATCCCTCCCTTTTCCGGGATGCTCACTCCCCTTTCCCTCCCCCGTAGAAGTACCCCATCGTGTGGCAGGGCCTCCTGGCTCTGAAGAACGACACTGCGGCCGTGCAGCTCCACTTTGTCTCTGGCAATAACGTGCTGGCCCACCGGTCTCTCCCCACTTCAGAGGTGGGGCCCCCCCTGAGGATTGCCCAGAGGATGCGCCTGGAGGCCTCTCAGCTGGAAGGGGTTGCTCGGAGGATGACGGTGAGTGTGACTTTGGCGGGGATGGCTCCAACCTCTGGGTAAAGAGGAGGGGCCCGATGGCACCGCCGCTTTCTGCAGCTTCTCAGCGGCCACGGGAAGGGTTCGTATCGATTCCGCCCTGGGTGCAGGGGGGCTTCCTGGAGCTCGGGAGGGACTCTTGGGCAGTCTGGGCCTCGGCAGGCCCAGTGGTCTCGCCTTCAGAGGTGCTCGGTCTCTGTGAGGAGGGACAGCTGGGACAGAGAGCTGCCACTTTGGGCTCCTTCACGGGCCTTCGTTTTGGAGCGGAGCCTGGGCTGCGTGGTGCCAGTGGACGGCTGACTGACCAGAATCTCTGACCCCAGGTGGAGACCGACTACTGCCTGTTATTGGCCCTGCCCTGCGGCCGAGACCAGGAGGACGTCGTCAGTCAGACCGAGTCCCTCAAGGCTGCCTTCATCACCTACCTGCAGACCAAGCAGGCCGCGGGCATCATCAATGTGGCCAACCTGGGCTCCAATCAGGTCAGTGCGCCCTTCTGCAGAGTGGGAGTCATTGAAGAAGTGTCATGGGGAGGCCGCGGAGTAGCCAGAGGCACCCTGACGCCAACGATGCCCCATTGTAGCATCTCCCCTCCCTCTCTGTAGTCTGAGCTCGCTCCAGAATTAAGCTGTGGCCAGGTTTCTGTTGGAATGTTCATTGGGAGGAGGTGAATGGGGCAGGAGGACAAACTTTACAGGCTTTGAAGGGAAGTGGAGCTTGAGACAGAGAAGCCATGGAGCTCCGATGGGGGGAGCCATGGGAAGCTGGAGAAAGGGCCGGAGGAGGAGGGCATTTCTGCTGACCTTGGGCTTGGCAGTGCGGGTGCAGCGGCAGGGGTCCCCGAGACTCCCTGTCGCCCGGCTCTGCATTGGTGTGCCCGGGCAGGATAGGACTGGTGAGTGCTTGCAGAGGATCCCTGCCCAGAAGGGCTTGGGGTGGCAGCAAGGTCCCCGCCTTGGGAGGGGAGCCCTTTGAGCCAGTCAGTAGATCGAGTCTGGGGATGTGAGGAAAATGGTCGTTTTTGCTGAAGAAATGAAAAGTACAATTTAATTGTGGTTCAGAGAACGAGCTCTAAACGTTCCTTCTCCTTTCCTCTCCTCCAGCCTGCTTATGTCCTACAGATCTTCCCTCCCTGTGAGTTTTCTGAGAGACATCTCTCCCGCTTGGCCCCCGACCTCCTAGCCAGCATCTCCAATATCTCCCCCCACCTCATGATCATCATCGCCTCCGTGTGAGCCACTGGCAGGCTGCTGTCCGAGTTGGTTTATTCTTTCCAAGGCCCCGCAGCAAAACGACAACAAAACCAACCACCACCACCAGGTCAGACAAAAGGAAGAGGATGATACCGAAGCCGAGTGTGAAGAAATTGCTGCCGGAAGCCCAGCCTCTTGCCCTCCGTGGCCTTGATCAGACTGTGTGTCACTGGGTGTGGTGCTGCTACCTTGTATGTTTACATGATGCTTTAGCTTACGGACAACGATGCACTCAGCAGGCAGATCAAGGCCTGGGCTGGGGGGGTTAAATAAAAAAAAAAAAAAATTTTTTTTTTAAACAAACAGAAAAAGAAAAAAAAACCTGAACTGCCTTTGCACTAAATTAGTGACTTGGACTTTTGCACAGTTGAAGACGTGCTGTGACGTTCTGGATGTCTTGATGTACATTAACACGCATCGCGGACTCAAAACGCAGGACTTGGGAACTTCTGCATAAATCTAGGGGTCAAGGAACATTTCATCGGATTGTTTTTGCCCCCTTTCCCTACCCCCGGTTCCCTTTCTCTTCTGGACCCCCGCCATCCTTTCTTAATCAACTCTCCTGCTGCCACCATCTTTAATTCATCTGGGATGTACAGTTTACATTGGGGAAAAAAAAACAGCAGTGGGAAAACCTTGGGTTTTCCTTCCTGGTGGGATATGCAGAACTCAGTGGGTGTGTGTATATATAAATATATATATATAATATATATAAATATATATAATACTGACTTTAAAAAAAAATCAAATCCCCTGACATACATTTTTTTTTAATCTGTGCCAAAAATGTGTTTTCAGAGAAAATCTTATTTTCATACTCAGACTTTGTATCGTCACTCATTTGTAAGTGCGCTTCATTTAAACATGGCTCACCTCTCCCCCTTCATCCATTCTCCCCGACCTCCTCTATCCCATCTCCCTTTCCCCGTCCCCCCCTGCCCCGCGATGTGGGAGTGTTAGACACTTGTACAAAGAGACTTTTTATTCCCTACCCCCTCCTCTAACACTTATTAATTTATGGAACTGTTTTTTCTCAGCGCAGTTTTGTTTTGTGTGTCCATTGGATTACAAACTTTATTAAAAAATACAAAACATGTTGAGCTTGAATGTGATTGTCGATCTTGAGAGGCTGGGGAGGGTAGACACTGGATTCTGTAGGCTCCTCCCTCAACCACATGTGTGACATTTGTTCACAGACAGATTTGAATTTCTTAACCCTCACTCGCTTCTGACCATTTGATGCTCGATTCCCTTTCTTGCGGGTCATTTTATCTTGTACATACGAAGACGTTTTTAATCAAGATCAAGTTGGACTTGAACCATGTTTGTTTTGTGGTGTAAATATCTGTAAAACTCAGAAGTCCCGATTGGTTCTTGAGTAACATTAAAGGCACTTATTATTTTGATACGCAGAATAAACAACCACCAAAAGGAACCTGCAAATTTTAAGCCAGCTTTGTTTCCTTGTTTTCATCTCTCCAACCCCTGGAATCGGTTCACAAGGGCGATCCATCCCTAAATCCTCTTCTTAAAAGGTTTATCCTGGGGAGGTCAGCCCTCCCCCAACCATAACCTGCTGTCCAGATTTAGGGCCGAGAATGTCTATTGAATTTCCCCTTGGGAATGTTGTGGGCTTCTGAATTTCCTCAGGGAAGGACACAGGGCAGCCTCCTGGTCAGCTCTGGTGCAGGTGTGCCAGGGAGAGGGCGGCAAGCCTTACCTCATGGTTTCCACACCTGTCTCGTCTGAAGTCATCTCTGACTACTCCAGCTAAAAGGGATGCAACTGGTTCCGTCTTATCTATCTACTGGGTCCATGAACATGGCAGCTACCATGAAAAGGGAGAGAAAATGACTGGAAGAAAACCTCTTGATATCCCAACATCTCATGCCCCTTAAATGCTAGGCCGCAAACATGCTGCCATCCAGGTAGTTACTACCATTTACTCCCATTTCTTTTTTACAGATGAAGTTAAGCAGCTGAAAGTGGTTTAATTTTAAGATTGGTGAGAGAGATGAGCTATGTCATTTATTCTTTTTATTCTTCTTAAAGGGGGAAATTGAGATGATGGGAACTGGAGGCTGAGCTCCACAAGCTGGACTGACTGACTGACAAGGTCATGGCTAGGCTGTGGGAGATTCAATGGGATTAAACACACGTACAAGTAATTCTCACGTGAGAGTTAAGAGCAATGTTGTGCATGGATAAGGATGGGAGAGCACCAGCAGACTGAGAAAATTTCACTTTAAAAAGAGAAGGAAGTCGTCAACTACAAGCCAGTGAACTTGGCTTCCAGTCTGGGTTGTGCTGAGGAATGAATGGTTGGTGACTGCTGAAGTGCAAGCACTTGGAAGGAGAGTGAGAGAACCTCAAAGTTCACGCCATGGAAGAGCAGCCGATGGAAGCGGGAGACTAAAAAGAGGAGAGAGCTCAACAAGGGTCACAAAGACCATCCCGAGTTCTGTTTTTGACAAGACAACCAACCAGGTGAGGGAGATACTGGCTGTAACATGGTTGGATCCTAGGAAAGCATTTAACGGTCTCGGAGGCGGCTCTTAAGGAGAAGATGGACGTGCTGGACAGGCAATAAGCAACTGTCAAAGCTGTGGTTCCAGGTGCCCATGGTGGGCCCCACTGGAGCGCCCCGAGAGTTCCGCTGCACTCTGTGCCATCTCATTATCGAGACTAAAGCACGGCCTCAATGCTTATCAAATTTCTCTTGGCACAGTTGGGAAATTTAGTTAAGACGCGCAAGCAAGAACTTTAGGACATGAATGGGGCCAAAGCTGGCGTGAGGGAATGAGAAGGAAGTCCTCCACTTGGGCCCCAAACCCAACTTCACGCACATGACGCAGAGATGTGGGGCTTCATTAAGAGAGGCAGTGCCAGGACCAGAGAGGGCGGAGGGCCCCTCAGGCACTGCACAGTGAGAGCGGAGGTTGTCGAGCTAGAGTGCAAAGGTGGGTGCCCGAGGAGATGGAGCCGCGGGGGCTCCTCACTCGCCAGTTTTGGATGGCCGTGCCAACTAAAGGAAACTACGGGAGGGTCATCAGGTGGGATGTGGGAGGCAGTGAGGAGCAGGGTCTGGAAGGACAGCTATCTCAGAGCGGGCTGGAGCAGGATGGCGCACAGTGGGGGCCTCCTACCCTGCTTCGGGTACTTTTGGCTACTCTGGCCCTGGATGCCACTCAAACAGCCCATTTCCCTGACAACAAATGGCCACAATAGTCTCCCTCTCGGGACCTGGAAGGTTCCTGTGAGATCACATAATAAAGTGCTTTGCAAACTGCGTCATGTAAGTGCTCGGACTATTTATTAGTGGTCTGTCCCTCCCTGAAGGTCTGCGAGCAGAGGCCGCGAGCCTGCCCGCGTGTGCTGGAGAAGGCCTTTGGGCCAGCCTCTGGGATCAAGGCAGCCCTGGGGTCAGAGGAAGTGGCCACCAGGTCCCACAACCAGGATGGGAGGTGGGCAGGGTCCAGAGGAAGGGCAGGGGAGGAGCCAACTCCAGAGGGAGGCCAGAGGTGCATGCCCCCTTGTAGCTGGCCCAAAGCCCTCACCATCATTGCCCACGTTTGTCCCTCACTTGGCACTTCTGGGTGGCTGTTGCCAATGGCACTGGGCATTTCCCTCAGCATCCCTCCCGTCCCTGCCCAGGCCCACAGCAACTCTGGGAGCTTTAGAAAATAATCCAATTTATTCTCTAGGGATCCGGGGTGCTCCGTCCATTTTTAAATAGTCAGGAGAGGGGAGTGTCTGCCGTGGCCGTGCCCGCCCGCACCTCCGCTCCCTTCATTCAGCCACAGTGGGTGGAGGGGGCTCTGCCAGGGCGGGCTGGCCCTCAGCCCCTTCCCTGGGGCGGAAAAGCAGTTCCCCGGCCTGCAACACCTGCTCCGCCTGCCACGTGCTGCCCGGCCCGTACTGCTGGTAGAAGTCCGTGTCCGCTTGGAACATGACCAGGGCCTGGGCCGTGTGGATCCGGACGTGCTGGGCCAAGCTGTTGGCGTCCAGGAACTTCTCACCGCACGAGTCGCAGGCATAGAGGATCTGGGTGTTTGGGTCTGTCAGAACCAGGAGACGCCGTGCTGGGGTTAGGGACCCCTGACAAGGAGCTGCAAGCGCTACCTCCCGCCCTGGCTGGAAAGGCCTCTCCCGGCTGCCTTGGTCTAGGGGAAACCCCGTGCTCAAGAAGGGACACTTTCCACACAGGGGTCATCCAGCCGGGCGCTCCCTGAAGAGCTGGGGGGACAGCTCTCCCCTATGCGGGCTGAAATATGCCCGCCTTGTCCGAGTCCTCTTAAGAGCACAGCCTGTCTCGGTCTCCCGTGAGCAGCCCCCACGTCTTTTCTGCCCTATTTTCTTCACTGGTGCCACAGGGATGCCCCGGGATGGGCCAGGACAACGGGGTCCCCCCCTCCCTCCGGGCTGACCCTAGCCCCCTCACCTGCTTCCTGCACCTGCTTCACGGCTTTGGTGATCTCAGCTTTCAGGGCTTCCGTCTCATCCGCCGTCACTGCGGCCCCAACAGGCACCACTGTGGGGTGAGGGAGGACAAGGCGGGCGCTGAGCGAGGTCATCCCCACCCCCTGCGCCGGCCGCCTCCGTCCCGAGACCCGCCCGCCATGCTCCCCTCCCCCTTCTCCCACCTGTGAGCTGGGTGACGGCCGTGGCGGCCAGGGCCTCCGTGGCCAGGGTGACCATGTCATCCGAGGCCACGGTGACGATATTGACCTCGTCCCCCTCGTCCGGCTCCACGATCTTGATGCCCGCCTTGCCCTGGTGAACCGTCTTCACGTGGGAGCGAAGGTTGTCCACACGATTGAAGCCGCGTCCACACTTGTCACAGAGGAAGGGCTTTTCCCCTGGGCAGGGAGAAGGGCGGCATCATGGGCCCAGCCTCCCCTACTGAGGCTCAGCTCCACTGGAGCAGCCCCAGAGGGCTGAGGACCCCGGCCTGGGGCTGCTGTCCAGGGAGGAGCTCAGAGGCTCTGCAGGGGGGGTGGCTCCAGGAGGAAGGAGCGCTCTGTGTGCACACAGACCCCTTGGGAGGCCCACCACCAGGCAAGAGGGGCTGGAAGGCAATGGGCCATGGGGTCGGAGTCCCAGACTCCGCCTGATGACTTCCCATCCCAAAGGGAGCACCGCTCAGTGCCTGGGACTGGAGTCTGACACCTGAACTAGATTCTGGGGGAGGAATGGGTCTAGGAGGCAGGGGAGGATGGGGAACAAAGTCACCTCTGAGCCCCTGATGTGGTGTCTGCTTTAACCCCCAATGGCCCTGCCCCTGCCCTTCACTGTCCCACTCCTGACATCATCACGTCCAGGGAAAGAAGGCCAGAGCGTGGGTCAAGACCACCAAGTGTAAAGCTGGGAGAGGAGAATGGGGCCCACGGAGGGGAGGGAATCAAGAGCCCGGCTCCAAGCCCCACACTCAGCCCGGGAGGCCGAGGCACTGGGGAGCTGGCGTCCTTGGGGTCTCCATAGGAGGCCGGACAGCACGAGTTCTCCCGGGGTTCTTCTCCTGGGCCTGCCTGCCCCAGGGACACCCCCCCGACTCCAAACTGAGCCCTGTCCCCACGCCTCCCAGGGGCTCCCCCGCCAGGACCCACCCGTGTGGATGATGATGTGCTTGGAGAGATCCCCCACATTGACAAAGGCCTTGCTGCACACGCTGCACTTGTGCGGGCGGATGTTGTCATGGTGGCGGATGTGGTTGGCCAGCTGGCTAGACTGGACAAACCTGCGGGGGGAGGGACAAAATGAGATGAGAGCAAGCGCAAGGGACTGGGCCCCCTCCCCTGCTACCGGACACTAAGAGGAACTTCAGAGGCAGCTAGCTGAACCCCCGAGTTCAAAGGACCAGAGAGAAAGGGAGAGCAGCAAACCAAGAGTCGGGATCCGAACCCAGATCCTCTGCCTCCAGACGCAAGGCTCGTCACTCTTGGCAAAAAGTCCCGGGGATGGAAGGACAGGCTCGAAGGGGGAAGTAGCTGGCACGGGGACGGGAAGTGCGAGCTGGTGCCCCTGGGGGGCAGTCACCTTTTGCCGCAGCGCTCACAGACGTAGGGCTTCTCACCAGTGTGCTGGCGCACGTGGGCAATGAGGGAGCTGGCCTGAGTGAAAGCCTTCCCGCAGATGAGGCACTGGCACGGCTTCTCTCCTGGAGCAAGATGGGCGTGTGGAGACGGGGGCAGCGTGAGTCTCGCCCCTGCCCCCCCGGGGCTCCCTCCCCCCCCGCCCCCGCCCAGGGCAGCCGCTTACCCGTGTGGATGCGCACGTGCCTCTGCAGGGCACCTGGGTCTGCAAACTGCCTCTGACAATGGACGCAGACATAAGGCTTCTCCCCACTGTGGATGCGAAGGTGCCGCTTCAGGTTTCCTGGAACAATGGAGGTGGGGGGAAGAGGTGGGCAGCGCCGAGGGCAAGGCTGGGGGAGGGAGCCAGGAGGAAGCAGATCAGGGGCAGAGCTGGGGAGAGGAGAAGAGGAGGGGGAGGGCCAGTGTCTCTACCTGAGGTGGTAAACTGCTTGCCGCACTCCCTGCACTTCAGGGGTCCGTCAGCAATGTGGATCTTTAGATGCGCTTTCAGGTTGCCCACCTGTTCTCCAGAAGAGGGTGGGAGGATCCTCAGAGGCGGCGCGCTGAGGAGAGCCCCCCCTGGCCAATGGCCTGCCCCAGGCCCCTGAGACTCTCTGGTGCCCGTTAACAAGTTAGGGCGCCCCTCAGGAAGCTGCCCGCCTCATCCTGCCACCCCTGCACACAGCCGCCATTTCTGAGGCACCGACCCTTAGTCTAATCGTCCCGTTAGCCCCGGGGCAGTCCTGAGTTTGGGCCGACCTTGTATTTGGGGTCCCACTGCCGCCTGAGGGCTCCCCGACCCCCACTCGACCTCCACCAATCGGAATGGGGCTGTCCCGAGCCTCGGGTGGCCTAAATGCATGAAACGCAGGGGCCTACAAGGGTGGGAATGGCCCCACCTGGTTGAACTTCTTGTCGCAGTGCGGGCACTTGTGCTCCTTGTCGGTGTCGTGGGTCTCCAGGTGGCGCATCTTGGAGGTGGGGTCGGAGAAGGAGCGCCCGCAGTAGTCACACTGGTAGGGCTTCTCCCCGCTGTGCACCAGCTGGTGGCGCTTCAGGTTGCCCGAGGTGGTGAAGAGCTTGCCACAGTCGTCGCAGCGGTAGCGGGCCTCCCCCGTGTGGCGCTTCTTGTGCAGGTTGAGCAGGCTGATGAGTCGGTAGCTCTTGCCGCACTCCTCACAGCCATAGGGCTTCAGGGGGCTGGGGAGGGGGTGCCAAGGTGAGCGGGGGCTAGCCTCAGCCATCCCAGGCCCTGGGCCAGCCGAGCTCTCCACAGGGGCTGGTAGCAGTCCTCCAGCTGGAACTGGGGGGGAAGGGGTAGGGGGCAGCTCTGGAACAAGGTAAGAGTGAGGGGCAGGAAGGCAGGGCTAAGAGATGCTGCAGAAGGGGAGACTAGGTGGCCTCTGAGCAGGGTCCCCTCCTAACTGCCAACACGAACTGGTAGGACGTACTTTTAGGCCAACGGACCCCCGGGGCTGCCTGTACCTGTGTGTTTTCTCGTGGGCCTTGCAAGCCGCAGGGTCAGAGAAGGCCTTGTTACACTCCCGGCACGAGAAGGGCTTCTCTCCAGTGTGGATGCGGATGTGCCGCTTGAAGTTTCCCGTGTGAGTGAACTCCTTCCCACAATCCTACGGACAACGGCAGAGCTCGGGGTGAGGGGGCGAGAGGCGGCTCCGGGGAGCGAGACGGACGGGGGCTGCTAGGCCGAGAGCTACCTCACACTTGTGAATAACTGAGCCGTAGGCCTTCGACTCCGTGCGGTCGCTGTAGGTGCCCGAGCGTAAGACCCGAGCCTCCCCCGCGTTCTCCTGCCCAGAATCTGTGCCTCCAGACTCTTCGTTCTCCTCGGGGGGCTCTCCGTTCTCGAGCTGCGGCCCGCCCTCCTCGGCCGGACTCGTCTCCCCTAGGGCTGCTCCTTCTGGGCTCTTGTCTTCCTGTTCCTCATCCTCCCTCACTGGCTCAGCCTCCATTTCTGCAATGAAACCAACTTTGGAGGAACTCTGGGGACACCATGGAATTGTCTGCCCGGTATGTTCCCTGAGAGGACCCCAAAGGCTGAACCCTACTCCTGGCCTGGGCAGGATTCTGAAGACTTGCTTCCCTGGGATAGTCTCATCCAGGAAGGCCATTTCCTCCTGGGACTGGCACTTAGGGGCTTTTAAAAAAGAAGGGCAAAGGTTCTATCAAAATAGATTTACTATCCAGCTGCCACGTGTCTAGACTGTGCTGGCCACTATGTAAGGTCCAAACAGACAGTTAAGGTTGTCTTGAGGGAGTCAAAACATAAGAGGAAGTGCTAAAAGACATGTTTCAGATTGTAGCTGCTTTTAGGAACTGGGAAGGGAGTGTGTGTGGCCGGGGAAGACTAGTCTGAGACAGGGACGGGGTCCTCCTTGGGACAACACAGCCTGGGAGGAGCAGCTCAGGTGTCCTCAGACCAGGGCCCCCCAGCACTGGGATCCTGGTTCGGGGACTGACCTGCTGGGTCATTTGGGTGAACGGTGTCACTTCTCTGGCTCTCAGCTTCCCCCTCTGAAAAGAGAGTGACAGGAGAAAGAGAAAGGGGGAAAAGGTTAGGATGAGGACCTGGAACCAAGAGCAGAATAACAGGGCTACTGGATCAAAGCCAACAGCAACATTTTGACCCCTTAAACAAAATGTTTACCGTTTGATGGGCTTTTTCACAAACTAGTGATTGTCTATTTGAAAGGCTGTCTTTGATAATGGTCACTAAGTTCATGGTAAAGAAAAATAAAATGGAGACAGTAGTCCCTGTCTTACCTCTCAGCAACCGAGTGGAATTGTGTGAAAGAGACAGAGACAGAGACAGAGAGACAGAAACAGAGAAAGACAGCGAGAGAGAAAAAAAAGGAGAGAAGGGAGACAGAGAAGGAGAAATGGAGAGAGACAGTCTTCCAAGGAAGGATTGGGATTGGCCTTCAGGGGAGAAGAGCAAGCAACAAGGAGATGGTCTTCTGGGACAGGAGGAAGTTCTTGGAGAGCAGGAGTCAGTAATTCAATTCAAGAAACCAGTAGTGCCCATTATCAGCCAAGTCTGCTCCAGGAGCCGGCAGCCCTCCCAGCACCTCTCCAGGCTCCTGCTGACGCCTCCCAAGCCCAGGAGAGCTTCCTTTGCTCCCACACCCCGTCTCTATCTTTCCCCTTCACAGCCCCCAGGCATCACTTCCTTCAAGCGACCCATCCCCACTAGCAGCAACCCAAGTCTCCTTCCGCCTTGCCCTGGCCTGGGCTCTGCCCTTCTCACTCTCAGCGGACCTGTGGCCAGCCCGTCCCCCGCTTCTCCCAATTGGACAAGCTCCTGGAGGGGCGGGGCCAGCGCCCAGGTATCTCCCGCCTAGGGCTGAGCTCAGTGGCCCCGGGAGGGGCTGGGACCCCCGCCTGGGGGGTGCAGCGGGGAGATCCTAGGTGGAACAGAAGCGCGGTGTGAAGGAAAGTCTAGTCTCTACCTTGCAGTGATCTCTGTGACAGGAGTACCTCAAGAGGTGTACCCACAGGGCTGGGTCCGGTCTCTGCAGGCGCCGGCTCCTGGCCCTCCGCTTCCTTCTCGCTCTCTGCACCTTAGCGCGGAGCACCACCAGTGAGGGAGCAGCGGGCGGGGTCTGAACCCCGCCCCGATTACTCCCCGCTCCCCTGGGAGCCCAGGGGCCCCTCTATTTCAGAGCCTCCCCAATTCAGGGGAAGTTCTGTCTCCGAGAAGAGACCCTCCCCGAGGCCCAGAGACGGTGCTCCCCCATTGGCAAGGGCCCTTCTGCGCTACTCACCGAGCCCATCCCCGCCGCTCTGGGCCTGGGCCTCCGGCTCGCCGTTCCTTTCCCCGCCGAGTCGTGCTCGGTCCAGCTCGCTGAGGGCGGCGGCCGCGGCCTTCTTCTCCTCTTCGGCCTTCTTTTCCTCCCCTAAGGACAGAAGCACAAGAGTCCTGCTCTCCAACCGGCCAGGAGAGGAATCCGCCACTCCTGCTGGCTCTCCCGGCGCAGCGGGCACCCCAGACTCCTCCTCCCGATGCCCGGTGGCAGGCGCTGGGGCTGAGGGCAACCCTTTTCCTGAGCAGAGGCCTCAGAGGCACCTGAACTACACAGAGGAGGAGCCGACTCCTGGAGAACCAAGTCAAGACCAGCATTTCAGACTTGGCAAAGGCCCTTCGATCCCCGACCCCTCTAAAGCAGGCAGGACCCATTGTCTCCATTTTTACAGATGGGAAAACTGAGGCCCAGGTAGATAAAGGACTGGCTGACATCCCTGCAGTTGGCCAGTGAGGGGTAGGCCTGAAGCTCAAGCCCCCTGGCTCGACTTACCGTCGGGCTCTGCCGGTTCTAGCTTCTCCGAGGCACTGGAAGCGGACCCGGGAAGAGACTTGAGGGCATTGCAGGCACTGACAATGTCCTGCATCTGGAGGAAGCCTGCCACAGCTAGCACGTCCTCCACGTTCTCAGGGCTCAGGCTCAGCTTGGCCGTGTACATGAATTCCAGCACCTGGCCCAGACCTGTGAGGACACGGATGCTGGTCAGGCTGGGGAGCCTCCCAGGACAAACTTGCTGCTCTAGAAGAAAGCCTAAGCTTCTCCATCTTCCTGCTCTGGGGATTCCTAGTCTCGTTGGTAGAGACAGACTGAAAAGGTGAAGGAGGGACAAAGTTGGAGAGTCATGTGGGTTCCTGATAATGACCCACTGGGCTCAGAGGCAACTTCAACAAGGGATGATGGAGATCCTAACTCTTGAGCACCCCGGGGAGATCTGAAGGGATTGCAGCTCTTCCCTTCCATCTCAAGCCGGCCTGGAGAGTAGCCTGGTGAAGCCAGAAAGGTGGACAGGCCCTAAGGGGTTCTGGGGATCCCCTCTGGTCCTGATCTTCCCAAGTGAGGGCAAAGTACCCACCAGCTCCCGCAGGTCCACAGCTTCGACAGACCCAGATGGGAGCTCTTTCCTCCTGCCTCAGCCTGCTCCTCCTGTGGACTTGCTTCTTTCTGTGAGGGGGCACTGCTGCTTACCTGGTTTCCTGCCTTCAAAATGTCAGGATTTCTGCACACTGTTTCCTCTCCCTTGTCTCCTCAGTGACCGGACTCCACTGATTTCCTCTTCCAAGGCTCTCCCTCCTCCCCCCCGCCCCCCCGTCCCCACTGGCCAACTTGAGTGGGTGCCTGGACCAAGGCCCATCAGCCTCAGTCGTGCCCTCTCCTGTCTCTGGCACCGCCTCCACATGGGCACCAGACAACCCTTACACATGGAGATCAGGACACATCACTTCACTGCTTAAAGATCTTCCAGGGCGCTCTACTGTCTGTCAGGGAAGTTCAGTTCTTTTTGGCCTGGTATTCAATGCCCTCCAATAGGCACAACCCTTCCTTTCTATCCTTCTCCTATATAATTTCCTTCTTCACTGCTATAGGATATTTGTGATTTCACTGGGATAACAATGAGAAGCTTTCACAGATATGGCCCTCTTAGGGCGTACAAAACCCTTTACACATATTTTATATGATATTGGATCCTCAAAGTGACCTTGTGAAGGAGGTACTGTGATCACAGCTACTTTAGAGATGAAATGGGATGCTCAGAGAACTTAGCTATCTTGCTCAGGGCTGCCCAGCTAATGGGTGTCTGAAGTGAGTTCTAAACCTAGTTCTACTCCAGTCCAAGCCCAACCCTGCTCTACTGGGGAACCCTTAATAAGGAAATGCCCACTAGCAGCACAGATTAGCACCTGCTTGGCACCAGGTGGTTCTAGAGAGTGAGCAGGGGCAAGGACCAGGTGGTTAAGCTCCCTCAGAAGCAGGGCTTGCCCTTAGGTCTCGCAGAGCTGACTGCCCACTCTCTTACACTCTCCTCCAATCCAGTTGGACAACTCTTCTACCTCAGGAGTACCTTTGGCTCCTTCTCTTTGCCTCAAGTGCCTCCTTCCCCTTTTCTCCATAGACTCTTAGCCTCATCCCCCAAACCCACCTGCAGCACTACATGCAAGGCTCTGGGGAACTTCTCTGTGCTTGCTGATGGTGATCTGAATCGCTCTCTTATCCCACTATCACCCTCCTTGAGGGCAAGAACTGTTTTCTCTAAACTATCTTACCAAGCACCTGGCAAAGTGCTCTGCCCACAACAGATCAGATGCTGAACAGCTGCTTTCTAAACTATATTACATAAAGGCTTAGAGACAGACTTATGTTTGTTTTCTAAAAGTCAGCCTAGCAAATGGTAGAGGGGGTTCCATTTCTACAAAGGTGAGTGCCTGGTGAAGAATTTGGGAGGGGGGGTAACCAATGACTAAAACCACCCATGAAGGTGACACAGAGTCACTCATATCAGCAAGTAAGGAATCTCTGAAGTACTGAGTCTCATTCTTTCCCCATCTCCTCCCCTGACTCCCCACAACTGTGCTCTATCCCAAGGCTTGCATCCCAGCCAGGTGTCCTGACCCCTGACCACACCATGAAGACGTCCCAGGTGGGTCACACTGAATCCCTCAATCCCTTGGTCAATGCTTGACTGGGGTGGAGTTTGAGGGGCCCAAGATTGAGATTAGAAAGGCAGAGAGGGCATTATGTGCCCTGACAAGTTCACATGGAAAAGGTCTGGAAAGCTTGGTTCTAATGCCAAGTCCTTGCATCTTTGTCATCCTCAGGTAGTAAGCCCTGGAGCTTGGAATTTAGAGCTCTTTTAGAATATGGGACACAGGCTGAAAAGGGTCACTCAAGACAACCTCGCTCTTTTTACACAGGAGGGCCAAGCAGAGTAAATGCCTCTGGGTCACAAAGACCTCGAGAAGCTGAATTGGAGATTAAAATCTGGGCCCTGGGACTCAAAATCCAGGGTCTTACCACCACACTCCATTTTAAAAAAATAAAAATTCCCGTTTCCAACTTCAGAAACTGCTCCTCTCCCTGACACGAGTCATTATTTTGTAATCGTTCAGGTCAAAACATTGAAAGCCTTCTCATAAGAAGGCCAATGCAGAGGATGCAGGGAGGGGTCACACTGAAACATCTTGCCTGAGATGCCACCAGCCTGGCTTGAGGCCTAAACAAGAAAACCTAAGCACATGTGAATTTGCTCCTGCTATCTTCATCCTGCTCACTCATCTCTGCTCTCCCCGTTACAATCCCATTCCCCCTCAGCCACCTCTGCTGGCTGTGGCTCTAAGGGCAGGGCATGGCAATGGACCCATTCTGACCCCTGGAGACCAGGGGCTGTGGTGCGAGTGTCCTGTCAGGAGCGCTGAGCGGCCCAGGTAGGGCATAGGGAAGCCCTCCAGCTGGAAGAGCGGCTTCCCGGCTCCTTGCAGAGCTCAACCTCACGTAGCCCGGGTACCTGCCGCGTTACTGATGTCCAGGTGCACCACGTCCTTTTGGTCCACAAAGAGCATCTTGAAGTACTCACTGCAAGCCGCCAGCACGGCCTTGTGGGCCTTAAAGTTGATTCCGTCCACCACAAAGGTGCAGTCACACAGCAGGCCCAGCTGCCGCTGCTGATTCAACTGCTCCAGGACCAGCTGGCTATGTTGCGGGAAATCCATGGCTGGAAGAGAAAAAGCCAGAAGGACAGCTGAGCCCTGGGACCCAACCTGGCCTTCATTAGATCATCAGTCAACAGGGAAGAAAGTGAACTAGTCCTATCATACTTAGCTAGAAGTCAACTCTTAATGAACTTTGTGGAAGAATCAGGGAAAGGCGGGAAGAAGCTTGCTGTAGGTCTGATTTTAGTTACAGATTTATAAAAATGACAAAACAGCCAGCTTTTCCAGCTGATTTTACAGACCTCCTCTCTGGTCCCTATGAACGTGCTTGAATCCACTTTCAGACCAATGACTTTTTGAAGGCCAAGGTCACATGCCTAATTCACTGCAGACCAGGGACTAGAACTGCAGTCTTGAGACTCCTGGTCCAAGACTTGCAACAAGGTATTACAAAACCCCCCGGTAGAATAAAGACGTATATGAATGCTTGGGTGAGCAAGACCACAGCCTGCTCTGGGAACCTAGGGGGAACAAGACTGCAAGAAAGTAAGCTGCTGGAGGCCAGAGCCTGAGCCCACAGCACAGAAAAAAGGCATCAAAAAGGTTGGCTGATATCACAGGGCCCCTAATCCCCATGACAACTGTCAATAGTTAAAAAAAAAAAAGGCATTTATTAAGCATCTACTAGGTGCCAAGCGTGGAGCAAAAAAACAGGGGACACAATAAAATCTTTGTCCTCAAATCTAATGAAGGAAAACTACACCGATCAGAGCTACTAAAAGAGAGTGGTGGGGAGGGAAGGAAAAGGAGAAGGTACCTGGGGCAAGGGCTAGACTGTTCTCCCTGGCTCTGCCCTCCAGCAGTCCAAGCAGAGGGCAGAGGGGACTTCGGAGACAGAGGTGAGGTGTCATGGACCTCATTGCTTTCATTGCTAAGCCCTGGTCCCTCCTGGTCTAGAATGGCTTGTGGTAGGTCTTTGGGTCACAAATTCAGTGAGAAGGGAGGGAGCAGGAAACTGGACAAACCATGACAAGGAACCCAACAATAACCACCACCTTGGAAGCCCATGGTCTTCCTCACTATTGCTTACATGTGGGACAACTCAACAGCCCTTCTCACCACCTCAGCTTCACCATCATGTTTCTGGCTCCCCTCCATCTTTAACTACTCCTGCTCTGTCTTTTCATTTTGTTCCTGATCAATCATTTCTGACATTTTAAAAGCTGATGCCTTTTGTAAAAGTCATTTCTCAATGGACAGAGAGTGCACGGAGCGCTGGGCCTGGAGTCAAGCAGACTTCTCTCCCTGAGTGCAAATCCTGCCTCAGATCCTTACTGGCTCTGTGACCCTGAGCAAATCACTTCACTCCGTCTGCCTCAGTAAAATAAGCTGGAGAAGGCAGTGATCGACCACTCTAGGATATCTGTCAAGCGACCACCAAGAGTTGGACATGGCTGAAGAGTTGACATTTCTCTTTACGCTTCACATACTCCTCCCTCCTGAGTGTTTCAGCAAGAAAAGAAGCATAAGCAACATGCAAAACAACAGACAACAGGTCTCTTCCCTGTCTAGTAAAAGGTGCAGGTGTAGTGCAGCCTGTGTTCTTCAAAACCAACACCAGCCATTTTGGTGACTCCGAGGTGAGCTGCCTCTTGGTGCAGTTTTCATTCAATCACGGTGTGGCTCTGTGTCATTCTCTTCATGTGGCTTCCTTGCCCTGAATCACTTTCATATAACTCCCTGTTTCTTTAAATTGCCAATATTCTCTTTTTCCACTGTAATATTCTATCATGGCACGTGCGTAGGTAGTACAGCCATTCCCTAACCTCAAGGGAAGTTATTTCCAAATGTTTTATGACTACACAGAATGCAGCTTTGAATAGTTTGTTATATGTGGGACCATTCTTCTAGTCATTAACCTCCTTGAGGTATCAGTGTGGTAATACGATCACTAAGTCTCACAGATACAAATCATTTTTCAGACCCACTGGATTAATTCAAAGCTCCAACAACAGTATATTAATGTGCCTATGTTCCTCTTTAACTTTCAGACTGTCAAAGAATCCACGATCACAAAAAACTTAAGAATATCTTGAACAGAGGGTTGTTGTATTTATATAAATCTTATATTAGTGGGTTATATTTTATATATTTGTAATTATTCTGAAGGGAATTCATATTTCTAACTCTTCCTCGTGGATTTTGTTACCAAAATTGAATGCTATACACATTATCTTATCATTTCTCACAACCTCTCTGGGGCAGAGTTTATTATATATCTTATTTTTACATATGAGGAAACTGAGGCTGAGGTTTAAGTGTTTTAATCTCAATTTTACCCAATCATATAACAGCAAGTATCTGAGAACAGAATCAAAACCCCTCAATCATTTTTATTTCTGCACTAATTTCCAACCCTTCCTGGCCTATTGGCCCCTTCCCTACTACCTAAAAACCTGTCCATGTGTCCCTAATTCTCAAAAAAAACCAAAAAACAAACAAACAAAAAAAAAACCTTATTTGTTCCATCAATCCTTGCTAACAATTGTCTCTATCGCTATTCCCTTTCTTGACTTAACTCCATGAGAAGGCCATGTATAAAAGGTGTCTCCTTTCACGAACTTGTTAGCTCTCCTCAATCTGGCTACTAACTTCATTGTTCCACCAAAACTGCTTTCTCTGAAGTTACTAATGATTTTTAAATTGCGAAATCTAATGACCTTTTCTCAAACCTTATCCTCTTTACCCCTGTGATGCCTCTGACATTGCCAATCCTTCTCTTCTCCTTGATATCTCTTTTCTCCAGATTTTAGTGACACTATTCTCAAAGTCAGTCAATAAGTATTTATTAAGTGGCTATTTATTATATGCCAGGCATTGTATTAAGTACTGGGGATACAGAGAAAGGCAAAAGATAGTCCCTGTACTCAAGGGGCTCACAGTTAAATTGGGAAGGGGGACAATACATAAAAAGAAGCTTAAAGGTGGGGAAGAAGTAGGTGACATGGGTAGGGGCATAATAAAGTCATGCAATCTACACTGGAAATGATCTGATTTCAGAATGATGAGTCTGCCTATTTTCCCAAATGCCTGCCAACGCCCTACCCCAAACTTTGACATTTTACATCTTTATCAATTTTCAAGATGTGAGATGAAACTGTTTTGATTTACATTTCTCTTATTATTAATGATTTAGAGCATTCTTTCATATGGTTGTTAAAAGTTTGCAATTCTTTTGAGAATTATTTGTTTCTATTCTCTGACTGCATGTATACTGACTTGAGGAATAGTTTTTGTTGACTCTCTTTTTACACATACTTCAAAAGTATTAGTCCAATTTTAAGCTTTAATACCTTAAAATTCTACCAAGAGTTTTGGAATACCATGCATATATGTATCTGTTAATTGTTGGATATCTTGGACATGAATCCCTTAGTAGAGCTATCCAATACTTCTTTTTTTTCCTCCTCATTTGACCATTTCCCTCCTTATCTTAAGTGCATTAATTTTGTTTGTGCAGAAGTAGGTAACATCACCTACCCATAATTTTAAAAAGCATATCGATCTGGCATATGGTATAAGGTAGTAGTATGAAGCTAATTTCTTTCAAGTTTACAGTTTTTTTAATGAAGTTGGAACTCTTGTTTCAAGTTTTCTGTTTTAGTGAATTCCAACTGTTGGGGAATTCCATTGTTTTTTGTTCCTTGTCTATTCTGTTCCATTGAGCTAACTCTATTTTTTAGTCTTTTACTATTTAAATGAATACATGCTACAATTTAAGGACTTTTTCTTGCATCTATTAATGAGATTTTTATTTTTTGCTAATAACATGATTTGTTTATAATTTTCCTAATGTTGATCCATCCCTGTATTCTTGGTATATAAATCCAATCTTGTCCCAATAAATAATTTTTTGAATATATTGTTAATTTGCTGATATTTGACTAAATATTTTTCTGAGTCATAGCAATTACTGATGCTGGTCTGCAGTGTCCATTCTCCACTTTATGTCACTAGTTTTGTACCAGATTTATCTCATGGGACTAGTTTGGTAAAGTATGTTCTTTAATTTTGTGAATACTTTATGTAGCAGAGGGATGAACTATTCTTTAAATGATTAATGCAATCTAATTATAAATTGCTTTAAATGTGTTTTTTTGTTTTGTTTGGGAAATCATTTGTGGCTTCCTTAATTTCTATTTCTGAAATTGAGTTGTTTGGATTATCTACTGCTTGTGTTGTTAATACTGAGCTTTTATATTTTTATAAACGCACATTTCTTTTATAAAGATTCAGTTTTGTTGGCATATATCTGGGCATAATATTTTCTAATTATTTTCTTTAAGGATTATATATTTAGAGTTATAAGATTTGATATATCATCTGTTTTTGGATTCGTCATTCAGATTAGCTAATTATAGGCCTCTTAATGGCTTTTTTTTTGGGGGGGGTGGGAGTGCTGAATTTTATTTATCTCAAAAGCTTTTTTGTTTTTAAATTTCTACATGTCTGATTTTTTTTAAAGGTTTTATTTTACTATTAAAAGTGTTTCAGTGGACAGAGCACCAGCCCTGAAGTTAGGACAACCTGAATTCAAATCTGGTTTCAGACACTTAATACATCCTAGCTGTATGTATGACACTGGACAAGTCACTTAACCCTAATTGCCTCAGGAAAAAAAAAAAAAAGTTTTACTGATATTTTTGTTTTTGCATCATAATGATTTCTAAATGTACTCTCTGGAAATTATCTCGTATAGATCCAACCCAAAAGAGCACAAAGCAGCTAAGCAAAACCCACCAACATCAAGATTTTATGTGGCGGTGTTGATGAGACATTATGCTCTGGTAGTCCCTGGGCTCCCTAATGAGAAGCAGGAAATATGTTCACTTCCTGATTTGAATGTCATCCTTGGCCTTCCAATTCCAAGTTAGTTCTCACTGTTGACTCTGTGGGTAGATGCTGCTATTCTGATTCAGCTTTTTTCACTCAACACCACCTCCCATCTTCCTATGTTTTTCTCAGTTCCTCATATTTGACATTTCTAATGCATGATACTGCTTTCTATATGTTCACACATCACAATTTGTTCAACTATTCTCCCACTTTGTTTTCAGTTCTCTGCTTCCACAAAAGTCCTGCTACAACTGTTTTGATATGTATTGGACCTTTCTTCCCAAGTGTTTTACCTTCTTGGGAGATATGCCTCATAATCAGAAGGTCTGGGTTTGGAAAGTTTGCTCACTTTTACTGTGTGATGCCAAAATGACATTCAGAACAGCAGGACCAGTCCACAGCTCCCTTAGACATGTGTCACTGCACAAGTTTTCCTAAGGCTTAACAATGACTGTCCAATTTTCTTCATCTTTGTCAATGTGCAAGATCCAAAATAAAACCTCAGAGTTGTTTTAATGTGACTTTTTTTTTTAAAGTGATTTGCAATTTTTATTAAGACAGTTATTCTATTTCTGTTCCCTGTATTCATCCTATGCATGATAGACTGGGAAAGATACATTTAATATTTCTGTCTTTCTGGCATGTTTGTGACTTAACACAGTTAACTTTTATAAACATGCTATGCTTTCAAAAATATTCTTCTTAAGATGTCTAATAAACAATTGCCAAAGGTAAACTGAAGCTAATTTTTCTAACGTTTTGTTTGGAAACTTATGTTTGTATATTTTTGGTTACTTTTAGCTTTGTTTAAGAAAGACAATACTGACATCTCTGACAATTACTCGTATACTGTTAATTCAATCAATTTAGACCTTTTAGGTCCTTAAATGCTATATCTATCAATTTTTAAATAATTAAAATCAATACAATTCCATTATCTATCAGCTTTGGTACTCACACCTTACCGAAGCCTCTCTGAACTCCAACCCCTCCTTCTCTTCTGTTACCTTTTGTGAGTTGTCTTCCTCCACTAGATGAGAAGCTCTTCAAGGGTAGAGTCTTCTTGTTTTGGGTTTGTTTCTGTTTTTTAACTTTATTCTCAGACTTTAGCTGAGTGCCTTAATAAACCTTAATAAAGGTTGAGTAACTGCACCCACCCTGCTTGTTCTACAACCATATCTTACTTTATATTTGTTGCTGCCTTCTCTAAGAATCAAAGTTGCTATTTTAGCTTTTTAAGAGTCTAAAACACAACAAATTCTCCTCCAGCCCCTCATTTTAGTTGTTCAAATCATGCTGTTTTAAGTGTTTCCTGCAAACCACAAATAGATGTGTTCATTTCATTCATGTTGATAGTTATAATGGTTTAGTTCATTTTGTCCTCTGTCAAATCCTGTTTAAAATATTTCCTCTTCTTCCCCTTTGCTGGAGGTCTCCCAAACTCAACCCTTCCTCTCCTCCCCAAGTTCAGTCCCCTGCTTATTTCATTGTTTCTAAACATCATCTGTGGAGTCCATCAATTTGTACTTTGCCTCCTGGTTCCAATACTTATTTGACGAATTCTTGAAATATAGTGTTCAACTGATTTTTTTTCCCCTATGATCTTGTGGAAAGCCTGACTATTCTTAGATTATGTCCCCATTCCTTATTTTCTAGGTCAGTTATTTTTGATATCTCACTTTTTTTTTTTTAATCTTTGCTCTAATAGTACTTATTGTATAACAGAATTTTTTAGTTCTGTTTGCTCCATTCCTTCTCCACCCACAGATCTCACTCCTAGGTTAAAGGATCCTATTTCTGCACTCTAATCTACACCATCTGATTACTCCTTTCGCCCACTTTCAGAATCTTTGTAGTCATCATCTGTTCTTTTCTGGAATTACTGAAGAATTATTGTCTTCTGCAGTTTTATACTGATCACATACTCTTGCTCCATACTCATCCATCTCTTCATTTCACTAGTTTCCCTTTGATCATTTCAAGGCTCTGACTTCCCTCCCTTCATTTTCCTGTGATGGCTGAACTCCTGAGCCCCTGAACAGAGGTGAAGGACTTTGATGTAATTACTGCTAAGAGCCTGCTAAAGAATGAAGGCCTGAGATGTAGGTTTGCCCCAACCTGCAGCTGGGCTGGTTTCAAGCTGCCCTTGACTCAGCAGTCACTGCAATCACTGCAATCACTACCCTGACAGAGGATGAGATGAAGAATGCCAGAGGGGGCAAGGTGGGTAGCTGATGACTATAATAGACAGAGAGGGCTTGGAAGGGCCTTTGATGATGTTCTGTCCCACCTACAGTCAGTTGTAGGATCTCAGACTCAGAAGTCACCACAATCAGGCCCCTGGGGAGAGCGAAGAGACCCTCCAACTGTGATGGACTCTGGGATGATCACTGAGCTCTTCAGAAAACTCCCTCCTCTTTGGAGCTGTTTCCCCTTCATGTTTTCATTGATCTTGGGCTAACTTACCCTGGAAATTCTTAGTCCATGAAATCTCTACATCCCTTCCTCTAAACTTCTGAAATCTGCTCTCCCCAAATTTAGAGTGTACATTAAGGTAATATGTTTCTTCTTCTCTAGCACAAACTCTAGGAGGGATCACTCCCTCCCAAGGATCCCCATTACTTTCCCAACAGCAATCCATTTTTCCCTCTTAGAGGGAATCAGATCCAGAACAGAGATTTCAAGTGTTGATTTCTCGTCTTGAGCAAGGATCATTAAGGCAAGTCAAGAAGTCGATAGCTGCTTTGCTGGAGGCACAGACTTCCAGCAGAGGTCTGGATGACTGAAATTTCCCATTATGAGACTATCACACCACATGCTAGGCTTGTGTTGTTTCCCAAATCCTCCTACTTCCTCTTTCTGTTGCCCAAATACTCTCCATCACTCCCTGCTCTGGTTCCTTCCTGGGATTCCTTACCAACAGCACAGCCACCATGCTCTTCCACTCCCTATCTTGTTTTTTTTTGAAGGAAGTACATTCACCATCCCCTATTCTAGCCATGGGATTCATCCCTCAAACCCAGGTGGTTCTAGGACAAATGGGCCTCCTTGTGTTAGGACCTCAGGTTCCTCTTGTTTATTGCCTAAAGCGAGGCATCAGAGCAAAGCCACAGGAGTCGACCAAGTTTGACTAATTCCTTCCTTGGCTTTTGGTTCTTGTGAAGTTCTGGGCATCTCTTATGGCTGCCTCCCAGGCTTGGGGCACATTCCTTCTTCACCTCCACCTCTCAGAATCTCTCTTTTTCTTCCAAACTCAGCTCAAGAGCCTTTTTTTTTTTTGGTATGAATCTTTTTCTAGTCCCTTGACTTGATTCCCCTCAAATGCTAGTGGCCCCTTGATAAATCACTTTGTACATACTTACATGTGTAGAGAGGCAGCTGGTGGCACAGGGGGCCGAGTGCTGGGCCTGGAGTCGGGAAGACGGAGCTCGGATCCCACCTCAGGCACTCACTAGCTGTGTGACCCTGGGCAAGTCACTTCACCTCTGTCTGCCTCAGTTTCCTCTTCTGTAAAATGGGGATAATAATAGCACCTCTTTCCCAGGGTTGTTATGAGGATCAAAGGAGATAATATTCACAAAATGTTTAGCATAATACCATATAACTACTAGTTATTATTACTGTTGTTGTCATACAAGCCTCCCAATACGATGTAGGCTCCTTAGGACAGGATGGGGCAGTACCCCAGGGTCTGGCCCATGCCTATGGACACATGACTGCTTCAACTTTCAGGCTGACAGTATTCCTAAGCAGAGAGTCATCAAATAACAGTGCTTTTTTCTTCACTCTCCCCATCCCCCCACTTTAAAATTATATAATTTAATTTGTTTTTTAAATCAGTATTTTCTTTCCATTCCTCTATTACCCCATAAAAAAGAGAAACAATACATTTTTAATGAATATAGTCAAGTAAAGCAAATTCCTATATTATCCAAGTCCAAAATTTCCTTATGCAAACTGAATCTATAACCTCTTTGTTAAGAGCTGGGCAACTCTTATTCATTATCAGTCCTCTGAAATCATGGTTGATCACTGCATTGATCACAGTTCAACTCTTTCAAAGTTGTTTATTTTTATAGTGTTGATGTCAATGCATAAATTATTCTCTCGGTTCTGCTGACTTCTCTTTGCATCAATTCAGACAAATCTTCCCAGGTTTCCTTGAAACTCTCCATTTCAAAACTCTTTATAGCACAATAACATTCTATTACATTCATATACCATAACTTGTTCAGCTATTCCCCAACTGATGGATACCTCCTTAGTCTCCAATTCTTTGCTATCATGAGAGGAGCTATTAATATTTTTAAACAGGTTGATGTTTTCTTGCTTTCTTTAACCTTTTTAGGGGATAGTCCAGCAGTAGTATCACTAGTAAAAGTTTGGTGACTTTGGGAGTAAATTTCCAATTTTCTTAGAAAATGGCTGAAGTAATCCATTGTTCTACAGTGTATGCACAGGTTGGTTTTCTTGCAGCCATTTCAACAAATGTCATTTTCACCTACCTGATAGGAGAACTTTAGAGTTGCTTTAATTTACATTTCCCTAATTATTAGTGATACAGAACATTTTTTTCATATGGTTGTTTATAGCATGATTTTATTTTTTTGAAAATTGCATGTTCGTATTCTTTGAATGACAACAAGACTTTTTCCTATAAAGATTTCCCCACAATTAACTGTTTACTTTTAATTTTAGTATTGGTTTTGTTTGCACAAATGCTTTTAAATTTTACATAATCAAAATTATTTGCTCTATCCTCTGTGATCCTCTCTATTCTTTGGTCATGAAAATTCTTTGCATAATAACCATTTGGTATTTATCTTGGCATATGGTGTGAAATGTTCTAAATCTAATTTCTGCTAGAATCCTTTCCAGTTTTCCAAGCATTTTTTAAAAAGCCAAATAGTAACTAGGGTCTTTGGGCTTAATGAACTAATGGTTTTTATGCTATAGTTTGAGACTTTGTCCTGTGAGTCTCCTTCCTTTCCCTTTTTTCCCCCCATCATCTCCTTTAAGATTTCTTAATCTTTTATTTCTAAAGATGAATTCCATTATTTTCTCTTGCCCTATACAATAATCCTTTGGTAGTATGTTTGGTATGTCCCAGAATAAGTCAAATTAAGCAATACTGTCCATATTATATTGCTTCAGCCTTAAACAATCGACATTTCTCCAATCATATAGATTTCCATAGTGTACTTTATAGTTGCAGTCATATTGTTCCTATGTGTATCCCAGTAGATAGACTTCCAATACTTTATGCATTTTGTGGTTAAATGGAATTTCTTTACCTATTTCTTCTTGCTGGGTTTTGTTGATATCATTGTCAAAATTATTATTACCCATCTTATTGCCTAGAAAAAACAATACTTTTGTTTCCTCTTTATAATGTCACCCTCTAGTCTTTCTCGATGATCTTTCGTATACCTAACAGAAATCAACTTCAGTCATTTCCTGAGAGATCGGGAAGTCTAAACAGTGTGGTGGAGAGTGGAGAAGAGTGCTAGGTTTGGATTCAGGAAGTCCTGAATTCAAGTCTTGCCTCAGATATTTATTTGCTGTGTGACCCTCTGCAAGTCTTATTTAACCTCTTTTATCTGAATTTCCTCATCTGCAAAATGAGGATGATAACAGCACTCACTTCCCAGAGCTGCTGTTAGGATCAAATGAGATAATATTTGTAAAGGCTTAGCAGAATGTCTGGCATATAGTAGGAATATATAAATACTTATTCTCTTCCCTTCCACTATATAAAAGCTCAGGCCCTTCTTGATCTGAAGGTACAAGCCTATAATCTAATTTAAAATCTAGTGTCCTTTTTTCTATACCTTGCTGCTTCCATTTAAAAAAATAATTTTTCTTTTGTTTTTACATTAATTTCATTCTTGAATATATCCCTCCCTTCCTCCCCTTCAGGAAACCATCCCTTGTAATAAAGAAAAAAAGCAGTTCAGCAAAATTAACCACATTATCAACCAAGTCTGACATGTGCAGTGTTCTACCTTCTCACCAAAAAAAGGAGAGGACATAGTTTTGCTTTTCTTTCTCTCTCTGGTGCAACTGATGCTAACATGTAATCTTATAACAACCAGGTTTGCTTTTTGTTACTATCTTTCTTTCTATGTACATCCTAGTTGTTACTATATATGCTATTTTCCTGGTTCTACTGATTTTATTTTATGTTAGATCAGTCTTTCCTTATTTCTCTGAATTCTTTAAATTCGCTTTTTTTTTTTTTGTTGTTTGTTTGTTTTTTAATGATGTAGTGATCTTCCTTCACATTCAAGTAACACAATTTGTTTAGCCATTCTCCTCCTGATAGGCGGTGATTTTATTTCCAATTCTTTGCTGCCCCAAAAAGTTGTCTCCATGGCTATGGGAGATATTCACAAGGGGAAGGTTCTCAAGACTCCTCTAGCAAGTGAAAAATGTTGAGAGGAAGGGAGAGTGAAAAAGAACAGTGGCCCTGACCAGCTTCAAGTCTCTGAAAAATGAATTCTCATTTCTTCATTGGCACACAATACTAGATTGCTACATAGCTTCTCTGCTATAGGTTCAAAGGAGGCCCATAAAACAGATGATCCAGCAAAATAGTCCCTCTCTTTCCCTTCCCTCTAAAAACTCCTTTACTCACTAGGAAAGAGGCAGCCTATGTGACCTGGGAAAACTTTCCTGGCTCCAAACATCTACAAATAAACTCTCAAACACTGAAACTATGCTTCTTGGATAAACCAGTTATGTTAATAAATGCCTGTGGTTAGTGCTCTGAAGTGTAAGGCTGAGGAGAGAGTCTAGTTTACCAAGGAGCCAGGGGTGATCAAAGTCCACCATGGACTGCTTTTCCCCCTGCTGAGAGTAGCTTTTGAGGTGGTTTTATGCCTAGAGTGTGCAGGACAACTCATTCCAGAGCCAAACCAAAAAGGAGAAGAAGAGAGTAATGTGAGGCAAAGTTGTTAGTAATTCGAGGTATCATTAAGAGATTTTTTCCCTAAGACCACATATTGACATCGAGAGATCAATCTCTTGCAAGTAATGAGGATCCAGGAAGTTTTCTCCTCTTAATTTCAGTGTTAAATACATCCAGGAAGAAGAGAGGAAGACAGGTTGCTCAGTAAACAGAGAAGCTTATCAAGAATACAGAAAAAGACCAATTTTCTAATCGCGGCTTTTAAGTAACCATCCCTGGAAAATGAAAAAAAAAAAAAACTTGGCAAGACTTAAAAGAAGTCAGGAAGCAGACAAGGATGAATATAAAACTAAAAAAAAAAAAAAAAAAATTTCCCCTAAGGCTTATAAAGGGAATTTCTCACAACTCTCCCATAAGGTAAATATATAGATGATCTTCAAAGGACAGGTACAAAATGCTCCCTCCACCTAAGCATATTCCAACTCTTTATGTCTTAAGCAGAAGTTTATTATGAACAGAAACGGTCAAGGGAGTTGCTGAGACACACAGAAGTGAGTGTGAACGTGCGTCCAATAAAATTCACAGCCTTGGAGACTCCCCTCTCCATTATCTTTGTCGACTTCAGAACCCTACAAAAGCAGCTGGCAGTCACAGAAAGGCAGCATGTGGGACTCAGAATGGTGAGGTGCTGTGATTCCAGGCTGACCATGAGAGAACCCAGTCCCGGACACAGACATCAGGTCAAACAAACCCTTCCCTCCTGGTAGCACCAACAGCATGGCACACATGTCCTGAGCCAGGCCTGCCTGCTCCCTCCTTTGCCAAAAGCCAGCTTCAAAATGGAGGTGGATCTCTGCCAAGCTCCAAACAAGCTCTGCAGTTTGGGAGGTTTTCCATCCCTGTCTCAGAATGAAGAAGAGACACTCTGAACGCCCCTTGAGTCAGAGCCCTCAGGCCTGGAAAATATCTGAGTCACTAGAAAGGACAAATGTGTGAAAAGACTTACAGCTGATCAAGTGAACCCGATCGGGCCTGCTAACCTCAAAGGCCCGATTACTAATTTGCCCAGAGACTGAGTTGTGGTGAGCACTCTGGTTTGACACCCCAGTGCTCCCTCCGAAAAGGCGGAGCAGCATTGCCCTGGGAAAACAGGGTTGCCCACAGAGTCCTTCCTCTCTGCATGACAAGCTCCCCAGGGTCTGCCCTGCTGAGAAAGCACAAAGGGGGCAAGCCTTACAACCAACCAGTCAACTTCTAGAGGCCACTGGGGAATCAAAGGGAAGGATACTAGGAGGAAGATGGTTTCCAAGGAGTGGATCTTATGGGCACAGAAGTGGGGATGGCATGTTTTTCAGCAACTACTGCCAAGAGAAACATGGGGGATAGAGTGGGGGTTGGAGGGTAGAGAGATGCTTTGGGAGAGGCATCATTAAATGGCTGGAAATAGAGAAAGCAACCCCATTGGACACTGTTAGGGTTTGGCTTTTCCGTGAGTACTACAAATGGGCACTGGGAGTTTGCAGGGTGCAATAAAATAACTTTTTTAGCTTCTTCTTCACTCTGATATTTCCTGTCCTAAGGCCCCTCCCACATTAACATTCTTTGTTCTAAGGGCCTTTCCAGTCTACCATCCTATGATCCATGACTATCAGTGACTGGGTAGCCAGGTCCTTTATTACCAAATTGCTTCAGTGCACATTCATAAAAGGGCATGCTATCATCTCCAGCATTAAAAAAAAAAAAAAAAAAAAAAACTATGTTTAAACAAACAGATGAACATCAGTTTAAAAATATGCTCCTGAGCAATCTCATGACCACCCTTGGCAGCTTTTCTTCCCTGCTGGTCCAATAAAAAGAGAAAGATGACCAATGACCCAATTTGGGCCTTGTACCCGAGAGTTAAATGATATCAAGCCTGCACAATTAAGAGTCAGAGGTGCTCATGAGCACAGAAATAAGACAAAGAGTTTCTAACGTGGGTGACATTATTCAAAGAAATCCCTCACCTTTAGTAGCAAGACAGAGATAGAATACAAGCTAAAATTGGCTTCATTTTTTCTCATGGGAATTTTTATAAGCAATATGTTCCCTAAATGCTAGAGAATATCTGCCAGATGTGACTACCTCCTCCAAGAAAGCCCTTTGAGCTCTGTGCTGCTCAACTAGATGAATTACTGTAACCTGGCAACCTCCTTTCTGCCCCTCGTCCCACTTCCAAATACCTATTTTAAGTGAGCTTTATTTGTATCACAAAGTTCCTTCTCCTGCTTGTTCTTCATGGAAAGGAATTGTACCGGGATTGGCACCTCACCAAAATCACAGAGTCTAGGCAGATTCCTGTCTTTTGGGAGTGTGTGGAGAAGTACAAACATGTCCAGGCCACATCCATGGCATGAGCAGCTCCCTTCCTCAAGTGTAGATAAAGGATTTCCCCAACCTAGCTAAAATCATAATGAGGATCATATCCAGAGCTTCTTTCTCACTAAGCATGACCTTGGACATGGCTCTGTTTGGGGCTGAAGAAGATATGAAAAGGAAAAAAAAGTCAAGGTCTCTGATATCAATGGCTAGTAGGGGAAACAAGACTGAAATAATTGTGTACTACAAGGTGAAATATAAGTAGATTTTTTTAAAAGAGGGGGAAATTGCTATAAGCAGTCAAAACAGTGAGACAGGCCTTTTCAAGAGATTCAAGGAGGAGCTCAGTAGAAGAGAACAGTAGAAATGTACAGATGATGAGGGAGAAGACTTTCCAAGAGAATGAGCAGCATAAAGAAAGAAGTTGCCCAAGAGGAGAAACAACTGCTTCAAAAGGTACTAAGTCTTCCATCCTTAGAGGTTTTTAAGCAAGGACTGTATGACCACCTGTTTCCACCAGCCCTAGAAAGGATGCCTGATTAAACCTGGGTTGCACTACATGGACATTCTGGCTATAATCTGGAACTCTTATGTCAAAACCTGCACTCTTTCCTAATACAAGAAGGGAATATTTTGTTACAGTAAAGCTGGTACTGTTTCAGACCACAGAACAGAATTAAACTGTATCACTACAAATCTAGGTCCATTTTTGGTTATTTTGTTTTTATATCATATTCATTTTTGAATATATAATTCCTCTCTCCTTCACTGTAGTAAGGGATCATTTTACATCTGTTACAAACCATCTCTTGTAAGAGAGATTATATAAAAGGGAGGGAGGGAAAGTTTAGCAAAAATGAACACAGTAAATATGTCTGCCAATAAATCCAATATTTCACACCCTTGTTCCCTCAACTCCGAAATCCCGAAGAAAGGGAGTTTCTGTTCAGTGGCACAGAGAAATATTTTTTTTTAGTTCTTCTATAGGAGCCAAATATGGTCATTTTAATGACACAGCATTCAGATTCACTTTACTGCTCAGTTTACATAATTGTAATCATTGGCTATCTATAGTTTCCTTCACATAAGTTCAGACAAGTCTTTCCATGTTTCTTTAATCTTAATATTTCTTATGATATACTAATATTCCATTATAACACTGTTTAGCCTTTTCTCAATTGGCAGGCATTAAACTTTGTTTCCAGTCTTTGCTATCACAGAAAGAGCTGCTGATAGACATCTTTTACCTCTTTATGGTCTATGCTAGCAGTGGGATCTGTGTCAAAGGAAATGGTTTTAGTAGTGACTTATTAAAAAAAAAAAAAAGCATAACTCCAAATAGCTTCCCGGAATAGGCAGACCAATTCACAGTTCTTCTGGTAACTCCTCCAACATGGACTCCACTTCCATGTTTGAGCATCTTTGCAATGGCTCTTGGTCTTCTGTATTTGTGTAATTCTCTTTTATAAATTAGATATCAGACCCAATGGAATGTGAGGATTACAAGGGATCTATGTCCATGGAGTCCAGCCCAGGAGCTCTAGGAACCCCTCCCTCTAATCCACCCAACAGTCCAGCTGCCATTCACCATTCAGCCAAGGCTCTCTTCTCCTCCTGACTCTGCCTTCTGGTTCAAACAAAACAAGGCTTATCCTTAGTCCTCCTGGTGTTTTCTCTTCTTCAGGCTCAGTGTGCTTCTTTAACTGGTCTTCCTAGAACAGGGATGCAAGTCTTTTCCTCAGCCTGGCTGCTTTCCTTGGAATTCTCTCGACTGATAAATGTTCCCTCTTGGTGCACATAACTGAAAACTACACTCCAGATGGGTACAAAAGCAGACTATTACTACAATAGGATTATTAGCTCCTTAATACCAGTGACTATATTCCTCTTAATGCAGTTCAAGATCACATTAACTTTTTTTAACCACCAGATCCTATTGTTGTCTTCCAATCAGCTTGTAGTCTACTCAGAGTCCCAGATCTTTTTCAAAACTACTACTTAAGCATGCCTCCCCCCACCTTCTACTTATGAAGTTTATTGTTTTGTGTCTAAATGCAAGACTTTACATTTATCCCTACTAAATTTATTTGTATTAGTTATAGCCAGCATCCTCTCAGATCCTCTGTCACTGGCTGTGTTAGCTACCTCTCCCAACTTTGTGTCATCTGCAGATTTGATATGCATGTCACCTATGCCTAATACTTTAATCAGTTACATGGATTAAAAGCAAAGAGCCAAGTACAAATTTCTACAGTATTTCCCTGGAGGTCTCATGCCATGCTGACAAGGCGGACACAGGGGGTACAGCACTGATCTTAGAGTCAGGGAGACTCTAATCCAGACTCAGATATTTCATAATTGTGGGATCTTGGGTAAATCATTTAACCTCTGGTTTGCCTCAGTTTCTTCAACTGTGAAATGAGAATAATAATAGCATTTACCTGAGTTGTTATGAAATCTAGTTAATAATTTGTTAATAAATGGCATATAGTAGGTACTATGTAAGTCCTAATGTTGTTGACATTGAATCCAAAACAATTACTCTTTGAGACAGGCTATCCAACTAGTTCATCTATTTGATTTTATTATCACCTAATCTATAGCTATTTATCTTCTCTATAAGAACAGTATGAGATACTTTATCAAATTATTTGCTAAAATCTAGATAAACTAGATAAGCTGCATTCCTCTCAGTGTCTAGTACACAATACTTACTAGGCACTCACCCCATTTTGTAGCTGCTGCTCTGCCTAGTTTCTGCTCCATGAAACAAAAGGCTCCTCCCAAGATGAGCTCAGCAGTTCTAAACTCACCATCAAGCTGCTAACTCAAGGCTTGATCGACACCATTTCCCTTAGCTTCTTCTTCCCTCTAAAAGGAGGGCTGGAGGGTGGAGTACCAAACTGCTCCCCAAACCTCCAGCCATAGAAACTGGATTTTTAGCTCATTCCTAAATGAATTTCAACTCCAAAAAACAAGATGCAGCGAATCCAGGTAACATCTAAGGTTCCCTGGACCCCCGTTTCCTGCCTCCTTTTGAGTGTTGTATTCCCCCATTAAATTGTAAACTCTTTGAGGGTAGAGGCTCTCTTTATCAATTGGATCCCTAGCCCTCAGCACAATATCTGGCATACAATAAGTGCTTAATAACTACTGATTGGAATGGATTAATAAATCCTCAGCCTGGCTGCTTTCCTTGGAATTCTCTCGACTGATAAATGTTCCCTCTTGGTGCACAGAACTGAAAACTACACTCCAGATGGGTACAAAAGCAGACTATTACTACAATAGGATTATTAGCTCCTTAATACCAGTGACTATATTCCTCTTAATGCAGTTCAAGATCACATTAACTTTTTTTAACCACCAGATCCTATTGTTGTCTTCCAATCAGCTTGTAGTCTACTCAGAGTCCCAGATCTTTTTCAAAACTACTACTTAAGCATGCCTCCCCCCACCTTCTACTTATGAAGTTTATTGTTTTGTGTCTAAATGCAAGACTTTACATTTATCCCTACTAAATTTATTTGTATTAGTTATAGCCAGCATCCTCTCAGATCCTCTGTCACTGGCTGTGTTAGCTACCTCTCCCAACTTTGTGTCATCTGCAGATTTGATCCCTTCCTGCTAAGTAATCCCAGCCAAAAAAAAATAAACAAATAAATAAGAGCTTGGTTGGTTCTTTGTAACACATAGTTTTCAGGGCAGAGAAGTGTACAATGGATAGAGTACCCGGTCTGGAATCAGGAAGACTCATCTCCAAATTCAAAACTAATCTCAGACACTATCTGTGTAACCCTGGGCAAGTCACTATTTGCTTCAAGTTGCTCATCTGTAAAATGAACTGGAGAAGGAAATAACAAATCATTTCAGTAACTTTGCCAAGAAAACCCCAAATGGAATCAGGAAGAATCAGATATGACTGAAAAAGATCTGAACAATAATTTACTTGCCTATCTAGAAGTTCACAATCTCTTTAATAATCAATTAAGAATTTTTTCCAGCAATATAAGTAAACTTTATTGGCCTGTAGTTTATTCTGTTCCATTTTTTTGAAAATTGAAACACCTGCCCTTCCTTCAATTTTCCATGACAGTGGCTCAGTTTTCCCATTGGCCAGTTCTTTCAGAAACTAAGAATATAGTTCATCTGGGCCAAGGGACTTGAACTCATGAAGGGCAACTAGCCTCCTTCTTATTATCTTCTTATTCCATTTATTAGTTCCTATAAAATGACTGATATGAAGATTCTCACTCCCCACCCCCCCTTTCAGGTTGACAACTTTCTTTAATCCTAGTTAAACTGATTTTTTTTTCCTGTTAAATTTCATTTAATATAAATTTAGTTCATCTTTTGAGATCTGTTTTTCTTTTAGTTTTCAATATTGATTTCCATTTTTCTTCCTCCCTCCATCCCCAATAAAAGAGATAAGCAGGAAACTACAACATGTACAATCATATTAAACATATTTCTATATTAGTCACATTGTGAAAAAAAAATCAAAACAAAAGGGAAAAACTTTGAGAAAAGAAAAAAAAAACAACAATAAAAATGAAAATAGTCTGCCCTGATCTGCATTTAAACTTCATAGTTCTTTGGATAGTGGATAACATTTTCCATCACCAGTCTTTAGGAATTGTCTTAGATCAGTGTTTTGCTGAGAAAAGATCAACTATCAAAGTTGATCATTGTGATTTCTTCTGGTCTTTGGTTAAGGATTCCCTACTTAGTCAAAACTATGAAAGATAATGTTTTCCATTTTAAAAAAGAAATAACATCTTACATTTGAGTCAAGAAGTCCATATGACACTTATTGTCATGTGTTCTAAGATAAGCCTTCCAATTTCCTGTTGGGTCCCATTTTGAACAATGTTATGAATTCAAGGCAAAAATATGATGGCTCAACAGGAAGACTCCAGAAGAGAAACTTGCACATAGAAAGTTACTAAAACTTAGGAAGCCAATAAAGTCAAAAGAGCTACATGTAAAGCTTCTTCCCCCTACCCCCTCCAAAAAAAAAAAAAAAAAAAAAAAAAAAAAAAAAAAAAAAAAAAAAAAAAAAAAAAAAAAAAAAGAAAAAAGTGAAGTGTACACAAGTCCAAACAGAATTCCTGGAAGAGCTCTAAAAAGGTCTTTAAAGATAAAATAAAAGAAAATGACACAAGAGAAATATGAAAAGAGAGTCAATATCTTGGTAATAGAGGCACACGCGTGCACATACATTGCAAAAAATAACATCTTGAAAATCAGAATTGTCTTGTGATGAAGAGAGCCATCTACACCCAGAAAGAGGGCTGTGAGAACGGAGTGTAATTCACAACATAACATTTTCATTCTTTGTTGTTGTTTGCTTGCATTTTATTTTCTTTCTCATTTTTTTTTCCTGTTTTATTTGATTTTTTCTTGTGCAACAAGATACACACTCAGTTGGGAATAAAAAGCTATTTCATGCTACAAGGAAGTAAAAGGAAGGGAAAGAGATAAAAAAAAGGGAGAAGGGGAGTTGGTAGTTGGAAGGGAGGGTTCCGGGAAGTAGTGGTCAGAAACAAAACATACTTCGGAGAAAAGGATAAACAAGGAAATAAGGAAGGAAATGTAAAGTTATTAAGCATAACTATGAATGTGAATGGCATGAACTCACTAATAAAAGGAAGCAGATTAAAAACCAGAATCCAACAATATGTTGTTTACAAGAAACACATTTAAAACAGAGAGATACAGTAAAAATATGGGATCGTAGCAGAATATATTATGTTTTAGCAGAAGTTAAAAAAAAAAAAGGGAGTAGCTATCATGATCTCAAACAAATCAAAAGCAAAAACAAAATTTAATTAAAAGAGAAAATTGGGAAACTACAATATGCTGAAAAAGTACCATAAACAATGAAGTATATCAATACCAACATACATGCACCATATGGTATAGCATCCAAATTCTTAAAAGGAAAATTAAAAGAGTCACAGGAGGAAATAGACAATAAAACTAGTAGGAGTTCTCAACTTTCTCCTCTCAGAAATACAGAAATCTAACAAAACAAAAAATTAACAAGAAAAAAGTTAGAGATAAAGTTAAATATATGGAGAAAACTGAATGGTAATAAAGAGGAATATACCATTTTTTCAATTGTACATGGCACCTTCACACTATATAGCATAAAAACTCACAAAGAAATACAGAATCATAAATATGAAATGCATACTTTTTGGATCATAAAGCAATAAAAATTATATTCAATAAAGGCCCTTGGAAAAAGATTAAAAATTAATTAGAAATTAATAAACATGAAAACAACCAATAACTTCATGAAAGGGAATAAGAAGCAGACAACATGCCAAAATTTATGGTATACAGTCAAAGCAACAGTTAGGGAGAAAATTATGTCATCAATTATTACATCAATAAAAAAGAAAAAGCAACTCAATGAGAGGGGCATACAAGCAAAAAAAAAAAAACTAGAAAAAGAACAAATTAAAAATCTCCAATTAAACATCAAATTCAAAATCCTTAAACTCAAAGGTGAGATCAGTAAAATTAAAAGTAAAAAAACCATTATCAGTTACCAAAAATGAAAAGGGTAAATTTACCACCAATGAAATCATCTTCAATTAAAGCAATTATTAGAAGCAAATTTTGTCCAATTTTATGCCACTAAATCTAACAATTTAAGTAAAATGGATCAGTATTTACAAAAACATAACCCTAGCTTTAAAAAAGAAATTGAACAAGCCATAAATGAGCTTCTGAAGAAAAAAATCACCAGGATCAGATGTGAATTCTACCAAACATTTAAAGAACAATTAATTCCTATACTATTGTGTGGGACTGGTTGAGTGCAAGACCCCCTTCCTAATCCAATTAACTAATTAGGTTACAAAGAGAAAACATTAATTTAATCCCTACAGGGAGAGGCCCAGACACAAACCTGGGAGCCATCACAAACCCTGCCATGTGCTTCTAGAACCTGACCTGCTTCTGGCTTGTCCAGGGTTTAAAAGCAAAAGACTCAGCCTTTTCATGGATAGACTAACAGGATGTAACCATCTTTGACCAATGATCACCAATGCTGGCTGCCTCCCACAGGTCAAGTCACTTCCTGCAACTTCCTGTACCTGAGGTTCAAAGTCCATTCCTCTAGAGAGTAAATGACCTCCCCAAGGTCTTATTCTGGGAACATGTGACTCAATACTGAGAAGTATTCTTCATCCAATCAGTCCCATTCACTATATAAATTATTTAGAAAAATAGGCAAATGAATCCTACCAAATTCCTTTTATGATACAAATATGGTGTTGGTATCTAAACTAGGAAGAACAAAATCAAAGAAAATAATTTCTTTAAAGAATATTGATGAAGAAATTTTAAATAAAATGCTAGCAAGGAGATTATAGCAATATATCACAAAGATTATACACTATGACCAGATGGGATTTAAACCTGGAGTGCAGGAATGTTTCAATATTACAAAAACTTATCAGCATAACTGAAGGTATCAACAACAAAAAAAAAAAAACCAACAAAAATTATATGATTATCCCAATAATTGTATAAAAAACTTCACAAAATATAACACACATTCCTACTAAAAACGCTAGAAAGCATAGGAATAAATGAAATTTTCCTTAAAAGGACAGATAATATCTACCTAAAATAATCAGCAAGCATTATCTGTAATGCAAACAAGCTAAAAGCTTTCCCAATAAGATCAGGGCTGAAGCAGAAATGTCCATTATCATCAATATTATATTATTATCATATTCAATATTGTTTCAGAAATGCTACCGA
The DNA here is from genome assembly GCF_902635505.1 of Sarcophilus harrisii. Lineage (NCBI taxonomy): Eukaryota > Metazoa > Chordata > Mammalia > Dasyuromorphia > Dasyuridae > Sarcophilus > Sarcophilus harrisii. The sequence goes on along the minus strand of NC_045428.1, from coordinate 567,894,511 downwards.
TAGCAATAAGGGAAGAAAAAGAAATTAGAATACACAAAACTACTACTCTTTTCCAGATGGTATGATGGGTATACAAAAAGAATCCTAGAGAATCAACTAAAAAACTAGCTAGAATAATTTGTAGGCTATAAAATAAATTCACATAAATCATCCGCATTCATATATATTACCAACAAATTCCAGTAGTGTGTGATAGAGAAATTCTATCGAAAATAACTGCAGACAATATAAAATACATGGGAGTTTATTTACCAAGACAAGTTATTATATATAACAAGACTAGTTATTATAACACTAGGAACAAAACACTTCACACAAACTAAGTCAGATCTAAAGAAATATTAGTTGCTCATGGATAGGCTGAGCCAATACAAATAAAATGACAATTCTATCTAAATCAATTTACTTATTCAGTATTATAGCAATCAAACTACCAAAAAAATTTATAAAGCTAGAAAACATAATAACAAAATTCATTGGGAAAAACAAATGATCAAGAATATCAAGGGAAACAATGAAAAAAATGTGATGGATGTGATCTAGTAGTATCTCAAACTGTATTACAAAGTAGTAATCATCAAAACAATGTGATTAAGAAAAAGAATTTTATGTCAATGGAAGAGATTAGGTACACAAAACATCCTAGTTAATGACCATAGTAATCTAGTATTTGATAAATCCAAAGATCCAAACTCTTGGGACAAAAGCCTATATATATATATATATATATATATATATATATATATTTTTTTTTTTTTTTTTTGCTAAGGCAATTGGGGTTAAGTGACTTGCCTAGGATCACACAGCTAGGAAGTGTTATGTGTCTGAGGCCAGATTTGAACTGGGTCCTCCTGACTTCAGGGCTAGTGCTCTATGCACTGAGCCACCTTGCTGCCTTAGAGCCTACTTTCTGATAAAAACTGCCAGGAAAACTGGAAAGCAATTTGGCAGAAACTAGGTATAGCCCAATATCTCATACCAAGGCATACCAAAATAAAATAAAATCAGATATCCCTTTTAAAAATAAAGGACTATTTTATAAGCAAATCAGGGAAGGATAGGCAATTTTGCTTGTTAGATCTCTGGATAAGTAAGAATTTACGAGATAGAAAGCATAATAGAATGTAAAATAGATCATTTTGATTACATTAAATTAAAAAGGTTTTGAATAAAAAACCTCCAATGCAGCCAAGAATAGAAGGAAAGCAGAAAACAGAGAGGAAAGGAAAATTTTACACTAAGTTTCTCAGATAAAGGCCTCATTTCTTAAATATATAGTGAACCAAGTCAAATCTGTAGGAATACAAATAATTTCTCAATTGACAAATGGTCAAAGGATATGAAGAGACAGTTTTCAGAAGAAGAAATTAAAACCATTTCTAGGCATCTGAAAAAATTATTCTAAATCACTATTGATTAGAGAAATGAAAATTAAAATAATTCTGAAGTTCTACTTCACACCTATCAGATTAATATGATAGAAAAGGAAAATGTGGGACACTAATACACTGTTGGTGGAATTGTAAAGTGATCTAACCCATTCTGGAAAGCAATTTTGAACTAAGCTTGATGAGCTATAAAACTGTGTATATCTTTTTTTTTTTTTTGCTGAGGCAATTGAGGTTAAGTGACTTGCCCAGGGTCACACAGCCAACTGTCCATATCTTTTGACCCCAATAATACCACTACTAGGTCTCTGTCCCAAAAAGACTTAAAATGAAAAAAAGAAAACAAACAAATAAACAAAAACACCAGGAGGCAGCTATGTAGAATTGTGGATAGAACACAGGCCCTGGAGTCAGTAGGACCTGAGTTTAAATGTGGCCTCAAAACACTTGACATTTACTAGTTGTGTGACTCTGGACAATTCACTTAACCCTCATTGCCACCCCCTCCCCTCCTCCAAAAAAAAAAAAAACTCACAAAAAAACAGACTAAAAAGAAAAAAGCTCTTTTTGTGGTAGCAAAGAATTGGAAATTAAGGAAATGCCTATCAATTGGGGAATGGCTGGGTATATGATTGTGACAGAATATTACTGAGGTATAAGAAATGATAAGCAGGATGGTTTCAAAAATATCTGGAAGATTTATATGAACTGACACAAAATTAAATGAGCAAAACAGCTATTCTCAGTAATACTTTAAGACAATTCTGAAGAATTTAAAATAAAAAATGCTATCCGCCTCCAAAGAAAGAACTGATGGAGCCTGAATACAGATCAATTTTTTTAAAAACCTTTTTCTTTTCTTTCTTTTTTTTTCTCCTGTTTTCTTATTTTTGCACAACTGCACATGTATATTTTATAACTGCTTGTTTTCTCCAGAAAGAGGGCAAGGAAGGAGGAGGAAATAGAATTTGGAACTCAACAAATTTTAAAAGAAGAATGTTAAAAATTACTTCTACATATCATTGAGGAAAAAAATTTTTAAAGGAAATAGACAGCCAAGATGTAGACTTATTCTGTAAGATTATACTTAGCTTTTTACAATAAAAAGGATTTTTTTGGTAGAGGAGAGTAATAGAAAAGAAGCTTGTAAAACACATTTAAAAAAAAAAAAGTATTAATGAATCATTCTGAAAAAGCCAAACAGAAACTCTGAAAGGGCATAGATAAGCTTGGTCACCTAACTATGTTAAGTCTAAAGTATACAAAAAGAAAAAGAAATTTAAATCTTCCTTCCTTCCTTTCTTTCTTTTTGATAGAAAAATGCTTGTATCTATTGATGTTTGTCAAATTCACAATAATCATCATTTTGGAAGATTAAATCAACTCTGACACACCTCTTTTGCACCCCTTACCCTTGAGGCCCTCCTCACCCTCTGATTGGAGAAGATAGAGGGAAGGCACTGGAGAACTCCTCCCAGAACTTTCTAAAATGGAGAAAACCTAGGGCATTCAGCTCATCATTTCCCACTATCTGGCTGATCTCATGGACTTCATGATCTCCATAAACTAAATTTCTTTGCAAGATGAAGTCAATCCCATAATACACAGCTCTTCACATCATTGGGAAATGATTCCAGGCTCCAAGGTTTCATCATACCCAGGAGCTAGGGATCCTTCTCTCCCGGCTCTTTCTCAGCTCCTTTTTTATGTGTAATCTTCCCTCTCTCATGAGATTGTGAGCAGAGATTGTTTTATCCTTTCTTAGTATCTTCAGTTTTATCCTTTTTCTAGTATCATTATTTCCCAAGCACAGGGCTTGGGAAAATAGTAGGCACTCAAAACAGGTTTAGCAAGTGATTAGTAAAAAGGAAAATTAAAGCAAAAATAGTCTTGTCTTATATAAAACCAAAATCTATTTTCTTCAGTTTGTAACCATTGGTCCTAGTTTTTCTCTCTTGGGCTAAGCAGAACAATTCTAATCCTGTCATGTGACCATTCAGCAGGCAGAAAGCCTTGAAGGAAAGCACATAGGGGTTGCTGTGAAAAAACATATTTCACATTCATTGTGGCTTAGAATTTCAATAAAATCGCAAATACCTTCTTTAAGAAAAAAGTTTCTCTAAAGGATTTTTAGCACTTTGGGCTCCAAATACTCTTAAAAAAAAAAAAACAAAAAAACCACCAATACTAACAAGCATCACTAAGAATGTGACCTGCACATATACCCATCTAGAATTGCAAATTCTGTCTTCTTGTTATAAAAAAAAAAAAAGGATTGATGACAAATTAAAATGTATTACTCATTTATAATATCTCTGACATAAGACTCACCTCTATTTCATCCCCCTACAGATTCTTACTAATTTATGTATCTTAATTCAGTCAAGGAATAAATTGATTTGACAAAGCCAAGATGTTGTCATCATAACCAATGGTTCCATCCCTCCTATGTGGGAAAAGGAACCTGGAATAATTCAAAAGCCAGTAGAGGTAGAAAAAAACGAGGATGAAAGGAAGCTGGGACAAGACAAGAGCCAGAGAGAATGATTTCCTCTGTCAGGGAGGCACTTTATATTGAACAATTGCTCTATTAAGTGCTGATGGCTGTTCCCAGGTGAAAGCTAGAGTACCCACCCACAGCACTAAGTGGCTTCGCACTGTGCTTTTCCATTTTATAGATGGAATGACTACTTTCAGACATGAAATATTACCCAGATCATTAGCAAGCATTAAAAATGCAAGCAGGATTCTCAAAAATGACATGAGAAGGAGCCCATTAGGGGAAATGTCACCAGTTTGCCAGAGGAAAGAGATACTTTCCACAGACAATATTACTTGCCTACAAAAAATGGTTGCATCCAACTTTAAACTCTGAACATGACTACTCCATTTCCACTGGGTCCTTTTGGAAAAGAGGATGGAAAAGGTAAGCCAAATTACTTACTACCTGGTTTTCACTGGCTAGAGGATCTGCTTCACAAAAAGACAGGAGGTTGGGGAAGTAGATGGCACAGTGGATAGAACACTGGTGCTGAAGTCAGGAGGACCCGAGTTCAAATCTGACCTCAGACACTTAATATTTCCTAGCTATGTGACTCTCAGCAAGGCACAACCCCAACTGGCTCAGACAAAAGAAAAAAAAAAAGAAAAGAAATACAAGAGGTTACTGTGCAAAGTAGTATTAAAAATACCATGTTCTTGAACAGAAGTAACTGTGATGGAGACTGGTTCAGCCTTGCAAAAATGGATGTTTTTGCCAGCTCAAAACAAATTTGCAGCCAACCTATTCTCCCTGCAAGATGTGTAACAGGAATCAAATGAAACAAAACCAACCATCTTTATTGCCTGGCACTCATCCAAAATTGATGACAAAAGATGAATGGCAAAACTGGTTCAATTGTCTTAGGAGTCTTAGTACTGTTTGGAATCTAAAACTGTTACTTGATGTGAAGATCAACAAATCAGAGATCTTATTATTATTATGTTATGTATATTATAGTATAATAATATTATTAGATCTGAAAGGACTGTTGCAGGTCACCTTCTTATTTAAAGGGTTTATTTTATAACCCCAAGACATAGCACACATAGGCAGGTGTTTAATAAATATTTATTGATTGATCCAGTCTAGCCTTTCTTTAAAGGAAAAATAAAAAGATGAGGAAACAGAAACCTGGAGAGACTAAGTTATTTGCTCAAGATTATACAATGACTCTTTCTTAGGACTGGTGAGAATTGTTCACATGATTGTCTATCACCCTCTTGTACAAAGGCACGGTGGCCTCATGTCTGTGGAGTTAGATCTGGGCTCAAGAACAAACTCTGAAACACCCAGATTGAGACCCTGGGCCATCTTAACAAAAAAACCTTCCAAACAGATCTAGAAAATATATCACCCTGAAGTCTGATGGAAAAATACAAGGAAAAGAAAATCACCAAGACTCACAGGTTGGCACAGGGAAACAGGGAAATCTTTGGACACTAAGAATGAGGGTCTATTCAGGACTGTGCACAGAGCACTCCAATGCAAGGTAGAGGCTGGGCACCAGGGGAAAAGACACAGATTCATACTGGGGCAGGAACAGGGCCATCAGGAAGTTTTGTCACCCACTAACCAGTTCCAGGTCACAGAACCAGGCCCTGGGTGATGTGTGGAGAGAGGAACAAGAAGTAGCAATCCGGTGGCTCAGATCCCAGGAGCAGAACAGCATCTCAGTTCCAATGTCTAGGTTAGTCTGAAGCCTACAAAGGAATAACCAGGGCAAGAATGACAGACCAAAGGGGATTCTGTAGCTTTGTCAATTAGAACCAGCAGGATTTCCTACAGTCCTGCTGTAGTAATGTCTTGCTGCGCAGACCCAAAGCCAGGTAAGGAACTTGCAGAGCTCAGATCAGGGGGACAGTGATTGGACAACTTTCCAAGTATTGTCCAATCTTGTACAAAAGACAATTTACTAAGTATTAATCATTTACACATCCCCAGCCTGGGCTGTCCCCAAAACCCTACACACAAATTGTACAAGGAATTGGAAAGTTCTGAGCCAAAGTATTTCTGGCAGCATCTGTGCATGAGCCATTACCAATGCTGTGTCTTCAGAACCAAGGGTGCGGTGAAGTCAGGTGATGTAACACTGGCAAGTACTGCCAGATACACCTCAGATTCATTACATTTGATTTTGAATTAATTTTTGGTCATTGCATTCAGAAAACTTTTACTGTTGCCAAATCTTGGGAGACATCCACATTCAGTTACACTCCATATGGGTGATGATCCACAGTTTAGGAAGCTTTGGACTAAATGATGTCCCAGTTCTAAATCTCCCCTGAGTTTGAATCCTGGCCTTGTTACTTCTGGCCCGAGTGACTCTGAACAAAATGCTTATCCTCTCTGGACTTCTATGCTGGGTGTTATTTGTAGAATGATGTCTTTAAGGTCTCTTCTTTTTTAAAATCTTCCCTAGCATATAATAAATAATTAATAGAAGCTTGCCAAACTGTCACTTTTCACTGCATGAAGGTCTCCAAAGCACAGCTGTAAGTGGTTCCTAACAATAGCTAAATTATTTGAAGAACTAAACTGTACAGAGTTGGAAGAATCAGAGCACACAAAAATATAGGCCAGTAAACAGCTAATTGTAACTTAAAATTAAAGGCAGATACTAAGTATAGATTAATGAGTTGCAAATAAAGAGTATGTGTATTTGGGAAAATGGTTATGAGTTGAAGCAGATGGATATTATATAATGTAGGGCATTCTCTTTACAATGAATAAAACCTGGATTAAAAAACAACAACAAAACTTAATGATGGTGTAGAGCTGATTCTAGGCTTTCAGGAGCCATTCTCCTGGAGTACAATTCCACTAAATTGGAAAAGCATTTACCATAGGTCTAATGACCTGCCCAGGCCAGTTAAGTACCAATCTAACTAAGTCCATCTAGGCTATCTGCTAGGTGAATTTCTTCTCCTTCCAGCCACACTTCAGCAATTCTGAAAAACTAAACTTTCAGAAAAGTTTTGCAGTTAGTGAGAGTAGGATCCACACTCTAAAAATCACTGATGCTTGAAGTATTGAAATAACAGAAATAAAAAGGAGGTCACTCCTTAACACATTATATTTAGTGACACTCTCCTCCATAATGCTGTTTTAGAGATTCTGACTCATATATGGACAAGGACTAAGGGTGCTTGCTATCCAATAATGACTGCCACTACCTCTTCTAAGTTAGGAATTAAGTGAAAGATTTGCTAACCTAGATAAGATTTAACAAGCAAGAAAGGAAATCTAAAAACCCAAGGCCAAGCTTAGTTGTAAAGTTATAACAAAAACTCAGCTTTTCAATTATTTTCTTAAAAGCAGTTAGTCAACAAGATTTATGAAGCACCTACTATGTGCTGGGCACTGGGCTAAGCTTTAGGGAGACAAAGAAAGGCAAAAGACAGCCCCTACCCTCAAGGAATTCATAGTTTAATGGAACATCTCAAATGTTCATCAACTGGGAACTGGACAAAATAAACCTGAATACATGTTTGTAAGAAAATATTATTGTACCATAAGAAATAATAAGAAGAATTCAAAGAATCATAAGAAAAATTTATACAGATTCCTCAAAAAACTCTACACTACTCCTTGAGTTCACTTATTTTTCTAATTTTCTTCAAATCTGTCTTCATTATTCAATTGAGCCTGCTTTCTCCCAAGTTACCAATCATCTTTTATTGACCCATCTGAGGACCTTCTCTCAGTCCTCATTCTTCTTGGGCTTTTTGAATTGCTTGATAACTATTGACCACTCTCCTGGATTTTCATGGCACTACAACACTCTCTTTCTTGGTTCTCATCTGCCTGTCCCCTTCTCAGTTCTCTTTTGCTAGATTTTCATCCCTGTCAGGATTCTACTTCTAGAGGATGGATGGGCTGTCTATCATCAGCCCTTTTCTCTTTTTTTCATTACATCATCTTTCATGGTGCTTTCATAATATCCCACTGGTTGATTAAGAACACTATACAGATCAACCCCTAGATCTCTAGGGGTAGCCCCTAGATTTCTCTTCCAAGCTCCTCACTCATCATAACTTCCTAATGGAGATTTCAAACAGGATGCTCCACAGACATCTCAAACTAAACATATTAAAAACAGAGTTCACACAACTTTAAAATGTTTAGGAGCATCAATCAATGCAATGACCAATAACAATTCCAGCTAACTCATGAGGAAATATCTTGCCCACTTCTTGTCAGAGAAATGGTAAATTGAGAGTAATATCTGTTTTTTGCTGGGGACATGGCGATTACGGGAATTTGTTTTGCCTTTTGTTGTATCCCTAATGCTTAGCATGAAGCCTGGCACATGGTTGGTGCTTAATAAACTTTTGTTGACTTGGTTACTCTTGCATTACCTTCATTAAAAAAGTGAAAAGAGCTAAGTTTTAAAACATCTAGAAATAGGGGTGAATAAGTGGTATTATTCTGAAGTAAGTAAACCCTGCCTTAACAAAAGAACCTAATTAATTCTGGTATGTTCTCTGTGTACTTCTCATAGCACTGGCTTTGCTGCACTTTTGGGACGTGATTCAAATGGTTTTCAAGATTTAGAAAAGTGACCTCAAAAGCAATTTGCTGAAAAAAAAAAAATAATACCGCTGTATATGTTCTAATCAAGTAGCATTCCTGACTCTCCCTTAAAAAATGTCATTATTTAATGCTTTTTGTTTTTATACAAGTTGTTTCAGAAAATACCAACTTTCCTAACAAAACCGTCAAACACAATCTCTTTGAGTGAACTATCCAACAATGAATAAAGTTCATTCTGCCCCAATGAGAAAAAGTGAAGAGTCCAGAATGACTCTGAGATTTCTAGCTCAAGAATTTAGGAGGTGAAGAAAGTTTAGGGCATTATCATTCTCATCTTACAGATGAGCAAACCAAGATTAAGATAAATTAAGGAACTGGAATAAGGTCATGCAGCTGGAAGCACCAAAACTGGGATATGAAGGCCAGGTCTTACACTCTGTTATATCCTGACAGAAAACTACAGACTGAGTCTCTGGAAAACCAAATGGGAAAAACCATTTCAAGATTGACAGAAGTATTCACATTTTTAACTATAAGTAATTATGTCCGTGGATGGGAAATCAGCCAGAAACCTAATGGTTCTCTGTCCAATCTCACATGCTGAGGACATAGTCACAGCACTACACTCCCATTTTATATGTCCCTCCTCTCCAATTCCCCAGTTTTCCCAGATGAATGCTGAAAGTTAGTCAGCAAATAAGATGCAAAGTATTTGTTCATTTCCCAGATATCCCTCTTTTTCTACAGGCACACTGAACAGTCATTTCCTTCACTTTCTGTGACTTTTCATCAGCTTCAGTTCCCCCACTGATGGCACAATTCCTGCTGTACAACATTTTCACATGTTTTTGAAAGTGGCTTTCAGACTCTCTGGATAAAGGTTGATAACATCTAAAGGCAACCTGAGGACATCTGAAAAATCCCTGGACTAAGACTTGGGTTTGACTCTTAGCTTCATTACTTAATGGTTATATAATCTTAAGACAACAAGATAGTCAACCTCTTTGAGCGTCAATATTTTATCACTAACAGCATATTAACAAATAAGTTATTGTCCAAATTTGCAAAAACACTTAGTGGAGAAAAACTCCAGATATGATGCTGAGAGCTCACTTTTATGTAGGATTTTAAAATTCCAAATCAAATTTTTTACCAAAACCCTGAGGTAAGTGATATAAGTATAGGAATCCCATTTCATAGAAAAGAAACTAAGGGTCAGAGAGAGGAAAGAGCCCATCTGTAGTCACATGGTAATCATCAGAGCTAAGACCTGAACCTCGGTCCTCTGGGTTCCAGTTTGCCAGGCTCCTAATACAAAAGATGCCTCACTTCCTAATTCTTTTAATTCATAAAGGCAAAAGTAGCTGACAACAACATGCTGACAAACTGATACACCGAACAAAGAAGTTTCTGGGCAAAGGAAAGTTTGATGAAAAGCCTCTTTACTCTCTGAGATGACTCATTGATTTGAGCAAAATTAACATAACCTCACAGGCATTGTCAAGTCTATTTCCTTTATGGATTCTGGGGGAGAATTCTTTCCCATGTTATAAAACCCAGTATTGTTTTCATGTCTTAAATGACATAAAAATGTATATGCCTACTCCAGTATTCCTATTCCAGTGTCTAAGACTTCTTATCCAGCCCAAGTAAATTTCTTTGTGGCTACATCCATTACCACCATAGAGGAAAGACCCAAAACAAAACAACACTATGTATCCTCTCAAAGGATAACTTTTACTTGCTACAAGTTGGCATAAAAATTCACCAGAAATAGAGTAGACCTCTGTGGTTTTTGAGCTTGAGGTGAAAAGGGTGGGATGAAGAATGTGAGATTTGAAGATGCAATCAAAATATCCTTGGTAGATACTTTCAAATCTAACAAAGATACCCTGGAGCTCTGTAAAGATATTTCCAGATTAGGTTAAAGACATCAAATTATGGAATTATGGATCTGTCAGTGGGGCCCAGAGGAAATGTGCAGCCTTGCTGATAAGCTTCCACGTGGACTTGAGGGTACTTCCTCTGTGAAGCACTAAAATGCTTTTATGTTCTGGGATTAAAACAGGAAGACAGTCAGGAATCCTTATTTTTAAGGGGAAAGAAGGGATCAGTTGAGAACAGTTCCAAAAGTTCGGCTCTTCAGTTAAGAATGCTTTGAGGGTTGACCTCACAGAAGACACTGACCACACAATCCCCACCAAGCCTTTCCTTGCTACAACACAGGAAGAAGCTTCTGAATTCAAGAGATATCACTCATCTGATATTGGAGTATTTCTTAGATTCCTTAGAGAAGGAAAAGGAATGGGGGAAAGGGCCTAGAATTCTAAGAGGGAGATATCACAGAAACCAAGAATCCATTTTACAGATGAGAAATCTGACACTCAGAGGCCAGTAACTGGGTCACAATCACAGAACTACTAGGTGATACTGAGTATCACTAGGTCTCAAATACTATCTTTAAGATTCCCAGTATGGCTGCATAGTGCTCCTTCCACTACTACTAGTATATTTATATAGCATTTTAAGATTTACAAAACACTTTGTACCTGTTTTCTTATTAGATCCTGACAACCTACTCTGATCCTCATTTTACAAATGAGGAAATTGAAGTAAACAAGGTTTAAGTGACTTGTTCAGGGTCTCACCACCAATTAAGTATTGGAGGCTAGATTTGAACTCCAGTCTTGATTCTAAGCCCATCATTTTTTTTTTTTTTTTTTTTTTTGGTCTCAGCCTCTGTAATCTTTCCCCAACTTGCCTATGCAATCTAGCCCTGGAAGTGGGTTAAGAAAAGACCAAACCAAAAGATATGAACAGATAATTTTTAGATGAAGAAATTAAAATCATTTATAGTAATAGGAAAAAATGTTCTAAATCATTATTAATCAGAGAAGTGAAAATTCAGACAACTCTGAGATACCACTGAAAAAATAATGATGAATGTTGCAGGGGACGTGGAAAAAATAACACTGTTACATTGTTGGTGGAGTTGTGAAATGATCCATTCTGGAGAGCAATTTGGAACTATGCCCAAAGAGCTAATTATTAAACTGTTCATACCCTTTGATCCAGCAGTCTGCATCAAACTATTAGGTCTGTATCCCAAAGAGCTCATTAAAAAGGGAAAAGGGCTTACATGTGCAAAAATGTTTGTAGCAGCCCTTTTTCAGTAGCAAGGAAATGGAAATTGAATGAATGACCATCAGTTGGGGAATGGTTGAATAAGTCATGATATATGAATGTTATGGAATATTATTGTTCTATAAGAAATGATCAAGATTTCAGAGAGGCCTGAAGAGACTTATGTGAACTGAGGCTAAGTAAAGTTAGCAGAACCAAGAGAACATTGTACACAGCAATTACAAGATGATGTGATAATCAAGCCTGATGGGCTTAGTGCTTTTTTAACAGCAAGATGATTCGGTTTCAATGACCCTGTGATGGAGAGAGCCATCTCACTCAGAGAGAGGACTGTGGGAACTGAGTATGGATCACAACATAGTATTCTCACTTTTTTTGTTCTTGTTCGCTTGCTTTTTTTTCTTCTCATTTTTTTCTTTTTGATCTGATTTTATGTGTGTGTGTGTATGCAGTATAATTGTGGAAATATGTAGAGAGGAATTGTACATGTTAAATAATGTATATTTTGCACATACATATATTGGATTACTTGCCCTGTAGGGTAGGTGGGAGGAAGAAATGGGGAAAAAAATTTGGAACAAGGTTTTGCAAGGCTAAATATTAAAAATTATCTATACGTATGTTTGGAAAATAAAAAAACTTTAATTAAAAAAAGAAAGAAAAGACGAAGAAAAGAACCATGGGAGCTGTACTCTAATACCTAAAAGTTATCATCCAGAAAAGGAAGAAGGCCCAGACTGCCTGCTCCTGAAGGAAGAGCCAGAATTCACAAATGGGAATCAAAAGGAAGCAGACCTTGAGCTATTCCATGAAGTAATCTTCCAACAATTAGCACTCTCCATTCTTTCCCTTTTACACTAGAGTCGTAGAAAAACAGCTTATAAAATCCAAGAATGAAATGTGCCCCATTCCTCAACTTTAGAATCACCTGTTGCCATATAAAGAAAGTTGGAAGCTTATAGTACAGCTTGCTTTCAAAAGATAAAATAGATAACTTTTATTAAAATGAAGCTTCTGCATAAACAAAGTTAATGCACCTAAGAAGGGAAAAAACTGAATAGTAAAAACAAAAACAAAAACCCCAATAACCTGTATAACATTTGTCTCGTATGCAAGATGAATAAACAATGAATAAATATATATTCTTACATAACTAATAGCCATTCCCCAATAGATAAGCTATCAAAAGAAATGAACAGTTCTCAAAAGTAATATTCATAAACATATTAAAAAAAAATATTCCAAGTCACTGAGAAACACAAATCAAAACCTCCCTGAGGTTTCACTTTACCCTCTGTGAATTGAAAAAGATGACCAAAAATGCAATAGTCAATGTTGAAGAGACTGTAGGATGACAGGTTGTGATCTGGTACAATCATTTTGGTAAGAAATTTACCATTAGGCAAATAAAGTGACTAAAATATCCATATTCTTTGACCCAAAGATTTTCTTAGTGAGTTTATTTTATCCACTGCACTTTCTGTGATAGCCAGAATTGGAAATAAAATAGATGTTCATCAAATGGTGAATGGGTAAACAAATTGTGGTAAATGAATGTAATAGAATATTATTGTGCATACTGGAATATTATAATCTTATAATGTGCATAATGGAATATTACAAATTACTTTCTTGGGGACAGCTAGGTGGTATAGTTCATAGAGTGGGGGACTTGAAGCCAGGAAGATTCCTCTTCTTGAGTTCAAATCTGGCCTGATACTTCCTAGCTTTCTGACCTCAGAAAGTCTCTTAACTCTGTCTCAGTTTCCTCATTTGTAAAATGAGCTGGAGAAGAAAATCCTAAATGTGGAGTTAGACATGATTGAAACGACTTAATAATAAAGAGGAAAGATTAATGTGATGAAGATATAGAGAAGCGTGATCTTACATGAAGTGATGCAGAGTAAAGTAAGCGGAAGGGCAGTTAGGTGGTACAGTGGATAGACTTAAGACTTTCAGCTTACTAGCTGTGTGACCCTGGGCAAGTCACTTAATCCAAATTGCCTCAAAAGAGGCAAAAAAAAAAATAATCAAAAGTGGGTTTAACAAAATTTATAAAGATCAAGTAGGACTTGAAAGAATAGATATGAGAGGACACTTCCAACTCAATCATGGAACCAAGAAGTCCACAGATGTTGCACATAGAATACATTCTCAGACTTCTTTCAAGTATGGATCAATTGTATTGATTTTCTCCCCTCCTTTTCCTCTCTATATCTCCCTCCCTCTCCCCCTCTCCTTTTTAATTGCCTAAGTTAACAAATACAGGTAAATGACTCATCATACACAGGACCCCAAGTCAAGACCTTTTTAGACCATTATAATATAAAGCATCTTACTAAGTAGGTATTTTGATTGATGATACCCAAAAAGGAAAAAAATCTTAAGATTTAGAAGTAAATCCATCCGGGGAAATAAATTGTTTAAATCACAGTGGCTGTTAAAAAAAAGAAAAGAAAAGAAAAACGGCAGCCAAAAAAAAAATAAAAAATCCTACAAGGTTTCAATCTGCTAGCCAACCTAACATATTTAATAAACAAAGTTTTTTCTAAGTGATTTTAAGAACAAAAACTGCCTACAGCTAAACAACACATAGTGCTCTAACAAACCAGTCAAGCCTGCCTTCTTGCTTTCATATTCACCAGTCTCTCTCCCACAAAATTGCCCTTTATGGATGACATTAGACGCTTCCAATCTCCCAAGCCACATTTCTCCTGTTTGAATCAGAACTCAAGGCCCTAGTAATCAGAAATTCTCCCCGCCTTCCATATTAACAAAGTGCCTATCCCTTTTAGTCAAATCTTCTTCCAACACCTCATTATGGTGTGAGATGACCCGAGTTCTTGAGGGCTATGGGCAGAGCACAAAAAGCTCAGGCATGTCCTAGTGGAAAATCTCAATATAAGAAGTCGAGGGAGAGCCTGTGGATCTATGATAAAGTTTAGGAAGGCCTTCCCCCAGCAGGAAGGCCTTCTGGGATCTCTCATAACCTTAGTCCTTGCTCTCATAACCTCTTCTCTGGATGATCCCAATAGTCTCTGAATTGTACCCAATACTTGCATCCAGCATCTCCTTTTACCACTTTACCCTCACACAGATAAAAAACCGTAACCTAAATTGATGCACAAGCCTGAACCCGGCACTCTCATGCCAAGAAGCTTCAGAGTAAATCCATTATACAAAACAGCACCTTCTCCCCAGTAATATGTATTCTCTGGAGGGCTTTTTGCTATTCCCCAAACATGACATTCCACTTGCCACTTCCAAGCAGTGCCCCATACCTGGAATATTCTCCCTTTTCACTGCCACTAACTCTTGGAACTCCTTTCAAGGAAAAGCTGCCTCCTTCAAAAGGCCTTTCTTTGTCCTTATTCACCCTGATTGTTACAGAGTACTCCCTAGACTCCTAATCATTGTATATTTTAAAATTATACATCCTGTATTATCTGTGAAAATGTTTACTGTAGATTGTAAGCATCTTCTTTCTTACCTTTGGATCCCTAATCCTCAGCAAAATCCTGGCAAAAAAGACACTGGTTGATTGGCCAAAAGGCATTTTTCAGCCACTGTAATTCTAAGACTCTCTTCAAATAAGGGGGCTGTAATCTCTTTTAATAAGATGGTCCCCCTGCCCTGACAGAAATCTCCAGTCCCTCCAGTACAAGCTCTCAGTACATGCAGGCTCTAAATTTAATGAGAAAAGAACCCCTATCTCATCTTTGTTTAGTACCCTTTGGTGGCTCGCTGGGGAGCTAAGCAATCTTCACTCACAATACCAGGCCTGTCAGTGGGGAAACCACTTAGCTAGGGGTTCATAGTCTCTGACCTCCATCCACCCTAATACAGCCACTTTGAAAAGTTGCCTTGCTTTAAGCCAAGAAAGGAAGTAGCGGCTGATCTTCCTGTGTGATCATGTTTCATACACAGAACAATAGTCCCTGAAGAACTGTTGTTTTTTGTTTTTCTCTAAGGTTGGGGTCCCCGCCCTATGGTGAGATGCACATGACACAGCAAAATGCTGCCATGCCACACACATCTGCACAGGGAGTGTCTGTGCTCTGAGGGCTAGTGACATCTCTTGAGAAATTGCAATACAGTAAGAGCAGTAGAGAAACTGGGTGGAAGCCCACCAAGCACAGTAGAGTCTGAATGATCTGTTTGGCAGATTTCCTGGCAAATGGTTCAAGTGTTGTGTAAAACCCACTGAGCTCCACCCTGACCCGGAAGAGCAACTAGACAGAGACTATTATATAAAAAGCAAGGGAACCAGCTGGTCCCAGCAAAAAGACAAGTTCTTAGCCAGAGTTTCTCAGTCTTCTAATGAAGGAGACATTGGACCACTTGAAAGTCTTTCCTTCCTATTTTCAAAAAACTTAGAAAAATGGGATATGATAATAGCTAATAAAAGCTAACATTTACATGACTTTATAATGACTATCTTATTTGATCCTTACAACAACTCAGGGAGGTGGGTTCCATTTTTATTCACATTTTACAATTAAGTAAATGGAGGCAAACAGAGATGAAGTGATTAGCCTGGTCACACAATTAGTAAGTGTCTGAAGGCCTGTGGTGTTTCTGACTCTAACCACTGAATCACTCAGTTGTCTTCGAAACTCTTTAAAATCAAGTCATTGTGCTCACTTTTACACGATCATTTAAAATTTGTTTCCCTCTGAACACCTTTCTTGGGTCTCTCCTCCCAGCAGTCCGATTCTCATCATATCCCAACCACCATCTCCAGTGAGATATTTTTGACCAGGCCCTGTGCTAAGCTCTGGGGGTGCGAAGAAAGGCAAAAACGGAGCCCCAGCACCCAAGAAGCTAAAGCTCAAAGAGAAGACACAGCAAGTAAATATTGAGCATTTATCGCGCACCTGCTAAGTGCCAGCGATAAGGATACAGAGAAAGCTAAAACCACTGCCCTGGCCCACAAGGGGCAAGTTTTACAGGAGGAGACATTTATCAGGCGCCTGAGACGCGCCTGGCCCGGAGCCCAGCACTGCTCCATCCGAACTCGCACCTAGGAAGTTTCTCCAGTGCCCGGAGAAAGCGGGGCGCCGAGAAGTTCGGTGACTGGGCCAAGGTCACACGGCCCTTGGGGCTCCCGCTCAGCACTGCACCCCACCCCCGGCACCCAGGAGGACTGTAGGAGGGCGGTGAGAAAGGCCGAGGGCGGGGAGCCGGACCTGACCTCCCTACCCAAGGCGGGAGTCATCCCTCGGGCAGCCCCTGCCTCCGGCGCCGGACAACTCGGCTCGGCTCCTGCGGAAGGGCTGTGGGGCAAGGTGTTCCCGGCAAGCTCGCCTCTTCCCCTGCAGGCGGCCCACCGACATGCCGGCTCCCAGCCCCAGAGCGCGCAGCCCGAGGCCTTCTCCCCCCAATCCCGCCGCGGCCCCCAACCAGCAGAACCACGCGCGCACGCGCGCTGCCTCCCTTCCTCCCCCGCCCCCTCGGAACGCTCCACTCCGCTCCCCACCTCCCCCGCCCCCTCCGAACGCTCTCCTCCAGCCCGCCCCCTCCCCTCGGGAAACTGCCCCTCCCCCCTCTCGCTTCGGTGGGGGTCCCCCCTTTCCCCACACACAACTGCCCCTTCCTGCCCCTCCCCCGCCGACTTCTGAGGCCCCTCTCAACAGGCGCGACTGTCTTCCCTCTTTAGACTCCATGCCCCTCACCTGCCATGTCCCGGGCCCCGCCGCAGAGGGAGGCGCATCACTGCCGGACGAAGGCCGGGGACGGCACCTCGGAGCAGACAAAGGGCGCCGCCATGTTGGAGCCGGGCGGAACCGACCTCGCAGTGTTTCCCACGGCCGCCGCTTCCGGCCGGCCGGCAAGCAGATAAGGCGCATGCGCCGTGTCCCAACCTCGACCCTCTGGAACCCTGGGGAATTTAGGGGAAAGAGGACCGACCAGGAATCACGTGGAGGCCGCCTCTGGGCGCTGCCATGACACCTGGGCCGAGCCGGGGCTGGAGCGGTACTCATAAGTTCGAAAGTCATATCCCAAATATGGCGACCTCCTCTCCCCTCCTTTTCACCCCTCCAGCGTATAACCAGACACAGTTACAAATTTAATTAAATTCAAAAAGTGCTGACGCTGTGCCAGACGCTGCATTAGACGCTAAAGAAACTGACAAAAGTCGGTCCCTTCCCTCAAGACACTTATAGTCTGCTGCTACAATTTGTACAAGGTCGTGTAACAGACACTGGCCCGGATGCTGAGGAAACTGACAAAAATGGGTCTCTGCTCCCAAGACACTTATAGTTGCCGCTGCAACTTGTACAAGGCTGTGTGACAGACACTGGCCCGGATGCTGAGGAAACTGACAAAAGTCGGTCCCTGCCCTCAAGACACTTATAGTCTGCTGACAGAACTTGTACAGTGCCGGGTGCCAGACGCTGTTCCGGATGCTGCGGAAACTGACAAAAATGGGTCTATTCTCCCAAGACACTTATAGTCTGCTGCTACAACTTGTACAAGGCCGTGTGACAGACACTGGCCCGGATGCTGAGGAAACTGACAAAAATGGGTCTCTGCTCCCAAGCCACTTTACTGATACAATTGTGGAGATGATGCAAAGTCATGTCAGTAAGACAATAAACCCTTATCAGGTGACTACTAGGTGCCATCCAATGAGCTGAGTGCTAAAAATCAGTTCAGGAAGCACCTAGCGGAGGAAAGTGGTATCTGAGCTAAGCTTTCAGCTGATTGAACATTCCCAGAGCTAGAAACGAAGAGGGAGAAGTCTGTCCAGCCATGGAGAGCAGCCGGGGCAAAGACTTCAGAGCTGGGCAACCTATATGAGAAACATCAAAAGCAGGGAGTTTGGCTGGAGTCAGAACAAGAAATGGGACTAATAACAGATCAGATAAGTCAGGAAATGGTAGACTAGAGCCAAATTGTGAAAGACTATAAAGACCAGGCGGAAGAGTTGGGTTCTAGTGTGGAAAGGGAAGCTTGGGCTACACAATACAAAAAAGATCTTAAGGTGTAATGCCCGAGAAACTGAGCAAGAAAGAGATTAGAGAGTATTTAATAGTTTATTAAATGGAGAGATTTACTGGGACCAGATGGATCCATGGTTTGATCCCAGAGACTATTGTCTCCAAGAATCCAGCCCACAATCAGAGTTCTCGATGATTTATATACACGTGGTTCAGAACCAGGGGGTAAACTGAGGCAGGGGCGGAGTCAGGGTGCTGAGAACAGAACGGGAGTCTGACAGGGTGGGGTGAGCCTCTGGAGAGGGGATGACATAATAGGGGGAGGCGTCCTGGAGATGGGGAGAGGCATTTTGATAAGATGGTATCTGATATTCTGATAACTTGAGGTGGGGAGATTATTGAAAAACCCAAATTCTCCAACCAGGTGCCAATCACCTACTGCTGCTTTGTAGCAAATGTTGAAATATCTGAAAAATCAAAGTCATAGTTCCAAATAAATTCAAGCTCAGCTAAAAAAATGATTAAAGTTCAGAAAAGCTAGTCCAATCATTTTTTTTGTTTTGTTTTGTTGTTGTTGTTGTTTTTTGCTAGAGGAATGCCACTATAAACAGACTGGGCTATTTGCCAAATAGGATGAAAAGAAAGGACCAGGTACAGCTGAAAGCTTTCAAAGATCCCATACATGAAGAAGATATTTGGAATTTTAAAATTTCAGGAAAATGGGTGTTTGTAGATCCTCCTTAATGAAACCAAGAGCAATTGAGTGCTAGAAAAGGAAGTCTTCCAAGTTAGGAGCACCAGAGCATATTGGTAAAAGGGCAGTATGTCAACCAGAGACGTGGCTTGTGTTTCCAAGTATCCCACTGAGTAAAGATTCATAGCACCCTTCTGTTTGTGTGCAAGCACCTGCCCAGTTATTAATTGATCTAGTTCCTGCTGGTTAGAAACAGGCTGATCTTTGGTCTCTGCAATTTAGTAAATATTGTCCACATTCAAGCCCAGCCCACATCCCTCTCTCTCCCTCTTTGTACAGGTGCCAGATAATGATGAGGCAGCAAGAAGAAAATTCGGAGCTATAGATATCTGGCTAGAGATTTCTTGTATCATTTTTGGTACTGTACAATGCATATAAACTCTGAAATGAGCTTATTCTCTTCCCTTATCAGGAAGAAGCCTATCTGGTTATTATCAACCATAACCAAGTCCCAGATTGTCCTGTTTGTATAGACTGAAGTCTCAGCCTCCATTGTCAATGTCGGGAGCATCTTTAAACAACCTTTGAGATTTTGATTAGCATGTCTTTAGATAAGTCTAGACCTAGTTAGGTGGGTGGATTCCATCTGGCTTCTTTCTGATCCCTCCCTCTGAGCTCCCAAACTCCTCCCTTGTTCTCCCCATACATTTTTCTCTATAAAAGATGTGCTTATGAGGATTTTTGCTAAGTCCTTTTCAGGACTAAGGCCCCTATGAGGTACTCTCTCCTTCCTCATAGGGTCTTCCCTTTAATGGTGCCTTTTTCCTTACTCTAGCTAACTCTGATTAGTCTGCTAAACTCCCCTATGCCAGTCAATGATATATTCCTATCTCATTGCATATTCCTTTAATAGCTTCTTCCAAACCCCTTTTTTCTTGCTAACTCTATTGCTCTCCCGAATCTATTTCTATTTTTCACTCCTGGTATCTATCTATTTTAGCTCTTCATTTTGTCTATAACCTCTTCTCTTAAATAAAGGTACCTTTTGGTAAAGAAAAAGCCCTCGTGAATTAATCACATGTGCCTTGTGAATTGTGTGATCTAGGCAAGTCACTTAACCTTTCTGTAAACCCTCACTTTATCTTCCCCTCCTTCTCAACAGGCATTTTGTCTATATGTTTTATTGTAAAAAAAAATTGCGGCCATTGGCCATTAGCAACTTCATCTCCTCGATTTCACACTTCAAAACACATTTTCTCCAACTTTGCTCTTTTTTGAGGAAGATGATCTCATCTTCTGCAGGAGCTTGCTCATTGATCAATCCTTTCTCTTATACCATCAGTCTTTCCTTATATAACAACTCCTACAATACACTCAGGTCTTCTACAGCCTTTAAAAAAATCCTTTTGATTGCACATGTTTAACCTAAATCAAATTGCTTGCTCTTCTGAGGAAGGGGAGGTAAAGGAAGGAGGGAGATAAATTCAGAACGCAAAGTTTTACAAAAATGTAAACTATCTTTACATGTATTTGGAAAAATAAAATACTATTGCCAAAAAAATCCTTTCACTGGATTTTGTCATCTCTTCAAGCCAATCATCCTTTCTTTCCTCCCCTTTCCACAAAAAACTTCTAGAAAAAGTAGCCTATACTGGTTGTTCTCACTTTTGTTCTTTCCACTTACTCCTGGAAGGCTAGTTTTCTACTGATGGGGTAAATAAGACCCCAGCAAAACACCATGTCCATGCTAGCTACCCAAGGTCTAGGTGGGCTATAGGGAAGGGCATTGACAGAAGGCCTTTGTTAAATTTCTTGCATTGACGGGATAATAATGACCACATCCTTACTGTGCAATATCAGAAGGCCAAGCTATAGATGTCAACCCCTGAACTTATTCCTTTCCTATAAAAGGAATATTTTCCCCCTTATTAAGCTTGGATTTTTTAGGAACTTTGTATTCATCTTGTTCAGTAAGAACTTTGCCTGCTTTGAGGTCTTTCCCTGTGGTAATGGTGAATTCGTTAGGAACTTTGCCTGCCATATGGCATCTTTCCTCTTGTAAGTGGCTAGTTTGCCCCCTTGCTATGGCATCATAATAAAACTTTTTGCCCCTAGACTGGAAGATTGCTTGGGCCTATGAATTTTCTAACTTGATCACTACCATACCACTGAAGAAAACCTCTAAGATTTACCTACCCCTTTTAAATGCCTAAATTCTACTTAATTTCTTCTCTCTATTCTCTCTCTCTCTCTCTTTTCTCTTTCTTTCTCTTTGTATTCTCATTAACTCCCATGGCTTCATGTATCATTTATATTCCCATGAGTCCCAAGTCTAAATATCTAATCCTAATCTCTCTCTTAAATATCAGTCTTGATTCCCTGCTTGCCTTTATTTGAATGTTACCTGAATATCCACCAACAGAGCTCAGACCCAACAGATCACTTACTATATTTTCCCTCTAGACCTGCCTCTTCTCCAAAATTCCCTTGCCTATTGAGAGCATCATTGTGCTTTTCAACTCCAGTCTTCTTGCCTTTACCTGATACTTAGATTCCCTTCCTCCTGCCCAATGCCATTTAAAAATCCTACTTTTCCTCAAAAAAAAAGCAATAAAGGCTCACTTAAATTTCACAACAGCCTTCTGCTGTCGCAGCCCTTTCCTTACGTCCCATCTAGTTATGGGAACCATACTAATTCTGTAGGATCTGACACTGGTGTTCTCATAAACACAATACTACATAGATTATGGTATAGTGTATTGGAAGGATTAATTCTGGAGTCAGGAAAACTTGAGTTTGAATTTGGCCCCAGACACTTAACAGCTGTGTGACCCTAGGCAAGTCATTTAACTTTTACCTGCCTCAGTTCCCTCCTCTGTAAAAAGGAGAAAATAACAGGATCTCCTCCTAGAATTGTAAGAATCAAATGAGATAATATTTATAGTGTCTTGCAAACTTTAAAGTGCTATATAAATGCTATAATCATTATTTTGTTTCAGTTAGTAATAATAATCCTGCTCATCTCAGAGGGTACTGGGGTGGAGAGGAGAAGGAGGAAGCTGAGTGGGAGAAAGAGAGAGAGAGACAGAGAGAAACAAAGACAAAGAAAGAGATAGGAACAGAGACAAAGAGTCAGAAAGAAAGGGGAGAAAAGGGAGGAAAAAGAGAAGTGGGAATAGATAAAGAGCACTATCAGTCAGGGAATGAGTGCTCTGGGGTGTGGTTCCAGAAGTGATCTCAAACTTTGTCCAAGACCTCCTGTTGAGACTGCAAACAGAACTTTGCCCCCCTCCCCCTAACATGGGACTTTGGGTGTTTGGTATGAAAATAAAAAAGTAATACTCTGGACATGAGCAACTCAGGGACCCAGAAGCTGCTGCCACTTCTGCCTTACCGTTCCTCCCACCACCACAGTCCAGAGCTCCCCTCAGCTCCTGGACCTCCCTAGACCCAACAAACTGTTCTCTCATTGTCTCTAGCCTTATCTTGGCCTCCTAAGGTGGCCCTTGTTGGACTGAGGACTCCATTGTTGAGCAGTCAGGGCTTTCCAGTGCACTTCCCTCCTGTGATACAGCTGTGGATGGAACTTTGAGATGACCTGAGTAACTCACTCTTCTGGCCCATAGGAAGTGCTTAACCAATGCTTCTCCACTGGTTGATTTTTCTATCAGTCTGAGGTCTCTATCACACTTGCTGGTGCAGGAGCAATCCAGTTTGGCTGGAAAGATCACATGGTAGACCTAGGTTCTAGTGTCAGGAAGATACTAAGTGACTCTGTACCTTGGGACACATCATTTTACCTCTTTGGACCGATTTCCTGATTTATAACATAAGGGGAATGGACCTTCCAGCTCTGATATCCTGGGTTTTAAGGGTCCTCCCAGCTCTGACATCCTGGGTTCTAAGGGCCCTCCCAGCTCTGACCTCCTGGGTTCTAAGGTTCCTCCCAGCTCTGACATCCTGGGTTCTAAGGGCCCTCCTGGCTCTGACATCCTGGGTTTTAAGGGCCCTCCCAGCTCTGACCTCCTGGGTTCTAAGGGCCCTCCTATCTCTGATATCCTGTGTTCTAAGGTTCCTTCTAGCTCTGACATCCTGGGTTCTAAGGGCCCTCCCAGCCCTGACATCCTAGGTTCTAACTCTCCCTATTTAACATTCCATGTTCTAAGGCTCTAGCTCTGATAGTCTAGCACTTTATATAGAACCCAGAGCACACTGACTTTCTGGTGCAATAGTAGTGCCAGTTTTTCTGCCACGATAGTCTTCAGCACTTTATTGGAGAACACACAAACACATTCCTCCTGTCTCTTACCACCCCCAGCTCCAGGCAAAGGAGAAAACAAAAAACAAACTACAACAACCAAAAAAAATCGAAAACAAAAAAAAAGTTGAATGGCCCTCCCAAAGATGCAAGATAAGGCCGAAACCGGAGCAGAAAGGCAGGAAATGTTTGTCTGTAATGGAACTGATCCCAGGAGCTTGGAGTCCACAGCTCTTCCTTCCTCTTCTCTGCCCACAAAGGTACTTGGTGGGGTTTATAATGCAAACTTAGTGATGAAAGAAATCCCCCAACAGCCTGTCACCAGTTCCTGCCGCTCTGTCTGGCTGGACTCTGCTGGGGCTTTTACATCTAATCCCAGGGCTGAGCTGGGTCACTGGGGGCAGGGAGGATGGCAGAGAGAGGGAGGAAGGGAGGCTGCTCCCCACCTGCCAGAGACTGTATAAATACAGGGGAGGGGAGAGCAATCTTCCCAGAAGACCCAGGCTTTCTTCTGGGACAGAGCAGAACAGGACAGCAGCCTGTAGCTGGATCTGAGACCATAGCTCCAAAACCATGTACTTAAAATCCCACCTGGAGGATGGTGCAGGTAAGTGAAAGCAGAAAAGTTTCTTGGGATTGACAAAAAAGAGGAAGATCCCAAATGAGGGAAGGAGGTGTTGTGGAGGAATGGAATGAGTTTTAGGCTCAGAATGAAAAGGATCAAGTTCTGTCTCATACTTGCTACATGGCTGACAGATCCCTTGAGTTCTCCATTTATTTTTCCTCTATAAAATGAGCCTAAAAGCAAATCCAAGTAAGAGGGAAATTGTTTTGCAAAATGTGTTATAAAAGTTGTACTCTGCATTTTAAGCCCAAGTCCACTGGAAAAAATTTATTTAATTTAACATTAATTTATATCCAAATCATTTCTGGCTTAGAGAGAAAGAGCTCTCTGGCATGACCTTCCAAGACAATTTGAGGTGATATTTATAGGAATTTTGAAAGAGGAAGTTCACGGTTACATTAAATTAGACATTTGAGATTAAAATTCCACAATAGTTAAGTACTTTAACCAAGTCACCAACTCCTTTCTCTTCATGACCAAACCCATATCTTCAAAGAAAGCTATGGGCTTTTGTTTGGTTGTGTCTTATTCTTTGTGATCTTATTTGGGGTTTTCTTGGCTAAGACACTGGAATAGTTTGCCATTTCCTTCTCTAGATCATTTTTTTTACATATGAGGAAACTGAGTCAAACTAATATCTGAGCCTGTATTTGAACTCAGTAGGATGGGTTTTCCTGACTCCAGACCTAGCACTTAATGCCTCTAGACTAAGTAAGTAAAAAGGAAGGTTTTTTGTTTTTTTTTTTAACATGTTTTTACACTCTAGAGATCAAATTTTCTATTTTTCCAGGAGTACTGAGACCAATTTTTTTCAACCTAATACTAATGACTCTGAATAAATGTTCTCCTTCAAAACAATTCCCTTAGAGGTGCCCATACTTCCTCTAACAAAATGGTCTTGATTCAGAACATTACTTTTCTTCTACTTTTGAGAAAATAATTCCACAGAGCCTTGGATTTGTCTGAAAGAAAGGTTCCACACAAAATTTTGCAAGGGTAAATGTTGAAAACTTATCTTTGCATGTATTTTGAAAATAAAAAGTTATTAAAAATTTTTTTTAAAAAGTGGATTCCAGTCCCATCTATAGCACATGTATGTTCTTAAGCAAGTTTCAGTTCATTTCTCTGAAACTCGGTTTCTTCCTCTGTAAAACATCCGTAAATTCTACTCTGACCTGTTGACTCTTGTCAGAGCCAGAGTGAGTCTCAGATTATGCGTTGGGGTTTGGGTGGGGAAGGGAACAAGTACTTATTTAGTGCCTACTGTGGGCCAGGCACGTGATAAGTAATTTGCTTAATTTAATATTTTATTTTCCCTCCAGTTATGTAAAACAACATTTTACATTTGTTTATAAGACTTTGAGTTTAAGATTCTCTTCCTTCTTCCCTTCCTTTCCCCACCCGCCCCTTTCCCCCCAGAAAAAAAATCTCAAGAAAAATAATGTTAAAAAAAATGCTTAGGGGTAGCTAGGTGGTGCAGTGGATAGAGCACCAGGCCCAGAATCAGGGGGACCTGAGTTCAAATTTGCTCTCAGGCACTTCCTAGCTGTGGGACCCTGGGCAAGTCACTTAACTCCAAATGCCTCAGCAAAAAAAAAAAAAAAAAGCTTCAATCTATATTCTGCCACAATCAGTTCTTTCTCTGAGTATGGATAGTATTTTTCATTACAGGTCCTTTAGAGTAGTCAGTACTTTACAAATAGTATCTCATTTGATCCTCCCATCAAGCCTGGAAGGCAAATTTTGTTATCCCCATTTTATAGTTCAGGAAATTTGGGGCATTTAGAGATTGAGTGACTGGCCCCATCTCACACAACTACTAAGTAGTATTTAAGATTACAGATAAACTGGGACCTTCCAGGATATGGAAGGTCATGTAGTGAATGAATGCTGAAAAATATCTTAGTGTATATTTTGAAAATAAAAAGCTATTGTTAAAAAAATAAAATAAAATAAAAATCTCAAAAAACAAACAAACAAAAAAAGACAATTCAAAACATGACAAAATAAATTTTCATTTTGAGGAGAAAAAAAGGTCATGTACTATCCAGTACTTTAAAAACATAAATAGCTTTTATGACGTTGAGGCCATTTTTTAACCCCCTCCCAGCCCTCAAATCCATTTCACTTTCCTTAGAGTCAAACCTAGGAACTGCCTTGTCTTCACCTTTTTCTATCCTCAGTCTATGTCTGGTAAATAATAAGCACCTAATAAACTCTGGTTGATGACACTTCATTTTAGACCTCCGTTCTTCATCAATCAGTCTGACTTTGAAATATTTCAAAAATATCCCTTGGTATCAGATCTCTCTGAGTTTGATATTTTGAGGCCCAAAGTATTTAAGTATTTATTATAGTAATATACATGTATTTTAATATCATGTCTGATATTCATATTCCTTTATAGTCTCATCTTACAGAATTTACCAAAATCCATAGCATAAAAAACTTGATCTCCAACTAAACTGAAACAATTAATAGATTATTTCAGTAAGATTTAGTAAGGATTGCTCTCCTGTTCCTCATGTGTATAATCTACCTCTTGGCTGAGAAAATACAAATATCCAAACTCAAGGGAGTTGGCTTGGTTTATCAAAGAGACCCAGCTAGTTATACCTAAGGAAGCAGGGCAAATGTCCCAGTTTTCAATAATAGGAAAGTAAATACAAATTTAACTTCTTTGGGAAAAGCCTAGAGGGGAGCATTAAAGAGATGGTTGGTGATCATCTGGAAAGGGAAGTGGTGATTACAAAGATTTCATTAGGAACAGAGGATGGCAGACTAATTGCATTCCAATTTTTTAACAGGATTATTAAATTAGCAAATGAGGGATACAGATTTTTAACAAAGGTTAAATAGATTAATAAAAGGTTAATAAGGTTTCTCACAATATTCTGAAGTGGAAATTGAAAAGATTTGGATTAGGCAGTAATTCAATCAGATAGGATTCATTCAAAACTGGACAGATAGTTGGACTCAAAAAAATAATTGTTAATCTTTCAATTTCAACGTGGCAGGAGGTTTTAATAGAGTACCTCAGAGATCTATGGTTGGCTTTTTGCTTTTTTATAGAAGTAATTGATGAAAGTGTTCAAGATACATTGAATCTGCAGATGTCCAAAGCTGAATGGATTATAGAATAAAAATCCAAAAAAAGTGTTGGCAGGCTAAGAGCCATTGGATTGGATTTAGTAAGATGGAATTTATTGAGAACAAATGTAAAGTCTGGTGTTTGGGTATAAAAAATCAACCTCACAAGTAGAAGTTGGAAGTGACATGCTTAGAAAACATTTCTGAAAAAATCCGAGGGTCTAAGTGAACTACAAGTTCAATGGGAGTCAACAGTAGGACTTTTTTGACCTGTTGGTCAAAAACTCTAATGTAATCTTGGACTTCATTTAGAGGGATATACCCACTACGTTTTAGGGAGGTGATAATTTCACTGTGGCCTGCCTTTATCTCACCCCATCTGGAGTCTTCAGATCCGGGCACCTAAAAGGATGCTGGTCACTTGAAGATAATGTCCAGGAGAGGGTACCTAGGTGGGCAAAGGCCCTAAATTAATGTCATATAAAGGTCATTTAAAGAAATTAGTCATGTTTTAGCCTAGAAGAGAGGAAAACATGGGAAAAACATGATAGTTGTCTCCAAGTATTTAAAAGGCTACCAGGTTATTTGGATCTAGAGATTGGAGCCAGACCCAAAGAGAGAAATTAAATTTAAGCTCGATGGATCTTCCAAGTAGGACAGAGCTTCCTAACAATTAGGGCTGTTCCAGAATGGAGGTGAGGGACTCCCCTTTTACTGAAAGAGGCTGAACGACACTTTCTTGGGGCATGTGAATAGTAGAGAACGCTTTGGGTCATATAGGCTAAACTGTCTAGTTGATCAGGTCTCTTCCATGTCTTATGTTCAGTGGTCCCATAATTCCCAGTTATTTGGAATAAGAAGGAGGTCGGATCATGGTTTTTCTTTGTTCTGCTCTTGGCTCCACCTTTTCCTTCTTTCTGTGCTTAGGAAAGAGCCAGTGGCATGAGGATCTCCTTGGAAAGATGCCCAAGAGATGTAAGTTGGAAGGAGACATTTGAAAGGCATGGGGTAGGAACTTCTGCTAAATAATCTCTCCTTTACATTTGTAGAGGAGTTTCTTTGGGCCATGAGTCCAGATATCAGCATTAATTATCTCTGCTTAGCCTTACTCCAAGTCTGTCAGAGGGTTGAGCTAATAGAACGCCCAGGATGCCAGAACAGAAAAGAATCCCAGCCTCTCTATCTACCATCTGAATCACATGGGGCAGGCAATCACCTTTCCGGGGCGTCACATGTCAAATGCTCCAAGTCTTTGACTTTTGTGATGAAGGAAGGAAATTAGTGTTTATTAAGTACCTGTTCTGTTCCAGGCACAGTGCTAAGCACTTTGGCAAGTATTCTCTTATTTGATCCTCAGAACAGTCCTGGGAGGAGATGCTATTATGATCCCCATTTTACAAATGAGGGGGAAAAGGAAATCTTCTCTGGAAAGAGGAGCAATAGAGATCAGGACTAAACTTAGGATTTCTTTAAGATAAGGAATTCCTCAAGGAAGAGGAAACCTTTTCGGGTTTGTTGGCTGACATCTCTTCTGTTGCTTAAAGTCAGAGCATTGCTGATGGGGGGAAAAAAGAAAAACAAATTCCCTCTAATCACTGAAAGTCCACGTAAGATAATCTATTATAAGTAGGAAAAGAATGATGAGATAAAGAAAACCTTCATTTTCTTTGTTTGTAAAATAAAGGGATTGGAATAAGTGGATTTTAAGATCTTTCCTATTCTATTATCTATGAGCCCTGTGAAGTTAAGTGCTATTTTTATCTTCATTTTACAGCTGGGGAAACTAAGGTTCAGAGAAATGAAACATCTTGAGCAAGGTTGTAGCTTAGTGTGCATATGGATTCTGGGACTCCTTGAAATGACTTTGTAGCTTCCCAGGGGTCCATAGCCCTTGGGTTGGCAAACATTTTTGGAGTCCAACCAGCTTATTTGGCACTAAAAATGTGGCCCGAGGAGGTAAATATCTTTGTTCAGGTCACTATCGGTGAGGGAGGAAGGGGAGGGAGTTTAAACCTGAGCAGGCACAGATGGGGAGTGTTAACACCCAGACTGGAGTGAGGTTGTGGGAAATGGAGAGGGGGTTCCATTTTGTTGCCTGTAGTGGTCATAGGGAGCCAGTCATCTTGGGGCATGATAGAGGAAGATCATTTGAGTTGAGGGATGCCTCAGGGCATGCAGCTCTGATCAGAAAAACAGTCCCCCACTCATTCTCTTTTTCTATAAACTTGTTTTCAAAGTAGACTGACTGGTATCATTGACTGGGAAATCTAGGTTTTCTTCCCAATCTAGATGTATTTCATTACTTTTGGTCCCTCAGTTTCCCCTTTTGATAACTACAGAGAATTTAGGCTGCTCTCTCATTTGAGAGCTTTTCACCTATCTTCCTTTTCAGAAAGATCTGCCCTTATTTTAAAGAAGCTTTCGATAAAGTGATCACATCCTCCCTCACTAATTCTTGGGTACCCCTCCTAGATGGAGAAGTTTCCCCAATGTGATTTTTTTTTTTTTTTTTTTTTTTTTTTTGCTGAGGCAATTGGGGTTAAGTGACTTGCCCAGGGTCACACAGCCAGGAAGTGTTAAGTGTCTGAGGTTAGATTTGAACTCAGGTCCTCCTGACTTCAGGGCTGGTGCTCCACCCACTGAGCCACCTCACTGCCCCAGCACTTCTTCTTTAGATTGAATATCCTCAGTGCCTTCAACTGGCCTTGGTAGGAACTCCTGACTCCTCCATCCTACTTGCCTTCCTGTGATGGTCTCCTGCTTCCTACAATGGTACCCAGAATAAGTCTCCAGCTATAGTCTAACCAAAGCTTGGGTTAATCACCTCCCAACTCCTGGAACTCAAGCTCGCTTCATGTAGTCTTTCTTTCTCATTTTTCTTCCTTTTTGATCTGATTTTTCTTGTGTGGCACGATAAATGTATTATTATGTATACATATATTAGATTTAACACATAATTTAAAAAAATATATTTAACATATCTTGGATTACTTGTCACCTAGGGAAGGGGATGGGGAAAAGGGGGAAAATTTGGAACACAAGGTTTTGCAAGGGTTAATGTTGAAAAATTATCCATGCATATTTTTGAAAATAAAAACTCTAATAATAATAATAAAAAAAGAACAGTGCAAAGAGCCCAAGATTTCCTCTTTGACAACACAGGTTCAAATCCCAAAGTTGCTACTTAAAATGATTTTAGTTTTTTCATCTATAAAAAAAGGGCTGAACTCAATAGTCTCGGTTCTAATTTGGGCCTAGACTCAGGAATCACCATGCTGACCCGACCCATTCTAAATCCTGTGATTCTGTGACTGTAATTAAACCCAGGGCTCAGTGGTAGATTCTAACTTCCTGTATTTGGTTTCTTCCCTCTCTAGATGGCGATGGGGAGCTGGCCTGGAGCTGGAATGCCAAAGGCAGGGCACACCCAACCTTCCTTATCGACTGTGCCAGTGGGAAGCCTCTGCCTGAGCCTGTGCCATCCCCACCCCCTCCCCAAAGGCCCCATTTGGGACCCATCCCTCCTCCCATGGAAACCTACATCCTGTTCTGCTGGGACCTGCCCAGGCCTTCTTGGGAGCTCTCCCACCGTGGAGAAGATGAGGCAGAATCCAGAAAACCCCTGAGCGAGGGCACCCAGAGCCTGGCTCCCAGCCCAGTCAGCCAGGCCAAGTCCAAGGCAGCGTCCTCCAAGTCCTTCTTAACGCTAAGGGCTTGGGACACAGTCAAGGGCTCCCTGAAGGCATTCTGTTCCTGCATCTGTGGGCAAGAGAATTAAAATTGTAATTTATACCTTAATATATTTAACATGTATTGATCATCCTGCCATCTAGGAGAGGGGGTGGGGGAAGGAGAGGAAAAATTGAAACAAAAGGTTGGCAATTGTCAATGCTGTAAAATTACCCATGCATATAACTTGTAAATAAAAAAGCTATTAAAAATTAAAAAAAAAAGAGAGAGAATTAAAATTGGGTGTGTGGCAATTTAGTTCAGCACACATCTATTGAGTGTCTACTGTGTCCATGATCCTGGGTTTGACTCTAGGAAGACAAATATAAAAAGAGAAACCCTCAAGGAGCTTATGATCTAAAAATCAAATACAATATCTATTAACAAGCATTTATTTTTTAAATAAATTTTTATTGTTATCTTTTATTTTTACATTGTCTAAATTTCTCTCAGTACTCCTTGCCCTCCCCATCCCATATAACATAGAATATTTTTTAAGGAAAAAGAGAAACAAAAGAAAAAGGAAAAAAACCCAAATCAAATAATTAAAAGTCAGAACATTGATTCAGTGTTCCACACTGATGTGGTCCTTCACCTCTGCAAAGGGATAGGGTGGGGGTGTATTGTCCTAGTTCTTCTTGGACGCCATGATTGCTCTTTGAAATTTCCAAACATTCACTTTGATTTGTGGTTTGGGCTACCTCCTTCATTTATACCATTGTAGTCATTGGGTATATATATTGTTTTCTTGACTCTACTTTGGTTTTCATCAATTCATGTAAGTCTTTCTGTGCTTCTCTGTATTTATCATACATATAAATTTCTTTTTAAAAATATATATTTTTTGTTTGTGGCAGCCCTCTTTGTAGTGGCAAGAAACTGGAAACTGAGTGGATGCCCATTAGCTGGAGAATGGCTGAATAAGTTATGGTATATGAATGTTATGGAATATTATTGTTCTGTAAGAAACAATCAGCAAGATGATTCCAGAGAGGCCTGGAGAGATTGCCAGGAACTGATGCTGAGTGAAATGAGCAGAACCAGGAGATTATTATACACAGCAACAACAATACTATATGACGATCAATTTTGATGGACGTGGCTCTTCTCAACAATGAGATGATTCAGATCAATTCCAATGATCTTGTGATGAAGAGAGCCCTTTGCACCCAGAGAGAGACAGAACTGTGGGAACTGAGTGTGGCTCACAACAAAGCATTTTCACTCAAACAAAGCAAAGCATTTTTTGTTGTTTGCTTGAATTTTATTTTCTTTCTCATTTTTTCCCTTTTTAATCTTATTCTTCTTGTGCAACAAGATAATTGTATAAATACTTATGCCTATTGGATCGAACATATATTTTTACCATGTTTAACATGTATTGCATGACTTGCCATCTATGAGAGAGGGTGGGGAAGAGGAATAAATCAGATCACAAGGTTTTGCAAGGGTCAATGGTGAAAATTTATCCTTGTATATAATTTGAGAATAAAAAACTTCCATTAATAATTCGTATATATATATTTCACTAAATATTTTCCCATTATATTAAAGAAATTTTAACATTTTAAAAAAATGTTGAGTTCCAAATTCTTTTCCTCTTTCCTCTCTTTCCTACTCTTTGAGAAGGTAACCAACATGATACTGATTGTGCATGACACACATCATTTCTTTTAAAAAAAATTTTAATTTAAATTTATTTTTTGTTATATTTTGAGTCCCAAGTTGTCTTCCTCCCTCTCAACCCCACATTGTTATTGTTTGGTTGGTCACACCCAGCTCTTCAGGACACTATTTAGAGTTTTCTTGGCAAAGATCCTGGAGTGATTTGCCACTTCCTTCTCCAGCTCATTTTACAGATGAGGAACAGGGTTAAGTAACTTGCCCAGAGTCACAGAACTAGTGAGTGGAATCACACTCAAACACACTCTCTCTCTCACACACACACACCCATATATGAATCATATAACACATTCTTCCATATATCAATTCTTTCTCTGGAGATGGATAGGATTTTTCTTCATAAATCCTTTGTATTTGATTTGAACAATCATTTTACTCAGAATAGTTTAGCCTTCCTATTTGACACATCATTACTTATAAGCACTGTCACATTCCGTTACATTCATGTCCCCCAGTTTCTTTAACCATTTCCCAATCCATAGCTCCTTGGTATCTAGTTCTTTGCTATCACATCAAGTGCAGCTTCCAATATTTTGGCGTATATTGGAATTATTGTCTAATGAATGACCTCCTCAACAGTGTTTGCTAACTGATCACAATCTGCCAGGCGCTGGATATACAGTTCAAATGAAACTATTCCTGCTCTCCAGGCTGGGTTTACCTCTTAATAGGAGCTCTAACAGCAGTCAGCCAGCAAGATGCTTGATAGTACCCACTATGTGCCAGGCACTGTTTTAATACTCAGGATACAAGGAGAAACAGAAAATGGTCATTATCTTTAAGGTGCTTCTATTCAAAGGGGGGAGATGATGGGTACACAAATTGGTCGTCCTTTGTTCTCGAAAAGGACCAAAATGACATCACTATTTTAGAACTGAGTTAAATTACAGCGTGTCTGATGGTGGCTGATCAGACCAAGACGAATTTGGGATGCTCTGCCACAGGTCGGGCACATAGTCCATGTGAACATCTGAGGTGTCTTCTCTGACTTTGTGCATTTTGTATTTCTTCTGACTAATTCAACTCTGCTTTGCTCACAGAACTCAGTACTTTCTCTGATGAGGGTACGCCATGCTGGGTAGTCCTGTGCCCATGTCTCCCATGTCTCATAAGCATTCTAAAGTTCTTAAGAGATACCTTGAGAGGGTCCTTGTTTCACTTCTGACCTCCATGTAGCGCTTACCTGTTGAGAATTTTCTATAAAAGAGATTTTTAGTAGATACGTCCAAGATTGGAACTCAGGAAGATTTTTGAATTTACTGGCATTCTAGCTAGTGATCCCTTTTGCTGTTCTATATAAATCAAGGAGTCTTATGATACAATAAACATTTATTAAATGCTTACTCTGTGCTACGCACTGGGGAGACACATTTTTTAAGAAGAGACAGTCTCTTACTAGGGGAAAACAATACACAAAAGAAGCTGGAGAGGGTGAGGGTGAGGGTAGTCATTCATATACTATCAGACATGGCAAGACATCCTTGGGAGGAATGGCCTTTCATCACCGACCTTGTTTTTCATTTACCTAAATACAATTAAACTTTGTGGATACACCTTTGTAGCAAACATTAGTATTTTATTTTTTTTTTTTTAATTTAAAAAATTTTTTATTATAGCTTTTTATTTACAAGACATACGCATAGGTAATTTTTCATCATTGACAGTTGCAAATTCTTTTGTGCCAACTTTTTCCCTCCTTCCCCCCACCCCTTCCCCAGATGGCAGGTTGACCAATACATGTTAAATATGTTAAAACATAAGTTAAATACAACATAAAACATTAGTATTTTATAGACTATGTCATTATAAGGAGAGAAGACAGACTGGAGGTTAGAGTGATGAAGGCATGTATGGCAAAGGGTGCTGGAATGATCACAGGCTTATTCTCTTCAAGTAAACATTTCATTCAACAAAAGTAGTGGGCTCCAAGGCAAGTCAGCTACCAGAAGACTTACTGTTATAGATTCTTCTAGAGTGAACAGTTTATTGCTAATTGGGAGGGAAAGCTGAGCCAACACATGGTTGGCAATAGTGGAACAGAAAAGGAGCGGGCAGCTTTCAGCATTGAATGTACTCATGTGGGCCAGAACACTTGCAAACATCAAGACAGGTTTAAGAAAAATAATGGGGAAATTCAGAAGCTGCTAAAAGAAAAATGAGAACTCGACAGGGTTTATCCATAGGATAGTTCAGCCCTTTCTAAGAAGATACCATTTAATTCCATCAAAAGCAAAGGGCAAGCGAAGATTAGATAGCTAAAGCAGTCTTGATTCAGTAAGAAGGCAGATAAAATTCAGTTTCATGAAAATAATAACAACCCAAAGCACTTTGATGATGCCTTGGAGGCTATTTATGAGCCAAAGACATATGGTGCATCTCAACTACTTGGAGCCACATTGATTAGTGATAAAGACATGATCCTGGAGAGAAGGGTTGAGCACTCCCATAGTGTTCTTAACAGAACATCATCTATCACAGTTGAAGTCATTGACCATTACCTCAGGCTGAGGTCAATCCCACTCTAGCTGAACTTCCAAATGAAGAATGCCATTAGGATCCTGCCATGGGGCAAAGCACTCAGTACTGATTCTATTCTAGCTGAGATTTATAAGGCAGTGGGTCCATTATTCATTCAAAAGCTGACTGAAATCTTCCAGATTATATGGCAAGAAGAGGTTATCCTCCAGGAGTTCATGATGCCTCCAAGGTAAAGGAAATAGGTTGTTCCACAGAGGAATCTTCCTAAAAGTCATTTCCAGAAAGATTCTTGCCAGAGTCCTTTTTATTAAGACGATTCTTCACCTATCTGAGAGTCAGCATGGCTTCAGAAAGGGCTAAGGAATGTTGAAATGGTATTTGCTGCCTCACAATTCCAAGAGATAGGCCAGAAACAGAACAGAGGTCTGTACACATCCATAGATTTGAACAAGGCTTTTGACATAATCAATTATGACAGCTTGTGGAAGATCATGGCAAAATCCGATTGCCTGGAGAAGTTCATCAAAGCTGTGTATCAGTCTCAAGATGGCATATTTGTGTGGGCTCTGGGTAATGAGGATGCTTTCACACTTTCCCAGTCACCATTGGAGTGAAGCAGGGTTGTGTGCTTGCTATCATGCTTTTTAGCATGTGTTAAGATGCCTTCAATAAGGATAAAAATGTTATCATGTCAGCTACTGCACTGATGATAAATTATTTAATTTTAAAAGCTTAAGACTAAAGTAGAGAGAGACTTAGTATATGACTTATTGTTTAAAGATGATTGTGTAAAAACACTAGAGAACATAGGAATAAATGAAAATTTCCTTAAAATGATCAGCAGCATCTATTTAAAGCCATCAGCAGGCATCATATGTAATGGGAATAAACTGGAAGCATTCCCAGTAACATCAGAGGTGAAACAAGGTTGCCCACTATCATCATCGCTATTCAGTATTGTCTTAGAAATGTTAGCTTTACCAATAAGAGAAAAAAAAATAAAAGGAATTAGAGTAGGAAACAAAATTAGCACTCTTTGCAAATGACATGATGGTATATTTAGAGAATTCTCCAAAGTCAACTAAAAACTTCTAGAAAAAATTAACAATCTTAGCAAAGTTGCAGGATACAAAATAAACCTACATAAATCATCAGCACTTCTATATGTTACCAACAAAGTCCATAGGCAAGAGAAACAAAGAGAAATTCCATTAAAAAAAACTGTAGATAACAAAAAGTACTTGGGATTCTACCTGCCAAGGCAGTCAGGAACTATATGAACACTATTACAAAACACTTTCCATGCAAATAAAATCAGATCTAAGCAACTGGGAGAATATCAAGGGCTCATGAGTAGGCTCAGCTAATATAATAAAAATGACAATTCTACCTAAATTAATCTACTTATTCAGTGCCATACCAATCAAATTGCAAGAAATTACAGAGCTAGAAAAAATAATAACCAAGTTCATCTGGAAGAACAAAAGGTCAAGGATTTCCAGGGAATTAATGAAAAAAATATGAATGAAGGTGACCTAGATCTGCTAGACCTAAAACTATATTATAAAGCAGCAGTCATCAAAACCACTTGGCATTAGCTAAGAAATAGAATGGTGGACCAGTGGAATAGGTTAGGTTCACAAGATACTTTAGTCACTGACTATAGTAATCTAGTGTTTGATAAACCCAAAGATCCTAGATTCTGGGATAAGAACACAGTATTTGACAAAAATTGCTGGGATTTGGAATTGAAAAATAGTATGTCAGAAACTAGATTTTGACCAACATCTAATCTATACCAAGACAAGATCAAAATGGGTTCATGATTTAGACATAAAGCATGATGCTATAAACAAATTAGAAGAACAAAGGATTTTCTATCTCTCAGCTCTGTGGGGAAGGAAAGAATTTGTGGCCAAAGAAGAAGTACATTATGAAATACAAAATGGATCATTTTGATAATATTAAGTTAAAAAAATTTTGTATAAATAAAACCAATGCAGACAAAATTAGAGGGAAGTGGAAAAGTGGGAAAGGATTTTTACATCCAGAGGTTCTGATAAAGGCCTCATTTCTAAAATATATAGAGAATTGACTCAAGTTTATAAGAATTCAAGCCATTCTCCAATTGATAAATGGTCAAAGGATATGAACAACTAATATTCAGATGAAGAAATTAAAACCATTTCTAGTCATTTGAAAATATGCTCAAAATTACTATTGATCATGGAAATGCAAATTAAAACAAATCTGAGGTTTCACTACATACATCTCAAATTGGCTAAAATAGCAAGAAAAGATAGTGATGAATATTGAAGGGGATGTGAGAAAACTGGAAAACTAATACAATGCTGGTGTAGTTGTGAACTGATCCAGCCATTCTGGAAAGTAATTGGAACTATGCCCAAAGGGCTATCAAACTATCCATATCCTTTGATCCAGCATGCCTCTACTGGGCTTGTATCTCAAAGAGATCATAAAAAAGGGAAAAGGACTCACATGTGCAAAAATGTTTGTGGTAGCCCTTTCTGTAGTGGCAAGAAACTGGAAAGTGAGTGGATCCCCATTACGTGGGGAATGGTTGAATAAGTTATGGTATATACATGTTATGGAATATTATTGTTCTATAAGAAATGATTAGGATTTCAGAGAGGCCTGGAGAGACTTATATGAGGGGATGCTAAGTGAAATGAGCAGAACCAAGAGATCATTGTCCATGTCAAAAACAAGATTGTGTGATGATCAACTGTGATGGACTTGACTTTTTTCAACAATGAAGTGTTTCAGACCAGTTCCAATAGATTTGTCATGGAGAGAGCCATCTGCACTGAGAGGTCTGTGGCCACTGAGTGTAGATCACAACATAGAATTTTCACTTTTTTGTTGCTGTTTGTTTGCTTTTTTGTTTTCTTTCTTATCTTTTCCCTTTTTTGATCATATTTTTCTTGTGCACCATGATAATTGTGGAAATATATGTAGAAGAACTGCACATATTTAACATATATTGGAGTACTTGCTATCTAGGGGAGGGAGTGGAGGGAAGGGAGAGAGGAAAAAAAATTTGGAACACAAGGTTTTGTAAGGATGAAAGTTGAAAACTATCTGCATATATTTTGAAAATAAAAAGCTATTATTTAAAAAAAAAGATGACTGGATACTCAGTGCACTTCTGCAGCTGAGACACAACAAATTATAGACTGATTTTCTACTGCTTATACTAATTTTGTCCTAACAATTAACACCAAGAAAACACAAGTGTTTACTAACCAGCATCATAGCATCCATGCATAGAACAATCAGCTATAATCAATGAAGAAATTTTAAATGCTGTGTGCTAAGTTCACCCACCTTGACAATGTACTTTCCAGAGATGTACACAGAGATGAGAGGTTGATGCATGCATTGCCAGAGCTAGCTCATTGTTTGGGAGGCTCCTAAGGAAAGTGTGGGAGAGAAGAGGTATTAGGCTACCTACCAAACTGAAGATCTATAAAATCATTGTGATGACCTCATTGCTTGTGAAACCTGGACAGTCTATTAGCACCGTGCCAGGAAACTGAATCACTTCCATTTGAATTTTCTTAGGAAGATTCTGAAGATCACCTGGCAAGATGAGGTACTTGGACACTGAGGTCTTCTCTCAACTAAACTGTTAAACTCTACTGCAGAGAATCCAACTCCAATGGGTTAACCATATTATACCAATGCCAAACGTTTGCCTAAAATACTATTTTATGGAGAACCCATACAAGACAAGTGTTTGATGAAACCCAAAGACCCTAGATTCTGGGATAAGAGCTCACTATTTAATAAAAATTGCTGGGAAAATTGGAAACTAATATGGCAGAAACTAGGCATTGATCCATACTTAACACCGTACACCAAGATAAGGTCAAAATGGGTTCATGACCTAGGCATAAAGAATGAAATTATTAATAAATTAGAGGAACACAGGATAGTTTACCTCTCAGACCTGTGGAAGGGGAAGGTCTTTATGACCAAAGGAGAACTAGAGATCATTACTGATCACAAAATAGAAAATTTCGATTATACCAAACTGAAAAGTTTTTGTACAAACAAAACTAATGCAGACAAGATTTAGAAGGGAAGCAATAAACTGGGAAAATATTTTTACAGTCAAAGGTTCTGATAAAGGCCTCATTTCCAAAATATATAGAGAATTAACTCTAATTTATAAAAAATCAAGCCATTCTCCAGTTGAAAAATGGTCAAAGGATATGAACAGACAATTCTCAGATGAAGAAATTGAAACTATTTCTAGTCATATGAAAAGATGCTCCAAGTCATTATTAATCAGAGAAATGCAAATTAAGACAACTCTAAGATACCACTACACACCTGTCAGATTGGCTAAGATGACAGGAAAAATAATGATGATTGTTGGAGGGATGCGGGAAAACTGGGACATTGATGCATTGTTGGTGGAGTTGTGAGCAGAATCCAACCATTTTGGAGAGTAGTTTGGAACTATGCTCAAAAGTTATCAAACTGTGCATACCCTTTGATCCAGCAGTGTTACTACTGGGCTTATATCCCAAAGAGATTATCAAGAAGGGAAAGGGACCTGTATGTGCACGAATGTTTGTGGCAGCCCTTTTTGTAGTGGCTAAAAACTGGAAACTGAATGGATGTCCATCAGTTGGAGAATGGCTGAATAAATTGTGGTATATAAAATTATGGAATATTACTGTTCTGTAAGAAATGACCAACAGGATGATTTCAGAAAGGCCTGGAGAGACTTACACGAACTGATGCTGAGTGAAATGAGCAGGACCAGGAGATCATTATATACTTCAACAACAATACTATATGATGACCAGTTCTGATGGACCAGGCCATCCTCAGCAACGAGATCAACCAAATCATTTCTAATGGAGCAGTAATGAACTGAACCAGCTATACCCAGAAAAAGAACTCTGGGAGATGACTAAAACCATTACATTGAATTCCCAATCCCTATATTTATGCCCACCTGCATTTTTGATTTCCTTCACAAGCTAATTGTACAATGTTTCAGAGTCTGATTCTTTTTGTACAGCAAAATAACGTTTTGGTCATGTATACTTATTGTGTATCTAATTTATATTTTAATATATTTAACATCTACTGGTCATCCTGCCATCTAGGGGAGGGGATGGGGGGGGTAAGAGGTAAAAAATTGGAACAAGAGGTTTGGCGATTGTTAATGCTGTAAAGTTACCCATGCATATAACCTGTAAATAAAAGGCTATTAAATTTAAAAAAAAAAAAAAAAAAGGAAAATGGAAAAATAGTATGTCAGAAACTAGACATTGACCAACATTTAACCTATACCAAGACAAGGTCAAAATGGGTTCATGATTTAGACATTTAGACATTTTGACAGAGGTCAGAAGAAATGATACAAGGACACTCTAAAGGTCTCTCTGAAGAACTTTCTAATGGACTGTGAGACATGGGAGACACTGGCACAGACCACCCGACATGGTATGCCCATGTTAAAGAAGGTGCTATGCTCTCTGAGCAAAGCAGAATTGGAGTAGCTTGAAAGAAATGTGAGAGATGCACAAATTTTGAGACATCCCCATTTCAAATGTTCACATGGACTATTTTGTGCCTGACCAGAACATTCTGCACTTGTATTGTTGGAACAACCACAGTTGGACATATTGTAATCTGACGCCAACGTAGTGATGTCATTTTGTTCCTTTTTGAGAATGAAGGGCAATAAAGAAAGGAACTGGTAGATATTGGAGGCTAGAGAGAGAATGAGAAGACAGTGATTGCTATCTGCTAGAGAAAATGGGGTGAGGGTAGGATCAAGGATATTTGTAGAAGAGTTGACCTTGACTGGGAGAAAGGCCACTCCATTTGAGACTGGAGTAAGAGAAATAATGAGGGATGATGTCAGGGGTATCTGAAATGGCAAGGGGAGAAGGAGAGTCTGGGAGGTGAACGGTCTTGAAAAAATCATTTCAATGTAAGATGAAGTCCTTAATTGGGGAAAGAGTGGTGTGAATAGATTGAGAAGAGAAGAGAAAATTTGACATAAACCCTCCTTGTTCAGGGTTCTGCCTTTGTGTCATCTCAGTGGTACTATGAATAGTGCAAGTCTTGGAGTCAGAAAATTCAAATCTGGCCTCAAACACTAACTAGATGTGTGACTTGGGCACATCACTCAAGCTTGGTCTACCTTGGTTCTTTACCTCTCACAAAGGTAAAACACTGATACCTACCTCCTAGGGTTATAGTGAAGATCAAATGAGGTCTTCATTCATTCGAATGTAAAGATCTTAGCAAACTTTTAAACACTATGTAAATACTATTTTCATGTAGCCTAGATTTGGAGATAGTTAATTTTTTGGTTACCATCGATTAATCAACCAACAAATATTTATTAAGTGCTTACAATGTGCAAAGGACTGTATAAGGTTTAGGGAATACATGTCATACCACCAACTTACGTTAAGCTTGTGATCCATAGGATCCCTGATGTCCCACAGGAATGCCTCTTCTGTCTGGCACCCAAGAAGTCCTTTTTTTGATCTAAATGTGATTTAAGAAAATTTACATTTACCTTGTATTTACCATTTAAATTTACACTTAACGTTTGATTTCACTCACCATTCTAGCCAAATAAGGACATGATGAACTGTTTTCAAACCAATGTTTGCATCATTCCTTGGATTCTATTCAATAAACTTTCAAGAAACACTTATTATATGAATGTTATAGAATATTATTGTTCTATAAGAAATGATAAGCAGGATGATTTCAGAAAGGCCTGGAGTGACTTACATGAATTGATGTTGAGTGAAGTGAGTAGAGTCAAGAGAACATTGTACACAGCACTAACAAGATTATGCAATGATCAACTCTAACGGATGTGGCTCTTTTCAACAAAGAGGTGATTCAAGGCAATTCCAATAGACTTGTGATGGAGAGAGCTATCTGCATCCAGAGAGCATTGTGAGAATTGAATGTGGATCACAACATAGTATTTTCACCCATTTTGTTATTATTATTATTTTTTTTGCTTTTCTTTTTCTTTCTTTCTTTCTTTCTTTCTTTCTTTCTTTCTTTCTTTCTTTCTTTCTTTCTTTCTTTCTTTCTTTCTCCCTTTCTTTCTTTCTCCCTTTGTTTCTTTCTCTTTCTTTCTTTCTTTCTTTCTCTCTCTGTCTTTCTTTCTTTTTCTCATTTTTTCCCCTTTTGATCTGATTTTTTTTGTGCAGCATGACAAATGTGGAAATAAGTATAGAAGAACTGCACATGTTTAAAATATATTGGATTACTTGCCATCTAGGGGAAGAGAAGGGGAGAAGGAACACAAGGTTTTGCAAGGGTGAATGTTGAAAACTATCTTTGCATATATTTTGAAAATAAAAAGGTGTTATTAAAAAAAAGAAACACTTATTAAATACTTGCCTATCTTTTCAACAATGAGATGATTCAAAACAATTCCAATAGATTTATGATAGAAAATACCATCAACATCCAGAGAGAGAAGTATGGAGACTGAATGTGGATCAAAGCATAGGATTCTCACCTTTTTGTTATTGTTGTTTGTTTACTAGTTTGTTTTTGCTAATGTTTTTTTTTTATTTTACCTTTTGATCTGATTTTTCTTGCTCAGCATGACCAATATGAAAATATATTTAGAAGAATTGCACATGTCAGATTCCTTGCTATCTAGTGGAGGAGGAAAAGGGGAGAGAGGGAGAAAAATTTGGAACACAAGGTTTTGCAAGCATAGATGTTGAACGATTTGGACATGTATACTTATTTTGTATTTAATTTATACTATAATATAGTTAACATGTATTGGTCATCCTGCCATTTGGGGGAGGGGGTGGGGGGAAGGAGGGGAGAAATTGGAACAAAAGGTTTGACAATTATCAATGCTGTAAAATTATCCAGCGCGAATTTAGGGTTTAGAGAGGTGCACTGGCAAAGATCCATCCATCTTGTAAATGAAAAGCTATTAAAAATAAAAAAAAATTAAATTAAAAAATTAAAAAAAGATAGATGTTGAAAACGATCTTTGCAAAAATAAAATACTTTAAAAAAATACTTGCCTAGTCAGCATATATTTGTGTTTTTTGTTCTCTTCTTTAAATTCTTCTCTAGTTAAGCCAGTAATACATGCTCCCTTTGTTATCATTCAGCCATTTCAGCCGTGTTGGACTCATCATGACCCCATTTGGAATTTTCTTGGCAAAGATACTGGACTGATTTGCCATTTCCTTCTTCAACTCATTTTACAGATGAGAACACTGAGGCAGTGATCCGCCCAGGTTCA
The DNA here is from genome assembly GCF_902635505.1 of Sarcophilus harrisii. Lineage (NCBI taxonomy): Eukaryota > Metazoa > Chordata > Mammalia > Dasyuromorphia > Dasyuridae > Sarcophilus > Sarcophilus harrisii. Next base: position 567,851,104 of record NC_045428.1, on the reverse strand, counting down.
CACTGTCTGAGTCTGAATTTAAATTAAGTAAATGAAAATTAAATTTAAATGAGTCTTCCTGACTCCAGCCTGGCACTCTATGCACTATGGCGCCACCTAGCTGTTCCATTGATCTCCAACTGCTTCACACCTTGAATTGTATGTTTTGTAAATATTTTAAGCTCAACATGGTCCAAGCTGAACTCACAATTTCTATCTCCCTCAACCTTCACTTCTTCTTTACTACTGTCAAATTCTCTGTCATTCAGATTTACAATCTCTATGTCATCCTCAACTCCCTATTCTCTCTAACCCTCCATATTTAATCTATTGACAAGTTCTGTAGATCCCCCCCCCTCCCCCCGAGGCTATTGAGGTTTAAGTGACTTGGCCAGGGTCACACAGGGGAAGTCTTAAGTGTCTGAGGCTGTATCTGAGCTCAGGTCCTCCGAACCAGAGCTGATACTCTATCCACTGCACCATCTAGCTGCCCCTAAGTCCTATTGATTTTAACTTGGTAACATCTCTTGTATACATTTCCTTCTCCCCTCTGACAAACCGCCATCTTGGTATAGGTTCCCAACATCTCACACTTGGACTATTGCACCAGCCTGCTGTTGGGTCGGCTTACCTCAAGTCTCTTCCCATTCCAATCCTTCTTCCATTTGATGTGCCTGTCTGTCTCATCAGGTCACTCTACTTTCCTCTATGCAATAAACTCCAATGGCTTCCTATTACTTCCAGGATCAAATTCAAAACCAAATGGCTTTTCTTTATGATTTGGCCCCTCCTACCGTTCCATTTTTCTTATACCTACCATTTACTTTTTCATCCAAATGACTGTGGACTCTTTGCTATACCTTGAACGAGAAACTTTATCTCCAGGCATTTTCTCTGGCTCTCCCCCATGCCTGGAAAGCTCTCCCTCCACATGCCCTAATTTTCCTGGTTCTCTACAAGAGCCAGTTAAAATCCTTCCTTCTACAGAAAACTTTTCCTGATTCTCCCTGATTTCCATTCCCAGTTTAAACTATCTGTATTTTCTCTCTCCAATTAGATGGGGAGCTTCTTTTTTTTTTTTTCTTTATTTAATAGCCTTTTATTTACAGGATATATACATGGGTAACTTTACAGCATTAACAACTGCCAAACCTCTTGTTCCAATTTTTTACCTCTTACCCCCCATCCCCTCCCCTAGATGGCAGGATGACCAGTAGATGTTAAATATATTAAAATAGAAATTAGATACACAATAAGTATACATGACCAAAACGTTATTTTGCTGTAGAAAAAGAATCAGACTCTGAAACATTGTACAATTAGCTTGTGAAGGAAATCAAAAATGCAGGTGTGCATAAATATAGGGATTGGGAATTCAATGTAATGGTTTTTAGTCATCTCCCAGAGTTCTTTTTCTAGGCATAGCTGGTTCAGTTCATTACTGCTCCATTGGAAATGATTTGGTTGATCTTGTTGCTGAGGATGGCCTGGTCCATCAGAACTGGTCATCATATAGTATTGTTGTTGAAGTATATAATGATCTCCTGGTCCTGCTCATTTCACTCAGCATCAGTTCGTGTAAGTCTCTCCAGGCCTTTCTGAAAATCATCCTGTTGGTCATTTCTTACAGAACAGTAATATTCCATAATATTCATATACCACAATTTGTTCAGCCATTCTCCAACTGATGGACATCCATTCAGTTTCCAGTTTTTAGCCACTACAAAAAGGGCTGCCACAAACATTCGTGCACATACAGGTCCCTTTCCCTTCTTTATAATCTCTTTGGGATATAGTCCCAGTAGTAACACTGCTGGATCAAAGGGTATGCACAGTTTGATAACTTTTTGAGCATAGTTCCAAACTACTCTCCAAAATGGTTGGATTCGTTCACAACTCCACCAACAATGCATCAATGTCCCAGTTTTCCCGCATCCTAGATGGGGAGCTTCTTGAAGGAGGGAGTATTTTTGCCTTTTGTTTGTATTCTCACTGTTTAACATTGGGTGCCTGGTTTTGTTGCTGTTCAGTCATTTTTCAGTAGTGTCCAATCCTTCATGACTCCATTTGGGGTTTTCTTGGCAAGGACACTGAAGAGGTTTGCCATTTCCTTCTCCTGCTCATTTTACAGATGAGGAAACTGAGTGAAATGATTTGCCCAGTATAGTGGCTGAGGCCAAATTTGAACTCAGGAACTTCAGGGTGGACATTCTATCCACTACACCAGCTAGCCACCCAAGTAGGAACTTAATGAATGCTTGTTGACTTGCCTTAAAAGACAGGATTCAAACACAGTTCTTTCTCCCTCCAAGGCCAATATTTTATCGCTTGCAACACAGCACCTCTTTAGTTTTCCTGCTTTTTATTGTCAGTTTAATAATTAAATAATTAAAATATTAATATTTTATTAATGATTTGGGAGACTCATTTAACTGCTCTGGATCTCTTTTATTCCTATTGTGGAAAACAAGAAAATCAGACTACATGAATTTGAAATTCCCTTTCAGCACTAAGATTCTGGGAATCTTTCTATATGGCTGGAAGAGAAATTGGCCGACTACTGGACCTGCCTATGTGGCCTCATTACCACTAGGCGTCGCCCCATCACCGGACTGGAGGTGGGGAACAGCAGCCACCTGTGGAGTGTGTATAGCCCTGGGGTTCCTATCTCGCCCCGTTATCTTAGTAGCTGTATGATTATGGGAAGTCACAGCTCCCGCTCGAGCCTCAGTTTCCTCATCTGTCAAATAAAGTACCCACCTCCCAGAGTTATTGTGAAGATAAATAACATAGCCACAATGCTTGCACACCTGTAAGCTCAAACTACGGCCCGCGGGCCAGATGTGGCAGCTGAGGACGTGTATCCCCCTCACCCAGAGCTATGAAATTTCTTTATTTAAAGGCCCACAAAACAAAGTTTTTGTTTTTACTATAGTCCGGCCCTCCAACAGTCTGAGGGACAGTGAACTGGCCCCCTATTTAAAAAGTTTGAGGACCCCTGCAATGAGTTACTATCATAACCCCTCTGTGCTTTCTTGTGCCATTCAGGTTGTTCTGTTGTTCCCAACTCCTTCTGACCCCATTTGAGGTCTTCTTGGCCAAGATGCTACAGTGGTTTGCCATTTCCTTCTCCAGCTCATTTTACAGATGAGGAAACTGAGGCAGAGTGAACTGCCTTGCTCTGGATCACACAGTTAATAAGAGTCTGAGGCCAGATTTGAACTCTTGTTTTCCTAACTCCTGGCCCAGGACACTAACTACTGTGCCACCTAAGCTGCCTCATCCAGGCCTTTTAGCTTCCTATAAATTCTCTCAAAGGGATCCTGGTACATTGAAGGTCCTTGCCCGATTCTTTTAGTATTTGGGGTACCAGTGAGAACCAGGACTTTCTTTTTCTGCTCAAAAGACTCTTCTGAGTACCCTCCATTCCCTCTATTCCAAATGTACCTTGTATTTTTCATATCATGGCCCTTCAGAGAGCTTCTTGAATTCAAACATGAGCTTCTTGAAGACAGGGGTGTATTTGCCTTTCTTTGTATGTCCAGGGTTTAGCACAGTGTCTAGTACATATTAAGCTCTTTAATGAATGTTCATCAACTGACTGACTTCCTTTTCTGCTCTTATGTGTCTCTTTTATGATGTTTTACATGGGAAAATCAGTGATAGGGAATGTATGGCTTGTTTTTCTCTCTATAATAGGGTTTTTTGGCTGTTCTTTGGACCCTTTACCATAGTGATGCTTCTGCAATCCTGATGTTGCATGGTTTGAAACCATACAATATCACTGGAAGATGATACCTCCACCAGGTGAGCACTCCATCCATCCAAATTATCGGCAATCCATCTGTGCCAGTCTGCCCTGTGGGATTCTTGCTCGCTCTCCCTCAGATCATCCATAGGGTATTTACCTGGTTTCCTCCAAGTCTCAGTTAAAATCTACCATTTACAGTAAACTTTTCTTGTTCTAGGATCCAATCATTCTGGAGAGCAATTTGGAAATATGCTCAAAGGTTATCAACCTCTGTATACCCTTTGACCCAGCAGTGTTTCTACTGGGCTTATATCCCAAAGAGATCTTAAAGGGGGGAAAGGGACCCACATGTGCAAAAATGTTTGTGGCAGCCCTTTTTGTGGTGGCAAAAAACTGGAAACTGAGTAGATTCCCATCAGTTGTAGAATGGCTGAAAAAATTGTGATATATAAATGTTATGGGATATTATTCTGTAAGAAATGACCAACAGGATGATTTCAGAGAGATCTGGAGAGACTTACAGGAACTGATGCTGAGTGAAGTGAGCAGAACCACGAGATCATTGTACACTCCAACAAGAAGATTATACGATGATCAATTCTGATGGACGTGGGTCTCTACAACAGTGAGATGATCAGACAAGTTCCAGTTGTTCAGGGATGAAGAAAGCTATCTACATCCAAAGAGTGTTGTTATTTGCTTGCCTTTTGTGTTCTTTCTCAGTTTTTCTTTTCCTTCCTTCTTGATCTGATTTTTCTTATGCAGCAAGATAACTGCGTAAATATTGGATTTAATATATTTTAACATATTTAACATGTATTGGACTACCTGCCAGCTAGGGGAGGGGGTGGGGAGAAAGAGGGAAAATTTGGAACAAAAGGTTTTGCAAGGGTCAATATTGAAAAAATTACCCATGCATATGCTTTGTAAATAAAAAGCTTTAATTAAAAAAAAATCTTTCTTGTTCTCCCCTAATACTAGTACTTCCCCTCTGCTAATTATCTCCAATTGATCCCATAAATTGGTTTGTCTGTAATTGTTTGCATGGTGTTTCCCCATCAGACTGGGGTCTATCTGGGAATTAAGATTATCTTTTGCCCTTCTTTGTAATCCCCATGCTTAGCACAGTCCTTGACATATAGTGGGTATTTAATAAATGCATGCTGACTGACTTAGACCTTCCTCCAGATTTAAAAAAAATGCATTAAAAAAGCATGGTATTCATTTAAGATATGTATATATATATATATATATATATATATATATATATATATAGAGAGAGAGAGAGAGAGAGAGAGAGAGAGAGACAGAGAGAGAGAGAGAGACAGAGACAGAGAGAGAGAGAGACAGAGAGAGGGAGAGACAGAGACAGAGACAGAGAAAGAGAAAGAGAAAGAAAGAATTATTCCTTCCACATTGTGGAGTTTAGGGTCACAGTATTCCTTTGATTTGTAAATTCCTCCAAAAATTTACAATTTTACAAATTACAAATTTTTGCAAATTTTTTTTCAAGGATCTGTAAAATCCTAGAAAAATTTTTGGTCTTCCCTTTGTACAAGAGAAGCCTGAGTTTTTTCTTTTTCTTTTATGGGATGTTTACAATACCTTATTGTAAAATTTGGGTTAAGTATTTGGTGTTAGGCAGTATGTAGGTCAATGCTCAGTAAAAATATTTTTTTTTCCCTGTGTCATCTTCTGTCCTTTGTATGTCATCTACAGCTACTGCAAAACTCCCATTGAATTTCTTCTGTCAACCTGCTATATATTGAAATTTGATGGGGGAAAGTCATGATGGGGAAGGGGTAACTATTATTCACTGCTCTCTATAAATGACTGGCTTATTCTGATGATACTTTGAGAAATATCTTTTAAAATAAAGCATAGGATAATGGATTTTGTGTTGAGCTTATTTAAAATCCTTCTGATACTTAATAGTTGTGTGACTCAGGTGAAGTCATTTCACATCTTGTGCCTCAGTTTCTTCACCTGAAAAATGGAGATAATCATGCAGTCACAGTATTATTATTGAGCATCTTATAAGATGATGTCCATAGAGTGCTTGGCGAAGTTTAAAGCACTATTTAAATATCACTATTTTTATTTTCTTCTACAAACTTCTGCTCTGATGCCTGACAGCAACATGACTGTGACCCCGATTCTCAAAGGATATCCCAGCAGAGACAAGCTTTGGCAAGTGCTTTTATGCTGAAAAGGGCACAGACTAAGTCTGCTTCCCTAGACCAGCCTAGATAAGCACAGAGAGGATTGTGTCCCAGTGGTCTAAATACCGATGATGCTCCTTTTCGGTTGTGGAATCCAGGAAACAAATCTACAAAATGACCTTTGGTCCAATGGCCTCCTTTGCTCCCATGCAGCAGGAAGAGGGGCAGAAGAGTGCAAAGACTCATGGTCTTTAAATCGTTTATAAACTTTACTAAGCTGTTAGAACTCACAGGGATCCTCAAACTACAGCCTCGGGCCAGATGCAGCAGCTGAGGACATTTATCCCCCTCACCCAGGGCTATGAACTTTCTTTATTTAAAGGCCCACCAAACAAAGTTTTTATTTTTACTATAGTCCAGCCCTCCAACAGTCTGAGGGACAGTGAACTGGTCCCCTATTTAAAAAGTTTGAGGACCCCTGTAAGGGATACTCTCTTCCAATGACCATGTATCTTCTAACAGAAGAATATAATGTGTCAATCTTGATGTTCTCTTTTTTATAAATGAAACCAGGAATCAGAAGGAAGATGCTGCTAGATGCAAGGATGATTCATGGGTTCTTCTTGAAAAGGCAGATAGAGAAGTGGGTGGGGTTGGTTTTGTCATGAAACCAAAGGCAAAACCTCCCCTTCCCATCCCCCATCAATCCATGTGATATTTGGTCATCTTGCCAAAACACCACTTGGCCAGGTGGAGTGGTGGTTGGGTGCTGCTACTTGAACAAACAAACAGGTTTCTACCTCTTGTGATGGCTGGCTTATTTCCTTGTTTAATCTGTATCTCTTGAATTCCCAAGCAGTTTGGGGTAGGAATACCTCAGAGATTACTAATACTACCAGAAGTGTCCTCTCTGATTGGCTCTTCACTACCCAGCTGCCTGGGATGAGGAAAATCTTCTTTTCCCTTTTGGGTTAACTTTCTCTCAGTCTCATTCTTTACACTTTGTCAAATCATTTCCATGTTACCCAACTGTCTGTGACCCATGTGGGGTTTTCTTGACAAAGATACCAGAGTGCTTGCCGTTTTCCTTCTCCAGCTCTTTTTATAGATGAGGAAATGGAGGCAAACAGGGTTAAATCACTTGCTCGGAGTCACACAGATGATGTTTGAGACTGGATTTGAACTCCTAACTCCAGGGCAGGTGTACTATCCATTGTGCCATCTAGCTGCCCTTACTATCTTCACACTTAAAATGTGTAAATGACCATACACTTTATTTTATTTTGTTTTAATTAAAGCTTTTTATTTTCAAAACATATGCATGGATAATTTCTCAACATTAACCCTTGCAAAACCTTGTGTTCCAGTTTTCCTTCCCTTTCCCCACCCTATCCCCTAAATAGCAAGTAATCCAATCTATGTTAAACATGGTAGAAATATATGTTAAATCCAATATATGCATACATATTTATACAATTATCTTGTGACACAAGAAAAATCAAATCAAACAGGAAAAAATGAGAAAGAAAATAAAATGCAAGCAAACAACAACAATAAGAATGAAAATACTATGTTGTAATCCACACTCAGTTCCTACACTCTTCTCTCTGGATGTAGATGGCTCTCTTCATCACAAGATCATTGGAACTTGACTTCCTTGGTTTTAAGGAAGATGTGCACTCAGTCCTAATGGCTCTAGTCAATGGACTTGAACATCTTCCCTTTTCTTCCTTATCCTTTCATCGAGAGAGGAATGGAAAATGAATGGATCAGTAGATAAGTAGAACATGACTTCCTCACAATACAGAAAAGTAGGAGGGAAAAAAGGAGCTGTGATCTGGATTTAGATCATCTCATTATTCGTTCCAGGTGCCGATCAATCTGATCCCTTTTCCTCATCTCCCTTTCCCTGCCTCCATATACCCTTCACCGTGCTGGGAGCTCTCAGTTCCCATTTCTGTTGCAAAGGTAATAGCCAATCTATTCTCTCTCTCATCTTCTTTTCCATCGCCACTTGACAGCTTCTTGGCAGAAGGAAGTTCCAAGGACTTGGGAGGTTCCATGTAATACATGTCAATGATCGACACTCAGATCTCCCTACTCATAACCAAGGGACAGGAACCATAGGACCATGTGAATAATTGTGCCTTATAAACCAACATCTGTCACAGAGAATGAAGAGGTATGGGCACTTTGGGGCATGGAATGAAGAAGAGTATTTTTTAGTTCAATAGTATTTTATCTTTTTAATTACATATAAAGATAGTTTTTTCCTTTATTAAAATTCAATAGAATTTTATTTTTTCCAATTAAATGTAAAGATAGCTTTCTTTTTTTTTTTTTTTTTTTTTTTTTCAATCAGTTGATCTTTATTTAACACATCATATGCCATGTACTGCTAACCACTTGGGATTTAAAAACAAGAATGAAAAGGCTCCTATTCTAAAATAACATACATTCTAATATGGGAAAAACATGGACATTCAATAAGTCAACAAGAATTTATTAACTACCTGAGTATCCAGACTTCTCTGTCATGTTCAAGATGCTCTTTTTTTTTTTTTTTTTAATTTAATAGCCTTTTATTTACAGGATATATACATGGGTAACTTCACAGCATTAACAATTGCCAAACCTCTTGTTCCAATTTTTCACCTCTTACCCCCACCCCTCCCTAAATGGCAGGATGACCAGTAGATGTTAAATATATTAAAATATAACTTAGATACATAATAAGTATACATGACCAAAACATTATTGTGCTGTACAAAAAGAATCAGACTCTGAATTATTGTACAATTAGCTTGTGAAGGAAATCAAAAATGCAGGTGTGCATAAATATAGGGATTGGGAATTCAATGTAATGGTTTTTAGTCATCCCCAGAGTTCTTTTTCTGGGATAGCTGGTTCAGTTCATTACTGCTCCATTAGAAATGATTTGGTTGATCTTGTTGCTGAGGATGGCCTGATCCATCAGAACTGGTCATCATCTAGTATTGTTGTTGAAGTATATAATGATCTCCTGGTCCTGCTCATTTCACTCAGCATCAGTTCGTGTAAGTCTCTCCAGGCCTTTCTGAAATCATCCTGTTGGTCATTTCTTACAGAACAGTAATATTCCATAATTTTCATATACCACAATTTATTCAGCCATTCTCCAACTGATGGACATCCATTCAGTTTCCAGTTTCTAGCCACTACAAAAAGGGCTGCCACAAACATTCGTGCACATACAGGTCCCTTTCCCTTCTTTATAATCTCTTTGGGATATAATCCCAGTAGTAACACTGCTGGATCAAAGGGTATGCACAATTTGATAACTTTTTGAGCATAGTTCCAAACTACTCTCCAAAATGGTTGGATTCGTTCACAACTCCACCAACAATGAATCAATGTCCCAGTTTTCCCACATCCCCTCCAACAATCATCATTATTTTTTCCTGTCATTTTAGCCAATCTGACAGGTGTGTAGTGGTATCTTAGAGTTGTCTTAATTTGCATTTCTCTGATTAATAATGACTTGGAGCATTAAAGATAGCTTTCAATATTCCTTCTTGTAAGATTTTGAGTTCCAATTTCCCTCTCTCTCATAAGGTTCCTAAGAAGATAAGGCTCTCCTCCCTCCCGAAGACAAAAGGGAAAGAAAAAGCAAATATAAGCAAATGAAAATAAAATGTTTTTGTTTGTTTCATTTCTTTTATGCTTTGATCCTCAATCAATCTCCATAGTTCTCTGTATGTAGATGGCATTTTCCATCCAGAGTATATTGAAATTGTCTTAGATCAGTGTATTGCTGAGAAGAGTTATCTATCAGAGTAAATCACAATCTTGTTACTGTGTACAGTGTTCTCCTGGTCCTGCTCACTTTTCTGAAATCAGCTTCTCATAATTTCTTATTGAACAATAATATTCCATCACATTCATATACCATAACTTATTCAGCTATTCCCCACTTGATGTGCATCTACCCAATTCAAGAATACTCATTTTCCTAAGTGAAAATGTAGCCTCAGACACTTACTAGGTGTGTAACCCTGAGCAAGTTGTTTCACCCTGTTTGCCTCAGGGTAAATCAGAGAAGGAAATGGCAAATCACTCCAGGACCTTTGCCAAGAAAATCCCAAATGGGATCATGAAGAGTTAAACATGACTGAGCAGCAGCAATAATAGACTTCAGTGTGAAGGTGGGGATGTTGGGATGGTGAGAAATATATTGTAGAATATGGATCAGGGATAAAGGCTGAGAAATGACCAAGAATTATATCCTACCCAGAAACCTTGCACCTATACATCTTGAACAATTTTTTTGAGGAAAGAATGGGTAGACATTGGCTATTTATTAACCAATGAATGCCACAAAAAAGAAATTGATTATATTTTGACATATTAGAAATGACTTGAAGTGGGAGGGAAACTGTTTGTTCCCTTTACTGAAGTTGTGTTTCCTTTAAGATGATCTCTCTGCAACTGTGTTCCCTTTTGATCTGATCCCTTTTGGAGTCTCAGCCTCTCCTGGGGGAGGCATATCCCCCTAGATAAGTTATCTTTGGGGGATGCCAGAGCCTTTGATTCAATTAGAAATCCTGGTGAAAAAGCACCCCTTTTAAGTGTTGTTAATTCCAATAGGAGATATAGACTGGATACTGATAAACATTTAGACCTGGGAATCAGAGACCTGGGAACTCCTAAATCTCAAGATTCCCTTTAAAGGGCAGTTTCTGGGCTCACTCCTTGCAGAGGCCCAAGCAATTTTCTAGGACCCTGCCCACTGAGAAAGCATTTTCTTCTTAGCGCAAAATTCCATTTCACTAATAGGACTCTGCCACTATAGAAGTCAGTCTCTTAGCAAACTGGTTTCTATCCAAAAATAAACTTTCATTTTGTCAATAATATTTCGGGATAAGTGAATTATTTTACTTTGAACCTGTGGCCGATCAATAGGGGGATTTTAACAACTCTCTCATTGCCACTAACCTCATCACCATCAGGAATCAAGGGGACACAAACCTCATTATTGCTGCTGAGGGAATCATTCCTAAATTGGCCAACCATTTGCAGTCATAGCACCAAGATCAAAATTGTTACAAAATTAGAAGGAAGGATAAAACTGAGGGGGGAAAAACATAGCATGTGATTGAAAACTTAACTGTAACTTATTCAAACAAGTCGATTATGAAAATGCAATATATATGGAAGAAAGGAAGAGATTAACAATTTCATAAAGAAATTTGTCCAATGTAGATGAAATTGTTATAATCAGGAGCTTTAAAAAACAGATCTTTAGTCAGAAAAACCTCAATTTTTGCCCAATAGGGGAAGATGGCAGCCAAAGGCGATACAGGCTTTGCAAATAAAGTTGCTTTGTAAATTTTTCTAGTAGATGATGGAAGGTTGTGAACAGTCTGATCTCATGCAACAAAATGGAGTAGTAGAGTATGGTATCAATTAAAATGAATTTTGGGGAGAGAAAGTCAACTTAACAAAGTCATCTTAAGGTCATTTAAAGACGAAAATGGGAAATGTACAAAAGATTTTTGTAACAAAACCTCTCATCTTACAAAACTGGAATCCCTGTACTTGGAGTCCAATATTCCGATCCTGGATGTGCTCCTGAAAGAGGCAGAAATGGAGGCAAAGAGAACAAAGAGCAGAAAAGCAGCCAGATTAGATCAAATACAGAGACACAACTAGATGGTGCACTGGCTATCCAGGAGGACCTGGGTTCAAATCCAACATCAGATACTAACTGTGTGACCCTAGGTAAGTCCTTTAATCCTATTTACCTCAGTTTCCTCAAACTACTGTAGTATCTTTGCCAAGAAAACCCTAAATGGGGTCATGAAGAATTAGACATAATTAGAATGATGAACTGAAACAGTAACAAACAACATTAATACTCTCTCCACCAAAGGTGACCATCAATAACTACTGTCTTATGTGCCTACTTTCCTACCTATTTTATAACATTTTTTATGAGAATCATTTATGTAATCATCAAATGCATCCTTGGTAACAGAATTAGTAGGAAAAACAAGTCAATTTTTGCAAGGGATAATCCTTAATTGGACACATTTTAAGCATCACATAATTATGAAAAGTTATTGAGAACACAAGATTCTACTTTGTTTATCTGTTGATTCTTCAAGAGCATTTGAATTGGTAGAACAAAATACCTTAAAGGTTCTCTATCCATGTTCTGTAGAGCCACAATCAGAATGACTCATAATCTCCTGAATGATACACATATATCTTGGAGAGACAGAACAAATGGACAATGAATAAGTTTGGACCAAAATCAAATAAGAAGAGGAAAGTAGTTGGATCGCCTTAGGATTCTTTTAGAGCTCTTTTAATGACCCTCAATTCATCTTAGAAACAAAGATCAACTGGGCTTGTCCTTTGATCCAGCAATCTCGCTACAGGGTCTGGATCTCAAAAAAATCATAAAAGAGGGAAAAGGACCCACATATATGAAAATGTTTGTAGCAGCCCTTTTTGTTGTAGCACTTAACTGGAAACAGAGTGGATGCCCATCAACTGGAGAATGGCTGAATAAGTTATGGTACATGAATGTAATGGAATATTATTGTTCTATAACAAATGATGAGAAGGCTGATTTCAGAAAAGCCTGGAAGGAGTTACATGAACTGAGGCTAAATGAAGGGAGGAGAACCAAAATATTGTACATAGTAACAACAAGATTATGTGATCAACTGTGATGGACTTGGTTCTTCTCAACAGTGTGGTGATTCAAGGCAACCAATAGATTTAGGATGGAAAATGTCATCTGTATCCAGAGAGAGAACTATGGAACTAAATATGATTAAAGCATAGAAGTTTCACCTTTTTTATTGGTTGTTTTTCTTTCTCATAGTTTTTCCTTTTGGGTCTGATTTTTCTTGCACAACATGATAAATATGAAAAAAAGTTTAAAAGAGTTGCACATATTTAATCTATATCAGATTACTTGCTGTCTTTGGGAGGGGGAGGTAAAGTAAGGAGGGAGAAAAATCTGGAACACAGTCTTACAAAAATGAAATACAAAGATAGTTAAAACTATCTTTACAGGGATTTGGAAAATAAAATACTCTTGAAAATTTTTTAAAAAGAAAGAAAGGCCAATCTTTTGAATACCAATATTTTACTATTGTAGCTGTTGGCTTGTCAATCGTGGGATATCAGTTTCTGGAGACATACAAATAAATGTTGTTGGTTGCTTGTAGAGCAGTGAAGAAACACACGGTGAGTATGAGTAGGCTGTAGCATATAACAAACAAGGAGCTTTGTAGAAAAATAGTAGTAAAGAATGTCATCAGGGAAATGTTTTATTTTTAAAAGGATGGGTTAGTTATGTGGCAGGAATAATGTAATCAATGGATAGTCCACACATTCTGCTGGTGTGTTTGTGATGAAATGGAAGTCAAAGAGTGGCTTTAGCAAGTTGGTTGAACCCCATAATGGACTTGTAGAAGGATAGGGACAAAAATCACCCAAGAAGGCATGGATGGGTTCCAATCTGCATCACTGGAAGTTATATCGGTCAGTCAATAAACATTTATTAAGCACTTACTGTGTGCTGGACTCTGAAGATAGAGAGAAAGGCAAAAACATGGCCCCTGCTATTAAGGAGTACCTTTTATTGAGGGTTACAACACAATAAATAAGCATGTAGAAGAAATGTGCCAAATAGATAAAAACAATGGGAAAAAGCAAGGGACTAGCAGCTGGAGGATGGGGAAAGGTCTGCGGAACAAGGTGGTTTCTGAGCTGGAGTTTGAAGAAAGCCAGGAAAACTAAATGTGGAAGGTGAAAAGTATAGAGCATTTCAGGCATCAGGGACAGACAAGGCAAGTGGCAGGAAGATGGGAGACAGACAGTCCTGTTCTCTCCTACAGATGGGGGTGGGGGAAGAACTGATCCATTGGATCCCCAGTGGATCTTCCTTTGGGGAGAAGTAAAGGAGGCTTGACCCGAGGAGGGCCCCTTCTACATATGGCTAGGAGGTGGATATGGAGGGGGAGGGGACCAGGAAGACAAAGAGCCTCAGGCTTTCCCATAGTCCATCTGGGTGGAGTTGTTGAAAAGCTGCCACCTCGTCTCTCTAGCTGCCAGCCAGAGCCAGAGAGGTGACCTTGGCAGGAGAGAAAGAGAGAGGCAGACAGACAGACAGACAGATAGAGACACACACACACACACACACAGAAAAAAGACAGAGACAGAGAAACATACCTAGACAGACAGATAGAGACAGAGACAGAGGCAGATAGACACACAGAAAAGAGACACACAGAGACAGAGAGACAGAGACAGTCAGAGAGACAGAGACGGAGAAAGAGAAACACAGAGAGAGAGAGAGAGAGAGAGAGAGAGGAAAGGAGGGGGAGGGGGGGACTGGAAGAAGAGGGAAAGCAGACAGTCTGTAAGGAAGGTCAGAGGAAAGATAAGGAAAGGAGAGGAGAGAAAGAAAGGAGACTTAAACCTTGCTGGGATAGAGTCAAGATCTCCAATTCCTTTCACTCCCAGTTCCTCCCACTATCCTAGAGGAGGTTTAGAGATAAGTAAAGGCACCAGAATGGGATTCTGGGGGTGGGGAGAGACAGAACTAGTTTCTGTGTCCAACCTGGAGGTAGGCTGGGTTTGGATGAACCTGATCCCGTTGGACCTGAGGGTGGGGGGTGGAGGAGCAGGTTGGGTCTCCCAGGGGACTAAACTTCTGACACTCCGTGCTCCTAGGAAGAACCCAAGGTCTATGGAATTCTCCAAATGAAGTCTACTCCTCCCCTCTCCATTCCCATTCCTTTTACCACATCTCCCTACACCAACTTTGAGGAGGGGGAGGAGAACCTGGGATTTGGAGGATAGAGGTCAAGAAGGTGACTCATAAAGGGAAAAGCTCTGTGTAAGTAGACCCTGGAACCCCTCCTTCTACTCTCCCATCCCCCTGCTCCGGGCAGCTGAGGGGATTGGGCTGCAAATAGCCAGGGGAATGAATGAGTCAGTGAGGCTGGAAATAACCCCTCCCTCGCCTACCCAGACAATGGGGGAGGGAAAGAGACAGTGCCCCCAGCTGCCTGGGGCCTGAGGCTGGAATACAGAGAAACTTGGGCCTGGCTCCCTGTGCCCCTGGAGTCCCTGGAGTCAGGGAGGGGCTGGACCACTGGGCTAGGAGGCAGCTGGGCAGAGCAGTGAGCCCTGGCTTATACCAGATGGCTGCTACTGCTTCTTCTTCCGCCTGCACAACTCGCCAGATCAATTAGCAATCAAATGTTTATCCAACCTCCAGAGGTGGGAGGTCACTCTTCATGGGCCACCAAGCCAGACCAGGGGCCCTGCCCAGGAGAGCTAATGGGAAGCTGAAGTTTCAGCTGGCACCTGCCTTGTAGATGTAGAGAGACTCATAGCCTGGCACTTTCCCCACCCTACCTTCAGCAGTGAGACTCTAAACCACAATCTTCTTCCCCACCTACCCTTCTGTGGATGGGATGGTTAAACCATACTCTTTCTAATAAAGAACCTGCTAGCCCTGGGTCCTGAGGGTCCCATGAAAGCCAGGCATCCTAGCTTTCCAGGCCTGGTCCCCATCCAGGGGCAAGAGGGTCATGGGCTTTATTAGCAGCTCCTGGAGGATCTATCTTAGTGGATGTAAACTGACACATCAAGGACTTATGATTTCATCTGGTGTGAGAATTCTCCCATCTAGAGGGTTGCCTCAGGTCCAAACTGACTCACTCTTGCTCACATAGTTGGTAAGAGTCACAGACTATTTAAATTCAAAGTTTAGTGGAGTTCATGGACCATTTTCTCCTTCTTCTATTTTCAGTTTAAAATTGTTCCAGTCATGAATTTGATTAGCCCCCCTCCCCCACTCCACTGCCCCTCGACCCCCAACAATGACCCAATCTAATTGTTTTGATTAGAATTGTGAGACTCTAGGCCAATACATTCTGATTGGGTAGACTCCATCCCTGGTCAGGAATCTGCCTTTCCTATATTTTAAACCTTTGTCCAAATATCCAAATTTCCTCTTCAAATTAATTCCTCTTGAACTCTTCACTTCTTAAATCTGACTTTCTTTTGTTTTTAGCGAGCAGCAAAAGTGAAAATAGAAACTTTGTCCTTAAGGTTTTCGATTTCTTGCCTGAAATTTATCGATTTTATCAATACTGAAGCTTCTGTTGTGATCATCTCCTCCTATTTTAAAATATTGCTCTTCCCATGGACAGGAAAAAAACTGGGATAAAGGAGTCTTAGATCAATGTGAACTGGGAATTCTAAGAAAGTTACCAAAAGAAAAAAAAAAAGGTGAAATGATAGGAGGGAAGATCAAAAAAGACAATGTTAAGATATGTCTGTTGTTCAGCTATTTCAATCTTGTCTGACTCTTCATGAATACGAATGTGAATGGGATGAACTCTCCCATAAAATGGAAGTGGATGGCAGAGTATATTAAAAACTAGAATTCTACAAAATATTGTTGACATGAAAGACACTTGAAGTAGAGAGACACACACAGTGAAGGAAAGGGCTAAAGTAGAATCTATTATGCTTCAGTTAAAGTTAAAACAAAACAAAACATGGGATAGCAATTCTTATCTCAATGCAAACCCAGATGGGGTTTCTTTGGGAGAGATATTGGCGTGGTTCGCCATTTCCTTCTCTAACTCATTTTTATAAATGAGGAACTGAAAGTGATTTGCATGATGTCACACAGCTGGTGTCTGAAGGTAGATTTGAATTCAGCTCCTCCTGACTTCAAGCTTGCTAATGATGCACTGTAGTACCACTTAGCTACCCTTCAGAAGGTATATCTGACTCCAGTTTATGAATTCAAATTTATCTCACATTATACCCTTTAATAAACTCAATCTGTCCCAGTCTATTCTTCTCTCGAGTTTTTTCCCCTCTGGAATCTTAATGTCTTTTCTCATATTATTCTCCATTCCTCAACTGGAAGAAATTCCCATCTGGGACCCTCACCACATCCAGCTGTTAGAGTCCTTCCTTCCTTCAAGCCTTCCCTCACTTGCCACCACCCCTGTGATCTTCAGTGTGTAATCTATGAATTCGCTTACCTCTTGGAAGACAAGCATTGTGGGCTTGCCCTTTCTCACTTCAATGCTCTTATAAGAAAAGCAAACTTATTAAGAGTTTAAGATTCTGCTATTTCTATAAATCTGGTCTCAGAGAACAGCTGTGACCCCAAAGATCATTCCCCTGCAAGTGGGACTTTCCAAACTTAGCCAGGCTGATTCTCAGACAGCTACTTAGCCCTTGGATAAAGCCAAAGACCTGGCTCCTGGAAGACTGAGTTCCAATTCAGCCTCAGACACTGACCGGCTGTGGGATTCTGGACAAGGCACTCTTGCTTCTATTGGTCTCAGTTATTTTTAATCTGCAAAATGGGAATATTAATAGTACCTATTGTTGTGAGATAACATTTATAGAGTGATTTGCAAACCTTGAATGCTATATAAATTCTAGTTTTTAGACAGGGAGCATTCCTGGAAGGAAGCTTCTGAGATCTGGCACTCTGTTGATACCACAAGTAGGTATCGGAAGAAGAACTCAAAGGAGGCAAATTTCAAAGTACTCCGGAAATAGAAGAATTTTGTGTGTGTGCGCACATGGTATTTGTTTTTTAAACTAAAAAATGACTCCGTATGACTGGTATGAATGATGTAAATAGGATTGGTATGAATGGTGTAGACACGAACTCCATATTCACAGACCTCTAGATGAGAGAGAGAGAGGACAACCTGAGGTGCTCTAACCAGTGAGATCCCAAGCAAAGGGGCAAGTGTTTCTCCCTGGGCCCCTATATATTGTAGACAAATAGATGAAAAGCAGCATGATGTCATGGGTAGAGAATCAGCCTCAGAGTGTCTCTTGAAGTCTCACCTCTGACTATCAGGGCCGTGTGATTCCCTTGACCTCTTAGGGCCCTAGGCAGCCCTGAGATTAGATTACAGAGACATCTGTGTTGGGAGAAAGATTCTCCTGCTCCAGAAATTCCATATACCAATGAAATTACGGGTCTAACACCCTCCCCCTACATTTTATATAGAGCTCGGTGTATTGGTTCCTGTGATAGAATGTGAGCACCTTGAGGGTGGGGATTATCCATTTTTGCCTTTGTATTGTGTCTGGCTTTTAATCAAGGTTTCTTCATTGATTAATTGATTTAGGAAGAAAGTTGAGTGTTTTGGAGCAGGGCACAGCACACTGGAAACCTCAGTTTGGGGAAAGCAGAGATTCATCTAGCACATAGTAGGTGCGTAATAAATACTTATTGACTGACTGTGAATAGGATGGAGCCATCGGGCCCTGGACATCACTATGGTGCGGAGAAGGAAAACCTTGGTTGAGGACGCCCCAAACAGTGAGTAGAGAAGCAAATGAAAAAATGTTGTTCACCAAGGACCCCTCTGACCCCACACATGAAGCACCAAAAGAGGCAATATGGAGGTTGGGAATGCAGAGTTACTCCTGGAGGTGGGAACAAAGTCAGCCCCCAGCATTGGACTCTGGTGGGTCATAGAATCATAGATCCAGGACTGGGCAGAGCTTTGGAGGCCACTTCATCCATACTTCTTATTTGGCAATGAAAAAAGCCGACTGCCAAAAGTGTTAAATGAATTGTCCAAAATCACACAACTAGTAAGGTATAGAGGCAGAATTTGCACTCAGGTCTCCAGACTCCAAATCCAGCCCTAATTTTTTTTTCAGCCCCACTTCTACTGTATTATGCTAAACAATTCTCTGAGTCTTAATTTTCTCATCTGTAAAATGGGGATAACCACAGTGGTTAAAGCATTAGATCAGAAAGACCTGAGTTGAAATTCAGCCTTAGATACTGTGTGACCCTAAGAAAGTCATCTTATTTCTGCCTCACTTTTCTCATCTATAAAACGGGGATAATAAGAGAACTTCCCTCTTGGGATTGTTGTGAGGATAAATATGATAATAATAGTAAAGTGCTTTAGTACAGTGTCAGGCACATAGTAGGCACTGTATAAAGGTTTATTCCCTTTCCTCTAGCGGCTCTCTCACAGGACTATTGTTGAGTCTGAAATGGAAAACCTAAATAAAGCTGGTTTTGATTATTATGATTATGATTATGATTATTTCTGGAGGGGTTGAGGTTGAGACTATTAGGCAGTAGACAGCAGGGAGTCATAAATAATTTATCAGGAACCAACCCAGGTTAGAAAAATCCCTATATACAGATAGGACACTAATGGGAAGCTCCCCTGTCGCAGGGCACAGGTGGTAGCTAAGGTGGGAGCCCCCTAGCTTGCCCCCTGTCAAATACACTAGATCTGGAAAATGGGGTTAGGGGATAAGAGTTCAGGTTGGAGTGAGAGAGGGAGGAGATTGTGTGGTGACCTCAGTGTTTGGTATAGAAAGAAGGGATTGGTTTCGGGGTCAGGAGAATTCAGTTTGAGCTCTAGCTCGGACACTTACTGACCATGGATAAATCCAAACCCTAAATCTCACTTTCCTCTTGTGAAAAATAGAGGGAGAAATACTTGTAGTGTCTGCCTTCTAAAAGGCACTTTGTAAAAGGATCCATTCTTGGTATTCTTATTTGCCTGCTCTAAATGGTCAACCTGCCATTCCCCTGGTCTCCCCTCTGCTCCCACTAAAGACTCATCAGATGGTAAAGCTAGAAGGAAGCTTCACAGTCTGGCCAGGTTCATTGGCTGGGCTGGGATGATGGGCTTGGGACCTGCCAAGGAGAGGCCGCCATAAATGGCCACTCCTCTGAGGTCTCCCTACAGCCCTTTCTCTGTCCCGCTGATCAGGACGAGATCCAGAGCAATGCTTCAGAGAGCAGAGAGAAGGGATGGAGGAAGGTACAGCTGGTGAGTCTCACGGCAAGCCTGTCAGGTCCTAGAACTGGGATCCATTCTAAAGGAGCGGAGGCTCTCAAATGGGAAGGGACACTGTAGTCTGATCCACTCAATTTACAATTAAGGAAATGGAGGCTTAAAGCGGTTTTATAGATTTGGTCAAGTTTGCGCAAGTGACCAAGAACAGGTCTTCTGATTCCAAGTCCAGCGCTCTGTCATTGCTCTAGGAGGTTTTAAGGACATGGAGTCACTGGTGATAGGAGGAGCAGCTAGGACAGAGTAGGTTCTTAATAATTGAATACTGATTAATTGGGTACTGGGCTCTTTCCTTTCTTAGCATTCTGTTGGGTGTGGGACAAGGACAACTAAGGCATCATCAGGGGATTGAGTGAGAGAAGGGAACAAGTCCCAGACTCCCCAAGAATTCCCCCATTCCCTTGGATGGGCCTTTTATCCATATTTGGCTTCCAATCCTAAGAAAAAGGGAAAGTTGTAATTTATTCACTGTTACCCAGGGACTCCTCACTCCTATATCTCCCTCTGCTCACTCCCCATATACCAGATCCCAGGAGGGACTGAGGGATGCATTCAGAATCTTTTTTATCAGTCTCCCTGCTGTCCTGGCTCCTAGAAACCAAATCGCTTCTTCTACAGAGCTCTCTCTTTCCTCCAAGTTTCTTATCCCAGAGGCTGAGAACACCCTGTAAGAGAGGTTCTGCTTGAAGCTGTCCAGATCTAGCACCCAGAGCCAACTAAGCACGAGTCCCAATGTATTGATCTAAAACTTACACGGGGTACAGTGGGAGGCCTGCCTTAGGGGGGATAAAGAAGATCACCATTTCCACCCCAATCTAAATCGAGGGCCCTGGGCTTCGGGAGTGACCCACCAGGGGCCACACACGGGGAGCTGGAACCAGGGTTGGGGTGGGGAATGAAGAGGCTTGAAATTGAGATCCCAGGACCAAGATGGAAGACATGGAACCTGGAGCTCCAGCCAAGCCCCAGCCAAGAGTTGGGGAGGGGGAAGAGAGAAGGAAAGCTTTTCTATCGGGCCTGTTAGTGGGGGGGAAAGTGGAGGAGGGCACTCCCCTTGGGCAGGCCGGGGAGGCTCCAGGCCGTGTGGCCCCTCAGATTTTGATTTCAGTTCTGAAGGTCTGCTGCACATGCTCCGGGTGGGGATGGCGTCGGGCTCGGATGGTGAGGCTCCCGTCATCGCCCAGGGTTGAGGTCACCGATGTGGGGTCCACATCTTCTGGGAGCTGGCATTTGTGGGTGAAGGTATTCATGACAGTGCCATCTGGGGCCAGCTGGGGGTAGAGGAGGCAAGGGGTCAACACAAGTCACTCTGGCCTTGCTGTGACTCTCCTGAAGGAGACAATCTTCCCTATCCTCCGGAGACCCAGGTTAGTAAAACGCAGACTGAGGCTGGATGGGGGTGGCCATGAGTAAGTACCCCTCACTATCCCCAGCACTTAAGAGCTTATGGAAGGTGTCCAGGTGGGTTTTTTACCTGAATCTTCCATTGTTCAATGGGGCAGGCCCAGGATGGGAAGGGGGACACTGTGGGAGGGGGACCTCAGCAAACAGAATGGAGGAAAGGGCAGGATGAAGGGGCCAGATGTGGCGTTGGAGAGAATGAGGAGGATGGGGCCTGAGACCTCAGGAGGATGGAGATTAGTTAGGGAGGCAGGGCCACAAGGGAGGACTAGGAGGGCAGGGAGGGAAAGGAGGCTCAGGGAAGGGGACAGGATGAGAGCTCGGGGAGAGGAGAATGGGAATTATTTGAGGAGATGGGTGTCAATGAAGGGACCAAGTCTCTGAGAGGAGTGGGGGTTCAGTGAGGGAGACTGAGCCGGGGGCTAGTGAAGAAGCTGGATAATCAAGGAGAAAGAAAGGGTCTTAGGGAGGGGGCTGTGGGTTCTGCGATGGATGAGGGTGTGCTGTGTTGTGTTGTTCTCTGGAATCCCCCCAGGAATCCATAGGAAGGACAGATTAGGAATGAAGCGTCTTCCCTAGGTACCTGCCTTAATCAAGCGCCCACCCACATAGAGCCAGGTCAAAGCCCGGGCCTAGATGGCTCCTCCCAGTGGCCTCTGGCCAGGACATAGCGTTCTGAGGGTGGCAAGAGGGAGCATGAGTCATGCCCAGCTACTGGGCACCAGGACTGGCACATGCCTGGGCCGTCTGGGGCTGGCACTAGGGTCATCTGCAGGGACAACTGTGGGTGGTAGCTGCGCTGGTTCCCTTTCCTGCTCCCTGGAAACAGGACTTGGTCCACCCCTCCCTCCCTTCAGAACTGGCTGGATTCCTGGCCCATTGCAGGTGCCTACCCACGGCTCACCTTGAATCAACAGGGCATCCCAATGGAATTTCTACATCAGCGCCTCCCCTCCTACAAACAGGGAAACTGAGTCACGGGATGGGGAGGTCCCTTGTGGTGAGAATTGGGTTACAGCCACAGATCGGTCACTACTCAGCCGAGAAACCACTGATCTGAGTCCGAAGGGTTTCAGGACTGGCTCCGACATTTGTTAATTGGGTGATTTGGGGTAAGCCCTTTTCCCCCAGTTTCCTTCTCCATAAAATGGTTATAATAATATCAGCACCAGCTTTTTCCCACGGCCCTCACCTTTCTTTGTAAGGAAAGAACTTTACAAACTCTAAGGCATTATGCAAATACAAGTTACCCCATTATTATTATTTGAGCATAGTAAGGTCTAAATAAACACTTGTTCATTCATTGATAGATTTATCGCATCCTTTGGAGGGCAGGGCAGAGTCCCAGAGTAGGATGGGCCAATATGATGCTTCTTTATCCTAAAGCAGAGTCCGCTCTGTTCTGGGGCTGCTACTAAGAAATGAGCAGTAAGGCACAAGAATCCTGCCTGAAGACCCTGGGGTCTGACCTGCCCCAAGCCTTAGAGCTTCACAGGTAGGTCAAGAATGAGATATGGGGTCACCCCAAATCCACAAAACTAGCCCATGAGCCCTGGGAAAGTGGGGCTCTCAGCCCTCCGAATAGGAGACTGGCTGGTACCCACTCCCTTCCTGTCTCCATCAGGATCTGTCCCCTCCTTGTCCTTCCCAAGCATGTCTCCCATCCTATACCCCACCCAATGTCCTCAAACCTAGTTACATCTTCCTTTAAAAAATTTTGTTGCCATGTTTTGGTTTTACATTAGTTCCATTTCCAAACACGTCCCTTTCCCCTCCCCTCCCCAGACTTCTATCCTCTTGTAACAAATAAAAAAAAAAAGGAGAAAATAGTAGTTCAGCAGAACTAAGACAGAGCGAGTTTGACAATATATGCAGCATTACAGACCCTCAGTTCCCCACCTCTGCAGAGAAAGCCAGAAGGCTCATTTTCTCATCCCTTCTTCCGGACCAGACTCAGTCACAGGGAATTACTTACTTCCGCCCCCGCTCCCAAGCTCTCCTTCTGCCCCCGTCTCACTAATTTCTCTCCTGTTTCACTTTTCCTAATCCCACGCAGGTTATCCTAAGCAGTCCCTCCTGCCAACCTTGTCCCAGGTGGCTGGGAAGATCCCAGAGGACTGATGGGATACTCAAGCCTAACTGAACAGAGAGCCACTCACCTTCTCAGCCCGAACCTCGATCTGGTTGTTGGATGTAGTGACGATGATGTCCTCCGGGGAGAAGTCGCTCACGTCCACTGCAAACTGGTAGGAGTCTCCCAGGGTCTTGATGTTGCCTGTACCCCCAGATCGGGCTGCTGTGGAAGGGGGTGGGGGTGGGGAATAGCAGATGGAGTGATTGCAAGTCCTCAATGGGAGGAGGCTGATTCTGCCTCTCTTTTCTCTTCCCAAACACCCATTAGATGATCATTAGAATATTGGGGCTGGAAGAGACCTTAGAGAGGATCTAATGCAATGTTGCCTCTGAATTTTACAGATGCGTAAACTGAGGCACAGAAAAGAAAGCCTGATTAGAACCTGGGTCCTCTCTCTGAGTCTAAGTCTGGTGATTTTTCCATTACATCATGGCATCTGGATTTTTTCTCATTCCAGAGTGATTACAGGAGACATCTCCAGCTCTGGGCCCCACATGTCTCTGCGGTAGCCCCTCCCCAGTTCCTCCTCTCCTAGTTTTTCCTCTACCTCTGATCCCCCCCACATCTCTCCATTCTCCCCCAGCCAAGACACCTTTGGACAAGCAGCAATGAGCCCCGAAAACTCCCAAGCTCCCCCTCATTACAGGGAGCCAGTTCTCTGGAATCTTGAGGACCTGGCTTGGAATCTCCGTTCTGCCATCTGTGTGACCTTGAGCAAGTCTCCTAATGTGTATCTCAAATTCCTCATCTTTGGTCCAAATGGCTTCTGGGGTCCCTTCTAGCCCTGGATCAGGATGCCAGGTTTCCTCCTAGAGCCTTGTCTTTAATCAGTGGGGAGGCCCTTTTTCACCTCAAGTTCCCATTCATTTTAATGATTTTCCTCCAGACCAGAATGGATCATTGAATCAGCCATGGAAGAGGTTTTACAGGTCACCTCCCATTTTACAGGTGAGGAAACTGAGGCTGTTGCCCAAAGGTCACCTCTACGACCCTCCCATTTTACAGGTGAGGAGGCAGAACCAATCCCGGTCTCTGACATTTACTAAACGAACAGCGAAGGTCGGCACCGGCCCTTTGGACTACGCCCGATTCTCGCGACTCCGCGTCCACCCTTCTTGGACCATTGCACCGCTGTGGCCACACCTGCCCCGGGGGACCCCGCTCCCCCCGACTCCCGTCTTGCCTCCCTCCCAGCCCGACTTGCCTGGGAAGCCCAAAGGCTGCGGCCGCATGAAGCTGCCGAAGTCCTCGGAAAACATGCTCAGAGCCTTCTCCATGGGCAGGTCCCGGGCAGGGGCGTTGTGGGAGGCTGAGGAGGATGAAGAGGATGAAGAGGAGGAGGAGGAGGAGGACGAGGAGGAGGAGTGGAAACTGTGTTCCGCTCGGAAGGTAGAGGAGGTCTTGTGGCTCATTCACCAGGCGGGGCGGGGGGCTCTGTCCGGAACGCCAGGAGGCTCGGCAGGGCGGGCGGGCGGGACTGAGGGAATGCTCGTGGCTCCGAGGATTGGGGCTTTATAAGGCCCTCGGCCGCCCCCCGGGCTCCCGGCCAGCCCTCTTGTCCACGGGCTAAATATAGGTCTCTGGCAGGCGGGAGCGGGCCGGAGGGGGCGGGGGTGGCGGCCGGTGGGTGGGGATGTGGGGGGAGAAGCTTTTCCCGCTGAGATGTTGGTGCTGACATTGGAACGGACTGAAGCCGGGCCGAGGCTGAGCTCATCCAGAAGCATTCCGGCCTGCTGATAACGGAGGGGGCTGGGAGAGGGGCGCGAGGGGGAGGAGGGGGCGCGAGGCCGGTGCTGATGGCCATGGGGACCTGTCAGGAAGAGAGGAGACTGAGAGGGAAGAGAAGGGGGGCCAGAGGGAGCCTGGGAAATAGGAAGGATGGGGACACCGGAGCAGGAGCGACCTGTTTAGGAAAGGAGGAGGGAAGCAGTGGAAGGTAAAAGGGGAGGAGAGAGAGAGAAGGAAAAGAGAGAGAGCGAGAGCAAGGGGGGAGGGAGAGAAGGAGGAGGTGGAAGCGAAGGAGGGAGCCCCTTCAGCACTTTCAGACACAGGGTCTATTCATTTTCTGTTTTTAAAAATTTTCTTAGAATAGCTTTTTATTTTCAAAATACATTCAGAGATAGTTTTCCACAGTCATCCTTGCAAAACCAAAGTCATTTTCTTTTTTTTTAAAAAAATTTTAATTTTCAAAGTATATTCAAAGAGTTTTCAAAAATCATCTTTGCATAAGTCAGTCATTTTCTTTTTTTTAAATTTTTAATAATCATTTTATTCTAAACATACAATCAGACAGTTTTCAACCTTGCAAAACTAATCATTTAAATTTTTTTTAATAAAAACTTTATTTTCAAAGTATATTCAAGTCACCCTTGAAAAACCAGTCATTTTCTTTTTAAAAAATTTTAATAATAACTTTTTTTTTCAATAATCACCCTTGCAAAACCAATCATTTAAAACAATTTTAATAAAAATTTTATTTTCAAAATATTCAGAGATAGTTTTCAACAGTTATCCTTGCAAAAACAGTCATTTTCTTTTTTAAAAATTTTAATAACTTTTTATTTTCAAAATATATTCAAAGATAGTTTTCAACAGTCCCTTGCAAAACTAGTTATTTTCTTTTAAAAAAATTTTTCAATAATAACTTTTTATTTTTTAAATATATTCAAAGATAGTTTTCAACAATCACCCTTGCAAAACCAATCATTTAAAAAATTTAATAATAACTTTGTTTTCAAAATACATTCAAAGATAATTTTCAAGTCACCCTTGCAAAATCAGTAATTAAAAAAAATTATTGAAGCTTTTTATTTTCAAAACATATGCAAGGATGATTTTTCACCACTGACCCCTGCAAAACCTTGTGTTCCAATTTCCCCCACCTCAATCTTCCCCGGACCCTTCCCTTATTTGGCAAGTAATCTAATATATGTTAAACATGGTAAATATATATGTAAATCCAATATAGGCATACATATTTATCCAATTACCTTGCTGCACAACAAAAAATCAGATCAAAAAGGAAAAAGAATGCTGAGAAAGAAAATAAAATTTAAGCAAAAAAAAAGTGAGAATGCTATGTTATGGTCCACACTCAGTTCTCACAGTTCTCTCTCTTTCTGGGTGTAGATGACTCTCTTCATCACAAGATCATTGAAACTGACCTCAATCATCTCGTGGAAAGTCATGTCAATCAGAATTGATCATTGTATGATACTGCTGTTGCTGTGTACAATGATCTCCTGGTTCTGCTCATTTCACTTAGCATCAGATCCTGTAAGTCTCTCCAGACCTCTCTGAAATCATCCTGCTGGTCGTTTCTTATAGAACTCATTCTACTGGTCTGAGTTAGACTTCCAGAAACTATTGTCAGGTGGCTCCTATATCACAACATTCCATAAGATTCATATACCATAACTTATTTAGTCAGTCATTCCCCACCTGATGGGCATCCACTCAGTTTCCATTTTTGCTCATGTGGGTCCCTCTCCCTTCTTTAAGATCACTTTGGGATATGAGCCCAGTAGAAACACTGCTGGGTCAAAGGGTATGCACAGTTTGGTAACTTTTTGAGCATAGCTCCAAATTGTTCTCCAGAATAGCTGCATCTGTTCACAATTCCACTGGAATTGTGTTCATATAGTTCCTGATTTTTCCAGTGTTCCAGTTTTCCCACATGCCCTCCAACATTCATCATTATCTTTTCCTGTCATCTTAGCCAATCTGACAGGTATGTAGTGGTACCTCAGAGTTGTCTTAATTTGCATTTCTCTGATCAGTAGTGATTTGGAAAATCTTTTCATATGACTAGAAATGGTTTTAATTTCTTCATCTGAAAATTGTCTGTTCATATCCTTTGACCATTTATCAATTGGAGTATGGATTGAATTATAAATTTGAATCAATTCTCTATATATTTTGGAACTGAGGACTTGATCAGAACCCTTAAATGTAAAAATGTTTTCCCAATTTATTGCTTCTTTTCTAGTCTTGTCTGCACTAGTTTTGTTTTTACAGAAACCTTTTAACTTAATATAATCAAAATTATCTATTTGGTGTTCAAATATGGTGTTCCAGTTCTCCTTTAGTCACAAATTCCTTCCTTCTCCACATATCTGAGAGGTAAACTATCCTACGTTCTTCTAATTTGCTTATAACATCACTGTGTCCAAATCATGAACCCATTTCGACGTTATGTTGATATATGGTGTTAGGTGTGGGTCAGTGCCTAGTTTCTGCTATACTAGTTTCCAATTTTTCCCAGCAGTTTTTCTCAAAGAATGAGTTCTTATTTCACTGGGGTCTTTGGGTTTGTCAAACACTAGATTGCTATAGTCACTGATGATTTTGTCCTGTGAACCTAATATTGATTGACTATATTTTTTAGTCAGTACCAAATGGTTTTGCTGACTGCTGTATTTGTAATATAGTTTTAGGTTTGGCACAACTAGGCCACCTTCATTGGCAATTTTTTTCATTAATTCCCTTGAAATTCTTGCCTTTTGTTCTTCCAAATGAACTTTGTTATTATTTTTTCTAAGTCTGTAAAATAATTTCTTGGGAGTATGATTGGCATGGCACTAAATAAGTAGATTAATTTAGGAAGTATTGCCATTTTTATTATATTTGCTTGGCCTACCTGTGATGACCACGAATTTAAAAATCAGCTGGAGTCAGGAATTCAGATTAAGGGAAAATCCTCAATATGTATTCTTTGCAGAGGTGAAGGGGGATGTTGATAGGAAGTGTGAGCAGCCGCAACAAGAACCCGGCCAGCAGCCTCTCTGCCTCTCTCTCTTCACCCACCAAAATTGTCTCTACGCCATTTCCTATACAACACATCAAAACTAGCATAAAGAGTGGGCAGGGCCATTCTTTCTCCAAGCATATATTAATAGAGTATCGTCCAATTACTATTTAGCCTCACATGCTTGGGACCTCAGTGCATCAACTCGAGCTTTAGCCCATTACATTTCCCACTTTCTTTTGTTTTAGAACACAGGTGGTCATGCCATCCCTGACTTCTCAGGGAGGTCAGAGCCCCCAAGGGAAGGTGATCACACCCTCCCTGACTTCTCAGGAAAGGAGGTGAAAGCACCAAAAAGGAGGTGATCACACCCCACCTGACTTCTTAGGAAGGGAGGTGAAAGCACTAAAAAGGAGATGATCACTCCCTCCCTGACATCTCAGGAAGGGAGATGAAAAGCACCAAAGGGAAGTGGGGATTACTAGCAGGTTTCTGGGCTGAAGGGTCTTATTAGAAACAGGTATGCACAGATCGATCAGCATGAGAGGTATTACACAAACACATAGCAATAACGCAGAGGGTATTAGTGACGACTCTCTCCACAGTCAGTGCAGGCTCGATGTGGTGTAGCAAACATGAATTGTACACGCAAGTAGCGGTATAACAAACAATTTAAATCAACATGGTGTTGTAAAAGATTTCCAGAAATCCTAGAAGGACGGTATGTAAACAACAGTCACACATACACCTTCTTCAGCAGCCAAGCGATAGTCCAAAACCAATCTATTGTCCATTGCTTCACATGTAAGGGAATCCAATGATCCCCCCAAGTTTTTGAAATCCTGCAACAGTCTTTTTATATGTTAGGGAATCCAATGATTCCAGCAGATTTTGAAGTCCTGCAACAGTCTTATCATTTCTCAGAAAATCCAATGATTCCTGGAGGCTTTCAAGTCCTACAACAATCTTATGTCTTATTAAGAGAATCCAATGATTCCTGGGGGTTTTCAAGTCCTACAACAATCTTATCATGTCTCAGAGAATACAATGATTCCTGAGGGTTTTGAAGTCCAACAATTTTCTATGTCCATGAGTCAAACGCCATAACTGCCAGGCTCTTTCAGTGGTGGGCACAGTCAGCAATGGAAGCACCCGATGTTTCTTGGGTCTTTTCCTTCGTTTCAAGGGTCTGCTCAGTCTCTCTGCAATGGACAAGGCAAATATGGCTCGTTGGCACCCATCTGATTCCTTCTCCACCTGTAGAGATACAAGCAAACACTCCCCCCCAAGCAGTTAGCCTATCTGGTTCCTTCCATTCACCACTTTCTGGGTGTCTCCACATCACCTGGCAATTATCTAAAGAAAGTGGAGCTGCTCGCACTGGACATTGCCCTTCCAGTGCGTTATAAAACCTGTCTGCTGGAGCCAGTGCATCTTTGTCAAAAATCAAGAAGTTAATAGTATAAAGGTCTAGATTTAGAAATTCTCTAGAGTTACCTATGGCTCTCCCTTTCTTTTATTTTTGGAGAAGTGTCTTAATGTCTCTGTTTCTCCTCTCTATTATTGCCTGTCTTTGAGGATTAAAAGGTATGCCAGTGGTGTGTAAAATCTTATACTGTGCACAAAAGTGTGCAAAATGTTTGTAAGTATATAATATGCATTACTACTGTCTGTTTTTATTGCTTGTGGCACACCCATAATTGCAAATGCTTGTATGAGGAATTCAGTGACCACTCGGGCTGTCTCTTTTGCTGCTGGTATTGCACAAGTGAATCCTGAAAAGGTGTCTACCACAACGTGGATAAAAGACAGACGACCAAAAGATTTATAATGGGTCACATTCATTTGCCAGATTTCATTGGGTCTCAAACTATGAGGGTTCTTCCCTAGAGGCAGTGTAGGAGCGTGGAAAGGAAGGCAAGCTGTACAGGCTTTTACTATGCTCCTTGCTTCTTCTCTTGTTATTCCAAATTGTAAACGTAAAGCTTGAGCAGCCTGATGATATTTAGAATGAGATTCTTGGGCTTCTTGGAATAAAGGAGTATTGACCAACATAGTTAGAAGGCTATCTGCCTTTGAATTATCATCAAAAATAGGACCTAGAAGTCCACTATGAGAGTGGACATGCAAAATATAAGTCTTACCTGGATGCTTTCTCACTTGCTCTTGAAGTTTCTTAAAAGAGCTGATATTTATTAGAGGCTACAAATTTTATTTGGGCTGTGGCAATTCTTTGTACCACACCTACTGAATAGGCTGAATCAGATATTATATTTATATCTCCTGGATAATAAGTAAAAGCTAGAATGTTCGCATACAATTCATTCTGCTGAATGAACTGAAAAGGAGTTCTGACTACTCCCTTTATTAAGTCACGAGAGTATACAGCACAAATATTATGTTTGGATGCATCTGTAAAGATAGTTGGTCCTTTAAGAGGAACTTTAGAAACCTTTTCTTCAAGAATCCATCACCAATTATATAATAGTCTGGTTATCTTTAATGGAGACCCGTGTGTAAAATTTGGAGCCATGGCTAATAAAATTTGACACTCTGGGATGGTCTCATGGCACACATTAATTTGTGTATTAGTATAAAAGGTATATATCTTGTCAGGTCTTGTGCCAGATAATTGTATTGCTGGCTTAATGGCCTTTAATAAAATTCTAGCCACAAGCACTGGGTAAGGAATAAGACTTTGTTCTGGTTGTACCAGAAGGTTCACCCACTCTATCACACTGTTTCCTTGATGAAGGATTGCTGTGGGTGCCCTTTTGTAGCAAAAACTAATATTTCCAAGGGTTTTTGAGTGACTCTTTCAACCACATTGGATAAAACCAGTTCAGCTTCTCTCAAAGCCTCTTGAGCTTCTTTTGTAAGCTGGCATGGTGAATTTAAAGCACTGTCTCCCCTTAAAATATCATATAACGATTGCAATTGATAGGTAGTCAAGCCTAACACTGGTCGCATCCATTGAATATCTCCTATCAATTTCTGAAAATCATTTAAGGTGTTTACCTTCTCTGTTCTTAAGGACAGTTTTTATACTATAAGCACCTTAGGGTTTACTTCATATCCTAAATATTGAAAAGGAGCATGTCTTTGAATTTTTTCTGGAGCTATGTACAATTTGTAGTTCCTTAGTGTCTCTGGTCTTTTGTAGTTATGCTTCTAACATTTGTTCCTCAGGTGCACATCCCAATATATCATCCACGCAATGTAATAACATAACATTTGGAAATGCTTTTCTTACTGGAGTAAGAGCAGCAGCAACATACATTTGACACATAGAAGGGCTGTTTTTCATTCCCTGTGGCAAAACTGTCCATATCTTTTATAAGGCTCAGCTAAGTTAACACTGGGCACTGAAAAGGCAAATCTTTTCATATCTTCCTTATCCAGAGGGATAGAATAGAAACAATCCTTAATGTCTATAACCCAAAGAGGCCATTCTCTAGGTAACTGAGTAGGAGATGGAAGTCCAGGCTGAAGAGTTCCTATAGTTTCCATCTGTTCATTCACCTTTCTTAAATCAGTCAACATCCTCCATTTTCCAGATTTCTTTTTTTTTTTTTTTTTTTTTTTTTTACAACAAATACTGGGGAATTCCAAGGATTTAGAGAAGGTTGTAAGTGCCCTTGCTCAAGTTGTACCAGCTGTTACAGCTGCTGTCCAGTATATTCCTGGATTTTGTGGCTTGGAGTCAGAATCTGGGCGACTATCACCAGATTGCTTATTAGGATTCTGTATGAGTAAACCTGATGCTACTACTTCTCCTGGGTGATAAGTCACACATTGTCTATCTGTATTAGTGACTGGGATATTATTTACACATTCCCCAGTTTCCCACATCAGTGTGTGGATGGACGCTGTTTTGTACGTACTCTCAGGAGGTGAAATGGTCAAGCCTACTGTGTCTAATAAGGCCTGAACTTTATCGCTACCTAAGGGCCACTGTTCTATCCACACTGGCGTATCAGTTTTCCATTGGATAGGAACAGGTGAAAGTGTTGGTAGGCCTTCAACAGCAGCCCTGCCTAAAAAACTGAAGTACTCATTTTTAAACCCTAATTGTTGTAAAACATCTCTTCCCCACAGATTGTTGGGGATTTTTTCAACTATAAAATGAGTAAAAACTCCTGTTTTGCCTTCAAAAGTCCATCTCAAAGGGGCAGCACTAACTTCAGCTGCTACTGATCCTCCTACGTCAGACATGTAGGTGTCTGCTTTAATCTTTGACCAGTGACTGGACCAGTTGGCACCTCTAATGATTGTATGATCTGCACCTGTGTCTACCAATCCTTCCAATGGTAGGCCATTTATATAGATCATGAGCATAGGTTGGTCAGCTGTTACAGCTGCTGTCCAGTGTATGCCTGGATTTTGTGGCTTGGAGTCAGAATCTGGGCAACTATCACCAGATTGCTTATTAGGATTCTGTATGAGTAAACTGATGCTACTACTTCTCCTGGGTGATAAGTCAGACATTGTCTACCTATATTAGTGACTGGGATATTATCTATACATTCCCCAGTTTCCCACATCAATGTGTAGATGGACACTGTTTTGTACGTACTCTCAGGAGGTGAAATGGTCAAGTCTACTGTGCCTGAAGACAAGGGATCCATAGGTTGGAGAGGAACAGATTTCACTTCTCCAGGGGGTATCTCAGTTGTCCCAGCTGCATACAACTCTATTCTCCCCAATTGTAATCCCTTTCTCCCGTCAGGTTACTTCCTGGATGATTGGTCATGTCTGGTTACTGGACTTCTAGGCACTCTCTGGGTGTAGCATCAGCTGCCATCATGCCCTAAGTATTTTTTGCCTTGGGCTCTGGGTCTGGGCCCCTCATCTCGTTTCCCTGAATCAGTCTACATTCTGAGGCCCAATGGAAGCCTCTGTTGCATTTTGGACATGGGGTATTGGGTCTTGTTCTCCCACCCTGTTTTCTCATTCTGTCTCTATACCAACATTGAGCTTTCAGATGCCCTACTTTACCACACTGAAAGCATTGATGAGTCTTTCTGGAAGTCCCTTGCCAGAAGGGACCCTGTCTTCCCATTTTGGGATCTTGAGAAGTCTGCATCATAGCCTGGCTATAAAAGACATTTGTGCCCATTGTGGCACAGTGTCTTATGAGCTCCTCTAAAGGAGCATCCTTGTGCAGTCCTAGTATAATTCTTCTGCAAACCTTATTAGCATTTTCCTTAGCAAGTTGCCTTATCAAAATGTCTGTGCTGTATTTTCACCATTAGTTCTTGTGATAGCTGTCTGCAAATGTCCCACAAAGTCATCAAAGGGTTCATTTGGCCCTTGTGTTATTTTTGTGAAGGCCTCACTCTTGTCATCTTTATTATGGAGAGAAGCCCACACTTTGATAGCATTAGCAGCAATTTGCTCATATGCTGCTATGGAGTAATTAATCTGTACTGTGACTTCTGCATAAGAACCTACACCTGTTAGTAGGTCACAGGTGATTGAAGTGTGAACTCCACTTTGACTATTTTGTTGGGCTTGTATCCTACAGAGCTCACTATATTCAGAAAGCCACAACAAGTTTTGTTCAGGTTCTAAGCATACCCTTGCTATGGATTTCCAGTCATTAGGGGTTAAGATTTCAAAAGCCAAATTCTGTAATAACATCTTAACATAAGCTGATGTAGCCCCATAAAGAGTGCAAGCCTCTTTCAGGGCTTTGAGGATTTCTATATCAAAAAGAGCATATTTTTTACTTTCTTGAGCTGAAGAGTTAAACTGTTGAATCACAGGAAAAACGTGAGGTCGGAGCTCAGTTACATCTTTCGCATCTTCCATGACTTTGAGTAGTGCCTTTTGCAATCTACTCAGGAGCAGTTGGATGCTGGGGGGAAGGTGCTGGTGCTGTCACTGCCCCCCCTCCCCACTACCCTTCCTCCCTCCATCCTGGAAGGTGGAGTTGATGGAGGAGAGTCAATTACCTGCTCCTTAGGTGGGGTTGAAGGGGCCTTGTGTGATGAAAATTTACCACACCCTCAAGCCTTACTTAAATCTCCATGCCCTGTGGGGATATGGTCATTAATCTGTTCATTGTCTTCCTCTTTTTCCTCAGGCTTCCTCATCTGGCTATTCCTAGAACTTTTCTTTTTTCTATGACTTGTAGGATTCTTTAAGGCCAACTATATTGTATTGTATATGTAGAATGCCTGGATGGAAATTAAACAACGACCTTTTTCATTGTAATATTCAGAGATCTGTTGCCCTATTAGTGCCCAATTATCTGGAGAGATTTGCTCTTCCTCTAAGAACCAAGGGGAGGTGCATTTTAATGTACCCAGAAGTCTAGCTATCTGTTCCCAAGTTATAAGTAGCCCTTGTCCTTCTATCAACTTAAGCATGCTTTCTATAGCGGCCACCTTGGGGCTGGGGTGGGGGTGGGGATGGAGGAGAATCTTTTCCTAACATCTGTCCCATTTCAGCCAGAGAATGTTACTAGTTTAGTCCTTAAGAAAGTAAATTCCCTGTTTGTCTATTAAAATACTCACCTAATTTCCTGGTCACCAGAGACTTCTTCAGTGAAAATAGGGCCCTTGGTTCCCACGCTTGGTCGCCAAATGTGATGACCGCGTGTTTAAAAATCAGTCGGAGTCAGGAATTCAAGTTAAGGGAAAATCCTTGATATTTATTCTTTGCGGAAGTGAAAAATTTTTAAATGACATTTTGCAAGGGTGACTGTTGAAAACTATATCTGAATATATTTTGAAAATAAAAAGTTATTAAAAAATTTTAATGACTTTTTTAGACCCATTCCCAATAAGATCAAGGGTGAAACAAGGTTGATCACTATCACCATCGCTATTCGATATTTCCTTAGAAATGTTAGCTTTGGCAATAAGAGAAGAAAAAGAGATTAAAGGAATTAGACTAGGTAATGAAGAAACAAAATTATCACTCTTTGCAGATGATATGATGGTATTCTTAGAGAACCCTAGAGAATCAAGTAAAAACTACTGGAAACAATTTGCAACTTCAGCAAAGCTGCAGGATACAAAATAAATCCACATAAATCATCAGCATTTTTATATACTACCAACAAACTACCAACAACTTACCAGCAGCAAGAAATATAAAAAGAAATTCCATTTTAAAATGACTGTCAATAGTATAAAATACTGGGGAATGTATCTGCCAAGGGGAAGTCAGGAACTATATGAACACAACTACAAAACACTTTCCACACAAATAAAGTCAAATCTAATCAGTTAGAAAAATATCAAGTGTTCCTGGGTAGGTATAATGGGTTGAAGCTCGAGATGATGCACAGAGCTCCCAAGCACATGAGGCTAAATAGCAATTGGACCATACTGTATTAATATATGCTTGAGAAAGAATGGCCCCGCCCACTCTTTGTGCAAGTTTTGATGTACTGTATAAGAAAATAGACGATTTGGGTGGGTGGAGAGAGAGAGGCAGAGAGGCTGCTGGCTGGGTTCATGTTGCGGCTGCTCACACTTTCAAAAGAGATAGGGATGAAAGAATAGCATCTTTATACTTCAACTACATTATAAAGCAGCATTCGTCAAAGCCTTCTGAAACTGGTTAAAAAACAGAGAGAGAGAGAGAGAGAGATCAGTGGAACAGATTTGAAAAAGAGAACCAGAAAAAATGGAACTCAGAAACTTATTTTTTGGTTAAACTGGAAAACAAACAACATAGCAAAGAACATTCCATTTGATAAAAATTTGGAGAAGCTGGAAAACAATCTGGCAGAACCTGCACTTAGATTAATATGGTATACTTTATTCCACAATACATTTTAAATAAGTATACAACCTTAATATTAAAGATTATACCATAAAAAATTAGAAGAAAAACAGGTCATATATCTCTCACAGATACAGCTAGATGCATTCTCAACTAAACAAGAGATGGAGGCAACTACAAAAGTTAAAATTGATAACTTTGATTAAATGAAGCTGAAAAGCTTTTGCATGGACAAAATTAATGCACCTAGGATAAAAAGTAATGCAGTCAAAAAGGAAAAAAAAAGTGTTTGTATCAAGTTTCTCTGATAATAGTCTGATATTTTCGAGATATCTAGATCTCTAAGTATAATCTACATTATATGTATATTCACATATATGCCTACATACATATGTAAACATAAATATACATGTGCATATATGTGACTAAAAATAATTCCTCCGATAAATAAAGTTAAAGGATATCAACAAACAATTCTCAAAAGATACGTAATCAACAAGCAAAGTATTAACAACTACATGCAAGAATGCTCTGAATAACTAATAATAAGAAAAATGAAAATCAAAACCCCGAGTTTCAGCTCATATCCTGCAAATTGGCAAGGATAACAAAAGTAAGTGTTTGAGAGTTTGTGGTAAGAGAGTCACACTAATGCATTGTTGATAGAGTTGTGAATGTATACAATCATTTTGGAAAACAGTTTGGGATTATGCAAATAAAGTGACTAAAATGTCCATAAACTTTAATCCAAAGATTCTATGACTAGGTAAATGCCTTAAGAAGACAAATGATGAAAAGAAAATCTTATATACACCAAAGCATTATTAACAAAACTTTTTGTGTGTGATAAAGAATTAGAAACAAAGAAGATACCTATTGATTGGAGAATGAGTAAGTAATCAGAATGGAATATGACTGAACCTGTAAGAAAAAATGAAATGTGTATAATACAGAAACATGGAAAGTTCTACATGAATTGATACAGAGGAAAATCAGCAGAACTAAGAGACAACTAACACAATGACTTAAGCAATGTGAACAGAAAGAGCAACCATGCATACATACAATTACACAAAATTAAAAATAAATGTTGCAAAATTATTAAAGATGTGTTGTTCAGTCATTTCAGTTGTGTCCGATTTCATGACGTTGGGGTTTTCTTGGCAAAGATCCTGGAAGGGTTTGTCATTTCCTTCTCCGGCTCATTCACTAGTCTTGGGACTCTATTCCCTGTGCTACCTACCTAGACAACTATATGATACAAAAAAAGAGAGATGAGAAATTACCTCCACCTCACCCCTTTGCAGAGATGGGATGCTCACAGAGGTTACATATTCCTCATACTTTCAAACTTTTCCCATTTATTATGCAGTCATATTAATTTGTTCCTCTTTTTTTTTGTCTAAAAATTACTATTTATTATATGGGATGGCTCACTATAGAGGGAGGTATAGAATACCGGGGAACATCATGGTGATTAAAAAAAAAAAGCTGTAAACAATCTTATTTAAAATCAAAAAAAAAAAGATGAATTCAGGCTTATTGAATTTGAGCTGCCTATTCTATATCTACTTGGAGATACCCAGCAGGTATCTGGTGATGTGAAATGATGATCAGGAAACATCACTCAATCAACAAGCATTTACTAAATATTTATTGTGTACCAGGCACTGTCCTAGGTGTTGAGAATATTTCCTATCTAGTCTCTACATTTTGTCTGTACATACAAAAAACAGCCGTTCCCAATTTCTTCTCTCAAGACTAGTATCTTTTTCATATCTTGAGAATATCTATATTTTATCTATACATTGTTTGAATGTTCTCTCCCTATTAAATTGTGAGCTTCTTGTATCCCCAGCCATTAGCTCAGTGCCTGGTACATAGTAGAAACTTAAAACATGGTTATTGACCTAATCTATTTATTTACATATGGTTTCCATCATTAAAATGTGACCCCCTTGAAGGCAAGTTCTATTTTTTTCCCTTTCTTTATATCTCTAGCACTTAGCATAGTACCTGCCATATTGTAGGCACTTAATAAAGTTTTTTTGATTGATTTACAGATAAAAATGAACAAGTACCTGCCCTCATGGAACTTACATCCTTATAGGAGAAACAACATCTATGTATGTAATTATATATAAAAATATGTGAATTAAATATGAAGTTGATTTTTTTAAAATTTAATTTAATTTTTTATTTAGGGTGTAAAGACCTGAGGTGGGAAGGGAGCATAGTTCAGTAAAGGCTTCATATGGGAGATTGTTGTTTGAATGAGGCTCTGAAAGAAAATAAGGGATGAGGACTGACTGATAAGTAAACCCATAGAAATGTTGAGATCATTGAGAGAGAGGGTGTTGGTTGGTTGGTTGTTGTCCTTCATTCTTGAAGAGGACCAACCTGACCTTACCATGTTGGAGTTAAGATACAGTATGTCTGACTGATTGATCAGATCAATACAAGAAGATATAGAAGGAGAAGAGAAGGGGGGATAGGACAGAGCACTATATCCTTACAAGGGCATAAGATGTATAGGAACCAACAAAGGAAACTGAGAAGAACCAGATAGGAGTAGAACTGAAAGAGAGAGAGAGAGAGAGAGAGAGAGAGAGAGAGAGAGAGGCAGAGACAGAGAGAGAAACAGAGAGAAGGAAAGACAGAGAGAGGAAGGGAGGGAAAGGAAGAGAGAAGAGAGATAGACACATGGACAGACAGATTTCATTAAAACCAGGAGAATATCCAGGAGGAAAAGGTGGATCAATACTGTTAAATTCTGCTGAGGTCAGGAAGATTGAGTATTGAGAAGATGTCATTAATTTGGACAATAAGGAGATCACAACCTCTGGTACTCTTGGACAGAGTTTCCTTGGACTGGTGAGGTCAGAAGCAAGAATACAAGGGCTTGAGGT
This sequence comes from Sarcophilus harrisii, assembly GCF_902635505.1. NCBI lineage: Eukaryota > Metazoa > Chordata > Mammalia > Dasyuromorphia > Dasyuridae > Sarcophilus > Sarcophilus harrisii. The sequence goes on along the minus strand of NC_045428.1, from coordinate 567,812,392 downwards.
AAGAAAACAGAATCGATGAATACAGACAACTTTTTGGGACCACAGACTAAGTAGTTAAAGAACTGGACTTAATCTTAACTGACTCTCAGTTTCCTTACTTGTAAAATGGGGGATCTACACAAGATGACATTAAAAGTCCTTTCCTTCTCTAAATTGTGAGACCTGTCCAAGTCTGTTATCCTGGATATAATGGTCTGAGCTCAGATCTGCCCACTTCTAGCCTTGTCCTCAACCCTGGTTCCTGCTCCCTAGATTCCTAATGCAAAACTGTTTGTTTACAACTCCATCTCTCAGGAAAGGACATGGCAGCCCCATAGGGAGGGGGACAGAATGTACAGCTGTCCACTGACTAGCTGTCACGTGGAAGGAAATTCCAGCCCCTTCATAGTCTTTATACCTCTCTTTTACAATCATCTTAATTGGGACTTACAAAAGAGAAACTTGGTGGGGAAGAAGAAAGGGACAGGAAGAATAAAAGGAATGTGGGAGGAAAATACAGAATTTGGAGTCAGAGAACCTGGGTGGAGTAGAAACAGTTCTGGATTTTTGATAACCTGGATTCTTGGATTCTGGATTTTTGGCTCTGCCTCTTACTGTGACCATGGACAAGGTCCTTAACCTTCTCTACCTCTTTTGTAATGAAGATTGTATTAAATGACTTTTAAAGTCCCTTTCAGATCTACCTCAAGTTTTTTAGGTTATACATGTACATTCATTTTTTACATATTTCCATATAAATCATATTGGGAGAGAAAAATCAAAACAAAAGGGGAAAAGCATGAGGGAAAAAAAAAAACCATGAGGAAAGAAAAAAATGAAAATAGTATACTTTGATTCCCATTCAGTCCCCATAAATCTCCCTCTGAATGTGGATGGCATTTTCCATCCAAAGTTTATTGGGATTACCTTGAATCACCAAAATGCTGGGAAGAGCCAAGTCTATCATAGTTGATCATCACGTACTCTTGCTGTTGCTGTGTACGGTGTTTTTCTGGTTCTGCTTGCTTCACTCATCATCAGGTCACATAAATCAAATTTCTCTCTAATGGTGAATTTAAACTCTGGTATTTACTTCCTACAATAACTTTGGACAGATCGATTGCCCTTTTTGGAATCTGTTCTGATAGTGCCATCACATTGTCTTTGAGGTCCTCCCCTGCTCTAATTTGTTTTTATTTCCCAACTCTAATTTCTTAGTAAAGAACTTAGTAATTTAGTAATGTCTTTCCATTTCTGAAAGTTTATATTCCCAAGACATTGTCTTTCTGGCCTTCATTTATTCCCTGGGGAAAAAAGCTGGGGTTCAAATCCTTGATTTCTTCAATCCTAATTCCATTTTCAACATAGGAGTATTAGATTTATTTTCTGTGATCCTAGAGGTCAAAACTAGGGACAAAGTACCAAAGAGGTATAATTTTATTTTAATTTATGGAAGAACTTTCCAACAGGACCATTTAGGATTGAAATAGTAGATTCATAGGAAGATGGATGGGGCTCAATCTATCATCCAATAATCATTTATTAAGCACTTACTAATTGCCAGGCACTGTGCTTTGGAGACACATAAAAAGGCAAAAACATGGCCCCTGCTCTCAAGGAAATTACAATCTAGGAGGGGGAGATATCAAGGAACCCTTTGTTAAAATAGGGGTTTTTTTTCCTTCTTAATGGGGGGGATAAAAATAAATACTCATTTAACATTTTAATTAATTATTTAAAAATATTTTGGCAACTGAGTAGAAGATAGTTAGGCTACTGCAAGAACGTTGAGCTTCTTCTTCTTCTTCTTCTTTTTTTTTTTGGTGAGGCAATTGGGGTTAAGTGACTTGCCCAGGGTCACAGCTAAGAAATGTTACGTATCTGAAACTAGATTTGAACTCAGATCCTCCTGATTTCAGGGCTGTGGCTCTATTCCCTGCACCACCTAGCTGCCCCAGCATTGAGCTTCTTGTAGCTGGAAGAATTCAAGCAGCATCTGGATTCCCACTTTTCAAATGTGCTTGAAACAGAAATCCTTTGCTGAATGTGAGATGACCTTTAAGGTTTCTTTTAAAACTTTAAAACCACGCAGACCCAGCTCACTGGACTGTAAGCTTCTTGAGGGAAGAAGAATAATGAAATTCTAATGCCTGCTGGTCTCCTAACCCGAGCACTTCCTGCCTATAGATGCCATTCCTTCTTCTCCTTTCGCTATTCCTGTTGGGATAGGAAACATTTTGCTTTCAAGCTCCCCATGATAATTCTCTCAGTTATCTCATACCCTTAGATGACATAACCCTCTTGAATTCCTTGGCCAATCATTAACTAATTCTTACCTGATCAACCACTCCACACTGGATCATTCCAGCCATTCTAGCCATTCTGAATCCATTCCCCTCAAACCACCCTTACCTCCATTCCCCAATGTCACACTCTAAAGCCTCCCAATCCCTTCTACTGCGCTCTCCACAATCTGTGTTCTGAAGCTAACGAACTTGCTTTCATCTTATAGCTTTCCCTTTTTCAGCTTCTGGTTCCCTCCTGATAACACCCTGACCTCTGTGCCTCCCTTTTCAGAATCAATTGTATTTTCACTTATTTTCTCCTCTACTTCCATGCTCCTACTGGTCCAGGTAGAGAAGTTGGAATACTTCTGCTTCCCATTCATTGCCACTTCCAGACTGTCCCTCATCCATCATTCAGTAACCTTTCTTCCTTTGGCACTCCCTCAGTCATATTTATGTTCTCATAAAAATTCTAATAGCTCTTTTCTACTGACCTCCAGGGTACTTGTTTTCCTTCTTTAATGAATTCAGTGCCTGAATAACAGTCCTTCTCATGCCCCCAACTTCTACCCTCCACACACATCAATGTTCCCTGAAACACCCTAACCTTTTAGAGCCTCCATTTTCTCAATCCCCATGATTTCTTCCACCTCACTTCAGCCTTGATCTTACTGTATCTCCCACATATTCAGGCACTCTGAAATTCCTTTTATTTGATCACGATCTGTTGTGATTCTCTCCCTTGACCTTCCAATCCCAGATCCTGATCTTCATTCTTACTATTATTACCCCTCCACCCCTCAGTTATTACCCAGACATCACTCTGGCACTGATTCCACTCCCCTTTCTTCTCTATCTTGACTTAGTGAATCAATTGCATTCTACTCTATCCCTTTCTCTTGAGTCCCTTGCCCTCTTCTCCTGTCACTGAACTTGTCCTGCTAAATCTCAAACCTTAGATCACTCCCAACATCCATTGCCTCTGCTTTTATGCTCATGCTGTTGAATGAAGCCGGAATAAATAATGCAACTCTGTTGATTGTATCTATTACAATTTGCATTATGTAATTTCAACTGGACATCTAGGTGTGGCAGTGGATAGAACACTAGAGCTGAAGTCAAAAAAATTCATTTTCCTGAATTCAAATCTGATCTCAAACACTTCGTAGCTATGTGATCCTGAGCAAGCCCCTTAACCTTGTATGCCTCAGTTTCTCCGCCTGTAAAATGAGCTGGAGAAGGAAATGCCCCACCCCGTTATCTTTGTCAAGAAAACCCCAAAGGAGATCATGAAGAATTGGTTAGTTGAACAACAATTTCCAACTGGGCCCTCACTATTGCTAGGTAACTCTCTTACATCTCTCCAATTAATTAACTATTTCATTCTCTATACTAGTTCTTCCAGATCTTCCATGGCTCCCTATCTCCCCCCAAAGTTTCATGCCTTGCCTCTTATTTCACTGAAAAAATTGAGGCCATTCTCTGAGTTTCCTTTTCTTCTTTTCCCTTTACATCACATCTCCCAGATACCTTCTGCCACAATCTCCACCTTCGCTCTTGTCTCACATAACAAAATGGTCCTTCTTGCCAAGGAAAACAACTCTCCATACACGTGATCCCATGTCTTCCTGTCTTTCTCCATTGGATTGCCTCATCTATCACCCCACTCTCACACATTTTCAATTTCTTCTTGTCTACTGGCTGCTTCCCTACTGGTTATGAACATACCCATGTCTTCCCTCTCCTCAAAAATCTCTCATATTACCCATCCATCCCCACTAGCAATGTTCCTATATCTCTCCTCCCCTTTGTGTTTTCAGTCCTCGAGGAGGACATCTACATTAGGGTTACTTCCCAGTCCCTCATTATCTTCTTAACTCTATAATCTGACTTAAAAAAATAATAATAGCTTTTTATTTTTCAAAATACATGCAAAGGTAGTTTTCAACATTCAGCCTTACGAAACCTTGTGTTCCAAATTTTTATCCCCCCTTCCTCCCTCCAGACCGTACAATCTGACTTCTAATCTCATCATTCAGTGGAAACTGCTCTCCCGAAAGATACCAAGAATCTCTTAACTGTCAAATCTGATGACTTTTTCTTAATCCTCATCCTTCTAGACTTCTCAGCAGCCTTTCACACTGTTGATCACCCTCTTCTCCTTGATACTCTTATTTCTCTAAGTTTTCATGGCAATAAAAAAGGTGAAAATACTGTCTCATCACTATTTTACATTGTAATCTCATCAGTTCCATAAACTCACTTATTTCTATGCTGGTGATTCTTGAACCTATTATCTAACTCTAGCTTCTCCAGTCTTGCATCTCTAATAGTCTATCAGACGCCTTGAATTTGAAGTCCTATAAACATCTAAAACCAATCTCATTATTTTTCTCCTCAAACCCTCCCCCATTCCTATTGTTGAAGGAGACTAAATCGAAGGTTCTATCATAGATCTCCTCTACTCAGTTAGCTCTAGTACTTCCCTGTCACCTCCAGGATCAAATATAAAGTCCTCTGTTTGGCATTTGAAGCTCTTCCTAGCCTATTTCTCCATCTCTTCCCTCTCTAGTCCTTTTAGCCTTTATATGCTACTCTACTTTATGCTCTACCATCACATGCACATACACCCTGCTAACCAGTGATTTCTGGCTTCCTTTCTTGATCAAGCTTCATCATCCAGTGTTGGTTATTTTCTCTGACCATCCTCCCTGGCTGGAATGCTCTCCGGCTTCATCGTCACCTTCTGGACCTTCTCCCGCCTTCAAGTCTCAACTAAAGACCCACTATCTACAGAAAACCTTTCCTGCTATGTCTCGGTTCTGGTGCTTTCCTCTGTCGCCTGTATTTGGCTTATTTGTACATATTTGTTTGCATGTTGTCTCTTCGGTTAAACTATATCCTCTTGAGAGAAAGGACTGTTTCTTGCATTTCTTTGAATGCTCAGACTTTAGCACAGTGCCTAGCACATAGTAGGCATTTAACAAATATTTCTTTTTTTATTATTATAGGTTTTTATTTACAAGATATATGCATGGGTAATTTTTCAGCAATGACCCTTGTAAAACCTTCTGTTCCAACTTTTCCCCTCCTTCCCCCCACCCCTCCCCCAGATGGCAGGTAGATGCATACCTTAACAAATATTTCTCGATGGGCATTGTACATAGTAGGAGTTTTGTTTTTGTTCTTGTTTTTTGCTGAGGCATTTGCGGTTAAATGACTTGCCCAGGGTCACACAGCTAGGAAGTATTAAGTGTCTGAGACCAGATTCGAACTCAGGTCCTCCTGACTTCAGGGCTGGTGCTCTATCCACTCCACCACCTAGCTGCCCCCATAGTAGGAGTTTTAGGAATATTTGTTCAATTAAATCAAATTATTTATGATCTCTATCAGACAAAAGAAAAATCCTGCAGTAAGAAAGGCTTCATCTGGATCCAAACCAAGGGTAAGAAACCTCTGAAGAAAAGTGAATATGGAGCTCCTCCGTAACAACATTGGTTGAGTTTCTGCTTGAGACAGTAGGGACCACGGTATATCTACCCGGAGACATGGTCCAGACCTCTCATCCCTTTGGAGGATTCCTTCACTCCATGAAAGGCTGGGAAGCCAGGAAGTAAGGGACTGCTGAGTGTGTTAAGACCTCAGATGAGGGCAGGGTCAGCTCTTTTGCTTTGCTATTATTCAGTTAGGAACAGGAGTCTTGGGGCATGCTGATCTAACCCTTAAAATGCCTTTCCATTTCTACTCTGTTGACTGAAATTCTGCTTATCCCTTAAAACTTAGATCAAAGCTGATTTCCTCCATGAAAGAGAGATTATACCCACATTTATTTTATCCTTTTCAGCTTTTCTTGGGCCTCTGTTGTCCGGGAGTTTTCTGAGGGTAGAAATGGAATTTTTCCCAACAGACTCCGGGGAAAGGCTGTCTCCAAGGGCACCAGTTATCTCCTCTTTGAGAGCAGTTGATCCTTAGGACAGAATTTGGGATCCTGGCTTTAGACTGGGGATTCCCCAAAAGCATGGAGGGAAGGAACCTTTCTGCTTCTAATACTCTCAGATTTAATCTGGAACTCTGGACGTGAAGCATCAGTCTGTGGGAACGGATGATTGTACCTAGGGCTATAAAAATAAAATGGCAACCAATGGCTCAAAGCAGGCCTTAAGGCTGAAAGGGATTAAAGGGAACTCTGGGAATATAGGATTTATATCTAAAGTGGATCTTAGAACACAGAACGGCTGAGGTAGGAGAAATTTAGAATAGAGAATGACAGAGCTGGGAGGAATCTGAGAGGATTCAACAGAGGAAGAGTCTTGTCTAGATAGGTTAAGGGAGCTGCCCCTCCCCCAAGACATCTCCTGGCTCCAATGATGGGAGTGGGAGGAGCAGGCATGGAGAGGGACCAAGGACTTTGGGAGTCACTGTGGGAGGAAATTCTGACCCAGTTTCCTCCCTGTCTTGCCAATTGGGTACCAGCTTGGCAGGAGTCTGGGTCACTCTGCTCCAACCGGGCTTAGGGGTTCCCATCATCCTTCTTGCTCAGGGCCTGGGGCTTCTTTGTGTTCCAGGATGAGCCTGACTCACCATCGCAGAACGGGGCCTGTGATGGAGGGGAAGGAGCCATTTGAAGAGGGTGGGGTAGGAGCAGTCCAGGAATAAGGTGCCAGACAGGGAAACAGGAGCTGGCCAGCTAAATGCAGACACACCGTCATGGGGGCAAGGGCCTGAGTCACCCTTCCTGGGTGACAGATTACGTTCCCCAGCCCTGAGGAAGGGCAGCTCCCCACCCCTTCCCCCTTCCCCTTGATCCAGGTCCCTATCCGGGAATTTATCTTCCAAGGGACACTGGAAGGTTACCAAGGTTATACCAATGCCTTTGGTCAGAATCTGTGTCCTCGAATTATTTAAAGTTACATCTTTAGAAGGGTCTTTAAAACACAGACTGTTAGAGCTGGGAGAACCCAGGAGGTCAGAACTGGGAGAGCCCTTAGAACCCAGGAGGTCAGAACTGGGAGGGCCTTAGAACCCAGGAGGTCAGAACTGGGAGGGCCTTAGAACCCAGGAGGTCAGAACTGGGAGGGCCTTAGAACCCAGGAGGTCAGAGCTGGGAGGGCCCTTAGAACCCAGAGTGTCAGAGCTGGGAGGGCCCTTAGAACCCAGAGTGTCAGAGCCGGGAGGGCCCTTAGAACCCGGGAGGTCAGAGCTGGGAGGGGCCTTAGAACATAAAATGTTAAAACTAGGAAAGCATAGAATGTCAGAACTAGGAGGGGGTCTCAGAATAGAGAATGGCAGAGCTGGGAGGGCCATAAGAACATGGAATGTTAGAGCAGCAGAGTAGAATATATGATCTCAGCTCTGACAGGGACCTCAGAATATAGCTGGAAAGGACCTTAGTGGTCATTTAAGTGCCCAACTGGGCACTACTGAAGCTTATAATTGGGCCAGCACTGGAAGCCTAAATCAGATGCTCCTGGGAATGTTGTCACCCATCCCAGTGGGACCAGAAGTCTGACTCCATTTGGGGACTCTCTCCCTGCCTAAGGCCATCCCTGTTCAGAACCCAGGGATGAGATAATAGGGCCCACAAGGCCAGCCATGGAACTTCATAACAGCCCATCTGTCCAGCCAACTGGGAGAGCAGGAAGCTCAGAGCACATCTACTAGGGGCACCTCTGCCTCCTACAGCTTCTGTAGCCCTTTCAAGGGAAGGGGACCCTGGTAACTCTGATATATGATGGCAATCTCCAGGGCCTTCAATGCATCCCCTTTACTGCTGTGGTGACCCCAGATGCTGGGAAGGAAGAGACTATTCAGGGACTCTGTCTCTGCCTCTCTGTTTCTGTATTTCTGTCTGTCTCTCTGTCTCTCTCTGTCTGTCTCCATCTCTTCTCTGTCTCTCCCTGTCTTTATCTCTGTCTGTCTTCATCTCTCTGTCTCTGTTTGTTTTTATCTCTTCTCTGTCTCTGTCTCTCTGTCTCTGTCTCTGTCTCTCTGATTCTGTTTCTCTCTCTGTCTCTGTTTCTCTCTCTCTCTCTCTGTCTCTGTCTCTGTCTTTCTCTCTGTCTCTGTCTCTCTGTCTCTGTTTCTCTCTCTCTCTCTGTCTTTGTCTTTCTCTCTGTCTCTGTCTCTCTGTCTCTGTTTCTCTCTCTCTCTCTCTGTCTCTGTCTCTCTCTCTCTCTGTCTCTCTTTCTCTCTCTCTCTCTGTCTCTGTCTCTCTCTCTCCCTGTCTCTCTGTCTCTGTCTCTCTGATTCTGTTTCTCTCTCTCTGTCTCTGTTTTTTTCTCTCTCTCTCTCTCTCTGTCTCTGTCTCTCTATCTCTCTGTCTCTGTCTCTGTTTCTCTCTCTCTCTGTCTCTCTTTCTTCTTGTCATCTCTATTTCTCTCCATCTTTTCTGTCTGTCTCTTTCTATTCTCTTTTCTTTTCTATATTGACTTATCTCTTATCTATCTCTTTCTCTCTCTTCTCTCTTCTCTTCTCTTTTTATTTCTCTCTATCTCTCTGTCTCTTTCTTTCTCTCTCTGTTTCTTTCTCTGCTCTGTCTCTATTTCTCTTTCTGTTTCTTCTCTCTTCTGTTCTGTTCTATTCCTCTCTCTCTCTCTTTCTCTGTTTCTTTCTCTTCTCTGTCTCTTCTCTCTCTTCTCTCTCTCTTCTTTCCCTTCTCTGCTCCTTCCTCTCTCCCCCTCTCCTGCTTTCCCTCCTGTCTCTCTTCTCGATCTGCCCAACTCTCCTTTGATCCTTTCCTCTCCTCTGCCTGTCTCCTGTCCCCTCTCTGTCCACTTTCCCTGTCTCCTCTCCTTCCCTCTGGAAACTCTCTAGCCTTCCTGCCCTTCAGGCTGGAAGAACCCCTTTTCCCCTCTCCAGCCTCCTAAACCTTTGCCTCCATCATAACAAGAATCTGCTGGACTTCCGAATTAAACCCAAAGGAAAGATGCTTTAAACACTGGCCCACTCCGAACACCGGCTTTCTGAACTGCCTCCTAACCTTCCAAACCTGGAGGGAATGAGGGAAAACTGAATTAGCGTCCTGGAGGCCCAAGCCGCCTGGAAGGCAACCTGTGCCGAACTCCACCAGACCCCCAGTAAGAACCTCTTCATCCCAACAGCCCAGGACAAAAGGCCTGAAGAAAGAAGAAGGCAAGGAGGCAGCTTAGGGACATTGCAGGAATCGGAAAGTAGGGAACCAACCAGAGAAGGGAGGAGCAGCTGAAAGAACCCCTTTCTGGCCATCATTAGGAAAAGGACAGCTGAGGAACTGGAAGGGCTTGGGAATCAAGTCTGAACCAGAAAAGGAAACTGAGGCACCAGGCTCAGGTGGGCTGGGTCCAGGTCAACCGGAAAGAGAGCAGGCTGCGCTCCATGTGCTTCATCTTTCCTGGCCAAGAATCAACCAGGAAGAAGGGAAGCTAAGGGCCTGGTTCAGGGAAGGAACCTGGATTGGGATTCCGGGGAAGAGGGACAGCTAGGGGGCGCCATAGTGCTCAGAGATCTGGGCTTGGAGTCAGGGAGATCTAACCAGGAAAGAGAGACAGCTAGGGGGCGCCATAGTGCTCAGAGATCTGGGCTTGGAGTCAGGGAAATCTAACCAGGAAAGAGAGACAGCTAGGGGGCGCCATAGTGCTCAGAGAGCTAGGCCTGGAGTCAGGGAGATCTAACCAGGAAAGAGGGACAGCTAGGGGGCGCCATAGTGCTCAGAGATCTGGGCCTGGAGTCAGGGAGATCTAACCAGGAAAGAGAGACAGCTAGGGGGCGCCATAGTGCTCAGAGATCTGGGCTTGGAGTCAGGGAAATCTAACCAGGAAAGAGAGACAGCTAGGGGCCTGTGCTCAGAGATCTGGGCGGGTCGGGGGTCTAACAGGAAAGAGACATAGGGGGCGCCATGTGCTCAGAGGCTGGGCCTGGATGGGAGATCTAACCAGGAAAGAGAACTAGGGGCCCATGTGCCAGGTCTGGGCGGGTCCTGGAATCTAACCAGGAAAGGGGACATAGGGGGCCCATTGTAGAGATCTGGGCCTGGGCGGGAAATCTAACCAGGAAGGGGACAGCTAGGGGGGCCCATTCCAGAACTGGGCCTAGTCAGGGAGATGAACCGGAAAGGGAGGGACAGCTGGGCACCATGTGCCAGAACTCCTGGATCAGGGAAATCTAACCAGGAAGAGGACTTAGGGGGACCAGGTGCTCAGAGGACACCTGGGTCAGGGAGATCTAACCAGGAAAGAGGGACAGCTAGGGGGCGCCATAGTGCTCAGAGAGCTAGGCCTGGAGTCAGGGAGATCTAACCAGGAAAGAGGGACAGCTAGGGGGCGCCGTAGTGCATAAAGTGCTGAGTCTAGAGACCTCTCTTCCTGAGTTCAAATGTGACCTCAGATGCTTATTGTGTGACCTTGGGCAAGTCACTTCACTCTGCCTCAGTTTCCTTCTCTGTAAAATGAGCTGGAGGACACTGCTTCCCAATTACTTTTTTTCTGGTTTGGGGCCACTTGGGAGAAGCATTCGGCCTGTGGGTCAGTAGGTAATCAGAGAAATGTGGATTTAGGCTTGATGTAAAGAAGTTCCAACCATCCAAATAATCTCCAAGAGCCTCCCGCTCTGACATTGTGCTAGAATCTAAACAATTGAACGAATAATTTTCAACATTCACCCTCGCAAAGCCTTGTGTTTCAGATTTTTTTCCCTCCCTTCTCCCTCCCCTAGATGGCAAGGAATCGAATATATGTTAAACATGTGTAATTCCTCTATACATATTTCTACAAATATCTTGCTGCACAGGAAAAATCAGATCAAAAAGGGAAAAAAAATGAGAAAGGAAACAAAATGCAAGCAAACAACAGCAAAAATGGTGAAAATGCCATGGTGAGATCCACCCTCACTTCCCACAATCCTCTCTCTGGGTGCAGACGCTCTCTGCATCACAAGACCATTGGAACTGGCCTGAAGCGCCTCGTTGTTGGAAAGAGCCTCGTCCATCACAGTTGACCATCACATAATCTTGTTGTTGCTCTTTACAACGTTCTCCTCACTTTACTCAGCATCAGTTCAGGTGAGTCTCTCCAGGGCTTTCTGAAATCATCCTGTTGGTCATTTCTTACAGAACAATAATATTCTGTAACATTCATATACCATAATTTATTCAGCCATTCTCCAACTGATGGGCATCCACTCAGTTTCCAGTTTCTAGCCACTACAAAGAGGGCTGACACTGTGTTCTAAAGGCCCTCCCGGCTCCGACATCCTGGGCTCTAAGGGCCCTCCCAGCTCCAAGGCACCGGGAGCCCATTCACAGCATCATGCAAAGATCCCTGATCTCAGTTCTGAGTCTCTGGTCCAGAGTATCCGGGTTCTGTTCATAACCGCCTGTGTCACGTTGGTGGAGTCCCTTCCCTTCCCTTCTCTAGACCTATTCCCTCCTGTGTAGAATGATGGAGAAGTTCCATACTCCTTCGAGCCCCCTCCCCCTGATTCTGTGGGCTGCACTATGGAGTCCTTTGGTCGGGGCCCTTTGCTTTTGGGGGCTCAGCTGAGAAGCTCTCGACAAGGAGCTCAGGTGGCCTCTGGGACCGGCCAGGCCCATTGACTCTGCCCTCTGGAGGAGGCCGGGGCGCCCTGAGCCAGGCCGGGGAGCTTCTAGCCGGACCCTGGGCTTCCTACTTCCAACCCCTTCCCTCCATACCCAGAATAACTGGCATGTCCTGTTCAGGTTGACTTGTCAAGGACATTCTAAATAGCCACAGTAAACTCCCCGGGCTGGGGAGGGGGGCAGGGGAGCAGCTGATTGGTGGAGCTCGCACCTGGCCAGGTGCAGCTGAGCCGGAGGGGGAGACTCCGGGCAGAGGGAGAGGCTGCGCCGCCACAGGAGGACCAGGGTGAGTGGGTCAGAGGGGGCCCTTTGGACGCGGGGGGCCCAGTGACCATGGGCCCTGAGGAAGCCTGCATCAGGTGCGGAGCCTCTGGGGATGGGGGTGGGCAGGCGGGAGAAGTGGTCCAGGAGCAGCTCCGGGGAGGCAGGGGCCGGGACCAGGGTCCGGCTGAGCCTTCTTGGCCCCGTCCCTCTGGGTGTCCTCCCTAAAGTGAGGGAGCTGGCCCAGGGGAGGCCCGGGCTCCCTTCTTGGGGTGATTCCTGCCATTTTAGTTCTGGAACAAGCTGCTTCTCTGTCGGGGGCTGAGGGAGCCGTGGGCCAGTCCTTGGCCGGGCTTGTCCTGCACTCTGCCCCCCCCCCATACACTCCCCTTCCCCCAGCTCCCTCCCCGCTCTGAGTCCCCCTCCCGACATGATCCAGCTTCATCGGAGCCAGACTTGAATTGGGCCTCGGGAGGAAGGGCCCAGGACCTCTTAGAATCCGCATGTTTGCTGGCTGGGGCTGGGGCACGGCGGGGGCCGGTTGCTATTCTTGCCACTCCCAGTCCCTTCGAACTGGCTTTCAGGCTGGGGAGGGGCTGAGTGGGTGCTGGGTGCAATGGGGGGAGCCCAGACAGCCCAGAAGAAGGCCCAGAGGGAGGGGCTGGGCTGCCCCCCAGGGTTCTCCTGTCTCTCCAAGCAGGGCCGAGGATGGAGGATCTGGTGGGACTCCATGAGGGCGCAGCGGGGGAACCCGTGGCCTTGCAGGAGCTCTGGGGCCCCTGCCCCAGGACCCAGCACCGAATCCGAGGTGAGAGGCCCCTGCTGGCCGGGCTCCCCCTCCCAGGGAGCCAGGGGGCAGCCTCAGGCCCTGTCTGGGCCCTGTCTCCGACCCGCCCCCTCCAGCTTCTCTTCCCTGCTGCCTTTTTTAGAGGCCTCCTTCTCTCTCTGAGACCACTCACCCCCTAAAAATAGCCCCTCCCCTAGGACTCAGAATGTGATCTCAGCCCCTGAGCCGGACAGACGGGCCGGCTGCCAGCCTCCTTTCATCTGCCCCAGCACGGCCACGGCCAGCATCCCTGGGGATGGGAGAAGCGGCTCCCCCGGCTCCCCACGCTCCCCACGAGAGGGGGAGGCCCCAGGGAAGGCCGGGCAGAGGGCTCTGCGCTGGTGCTCAGGGCTATTGTCTGGGACACTGGAGCTGCATGGAAACGGATGAGTCTCCCAAGCACTTGGCGAAGCTCAGGGAGGGGCAGGAGTTGGAGCCGGGCCTTGGGGGGTGGGCGCAAGTTCTCTGGGTCTCTGCTTGGCCTCCAGGGCCCTGTCTCTCACTCCCTGTGCCAAGGGACCCCCCGGCTTCTTGGGTTTCCCTACTTCAACTCTTCGGGCTCCTTTTAGGGGCCCCCCAACTGGGGGCGGGGAAGTTATGCACCCGAACCCTGGGGCGGCTGGGCCCCCCCTCCGCCCATTCCCCCCCAGGCCCTTCTTCAGCCAACCCCCATTTGCTCCTGGCCCCAGACCTGGGCTGTGGAAAACCCCTCTTGCCCTGGCCTTCCCCTGGCAGGTGCCCCCACTCACTTTTTGCTTTCCTCCCCCCATGGTCCCCTCCTCCTGGGCCACTCCCTGGGGGCCCCTACCTTCTCCTGGCCACTTCTTTAAACCGCCCGGAGGCCTCCCCAACAGCCCCCAGCCCCTGGACCTTCTGACCTCTGCCCCTGACTCTTCCATTTTGGCAGGTTTCCTGGAGAGAGTGAAGAGGCAGCTCTTCCGGGTGGGCGAAGACTGGTATTTCTTGGTCGGCCTAGGAGTCCTCATGGCTATCATCAGCTTCACCATGAACTTTGCTGTTTCCAGGGTCGTCCATGGTAACTATGGGCACTGCCAGCCTCAGCACTGCTGCCCATTTATATCTTTGGAACGAAGGGGAGGGCTTGGCCCAGAGCATCAGCAATGCCAGTGTGTTGCCTGGCATGAGACAAAGTGCTATGTCCCCCCTCACATCACTGCATACCCCATATTCTTCTTCCCTTTTATCTGTCTCCCTATGGGAAATCCTCCCCATTCCCTACCAGAAGTGGGCTTGGTGTTTTCAGAGTTAAAGAATATCAGAGCTGGGAGGGCCTTAGAACCCAGGATGTCAGAGCCGGGAGGGTCCTTAGAACCCAGGATGTCAGAGCTAGGAGGGTTCTTAGAACCCAGGAGGTCAGAGCTGGGAGGGCCCTTAGAACCCGGGATGTCAGAGCCGGGAGGGCCCTTAGAACCCGGGAGGTCAGAGCCGGGAGGGCCCTTAGAACCCGGGATGTCAGAGCCGGGAGGGTCCTTAGAACCCGGGAGGTCAGAGCTGGAAGGTCCCTTAGAACCCAGGAGGTCAGAGCTGGGAGGGCCCTTAGAACCCGGGATGTCAGAGCTGGGAGGGCCCTTAAAACCCGGGAGGTCAGAGCTGGAAAGGTCCCTTAGAACCCAGGAGGTCAGAGCTGGGAGGGCCCTTAGAACCCGGGATGTCAGAGCTGGGAGGGCCCTTAAAACCCGGGATGTCAGAGCTGGGAGGGCCCTTAGAACCCAGGAGGTCAGGGCTGGGAGGGCCCTTAGAACCCGGGAGGTCAGAGCTGGGAGGGCCCTTAGAACCCGGGAGGTCAGGGCTGGGAGGGCCCTTAGAATAAACAATGTTAGAATATAGAATATCAGTAACCACTCTTGTCTGATTGGACACAGTCTATGGGTGTATGTAGTATATGTGTGTTGGGGATTGGGGGTGGGCTGTTGTTAGTTCTGGATGCCAGATGACAAGAGGAATTATGACAAATCTGGTCACATCTAGAGGAGGGCCATCAGGGTGGTAGAAGGACTGGAGTCCATATTATGGGAGAAGAGTTTTGAGTTTCCTGAGGAACTAGAATTATGAAGCTTAGGGAAAAAAAAAATTTCAGGAGGACACAGTCATTGTCTGCAAGTATTTTGAGAACTGTCCATGGAAAAGGGATTCAGTTTGTTCTGTTTGGTCCCAAAGGGCAGAACAAGTTTCCAGGTGGTTGGAAGTTCTTTGAAGCCAATGTTTACCCAATGTAAGAAAACTTTTTAACAACCAGGGGTGTCCCAAAGCACAAGGAGCAGCCATGGGGAGGGTGGGCAGGGAAATCTTCAGATAAAGATTGGTCAAGGAGGTCCTGGGGGAACTTTTTCTTTGAGAAGGGATTGACTAAATAAGCCCCAGTCAATGAAGATACTCCATAAACTTAGAATAATGTCCAGGTCATCTAATGCTTCCATTTTATGGAGGAACAAAACCCAGACAAGTAAAGTCTCTCTCTAAGTCATCGGCAAACACCCCCATCTTGAATGGGAAGCTTATGATACCTTCTAGTTTCCACCACTGTCCCCAATCCCAACCTCCTCTTCTCCTTGGTGACTCTTGACCCTGACTCACCCACTCAAGCCAGGAGCTCAAGAGCCCTTCTATAAACAATATCAGATAGGGCATCTTCCCAAACACTTCACTTGAGCTGGCAAAGCCTTTTGGTCTACAACCCCCATGATCCTCTCTTAGCACACATGTGGCTGTATCGAGAAATCGGCAACAACCACCTTCTCCGCTACCTCTCTTGGACTGTGTATCCCATAGCCCTGGTCTCCTTCTCCACTGGCTTTTCCCAGAGCATCACCCCTTTTTCTGGAGGTAAGAACCATGGCCTCAGGTACCTTTTTCTGGGGAAAAAGATAACAATAACAGGAATAGGTCATTTTTCCATAGCATTCTCAGGATTTACAAAATGCTTTCTTTATAATAACTCTGTGAAGAAGACAGAATAAGCTTTTTTTTTTTTTTTTTTTTTTTTTTTTTTTTTTTTTTTTTTTTTTTTTAACAGAACAGAAAACTGAGACTTAGGGAGGATTAGTGGTTTACCCATGGTAATGCAGTGAATAAACAAATGATCCAGCTAGTATCTCTACTCATGTGTCTTTATTTTAGGCTAAATGCAATTCATGTTCTTTCCTATCCCCATGCTATCCTTCCTAGGGTAGTATCTTGAATTTCTGTATTGATTTATAGTTTTCTAAATGGTGTTCAAATACTTCATCTCAATGAAAGAGATCACATAGATATCATTAGCTCCATTTTATAGATGGGGAAACTGAGACTCAGAGAGGCAGGGGTTGGGGTAGGACAGGGAGGATTGCCCATAAGATCTTTTATGGAACCAGTAGACTAGAATTCATCTCTCTTGACTTCTTTTACACACAACTATTTCCCCTGTCATGGTGACCAAGGTGATATTCTGGCTTAGGTGTGACGTTAGAAGGCCACAGAAATGAAGGAGGCCTATTGATAGCTGTTTATGAGGGAAGCCCTGAAACCAGAATCAAAACTTAGCTCTGGCACTTATCTGGGTGACCCTGGGCAAGGCATTTACCTCTCTGAGCCTGTTTCTTTGTCTATGAACTGAGGAAGTCTGGATGATAGGATCATAGCTATCAATCTCAAAGGAACCTCAGAAGGGCTCAAAATTGAGCCCCAGAATGGTCAAGTATTAGAGGCAACATTTGAATTCATGTCCTTGGATTCCAGAGGCCATATCACACAACCTTGGGATTATGGGTTGGAGTGTGTGTGTGTGTGTGTGTGTGTGTGTGTAAGAGATACAGAGATACACACACACACATACGCACATACAGAGAGAGAGAGAGAGAGAGAGAGAGAGAGAGAGAGAGAGAGATATGGGGGAGGGAAATTAGCAGATACCAACTTCAGCCCTGCCAGTTTTTGCTTCATGTCCATGACCAGGAGATAGGAGATTGCAGACTTATTGATCCTCAAGTGGCCCAGTAACACCATCTGACTCTCTTCTCAAATTCTCTCGGCTATTAGGCTCCGGAATCTCAGAACTGAAGGTCATTTTATCTGGTGTAGTCCTGGAAGATTACTTAGACATTAAGAACTTTGGGGCCAAAGTTGTGGGCCTCACCTGTACCCTGGCATGTGGCAGCACCATCTTTCTTGGCAAAGTGGTATGTGTCCCTAAGGTTCCAGGGGTAGGGATGGATGGGGGGCAGGAACAATTTTTATGCTTCTGGGATGAGATGCTTGGCCAGAGGAACACGCCTGCCCAGCTGTGCTCATCCACTCTTTCTTCTTCCCAGGGCCCCTTCACACATATTTGCTGCATGATTGCCTCCTACATGGGCAAGGTGCGCATTTCAGCCCTCGGCGAGTATGAGGTAAGGTCTGGGGCTTTGGGTGGTGCAATGCTCATCTTCTCAGGGGGTTGGCTCTCTTTCCCAGAAATCCCAGAGATCTCGCTGCAGAGTCTGGGGGAAATGGGGACAATAGGACAGCACAGGGTAACTGCTGACCATATTAATCTGAGGTCCTGCCCAGCTCTGACATTCCATGTGCTAACGTTCTCCTAGCTTTGATATTCTGTATTCTAAGAGCCTTCCCAGCTTTGACGTTGTGTTTTCTAAGGGCCCTCCCAGATGTGAAATTCTGTGTTCTAACAGGCCTGTCAGCTCTGAAGTTCTTTGTTGTAAGGGAGCTCCGAACTCTGAAATTCTGTGTTCTCAGGGGCCTCCCAACTCTGACTTCTAGGTTTTAAGGCCCCTCCTATTTTGGACACGCTTTCTTCTAAGACCCCTCTCAGCTATGATATCTCTTATTCTAAGGGTCCTTTCTGATCTGCCATTTTATATTCTAAAGTTCTCTGACATTTTGTGCTCTATACTTTGACATCCTCCTAAATTCTGACCTTCTGTCTTTTAAGGTTTTTTTTTTTCCTGCCTGGATATTTATCATTCTAAAGCCCCTTTTGTCATTGTTATTCAGTCATTGAGTCATGTCTGACTGTTTGTGACCCCACACCAGATCCTGCTCTCCTCCACTTTCTCCCAAAGTCTGTCCAAATTCATGTTCGTTGCTTCCATGATACTTTCCATCCATCTCATCCTCTGCTGTCCCCTTCTCCTTTTTGCCATTAACCTTTCCCAACATCAGGGTTTTCCCCAATGAGTTCTGTCTTCTCAATATGTGACCAAAGTATTTTAGCTTCCACTTCAGTACAAAAGTCTGGTTTTAAATAATTCTTGCAAGCTAGGGGGAGGGACGTGTGGAACCCGGGGGGTGTCTGGAAACAAGGAAAGGGATTGGACCCCCAGGTCCCAAGGTCTATTTCTCTTTCCAGAACAAGATCAAGCAGAATGAGCTGTTGGTGGCGGCAGCAGCAGTGGGGGTGGCCACTGTCTTTGGGGCACCCTTCAGTGGTGAGACCTGGAAGGGGGGGAGGGATGGAAGAACAAAGATCTGTCCTCTCCAACCCCTGGAACTTTTCCTTACTCCAGGCCCCCTCCTCTCCCACGTGCAGGGTTTTCCTGACTCTACCTTGGAACGGGTATTCACTCAAATTCCCATTCCTACTATGTTGCTTGGGTTTCTGGGAGTTGTGTCCTGGTTAAGTCAAGCTACTAAAGAATTATGTGCTTCTTAAGTACATGCCTTATGCACAAACCTTTGCATGAGACAGAAAAAATAAAATTGAGGTCCCTTCCCCTGAAGTGTTTAGGATCTACCTGGGAAGTATGACAAGGAAGTCACGGGGAAGCAATGTAAGACAATATTAGAACCAATGCTCTATTAGAACATTAGGGGCAGTGAGGGGACACTGTAATGCATAGAACACTGAATTTGGAGTCTGGAGGACTCATCTTCCTGGGTTCAAATCCAGGTTCAGACACTAGCTGTGTAATCCTGAGCAAGTCATTTCACCCTGCTTGCCTCAGTTTCCTTATCTGTCAAATGAGCTGGAGAAGAAAATGGCAAACTTACTAGCTGTGTGATCCTAGGCAAGTCACTTTATCCTATTTGCCTCAATTTGCTCATCTGTAAAATGATCTGGAGAAGGAAATGGCAAATTTACTAGCAAGTCACTTCCCTCTGCTTGCCTCAGTTTCCTTATCTGTAAAATGAACTGGAGAAGGAAATAGCAAAGCATTTTCAATATCTTTGCCAAAAAAACTTCAAATGGGACATTAGAACAGGGCACAAAATTAGGTAGTAAGAGCTTTAGAAATGCAAAGAATAATGAGTAAGGCCCCCTGCTATTGCCCTTTGCAAAGCAATCTCCCCATGTGTGTGGTATTGATGATAAAAGGATTTTTATGTCCGTCTTACAGATGAGGAGGCTGAGGTCCAGAGTATCCAAATTTGGTTGGGTTCAAAATATGATTTGTCTCTCTAGATCTCAGTTTCTTCATCTGTAAAATGATAGGGTTAGATTTGGTCCCTTCTAACTTTAGATCTGTGACTTCATCATTCACACCTGTATTGTCTACCTGCAGGCTCAGGGTTCTGAGT
Organism: Sarcophilus harrisii; assembly: GCF_902635505.1. Classification (NCBI taxonomy): domain Eukaryota; kingdom Metazoa; phylum Chordata; class Mammalia; order Dasyuromorphia; family Dasyuridae; genus Sarcophilus; species Sarcophilus harrisii. Next base: position 567,792,957 of record NC_045428.1, on the reverse strand, counting down.
AGGGGTCACTGAGGGAGGGCTTCCCAGAGAAGGTACGGTTTGAGCCAGTTTAAGTCCTACATTCTACCTTTGCCACCCTTTTTGGTCCAGGACCGGAAGTAAGGGAAGGGGCAAGGAGGCTTTTCCTTCTCCTTGTAGCTGGGAACTCCAGCTGGGGGTGGGAGTGGGTGCTCATGGCTGGGAACTCCAGCTTGGAGTGGGGGACAGTTAGTAGCTATCAGGCCTGGAGGAGAAGCTGGACTGAGCCTCTTGTGGTCACCCCCTCCCCTCCAACAGGGGTCCTGTTCAGCATCGAGGTCATGTCCTCCCACTTCGCTGTCTGGGATTACTGGAGGGGCTTTTTCTCTGCGGTCTGCGGGGCCTTCATGTTCCGGCTCTTGGCTGTCTTCAACAGTGAACAAGGTGAGTGGAATCTCAGCATCCTCCTACAGGATGTCAGGAAAATAGACTCCAGGGCTCCATGTTTGTGATTGGGAGGGGGGTGGAGTTCTGCTCTCCAGGACCTTCTTTAAGCAAGTGGAAGAGGGATTTTACTTGGTTTTTCATGGCCCCAGAAGGTAGAACCAGAGCCAGAATGAATGGGAGCGAAAAAGAGGCCCGCTGAGGCTGTATATCAGGAGCAATGTCTTATCCCTTGGGGCTGACTCCAAGAGGCTGCCTTGTAGAAGGCAGGAAGTGAATTCCTCATCCTTAGAGCTCTTCAAGCAGAGACCAAACATAACCATTTGTTTAGGATATAGACGGGTTACCTGTCTAGGTATTTAAGTTGAATTAAATACACTCTAAGGTAACATCCCTCTTGGACTCAAAAGAGTCATTTTCCTCAGTTCAAAACTAGCTTCAAATACTTAGTAACTGTGTGGCCCTGGTGGGCCAGTCACTTTACCCTGTTTACCTCAATTTCCCCATCTGTAAAATGATCTGGAGAAGGAAATGGCAAATCACTCCAGTATCTCTGCCAAGAAAACCTCAAAAGGAATCACAGTCAGACAGGACTGAAAAAGAGCAAGTTTCCTTCTAGCTTTGAGAGTTTATGATTTTATGGGAACAGTGGGACACAAGATCAATTAGGGTCAAGATATATTAGGCTTTGAATGTCAGGTTAAGAGTTTTTGGAGACTTCATGTTGGGGGAGGAAATACCCTTGCAGGGGCTTGAGAAGTTGGGGTGTAAGGACAGGGTATAGTAAGCTAAAGATCGGATGTGTAATTCCTTTTACACAATCTTTTTCCCTAGAGACCATCACCTCCCTCTTCAAGACTAGATTCCGAGTAGATATACCTTTTGACCTACCAGAAATCTTCTTTTTTGTACTGCTTGGGTGAGTAGATACAAACAGATCCAGAAAGATGAGTGGGTCCTGGGCGAGGCTCAGGTAGGCCTTCCCATTTTGGGGGTGTTCCTGGTGTGCATGTCCCCCTTTCCTCCTGGGGAGAACAGCACTATGAACCCCAGGTTCTACAGATACAAGGGGACAGTAGTCCTGCTGACTTATTTCTGGGGTCCCTGGGCAGGAGGATATCAAGGGGATCTGTGCTGGAGCTCAAGGTTCCTCTTGCCCACTTTTCCAGGTTTGTCTGCGGGATCATGAGCTGTGCCTACCTCTTCGGCCATCGTCGATTTGTGATGTTCGTTCGAACAAACTGCATCACCAAAAATCTGCTTGCAACAGAGTATGAACAAGAAACGAGAGCTGGCGAGAGTCGGGGGGCTGGTGTTTCTTGTTACAACTCTTCCTGAGCTCCCATCAGCTAAACTGGGCCCCCTTCCCTGGTTCTGAGCCCCTAGCCCTGATAGACAAATCCTTACACCAAGGGCTAGGCCAATCAATCAATCAACATTTATTCAGCGTCTACAAAACTTAAATACAAATTTAAATACTTAAATATAATGCTTAAATATATCATGAGAAAACAGAACTCATTGGAAAAGATGCTAATGGGAAAAATTGAAGGCAAAAGAGAAAGGGAATGGTAGAGGATAAGATGGATATAGTGTCATGCAAGCAATTAACGTGAGCATGGACAGACTTTGGGAGAGAGTGAAGGAGAGCAAAGTTTGGTGTGCTGTGGTCCAGGGGCTCACAAAGAGTAGAACATGCCTGAACCACTGAATAACCACAAAAGCACCTACTATGTTCCAGGCACTATATGAAATTCTGGGGATTCAAAGGAGCAAAAAGTCCCTTATCCTTAAGAAGCTTCCATTTAATGGAAGAAGAGGCCAAGGAGAGGGATCTGGAAATTGGGCGAGGTGGTAAAAAGTTAGTCAGTTAACAAGCATTTATTAAATGTGCCCAACTTTGGACTTAGAACCCAGGAGTTCCTGCCTTCAGGGAGCTTACATTCAAATGAGAGTTGGACTAGGGAGAGATAATAAGTAGCTTCTAGGTAGATGTGGATCTATAAAGAGCCTATGGAAGGCACCCTGAGCCTGGAAGTCTTTAGAACTTGATAAGAGAGCCTGGAATTCCCAGAAGCCCTCTCTGGCCCCCAGATAGGGGATAGATTGGAGTAATCCTGGCTACCTTTCTCTCCCTTCCAGCAAGCCTCTGTACGCAGCCCTGGTGGCACTAATTCTGGCCTCCATCACCTATCCACACAGCCTGGGGCGATTTATGGCTTCTAGGGTAAGAGGGAAATGAGGGGGGCAGAGTTAGGTCCCCTCAGTCTAAGTCTAATGCTTCCCCCTGTATCTCAGCAGAGCCCTTTATTACACAATATAAGCCCTTAAGGCACCAACTATACCACACAGGGAATACTAAGTGCCAGGAAAAGGAAAGAGAAGCAAGGTTTTATTTTTCCTTTTGGTCTGATTTTTCTTATACAACATGACAAATATGGAAATATGTTTAAAAGTATTGTACATATGTAACCTATATCAGGTTGTTTTGCCGTCTCAGGGAGAGGGAGGTTAGGAAGGAGAGAGAAGAAATTAGAACACAAAGTTTGGTACAAATGAACGTTGAAAACTATCTTTACATGTATTTGGAAAGATAAAATACCATTAAAAGAAGGAAAATGATATGAAAAAAAAAAGGAAGAGGAGGAAATAAGCATTGATTAAGCTACTATACCTACTATATGCCAAGCAGGATGTACAGGCCTTTATAAATCTTATTTCATTGATCTTTATAATGACCCCATGAAGTAAGTGCTTCATGAGGAAACTGAGGTAGATAGAGGTGAAGGGACTTTTTTTTAGGACTTTTAGTGTCTGAGGCTGGATTTGAACCTTCCTGACTCAGGACCAGAGCTCTATTCATGCACTGCCAGTTGCTTCTGTCTATGAGGAGCAGAGATTGGTCCAATAGTTTGGGAAGGTTCAGTCACTGTGGGCAGGGGTCATAGGGAAGTTTCCCTGCATGAGTAGAGGGAGAGAGAAAGAAAGAGCGTGTTGGTGAGAGCAGGGAGGGACTTCCATAAATATTATTATTCCCATCTCTATCCCCAGCTGTCTATGAATTTGTACCTGAATTCACTGTTTGACAACCAGTCTTGGGCTCTGCTATCCCGGAACTCCTCTCCTGAGTGGCCACCAGAGGTAGACCCCAACAACCTTTGGTTTGAATGGTACCACCCCCAGTTTACCATTTTTGGCACCCTCACCTTCTTCCTGGTCATGAAGGTGAGTGTTCCCCATCGGCCCTTGAAGCCTCCTTGCCACTTCTCTAACCTGGTAGTGTCCCCCTCTTCCTTCCCTGACCTCCCTCGCCTGCGGCTGCTGAAGCTTTAGCTGGGCTGGGCTGGAGGAAGGAGCTCAGACTGGAGCCAGAAGACCTGGCTTAAGACCCCCGCTCTGACGCCCAATCCTTGTGTGAAGGCAGGAAAGCTACTTTATTCTTTTCCTCATCCATAGTCCCTGGACCTCTTGCAGTAGCATTTGAGGTTCCTGCCAGTGATTATCTTCTGAGAGACCTTTTGCCTCCGTGTGGGTGCCCTTGTTCCTTTTATTCCCAGGCCTTTTGAAAGGGTCTACCTCCCTTGGGCGGAGTCCAAGCCCCCATAGTCCCTGCCTCAGCCATCTGCGTCTTGGCCCCCTTCACCACTCTTTACCCAGTTAGCACTAGCCCAAGCTCTCCCCCTCATGCAGCCCTCTCCCCCTTCCTCCTTCACATACCTTGTCTGCTGGGCCTCCTCCTGGATCGTGCCCTGACCCGGGGCCCTGGCTCTGCCCACAGTTTTGGATGCTGATTCTCGCCACCACAATACCTATGCCAGCCGGATACTTCATGCCCGTATTTATCTATGGTGAGTCTGAACCAGAGGTGGCTGGAATTCTATGATCCTTAACTAGCAAAGCTGCTCCTTCCATGCCCAGAATGTATGGAAGAGACCTGGGACCTGTAATGGCCACCTGCCGGATGCCCTGCAGCCATTCACTCAGCAAATCCTGGCAGAATATAGTATGAGGAGTGAGCACTGAAGCTATAGAAGCTAATGTGACTCAGCTCATGATAGGGAGGCAAAGGATCCAGAACGAGGAAGGTTGATAAGTCCCCATGCATCCTGTCCTGGGCAAGACACACTTCAGTTCTGGGCACCAGAGAAAACATTGTCAAGAAAGAGCACATAAAGGAAAAGGTGTCTGGGATGGTGAAGAGAGGACAGGAAAAAGTGGAAAATTGGGAAGCTGTGGGATCCCCTTCTCTGAAGTCTTTAAGCAGAGACTGGATGGCTCCTGAATGGGACCATTGTAGAAGGGACTCCTGCTCAGGCAGAATGGAGTAGAGGCCCTGGATTTGTTATATTATTATATTTTATTATTAGATTAGATTCAATGTTACAGGGCTCAGTTTCCTTGTCTGTAAAATGGACTCACTGGCCTCCAAGGTCTAAAGCCGAATTTATAGTTCTGTGATTCTGAGGACCAGAGCTCCAGGGGGTTTCTGACTGAGTGTTCTGCTCTGTAATTTTATCTTAAGGACAGTTTGGGCACATGGAAAGACTTCAAGGCCTTTTGGGCAGTAGAGCAGATCCCGCTTCACTTCTCATCCCTCTCCTACTCTTTGCCAGGAGCTGCCATGGGACGAATTTTTGGAGAGATCCTGGCGGTCATCTTCCCAGAGGGCATCAAGACCGATGATGGGGTCGTCAACACCATCCTCCCTGGTGCCTATGCCGTGGCAGGTACATTTCTCTGGGCGCTCAAAGAATGTTAACCATGGCTGAGCCTCTGGGCAGGGCCTGGCCCACGGCCAGTCTTGTGGAAGGACAAAAGTCCTCCCCAGAGCTGCCCCCAGACTCACTATGACTTAGGCTTTTGGGCCCTGGGGAGGTTACACCCAGAGGTCCCAGAAGGTAGAGAGGAGTCGTGGGGGTCTGGGGCTAACTCCCAGCTCAGCCCGGAGTCTGTTCTCCCCCAACTCCTTGATAGGAGCTGCTGCTTTCTCGGGAGCGGTGACCCACACGATTTCCACGGCCCTGCTGGTCTTCGAGCTGACGGGCCAGTTTGTCCATGTGTTACCCGTGCTGATGGCTGTGCTCGCAGCCAATGCTGTGTGCCAGAACTTCCAGCCCTCCTTCTACGACAATGGCATCATCCTGAAGAAGCTTCCCTACCTGCCCCGGGTCGTAGGGCGCAAACTCAAGTGAGTCCTAACCCTCAGCAACTGAGTGGGGGGGAGGAGGAAGGCCCAGGACGCCTTCCGTGGAGCTGAGGCCCTGAGCTCTCTGCTGCTGACTACCCATGAAGCCTGGAACCAACCTGACCTGGGAAATGAGTGGATTGGACTAGATTTTAGTGGACTAAAATCCTTTCCAGCTTCAGCACCATACTGCCAAATCCTGGCTCTGATATTCTATCTTCTAAGGGGTTCCACCATTCTGACATTCTCTGTTATAAGGATCTTTCCAGCTCTGACATCCTGGGTTCTAAGGGATTCTGAAGTTCTAGTAATTCTTACACAGCCCTCATGATTCCTTACAACTTCTGTCTCTGGGCTAGACAGAGGGAGTCTTTGCCCAGTCTCAGCTCTCCATGCTCACCACGATACCCATAGCAGCAGAAAAGGCTCTGCTTCTGCTCAGGGGATCATTCCCTGCTTCTTCCCTGACTAGGTCTCCTTTGTCCACAGCTCCCACTGGGTGACTGCCGAACTCTTCATGAACCCCAATATCACCACCCTGGCTAAAGACTCTCCCCTGGATGAAGTGGTCAAAACTGTGACCTCCACAGAAGCTGCTGAATTCCCACTGGTGGAGAGTGAAGGTGACCTGTGGAGGGGATGGGCTGGGCAAGATATTCCCCTTCCTTTCCCTTGATTCTTCTGCCTGGAGGAGAAAAGGCTGGGGAGGGAAGGAGGAGAATCTTTTATAAGCACCTACTGTCTATAAGGTGCCATGGTCAACATTGGGCTCCAAAGGTAGAAAAGATACAACACTGACCCTGCCCACAAGGCCTTTGTGGCCTGATGGTGAGAAGGATACCAGGAAGAGGAAGATGGAGCGTAATGGAGAAGTCCAAATAGTGTAGCAGGTTTAGCCAGAGGACCTGAATTCCAATCCCACCTGAGATGTCCTTGTCGGTCACTTAAGCTTCAATTTTCTCCTCAGTAAAATGAGGGTGTTGGATTTCGTGGCTTCTGGGGGCTCTTCCAGGTCCACATCTATGATTCTATGGTCCTATATCACTTAAGTGTCTTCAGCCTCAGTTTCCCCTCTGTAAAATGAGGAGGTTATGACTGGTATGTCTGGTGACAAATACTATCACCCCACTGTGTAACAAGGAATTCGAAGAGGGAGAAATGACTTTTCCCCTAGTGGAGAAGGAGGTTGGTCAGGGAAGGCTTCATGGAGGAGCACATGGTACTTGATTTGAATCTTGAAGGAAGGGAAGCCAATGGGAAGGAAGGCTAGCCAATGGGGTTAGTCTTACTTTGCTTGGCTCGTAAGGGCAGGGGCAGGTAGGAGCAATGGATAGGGATAGAGATAGAAAGAGAAAGAAACAGAGAAACAAATATCTATCTATCTATCGATATATATATATATTTTTTTAATACATATATATTTTTTGCTGAGGCAATTGGGGTTAAGTGACTTAGCCAGGATCACACAGATAAAAAGTGTTAAGTATCTGAGATCAGACTTGAACTTCTGAGTTCAGGGCTGTTGCTCTAACCACTGCACCACCTAGCTGCCCCAAGACAGAGATATTGAGAAGGAGAGAGAGAAGAGGAGAGGAGAGGAGAGAAGATGTTCAATCTCACTGTCAGTAAAAAGTTTCCTTTTGAGGAAATCCCAAATTGGGTCATCCCAAGATGGAAGGGGAAGCTTTGATGGGGGGCTACTGCAAGGGCATTGGTAGATCAGGAACGACTCAAACTGAATGATCTCTGAGTTCTCTTCCATGGTTAAAGGTCCAGTTCAGCTGGAACATAAAGTCCACAAGAGCACATGAAAATGAGCTAGGAAAAGTAAGGAGAGACAAATCACAGGGCTTTGAATGCCAGGGTCAGGATTCCTTTGGGAGATTTTTGAGTAAATAATGATAGGCTCACGGATTTAGAGATAAGAGAGGCCTGGGAAGTCCTCATTTTGTAGATGAGGTATCAATCCCAGACCATCAGAAGTATGGGGAGGTAGCAGGACTCACAGTTTGCCACCCAGAGAGCAGATCCAGGATCTGACCACAGGTTCACAATTCCAAATCATCCTTTGTTCTATGGTCCCAGAATGCCTCCCCAGGGGCTAACATTTCACATGGTGCTTTCAGGTTTGAAGAGGATCGAGGAGTTTATCTCCTCAGTGGGTTGAGGGATGATTCCAGAGGGGATAGAGGGGAGGCAGGAAAACCGATTTAAAAAGGTTAGAGCAAGAACCTAGGTGAATTCTACCTCAACTGGGTGTCTATGAAAAATCCACATAACTTCTCCAAATTTGTTTTATTCACTCTAAAATGAAGAGATCAAAGGTAGCAAACATCCAGTACTGCTGACTGTGGCCAAGTTAGATTCAAATATAATTGGGAAATATTTAATTAAAAAAATACTAATTTATACTTTAACATGTTTAACATGTATTAGTCAATCTGCCATCTGGGTGAGGGGGTGAGGGGAAGGAGGGGAAAATTGGAACAAAAAGATTTGCAACTGTCAATGCTCAAAAATTACTTATGCATATATCTTGTAAATAAAAAGCTATAATAATAAAAAAGGAAAAATACAGCCAAAAGCAAGGAAAAAATAAGTAAATAAAAATACAATAGAATGTAGATAATGTTAATATGTAGTTTTCTAAATCAACTTGCCCATTTGGGGATTTTTACATATTATTTAGCAGCCTTCGTATTTATTTGAGTGCTCTAGGAATCTACAAGGTCCCTTCCAGCTCTGATATTCTGTGATTTTAAGTTAGGGTTAGTGGGGAAACCAAAAAGAAAGCATCTTGGGTCTTTCCACAAAGACTTCTCTTTAATTCCCCATCTCTGGCTCTCATCTCCTCTAGCTGTTCTCCTGATACATGGTCCTACACCCAGTTTCAGGATTGACCAGAATTCTCACTCCAACCAAATGCACCTCTTTTCTCCCCCCTTTCCTTTTTCCTGGTTCAGAATCCCAGATCTTGGTGGGCATAATCCAGAGAGCCCAGCTGTTGCCATTCCTCCAAGCAGAGCCAAGCATCCAGACACCCGGACACCAGGTGGGTGAAGGTGTTGGAGGCAATGTCTAAGCCTGGCCAAGATAAGGGTGGTGGGAGGAGATATCCAAATTAATCTTCCAAAGGAGGAAGTATAATGTGGAGAGAGGGAAGAAGAAAAGGTCAGGCTTGAGGGACTTGGGGGACTCCCCACTGGAAAATCCTGGGGAAGAAGGAGCTCAGACCTATATGGAGCAACAGGAAACCCTACCCCCAAGTGGCAGCTTGTCCAAAAGATCTGCTAAGGGCAGATAGCGTGGCTTAGTACACACAGAGTTCTCAGTGGAGTCAGGAAGGCTTTGATGTCTTTGGAAGTCAATCAATCTCTTTATCATCCAGATGACTTTCTAAGTTGCAAAGACTACAAAAATTCTGCCTGGATAGAAATTGTTCTTTACTAGTTGATTCATATATGATCAATTCTCAGGTTTGGAATGAAAGAAAGAAAGAAAAGAAGGAAGGAAAGAAGGAAAGAAAGAAAGAAAAGAAAGAGAAAGAAAGAAGGAAAGGAAGGAAGGAGGAAGAAAGAAAGAAAAAAGGAAGGAAGGATAAAGGAAGGAAGAAAAGAAAGGAGGGAAGGAAGGAAGGAAGAAAAGAAAAAGAAAAGAAGAAAGGAAGGGAGAAAGGGAGGAAGGAAAAAAGAGAGGGAGAGAGAAAGGAAAGAAAGAAAAAAGAAAGAAAAAGAAAGGGAGGGAGGAATGAAGAAAGGAAGAGAAAGAAAAAAGAAGGACTTGGAGAGGGAAGAAGAAAAGGAGAAAGGAAGGAAGGAAGAAAAAGAGGAACGGAAGAATGAATGCAAAAAAAGAAGGAATAGAAAGAAAGAAGGGAAAGAAGAAAGGGAGGGAGGGAGAAAAGAGGGAAGAACACTCTATAATATCCTTTCTATCTAGTTTAGTCGGGTCGGGGGTGGACATTCTGGGGGATTCTCCCTTACCCCTCACTTTCTCACCCTCTCAGTGGCGTCTCCAGGATGTCCTGTCTGGGGGCTGTCCCGTGGAGCCTGTGACCCTACAGCTGTCACCTCAGACATCTCTGCACCAGGTAGGCAACTAGGCACGTGCCAGGCAGAGAACAAACAGGGTGCTATGAAGAAAGGGCTTTCAGAGTGCAGATGAGAACTAAGTGAAGGCGCGAGTTGCCGTCTGGCGAGACTTGCAAAGGACTTACATTCAGGTCCAGCTCTGGCTTAGACATTTACTAGCCATGTGGTTTGGAGCAAGCCTTGGTCCTCAGTTTCCCCATCTGTAAATTGCAAGGATTAAATTGGATGGATCTCTAGGGTCCGTTTCAATTTTAATTCATTTATTAGAAAGCAGCTCCTATGTGCCAGGCACTATGCATTGGTGATACCAAGAAAAAAAAATGAGATGAAATGAAACTGTCCCTGCCCTCAAGGAGCTTCCACTGCACTGGATCCTCGAGTCCCGATGTCTTGTGAATGTGGTGGCCCAGAGAGGGATTCAGTTTGGTTCACTGTAGATTCGAGGGTTTTTCCCCTTTCTTTTTTAAATGTTTCTTTTTTTAAGCACAGAGGCTACAATATTTCAGTTCCAATTTCTCTTTTTCCCTCCACTCAATAAAAAGATAAGAAAAATGAAACTTATTACAAATTTTGAAGAAAAAAAAAGAAATCTACATGATAATTTTGCTGTATATTTGAAAGGAATAAGTTGTGCACAGTAGACTTACAATTTCCTACGCAATCATTTTTTAATTTTACTGTGTTATGGAAATGCTTGTTTTATTCCATAAGTTAAAAATTAAATATAAAAATAAATAAAGATTAAATATAATTTAAATAAATAAACATAATAAAAATTAAATATAAAAATAAATAAATATAATAAATAAAGAGTAAATATAAGTTTAAATAAACATAGTAAAAATTAAATATTAAAAAAACATAAATATAATTTAAAATTAAACATAATAAAAATTATAATAAATATATAATTAAATAAAATTTAAAATTTTAATTTTAAAATTAAAAACAATTTTTAATTATTAAAAATTTTGTATAGTCATACAAAAACAAATTTCTGCACTAGCCACTTTCTTAAAAGCAAGAAAAAGAGAAAAAAAATGTATTTCAATCTGTAGTCTGAGCCCCTCAGTTCTCTTTCTGGCAGTAGAGAGTATGTTTTCCCGTGAGTCCCTTTGGATTTGGAATTGTGGTCGGTCATTGTGAAGATTCAGTTTGATGAAACATTTCCCTATAAAGGCAAGTGGTGGTTCAGTGCATACAACCCTGGCCCTGCAGTCAGGAAAATCTGAGTTCAAATGTGGCCTCAGACACTTCCTATTTGCGTGACTCTGGGTAAGTAACTTAACTTTGTTTGCCTCAGTTTCTTCATCTGTAAATCGGGTTTCAAAACAGCACTTACCTTCTAGGGTTGTCATAACGATCATAAGATCCTTGTAAAGCACTTAGCACAGTGTCTAGTATAGTTAGCACTTTATAAATATTAGTCATTGTTATTATATAGCACTGGAACTGGAGTCAATGAGATCTGAATTCAAATACAGCCTCAGACAAAGCTGTTTAGCTCAGTTTCATCAACTGTAAAATGGGAATAATGTCTCTTAGGGTTGTTGTGAAAATCAAATGAAATATTATTTGCCTGGCATACAGTAAGTGCTATATAAATGTACATTCCCTTCCATGTTAAAATATAAAGTCCTTGAAGGAAGGGTCTGTGTTCTTTCATTAATATTTTCATCTCTAGCACCCAAAACAGTGCCAACCACATAGTACTTAATATATTAATTATAAATAAATCAAATAAATTATGAATTAATTGATTGAAATGCTGGTTCAAGGACTGGAATAAATTTGAAATAGAATTCTACCTGTAAATAAAATTGTTAGAAGCCAAGGGCTGTTCTTTTTCTCCATGTACTGATCTGCCCACCTTCTTTACTCATATTTCTTCATGTCCTTACCACACCACCTCATTCCCTGGAAGTTAGTCTCCTCTCTTGCTGACCTGGAAATCTTCTTGGAAAACATGGATCTAGTGGATTGAGCTTTTTTAGAGGAATCCCTTTAAATTCAAGGATCCCATTCAAGGCAAGAGTGGACAATCTCAATTGCACCAGAATCTCTTAGAGGGGAATCAGAGGTGTACCTCAGTTTGCTTATCTGGGAAGTGGGAATAATAATCTCTGCTCTGCCAGGGACACCTTGGTGAGGAGGGGGAGAGCATTTGGGGAGACATAAATTGCAAGATCTTGTTGTTAATTCTATGTATTAGCCCTGGACTAGCATCAGCACAGGGAGAAGGCAGGAATACTGAAAACTCATAGGATTGTATATGTAGAGCCAGAGATGCTAGAAATTATAATTAGCATTTATATAATGCTTTACAAATACTATCAAATTTTACCTAACAACAATCCTCAAAAATAGTGCTACTACCCCCATTGTACAGATGAAGAACTAAGGCAGGAAGAAGTGAAGTGACTTGCTCAGGACCATACAATTATAGTAAGTGAGGCTGGATTTGAACTCCAGGTCCACTGCACTCCCTAGCCGTCTCACTTACTCTCCTTCCCATCCCTACTCTGTATTGATTCCCCGTATCAATCTTGCAGATAACTTCTTATTTACATTAGCGTGAGTTCTCAAGGGCAGGGACACATTTTGCCCTTTTTTTGTATGCTGGTACACAGTAGGTGCTCAATAAATGCTTGCTGACTGATTCTCCCAGAGTATCTTGACCTAGATCAGAAATCTGTACACTTTAGACTTTGGGCGAGTCCCTTTGGCTTCCTGGGTCCGTCTCCACTTCTATAAACGAGGACATTAGGAATTAATTCTCTAAAGTCCCTTCCCAGCATCCTTGGGTTCCATTCCCAGCCTCCCAATTCCCTACAGCTGGGAAAGATCTTATGTGGGAGCGGCATGGCCTCTGCTGGCCAGTTTAGGAACTACAGGACAATGTGCTCTTTCCCGACCCCTCCATCCTCACCTCTTCAGGCTGGGGAAACTGAGGCACAATGTGAAGGAGGGTCTTGCCAAAGGGGACCCGAGAGTCCGTTCTCTTACGACACAGCCCTGTCTTGTTCAGCTCTTCCTTGAGCCTATGCAAAATTCGTCTTTCTAGGACCCCTACCTTCCCCCCATCCTTTGCAGGACTGAATCCACTTCTCTCTCCCTCAGGTTCATCACCTCTTTGAACTCTTGAAAATGCGGAGAATCTTGGTGACGTCGATGGGTCGAGTGGTGGGCTTCATCTCCTGGGTGGAGGTACCAGGGGCGGGGAAGGGAGGGATGGGTAGAGGTGGACAGTGGTCTGAGACGATTCCAGGGGGTCAGCTCCGGGCCCTGACTCATGGAGTTTCTCCATCAGCTCCTTGTCCAAGGGGCAACACAGGTCCCAGGGGTTCCCAGGGAGGGGTGGAGAATTGGTTCTAAATTCTAGGTTCTAGACCAAGGAGCTCGGGGCCAGAAAGGCCCTGTTTTGATTTATGAGTAATCCGCCTCCACCCCCAACCAAAACAGACCAATGTTCTTTCCTCCTCCAGTTGAAGAAGGCCATTGCTGACCTGGCAAACCCTCCGGCTCCTAAATAAGGTGGCTGGTGCAGGAGAAGCCCACCGGCCCCGTCCTCCTGGCTCCATCCAGGAATCAGCCTATTGGGGGGCTACTGGCACTGCCTCTCTTGTGTTACTAAGGGCCCTGAGGGCCATTCCCTCACACAGCCCTCACCCCCAAGCCCACTCCCTTTTCCAGGGGAAAATTCTAGAATCAGAGGATCATTGTGTTCCTCAAAAGATATCTTGCCCAATTCAGCAAATGGAAGCTCCTTGAGGGGAGGGGGTCATTGTCAATTTTGCCTTTATGGCCCCTGTTCCTGGCATAATACCATGTGCATGCTTAATAAATGCTCACTGAATTACACGGTGTCTCTTCGTTTCTGTTAACTTTTGAAACCCAGTTAGCATAAGGGATTTGACCAAAATCATTCAAAGTGGGAAGGAGCAGAAATCAAGATTTGAAGCCAGATCCCCGGATTTCCTTCACTGTCACATTCACTGTCCTTCGGATTCCAGGGGCAGCTTTAACCAGTTTTTTTTTTTTGGTCTTCCTGCAAGAAGTTTGAGGTAAGGGCATATCCTGCCCCATTCCCCTAGGGCAAAGGCCTGTCCAGGGCAGATCTATGCAGAAGGTTGGCAAACGAACAGTGTCCTGGGAGCCTCTGCCTATTGGGCACCTCTGGTACTCTCACCAGGAAGAGGAGCTGAGATGGGGCTCCGAAACCTATTCCTCTTTATCTGCCTTATAAAAAGAAGGGGCTTTCTCCATCTCCCACATGCCCAACCATCCTATATAATAGCATGTTCCTATCATTGTCTTCTTCCCCAAATCCTGTGTTGGAAGGAACCTTAAGCTAAAAGTCTAGGTTTCCACTATTTATCATTTCAGCAGTATAAATCTTGGAAGATGGAACCTTCTTTACTGTATTTCCCAGCAGACGGATCACCTTCATATAAGCAAACTTTTTGCCCCTTGTCTGCAGCTAGCCTCAATAGGAGAAAGTAAAATGGGGCTAACAAGGTGGTGTCCATGGTGTAGCTCATTCACAAGTAAATAAAGCTTCAGCTAGTTCCCCAAACTAGATTTTTCTTTCCTTTCCTTTTTCCCTCCCTTTCTTCCTTCCTTCCTTCCTTCCTTCCCTCCCTCTCTCCCCTTCTTTTCTTTTCTCTTTCCTTCCTTCCTTCCTTCCTTCCTTCCTTCCTTCCTTCCTTCCCTCCCTCCTTCTTTCTTTCTTTCTTTCTTTCTTTCTTTCTTTCTTTCTTTCTTTCTTTCTTTCTTTCTTTCTTTCTTTCTTTCTTTCTTTCTTTCTTTCTTTCTTTCTTTGTTTTTTCCTTCCTTCCTTTCCCTTTTCCTTCCTTCCTTTCTCGCTTCCCTCCTTCCCTCCTTCCCTCCCTCCTTCCTTCTTTACTTTTTTCTTTCTTTCCTTCTTTCTTTCTTTTTGCTGAGGGAATTGGGGTTAAGTGACTTGCCTAGGGTGACAGAGCTAGGAAGTGTTAAGTGTCTGAGGTTAGATTTGAATTCAGGTCCTCCTGACTTCAGGACTGCCACTTTGCCATAAAGCTGCCCCCCCTTCCCCACTAGATTTCTGTACAATAGAAATGGAGGTTCTGATGGAGCTGGAGACCCAAGAATTATCATCCACCCCTCACCCCCAAGCCATCAATCTGGTTAGCTACTGGACAAATCCACCACTTTAATGTCTTCAGAGAACATGGTAGGGGAAAGTAATGAATGGATAGCGTGAAGAGAGAGGAAGACTGTCCACCAAGGGGCCTCTGTTGGGAAGGATCTCCAGTAATTTGGGAGCCAATCCCTAGAGTGTCCAAGAAGTGCTACAGTGTGAGGATGTTCAGACGGTCACAGTGACAAGAAGGGGGGCTTTAGCTGCCAGGGGAGGGAGTCACCACCTTGTAGGAGGGCTGAGGGAAGAAGCAGAGGGAGTAAGGGGGAAGAGAGAGCTTACCCCCAAGTAGAAGTGTGAGATGTGGGGGGAGACTGAGGAGGGAACCCAGGGGTTCCCTTGCTACCTCCAGGGCCCTCCCTGCCACCACTGAGAGGACGGCAGAGGGGACTCCTCAGAGCTAATTCTTGATGTCACAGAGCTCAGTATTCTGCTGCGTCCTGAGGAAGGGCAAGAGAGGCTGTGGGAAGGAGGGGCACATAGAAGACCCCCAGTCTGCTTCTGCCCAACCTTACCTCCCAGACAGAAAGGAAAAGGAAAGGGCTGGGGGGATATGGCTCCCATTGAACAAGGGGTAAACTGAGGCACCGATTGGTTTCCTAAGGGGTCTCGATGACTCCACGGCCCCATGCCTACCTGGTGCCTGACTAGCCCATCTCAAGATCAAAGAGAGGCATGAATCCGTCCACTATAGGGGAGCAGCCTCCGCTGGAGACCTTGGGAAGTCTGATGCCCGTGGCCCCGAGACACAGCCGGTAGGGGCAAGCGCCCCAGCGCACCCCTTGGCGTGGTATGAGCATCGGATCAGGGAGTCAATGGGATCAGTGAAGAAAGGAGGGCCCGCCGCTCCTCCCTCCTCCCCCGGCGTCTTTCTCCAGGCCGCCCCAGTGCCAGCCCAGGACCCCGCCTCAGTTATAGAAGACCTCGTCCTCTGAGAGGGAGCTGCTGTCCACATAGCGGAGGGAGCCGTGCACCTGGGACCGGGACTCCGCCTGGGCTTCGGGGCCTCCTCCCAGCAGCAGCCGCTGCTTGTCGGGGCTGGGAGGCCACGGGCCCGCGGCGGACGCCTCCTCCGGGGAGTCCCAGCTCTCGGTGGGCGGACCAGGGGCCGGGAGAGAGGAGGAGAGGGAGGAGGAGAAGGCCTGGAGGCTGCCGTCCAGCAAAGGCCCATTGCGGAGGTTGTCCTGCAGGTAGAGGCTCCCGAAGTCTGGAAGCGGAGGAAATGAGGTTAGCACGGGACCCTCCCCATCCTCTCCGGACCCCTCCTTCAGCCTTTCCCCCAAGCTCCTTGTGTAGGGTGTGGCTCTGGACAAATCACATGACCTCTTTGGTCCTCAGTTTCCTTACCTGTCAAATAGCTGAGATGGCCCCTAAGGTTTCCCATGTCCTTCACAAGGCACGCTCCAGGCACACTACCCTACTGCATTTTCCTCCTTTCCTCCTGCTCCCTGTCTTTTGGACACTCTCTCCTACTCAATTTCTTTCAGGATGCTTCAGGTGTCGGTGCTCTCAACTGCCTCAGTTTACATTGTATTCTACACCCTTAGGCTCACGCTGAGTTCACCCCCACGCAGCCCGAGCTCTTAGAGAGCTGGGAACAGCTCGTTTGCCTTTGTCCTTGAAGTTAAGAGGCCTGAAGTCTCTTCCCCGGGAGTATTGTGCGGAGGGGGGGGGGGGGGCGGGATGCAGATACACACCACACGCATCACAGGGGAGCCAGAGCAATCCCTCGCCTTCAGGGCCGGAGGCAGAGCTCTGGGAGCCGCACCCAGGCCGGAAGGCGGGGGTCCTCACACCTGCGGTGGGTCCTCTCTCTAGGAAACACCCTGTGACCCAGAGTTAGGAGGGGGTTCAGTCCTAAAACTCAGAATCCAACAAAGCGAAGCTTGACTGAAGCCAACTGATGGGGGTTAAGGGATGACCTGATAGAGGAAGGTGGTCATGTCGGAGCTAAGCCTGGAAGGAAATTAGGGACGTGAAATGGGTGCAGCAGGCAAGGGGAACCAGTGAAAGGTCGGAGGTGAGAGCAGGAGGTGTTCCCCGTGCACGTAGGGATGCTGTCACTCTAGTGACCGCTTTAGTGGTCCGTGGCTCTAAGAGAAAGAGACCTTCACACTACTATTGCCTCCGCTTCAGAATGCAGTAAAACTGGATGCCGCTAATCTAAACTGAAGCTTTCTCCCGTGATTCAGCATTACAAGCAAAACTAAGGCTTTTAGAACAGCCGGGGGCAGGAGCCGCCTGTGACTGGACCCATTGGGAAATTTTCAGTGTGAAAACTGACACCTCAGAAATCCCCATCCCCCACCAAACGCAAAGGTTGTGGATTTCCAGGCTTAAGAAAGTGCTGGGGAAAGTGTTAATGATTCAGATCCGACCGAACAAGATTTGCATATTCCTCTCCCTCCTCCCTCTTTCCTCCTCCCCTACCCCATCCGGTTTTTAAACTTTTCCCAGCACACTCCTGTTACACAATAAATCTCGCTGGAGTTCGGCAGGACATGAAATCATCACCCAATGTGGAAGCCTTTTATTATTAATCATAGCAGGAGAGTACTAAGCATTTATTTTATTTTTTAGAATTTTAAAATTTATTTTTATTTTTTATTTTAGTACTAAGCATTTATATAGCACCAACTGTGTGCCAGGCTCTTTGCGTGAGCACTTGTACGAATATCTCATTTGAACCTCACAACCATCTAGGGAGGTAAATGATATTATTAGTGCTCCGCCCCAATTTTACAGTTGAGGAAACTGAGGCAGAGATGAAGTGACTCGTCCAAAGTCACACAGATATTAAGTGTCTGAGGCTAGATTTGAACTCATTTCCCACTTCCAGGTCCAGTGCTCTGTGCACTATGGCCACCACCTATCGAGTAGTATAATAATAAACTGATATTCTGTGAATTATGGTCACCACCTAGCAAGTAATATAATAAACTGTGCATTATGGCACCACCTAGTGGGTAATATAATAATAAACGGGTATTCTGTGTATTATGGCAGCCACTTAGCAGATAATATAATAATAAACTGGTATCGTAATAATGTTAGGGTTTGTAAAAGGCTCTTCAGAAATGATTTTCTTTGAGCCTGGGTGAGATCAGTTTGGCCGGGCCAAGGAGTACATGACGAAGAAGAATATATAAGGGGGCGGGAAAGAGAGGCTTTGGCCAGGCTCTTTCCACTGACCTAACCTTGCTCTTCAGCGTCCACTCTGGCTGGCCAGTGGGATGGAGCATCATTCTGGGTCAGTGGAAAATCCCAAGTCTCAAAGCACTTTCCATGACATGTTCCCATGCTCCCACACTCCCTTTCTTTCCTCGGGGACCACTTCCTCTCTTCCCTCTCCTGATCCCGACCAGCCTTGGCTCCTCCTGCCCTCCCTGCCGGGGGGAAAGGATGCCCTGGTCCTTGCTTGTGGCCCCTTGGCACCCGATGACCGGGTATCATGGTGGCTCTTTCTCCCAATGCTGCTCCCTGCTCCATTGTCACCAATGGCTCCCTCATCCCTTCACAAAGGGGCCCTGAGGAGAACAGCCACAGAACAATAGGGCAGAGGACACGTAGAGAGTGCTTTAAAACAAATGTTTGTCAATGATCTCATCCCATAATCATCTTCAGCCATCCCTCCCCCGGTGCCTTGTGGGGCATGGAGGTGACCTGGGCTCTCCAAAGCGTTGCCGCTGGCGTGTGGGGCTTGGCAGAGCTAAGCAAGCTGGCGCCGTGTCAGATGTGGGAGAGTCCACTCAGCTCCGAGATACTGAGGGCTGGCCACTGGGGGGGGGAAAGGGGGGAACTTTTTTTTTTTTAGACCCAGTGACTCATGAAGACTGTCTACCAAGGCAGGGGGTTGCAGGGAAAGGGTTGTTTTAATCTAGGAAGCAGGCCCTGATAAAAATCACCAGACAATCACTGGACATTTATAAAGTGTTTGATTTTTTTTTTTTTTTTTTTATGCTCACTATCACCTGTTTTGAGGGGGAATGGACAGAGTGCCCAGCCTGGAGTGACAGGAAAACCTGAGTTCAAATCCAACCTCAGGCATTTACTAACCGAGTGATCCTGGGCAAGTCACTTAACCCTGTTTGCCTCAGTTTCCTCATCTTTCAAATGAACTGGAGAAAGAAATGGCAAATCCTTCCAGTATCTCTGCCAAGGAAACTGAAACAAATGTACAATAAAAGCAAAATCTCTCTGTTACAAAATTATTTTTTATAAGTTGATACATATTTTGTTTTTTACTTGTTTGTATATGTGTTGTTTCCCCCTCCAGCAAAATATGAGGACAGAGACAGTTTCCTTTTTGTTTATGTACCTAGCACATAGAAGGCACTTATATATTCATCTTGAATTTAATTAAATTACTCATCTCTTTCCCTCCTTTTGCTCTCCCCACTCCCACCCAGGGGAACATACCCTGTAGGGGGATGACATCCTGGGGACTCTCTCCATGGCACATCTCTTCATCTTCTATTGAGGACCAGGCACTCAGTGTGGCCTCGGTAATGGCAAACTGCTCAGCAACACCTGTATTGAGAAGGAGGGACCAGGGCTGGAGTTGGTGACAGACTCTCCTGCAATGGAGCTGCAATGGGTAGGTTCAGAGGAAGAACATGGCCAGGACAGCCGCCTCCTTAGGGTCTTTCCCATGCCTATCAATGATCCATCCCCCATCCAGTTTCCACCCAATGCTCAAATAATTCCCACCTAACAATCCTATGTCTACCTTATGGTTCACCCAATGATTTTATTCCAATTTAGTGATCCTGCTCCAGGGGTTCAATAATCCATTCCCCACCTAGGAATCCTATATATGCCCTAGAGTCCACTCTCCCTTTTGGGTAGAAGGATGTCATCTCAGGTTCCATGGGGCCATGATTTGGGTACCAGTCTTCACTTAAGTTGTTTTTTGTCTCTTAGCTTCGCCACCCCCCAACCCTCTGGTCCCACTGACCTGCAGCAAATCGGGCCTCCCGAAGCTCATCAGGCAGGTAGCTGTAATGTTCCTCCTCTCCTGGCGATGGGTCCCAGCCCGACTGCTGGGCGCTCCAGCCTTTCCACTCGATCAGGTGGGCTACCCGGCCCCGCGCCATGGCTGTGGGTTTTGTGATGTGGTCCTTGATGCTCTGCACCACACCTGGGCATGGGAAGAAGCTGAGCTATTCCTATTTGCTCCCATTCCCACCCGTGTACCATAACCACTCAACCAAGGATCACAGATCCGGAGTTGCAAAGATCCCAGAGTCCCTCGTTTAGCAAATGAGAAAACGGAGGTTCAGGGACGGGAAGTGATTTGCCCAAAATTATACCCAGGTAGGCAGTACCAGAGGGAATTTGAACTCAGATCTTCTAGTATCAGAACCAAGGTTCTTGATCCCATGATGCAATATGCCTTGTACTTCCATTAAAAATTCAAAAAATGTTGCCTATTGTATACTAGGCCACATAGACTCATGTGCAAACAGAATTTCTGGCTTAACTTTCTTACCACCATTTACTTAAGATCGGCAAGTCACGTAAATAGCTAGAGTGTAAAAGAAAACCGAGACATCCACTGGAGCCCTTCTGGGATCAGGTTAGTTCCTGCTCTGCCTGTTTACAAATTTACAGCTCGAAATATCAGCTGCAGCTCTGGTGTTAACTGGCTAGTACCATGTGTGATGTGATGAAAACATGTTCTTTTAAGTGTAAATCATCCTCTTCTCTTATTTACTCTGAAATCCCACCTCCCCATCTTGCTGCTGTAACCCAAGCCCACATAAGGCTGTTGCTCACATCTCACTTTTGTAGAGAGAGTTTGCACTCTGTGCATAATAAACTGGTTTTTCCCATAGCTCTGCGTTGTTGATTGGCAATAGTTCCAATGTATTCTCGGGTACTTTATTGCTCTCAGGAAATAGCCAATGCTTTCTGTAGGAATTCCTAGGCTTAGAACTAGAAGGGACTTTAGAAATCATTGATATTTTATAGATATTTTATATTTTATATCTATTTTTTAGATGGAGAAACTGAGATCCACGTGGGGTAAAATGATTTGCTCAAGACTACACAGGTAGGACGTAATATGGCCAGTATTTTAGTCCTGTTCCTCCCTCCAGGGTCCTTTCTACTACCTCATATTCCCTCTTGGAGGACAGAAAGATTGCTGATGGTAAAGGTGATTGGGAAAGGCTCCCTGGAGGAAGCAGAGCTTACAGACCCTTGAAGGTTGAAGAGAGAAAGGGTAATAATGGAGAAAGCATTCCAGGCAGAGGAAACAGCAGGAGCAAAGAATAAAGGCAGGAATAAGCCTGGGAGGGAAGCCTGTCTCTGAGGCCCTCTAGCACATATCCCGTGTTCTGTCCAATCTAGCTCTTCTTTCTCCAACAGACATAATGTGGTTCATTCTTATCTCCCTCTTTGCCCCTGCATGAAGTACCCGTGTTCTTTTTTTCTGTTCTCCTTTAAAAATAGAATCTTTTATTTTTGTATTTTTGGTGAGTCAGTTGGGGTTAAGTGACTTGTCCGGAGTCACACAGGTGGTATTAAGTGTCTATAGTTGGATTTGAACTCAGTTCCTCCTGAAGCTAGAGTTCTATCCACTGCACTAAATACATAATATTTGAGGTCTAGTCATCTTAGCTCAGTTCCTGGCCCATGGTAAACTTTTGATAGATTACTGTTGATTATGTTCTTGGAGGGCTCAAATCTCCTAAGGTACTGGAGATACAGGTGCAGACATAGGTCTGTAAGAGCCGTCCCAAGGGTGGGGCAACTGGGACTTTGGCCTAGGGCACCAAAATTTAGAGAGTGTTGGAAAAAAATTAAAGATAATACTTAGCTTAGCTTTATCCCAAGGCTACTGAAACAATTGCGTCTAGCACATAGCTAGAAAGAGTACTCAGGTAAAATGGGACATTGTCTGCCTGTGGCAGAGAAATTCCTCTCTAGCTCAGTCCCACCCTGTTACCCTTCCCTAATCACTTAGCAGGCGTCTATATCCCTCAGTAAGGCAAGTCTTTAAAACTCTGTTTTGTGCCATCTGTCCTAAGTGCTGATGTCAAGCCATAAGGCTGCTCTGGGCCTGTACATACCCACTAGGGAGGAGGTGGCTAGGGCGGCCACATTGTAGTTACTGGAGCAGGTCTTGGTCTCGGATAGGAAGCCACTGGGTGTCCGGAAGCATTTCTAAAAGTAGAAGAGAAAGGGAGGATCAATGGATAGCCCCCTCCCAGTCCTCTAATATCCTCCCCCCTCCTATGCCAGTTTCAGACTCTGGGCCAGGGCCATGGAAGGAGAAGCCTGGGAGGGGACAGCCCGGGCTTGGTGAATCAAGGTCCCTCCTCGTCCCCTCGGCTCTAACTTTCCTCCCAGGACCCAGCAGAGTGGAAGCATGCTAAGGGGTCAGGCATGGGGTAAGGGCTTGGTGGGGGGAGATCAGGGCAAGTGAACAGACCTGCCAGGGATCCCAACAGAAATCCATTTGCTTTTCCTAAAATGAAATGAAAAAGGATTCAGGAAGATGTAGTTTCTAAGAGAGCAATCAGGCAACTCAAATCCCACCTTCTAAAAGAAACTTTCTCCAGGTCCTTCTAGCTCCTGGTGCTTCTCTCTCTCTCTCTCTCTCTCTCTCTCTCTCTCTCTCTCTCTCTCTCTCTCTTGCTCTCTGTCTCTGTCTGTCTCTCTCTGTGTATCTCTCTCTGTCTGTCTCTTTCTCTGTGTCTCTCTGTCTCTCTCTCTCATTCTTGCGCTCTCTCTCTCACTCTTGCTCTCTGTCTCTCTGTCTCTGTCTCTCTGTCTGTCTATCTTTTCCTCCTTCCCTCCTTCTCTTTCTTTTCTCTCTTTCTCTGTCTCTGTCTCTCTCTGTCTTTGTCTCTGTCTCTGTCTCTCTCTCACCTTTCTCTCTGTCTCTCTGTCTCTCTCTCTCTCTCTCTCTCTCTCTCTCTCTCTCTCTTTCTCCCCCCCCATGTGTATTATTTAAATATTGTCTCCTTCATTGGAATGCAGGATATGCTTTTGTATTTCTCTGTATTCCTAGAACTTAGCACATAGTAGGAGCTTAATCAGTGCTTATTGACTGACTAATTATACCAAGTAAGTTCATCAGGAAGTATGATCCATCAGTATTCCTGGAAGGAAGTGAAGGGCCCCATAACCCTCCCATCTATCCAGGGATCTGGCCTGGCTGCCCCTTAGCAGGTGGAAAATAAATATAGGATTGCTGGATGCCTTGATTCAAGGGCCCAGCTAATTGGGAAATTGCTACTTCAATATATATCCATAGATCTCAATGTGAAAGGGACCTCAGATGTCATTTGGTCCAGTTCCCCCATTTTACAGATGAGCAAACTGAAGCTGGGGAGGAATTGAGTGACTTGTTTAAAGTCGCATGAACAATAATACTTGTCAACATTTTTACAGTGTTTTAAGGTTTTTGCATATATTATCTCTTTTAAGCCTCACAACAGCCTGGGATGTCGGTGCAGTTACCTCTCTTTTACAGATTAAGTAACTGAGGTTCAAAGAAAGTAAGCGACCTTCCCAGGATTACACAGCTAATGAGTATCTGAGAGAGGATCTGAATTCAGGAAGCAAGAACAAGGACACAATCCCCGCTCCTCTGAATCCAAATCCAGCACGCTCTCTGAGATACCATGCCAAGAGCTTGTCCAGACCCTGCGTTTTATGGATAAAGATAATGGTGTCCATAGCAAACCCATAGCGGAGTCACACAAACACCACAGATGTAGGGAGTCTGAACCTGCTGCAGAATCATCAAGAAGGGGCCCAAGCCTAGTGGTGTCCCCTTTAGGGTGGGGATAGAGGTCCAGGTGTAGCCTGAGGGTGTGGGCAAGTTGGGGTGGGGTAGAGAAAATGGGGTGCCATTTACCTTACTGGTGACATAGTCCGGAGCAGCAGCAGGAAGGCAGCCGGAGGAGAGGTCCGGGGCTGGGCAATCTATGTCCCTGGGCAGAGGGCAGTCTTTGTGGGCACTTGTGAACAGTTCTGGAGGAAGAAAGAGCATGAGTTAAGGGAAAGGGTTGAGATGGAGAAAGGGAGCCTCAGTTACAAAGGGAGGGAATGGTTGTTATTCAGTCCTGTCCAACTTTACGTGACTCCATTTGGGGTTTTCTTGGCAAAGATATAGGAGTGGGTTGCCATTTCTTCTCTAGGTTGTTTTACAGGTGAGGAAACTGAGGCTCACAGGGTTAAGTGACTAGCACAGGGTCACACAGATAGTAAGTGTAATAAGGATTTGCCTTGGAAGGGGTCAGGGTAAAGGCAGTCAATGGTGCTGTCTGAATTCTGCATCTGCCTTCCTGCTTCCAGAGTTCAGGGAATATCCTGGGTTTGACGCTGCCCTTTGGTCCCTTTGCCTGAAAGCAACCTAAGCCTGGGATTGACCAATTCAAGGAGGCTTGACCCTCTCAAAGCAGCTTCATCAGAGAAAGCTGCATGTACTCCTGCAAAGGGCAGGGCTCCTCCACCATCATAGAGCCCTCCTCCTTCCCCCAGCTAGAACAGGAGTCCCTGCTTCAACAGCCTTCATAAATACTCGTCCAATCTCTTCTTTTTAATTTCTTTTAATTTTCATGTTTTTTTCCATCCAATTTCAAAGACATCCGGTGTCACGGACCCCACAGCTCCCAGTCCATTCCACTTTAGGGAATCTTTGAATGTCAGGCAATGTTTCCCAGCTTTATCAGGCTAAAAATCTGCCTCTTGGCAACACAGACCCATTTGCTCCCAGTTCTGCCAGTTGGGACCAAGAAGGAAAAAAACGAATCCTTCCTCTTCATGACAACATTTCAAATTATTTTAGAATCTTCTCTTCTCCAGGGTAAATAACCCCAAACCCTTTAACTAGTCTCGGCTTGGGACAATCGCTCTTCTTTTTCTTATCCTAGAGACTTTCTCTGAATGGATGCTCTCCTTGCCAATGTTCTCCCTACAATCTTTTTTTTTTTTTTTAAACCCATATGCATGGCTAATTTTACAGCATTGACAATTGCCAAACCTTTTGTTCCAATTTTTCCCCTCCTTCCCCCCACCCCCTCCCCTAGATGGCAGGATGACCAATACATCTTAAATATATTAAAGTATAAATTAAATACAATATATGTATACATGACTAAACCGTTATTTTGCTGTACAAAAAGAATCGGACTTTGAAATACTGTACAATTAGCCTGAAGGAAATAAAAAATACAGGCGGACAAAAATATAGGGATTGGGAATTCTATGTAATGGTTCATAGTCATCTCCCAGAGTTCTTTCACTGGGTGTAGCTGGTTCAGTTCATTGCTGCTCTATTGGAACTGATTTGGTTCATCTCATTGCTGAGGATGGCCAGGTCCATCAGAATTGATCATCATATAGTATTGTTATTGAAGTATATAATGATCTCCTTCTCCCTAAAATCTTAAATCTATATCAGAGTGCAACAGCCCAGACTGGTCTGCCCAGGGGACAGAACAAAGCCATGTCCTCTATCATTCTGCACACCAAGCTTCTATTCATTCAACCCAAGATCATGACATCTTTTGGGCTGTTGGCTCTCCAGGAGACGATGAGAAGGGAAGGGCCTCTGAAAAACCGAGGAACAGGAAGATAGGATGGATTTCAGTTTGCCCTCCTACTGTTCAGGGAGGGAGGAAGACCACAAAGGGCAGAGAGAGCTTTCAGCGTGAGTGACCCTGCCTTCCCCCGGGCAATGACGGGCACAGCTGGGCAGATGCCCAGTTGGGAGAAGGAGAGGGAGGTTCCTTACAGGGACACAATCTGGACGCTAGCCGTCTCTCCTCTCCCAACAGTGAATCCAGATGTGCTGGGGTGGAGCCCACCCCATTGGGCTAAGAAGACAGTAGTTGAAGGCTTCCAAGAGGCAGGGGCCCCTGCGTTTAAGAGGTCAGGTGCAATCTAGAAGCTGTGGTTTTTAGGGAAGGAAACAAGTACTTATTAAACATCAACTGTGTAAGTACCATATACTATGCCTTTAAGTGCTCTACAAGTATGGTTCATGGAACCTCCATTGGGGAGGGAGAATGTGTGGTGTGGAAAGAGGTTATAGGAGACCGGACCCAGGTCCTCTGGGCGCTCACTTTTCCTCCATTGATCTTCATTTCTTCCTCTATAAAATGAAGAGGCTGTCCAGCTTAGGAAAGGGGCTTAGTCACCCAGAACAGCTTACAGAGGATGATAGCGGTCCAGAGAGACAGTGTCTTGTCCAAGAATGCACAGGTTATAACAAGTGGTAGAACAGGGGTTGAAATCCTTCCTCCAACAGCCCCTAAATCAGGCATTCTTCTCTAAGGGCCCCCCAGCTCTGACCTCCTGGGTTCTAAGGGCCCTCCCAGCTCTGACCTCCTGGGTTCTAAGGGCCCTCCCAGCTCTGACCTCCCGGGTTCTAAGGGCCCTCCCAGCTCTGACCTCCTGGGTTCTAAGGGTCCTCCCAGCTCTGACCTCCTAGGTTCTAAGGGCCCTCCCAGCTCTGATATCCTGTGTGTTTAGCACTCGATGTCCTAACAGCCCTCCAGGCCCTGATATTTTATGACCTCACTTTCACAGACACTGAACTCTAAAGATGAATAAGAATATTGATGAGCCCTCCACACATCTCCTGAAAGATGTTAAAAATCTCTGACGCACCCTCTTGTGTGGGGCCCTGCCTGGTCCTGTGACAATCTCGATGCTGCCTCCTCAAGACAGGGAGAAACAAGATGAAAGTATCAGGGGAGTCAGGGGGATTGGTTCCATTTTATTGCTGGAAAAACTGAGGCTCCAAGAGGAGTGACTTGCCCCCATTGCCAGTTGCAGCAGAATGGGGACCCAGGTCCTCCATCTCCGGGCCCAGTGCTCCCTCCTTCCTCCCAGGACTCCTTCCACCAGGCTCCGGGCTCCATCCCTCCCCAGTCTGGCTTCCCCTGTGTCTCCTCTCCAGGGTGCAGGCCCACAGCTGGTTGCCTCCTGCCTCCCTCTCCCCCTCAGGACTTGGGCCCTGGTGATGTCACCCATGGTTGCCATAGAGACATCAGGTAATGAAGCGGCCCTGGGAGGAGCCACAGGCTCCTCCTTCCCCAGCTGGGACCAAGCCGACCACGTCACTGGCCATTGGAAAAACACAGCCGGAGAGGGAGGAAGAAATGGGCCCTGAGCTACGTTCCTGCCTGGGTAGGAGCCTACGTAGCTCAGGGCCCCCTCCCCCAGGACGGGCCTGGTCTGTCCCTTAGGAAGTCAGCCTCTGAGGGGCCTGGATCTCCAGCAGCATCTCCCCATCCTCTCCTTAGTCAACCACAGACTTGAGAATAAAGGCGATTTTAGGCTGCTTTTGCTGATGAGGATCCTGAGACCCACAGCAGGAAAATGGCTTGGCCAAGGTCACTCCTGTAGTTAGTAGCGAACTGGGATTTGAACTCAGTACCTCTGAGTGACCCAGCAGATCCAGGTACGACTCCTGATTTATCCCTGATCCCGAGGTCAAAGCCTCATTCTTCTCTCTGCTCCTTGCCTTTCTTTGTATCCCCAGCACTTAGTAAGGTAGCACATAGTAGGTACTTCATTGACTCAAGTCTGAATGAATGACTCTTCTTCCTTCCCTCAAAAAAAAAGGGGAGCAGAATTAAAACTGACTTGTTTCCTGGGGCACTTAGAAGTCACCTCTTCCATCTTCCTGCATCCAAGTGGCCAGTTCTCTCCAGATTCTCCAGTGTTTTCCAGTTAAATTGGAAGTCAGAAGAGACTATTTCTTTTCTCAGACCATTTGTTGCAGGATAGAATGTCCCCCTTGACCAGAGGAAGTTCCTTCTTGTGTCTGGCCTCTCACTTTCTTGCTGTTTATCTTCCCTAAAACCTTCCTCTGGTGATTTCAGCCCCACTTCTCTTCTAGAATGGTGGGGAAATGGACAGTCACCGATCACCCTCCCTCCAGATAATATTTATATAATCTACAGTACAGCATGTTCCTGACTCAGTTCTTTGGGGCATCTCAGCTCCATAAAGGATCCCTCCCATCCTTTCCTCTAATCAGCTAGACCTTAGAACTAAAAATAATTCTGACACACAAAACATTCACGTTTGAAGGGACCAGCTCGCCCAGTCTTTTGATTTTAGTCACTAGAAAGCTGAAGTATAGAAGGTCCCCAAGGTCATACTCTGAAAATTTAAGTCAACAACCTATCACATGCAAGGCAACTGTCGGAGAAATGCTGAGAAAATGCTCAGCAGAATCTGAACTCAGGTCTTTGGTCTCCCTTCCCCTACCTCTATTTTTTGCTTCCACCAAGAAGTTCAGCGTTATTCACGCCCTCCTATCTTGATTATTCTAACAGGTCCTAGGACATCAATCCTATGAAAGGATAGCCACATTTCTTCTCCAAAATGGGGACTGTTCCTTTCTACAGAGAAATCCTATTTGCTTGATTCTCAAACCTTTAGGGTGATATATTCCTTTAGGACCAATTCAACGATGACCTCAAAGTTAGTTATATATTTGACTGACTGCTTCAGTATCCTCTTAGATCAGTTTTTTTCCCCTCGTGTAGAGTTTTGAAAAACTGAAATATGTTCAAGAAACTTGGGTACAGACCAATAAAATCAAGGAAAAGCTTAAAGTTCAATTCGATTACTCCTGAAACTGCTTGCTACCAAAAAGGTTGCGGAGGCCATATTGCGCCACTGATCTGTTCGGACACTTTTCCTTGGTGAGAATATGTGCAGTACACAGGCGTGAAGAATATAAATTGAATTACCAACGATATTCCCACGTCTGCTCTTTTTGCCTTGTTGCTCAGTCTGGTTAAGTATCAACTTCTGTACTGGTGAAGAGTGACTTTTAATTGTGGAAAAGTGTCATAGCCCATTTGCCAATTTATTAATCACAAAATAACAAGAGCTTTTACACTTAAAAAAAAAAAAAAAGATGGGGACTGTTAGCCTTTCTACTAAGCACTTTAGTCACTTTGCTGTCTGTTAGATCTCAGTCTCCCTTTCTGTACAATGGGGCCAAGTTCTGCTCTCCTCTTCCCCCAGCCCCTCAAGTGAGATGGAGAGGATGTTGCCTCCTCCCTCTGCCTGGTGAGTCACCGCCACAGGTGCAGAGACCCAGCCTGGCGTGGCGGCTTGGCTGAGAACAGCCTGGCTGTTACCAATCTTCTCTAGCCCTCAAGAAGAGATATTTATAGAGTGACTGTGCATCTCCTATTCCCTTGGCTCAGTTTTCAGCGGCAGCAGACACCCTTCCCTTTATTTCTCCTCCCGTAAGTCCCCCTCCTCTCTAAATCCGTGAGGGTTATAGAACAAGAGATTCAGATTCAAATCTGGCTTCAGACAATGATTAGCTATATGACCTTAGACAAATTATCTTACTTTTCTGAGCCTTAATTTTTCATCTCTACAATGGGGATGAGTCCTGTTTAGCAATGACTCCCACCTCATTGCTGTGAGGTTCAAATGAGAAGTCTGTCTGAGATGTGTGAAAACCTTCAACGTGCTAAAGAAACATCAGGTATTAATATATTAACACCAGTGTATTTCTATAACCCATTCCGGGGCAGGTAGGTAGTACTTTGGCTACCACATAGATTGGTATCAGGACTGGAAACAGGAAGATTTGAGTTCAAATTTAGCCTCAGATATGTGTTAGCTGCACGACCCTGGGCAAGTCAGATAAACCCCATTTATCTCAGTTCCTCATCTGTAAAATGGAGATATTGGAGAAAGAAATGATAAACTACTCTAGTGTCTTTCTCAAGAAAATCCCATGGACAGTGACCCTCACCTCCTTCAGAATACTGCTCTACATGATAAATGTGGAAATATATATATATATATATATATATATATATATATATATATAAATTACACATGTTTACCATATATTGGATTGCTTGCTCTCTAGGGGAAGAGGATGGGGGGAAGAGAGGAAGAAAAATTTGTATCACAAGGTTTTCCAAGAGTGAATGTTGAAAACTATCTTTGCATGTATTTTGAAAATAAAAAGTGATTAACAACAACAACAATGAAACAAAACAAAATAAAATATTGCTTTAAAGTCATCTCCTTCTTAATCCCATCTTATCAACTTAAGCCCATCATATCAAATCTTCAGGATTCAGTTTGTGCTCTTGGAATTGAGCTTATTAATTCACTGCTTTATAAATGTTCTCATTGGCATTTCCTAGCGTGTATATGCTATGCACAACTCAATTTAGAAGCTCCCTAAGGTCAGAAACTGAGTTTTTCCTATCTAATAAGAAGTCTTCAATGGCAGGGATAGACTTCCTCATTAGTCTGGGGATCCTCTAAGGAAAAAAGATGGGAAAAGACAGACTCTGAAGTCTAGTGGCCCCTTCTCAAGATGAGAGGGACTCAGTAGAAAGATGGGTGACTGTGGCTTATTTGTAATTTGCTCTGGGCTCATTGGGAAAACCAACTCCACTTTGGATGAGTTGACATGGAGAAGGAAGGGAGGTTCAGCTTCCTGGGTGGGAGGGGAGGGAAAAACACAGGTAACTCAGTTTTCCATAGGCTACTTTAGTGAAAACCTGCAGCTAATTTGCACCATTACTGGACTACTTTTCTGCAAGGTCAGCCACCATGTACTTAGATAAATACCACCTAGCCACTTACAAAGGACCATAGAATCTCCAAGTCAGGAAAAAAATCTTAGAACGTAGAATATCAACACTGGGAGGGACCTTAGAACCCAGGAAGTCAGAATTGGGAGGGCCCTTAGAACCCAGGAGGTCAGAGCTGAGAGGGCCCTTAGAGCTCAGGAGGTCAGAGCTGGGAGGGCCCTTAGAGTATCCCTTAGGATATCAGACTTGGGATGGACTCTAAACATAGAATTTCAGAGGTGGAAAGGACCTTAGTGTCTCTAATTTTACAGATGGGGAAACAGCTGAAATGGATGGAATGGAGCTCAGGCCTCTGGTTTTAAGAATCTAATTTAAGAATCCAACTAAGGTTGGAAATGTATTCTGGGTTGAAATATCTTCATTAAGTTTAAGCAAGAGGAAAATGACAGTAAGGAGAAAGGGGAAAGAGGTGACTTTTGCTAAATGGACACAGTGTGTGTGCATGACTTAGGTTGAGATAGAATGATTTTAGCTTATTTAAGAGAATTATCCATTCTTGGATGCTTTGGAAATACTTCTGGGTTTCAAACTCCTCACATCTATGGTCACTTAATCAGGTCACCTCAGAAGTTCTCCTCATTGGTACTTTTTCAGCTTGCAAGTACTTCCTTTTCCCAAGTAATCAATAATTCAGATTTGTCACAGATTCAGATCGGCTTGCCTGCCATCCCCAATTCTTTGTCCTCAACTACTTCTAATTAGGGATTAGTGAAGAGTTATATGGGACTTCAATTCCCTAAAGTGAGGGGCTTGACCTAGATGAGGGATCAGCAAAATGATAGGCTGCAGGTTAAACCCAAACCAGCCTATTTTAGGATGGCCAGGAGCGAAGAATGATTTTTCACATTTTTAAAACAAAGTTTTATTGTCTTTAAAAATATAAAATATTTTGAATTTATATATGTATATTGTATCTTAAAATGTAAAAATATTCCTAGCTCCTTGCGAGGAACAAAAACAGATAGTGGGCAGGATTTGGCTCCCATGCAGTAATTTGGGGGATCTCTAGGCTAGAAAATCTCTAAGGGCCCTCCCAGCTCTGTGTTCTAAATCCCTCCCAGCTCTGACATCCCGAGTTCTAAGGACTCTTCCTGCTCTGATATTTTTAATTCTATGGACCCTCAGCTCTGATATTTTATATTCTAAGGGCCCTTCCAGTTTTGACATCCTGGGCTCTAAGGGCCCTTCCAGTTCTGACATCCTAGGTTCTAAGGCCCTTCCTAACTCTAGCATTCTATGTTCTAAAGTCTCTTCCATTTCTGTATTTTAAGGTCCCTTTCAATTTTGACATTTTGGGTTCAAAGGGACTTTTTAGCTCTATTATTGTGTTCTGAGGCTTTTTCCAGCCCTTAAGCTCTCTATCTTAGGACCCTGCCAGCTCTGACATCCCATGATCTAGCATTCAGTCCCATCACTAGCATTCAGTGATTCAGTGTTAATCAAAAAATTATACTGTCTAATATGTTCTGAGACTACATATTATTTTTCAATTACTGGGGATCTATTTGCTATGGGTTATTCGGATTGTCCATGTCATCTGGTCCCTCTCACATGGTTCTTGAAACTGTTTTTGGATACACCCCTCAATACTTTAAGCATCCATCAGCGTACACAGCAAGAAAAATGGAAAGCCATCTCTGCTTTTTCAGCCACCCTCAGTCTGTCATAGTCAAATAGACACAATCTCATATCTGTCACACTTGGATACCCTTAAACTGTCACAGTCCCAAACTAAGATGTATCACTTCCCATAGGCCCAGCCTATACCTGGCACACCTGGTCAGTTTTAACCTGTCACAATAATAGACACACTTTATAATAGTCACACTCTGAGTCTGTCTGTCCCAGTCAGACAGAGCTCTTTATACCCTTAGTCCATCATACTAAAACACAATTTGGCAGTGGGGGGTGGGTGGAGAGACAGAAAGGGGAAGGAGGTGGCAACTGGCTTTGATTTTGTGTTTAGGATGGGATGTGAGAGTAGATAGTTTCTCTAGAACTTCAGCTGCCCCAGGAGAATTCTGAGAAAGAGGGTCAGCTGTAAACCGAGGCTGGACTACAAAATGTCCAGGGTTGGGTGGGTCCTGGATCAGATGGGAAATCTGAATGGGTAAAAAGACTTGTGGAAGAGCCAAAATTTGAACTCAAGACCTTTGGCTCCCAATCTAGCATCGAGAGGCAGTAAATGAATCATTAGCTCACTAGGCATCTAGTTGTCTGCCAGTGAGTGAGATTGTTAGTAAAGATGCTCAGTTG
This sequence comes from Sarcophilus harrisii, assembly GCF_902635505.1. NCBI lineage: Eukaryota > Metazoa > Chordata > Mammalia > Dasyuromorphia > Dasyuridae > Sarcophilus > Sarcophilus harrisii. Next base: position 567,760,227 of record NC_045428.1, on the reverse strand, counting down.
TCATTGAGAATGTCAGTTGTCTATCAATTGTTAGGGAGGGGGTCTTTCAGTCCGTTGTTGCTCAGTGGACTTGTCAGTTATTGGGTCTGCCACCAAAGCTATCCCTATGGCTTAGTACATACCCATCATTAAGGAAAAACAATATATTTCAAAGCTTGACATGAGCTTTGCACTCATTTCATTTAAGCCTCTCAACAGTTTTGTGAAGAAGGTGAGGGCAAATATTATTAACCTCATTGTACCCATGGGGAAACTAAGACAGTGAAATTTAAATGACTTGCCTAAGATCACACTGTCAAAATTAAGATTCAAGCAGGCTTCACTGCTCTTAAACAAGACACCCTTCAGGCTGTTTATCCTTCCCTCAGTGACCTCCTTTGCCTTCCCCATTGCTCTTGGTGTTCACAGTAACCAGATTTTGCTGAGAAGATTAAGGGGCAAGAGAGCGTCATATCTTTCAGGGAGGGTTCTGGGGGGGGGGGAGGAGTTCAGCCATGATCAGGCTCTTCTCTCAAGCCTTCTGTGAAATGCAGCCCTGCACCAGGTGCTTTTGGGTGCCACCTGTGTCTGTCATCTCACGGTAGTCAAAGCTTTTCCCAAGCAGAGATCTGTTCCCCTTGTACCCACAAGTAGGATAGGAGTGGGGGTTGGGGAGGGCATGAGGGTTTAGGAAGCTGGTCCTAAGAAACTAGCCCAGTGATGTGGTTACCCTGGTAACCTTGCTTCAAAGGGGAAGGGAATGAAAGGGAAGGGAAAGGAAAGGAAAGGAAAAGAAAAGAAAGGAAAAGAATGAGAAGGGAAAGGAATGGAAGGAAGGGAAGAAAAGGGAATAAGGCAAGGAAAGGAAGGAACTGGAAGGGAGAAAGAAAAAATGGAAAAGAGGAAAGAGAAGAGAAAGAACTGGATGGAAGGGGGGAAAGTGAAGGGAATGGAAAAGGAAGGAAAAGGGAAAAGGAAGAGAAAGAAAAGGAAAAGAGGGAAGAGGAAGAGAAAGAAAAGGAAGGGAAGGGAAGGGAAGGGGAAAAAAGGGAGAGAAAGGAAATGGAGAGAGAGGAGGAGGGTCACTTAGGAAGCTGGAGAAGCTGCTGTGTTGAACAATGATGATGACAACGAGCCAACTAATAACACTTTACTGAATGACAACCCGAGCATTAGACTAGCTGATCTGCTCTGACTGAATGGTACATGATTGATTGATAACTGACTAATCTGATGACTGGTTCAACTGACTGATGTGCTGGACTGAAAAGCACAGGAAATGGGGGCGGGGTGGGCACAGAGAGAGCATCACTCGAAGCCTCGTAGAGGCTGAGAGGACCTTTGGAGGTCATTTCAGCCATCTCGCTGCCTCTGTGGAGAGCTCCACTTCTCTTTCCACAGTCAGACTGGCTCTCTTTAAGCTTTTAAGGAAGGATCCCTTTTTCTTTCTCCCACCCTCACATTCTGGAGGCTGTATCCAGAAAACAAGCCCCTGATTCCTTGGAACATCAGATTAAATCCCTGTGCCTTTATGGAATAACAAGCCCCCCCCCCATCCCTTAATCTTGCCTCGTGTCCCCTTTTTATCCTGGGTTCACAGAAGGCCACGGAAGCTTCTATTAAAAATGGTTTGGGGGGAAAGATCTGCTTTTGTGTTTTTAAACAGAAGCAAGGGAGCTTTTAGGAAATTAAACCAAGGACTTCAAGTGGGTAAGGAGAAGGGGAGCTGCCTTCTTTCTGACAACGGGAGATCTAGGCAGGAATGGGATGAGAGACCTGTGTTGAACCGTTACCTTTCCAGGTGGGATTGAGGAAAGGAATCAGACCCTTGGGAAAATCTGGGGAGGATGGATCAAAGGGCAGGAAGGGGTTCCGGAGAAGGTGCTGAGCCAGAATCCACAAGGACTATCTTAACTGGACCTCGTGCCAGGCAGAAGGTGGCAGCCACCCCTGGCTCTCCTCCATAGCTTAGAGGGAGGGCTGGAGCACAAGAAGCTTTTCAGACTTGCAAGACTCCACTCCCAGGAAAGGGATCAGTTCAGGGGCTGGGGCTGGGGGCTGGAGGCCGGCAAGTGTGTGAATGTGTGTGTACGCCCGCGCCCGTGAGCGCGTGTGTATGTTTGCAGGGGGTGGGGGGTGGGGGAACAACTGAAGGGAAGGTGGTTTTTAAAAGGGTGGGGGTGGGGAGAATAAGCTTCCCACAGGCAGCGGACTAACCCCTAGTCCCGCCGCCAGCTTCGGTCCCCGGGGTCCGACCACAGAAGGGAGGGGGTGACCTCAGCTTTCTCCTCCGAGAACGCCCGCTGCGTCGGGCACTATGCCAGCCTCCCTGGAGCCCTCCCATTGCCTGGGGTGCCGAGCCCCGGGGGGCCCCGTACTCGAGGGATCTGCAGCTTAGAGGCTGGACGGTTGTTCCCAGGGGGGAGTCGAGGATTAATCACGGAAATCTCCACTGAGGAGGGGGGCGTCCTGACGCTCTTGGGGGCAGTGCCCCCGTGCCCAGTGGCCCGAGATAAACAAGTCCCTGTCCTTGGGTGGGAGAGAGAGAGGAAGCGGGACCCCAAGGAGACCGGTTTTCGCCCAGGATCCCCTCCCCTACTCTCCAAGGTCTCCTCGAACCCCAGCCCTCCGGTCTCCGATCGTCCTTACCTCGGGAGACGCAGGAGCCCATCACGGGCGGAGCGGCGAGCGGCCGTCCTCCTTCCCTACGGGGCAGGGCTGGCCGCTCATGTCTCCCCGGCCGGGCAGCGCCACTCCGCCGCCACCGCGGCCCCAGCTCCGGGTGGCCCGGCGGCGTGAGCAACGGGGCCAGGCTCAGGCGCACGCCCCTCGGGCCCGGGCTGGGCGCGCCCCCCGCCCGCGCCCCGACCCCCTCGGTGCTCTCTGAGGCTCCCAGGGGCCCCGCTGAAGTTTGCGGCCGAGGGCCCGGGCTAGAGGCGCGAGAGCTGCGCGGGAGCCGAGGGATGGACGCCGAGGAACAGCGGGGATTGTAGAGGCGGCGGGAGGCTGAGGGCGCGGAGCGGGGCCGGCGCCTCTGGTTCCTGCCAGGCAGGAAGCCTCGGAGGAGTCGCCCGCTGTGGCCACGTCCCCTCCTCCCTCTCTCAGCGCTGTGTCCCTCTCCGCAGCTCTAACCCCGCTCCCCTCTCCGCTCTGCCCCCCTCTCTACTGCGCCCCTCCCTGCTCTGCCCCTGTCCGCTCCGCGCCCCTGTCCGCTCCGTGCCCCTCTCCTCTGTGCCCTCTCCGCTCTGCTTCGCTCCCGGCTCTGGCTCAGTCTCCGCGCTCCCTCTCCCCTCCCTCTCTCTGTCTCACTTCTCTCCCTTCTTTTTGCAGCTCTCTCTGAATTCCTCCTCTTTTGCTTGCACCGCGGGTGGGGATGGATAGCTCTTGTGGGACCAGGGCGAAGCCTTGAGGACTCCCTGGAGGAGAAAGCTAGGGCCCCGCCCCTGCCTAGCTTGCTCCCAGCGGCGATGCGATGGAGAAGGAGGAGGAAGAGAAGGAGAAGGAGGAGGAGGGCCGAACTCCTCTGTACCTGTTGATAGGGCTGGGAAGGTCTGGAACTGGGGAGTCCACAGTGATGGACCACGAGAGTCCACAATGATGAACCACCTTTCATCCAGGAACTGGGTGGGGGTTGGGACTTGAGGGGCTCGGGCACTCTTTGCCCTTAGGAACGAGTTTCCTTTAACTGGAATGATCTCCCATCCTCCTATCTCCACCTGTGGACGTTCTACCCTTTCTTTAAAATCCAGTGTGAAGGTCACCTCTTCCGAGCAGCTTTCTGAACCCTGCTAGCTAAAAAGTCTCTTTTTATGGCGCCTTTCCTAGCTAATTCATGTTCTATTTACCGGGACTATATTTATCTAGTACTGGTACTTTGCGGTGGTGCGGCGAGACCCCGGGCTATCCAAGGCCACCTATGTCTGTGGAGTTTATGGTCTGACAAGTCCCATAAAGCTTCAAAGGCTTTGAGAGTAAGTCAGCCTCCGGGTTAGCTGAGGATCGGTCGCTGGTCCCCTGATGTATTTTTCATGGGATGCAACTCTCCGACATTATGGAAGGGTCGAAATATGTACTAATGGAGAGGATGCTCCCCCTGAGGAAATTACAGAGCCACAAAAGTTTGAAGTATTTTTCTCTCTTAAGCTTGTGAATTTCTCCCAGGTGCTCTCCCAGAGTCCAATTGAGTCCCTGGCCTACAGTAGGTGCTTAATAAATATATGGTGAATAGAATTGAGTAGGCAATTTAGTCACTAAGTAAAAAGAATAACGCTTAGGAGTCAAACAATCTGGGTTCAAATTCTAGTGGCCCTTTACAGCTCCAAACTGGGGTTTCTTCAATGTCCTCTTCTCTAACCTAGGGCCTTGACAAAATATCCCTGGAAATCTCAGTTTGGTTATCTGCTGCTGCTGCTGCTGCTGCAAGATACTTCACTGTTAGTGTTGCTGCTCACATCTGTACTTTCTCTCTCTCTCTCTCTCCTTAGTTTTATTTTTGGCAAGGCAATTGGAGTTAAGTGGCTTGACCAAGGTCACACAGCTAGGAAGTGTTAAATGTCTGAGGTCTAATTTGAACTCAGGTCCTCCTGACTTCAGGGCTGGTGCTCTATCTATTGTGCCATTTGTGCTCTATCTACATTGTGCTCTATCCATTGTGCCCCATGCTTCTCTTTAGCTACCAAGAGATTGATCAGTCTCTTTATGAGATCTGTGGACATTAATTTCTTTAATTAATTCTTTAGTTAAGCTGAAGCTTGGTAGGCATCTGGCTACCTAGTAAGGGAGGCAATGCAAGTATCTTCCTAGTTTGCAGATTCGATAATAAGGTTAAGGGAAGGCAAGAATTGCCCCACTAGAATTAAGAGGGATCAGGAACAATTTTCTGTAGCAGACAGGACAGCTGGGTGATGTAGCCGATAGGGCGCCAAACCTGAAGTCAGGAAGACTCATCTCCCTGAGTTCAAATTCAGCCTTGGACACAGCTGTGTGACTGTGGGTAGTTAACTTCACTCTGTCTGTTTCCTCATCCGTAAAATGAGCATGAGAAGGAAATGGCCAACCAGTCTAATATCTCTGCCAAGAAAACTCCAAACAAATTGTACGTGACTGAAATAGGGGAACAATAACACAAAGCTAATAAGTGGCAGTCAGAGACACCTTCTTCTCTAAAATCCTGATCCCTGTGACTATTAAATGGAAACTTGCTGATGGTGACCAAAACAGGGATGGTTAACATCTCATCGGAGACTAGGCTGGAGTGGAGCACAAAAGCTGCTTAGTTCAACCTTCTTCGTTTGACAAACAAGAAAGCAGACCCAGGGAACTGGCTAGGCCAGAGGCACAGAAGGAGTAAAGAGAACAGAACTGGTATTTTGAACCCAGGTCCTTTGATTTCCTGATCTTTCCTGAATCGAGATTAATTAATTTCACAAATGCAACAGAGATAGCCCACAGTGTTTGTATTAACTGATATAATTTCAGATGTAGAAAGGGTCTTTAGGAGCATAGAATGTCAGAATTGGATGAGCCTTTAGAACAGAGAATGTCAGAGTTGAGAGGGGCTTTAGAACTCAGAGTGTAAGAGCTGGAAGGGCCCTTAGAACAGAGAATGTCAGAGCTGGGAAGATCCTTAGAATACAAAATGTCAGAATTGAGAGGGTTCTTATAACACAGATGAGAGATCTGGAAGGGCCCTTAGAACAAAGAATGTCAGAGCTGATAGGGAAATTTTAGAGATAATTTAGTCCAATCCCTTTATTTTGTAGATGAAGAGATGGAAGCTCAGGGAGACTTTTTTGTCCAACATCTCATCACTTACTAATGCAAGACCTGGGATTCAGACCTAAGTGTTCTGATCTCCAGTCCAGTTACTTTTCCACAGTATGCCTGCTGCTTCTTCAGGAATTCTCTCTCTGGGACCTCTCTTGATTAGAAGAGAGTAAGCTATTATTTGAGATTGAGATGTTCATGGTGTCACACAGTGAGGCACAATTGAATCTGAGCTAGAGCCTTGCCGTGTCAGATCTCAGCTGATGGGGAGGCAGTAGAATATTATTTTGGGAGGCAGGGAATACAGATTTAAATCCTGCCTCTATCATTTATTAGGATTGTAAACTGGGGCAAGTGACTTGCCTCTCTGTGCCTCAGTTTCCCCATTTGTAAATAGGGCTTGAACTAGATCATCTCTAAGATTTCTTCCAGTTCTTTGTTTATGATCTGTATGAGTAGTTTCTGTCATGAGCAGAGACCCTTCCCAGGAAGGAGAGGTCATAAAAAATGAGAATGAAAGACATTGAGAGCTGTCCATATGAATAAGGTGAAAGTAGCAAAGGGGGCTAAAGCATTTCAGAAAGGAAGGATTTCAGAGCTAAGATTGGTAAGTCACAGACTCTTGGAGCTGTAGTTGGCTTCAGATGTAAGTAAGTTAGCTCATTAGGTATCAGAACAGGAATATATTTCTATGACATTCCTGACAGGGAGCTGTTCATCTTCTGACAGAAGTCTTTTTTTTTTCCTGAGGCAATTGGGGTTAAGTGACTTGCCCAGGATCACATAGCCAGGCAATGTTAAGTGTCTGAAGCTAGATTTGAACTCAGGTCCTCCTGACTTCAGGGCTGGTGCTCTAACCCCCCCCCCCCCAACTCTTACAAGGAAAATATTTCACCAACTGGAAGACAAGTTATTCCACTTGTGGACACCTCTAATTGTTAGAGACCTTTTTTTTTTTTCTCATGTCTAACCTAAATGTTTCTCTTTGTAATTTGTTCCCATTGTTTCTGTTCTCTGGGGCCAAATAAAACGCCTGGTCCTCTTTCACCTGATAAACCTCCAAATATTTGAAGTGACCTATCCAATGAATCAAATGGGCTTCTCTTCAGACTAAACCTCCCCCCATCCATCAAGAGATTTGTCCTGGATACGTTCTCCAGTCCCATCATCATCCTGGTTGCTACCTTTTTTTTTTGAAGGGTGAGGGGCTTTTTAACACTACTATCCTTCTTCAGATGAAGTACCAGGATGTAAATAATGTTCTATTTCTCTGCTCAAGAGGCTGGATTGTGTGTGGACAAGTCGGGGAATCCATCAGAAGTGAGCAAATCGTTAGAATGTTGAGCTATTCAAGAGTCTCCTCCATGATCTCATTTCGTCACATGAAGCAGGGCAGGAGAGATTTTATCCTCGTTTTCCAGACCGGGAAATAAGCACAAAGGGGATAAGTAAGTTGCTCAAGGTTACACAGCAGTGAAGACAGGAGGATGGGAAGCAGGTCTCCAGAATCTTAATCCGACGCTCTTTGGAACAAGTACAAATTACCCTCGGCCCTTGCTCCCCAAGGCGAGGGCAATAGATCCCACCTCGATGGAACCACAGGAGACAGGGGTGGTGTCCAAACCTTCCATAAGCTGTGTCCAGCAGGACCAGAATCTTCTTCACCCTCCCCCCCACCTCAGCTCTTGGGGAAGGAGGTCTTGCTGTTTGATTTTTTCCCTTTTTTCTTCTTGTAATGAAATGTTTTATTCAGGCTCTGTTAGGGAGCACCCTGAGTCATGGTGACGTCCTCAGTCACAGCTGGTGACACACTCCCGCCCCTGTCTGGGCAGCCAGTGCCAGTGGGGACCAAAGGAAAGGGAAGAAAGGGGGAGGGGTGTCTGCTGAAAGCTCTGAGGCTTGGGGCAGACACAGTATTACCTCTCCTGCTGGGGAGCTCAGTGTCACCTCCAGGAATTTAAACTGGTGATTGTTATTCTGGTTGCAACAGACAGAGGAATGGCAGAGTTGAAAGGACCCTTAGAACACTGGATGTCAGAGCTGGGAGGTCCTTAGAACCCAGGAGGTCAGAGCTGGGAGGGCCCTTAGAACACAGGAGGTCAGAGCTGGGAGGGTCCTTAGAATACAGGAGGTCAGAGCTGGGAGGGTCCTTAGAACCCAGGAGGTCAGAGCTGGGAGGGTCCTTAGAACACAGGAGGTCAGAGCTGGGAGGATCCTTAGAACACAGGAGGTCAGAGCTGGGAGGGTCCTTAGAACACAGGATGTCAGAGCTGGGAGGATCCTTAGAACCCAGGATGTCAGAGCTGGGTGAGTCCTTAGAATACAGGAAGACAGAGTTGGGAGGAATTAGACATCTTCTAGCACAATCCCTTTATTTTACAGAGAAGGAAACCCCAAGGGTCCTGTGAGGTTGTATCTTCCCCAAAGTTACACAGGGAATTGGGCAGTAACCATGTGAGATGTGTTTAACCCAAGTCCCCTAAAATATCAGTTCATTATCACTCTATTGGACAGCTTTATTTCTAAGAGCTCTCTCCTGCTTCTTGCTCTGTCTTGCCCAGGCCAGTTGCTGACCTACAAAGCTTGACTCTCTTCCCTCATATCCCTTGGGCCAGAGTGCCAGGGATGATGATGATGATGCTAACAACTTACATTTCTAAAGTGCTTTATTTAATTAATTTATTATTTAATTTATTTTATTTAAGTACAAAGAAAATAATTAGAATTTTTATTGATAATAATAAAATTATTTTAGTCTATTTATTTATAATTTTTTTATTTTAAACAAATACAAAATAAGAAAAGCAAAAGAAAACATTACCATAAATACAACAGAATATGAAAGGATTAAATATAAAATAATTCATTTCAATTTCAAGAAGATCTATATAATAAATTTACTACACATTGTTTCCAAAGTTGCCCAGCTTTTCCTTGCTTTCTTGTGGGTTTTCTTTTGTTCTCTGCTGTGCACTTTTTACTTTATTTTTTCCCTCTCTCCCTCCCAACTCCACCTAAAGAAGACTAAAATTAAGGGTACATATGCATACATATACATAGATATTAATAAACATACACATATACACTCATATACATATATGTAAAACTGTACTATGCTTATTTCCACTTATCTTTTTCTCTGAAGCATCTTCCTTCATAGGTCCAGTCTTTCCATGTTTTTTATTTTTCTTTCTTTCTTTCTTTTTTCTTTTTTTTTCTTTTTTTCTTTTTTTCTTTTTCTTTTTTTTTTTTTTTGCTGAGGCAATTGGGATTAAGTGACTTGCCCAGGATCACATAGTCAGGAAGTGTTAAGTGTCTGAGATTAGATTTAAATTTAGGTCCTCCTGAATTCAGGGCTGGTGCTCTATCCACTGCGTCCCTAGATGCCCCCTTTCCATGTTTTTCTAAATGAACCAGATCATCATTTCCTATACCACAGCAATATTCTAACCCAAATCCTATCTGAAGATTGTCTATGAAAGTTCCCCCTCCCTGGTTTTCTGCATTCCTTCTATTCTTAGTTAAATATGTTTTGTTATACAAGAAAATTTTAATGCAAAAATAACTAAAATATCCATTTTCCACTTCAACAGTATGTTTCCCTTAGAATGTAGTTTTAGATCTTATACTACTGAATCTTTTTCTTTACGTCATTTTTCCTGGTTTCTTTGAAGTTCTTGATCTTTTGCTTTTCCAAGATGAACTTTATTATTTTTTCTGGCTCATTAAAATAATTTTTTTGTAATTTAATTGGGATGACATTGAAAATATAGATTAATTAGATAAAATTGTCATGAAAATTATGTTGATTTTACTTACCCATGAATTTAATTATTTAGATCTGAGTTTATTTGTATGAAGTGTTTTATGCATATGTTCATTAATTTGTCTGTTTTGACAGGTATATGCTCAGGTATTTTAAATAATATATATTTAAACATATATTATTTAATATATATTTAAATCATAGTTTATAAGAATTATATAAATTAAATTAAATATATTCAATATAATATTGAATATAACATAATATTGAATAATATGGTGACATACTGTAGTTTCTCTAGAGTGTAATTTAAATGATTTGAAAATAAAGCTAGCTAAATTCTAATTAGAATGGAAGATCCTGAAGTAAGGATTGTTTTGTCTTTTGCATATGTATCACCAACACCAAACACATAGAAGGTGCTTAATACTTGCTGATTGATTGAGGAGAGAATCTCTCATCCAGCACAGTGACTTACAATGTTAATAAATACTTGTTGAATTGAAGAAGAAGAAAAAGAACCCAGCAGAGTTAAATATAATCCTGAATGGAAAAAAATGGGCATTTAATGAACTCAAAGACTTTAAGGTATTTGTAACAAAAACTGTAGAACTTAAGGGAAAATTTAACTTATAATATCCAGGAGAAATATAAGGTAGACATTAAGGACACAATAAGGTCAAATTGTTTACTTCTTATATATGAAAATATTATTGACTCTTTTATAACTGTCATTTTATTTGGGTAGTTTGAAAGATAGATTTGGGATGAGCTGAGAATGTTGGGGAGATGTTAAAAAAAATAAAACTGTATAAGGAGAGAAAGAAAGGAGCAATTATCTCTTACAAATGAGGCAAAATAAAAAAAAAATTGAAACAAGAAACTGGTAGGGGAGAGGTTGGATAGTGCTGAAAACCTTACTCAATTGGGAATGTGTTAAAGAAGGAAAAACATAAATATCTAGAAGGGTATAACAGCCTTCTCAATTCAGAAAGAAATCAGGGAGAGATGATAGGGTGAGTGGAGAGAATAAAGGAGGTACTCTTGGAGAGGTGAGTAGGTTAAAGAATAGGAGGGAAAGATAGAAAGGAGACATAAAGCAGAGAGATAGGAATAAGGTGAGAAAGATGGTGAGGAAAAATAGGAAGGAAGAAAATAATCCAACAGTAATTGGATTACAACAGTAAGCGATAACAGTAATTATAGCTTACAATGTGAAAAGGATAAATTTACTTATAAAATGGAAACTGATAGCAGAATTCCACAATATGTTACTTTTTAGAAATGCTATAAAAATGGAAGGTCCACACAAATATAAAATAAAGGTCAAAAGTAAATTTTATTATTAAAAAAAGCAGAGGTTGTAATCATGATCTCAAAGTTAAAGTTAAAATAGATTTAATCAAAAAATAAAAATAGGGAAACTACAATGTGTGTCAGCCAAATTTTTCCATATTGTTTTAGGCCATTTAGAATAACTAGGCAGTAAAAAATAATCGAGAGATACCTGCTAAAATAGACACAGGAACTAAACAAATATAAACATGAAATACTTTTTATACAAATAAAATCAGATTTGAATAAATGAAGTAATATTTATTGTTCATGGGCAATAACATTTTAAAAAATTAAATTTACCTAACTAATCTATTTATATAATGTCATCCCAATTACATTACCAAAGAGTTATCTTACTAAAATAGAAAAACATAATAACAAAGTTTATTGGAAGAACAAAAGGTCAGGAACCTTAAAAAATACAAACAGGAGAAAGATGATATAAAGGAAGCAGATTCAGTAGTATCAGACTTTAAAATGTATTATAAGGTGAGAGCATTGTTGAAGTATAAAATGAATTATATTAATTATTTTACATTAAAATTTTCTTCTTTTTTCAGTGAATAAACATTTACTAATATTAAGTGCCACATACTGTACTAAAGGCCGGGAAAAAAATATAAAAAAGAAAGTTCCTGTCTCCAAGGAGCTTACAATCTCATAAGAGAAGATGCCAAAGGAAGCCAAAAAGGGAGAAAGGAAAGGTATCCACCACAGGGTCGTGATGCAGAATTCCAGAGGAGCAGCATATCATAATTGGATTATGTTTTTAGCAGTTCACTGATGGGCATAAAATTTTCTTGTTTAAATAAAATATATGCAACCAAGAATAGAAAGAGTGCAGAAGGGGGCAGTTAGGTGTCACAGTGGACAGAGCACTGCCCCTGAAGTCAGAGAGACCCGAGTTGAAATAGTCTCAGACATTTAACACTTAACTAGCGCTATGACCCTGAGCAAGTCACTTAAGCCCAATTGCCTCACAAAATTTTTAAATAGAAAGAATGCAGAAAATTGGAGACAAAACTTTCATAGGCAATTTGTCACGTAGAATGTGATTGGATTGGAATATTGCTGAGACGTAGGAAATGATGAGCTGTTTGATTTAGAAGAACATGATTTTAAAGACTTGGACTTATGAAGGAAGATGCTATTTACCACCAGAAAAATAGATTACAAGTAGAAATAAGTATAGTATGTTTTTACATATGTATATATGTTTATAGATATCTATATTTATAAATATACACAGATGTGTGTGTATATATACAGACCAACCCACACATATATGCATGTATATGCGTGTATGTATGTATGGGTGTGTATCGTTAATTAAATGTTACTTCCTTTGGAAAGAGGAGGAGGGAGGAGAGAAACAAAGTAAAAAGTGTGTAGCAGAATTTTTGATTTTCTTCACAGGCTAATGGTACACTATTTCAAAGTCTGATTTTTTTTGTGCAGCAAAATAACTGTATGGATATGTATACATATATTGTATTTAACTTATACTTCAACATATTTAACATGTATTGGTCAACCTGCCATCTGGGGGAAGGGCTGGGGGGAAGGAGGGGAAAAGTTGGAACAAAAGGTTTGGCAATTGTCAAGGCTGAAAAATTACCCATGCATATAACTTGTAAATAAAAAGCTATATAATTTAAAAAAATGTGTAAAAGAGAACAAAAGAAACCTATAAAGAGTAAAGAAAAGCTGGACAGTTTTGAAAATAATGTGTACTATTTATTATATGTTTTCTCAAAATTGGAATTTATTGTTTTATATTGAATCCTTTCATATTTGTGGTGTACATGATAATGCTTTCCATTTCTTATTTTTCATTTAAGCTTAAAATAAACTTTAAAACTCTTAAAAAAGAAAAAAGAATAAATGCTTTCAAGTTCACAAAATACTTTCTTCTCAGCAGCCCTCTGATATGGATAGGACAGATTTTATTCTCCCCATTTTATGGATAGAAAAATAGAGGCTATAAAGAATTAAATCAAGAGACCAACCACATGTAGGGCTTTCAGAAACTTTCTCTGGGGGAAATTAAGACCGAACAGTGTTTTGTCTTGGCAATAAAACAATGCCTAAACCTGAGTCCTTTTCTGAAGGGCAGTGAACAGATTGGACAAAACATTGGATGACAGAATTAGGAGATCGAGGTTTGAATCCTGGCTCAAACATATACTGGCTGTGTGATTTTGGTGCAAATTGTTTCTGATCCATTCTTGTCTCATATAAAATGGAGCTGGAAATGCTTGTTGATGTGAGGAAAATGCTATTGGAAATGTGAGTTGTAATTTTCTGACAATGGAGATGGACTTTAGTTCTAGATAAAATCTAGATTTATCTAGCACATTTAGTTCTAGAATCTTATTTCTCTGTTGGTCTGGCATAACCCAGGTGATAGGGGCTACCAGAATTTTTAGAGGTCATTTAGAGACTTAAGAGACAATGAGACTTAAGAGTCAGGTTCAAATTCAGTCTCAAATATTCATTGGCTTGTTGAAACTTAGTGACCCCAAGTCTTTTATCTTCCCTATGTCTCAGTATCCTCATCTGTAATATAGGGAATAATAATAATAAAAATAATATCTACCATAAAGGGGTCATGAAATCACAGATTTAGAATGGGAAAGATCTCAGAAAGCAGATGATCCAAATCTTTCATTTTACAGCCAAAGAACCAAGGCTCAGGGAGAGAATGGGACTTGCCTAAATGTACCTCAGAGCCTGGATTTGAACCCATATCCTTGGACTCCATAATCACTGTTCTATAATAAACTGCTATGAGGGACAAATGAAAGTAGTTGTAAGCCTAAAGAGTTCTATGAATGGAAATATGTATAGGAGAATTACATGTTTAACATATATTGAATTACATGCTGTCTAAGGCAGAGGATAGAGGGAAGGGAAGGAAAAAATTTGGAACACAAAGTCTTGCAAGGGTGAATGTTGAAAATTATCTATGCATATGTTTTGAAAAATAAAAATCAATTATTAATTAAATTTTTTAATTTATTAATTAAATTAAATTAATTTATTTAATAAAAATTTTAAAATTGCATTTGGAAAAAAGAATTCTATGAATATAATTTATTATCATTATTATCATGAGTACATTTCATCTTCAGATATTGCCTTGGAAAAATATTTTTATTGATATATTTTTTCTATATTGGTTATATTTTCCATTGCATCCCTGTTCAATTCTCTTTCCAAACAACCATCTCTTACAATAAATAGAAAAGAGGGGGAGGAACTCAATCCAGCAAAACTAATCAATATCTAAAGAAAGTCTGATATTGTATGCAATGTTTCACTGTAATGGGCCAGAATTCTGGAGAAATATACTTGAGGCAAGGATTCTTACAACAAGGTGTTAACTCAGTGGAATTGATGAGACAAGGGTTCTCTAGTTTAGCCTGGTGATTAATAGTTCTCTAGTTCAGTATGATTGAATTAATCTTACAACAAATAATGGTTCCCTAGTGACATAATGATTGGCTTATATTCAGTATGATGAATGGATTTAACTGTAATAGAGTATTTAAGAGGTCAGAGTCAGACCTAGAGGAGGAATCTAGGAGACTTGGAGAAGATAGAGGACTGGAGGCTGAAGCTCAAGCCCTCAGACTCAGAGAGACACTCCATCTCTCACCACTGTGGTGGCTAACCTGTCCTCCTTCATTTCTCCACTGAGACCAAGGCCCATCTAAATGGCCTCCAGAAAGCCAGGCAGGGGCCCAGGCAAGGAGACAGACTGTGAAGGAGACAGTAAAGAATTTGAACTTTCTCCCTGGTTATTCTTGTGATAATTATTCTGCTAAAATGAAGGCTGGTCCCAAGACCTCCAGAAAGCTCACCGCAACATTACATTCCACAACCATAGTCCCCTACTTTTATCAAGGGTGGGGAAAGGAGATGTCTTCTCCTAGTGAACATTGTCTTTTAATTCTCAATTTTAATTCTTCTTCTTCTGACATCCTACTGAAGGGAGAGTGACCTTGCTGAGAAAAGTACATTTCCAATCCTGTGAAGAATCTAACCTCAATCTGACATAAAGAGCCTATTATTTTTTAAAAATGCATTTTACTAATGTATTTTGTTGTAATATCAACCAATGTACCCTCCACACTCTCCTGCTCCTAGAGAGCCTCCCTTTTAATGAAAAAATCATTTTACTGGTTCTTACAATAGAAGATTTAACCAAAAATATATAATTAGTGAAGTCACATGGTCCTGCATTGACATACAGTATCGGTATTTCACTGGGTAGATAAATCACTTAATTTCTCAGTGCTCTAGCCCAGGGCTTCTTAAATTTTTCTCACTCCTGACCGCTTTTTGCCCAAGAAATTTTTATGGAATCCTATATGTATAATAAGTACATAAAACAGGCATACAAATCAAACATTTTCTGATAATAAATGATAAAAATATATTTATTTTAAAACAATTCTTTGGTATCCATATAATTTTGTCAATTATTAAAGACAAAAACAAATTTACATAGTAATGAGATGGATGTACTTGTTTATTTTTACATAAAGGATTCAATCTTGGCAGAATATTTTATACTGTAGGACACAGAACATTCAGAAACCTTTTCCTGTTGCCAAATTTTCTGCAATTCCCACTTTCAGTTACACAACCCTACATGGTGTCGAGAGCCACAGTTTAAGAAGTGTTGGTCTAGTTATCTCTCTAAGGCTAAGTCCCAGAGAAGGTACAGACCTCCAAAAGTAGAGGGAGTTTCCTCACTGGAAGATCTCTTTAATTAATATAATTGTCCCATCACCCACAAAGGCAGGCCTATATTTCATAGCCTAACAAGGTAGCTGTGCTGTCAAATGTAGTTTATTCTTTTAAATCATTTGCTTCAAGTCTGAATCATTCTTTAAAAAAAGAAAAAAATTGTTTTTAATTAATAAGCACTTATTTTTTCTTTCTCCTACCTCTCCCTACATTACTGAAAAAAAAAAAACAGAAAAGAAAAATAAAACTCATAACAAACCTGCACAGACAACCAAAAAGAATTTCATAATTGGTCTAAAATGTTCAAAAAATATTTGTCTCTTTCACCCTGAGCCCATCACCTTTCTACCCAAATGGGCAGCTGAAGAGCCATCCCTTTAATAAAGAATACAAGAGGAGTTAGGGATGGGGTAAAGGGGGTAGACAGTTGCAGGTAGGGGAGATGTACTGTTCAGCAAATGTAGCCAACAGATTATAAATTGGCCGATATCTAGGATGTTCCACATTCATAGTTTCCTCCCTCAGCAAAGAAGTTTAAAAGATTTAAATTTATTTCTCTTCTTTGGAGTCAATGTTGATCATTGAGGTTTCACTGCATCCAATCTCAAGTACTTTATTACGTGTTTTTTGTTTTTATTTTGCTTTTGTTTTCTTTCTTTCTTTCTTTTCTTCTTCCTTCCTTTCTTCCTTCCTTCCTTCCTTTCTTTCTTTTGCTGAGGCAATTAGGATTAAGTAACTTGCCCAAGGTCACACAGCTAGGAAGTATTAAGTGTCTGAGACCAGATTTGAACTCATGTCCTCCTGATTTCAGGGCTGGTGTTCTATCTACTGTGCCATCTAGCTGCCCCTGAACTTTCTTTTTTTTATAAATTAAATATTTTTTTGATGACTCCTTAACTAATCCGAGAAAAAGAGAAATAAATCAATTTGCTCCAAGGTCAAAAGATATTTCCAAGCTAGGTGAGACTCAAGAGCTCCAAGTCTGCATATGCTTTGGACATCTTCTTCATATAAATTATCAACCAGAGCAGAACCAGTCTCTAACCGTGATGAGTGGCCAGAGCTGCACAAAACAGGCCAGACACAGGAGAATCAGGGCACAAACAGAAGTTTAATTTCAAAGTGAGGAAAAAAGCTTACAAGCCAGGACATATGATCCAGAGCTCTGCTCCTAGTACAGAGGTTTGAGCTCAATACTTATCCCAATGGCTGCTAGTAAACTATAGCCCTAACCCTGAGGTAACAATGTTGAAGTAACAACAACGTGACAAGTTTGATTTGTAGTAGAGTTTTACGATCCGAACTTGGGTAGAGCAGGTGCTTGTGCAAGCTCAGAGACCATGTGCTGCTGGTGTGAAACAATCCTGGAATTTAACTGGGGCTGAGATCATGCAGAGGATGAGCGCAAAAATTGTTGTTACCTCAAGCTTAAAGTACACAGTTGACTTGCTTAGCCTTAACTCTGGAAAACAGTGTTTCCTCATATCCTTAGTTTAGTTATCATTTGCTATTTCTATACTTACCTAATACCTGTACCTAATATAAGAATCTTTTAAAAATTTATGAAGGTGATAAGTGAAATGAGCAGAACTAGAAGGTTGTACATGGCAACAACAAGATTATATGATGATCAATTCTGATGGACATGACTCTTTCCAACAATGAGGTGATTCGGGCCACTTCTAATGTTCTTGTGCTGAAGAGAGCCATCTACACCCAGAGAGAGGATTGTGGGAACTGAGTGTGGATGACAACACAGCATTTTCACTCCTTTTGTTGTTGTTTGCTTGCTTTTTGTTTTTTTGTTTTTTTTTCTCATTTTTTTCCTTTTTGAGCTGATTTTTCTAGTGCAGCAAGAGAATTGTATAAATATGTTTATACATATTCGATTTAACATATATTTGAACATGTTTAACACATTTTGGATTACTTGTTATTTAGGGGCAAGGGGGGAAATTTGGAACACAAAGTTTTGCAGGGGTCAATGTTGAAAAATTATCCACGTATATGTTTTGAAAACAAAAAGCTTTAATAAAAATAATAATAATAAAAATTTATGAAGGTGGAATTAACTAGCCTTTTAAAATGATCAGACAGATACTTTAGAAAGGAAAGATAATTATACTTCCTTTACCATTATCGATACAATTTATGTGAAAAATCCAGTCGTTCCTTAATGAATAAATCTTTAAACCAATTCTGAGAATTTATTACTAAAACATACTCAAAGCTTGAATTTCTGTGATAGATAAATTTTGGAAGCCAATCATATACATATGTATTAAATTCTTAGAGAAAAGTCTGATATTATTGCTTTTCTTAAAATTTACTATTCCATTTATTTAGAAAACTTTCCCCTTATGTAATATTACCTTATCTAATCATTCCCCCCTTAGGAGGATATCATCTCTATTATAATTTGACCACAAACATAGGTTAAAATTGTAAGATATTATATTTGAATCCTATTATATAAAATTAGAGATGTTCCAGTATCAATCTATTATCTAATAGATTTGGTGTTATACTTAAAAACTTTTTGATTATAGAAATTTGCTATTGAAGGAAAAAAGAGGGACATCATTATAAAAATGTATCATAACAGAAGGAAAAACTCCCTTAGCTTTGTTTGATTCCAGATATGAGTCATTGCTGACAGCGAATGATGTAGTCACAGAGTGTTAAAAGCAAGGCTCAGGATTAACCAGGTGGGAATTTTCCTTTTCAACAAGGAAATAGCACAATGGGGAAATAGAGTCAGGAGGATCCTACCAGCATCACTTCCAAAACTTTTCCCAGCCACAGACATTTATATTTAACAGTTCCTGCAACACATGCCATTTTCCACTATTGGCTTCGAGACAATTCAACAACCATTCCTATAATCAAAGTTCAAAACAATGGTAAATTACAGTCCCAGGAATTTTTACTTTTAATAGCAGAATTTCACTAACCACAACTTAGGGCTTGAATATCTTTCCTGATGTTTCCCTAACAGTTAACACTTTTATTAATCTTTTACTTATAAATTAAAACTGCCCATTTCTGGAGCTTCAGACTTACAGCAAATATCTGATAGTTGACTCATCATTAATATGTTGAAGTTACATCTTTAAATTTATATACTTTTATAATAGCCAAGATTGTCAAATGAGAATTTGCTGTCAGATATTACTATTTTCTGCTTTATAACAAAATGTACCTCATTAAATATTTACAAGTTTTCGAACATCTATTTTTTCTCATATCTTTTAAAAGCTCAATTTGTATATGACAGCATCCAGATTAAAAAGGAAGTTTTGTCTAACAGCATTTATGGTATCCATTGTTATCCAAATTCACAATATGAGATTTTAGAAATACAGTAACTCTGGCCTCAGACACTTAACACTTCCTAGCTGTGTGACCCTGGGTAAGTCACTTAACTCCAATTCCCTCAGCAAAAAAAAGGATCTAGAGAAGTACAATAACACAAACAAGAAACTCTAAATAACATCAATTGCATTTCCCAATTATCTCATATAAAAATCACTGCTCTTATTACCTTTGGCATTTTAAAACCACTTTAGAGATGTCAGGTAGGGAACAATTAAATTCAATTAAAGAAAGAAAGTAGTGCTTAACATATGTCAGTCACTAATAGCACTTTACGCAGCACTTTACAATCATTATATTGTTTTATTCTCAGTAACAACCCCGGGAGGTAAATATCATTATTATTTTTTTTTCTTTACAAATCAGGAAACTGGGAAATGATCTTATTTATAGAAATAAGATAATTTTCTAAGATAAAAGAGCTGATATATTTCTACAGCTGGAACAGAAAAGGGTGGATTCACTAAGGGCAGAGGCTAGCTTGTTTCCTTCACCTGATACTGCCACACTAAGCCCTGCCGGGACACCCGGATCCTCCCATGTACCAGCTGGGAGGGACCTGACAAGGGCTAGACCAGCCTTAGAGATACTGACTGACTGAACTTTGTGGGATGTGGCAGAGGGCACTGCCCAGGGACCGGGGTGGCTGGTGCCAGGACTTTTCCATTGGTGGTAATTCCTGGTGGCAGGGCAAAGCAGATGCTGGCTGTGGGGCCTGGACAGTTCCTACCTGCCTCTCCCTCAGCCACCAGCTGTAGGAACTACTGGGATGAGGCCATTTGTAGCTGTGAGGGCGGGGTGGGCAGAGTGTACTGCACCTGGGTGCTTCTAGGCTTGAGTTGCAGGATGCCCAGAAGCACAGAGTTGGGGCCACTGCCAGTGGGGGCTCCCCAATGTAGCTGCTGTCCCCCCAATCAGGAGCAAAAATAATTTCCCTACAATTCTCCAGCATTTTCTTTTCTTAATCTGATCTGAGATGAGAGGGATTAACAGAGAGAGATGGATTGCAATGGTCTTTCTAGGAATCTTCACAACTGAAATATTCTCATGATTCTAGGGGAAGGGAGTGGGGAAGGCAGGGATTTTACTGAATATACCCCTCCCCTTGCCATTGTTCCCTGCAGCCACATCATGGTGAGTGATTGGGGTTGGGGACAGTCCCTTAATATATCATGGGGTGCTTTCTCCTTTTCAGCAGCTACCACAGTCTTAAATCTACATTTTGTTTCCCAATAACCAGAGAATCTCCTAGTTTGTCTCTCTTGTAGATTAAAGGGATCCTACTTTCCTATCCTAATAGTGCAGAAGGAACTCTGGAACTGGTTTTGATGGAATACATGGGAGAGCTGCTGGAATACACGGGAGCCACCTGACAGTGGCTGCTGGAGATCCAACCCAGAATGGATCTCCTCTTGTGAGAGAATGAGAGAAGGAGACTGAGAAACAGTTGCTATTCTCTGACCTCTCTGACTGAGAGACTGTTGCCTTGTCTGACCTCTCTCCTCTTCCTTCTGCTTCCAATTTATCTCATTCCCAGTCTGCAACACCTGTGTCAGCAAAGGCTGCCCTGCAACTCCTTCAGATACTATGATTCATAGCTGTGGAGGCTTTCGGGGAATTGATCTGTCCCTTAGCATGGTTTCATCCTTTTCTGTGGTCTCAAGGGAAAATCCAGTTTCAGGATGGTGCCAATCAGAAGTAGCTTAATTTGTTTAGAAATGGGCAGGTGAGGATTATTAACAAAATAGGATAAAAACTGAACATTGAAAACTTAGGAAGAGAAAACAAGAGCTTGCCATAGGATGCAAACCTTTTACTTATTTTTTTTCTTTCTTCATTCTGGAATTTCTAAATTCTAAACTAGTTTTTCTTCACCATCCTAGAACAACGGAGAACAATATTAACCTTGTCAATTCTTTTAAAAACCTTTAAACACTTTTATAAATTTTAGTCTTTATTTTTCTTTGGAACAAATTTTACAGAATGATACCCCAAAACTTATTAAGATGTTTCAGAAGGGAGTGAGTTTCTGAAATTACCCTAAATTCTTAGGAATTCTCTCTTGCAATCTTAAAACGAATAATTTCCAAACTCTTTGATGATTAATTTCCAAATCCCTGGAATCTAAGATTGATTTTTTTTAGCAGTTTTACAAACTTCAATTATTTGTTTTGATTTCTATAATTCCAAATTGGCCAATGTGTTGAAATGACTGAAAAAAAAAACCTACAGATTTTTGTTTTCCTTTTTTCTTCTTTCTTATAATCTAATCTTCCTCAGAAAGCCTGAAGTGCAACTGGTCCTGCTTATGGGACAACTGCTTCAACAATTAATCATTCTTACTGTTCCTTGGCCACAGCCCTTTAGAAGGTTTTCTGGCTGGTTGCATTTTCAATCTTTCAAGGTTAACAGGAACTAGCTCACAATACAACCACGAAACAGACATTCTGCATCTTACAAAGACACAAACACAGACACAATGACAAGACAGATAGCAACAGAGCTGGGTTCAACAGAAGCACCCAAGTTACAGAGGATGTAGATATGCAGATACAATTTTACAGAGGCATGCAAAGAAGTACCAAATTCATCAAGGCCAGTTTAATAGAGATGTGCGATTCAGAGAGGATATCCTTACCAGAGGGACCTGGGAAAAACTGGGTCATGGGAGGAGACTTGGAGCTTTCCTCACAAAAAATGGTGAACTCAACCAAAGCAGAAGATAGGAAATTGGAGCAGGAATAAGGGCAGAAGACTCATTAGTTGGGATCAGCTCCAAAGAAATAAACTTTGATGGAGCCCAGTCTATTCCCGTTGGTACCAGAGAATCCACTGACTCAATTCCTTAATATCTTGACAAAATCTAAATTGCTTTCCAGAATGGTTGGAACAATTCACAATTCCACCAACAATGCATGAGTGTGCTAACTTCCCACAATCCCTCCAACATTGACTATTATAGTCTGGTCATTTTGGTGATTTTTGCTTCTATTTCTTGAAAGTCCTGGTTTCTATCAAAACGTGGCTGAAAAGTCACCTTCTGGAGGAGTTTTCCACTGGCCATTGAACCTTTCCATCTATTTACCTGCATGTTTCATGTTGTAATATGTAAGCTCTTTAAAGGCAGACACTGTTTTGTGTTTTTGCCTTTCTTTTATCTCCCAATACAATGGCTGGCATATAATAAACACTTAATGAAACTTACTGATTGATCGATTTGCTAGATGTGAGTTGAAAAAGACTTGCTTTGAATCACACTCCTCTTATTACTAATAATTTGGAGCCTTCCTTCAAATAATTATTACTAGTTTGCAATTATTTTGAGAATAGTTTATCCCAATCCTTTGATCGATTATCTATTAGGATATTTGGACGATTATTATCGTTATTATTAATCAAATTTATATAAAAATTTATATATTTATATAAAATCTCAAATTTATATAACCTTAGAGGTTGATAGTAAAATTATTTTATCCCCACTTAACAGATGTGAAAACTGAGATTTAAAAAGAAAAAGAGAGCAGCTCATAATTACACAATTAGTCAGTGTCACAACTGAGATTTAAACCCAGAATTGTATCCTTTACCACAAAACCACTCTCCAGAAATCCCAGAACCCCAATACCAAATGGTGGTACCATAAAGTAAAAATGTTCAATTCTGGTGCTTTCCCCTGTGATTTGGGGCAAGTAATTTCATATTTCTGGATCACAAGACAGGATTTCTGTCCAACACTTTTCCCTTCCCAAATTCTTCAAAGCAGATTTATTCAATGTGCTGGAAGCCTTCCTCTGGCTCTTTTAATAATAATAATTATATATATACATATATATATATATATATATATATACTCAAAAAAGTTTGTGTTGATAATGGTGAGTATAGAGGAAAAGATGGAAAGATGAGGATCTTGGGGAGAGAAAAGAACTTTTCTTTCTTCTGTTCCTGAAAAAGGTAATTTTGGTACAAAGAAAAAACATGAACTTACCAGCTTAGTGTTTTGTATTTATGTTACACATATTTTGTCTATATTGTTCTTCAAATAAAATTTAAGTTTCTTGAGGACAGAGATTATTTGTTGTTGGTTTTTTTTTTTTTTTTTTTTTTTTTTTTTTTTTGTCTTTACATGTACAGTGCCTAATTTGGTGGCTAGGATGTACTAAGTATTTACTATACTTGATTGTCTTTACAACTGAACCTCTTTCACAATAGATTGTGATCTATTGTGATCTTGAAATAATCATTGATTTTTGGAACTCAAATGTTTTAAAAACAAATGTAAAAAATTTGTTTTAAATGTAACTGGGAAAAATATTATGTAAATAAATTTTAAAACAAAAAACATTAATAATATATGTCTATAGGGTAGTGTGGCTAAAAAGCCAGTTTCAGAGCGAGGAAGACTTGGTTTCAAGTCTTGCTTTTGAAACATCCTGGATGTGTGATCCTGGGCAATTCACTTCACCACTTACTATCTTAGATAACTCTAGGACCATACATTGAAGAGTTGATCTGCTTTGGTAGGAGTTTCTTCATTGGATATTCCTTATAGCAATGAAATCACAGCTTCAGCTCCATCCATCTTTAAGAATCATTATCCAGTTTTTGTCTTTTTAAAAGAAGCAGTAAGTGAATGAACATTTATTAAGTACCTACTATGTGCCAGGTACCATGCTAAGTGCTGGGGATGACAGAAAAATTGTGTGCCCTCAAGGAGCTCACAATCTACTGAGGGAGAGAACATACAAACAAATATGTACTATCTCTATACAGGAAAAATAGAAAATAATTAACAGGGAAGGGACTAGAATTAAGAGAAGTTAGAAGAGGCTTCCTGTAGATGATTCAACTTTATTTGGAACTGGAAGGGAGTCAGTACACAGAGATGAGGAGGGAGAGAATTCTAGTCTTGGGGAACAAGTCAGAGAAAATAACTGTCGGCAAGTGATGGAGTGTCTTGTTTGTGGACTGGACAGGAGGTCAGTGTCGCTGAATCAAAGAATACTGATGGTGTGAGAAGAGTGGAAAGTTAGAGATGGGGAATGGAGAAAAGGAAACTAGGTTATGAAGGGCTTTGAATGCCAAACAGAGGATTTTTCATTTGATCCTAGACATGCCAGGGAGCCACTCGGGTTTAATGAGTAGGTTGGTGATATGATGAAACTTGTACTTTAGGAAAATCCACTGAATGGAGAATGGTTTACAGTAGGGAGAGACTTGAAACAGGCAGACCCATTAATAAGTCTAATTATGCAGGCAAAAGGTTTTGAAGGGACTGAATTAGAAGTGGTGCTGGAGTAGAAAGAGAGAAGTGAGTATATTTAAGAGATAGTGCAAAGATAATATCGACAGACCTGGTCATAGATCAGATATGGGAGATAAGAAATAGTCGGGATCCAAGAATGACTCCTCAGTTGTGAACCTGAGGTTATGGGAGGGTGGTGTTGCCTTCAATAGTGATAATGAAGTTAGGAAGTAGGAAGATTTTGGGGGGGAATACTGAGTAATATTTTGGACATGTTGAGTTTAATAAGTCTACTGGGCATCCAGTTTGAAATGTCTGAAAGGCAAGAGGCGATGAGAGGTCAGCAGAGAGTTTAGGATTGGAGAGGTATTCGTGAGAATTATTAGAATAAAGAAAGTAATTAAATATACAGGAGTTGATGAGAGTACCAAGTGAAGGAGTAAAAAGGAAAAGAGAACCAGGCTCAGAACAAAACCCTGAGGGACACCTACGGTTACAGGATGTGAGCTGGAGGATACAGCAAAAGAGATTAAGAAGGAGCAGTCAAATAGGTGGGTGGAGAACAAGGAGAGAGTTGTATACTGAAAACCTCGAGAGAAGGGAGAATCAAAGAAAAGGATTAATGGTGCCAAAGGCTACAGAATGAGGGCAAATCACTGGATTAGGCAACTAAAACATTATTAAGAGATTAGATTAGCTTTAGTGAAATGATAAGGTTTGAAGGCAGATTGTGCGAGGTTTAGAAGAGTTTTGAGAGGACAGAGACATCCATTGTAAATGGCTTTCACAAGGAGTTTAGCCGTGAAGAGCAGAAGAGAGATAGGATTTGTTTGTGGAGATGGAACGCTCAAACAGAGACCTGTTTGAAGGCAATAGAGAATAAATAGTAGAGAAGACAGGGATTGAAGATAAGTGATAGAGTAAGGATGACAATGGAGGCAATCTCTTGGAGGAGATAGGATGAAATGGAATCACTAAAGCAAGTAAAGGCAGATTAGCCTTGGTAAGGAATAAAACTTTTCTCAACTGATAAATGTTCAAAGGATATAAACAGGTAGTTTTCAATTTTAATGGTATATTATTTTTCCAATGACAAGTAAAGATGGTTTTCAACATTCGTTTCTATAAGATTTTGAGTTCAATTTTTTTCTTCCTCTCGCTTAAATCTCTCCCTAAGAAAACTGATATCAGTTATATGTATACAGTCAATTTTTTAGCATATTTCCATATGAATCATGTTGGGAAAGAAAAATCAGAATAAACCAAGAATAAAACAATAATGACAACAAGAAGAGCAAAAAGTGAAAATACTATGCTTCAGTCCATATTCAGAATTCATAGTTCTTTCTCTGGATGCAGATGGCATTTTCCAAGTTACTGGAATTGTCTTGGATCACTGCATTGCTGAGAAGAAGCAAGTCTATCATAGTTGATCATCGAATAATCTTGTTACTGTGTACAACGTTCTCACTTCATTCAGCATCAGTTCATGTAAGTCTCTCCAGGCTTTTCTGAAATTAGCCTGCTCATCATTTCTTATAGAACAACAATATTCCATTCCATTCACATCCCATAACTTATTCAGCCATTGATGGGCATCCACTCAACTTCCAATTCCTTGACACTACACAAAGAGCTGCTACAAATATTTTTGCACATGTGGATCCTTTTCCCTTTTTAATGATCTCTTTGGAATACAGACCCGCCAAAAACATGGCTGGATTAAAGGATTTGCAGTTTTATAGCCCTTTGGATATAGTTGCAAATTGCTTTCTAGACTGGATGGATCAACTCACAAGTCCACCAACAATTCATTAATGTCCCTGTTTCCCTATATTCCCTCCAACATTTATCATTATCTTTTCCAGTCATATTAGCCAATCTGATAGGCATGAGGGGGTGCCTCAGAGTTGTTTTAATTTGCATTTTTCTAATCAATAAGAACAGGCAGCTTTTTAATGAAGAAACCAAAGCTATCTATAGGCATATGAAGAAATATTCACTTTTGATCAAAGAAATGCAAATTAGAACAACTCTGATATATCACTTCACACCTCTCAGATGCCATTGGTTCCATTGGTTATCAGATTGGCCAATATGACAAAAAAGGAAAGTGATAAATGTTGGAAAGGATGTGGGAAAATTGAGACACTAATGCACTGTTGGTGGAGTTATGAAGTGATGCAACCATTCTGGAGAGCAATTTAGAACTATGCCCAAAAGGCAACCAAACTGTGCATGCCCTTTGGCCCAGCAATACCACTACCAGGTCTGTATCTCAAAGAGATCATAAAAAAGGGAAAAGACTTACATGTGCAAAAATATTTATAGCAGTCCTTTCCATGGGGACAAAATATTGGAAATTGAGGGGATGCCTATCAGTTGGAGAATGGCTGAATAAGTTGTGTCATATAATTGTAATGGAATACTTTTTCTATAAGTAATGATGAACAGACAGATTTCAGAAAAACCTGGAAAGACTAATACGATCTGATGCAAAGTGAAATGAGCAGAATCAGGAAAATGTTGTACACAGTATCAGCAATATTTATGTGATGATAAACTATGATTGACTCAGCTCTTCTCACCATCACAATGATCCAAGACAAGTACAAAGGACTCCTGAAGGGAAATGCCATACATATCCAGATAAAGAATTGATGGACTCTGAATGCAGAATGAAGCATTTTTTTCACTTACTTTATTCTTTCTCATATTTTTTCTTTTGGTTCATTTCTTTTTTCACAATGGGGACTAATATGAAAATATGTTAAAATAATAGCACATGCATGATCTTTATTAAACTGCCTACCATCTTTGGAAGAGGGAAGGGAAAGAAGAAAAATTTAGAACTCAAAATCTGGTGAAAATTAATGCTAAAAATTTTCTTGACTTGTAAATGGGGAAAAAATAAAATGTTATTTAATTCATAGTAAAAAAAAGGAGTTAAAAAAGAGTAAGGGCAGCTCTTCACATGTGATGAGGCAAAACAGAGATAAAGGCATTTTTAGGAAAGGGAGCAGAGGGAAGGAGGGGAAAGGTTGGAACAGAAGTTTTTGCAAGGGTCAATGTTGAAAAATTACCCATGCATATGTTTTGTCAATAAAAAGCTATAATAAAAAATGAAAGTTATCCTTTGAACCTCATTCCTGTTTTACTCCTATCTCATAGTTTTTATTCTGGGCTGAAATTTAGTCTCCAAATGTGCATTAAAAGAAAATAAGCAAAAAAGATAATATGGATCTGTCCAACTTAACAAATGTTTCACAATTTTTTTACTTCATAAAATATAATGCTTCTTTTTATGTTCTTGTGCTGTTAGTCAATAATTTGTATAATTGACTGTCATTAAAATATCTCCTTACAAATATTTTCTTTAAAAAGCTAAAGGCAAACGGCTTCTGAGTGATAAATGATGAGGACAAGTGGAGGAGGTCATGGTAAATGACTACAATTTTTTTTTCTGTAAAATATGAGACAAGGATCTCAGCTGAAAGGAAGGAAGGCTTGTTGAGGGATGAAAAAGTTTGGAAAAGCTGCTGTGGAGAGTGGATTTGTGAGTTGACAGGGGTGGTATAGTAGGATTGCCTAGTAGTAGTGAGTGCCCAAATTTGTAACAGATCCACTCAGAACTGTTGTATTGCTAAGAACCATCATTTCTCTTATCTCCCATCCTCTTATTGAGTACGTCTCCTATCACTAAGCCTTTGCCTTTTCCCTCTACTCCCAACTCATTTTCTCATGGAATTCCCCAAATCCCTCCTTGTGTCTCCTCTTTTTCAACACTCATCAATTTACTAAGCCTAAATCCTCTCAAAAGTCCCACATTTCCTTCTTTTCCTCAATGTTTAGCATA
The DNA here is from genome assembly GCF_902635505.1 of Sarcophilus harrisii. Lineage (NCBI taxonomy): Eukaryota > Metazoa > Chordata > Mammalia > Dasyuromorphia > Dasyuridae > Sarcophilus > Sarcophilus harrisii. The sequence continues at coordinate 567,732,141 of NC_045428.1, read as the reverse complement.
GTGCCTATAGGATATTATAGAATGTAATGTAACAAATAAATGTATTGTATGACACATAGTAAACTCTAGAAATGCCTGTTGATTGATGACTAAAGCTACTTTCCCTCTCTGAACCATTCTATATTCCTTTATTAAGCCCTCATTCTTCTAACTGAGCCCTATTTTCTTGCCTGATTTCTAAACTTCCTTCTATGGAACCTTAGCCTATTCACTGAATTCTGATCCTCCTTAGCTTCAAAGAGACCTCCCTGTGCTTCTATTCTCTCCATAAGCTTCTATCACCACATGAGGATAAGTGTCAAATGAATCATTTACCTACCCAGGTGGTTTAAAAGAGGGCTTTGTAAACTTTTTCCACTTCTCATCCAAGAAAATTTTATGCCAGGTATATAGGTATATAAAACAGGTATACAAATCAAATACTTGCTGATAATAAATCATAACTTTTTGACCCCCACATTTAGTTACAGGACCCCTATGGAGTGGCAACCCATAGCTTAAGAAGGGTTGATTTAGAATAAGTGAACAAATGTTAAACCCTTATACCTTTGTAGGTATAATCAGCCACATAATCAAGACATATGATCAGCCAGAGAATTTTGATTCATACTATATTTATACTTAGTGTGGTCAAGTCCTATTGATCCAAATATTAATTATACACTTTAAAATAAGTATCAAAAGAACTTGATCACTTTAGAAAATTTTGAAAGCCTTTGGATGAAGTCACATGGGAAGTGTGTTCAGATTAGTTGAGGGAATTGATTTTGCCTTTTGGGGACTGGTATAGGACTAAAGTCAATTTGGAATCCAGAATTTAAGTGTCTGGAAGTTTAGGGCTAGAAACCTAAGCTTCTGAGAAGGAATTACTTGGGGAGGAGGAAAGCCCTGGCTCAGTCTCAGACTTGGTCTCAGTTTTTTTTTTTTTCCCTCTACTCTTTTAGCCAGAAGAGGACTTTGTTAGCTGGAAAGAGTCTGGAAGAGTTTGGACTTCCCATCTACCATTTAGCATTGTTCTCCAAATAGTTGATGGTAGTATCTACACTGGGAGTCTAGGACAGACTGGTTAGAAGGGAAGGTAAGAATCAAGGCTCTACAAAGAACCCAACAGAAAACCTATTTACTCCCTAAATTGAACATCTCACAGATTCAAGAAAAAGATCTTCTCTTTTGATATATGTTCCTTGAATTTGGTCTTATTTCACCTTAGATTCTATGTACCAGGGAGAAAATGTCACAGAATTGTGGGGGGGGGGGGAAGAGATGTTTTGAACTAACTGTTTTTACTGTATCATCTTAGTGGATAACTCTTTCTAAAAACTAATTAAGTGTAGCTGGCTAATTGATTTCAAATGATAATTTTTAGAAAAACATATTGATAGAGATGTATGAATTACAGCACTTGAAAGACATCTTCTGGGTTACTCTTAGAAGCCAGAAAGGAGATTTAGTACTTGTCCTCTGGGAACCCTACTTGTTAGCTTTCAGTGAAGGCTGGAGAGTAGTGCCAGAGAATGCATACTAAGAGGAATGCAAAATTTAAGGGTCATCCAGACTGGCCTATGGACAAAAGAGAATCTCCTCCACATCATACCCAAGAGCCTTTGCCTGAGACCTCCAATGAGAGGATCTCTATGATATCCAAAACCAGACTATTCTACTTGGAATGTAGGGGGTATTCTGGGAAGACTAGCACCTCTGGTGGGAAGGCTGCAGAGCCCTTTGGGGGCTGCTCATCCATTTGGTGTTTACCTGGCATTCAATTCTCATCTATGGCTCCAGCATGTACATCGACCGCACTCGGCGGACATGCTAAACCAGGTTTGGGGTAACTGATGGGTTTCGTATCTATCCATGAGCTAGGGAAGCATGTGAAGACTTCTTTCCCTCTCCCCCCTAATCCGAACTTCCTCCCCCTTTGGAATGGATAGATGAGAACAATTTCTTCCAAAGGGCCGTGAAGGCAGCTGAAGCAGGCTCTGTGAAGTGCTTAGAGCTTGGTCAGACAAAGAAGATGTCATCATCATCCAATGCATGCTGGACCATCACCAGTAACCTTGACTCTGTCTTTGCCTCTGGAGTTCAGAGACTCAGGAAGAAAGAGTGAGATTGATGACTTTGTGTAACGCTACCTCACTTTAATTCCAAAGCAATTCAAGACACTCCAAGTTGTCTTTCGTCCTCTGCAAATGAAGGTCAGACAACCTCGTTCTAGTTGTTAGGAAGTTTCTCCTGACATCTAAATGAAATTTGCTTCTTTGCTTCTAGTTTTGGCCCTAGCAGAACAAGGCTAACCTTATGCTTTCTACAAGACAGCCCATCACGTACTTGAAGACAGCAATCATGTTTCCTCTAAGCCTTTTCTTCTTCAGGTAAAACAGTTCTGTCACTCAATCCTCATATATCTTGAACTCAGGGTCACCTTGCCGCTCTGATTACTTTTCTCTGGGAATTCTCAGGCTTATCAACATCCTTCTCAAACACTGGCCTCCAGAACTGATCATAATACTTTAGATGTGGTCTTATCAGGATAAAGGACAAAGGTTCTCACTCCCTGACTCCTGGAAGTTATCTTCTCCTAACACAGAGTGTTGGCTAAATCTAAAATCACAAAACTTTAAGACAACTTTAAAAACTTAGGGTCATCCTTTCTGGACTACATAAGTTCTCACTCTTTTGGGGCTGCAATAGCACATTATCAATGTATATTAAAGTTATAATCAATTAAAGCTGCCAAGTTTTTTCCCAACCAAATTGTTGCTGAGCCATTAATTATCCATTAGTGTGTCAACTCCCTGAGAGCTTCAAGATGTTTATTTATTTTTTATTTTAGGACTTGTTTCATTTTCACTATCGTTTCCCAGAATTTACCACGATCCCTGGCGTATAATGGATGTTAATGCAGGCTTGTGGATTGATTGTTTGTCTAAAGGTGATTTTAATAAAAATCACAAGATTTTATATTTAACAAGGTTCTTTTGAATCCCGACTCTGTCTTGCAGTCAGTCAACTATCCTTACAAGCTTCTTGGTATCTGCAAATTTGACAAATATATTATTTATGCCTTTATCAAAGTAATTGATAAAAATACGGAATAGCATGCTGTCAAACACAAATCCCTGGATACTCCTTTGGAGATTTGGAGATTTCTTATCAAACTGATATCAAACCATTAACTATTATTGCTTCGGATTTGTATTCAGCCTTCTGCCACTGTCTCCTTTTTCACCCCTGTCTCATATGATAGGTGGCTTTACTTCTTAACAAGGCTAACCTCTCTATTTGTTCAAACAAACCTGTTCTGTTGTATCTTTTGTCACAGATTGCCCCATCTGTCAACCCTACTCTTTCACTCATTTTCTATTTCTTCCTGTCCACTGGCTCACTTCCTAGTGCCTACAAACATGTCCATGTCTCCCCCATCCCTAAAAAACCGTCATTTGAATCTTCAATCCTCACTATTTATTGTCCTATATCTCTCCTACCCTTTGTAGCCAAACTTCTCCAAAAGGTAATCTATAATTAATGCCTTCACTTTCTTTTCTCTTACATCTGGATTTTGACCTTGTGATTCCACCAAAACCATTCTCTCCAGTTACTGATTTGCCAAATCCAGTTACCTTTTCTCAATCCCTTCTCTTTGATCTCTCCGCAGCCTTTGACATTGTTAAGCATTTTCTCCTCCATGATTCTCTCTTCTCTCTAGGTTTTTGGGTCATTCTTCTCTTACCTGGTTTACTTCCTACCTCTCTGGCCACTCATTCTCTGTTTCTTTTGGTGGATGATTCTTCAGGTCACATCCCTCAGATGTCTCTCACAGGTCTGTCCTGGAGCCTTTTCCCTCTTCTTCTATACCATTTGACTTGGTGAGCTCATCAGCTTCCATGGATTCAATGACCGTCTCTATGCTGATGATTCTCAGATCTACCTATTCTACCCTAACCTCTGTGCTTTTCAGGCATCTCAAACTGGCTATCAAAAACTCAATAAGGTAAAGCAGAATTCACCATTTTTTCTCCCTCAACCTTTCCCTGCTCTCTGCCTTCCCTATTACAGGGGCAACATTATTCTTCTAGGTCCCTAGGTTTTCAACCTTGGAATTATCTTGGATTCTTGGCTATCTTTCACCTCCCCCACGCCCATATTCAAGTTTTTGGCCAAGGCCAAGGTTCTTATCACCTCACATCTGGCTTACTATTAAAGCCTGCAGGTAGTTCTGCCTGCCTCAAGTCTCTCTCCACTCCACTCCATCCTCCATTCAGCTGTCAAAGTGATCTTCCTAAAATGCAGATCCCATCATGTTACTTCCCCACTTAATAAATTCCATTGGCTTTGTATTGCCTTTACAAGCAAATGCAAAATGCTTGTTTGGCATTCAAAGCCTTTCATAACCTCCTTCTTCATTTCCAATCTTCTCCCACCTTGGTCCCCACCACATAGTCTTTGGTCCAATGATACAGGCCTCCTGCTTGTTCCACAAACAGGATATTTCATCTCTTGGCCTTGCTTGTTCCACATGCCTGGAATGCCTTCCCTTATCTGCTCCAAAAATTGATCTCCCGGCTTCCTTAAAATCTCAACTAGAATTTCACCTTCTACAGGAAATCTTTTTCAATCTCTCTTAATTCCAGTGCTTTCCTCTGGGTATTTATTTCTTACTTACCTTGTAATAGTTTGTATTTATTTATATTTATATATTCAAATATATATTATATATAATTATTAATCATTAATTATATAACATATTATATAATTAATTAAATATAATATTATAGAAAATATAAATATAATATATTTAAATATATATTTATATATATGAAACAAACTATAATATATATATATACACATACATACATACACACACAGACACACACACACACACATATATATCAGTGTGTGTGTGTGTGTGTGTGTGTATGGATATATGTGTGTCTTTATGTGTTGTCTCTCCCAATAGACTATAAGTTCCTTGAGCCCAGTGACTGTCTCTCTTTTTTAAATTCCTAGTACTTAGCACAGTTCTAGGAATATATAGGTTAATAAATGTTGATTGGATTAATCATGATCTGTTCTTGCTGAAGCCCTACTGGCTTGCTGTGATTACTGCTTCCTTTCCTAGAAATTCACCAACCATTCATTTAATAACATAATTCAAGTATTTTGCTAGGAATTGGAGTAAAATTTACCAATCTTTGATTTACCAATCCTCTTCTCTTCCCTTCTGAAAAAAATCTGGACACGATCTGTCCTTCAGTCCTATGGCACCTTTCCCGTTGCCCACAATCTTTCAAATGTCACTGTCAGGGGCTCAGCAATCACATCTGCCAGCTCTTTCATCCCAGAGGACAAAGTGCATCTGGGCCAGTTAACTTGAACTCATCAAGTGTAATTAAATGTGCTCTTATTATCTACTTGGCTCTCAACTCCCAATTAGCCATATTCATTCTGTTCTCTGCCGTCCACAGATCATTATCCTTGCAAGAGAAAAAAGAAGTAAAATAACATGTGAGCAGCCCAGCCATCTCTTTGCATAGACAACTTTCTAAAGTTTATCAATGAAGGGAAAGAAAGATAATGGGATGGGAAATAATAGAATCGCCAGGATCAAATGAAGATTTCTGAAAGATGGAAGGAACAAAGGTATATTTACAAAAACGTAGAAAGAGCCAGTAGATAGAAGAGGCTGAAGAGAAGAGAATGGAAAGATAGCAGAGGAAATCTTCAGGAGAAGGTAGGGGATGAAATGAGAAAATGGTGGGGATTGCCTTGGTAAGACAAAAGAGACAGCCGGACATAGCAGGGGAAGAAGCCTGAGTGATGCAGGATGAAATGGGGAGAGAAAAGAGCTCTCAGCAAATTGCCTCAATTTTTTATGGTGAAAGATGAGGTGGGGTTCTCAGCAGAGAGAGAAATGGGAGAGACTGCCATGGTAGGTTTGAGGGAAGATGAGAAGGTTTAGATAGCAACTGTGAAGAGTGAAATGGTGAATCCATTAGGGAGAAGCAGAATAATGTTTTACTGCAGTGAGAGCCCAATGGAGGCTAGATAATATAAATTTGTAGTGGTCCCACTTGGCACGGTTTCATGATTTTTTTTCTAGCTCTGTTCCAGCATGTGAAGTGGGAGTCGTGTAGGATTAGGGTTTGGCAAGCTATGATCAGCAAGAGGTGAAGGGAGCAAAAGATTCAAGGGTGGGATTGAATTGATTCACCAAAGGGTGAGTGAGGAAATGGAGGAGACTGTCCCTTATAATGGCTGGGTGAGAAGTATAGGATAGAGGTTAAGGTGAGGACAAAGAATGGGAGGGGGCAGTTTTAAAGCATAGGTAAAGGTAAAATGCTAAAGAATTATGGCCAGATAAAGGAACGTCAGAGTTCCCGAACACAGAAATGAAATACTTGTAAGTGATGGCAAGCTCAAGGCTATGGCCACTCTCTGTATATTGCTAAGGTGGAAGGAAGGAGGCCATTCTGGGAACTGAGGCAAGTTGGAGGTTTTGAGGGAGAACCAAGATGTAAACTGAGATCCCTTAGTAGGAATCTTAGTAGAGAGAAAGACTGAGTCAGGTACTGAGTACATGGATGGGGAGAGAAGGAAAACATCCTGGCAATTCATACATAATGAAATCTAGGATCTAGATTGGATGATAAATTTGGTTCTGGTAAAACTCAAAAAAAGGAGAGATAACTGAGTGATAGTGGTAGGAGAATCTGGAAGTTGCCATGAAGAATAAGTATTATTTCCACTTTCTTACCAAGACTATTGGGGAGATATGAATGAAAGTATAGGAAAGTAGAGGGAACCAATGACATCAGGAAGAAGCCAAGTTTCAGTGAATGGCAAAAGAGGGAGGTCTTAAGAATGGAAGATATTAGACCCAGAGAGAGGACTGTGGGAACCGATCACAACATAGCATTTCACTCTTTTTGTTGTTGTTCGTTTGCAGTTTATTTTCTCTCTCTCTCTTTTTTTAACTTTTTGAGCTGATTTTTTATGCAGCAAGATAATTGTATAAATATATATGCATATATTGGGTTTAATACATAGTTGACCATGTTTAACATGTTTTGGATTACTAACCATCTAGCGGAGGAGTTGGGGGAAGGGGGGAAAAATTGGATACAATGTTTTGCAAGGGTTACTGTTGAAAAATTATCCATGCATATGTTTGGAAAATTAGAAAGCTTTAAAAAATTTTTTAAAAGAAAGGAAGATATTTGAAAGAAAGATAATTTTGTTAATTATGGAGCAGCCTTCCAGAGGTCACTGTGAAGGGGTCTCTCACTGAGGAAGGCTCTGGAGACCACAAAATCAAGGAAGGAATGTGACAATCTTGACACAAACCAAAAAGAAATGTGAAATATATACAAAATCATTCTATAAAAGGGGCAGGGCATTAGTGGAGGGACCAATCAACCAATAAGCATTTATTAGAGCCATTGAGATATAAAGACAAAAGCGAAATAGTTCCTATCCTCAAAGAACTTAACTTTGAAGGGGAAAGATGTTGGGAACCCAGTTATATCACAAGAGAGCTTCCTGAGGACATTCAAGGAAGAAAGATCTCCCATGACTAGTATTGACCTATCCCTCTGCTCCACACGAGTCTTTATGCTAAGTGGGGACTTTGTGTAGAGTAAAGTGCCTTCTGGTGTGGAAAGTGGAAAATTGTTTTGTAATTGTTCTTGTCATTGATGTCAAGGGATCTGTTGATAATGGGAAAGCACATTTGATCCAAGGTTCTTGAACTACAGTGCCTGAAACTCAACCTCCCAATATTACTCTTTAAAACTTATGGGACACCCTGGGCAAGTCACTTAATCCCAATTGTTTCAGCAAAAACAAAAACAAAACAAAATAGAAAAAAAACTTATGGGGAATGGTGGTCAACCATCCTATGGGGACTCCAACCTGCCAATGTAAGTGTGAACTAAAGATAGTGAACTCAGAGAGAGCATTAGACATGAAAGTATATACAAAATGTGAGACACTAACTAGTTGTATGACTCTGGGCAGGTCATTTAATCTTGATTGTATATACAAAAGTATATATAAAACAAGGTAACCTTGAGGATGGGGGAAGTCTCTAGTTGCCGGAGGAAACTTATATAGGAGATATTTTCTGAGCCAAGAACCAAAGAATTCTAAGAAGTAGAGATTAGGAAGTAGAGAATTCCAGGTATTAAGGACAGCCTTGCAAGGACAACAAAGGCCCAGAGGTGAAGGATGGAACAAGTAGGTCAGATTTCTAACATCACCAGTGATTAGTGCCCTCCCCACTCCCATGCCCACTTCCCTTTCTCTACTCTTGCTACAAAAAAATTATAAAATTTTTGATATTAAAGACAGGATAGAAGGATGAATAGATGATTGTCCTTAGAGTCAGAAAGTTAGTCAATAACAAGTTTTCTTGTCCAGATCATTTTACAAATGAGGAAACTGAGGCAAACAGATTAAGTGACTTGCCCAGAGTCATACAGTTTGAAGCTATATTTGAACCCAGGAAGATAAGTCACTTCACCCTGTTTACCCCAGTTTTCTCCTCTGTAAAATGAGCTGGGGAAGGAATTGGCCAACCATTCCAATATTTTTGCTAAGAAAATCCCAAATGGGATCACAGAGTGGGACATGACTGAAATGGCTAAATGACAATAACAATTTCTGCCTTGATACTTGATAGGTTTGTAGCCATGAATAAGTCATTCAATTTTTCTAAGCCTTAATTCCTTCATCTGCAAAATGGGATTTATGATATCTATTCAGCCTGATTCACAGGGTCCTTGTGAAAAAAGCAACATACAAATATGGACAGCAAGCATTAATATAAAGCTCTCCACTGGAGGTTAAGAGCTGGGAGCAACATGGGTAGGCCGAGCGAATATAATCAAAATGACAATACAACCTAAGTGAATCTACTTATTTAGTGCTATAACAATCAAACTCCCAAGAAATTATTTACAGATCTAGAAAAAACAATAACAAAGTTCATCTAGAAGAACAAAAGGTAAAAACTGCAAGGGAATTAATGGAAAAAAATGTTAATGAAGGTGGCCTAACTGTGCTAGACTTAAAACTATATTATAAAACAGCAGTCACCAAAACCATTTAGTACTGGCTAAGAAATAAGAGTAGTCGACCAGTGGAATAGGTTAGGATCACAGGACAAAATAGGCAATAATTATAGCAATATAGTGTTTGACAAAGACCCCAGCTTTTGGGATAAGAACTCATTATTTGACAAAAACTACTGGGAAAATTGGAAACTAGTGTGGAGGAATTTCGGGCTCCATTCACACCTAACCCCACATACCAAGATAAGCTCTAAATAGGTTGATGATTTAGACATAAAGAGTGATATTATAAGCAAATTAGAGGAACATAGGATAGTTTGCCTCTCAGATTTGTGGAGAAGGAAGGAGTTTGTGTCCAAAGAAGAACTGGAACTCATAATTGAGAACCAGATAGACAATTTTGATTACATTAAGTTTAAAAATTTTTGTACAAACAAAACTAATGGAGACAAGATCAGAAAGGAAGCAATAAATTTGGAAATCATGTTTACATTTAAGAGTTCTGATAAAGGCCTCATTTCTAAAATAAATAGAAAATTGACTCAAATTAATAAGAACCCAAGCTGTTCTCCAATTGATAAATGGTCAAAGGATATAAACAAACAATTTTCAGATGAAGAAATTGAAACTATTTCTCATTATATGAAAAGGTGCTCCAAATCACTATTTATCAGAAAAATGCAAATTAAGACAACTCTGAGATACCACTTACCCACCTCTCATATTAGCTAAGATTACCGGAAAAGACAAGGATGAATGTTGACAGGGATGTGGGAAAACTGGGACGCTGATACATTGTTGGTGGAATTGTGAATACATCCAGCCATTCTGGAGAGCAATTTGGAACTATGCTCAAAAAGTTATCAAACTGTGCATACCCTTTGATCCAGCAGTGTTACTACTGGGCTTATATCCCAAAGAGATCTTAAAGGAGGAAAAAGGACCCACTTGTGCAGGAATGTTTGTGGCAGCCCTTTTTGTAGTTACTAGAAACTGGAAACTGAGTGGATGCCCCTCAATTGGTGAAAGGCTGAATAAATTATGGTATGTGAATGTTATGGAATAGTATTGCTCTGTAAGACGATCAGCAGGATGATTTCAGAGAGTCCTGGAGAGACTTACACAAACTGATGCTGAGTGAAATGAGCAGAACCAGGAGATCATTATATACTTCAATAACAATACTATATGATGATCACTTCTGATGAACATGACTCTTTCCAACAATGAGATGATTCAGGCCAGTTCCAATGATCTTGTAATGAAGAGAGTCATCTGAGCCCAGAGAATGGATTGTGGGAACAGAATGTGGACCACAACACAGCATTCTCACTCTTTTTGTTGTTGTTCACTTGCATTTTGTTTTCTTACTCATTTACTTTTTTAAACTGATTTCTCTTGTGCACAAGAGAATTGTATAAATATGTTTATACATATTGGATTTAACATATATTTTAACATGTTTAACATATATTGGATTGCTTGCCATCTAGGGGAGAGGGTGGGAGGAAGGAGAGGAAAATCTGAAACACAAGACTATGCAAGGGTCAATGTTGTCAAATTATCCGTGCATGTGTTTTGAAAATAAAAAGCTTTATAAAATAAAGAGCCAGGAGCAAATACAATATGAGTTGTCTCACACTGATGTGAATTCCTGTTATGATTTCCACTTCAGAGTATGCTTTAATGGGTAAGATTTCATTTTTAAATTTATTTTTATAATAGCTTTTTATTTTTCTAAACACATGCAAAGATCGTTTTCAACATTCACCCTTGCAGCATCTTGTGTTCTGTATTTTTTCTCCCTCCCTTTCCCCTCCCCTCTCCCCCAGACAGCAAGTAATCCAATATATTTTAAACATGTGCCATTCTTCTATACATATTTCCACAATTATCACGTTGCACAAGAAAAATCAGATCCAAAAGAAAAGAAGAAAACAAGCAAACAAACCACAACCAAAAAGGTGCAAATGATATATATATTGTAGTCCACATCCAGCCCCCACAGTCCCCTCTCTGGACGCAGATGGTTCTCCATCCCAAGTCTATTGGAATTACCCTGAATCACCTCATTGTGGAAAAGAGTCAAGTCAGAGGGCAGGAGTTTAAGTGGACCAGTCATCTGAGGCAGGGTTGCCTCCCCCGTGGCCCCTGACTACAGAGACATCCACGTACCCACTCTGCCTAAGAGAGCAGAACTTGGATGCCGAGTCCTAGATCTCTGGGCTGCCATATTCGTGCCCAGGGAGTCATCTCCAAGCCTCCGCAGGTGCCAGTTATCCACCAGGGGGCAGCACAGGACAACAGCAAACATGACTTCTCCATCATCAAGGAGTCACACCCCGTCTTTTGCCTTTGTATCCTCAGCGCTTTGCACAATGCCTTTCCCACACTAGGCGCTTATTGACAGACTGATTGACCACCACTTTCCTGGGAAGGATGACTAGGATCCAGGAAGGTACTTCTGGCCCCCCAGCTATTGCCCTGGCAGTTGTTTGTAGCCACAGCCTGGTACCCACTCATCCTTCTCCAGCTTTCTCAGGATTTCACATTGTGAAAGATCATCCCTTTCTTCCTGCTGACTGCTCTCTGTTCCCCGAGTTTTCATGACACTGCTCTGTCCTGGTTTTCTGCTATCAAGTGACAATAAAAAAGCATTTATTAAACACTTACTGTCAGGAATTGTGCTAAGTTCCGGAGATAGCCAAAACTATCATTATCCCTGTCCCCAGGACTCTGTTCCCATCTCTTCTGGCTTCTCTCTCTCTGTCTCTGTCTCTGTCTTTGTCTCTGTCTCTGTCTCTGTCTCTCTCTGTCTCTCTCTGGCCCCTCTTTCTCATTGAGATAATTGAGATTAAGTGACTTGACCACGGTCACTCAGCTATTAAATGTTAAATGTCTGAGGCAGGCTTTGAACTCACGCCTCCTGACTGTTCCATCCATTGAACCACCAAGCTGTCCCTCCTACATTTCCTCTACATCTTTATCAGTTCTCAGAATTTGGTCTCCATCACATGAATATCGATGAGCTCTTACTCTACCACAAGCCTCTAGTCCTCATCCCTCTTCAGAGCTCTGGGCCCAGATCTCCAACTGCCTACTGGTTCTCCCTCCTGAAATGTCTCACACCAACATGTCCAGGAAAGAACTTGGTTTTCCCCCCTCTGAAACCCTTCCATTTTTCCTTGTTTCTGTCCAGGGCATCACCTTCCCATCACTCACACCTGTATCCTCTGAGCAGCTTCCATTCTCAAAAATAGCAAGTGTTTAATAACCCTCGTTGGTTGATTGAACCATTCTCCCCATCCCGGTTCCAACACGTTGCCAAGACAACGGCATCTTTTGTATTCGTCCCCAGCTTCCCCATTCACGTGAACATCAGCATAGTTTGGCCCCCATGACCATCATGGTTCAGATCCTCATGACTGACACGGTGTAGACTTTTGTGAGTTCTCAGATTTGACTTAAAAATAGATTTGTTGTGTCAAATAGCAGGAGCTTAGAAGAGACCCTTTATTCTAAATGCTACAATTTACAGGAAATTAAGTCCTAAGAGTAAAAATGACTTAAGGTTATAGATTTTACAGTTGAAAGGGTCAACTCCTTTCATTGCACATGGGGATTGCAGTCCATATTTGTATGTTGCTTCTCCCACCCATCTCCTCCCCCCAGGACCCTCCTGGGAGTTAGAAGGCCTGGAACCCGTTTCATGCCCATTACTGACTCTCTGCTAGGGATTAAGTTGATCAGGGACTTTCCTAAGGGATTCAGTTTTCCTCTCTCTGTAAAATGGGAAGAGGAACATCGGATCCTCCCTCCCCTCTGGGAATGGTCTGAGGCCAGGAAAGATCATAGATGGGAAAGTGCTTTGAGCTCTCTGGAAGAAAGGCGCTCTATAAACCCAGGCTGTTATTACTGGGATGATCAGAGGACCAGGCTGATTGGGAAGGGGTGCACTGTCCCGGCCGCACCAGTGGAGGGCGAACTCTGGTGGCTGAACGAGCTGGGATGCTTGGCAAGACAAGGAGAGAGAGAATTCTTTAGCCCTAGACTTCCCCCTCTCTCCCTGACAGTCCTGGCCCCCAGAAGGCCCAGCACAATCTCCGCAGAGCCCTGAGTGATTGACAAAGCTCTGTGCCTCAGTTTACCAGCAAGGTTTGATTGGTCTTAAATGGGCAGACTTCTGTGCCTCAGTTTACCAACAATATCTAACTAATTTTTAGAAGCTGGTAAGAGATTGAGAGTCAGATGACTCGGCTTCTAGTCCTGACTGACATTTATTGATTAGGTTTCATTATACTGTAAAACTAGGACTCTGGGCTCCCTCCTTGCTTTAGGTCATAGATACCAGTATTCTCCCAGGGCTCCAGCCCCCCCTGCTGCAAGGGCCTGTGTTCTCTTAGAGTATTTCCATAACACCGAGTTCTGGGTATCGTAACTGGGGAAGGTGTTGAGAAGTCAGAGACAGTCGGGCTGAGGAGAACCAGGATGGAAGGGACACAGGATCTAAGGCACCGCCCTCCTGGAGGTTCCTCTCACACCTCATTCCCCCTCTCAGCTTTGGGCATTTTCTCTGGCTGCCCCAGGCCTGGGATGCTCTCCCTCAATCACTCTGACCCTTGACCTCCCTGGCTTGTTTTCAGTCCCTACTAAAAAGCCCCCCACAGGAAGCCTTCCTGCCCTTCTCAATTCCATCCTTGCTCCTGTTCATTATTTCCTGTTTACCCATAGCCAGCTTGTTTGCATGTTTGTTTTCATGTTGTCTTTCTCACTGGGTATTGTTTCAGGTGGAGACTGGATGATGTCAAAGGCTCTCCCAGTTCTGAAATTCTACAACTCTGAATTACGCATCTTAGCTCTTCCTTCTTTCTCCCCATTTGGGCCTTTGCATCCTTATTTGTAAAATGAGGGGCTTGGACTCGAGTGTCTAAGACACTGGCTTCAAACAGGGAAGGGCACAATGAGTCTGCACAGGGAGCTGCAGGCCGCAGAGAGACTTCTCCTAAAAATGTCATCTCTGCTTGATTATATTTTTATTTATTTTGTTAAATTTTAATCTGGTTGAGGTGGCGCTCTGGAGCATTGACATATAATGTCAGGTTTGTTGTTTGACATCTCTGGTCTAAGATCTGGTCTCCCCGCTCTGACCTCCTGTGTTCTAAGGGCCCTCTCAGCTCTGACCTCCTGGGTTCTAAGGGCCCTCCCAGCTCTGACATCCTGTGTTCTGACTGTAGCAGCCCCTCCAGGATCTGCTAATTATCTCCTCCCCTTACCTTCTAAGTTCTTCCCTTCTCTGTTCTAAGGCCTCTTCCAGTTTTAACATTTGAGTTCCACTTAATACATCCGGGAAATTCTTCAGTTCTGCCCTGCCTCCCTGGGCTACCTAGATAAATTTAGAAATCCAACTGAGCAGGAAAACCCCAAAAACAAACAAATCCAAACCAGTGGGACCTTCCCTCCCCTCCTCTGCCCGCCCCACCCAATGCCTCCCCACCAGTGCCCAGAGACGGTGACCCAGACTCGCTGACCTCTGGACACAGACGCCGTCCCTCCGTGGAGCACCATTCCACTCTCCCTGCCTTTTCACCTTTGCTCCCCCAGTGCCTTGGACTTGCAGCAAGGGTTTAACGAATGCTGGCTGTTGAGTGGAATCTAGCTCAACCCCCACATTTTATAGATAAGAATATTCCTAACAACTGCATTTATTTGATACCTTATCATCCTCAAGGTGCTATAATAATAACAACTAACATTTATAAGGTGTTAACTATCTGCCAGACATTATGCAAAAGGCTTGGCTAATATTATCTCATTTGATTCTCACAACTACCCTGTGAGGTTGGTGCTATTATTCCCAATGTACAGATAAGAAAACTGAGGGTAAGTGACTTACCCATAGAGTAGTAAAAGCCAGGCTGAATCTAAATTCTCCAACTCTGGCACACCCTTCACTTTACTACCTCTCTGACTGCTAGATTATATGACATTCTCTCTTTGGCCCTCCACAACATCCTTGTAAATTAAATCCCACTGGGTTTCAGGGCCTTTGGGAGTGGAAGTGACTTGCTTAAGGTCACATAGTTAATTTTCAGAGGCAGGACATAACTCTGGTCCCAATTTATAGATGGGGAAAATGAAGCTTCAGGGAAATTGTGATTTTCAAAATCCAATATCTATAAAATCTTGATGGGCGTGCAGTGATGGTGGATTTCTTCCTCACATCTGGATAAGAGAACAAGCCAGAAGCTGGAAGCGGGAGGAAGGGGTTTTTCAGGTAAATGAGCAGCGAATCATCTTAGAAGAAGTAACCATGGTGATGAAAATTAGTCAGGACCAGAGTGGGAAAAAAAAAAATCCAATGCAGATCCAGACTCTCAGATGTCTGATCTTTAGAAATTGGAATATTTGGGGACAGGCTCTCCTCCAGATTGTCCCATGGGGCTTGCCAGAGGCCAGAGATCGGGGCTGGAGGATCGTGGGACTGACCCAACAAGGACAGTTGTTGCTTCCCCGGCTTTTTCCTTCCTCCCATCATCTATTCCTCCACCCCCACCTTTCCCACTTGCTCCCCACTTTTCAGAAAGGAAGACACTAAGATTGTATCATCCATGGTCCCTCCTTCTCTGGTGCTTTGGTCAGAGGGTCTGGGATCAAATCCTACCTATGGCACATATTAGGAAATATATGGCAATATTAGGAAAGATGGCTCCTTCTAGGAAAGTCCTTTACCACGCCCTCCTCCCCAAATGCTAAATCTCTTTATCTTCTCTCAGTTCTCAAGGTTGGAGTGTAAAAATTACACTTTCACTTCTAGAGTACTTTAAAGGTTGTTTTTTTTTTTTTTTTTCATTGATGTGTTTTGTTTTTACATTAGAAACACTTACAGATAATTCTTCCTTTGGGAGAGGTGCCTTATAACAAAGTAAAACAGTTAAATCAACCTCATAATACGGTGACCTCATCTGAAAATGTATGAGACATTTCATATCACACTTTCCTGAAAAAATGTACCTCCCTTTTTTGAAAAGGTTGGGGCCTAAGGGTGTGGTATGTTGCCTTTACTGTCAGATTCAATTGTTGAACCGATGATGTGTTGGTTAATTTTGTTGAATCAATTTGCTCTCTGCTTTCTCCTTTTGTTCTTTGTTAAAGGATGGCTCATTGGGGAGGGAGCAGTGACAGATATATTTCAAATTAAAGGTTATGTAAAAACCAAAGAGATCTATAAATTTTGAAAAGGAAAAAAAGAATGAAAATAAGTGAAACCAAATAAGTGGAAATAAAACAATGATCCTTTGAGATAGACTGTGTAAATATTCTTATCTCTATTTTACGGGTGGAGAAACTGAGGCTGAGAAGTTACACAATGGCCCCACAGTAGCATGGATTGAAAAGAGCAGGGCCAGAATTTGAACCCAGCCCCACCAGTTTCAAGTCAAATAATCTTCCCACTGAGTAACATGGACTTAAACAGAAAAGCTGCTGAGTGAGAAGGAGAGAAAGGAAGGCAGAGGGTGAATGTGAACAGTAGAATTAAGGCCAAATGCCTTATTTAAAGCTCTCTGCATTTAGTACTCCAACTCAATCCAATAAACCTTTATTAAGTGCCTACTGTGTACCAGACCCTGTATCTTGGAGATACAATTAGTGAAAGCCCTCAGGAGCTCACTATGTGCCAGTCTCTTTCTGGGGATACAGAGAGGACAAAAACACAATGCTTGCCCATGGGGAGCCCATGCATTAGGAGGCAACTTTTAAATAACCTTATTTATTTAAAAATAAATAAAATAAAAAAGGTTTAAATAACCTTTAAATAAAAAAACCTTATTTAAATAAAATAAAATAAATATATTAAATAATATATAAATAACCTTATATATTAAAATAACCTTTTAAATAACCAAATAATCTTGGACACATACGATGTATACAGAGTAGACAGTAGGCAATCTGAGAGGAGAAGGGCTTAGTGTCCAGGGGACTAATAAAGGTTACAGAGTAGACAGTGGGCAATCTGAGAGGAGAAGGGCTTAGCGTCCAGGGCACTGGGAAAGGCCTCCTGCTTTAAGTGGGATAATTGCTGGAAACTGATGAATCTACAAGCACTTATTAAGCACCTACTGTGTAACAAATTCTGTGCTAAACTCTAGGAAATATAGACAAAAGTGAAATAATCCCGGAACCCAAAGAACTTACATTCTAAAAACTAGAGGCAATTTACACATACTCAACTTTATCTCCCATTACCAGGGCTCCAAAGCCCAGAAGATGATGGAAAGGAAAAGAGATATGTGTGTGTAGTGTTGTGTGTATGTGTGTTGGGTTGTGTGTGTTGGGTCGGGGAATACTTCAGATAGGGAGCCACATTAGAAAGGGGAAGGATAAATTCAATTCTTTCCAATCCAATCAATGAAAAATCATCCAATTGATATTTATAACGCATCTAAGATCTTGGCAATTGATCCTATCATTTCCTGGCAAATGAAGAAACCGAAGGAGTGTCAGATTTTATATTCTTGGGCTTCAAGATCACTGTGGACAGAGACTGCAGCCATGAAATTTTAAAAATGCTTGCTTCTTGGGCAAATCTGGACAGCATACTAAAAAGCCGAGATATCCCCTTGCTGATAAAGGTCTGTATGGTCAAAGCTGTGTTTTTTCCAGTAGCAACGTCCATTTATAAGATTTGGTTTATAAGGAAGGCTGAGTGCTGAAGAAGAACTGAAGCTTTCAAACTGGAGTGCTGAGAAAGACTTTTAAGCGTCCCTTGGACAGAAAGGAGATCAAATCAGCCAGTACTTAAGAAACTTAATTCACTAGAAAGTCAAACTTAAATGATTTGGCTACGTAATGAAATGAAAAAGTCCTGATGTTGGGAAAATTGCTCTCGCTTCTCCAGCTCCTGCCCCATATGTTCTCCAAACCTGTGCTAGCGTCCTCTCCCCCACCATGACCTCCCTTCCTCCCTTCCTTGCCCTTCACCCTCAAGTTCTCATTACATAAAAATCACTTTCCTAGAGGTGTCCAGAAGGGTCCTAGAACTTGTAGCTCAATGAGGAGAAAGCCCTTCATTGCCTTGTGTCTCAGTAACTGATTGAGAGTGAGAGGAACACCCAGGAGATGACCAGGCAAAATGCCAGGAGGAAGTTTAATGAGGTGGGACATGAGTTCCCATAGAAGGGTCAAGAAAGGTGTCTTGAAATAAAAGGCATCAAACTCTCTTGAAGGGAAGAAGGGATTTGAGCTGATGATAGAAGGAGAAACGGAGTCTGTTCTGGTCTTGGAGATGGGGGACTAAAGTCCCAAAAGGGGAGGGGAAGATAGGACCCATTGGTCTAGAAGGAAGAAAATAGCAATGAAGGAGCAGGACAAGATAATCTCTCCTTTCCCCCCCTCCCCATAGATGGGAGTTGGGTTATGGGGGGCCCTGACTATCCAGGACAATCTGGTCAGTGTTTAAGGGTAACCCCTAAAGACCATTAGAGGAGAGGAGAAAATCAGTTTTTGTACTTTAGGGACATTACCTGGGCATCCTAGTGGAGGAGGGATTGGACCATAGGATTCAATTCAAATCAACAAGCATTTATTAAATAAACTGGGCTGTTGTTTAGTATGGTAATCCTATCTGTCTCTTTGTGATCCCATTTGGGGTTTTCTGGGCAAAGATACTGGAGGGCTTTGCCATTTCCTTCTCCAGCTCATTTTACAAATGAGGAAACTGAGTAGATGAAATGGGGAAGTGACTTCTCCAGGGTCACACAACTAGTAAGAGTCTGAACTCAAGTCCTCCTGACTCCAGGACTGGGACTCTCTCCACTGTGCCCCTCCAGCTGCCTTTACCAGGCTCAAAAAGTTCTAAGAGGTTGTGAAGAACAGAGGCCGTTCACCTTCTCATTTCCTCTCCCTTTGTCTTTGTCTTCCTAGTATCTGCAGACCAGTACCTGGCACATTGTAGATATTTAATTAATGCTTGCTGATTGATTGAGGGGTGCAACATAGGGCTGAAGACTTCAAGCTTCAAGGAAACATATGTATACAATAAAAAAAAATAGTGAGCAATTATTTAAGGCTAAGTGCTCTATAAATATTATTTCAATTGATCCTTGCAGCAACCCTGAGGGGGAGCTGTTCTTTATCACCCCCATTTTACACATGAGGAAAATGGTTCCCCCAACATCACACAACTAGTAAGGGTCTGAGGCTGGACTTGAACTCAGTTCTTCCTGACTCCTGGTCTAGAGGTGATACATTATACCACCTCACTGTTTAGACTATAAAGCGACACAGAGGGGATTTCCAAGAGGATGAGAGCACTGATCGCTAGAAAAAGGCCTTAAGTAAGATTTCTGGTGGGAGGATCATGAGTTCTGGGAATGACAGATAGCTTAGAGGCTGGCCAACTCCCTGGCAAGAGTTGATGGTTAAATTTTGAGTGCTTCCACTTTGGAAATAAAAAAGAATACTACAAACCTGGGCCTGATTTACCGTCTGTCTTGTGCACTATCTAGCCTCAAGGAAGGGGAGGAGACAATGACAGAAATTCATGTGTGTCCTGAGAAAGCCGGCTGTTAAACACTGGCCAGCATATCCCTGCTCGGAGCCTGTCTCTGGGCCACTTCACAGCTGGGAGACATAGGAAGGACTTGCAAAGGCGCTGGAGGGCTTCGCCATCTCCTTCTCCAGCTCATTTTCATCTCAGGAGGTGACACAGGTAGAAGGCGGAGACACGGGAGTGTCTGGGGGCTCCAAGTCAGGACATTTCTCCTCTATTCCCATCAGGTGAGATGCAACGGGCTGGGCAGAAGCGGCCCCGGGTAGAAGGCCGGGGCTGCTGAGAGGGTGCTCGAACCAGGGTGGGTCCCGGTCCCCCGTGGGCCTGGCCCTGTCCCGCCCGCCTCCCATTGTGCCTGATCCAGGCAGGAAACCGCTTTGCTCAGCACCCAGGGGAGGAAGAACGGGTTTGGCTACGTGACCAACCAAGGCCCTGGAGGGCTGAGCCACTGCCAGGGGTTGGGGAAAACAACTCAAATAGGGCAGGGAGAGGACATGGCCTGGGGGAGGGCGGCAGGCCCCGCAGACAGGCACACTACCTGCCCCGAGACCCTCCCACCCCGAGAGACCTCCCGTGCAGAGGAAGGAGGGGCTCCCATCCCAGCCTCCCGTCCCTCCTCGCTCCCTGGGGTCTGCCGGCGGAGATCAGGTGCCTCACCTTCCTGGGAAGCACAGCTGGGAGGGGCGGGCTGCACCCAGCTACCTTTCAACCCGGCACCCCAAACCTGCCTGGTGAGGGGGCGGGCAGCCTGGGCCCCAAGCCTGATAACATTTGCTGACATGCAGTTGCTTCTGGGAGCTGTGGCTGGAAACCTGGGGAACCCGGGGCAGCTCCTGAAGCCGGTGGGAGGGGGAGGGCAGTGATTTACCAGAAAGTCCCCCACCTTGGGAATAGACCCCGCCTTGCAGGCTGGGGGCTGGCGTGGGGTGGGGTGGGAGGCGGGTCTTGGACCCTCTTGGAATTCTGCTCTCACCCAGCATTCCCTGAGCTAGGACTGTTTGGAGGGGATTTCTGAGGAAGTGGCCCCTGAACTGGGGCCTGGGAGGACCTATAGGACTGAGCTAAGTACATAAAGACACAATGGATGGAAGGCTGGACTTGGAGTTAGGAAGAACAATCAGATCCTGACCCTCACACTGCAGGGCTGCCCTCCTGGGCTCCTCTGTTGGCCTGAGTTTTCTGATCTGTAAAAATGGACCAAATGGCTTCCAAAGTCTTTTCCAGCTCCATTTATATATGTTGACATGTCTCCGAAGTCACTTCTCCCCTATGGACCTCAGTTTCCCCATCTATGAAAGAAGGGGAGAAACTATATGGTCTGGAGGCTGCTTTCAGGTCTGAAATCTAGGATTTTATGAGCAGGAGGGGGTGGATTTTAACAGGAAAGAGTCTAGGTCTTCCTTGTTTTCTCTGACTCAAATCTCCTTAACCTTTTTTATTCAATTTACTAAGCATTGCTTGAGTTTCTACTACTGGGCAGGCCGGAGATACAGAGATAAAAGAGATGAGATTCCAGAGACAGAACATCAGCCCAGTGCGTGAAGAGTGACCATTCTGTGGTGTATTATTTATTGTGCAGGGGTGTGTGTGTGGGAGTGAATGTGTGTTTATATGTGTGTGTATAATTGTGTGTGATTGTGTGTCTATGTATAATTGTGTGTGTGATTATGTGTATGTATGTGTCTGTATAATTGTGTGTGATTGTGTGTGAATGTGTGTGTATGTGTGTGATTGTGTGTGATTATGTGTCTGTGTGTATGTATAATTGTGTGTGTGATTATGTGTGAATGTGTGTGTATAATTGTGTGTGCGATTGTGTATCTGTGTGTATGTATTATTGTGGGTGATTATGTGTGAGTGTGTGTATGTATATGTATAATTGTGTGTGGTTGTGCGTCTGTGTGTATGTATAATTGTGTGTGTGAATGTGTGTGTATTATGTGTGTGAGTGTGTGTGATTATGTGTGTGTGTGCATGCACAAGAGAAAGGGACAATCACGCATACACACACACGTGCATACAGGCCCTCCCAGCTCCAGTTTCTCCAAGGTCATCTACAAGGGGATGCATTCTGGGACTCATCAAACTAATCAGAACAGGGCAGCCCTGGCTCACAGATTGTGCCCATTCACTGGATACCCACCCTTCATTCCTACCTTCTCATCATTATAAGTAAATGAATGAGAGACAAAGTCATGTTGTGGGAGTGAGCACAGACAACTGCGCACCTTGGACAGGGGACAGATGCTGACGGGCGCTTTGGAGGAAGAGAAGGAATTTTAGCCTGGCAAGATTATGGGGCAAGAACTGGAGATCATCTCATCCAACAGCCTGATTTTACAAGTGGGGAAATTAAGGCCCAGAGGGGCTAGCTAACTTTTGTTTAGCTATTCAGTCATGTCTGACTCTTCATGACCCCATCTGGAGTTTTCTTGGCAGGGATACCGAAAAAGTTTGCCATTTTCTTCTCCAGCTCATTTTACAGATGAGGAAAGTGAGGCAAATGGGGTAAAGTGGTTTATCTAGGATCACACAGCTAGTGTTTGCCATTTCCTTCCCCAGCTCATTTTACAGACAAGGAAACTGAGACCAACAAGGTAAAGTGACTTATCCAGAGTCACACAGCCAATAAGTGTCTGAGGCAGATTTGAATTCAGGTCTTCTTGACTTGAGCCTGATGCCCTATCCATGGCACCACTTAACTTCCTTGTGCTCAAAAGGAGCCAAAAAAAAAAAAAAGTAGAGTTCAACAGGAGATGCTGACACTAAATCCTAGTCACCTCCCAATGAACCACATACTTCATCTCAAGTTAGTTCATCTTGCACAAGATGGCCTTTTAAACACATGAAGCTGTTGTGTCATGGCCCCCCTAACTGCCATCTAGACATATAAATATTCTGGGGCCTCAGTATATTTTTGCTGTCTGATTGATACATTCCCAGCTGTAGAGGTTGAGGACAAGGGGAAGGAGAAGGGGAGGCATGGGTGGGCAGCGGTGAGAGGAGCCTCCTTCTGCCCAAGTTCCTCCTCAGGATGACTGAAGCCTCAGAGAGAGTCAGCAGTCCTGAACTCTCAAGGAGGAAAATGTTGTGGGCCATCACCAACTCTTGTCCCATCTTCAGGGTCCCTGGGAGCAGGAATGACAGACAAGTGTCTGGTTCTCATCAGGTGACAGCTGACTATTTGCGGATAGGTCTGTGGGAGCAGGCCTTTCTGTAAAGCTTCAGAAATCAAGCTGACATCTTTCAGGCTCCTAATCTAATTCCTGGCCCTTAATAAACATTTGATAGGTTAAGATAGGTTTGTCATTTACCTTGCCCAGGGTCACCTAGCTGGTGGTTTGCCATTTCCTGCTCCAGCTAATTTTACAGATGAGTAAATCGAGGCAAACAGAATTAAGTGACTTGTGGGAAACAGGCTCAAAGAGCAAATATTAGGGCTGGGATTTAAACCAAGGTCTCCTTGATTCGGAGTCTGGCTTTTCTTCCACTAAAATGCACTGTTATGTTTATGTGGGACCTGCACCAAGGGGATGTACCGCTTGGAACCTAGACTCGGCCCTTTGAGGCTTATTTGCAGTTTTTGGACACAGTACCCCCTTTCCTGTCTCAGCGCCTCTGCATTTGTGTCTCCAGCAGCTGGATCCCCCTCTTTCCTCACTTGCGCCTCTTGGAACCTCTGCTGACTTCCTACAGGGGACAACTCAAAGCCCACATTCTCCATGAGGGCTGGGCTGCTGCTTCCTCCTCAGAGGTTTGTTCCCACCTGTCTCTCTTATCTCTGTCTCTGTGTGTGTGTGTGTGTGTGCATCTTGTACATAACTAGTCATTTACACGGTGTCTCCCCATTAGAGTGGATGCTTCTCGAGGGCAGAGGTTTAACCTGACACACAGTGCTTCCTAAATGTTCGGGTCAGATGGCAGAGAACACAGTCTGACTCTGCAGTCCTGCCACATTCTGTGACACAAATCTAGTCACTTGGGCTTGCGGACCCTCCGTTTCCATTCTTTAAAATGAAAACTAGATGAAGACTGAGGTATCTTCTCAATTCTAAGCCTAATGATCCCCGTGTCTACGCATCCCAGACTAAGGGGGGGGGGGAAGTGGATAAAATACATATGAAATCTTTTAAGATGTTTTTTGATGCTTTATGACCTTATTTGGGGTTTTCTTGGCAGAGACACTGGAGTGGTTTGTCATTTCCTTCTCCAGTTCATTTTATAGAAGGGGAAACTGAGGCAGACAGGGTGAAATGACTTGCCCAGTAACTATTTGAACACAATTACAAAACACTCTTCACACAAAGTCAGAGCTAAATAATTGGTTGTTGTTGTTCAGTTTTAGGCACGTCCTACTTTTCTTGACCCCATTTGGGGTTTTCTTGGCAAAGATAATGGAATGGTTTGCTATTTTTTCCCTCAGCTCATTTTACAGAGGGGGAAACTGAGGCAGACAGAGTGAAATAACTTGCCCAGTAACTATTTGAACACAATTACAAAACACTCTTCACACAAAGTCAGAGCTAAATAATTGGTTGTTGTTGTTCAGTTTTAGGCACGTCCTACTTTTCTTGACCCCATTTGGGGTTTTCTTGGCAAAGACAATGGAATGGTTAGCCATTTTCTTCTCTAGCTCATTTTATAAATAAGGAAACTGAGGCAAACAGGATTAAGTGACTTCCCAAGGTCACACAGCAAGTGTCTGAGATCAGATCTGAACTCAGGTTTTCCTGGCTTCAAGCCTGGTGCCGAATTTCAGTACCTAGCAGCCTTAAAAATTCTGCTGTTTCCCAATAGTACACATCCACAAAGATAGCCACTTCTCAGGAGAGGCTAGGCTCCAGGGCAGGGCATCCAGTGCCCAGACCCAGGTGGAGACATTGCCCTTCCTTATGCTTTCTTTCTAAAACACAATAGGGCAGTGGCCACACAGGCAATCACCAACATGACTGTGCTATTTATTAGTGAAGTGTGTTAATTGTTTGTTTTTTTCTCAATAGTATTTTATTTTTCCAAATTCATGTAAAGATAGTTTTAATTTTTGGAAGACTGTGTTTTAAATTTCTCTCCCTTCCTTCCTTACCTTCCCTCTTCCCAAGCAGCAAGCAAAAATATATTATATATATATAGGTTATACATATACAATATTTTAAAATATATTTCCATATTTGTTATGTTGGTCAAGAAAAATCAGATCAAAAGGGGAAAAAACACAGAAAGAAAAAGCAAAGAAACAAACAAAAAGGTAAGAATAGAATGCTTCAATCTACATTCAATCTCCAGGCTTCTCTCTCTGGATGCGGATGGGATTTTCCATTCCAAGTCCATTGGAATGTCTTGAATCACTGCGTTGCTGAGAAGAGCCAAGTCCATCACAACTGATCATCACATGATCTTGCTGTTACTGTGTATAATGTTCTCCTGGCTCTGCTCACCTCAAAGTGTGTTAACTGTTAATTGTCAACACCTTTGGGTAGGTAGATGGTGCAATGGATAAAGTGCTGGGCCTGGAGTCAGGGAGACTCATCTTCCTGAGTTCAAATCCACCCTCAGATACTTATTAGCTGTGTGATCCTTGGCAAGCCTCAATTTTCTCATCTGTAAAATGAACAAAAGGAAATGCAAACCAGTACCAAGAAAACCCTAAATGGGGCCACAAAAAGTTGGAAACAAACAACAAAATCCCTTGTCTACTGACATTTCCTTTTCTCTTTGTGTCAGATGCCCCAGGAAGGAGAGTTCATCTCAAAGGACATTTATAAAAGGAATATCTGATTCAAAATGTCCAATAGGTAGTTGGCAATATGGTACCAGAGCTAAGGAGGGAGACTAGTGCTGGATATTGAGAGACAGATAGATAAATATAGATAGAAAGATAGATAGATGGATGGATAGATAGATAGATAGATAGATAGATAGATATCTGAGAATCATTTATCTAAGGAAGATACCCTGTACCAGAGTATGGAGTAGGATGAGACCACTAAGCAAAAAAGGATAAGAGGGAGAAAAAAAGAGCATTAAGAAAGAGTCTTGAGGGATACCTTAGGCATGACCTGGATGAAGATCTTGGACACGTCCCTTGATTTCTGGACTCGGTTTTCTTATCTGTAAAATGAGGATAATATTCATGCTACCTTCCTCACAGGATTGTTATGAGAATAGAACTTTGTGGACTTTAAAACACCTCCAAAATACGAGTGATTATATTGCCCACTTGTCTACTTGGCAGTTTTTTACTATCTCTAGAGTTTTTTATGTTTGGGAAGGAAAGAAGAATTTCTGGGAGGTGAGGGAAGAGGCATGGCTAGGAACATGTGGACGGAGAAGACCAGATAACAGAAAGAAGCATTTTCCTTATTTCCCAGCTCCAAAGGAAAGGGTCACAGGTTTAGGAGATATATTTTGGGAAGTAAGGGATAAAAGGTAGTCTATCCCAATGGGCTGGCATCTCAAACTGGGTCTGTTCAAAACACAATTTATTTTCCCATCCTCCCCTCTTTCAAACTTCCTTATCATTCCCAAGGACGCCATCTTACTCCCAGTCACTCATGCTCATAACCTAGATGTCATATTTCATAATATCTTTGTTGGATGCCCCCTTCTCTACTCACATAGCCCCCACCCAGATCCAGGCTTTCACCTTCTCATGTCTACACTGCTGGCGCTGCCTCCTAAACAGTCTCCCTGCCCCCAGTTTTTCCCTACCACAGTCTATGTCCACACAGCCTCCAAAGGAATCCTACTAAAGTATAAGTCTGACCAGAACAGCCCTCTTTTTAATAAACTCCAGTGATTTCCCATTACCTCCAGGAATAAGCACAGTCTTTCATTTAGTGCATAAAGCTGCTGGCTCTTTCCTCCCTTCTCAATCTTCTTGCATTTAACTCCCTGCTTCATTTTCTACTTCTAGATACTCTTAATGCTCTGTGAAACTAAGCCCTATCTTCCCTCTTCTGTTTCTTTGCATCAGAGGTTCTTGATATCTTTCATGCTCTTTTTTTTTTTTTTTTTTCCATTTGTGACCCATTTTTGCCCAAGAAATTTTTGTCTAATCCCAGGTATATAAAATAGGAATACAAATCAAGCATTTACTGATAATGAATAAATTATAACTTCAGGACCCCTACATTCAGTTATGAGACTCCATTTGGGGTCACAAGCCACAGTGTAAGAAGCTGGGTTCCAGAGGTTCTCATGGCTTTCAAGATTCGACTCAAATGCTATCTCTATAAAAAATCACTTCTGGTCCCTGCTCTGTGACCCTGGGCAGGCAGTTCAACCCCTTTCTTCAAATTTTCTTTTCAAAAACCCAAATGTAAAATTAATTCTTGGAAAAAAAGTGAGTTACCAAAAACCCCCTTAACTGTGTCTTTGGGGGTTTTTCCCAAAGAAAATCCTTAAAAATGGGGTTTTCAAGGAAACAAGTAATTTGACCCCTTCCCAAAATGACTTTGGAACTTTAAAAAGGGGAATTAATTATTTGGGGGTACCTTTAAAACCTGGGCAGGGGTGACCTGGGCCAAGGACCTTTTTGGTTACCAGCTTATAAGCTGGAATTTCTTTTCCCCCCAAAAAGGACTTAAAGGCATGGGCTGTAGGGTTTTTAATTTCCCGCCCATCCCTGCTTCCCCCCATCAACAGGGTGGGGACAAATGGGGAAGGATCAACTCCTTAGGGACCTTCCCCCAAACCACCCCGAGACATAAGGGAGTTATTGGGGAGGGGAGCTATGGGAAGCTTTTCCCCCCCCTCCTCCAATTCCGAGGGAGGGGGAAAACCTTGTGTGGAGGGAAAGGGGCTCCTCTCCATTCCAAGGGTTCCCGGTTGACTTTGAGGACTGGGCCAGAGGACCCCCAAGCCTCTTAAACCAATTAAACCCAAAACCCATAAAGAATTAGAATTAAAAGGGGGGGTCCTTGAGCTCAATTCAGAGGGGGTAAAAAAAGGATGAGGAAGGGGGAACCTTGAAACTGTCAATTGGGGCCTTAGAACAAGGATGCAGGCATAGACTTCTAGTTAAAAAAAACCTTAAATTAAATATGGAATGGGTATGGGGCCTTAGAGATAGTGAATTAAACAGAATGTTTTGATAGAGGGAACCCTTTAAACTCTGTGTTTAAAGTTTCAGGGAAGGGAAACAGAAAAAAAAGGAAAGAGCCTTTTGTTTTAAATAGAAGGTGGGATTGGGGCCTTTGAGTAATTTGAATTTGACCAAAAATTTAAAACTGAAGATTTTTTCCTTTGGTCCTATCCTTTCAAAGGAAGAACTAAAGATTTTTCCTCCCAAAAAGCCTTGCTAAGGGCAGGGTCGGCCAACTTTGTTTTCCCGGTAATTTCAGCCTTTGGGGCCCTCCTGAGGAAGTTACCTCCCTGGTCCATCCCTCTGGCATCCATGAGAGGCCAGGATGACTGGTCAGGGTCCCCCTAAGGGAAATGGGGGGCTCCCCGGGTCTGGGTCCCGGGGGGAATCCAAGGAGGGAGGCCAGGGTTAACCACAAACCACCCTCCCCTTCCCTTAAAAATTAATAACCCACAAAACTCCCCAAAACCATAACCCAAACACCCACACACACAAACACACACACTACCATGTTTGCATCTCCTACCCCCACACCCTTCCCCTCCTTTTCCCTCCAAAGGGACCTTAAGTCCCGCACCCCCCCCTCGGGACAAACAAGCAAACACAAATTCCACAGGCCAGTTGGGGTTCCCGCCAAAGCCTAACATCTCCATAAAGGAGCCGGGAACTAGGCTCAAGGAAAGCCGGTCCCCGGAGGGAAAGCCCGGAAAAGCCAAAAGCGGGGGAGGCTGGGACCCCGGGGCCTTGAGCTGGGATGCCGCCCACCTCACAGCTGGTTTTGGAAGCAACAGTCAGAGGGGGGTTTGGGGGCCCCGGCCTGCTGGGGTCATGTTAACAGCCTGGTGGGGGTAACATGGAACCCGGTCCCTTTCTCTTCCATTGAACCTAAAAACAGAATCCCAGGAGGAGCTGAAACATCTGAGTTTTTTGAGAAGGCTAAGTTCAAAGGAGTTAAATGACTTATCTAGGGTCCTTGGGGTAAGAATCAGGGCAGGTTTTGAAAATTCGCCCTGTCCATGTTCTTTTCGTTATGTTTTTTTGTGATGGACCCTCAATCCACATTTGAGGAACCTATGGGGCCTTGATAAAGGGCCACTTTCCCCTTTTAGAAAAGTTAAGTTTCACAGATGAGGAAACTGAGTCCAAATTTAATTTTTTTTTATTATTAACTTTTTTATAGAACCATGAGGGGTTTTTTTAAACATTACCCTTCACCATTTGTTCCGATTTTTCCCTTCCATCCATCCCTCCCCCTAGATGGAAGCGTCCTATACATTTAAAAAATTACAGTATATCCTGACAATATATGTGTGCAGATCCAAACAGTTTTCTTTTGTTACAGGAATTATTCGAAGGTAAAAAATAATGGGAAGAAAAAAAAAAAGCAAACAGTTCAATTCTTTCTGTTTTTTCTTTTTGGGAGCTCTTCTTCCATCACCGATCAATGAAACTAATTAGGTCTCTTTTTTGGGAAATACTTCCATCGATTACCTTAACAGATCGTTGTTGAAGTATATAATGATCTCTTGGTTCTTTTCATTTTCCCAATCAGTTCAAATTTCCAAGCCTCCTGTATTCATCCTGCTGGTCATTTTTCAGAAAATTTATTCCATAACACAGAATTTAATTTTCAATACCAATATCCTGGCTCTAAATGTAGGGCTCTTGATACTTTTCCTTCTTAAACCCCCCAAGGAAACAGGCTCCTTTTCCTTCCCCCCAAAAATGCCCATGAGACCTTTGGGGTTTTAGGAATTGGGAAATCAGGGAGGGACCCAGGTCCTTGCCCCTTTCGCCTCGGATTTTCGGTTGGGTGAGTCCAGATTCTTTAAAACCCCTCCCCCCCTTTTATTCTTCCCTTGGAAAATGTCCCCAATCCCTTGAGGACCCAAAGGGGGTTAAAACCCCTCAGCCCTTTTGGAGGGGGGGGGAGGTTTCCGGTTTAAAACCCCCCCCTTTCCCCGGGGGAGGGGAAAATTGGTCCTGGGGGAAAGAGCACCCCACCGGGACCCTGAGGGAAGACTGTTCCCCGGGCCCTGGGCCCAGGGGGCTGGACCCCAGGCTACCCAGACCAAAGGGGGAAGGGGGGGCCCCCCCTTTTTAAAAAACCCCAAAACCACAACAAAAAAAAAAAAAAAAAAAAAAAAAAAAAACAAAACCAAACAAAAAAGAAAAAAAAAGAACAAAAAAAAAAAAAACAAAAAAAAAAAAAAATAAAAACAAAAAAAAAAAAAAAAAAAAAACAAAAAAAAAACAAAAAGGGGAAAAAAAATTAAAAAAAACAAACAACAAAAAAAACAAAAAAAAAAACAACCCAAAATAACAAAAAACAAACAGAAAAAACAAAAAAAACAAAAAACAAAGGGCAACAAACGGAACAAGAGAAGAAAAACAAAAGGGAAAGGAGCAAAAAAAAGGGGGGAAGGGGAAAAAGGGGAAAAAAAGGAGAAGGAAGAAAAACAAAAAAAAAGAGAAAAAAAAAAGAAAAAAGAAAGAAAGAAAAAAGGGGAAAAAGAAAGAAAGGAAAAAGAAGGAAGGAAGCCTTCTTTTCACCCAAGGATCAGGGCACCAGCAACAAAAGGAAACAAATCCCCCCCAACTTTTTGGGAAAATTTGGAAACGGATTTCTTAACCCCCCAACCCACCTTTTTAATTTTTTTGGGAAATGAGGAGAGGAGGAAAACCCCAATTAAGGAAAAATTGGAAACCGGGAAAATTTCCCTTTCCTTTAAAGGGGGCAAACCCCCAAAAATTTTTAAGAAACCCACATTTGCCACCCCATTCCCAGCCAAGACAGGCAGAAAATCCCGCCCTTTCCCCCACTGTGCCTTATTGCCCCGTTACTTTTTTCCCCCTCCAGTTCTTTTAAAAAAATTGGCATTTTAATTTAAAACCAAAGGAAGTAACAGGGCCCCCATAAACCTTAGGGGACCCAAAAAGCCCCTTTAAACTTCAGGGCCAACCCCCTAAATTAAAAAAACCTTAACCCGAAATTGGGGGGAAACCCCAAAAATAGGGAAAGGGAAACAAATTGAAATTTTTTTCAAAGGGGGAAATGGGTTACTAGTAAACACCAACCCCTCCCCCGGGGCCAGGAAGAAGGGGCCCAAGCTAAGAAAACAAATTGGTTAGAAAAGCCCAAAATTCAAGGCCTTGTTTTTTTTTTAATAACCCCTCCCAAGGGTGGGTTTATGAGGACCTAAATGGTTTTTAATTTTTAAAAAGGGCAAGGGGATTGAACTTCCCCCCACTTTAAAAAAATTTTTTTGGCTTTGCTTTTACCAAAAATTTTTAACTAAATCTAGAAAAACGCACCCAGATTAACCTAGTTCAAACCCCAACCAACCCAAAAAATTTGGATCCCTCTCCCACCCCCCACCCGGGAAAAACAGGGGAAATTAAAACCCCCACATAGCAAAAACCCAAAAAAAAGCCCCAAAAGTTATTTCCACAAAACCAGGGACTGGGAATTTTAAAGGAGGAAAAAAAACCCCAAAGAAGGAAACCCAAAATTTGGAAAAAAAAAACCCCCCCCCCCAAAAAAAAAAAAAGGAATTAAAAAAGGGAGGAGTTTTTCCCAACCTTACACAAGGTACTATAAATCCCAACCAAAATTTTCCCACCCCTTTAGGGCTTTTTTAACCCTCCCCTTTATCCCCCCCTCTGAATGACCCCACTTTCAAAGCGAGCAAATTCCTTTCCCACAAAAAGCCAGGGAATATTTTTCTTTAACCCCCAATTTAGCCCAGTGGGCACAACAGGCCCAAAAGCCCTTGCTTGAATTTGGGGGTTTGGGAAGCCGGAGAGTGGGGGAAATTTTTGGGGAAGGAAAGGGAAAATTCCAGAGAAAAAACGGGGGAACTCCCCCCCCCCGGCGCCATTTTAAAAACGAAACCCGCAAACCCCTGGCCAAGCCCCCAGGGCAAGCCCCCTGGCCAAAACCCTCCTCACCCAGACCCCCTACCCACCCAAAAAAAGCAACCCGCTTTTCCCCCTTCATTTCCCAATGCCACAGGACTTAATAAACTTTTAACAAGGGGGGAAAGGGGAAAAGGGAGGAAAAAGGGGGGAAAAAAGGAGGAGGGGAAAGGGGAAAAGAAAAAGGGGGGGAAAGAAAAAGGGGAAGGGAAAGGAAAGAAAGGGGGAAAGGGAAAAAAAAAAGGGGGGAAAAGGAAAGGGAAAAAAAAAAAGGGAGGGGGAAAAAAGGGGAGGAAAAAAAAGGGGGGAGGAGAA
This sequence comes from Sarcophilus harrisii, assembly GCF_902635505.1. Lineage (NCBI taxonomy): Eukaryota > Metazoa > Chordata > Mammalia > Dasyuromorphia > Dasyuridae > Sarcophilus > Sarcophilus harrisii. The sequence goes on along the minus strand of NC_045428.1, from coordinate 567,700,202 downwards.
AAAAGGAAAAAAGGAAGGGGAAAAGAAGGGGGAGGGGGGAAAGAAGGAAGAAAGGAGGGAGGGGGGAAAAAAAAAGGGGGGGGGGGGAAAGGGGAAAAAGGGGAAAGGAAGAAGGAAGGGAAAAGAAAAGGAAAAGGGGGAAGAAAAGGAAAAGGGAAAGGGGGAAAAAGAAAAGGGTTTATAAAATTTTAGGTTTGACTCCCCCACCGTCTTTTTCCCCCTTTCCTCCTTTCCCCAAAGCCCCCTTTTCCCTTCCCCCTTTCTCCCCCCCTTCCCCCTTTCCCTCCCCTGCCCTTTGACTGCTGGACAACTTTTGGTTCTGGGGACCAATTTTATTGTTTAATTTAATGAAGAAATTGGCAAATCTACCCAAAAAATTATTTTGTTAATTGTTAAATTTAAAAATTAAAATGGGAAAAAAACCCTTAAAAGTTTCCACCTGTAGGGCCGTTTTTAAAATTTTTGTCAGTTTTCCCAACCCTGAAGGAGATATTGGAAATGGCTGAAAATTTTATATAAATTTATAAAAAAACAAGAAAACCAAAAAGATATTTAGAAAACCAGAATTTTTTAAAAAAATTTTTTAAAAACAACCCCAGGAAAAAATTTAACAAAAATTAAGATATAGTTTATTCAAATCCTGAATAATTCTCAGTTCCTCCCTTTTTTCTCTATTTTTGGAAAAACTCTGGGGCCCTTCTTTTCCCTTCCCTTTTTTGCCCCCCCCTTTTTTATTTCTTCCGTTCCCCTTTTTTCCCTCATTCTTTTTCCCCAAAAATCCGGTTTTTTGGGTTTTTTTTGTTCTTTTTTTTTTTTTTTAACTCAGGCACCCCCGGGGGGGGGGTAAAAAAATTCAAGGGTTTGGAAAGCCCCAAATTTTTAAAAATAATTTAAATAAAAGGATTAAAAAAAAAATAAAAAAAAAAAAAATTTTTTCTTCCCAAATAAGGAAATTCAAAATTTAACAAATTTAAAAAAAAATTCCTTTTTATTTTGGGGGAAGAAAATTTTAATTTTTTTGTAAAAAAAAACCTTTACCCTTTTTTTTTTGGAATCTTTTTTTTCCTTTTTTGTTTTCCCTATCCCTGAAAAGGTAAGAAGAATAAATAGGTTACATATGTACACTCATGGAAAACATTTCCATATTAGTCATGTTATGAAAGAAAAAACAAACCAAAAGAAAAAACCCACAAAAAGATAAATAGTAAAATAATCAAGCATTTTTTTTTAAAGAAAAACATTTTACTTAACGAAAATTTCTTCTACTTCCTCCCACACTGGAAAAAAAGAAATGTGAAAAACAAAATCCTTACAGCAAGGATGCATAGTTAAATAAAACAAATTCCTGGAGTAACCATTTTTCTCTCCCTCCCAGTCTCCTTCTCTCCCTTCCTTCCTCTCTCTCTTCCTCACTGTCTCTGTCTGTCTATCTGTCTCTCTCTCTCTCTCTCTCTCTCTCTCTCTCTCTGTGTGTGTGTGTGTCTCCCTCTTCCTCCTTCTTCTGTCTTTCTGTCTCTGTCTGTCTCCCCCCGCCTTTTCTCTCTCTCCTTCCCAGTCACTCTCTCCCTCCCAATTTCTCTCTGACTCTGTCTCTCTATGTGTGTTTCTCTCTGTCTCTGTCTCTCTTTCTTGCCCCTTCCCTCTCTTTTTCTCTTTAATCCAGGGCAGTTGCTTTTGGAGAGTGGGACTCAGAAATTCCCAAGAAAATCCAATGTGGCTGCACAGGGACCTCCCCAGACAATTTCGATTTTGAAGAGGTGAATGGATGACAGAAGTCAGTGCAGGTAACAGAGGACAATTACAATTGTGTCGCAGGTTTAGGGTTAGGGTTTCATTCAGAAAAGTATTGAGTTCCAACGCTCAGAATGATCTGATGTTGGTGAGGAGAGCAAAGAAATGTTCATTTGTTTTTTAAAGGCATATTGGGAAAGGGGGATAGAATACATGGGATGATAATTACTGTTAACAGAGAGAAGGGTACCCTGCTCAGCCATTATTTTGCTTCTATTTTCTCTGCTAAGAATGATCTTTTTTTCCAATAGTATTTTATTTTCCCAAATACATTTAAAGATAGTGTTCAACTTTCACCTTTGCAAAACCTTGTTTTCCAAAATTTTCACCCTCTCCACCTCCCCTCTCTCCTCCAGACAAGCAAGCAATCTGATATAGGTTAAACATGTGCAATTCTTCTAAACATATTTCCACACACTGCACAGGAAAAATCAGATCAAAAGGGGAAAAGCCACAAGAAAGAAAAAAACAAACAAACACACAAGGAAACAACAACCAGAGAGAGAGAGAGAGAGAGAGAGAGAGAGAGAGAGAGAGAGAGAGAGAGAGATGAAAGTACTAAGCTATTCAGTCTCCATAAATCTCTCTCTGAATGTAGATGGCAAGATGGCACTTTCCATCCCAAGTCTATTGGAATTGCCTCGAATCACTTCATTGCTGAAAACAACCAAATCCACCAGATTTGATCATCACATAGTCTTCTTGTTATTGTGTACAATGTTTCTCTTGGTTCTGCTCACTTCACTCAGCATCAATTTATGTTAAGTCTTCCCAGGCTTTTTTGAAATCAGCCTGCTCATCGTTTCTTATAGAACAAAAATATTCCATTGCATCCATATACCATAACTTATTCAGTCATTCTCCAATGGATGGGCATCCACCCAATTTCCAGTTCTTCACTACCACAAAAAAGGGTTGCTATAACATTTTTGCGGATGGGGGTCATTTTCCCTCTTTTATGATTTCTTGGGTTACAGATACAATAATGGCACTGCTGGATCAATGGGTATACACAATTTGGTAGGCCTTTGGGCATAGTTCCAGCTTACTCTTCAGAATGGTTGGATCATTTCACAACTCCACCAACAATGTGTTAATGTCCAGTTTTCCCACATCCTCTCCAATATTTATCATTATCTTTTCCTGTCATCTAAGAATGATCTTTAGACTGGAAAGGACTGAATAAAAATGGCTTAAAAGGGGGAGGGGGCAGCTAGGTGGCACCATAGTTAGAGCACCAACCCTGTAGACAGGAGGAAGACCTGAGTTCAAATGTGACCTCAGACACTTAGGAAGTGTGATCCAGGGAAATCACTGTCCCAATTGCCTCAGGAAAAAAAAAAAGAGCTAATACCCAAGCTAAATAAGATAAGATTTTAAGGATTGTAAAGTAATTTGCAAGTATTATCTCATTTTGATCATTATGACAATGCAGGGAGAAAGGTGCTATTATCATTCCCATTTTATAGGTGAGGAAACTGAAACAGAGAGACACAAAGTGAGTTGCCTAGGGCTACACAGTGAGTGTCAGAATCTAGATCTGAACCCAGCTCTTCCTGACTCCAGGACCAGTGCTCTATCTAATGCAACATCTAATTGCTTTCCTAAGAAGCTTTCCAGAGCCCTTGATGCTTTCAGTTCATCTGATTCAGGTGAATTGCATCCTAAGATCCATAAAGAATTGTTCCTGTGATAACTGAATCACTGTTCGTGATCTTTGAAAGAGCAGCAAGCACATAAAAGATACTGAAGTATTATAGAAGAGGAAACATACTGACTCTGAAAAATGGAAGAGAATAGTATCTTCCAAAGAGCTTGAATTTGGTTTCTAGGAAAATTCAAAAATATAGTTTTAATTAATAGCAATTTTTATGATAGCAGAAAAAATGGAAATAATAACTGAAAATGATATTGTTCTTTAAGGTTTTCAAAGAATTTTGCAAATTGTTTCATTTGATCAAGCAAAGAAGATGTCCATTAATGGGGAATGGCTAAATAAAGTGTAGCACATGGGGAAAAAAAACTATATATATATCATTTTAAAAGGATAGATTGTAAGCATCTAGAAAAGGAAGATGTGATCACTAGGGGCCAACATGGCCCCAGTGGAAAAACAAATAGGCAAAGCTGGATCAACCCCTATTTCCTTTTTTAATTCGGTGACTAGACCAAAGGAAAGTTTTGGGGAGACCAAAGAAAAGTTTCAAATAGGTTGTCCTCAAGTTTAACATTTGGCAAAACCTCTCATGATTTTTGTGAGTGATATGGAGATGTGAGCTAGATCCCAGCTTCTTAAACTGTGCTTCATGACTCTATATGGTGTCTCATAATTAAATATGGGGATGGTGAAATTAAGTAAATGTTTCATTTGTTTACCTCTTTTATAAACCTATATGAGGTCATATAAAAATTTCTTGGGTGGAAAAGGGTCATGAGTGGGAAAAGTTTGAGAAGCCCAGGGCTAGATAGTAATACAGTTAGATGGTTTCAAAATTGGTTGAGTGCCCAAACCCAAAGAATATCTATTAATGAGCTTATGTCAACTTGGAAGGAGGCCTCTGATGGAGTACTTTAGGAATCCGTGTTCTTAAACATTCTTCACTAATGACTTGAGTGAAAACATGGACGGAACCCTTATCTAGTTTGTGGAAGACAACAACCTGAGGAAAACCAGAGGGGATACTTAGGGCGATGACAATTCAAAAATATCTCTACAGCTTAGAACAATGGGTTAAATAGAATAAGATGAAATTGAATTAGAAGAAATGTCATGTTAAAATGGGATACCAAAAAAAAAAATCCATTTTTCAAGGTCAAGATGGGAAAAACATGACTACGGTTTGTCTAAACTGTTTATCTAAAAAACATCTGGGGAACTAAGTGGACTTCAAGCTCAATAGGTTATCACTAGAATTATCTGATAGGGAAAAAGACTTTTTAAAGAGTCTGGTGTGCTCCTAGAGTGCATTAAGAATGCAGGGACGCCGAAATTAGGGAGATGATGCTTCTCCTATTTTCTGCTTTAATCAGAGAACATCTGAAATATGAACAGCACAGTATTTAGTAAGTTTGGAGGTCTGCTCAAAGGCTTGAGAATATTTAGTCTGCAGAAGAGAATTCTTAGGAAAAGAAGCATAACTATCTCTAAGTATTTGAAGAATTGTCATATAAAGAAAGGATTACACTTATCTGATGGCCCCAGAGAGCAGAACCAGGAGCCACAGGAGAAAGTTGAAGAGAGGCAGATTTAGGCTTGAGGTCAGGAAAGATTTGAGCTGTTCCAGGGAAATAAATTCCCTCTGATAATGGTAGGTTTCCCCCCTTCCCTAGGTCTCACAGTAAAGTCTGATTCTAAAAGGCCTGTTATAGTAGTCATTTCTAGTCCTTGCCAGTCTAGGTGACCTGAGAAGAAAATTACAACTCTGAGATTCTGGGATATTCTCATTTCATTGTGGAAATCTGGAGTTACTTTTATAAAAATCAAATTGGAAGGAGGAGCAACAATGGTGAATTAAGGGTGGCCACCTAGTTGAACTCTCCCAACATCCCGACCAAGCAACTTTAAAATACTGTCTCAACAGAATCAAGAGAACATTATACATAACAGCAAAATGATGTGATGAATAGTTGTGATGGATTTGGCTCTTCTCAGCCATGCAGTGATTCAAAACAAATCCAGTTGACTCAGGATAGAAAATGTCATCCACATCTAAAGAGAGAAGTGTGGAGACTATGGATTGAAGCATAGTATTCTCATCTTTTTTGGATTTTTTTTTGTTTGCTTTTTCTTTCTAATGGTTTTTTTCCCTTTTGGTCTGATTTTTCCCCCATGTGACAAATATGGAAATATGTTTAAAAGAAAATTCTACATATTTAACCTATATCAGATTACTTGCTGTCTTGGGGAGGGAGGGAGAAAATTTTGGAACACAAAAATCTTACAAAAATAAATGTTGGAAACTATCTTTATGTGCCTTTGGAAAAATAAAATACTATTGAGGGGGAAAAATGCCTCAAATCACATTTTGGAGCAGCAGAGCCAGTTAAAGGTTGGGGTGAGACATTTTTCTGGTCTATGGAAATTTAGCAGATCAGCAAGAAGAAATCAGTGGCACTGGGGTAAAAGTCTGTTCAGAGTCTCACACATTGTCACAGCAACAGGGGCTATAGTAGCAGCAGCAACTTCAAAAGCTTTCAGTCCAAAGATAGTAAGAAGGTCAGGCAACTGGTCAGAAAGACATTAAAGGAGAACCTTAGCTACTACTGGGTATAGCTGGTTCTGATTGGCAACTCTATAGCCCACACATAGTTCTGGGTCACAGTTAAGGATGGAGAGGAACACCGGTAGTCAGTCCCAAGGGAACAGGGACCCTGGTTGCAATTTCAAAGCAGAGAGGAACTCTAGTGCTTGTGGGCCTGGAGTCCTTCCTTGGTAAAGGCCAGAGTGCAGACCGGGAGAACAGTGACCACGCTTATCCCAGAATCATACCACCTTGGAATCACCCCAAACTTGCAGACTTCTCAGAACTAGTTCTGAAAAAAAGCAGCATGGAAAAACCTGAAGTTTGAGTCAGTGCCTGCCCATCCCCAGGTGAGCAGAATCTAACTTTAACATAAAGCTCAAAATCAATAAATAGGCTAAAAAAGGAACAAACAAACAAACAACAACTAATTAGACCATAAAAACTGACTAAATTCAGAAGAAAACAGTATCAAAACAGCTACCCAAAAAAGCCTCAAAGAAAAAATGTTAATCAGACCAAAATCTAACAAGAATTTCTGGAAGCTTTTAAAAAAAGACATAAATTAGAGAAAGAAATTAGAGTGGTATAGGAAAATTGTGAAAAGAGAATTAAAAGCTTGGGGAAAGAGGGACAACAAATACTGAAAAAAAAAATAATACCTTAAAAAACATGATTGGCAAAATGGCACAAAAATCCTTTGAGGATGGAAAAGCAGAATGGACCAAATGGAACAGGAGATACAAAAATTCACTGCACAAAAAAAAACTACTTAGAAAGCAGAACTGGCCAAGAAGAAAAAGTGGTAGAAAATTTCATTGAAGAAAATTCCTTAAAATTCCTTAAAAATTGAATTGGGTGAATGACACCTAATGACTTCATGAGACATCAAGAAACAAGAAAACACAGTTAAAATAAAAAAGGAAGAAACTGTGAATTCTCTCACTGGAAAAATAACTGACCTGGAAAATAGGTAGAGGTGAGATAATTTAACAATAATTGAACCACCTGAAAGCCATGATCAAAGAAAGCACCTAAACATTTTATTTCAAGAAAGTAAGGAAAACTGCCTCAATCTCTTAGATCAAGAGGATAAAATAGAAAATGAACAAATCTATCAATCACTTCCTGCAAGAGATCTCCAAATGAAAAACCTCAGGAATATTACAACTCAGTTTTAGAGCTCCCAAGCTGAAGAGAAAATATTTCAGGCAGACAAGAGAGAAACAATTCAAATACTGTGGAGCTACAGTCAGAATCACACAAGATTTAGTGTCTTCCATATTAAAAAAGCAGAAGGTTTGGAATATAATATTCCAGAAGGCAAAGGAGCTAGAATTACAGTCAAGAATTACCTGCCCAGCATATTTAATGAAATAGAAAATTTCAAGCATTTCTGATGAAACTATCAGAATTGAATAGAAATTTGATATTCATACAGAAGACTCAAGAGATACATAAAAACATAAACATGAAAGAGTAACCATAAGGGACTCAATGAAGTTACACTGTTTAAACTCCTATCTAGGAAGATGATACATATGTAATTCCTAAGAACATTATTATTATTAAGACAGTTAAAAAGAGTTTACAAAGACAAAGGACCGGCGTATGAGTCGATTATTTTGGGATTATCTTCCCCAAAAATCAAGTGATAAGAAAGAGAGATTCACAGGGAGAAGGTGAAAAGGTGAAAAGTAGAAGCAGGATTTTTTTTTAAAAAGACACGCAGGGAAGAACTTTTACAATGGAGGAAATAATGGGGAAAATAGCAGGCAATTCTTGTACCTCACTCTCATTGGAATTGGTTCAAAGAGGAAAGACTACACACACACACACACGCACACACACACACACACAGAGTTGTATATAGAAATGCAACTTACCCAGTAGGAAGGGAAGAGAAAAGAGAAAAATGTGGAGTTGGGAGTGGGAGAAGAGGAGAATGATCAAAAGGATTAAGGGAGCATTGGCTAGAAACAAAATAGATTGTTGAGAAAGGCAGGATAAAAAGAGAGAGAGAGAGAGACAGAAAAAGTAGGATAGAGGAAAGTACACAGTATTATGACTGAAATTGAATGGGATGAGCTCACTCATAAAAAAGAAGCAGATAGCAAATTGGATTAGAAATCAGAATTCAAAAACATTGTTTATGAGACACACTTGAAACAGAAAAACACACATAAAGTTAAAATTAAGGACTAGAGCAAAATCTAATGTTTTATTGAAGTAAAAAAAAAAAAAAAAAAAAAAGGCAGGGATGGAAATCATGATCTCAAACAAAGCAAAAGCAAAAAAAAAAAAAAAAAAAAAAGATCTTTTGTTTGTTTGTTTGTTTGTTTGCAAGGCAATTGAGGTTAAGTGACCCAGAGTCACACTGAGGTTGGATTTAAACTCAGGTCCTCCTGACTCCAGAGTCAGTGCTTTCTCCAGTATGCCATCTAGCTGCCCCTAAAAATAAACCTAATTAAAAGAGATAATTAGGGAAACTGCATTATGCTAAAAGGTACCACATATAATAAAATAATATCAAAAAAATTTAAAGCAAATTTCTATGACAAAAATCTCACCTCAAATATATACTGACTATAGAGATGAGTCAAATTTATAAAAATAAGTCATTCCCCAATTGATACATTGTTAAAGATTATGAACCTGAAATTTTCAGAAGAAATCTGAGCTATATAGAGTCATATGAAAAAAATGCTCTGAATTACCATTGCTCAGAGAAATGCAAATTAAAACATGTCTGAGCTACTACTTCATACATATTTAAAATGACAAATATAAAGGAGCAAAAAAAAATGACAAATTCTGGAGGTGATGAGGGAAAAATAGGCACACTAAAGAAATGTTGGTGGAGTTGTGAACTGGTTCAATCATTGTAGAAAACACTTTGAAACCAAGCCCATAGGCTATAACAGTGTGCATATCAGTGGACCCAGCAATTACCACTATTAGATCTATTTCCTAAAGAAATTAAAGAAACAGGACCTTTATGTACAGAAAATATTTATAGCAATTCCTTTTATTGTGGCAAAGAATAGGAAATCAAGGTGAAATGGTTGGACAATTTCTGATATGTTAAAGCAATGGAACATTATTATGTTGGGCCAGCTGGGTGGCGCGGTATATAGAGTACATCAAATTCCAGGCTTGAATTTAGGAAAACCTGAATTCAAATCTGGCCTCAGACACTTACTAGGTGACCCTGGGTGAGTCACTTCACCCTGTTTGTCTCAGTTTCCTCAAAATTAAAATGAACTGGAGAAGTAAATGGCAAACTACTCCAGTGTCTCTGCCAAGCAAACCCTAAATGGGATTATAGAGAGTCAGACATAACTGAGAACAACTGAACGCTATTTTGCTGTAAGAAATGATAAAGGGATGGTTTCAGAAAAAATATGATGATACCTATATGAACTGATACAAAGTGAAGTGAGAAGAAGTGGGAGATCATTTTCCACAGTAACAGCAATGTTATAATGATGATCAACTGTGGAAAAACTTGTCTTTTTTTAAAAAAAAAATTAAAAGTCTTTTATTCACGAAGCATATGCAGGGTAATTTTTTCAACAGTGACCCCTGCATAACCCCTTGCTGCAAATTTTTCCCTTCTTCCATCCCTCCCCTCCCCCATCCAGCAGGCAGTCCAATACATGCCAAATATGTTGAAAGACATGCCGGATCCAATATGTGTATACATATTCACACAGACATCCGGTTGTGCAAGAAAAATCAGATCAAGAAGGAAGAAAAAGAAAAACTGAGGAAAAAAGAAACAAAATGCAAGCAAATAATAATAAGAGTGAGAATGCTATGCTGTGTTCCACCCTCTGTTCCCCATGGTTCTCTCTCTGGGTTTAGATGGTTCTCTTCATCACTGCACAACTGAAACTGATCTGAATCATCTCTCTATTGAAGAGAGCCACATCTGTCAGAATTGATCTTCTTGTTGCCTTGTATAATGATCTCCTGGCTCTGCTCATTTCACTCAGCATCAGTTCATGTAAGTCTCTTCAGGCCTTTCTGAAATTATCCTGCTGGTCATTTCTTACAGAACAACAATATTCCATAACATTCATATACCACAATTTATTCAGCCATTCTCCAATTGATGGGCATCCACTCAGTTTCCAGTTTCTAGCCACTACAAAAAGGGCTGCTGCAAACATTTTTGCACAAGTGGGTCCTTTTTCCTCCTTTAAGATCTCTTTGGGATATAAGCCCAGTAGAAACACTGCTGGATCAAAGGGTATGCACAGTGTGATAACTTTTTGAGCATAGTTCCAAATTGCTTTCCAGAATGGTTGGATCTGTTCGCAGTTCCACCAACAATGTACCAGTGTCCCAGTTTTCCCTCATCCCCTCCAACATTTGTCATTATCTTTTCCTGTCAGGTGTGTAGTGGTATCTCTGAGTTGTCTTGATTTGCATTTCTCTGATCAGTAGTGATTTGGAGCATCTTTTCATGTGGCTACAAAAAGTTTCAATTTCTTCAATTAAAAGTGCCAGTTTATATCTTTTGACCATTTATTAATTGAAGAATGGAATTTGAGTCAATTCTCTATATATTTTAGAAATGAAGCCTTTATCAGAACCTTTGACTGTAAAAATGTTTTCCCAGTTCTAATCTTGTCTGCATTAGTTTGTTTGTACAAAAATTTTTTAACTTAATATAACCAAAATTATGTATTTTGTGATCAATAATGATCTCTAGTTCTTCTTTGGTCACAAATTCCTTCCTCCTCCCTAAATCGGAGAGGTAAACTATCCTATGTTCTTCTAATTTGTTTATAATATCATTCTTTATGTCTAGATTATGAACCCATTTCGACCCTACCTTGGTATACGTGTTAGGTGTGCGTGTATGCCTACTTTCTGCCATACTAAAAACTTGGCTTTTCTAATTAATACAATGATCCAAGACAATTTCAAAGATTCATGATAAATATGGGTATATGTGTGTGTATATTTTTATATTATTCACCTCCAGAGAGACAACTTATGAACTCTGAGTGCAGATTGAAATATAATTTTCTCACTTTATTTTTCTTTCTTGTAAAAATATGGCTAATATGGAAAGAAGTTTTTCCTGATTTCACACATTTAATTGATAGCATATTGCTTACCTTCTTAGTGAGTGGGGGAAGGGGTGAGAAAGAAGGGAGAGAATTTGGAACTCAAAATTTAAGAAGAAAAGACTGTTACCAACAAATAATAAGTTGAGATGTTTAAAACAGAATTTCAAAAAAAGACAAAATTTAAGATGGTAGGAAGAATGTTGAACTGCATTAGGATTCCTGTTTTGGGATCTTAACAATAACAACAACTTGCTAAGTAGGCCAATTACTCTCTCTGTGTAAATCTTATTTTCCTTCCAGTTCAAAAATTCTATAATTTAATTAAAATTCGCTCCCACACTTGGAATTAGTTGTTCTTAAGACCCTCCCATCTCTGACTTCCTCGCTTCTAAGGTCTTCCCAGCTCTGACATCCTGGGTTCTAAGGCCCCATCCAATTCTGACATCCTGTGTTCTAAGGGCCCTCCCAATTCTGTGTTCTAAGGACTTTCCCAACTCTGATATTGTATTCTAAGGCCCTTTCCAGCTGTGATATTCTGTGTTCTAAGGATCCTTCCAGCACTAACATTCTGTTATTTCAGATTTTCTATTCTATGGTACCCTACCTGTGCCTACTCCATCATTCTGTGAGTTTGGATTCAGTTAGAAATACATAGAGGCCAGCTCCACCCATACCTATTCCTACCCCTCTGCAAAATCCTCCCTCCAACACCACCAGGACCACTCCCTATTCCAGACCTTTACTAGCCCCCAAATACCATCCCTCCCCACCCTACAGTTGCCCTCCTCCCCACCTCCTTCTAGCCTCCTATCAAGTGGGTCCACCCCAGCCTTTGTTCTGAGTTTCAGGCGGGAAAGGCAAGGGGGCCTTTTATCGTAGATAGAGCCTAGAGTGGTTGGAAGAATCAACAATGAGTCAGAGAAGGTGGTTTTGACCCCAATTCGATGACTAATCCAATGACTTTAAAACTAGGCTTGGAGAATTTAGGTGGGGAAACCCAGTGGTTCCATCATCTCCGGCTCTTTGAACTCCAGGAACTTGGCTAGGGAGCATCTTATCTCTACCTTGAACTTAGTCTCGAAGGTCACTTCTTTTTTTCTGGAAGTCTGACTTATACTTGGGAAAGGTGGAACAGGTGACTTGAAAACAGCCATTTACATTCTTTACTTGCCAAAGAAAGGCAGCCCCTCCCCAGTGCCCTCCCTCCCTTTGTAAGTTAATGACTCTGTGTCTCTGAGTGCTGGGCCCGAGAGGACCTGGAATTCTCCAGGTGTGGCTAGCAATTAGACCGAAAAAGGTCAGCAGGTTAGAGGACTGATTGTTGCTTGGAAAGGGTCTTAAAACACAGAATGCCGACCTGATATGGACAGAAGCACCCAACTTTGGAGCTAAAAGGGACCTCAGAGGTCATCTAGCTTAATCCTTAGCCAGCATCTCCTCCACAATGTAACTAAAGATCTCCTCAGACAGTGTGTTCCACTTTGGGAAAGTTTCTGATATGGATAGATGGATAAATAGATAGCAAGAGAGAGGGACCAATTAGCAGAAATAGAGAGCTAGAGAGATGAGTAAATAGGTTAATGGATGGATAAATAGATATATGGATAGGTAGGTGGATGGATGAGTAGATATGTGAATAGATGGATGGACATTCAGAGATGGATAGATGAATATAGAGATAGACAGACAGACGAACCAATGAACAGAAAGAGCCGGATAAATAGAAGGACCAACAAATAGAGAGATAAATGGATAGATAAATAGATATATGGCTGGTTGAGTGGATAGATAGATGGACCAACAGACAGCAATAAATAAGCAGATGGATAGCCAAATAGATGAATAGATGGGCAGATGAACCAACAAACAGAAAGATAGATGAATGGATGGATGGACAAACATATATATGAATGGATGAATGGACATATAGATGGATGGATGGAAAGATGATAGACAGATGGACCAACAAATAGAAAAAGCTTAGATAGATAGATGGACCAACAATGAGAGAGAGAGAGAGATAAATAGATATATAGATATATGGCTAGATAGATGGACAAACAAAGATAGATGGATCAAAAACCAGAAAGATATAGATAAATGGATGGATAGATGGATAGATGGATTGATACATAATTAGATGGAGGAGAGAGAGGAGAAAGACGGGGAGAGAGGGGAGAGGAAAGAGATAGAGGGAGAGATAAGGGAGAGAGAAAGACAGAGACAGCGACAAAGAGAGATAGACTCAGAAAAAAGGCACCAGAAGGGGCTAAGCTTCCATGCTAGATGCCAACTCTCCGTAGCCCTAGCTCTCTACATAAAAAATTTAATTAGCTACTTGGCAGCATGAAACAATAATGAACCCTGGTTTGGGAGCTGAGAGACCCATATCTCTGTTAGCTTTATCACTCATTGCTTCTATGACTTTGAGAAAATCATTGCACCTCCCGGACCTGTTTCCTCAACTTGAAAATGAATGAGTAGATATTCACCTTTGTTTTCTTGTGGTTTTCCCCCTTTTGTTCTGATTTTTCATTTCCTAGATGACTCATATGGAAATATGTTGAAATGGATTGTATATGTATAACCTATATTAGTTTGCTTGCTATCTAAGGAAAGGGGGAGGTAAAGGAGGGAAGGAGAAAAAATTTGGAACTCAAAATCTTACAAAAATGCATGTTGAAAACCATCTTTACTTGTAGTTGAGAAATAGTATACCATTAAATTTTAAACTTAAAAAAAATGAATGAGTAGAAGGAACTATTGTGTTCAATAGCTTTGATTTTGTCTGACTCTTCCTGACTCTCTTTGGATTTTTCTTGATAAAGATGGAGCAGTTGCCATTTCCTTCTCCAGCTCATTTTACAGATGAGGAAATTGAGCCAAACAGGTTGAGTGAGTTGCCTAGGGTCACACAGCTAGTAAGGAATCTGATGCCAGATTTGAACTCAAGAAGGTGAATCTTCCTACTTTAAGCCCGACATTTTACTCGCTTCACCACCTAGCTACCCTACATTGAACTAGATAACCTTTAGATGTCCTCCCAGCTCTGACATTCTCATTTTAAGGACTTCCCAACTCTGACATACTGTGTTCTAGTTCCCTTTCAACTCTGGCATCGTATATTCTAAGGATCTTCCAACTAACATTCTATGTTCTAAGGACCTCCCAGCTCCGACATTCTGTAATCTAAGGGCATTTGGCTAGAATTCTCTATTTTTTTTTCTCAGTTCTAGTTCCATTTCCAGCCTCTGATTCATGGAAATCACCAGGATTATCCCCCCGTGTCCCTTCATTTCTCTGGGTTTCTCCCTCTCTCTATTTCTCTTTCAGTCATTTGTGTCCCATTTATTCCACGTGTCCATCAGTCTCTCAGTCTCTGTCTCTCTGTGTTCCCCCTGGACTTTCTTCTCTCTGTCTCTCTCTCTCCTGCAGTCTCTTTCTCTTGAGAGTGTTCTGTTTCCATCCTTTTCCTTGGCAGGCCCTCCCTCCAGGGTTCTGTCTGCTTAACCAGGGTACAATCCAGTGGTTTGGATGGTCCCCTAATAATGACCTAACTTCCCCTCTCTTCCTCCTCCTCTTCTCCTCCTCTCCCTTCCCCCTACCTCAGACTGGCCTGAATTTCCCTTAGACTTTGAAATTCCTATAAATCTGGAGTCACCCCCCGCCTTCCATCCATGGCAGACATTCATTGCGGGGTCTGGCCTGTTGGAAAGGCTTTGCTCCAACTGCAGAGAGCCTTGGGAAATGGAGAGGACCTACAGGGAGCTAATGGACATATTGAGGCCCCTGGGAACGAGCTGCCAGCCAGGCATTCTGACTCCCAGTGCTGAGGCCAGGAACAAAAAATTGCTGCCATTTATATCAGATTTCATGTCCATTAACTCATTTATCCCTCACAGCAACCATAGAGCAGGCGGTTTCAGAGTATTTAAGACTGTTCCAGTGAATTGTCTACAAGGCTGGCCCACAAGAGCTTGGAGCTCTGAAGCCCCAGGAACCATGGTTTGCTTGAAAGAAATCCACACTAAAGAAAAGAGTATGGGATCCACGAGTCCTCCTTTTTAAAAAGGCAAAGAAAGGAACAGAAAGAAGCACAGATCGGCAGGACAGCTCTGAAAACTACAATTGAACTTTGTACTTTTAAAAGGAAAAGAGACCTGCGATTTCATAAACAACCCCCCTTTTTAGTTCTATATTATACATGGAACTGTCCAGTTTATTTGTTTGGAAGAGACAGTAGAACCCAGGATGTCAGAGCTGGGAGGGCCCTTAGAACACAGGTCAGAGCTGGAAGGGCCCTTAGAACATGGGATGTCAGAGCTGGGAGGGCCCCTAGAACCTGGGATGTCAGAGCTGGGAGGGCCCTTAGAACCCGGGAGGTCAGAGCTGGGAGGGCCCTTAGAACCCGGGCTGTCAGAGCTGGGAGGGTTCTTAGAACCCAGGATGTCAGAGCTGGGAGGGTTCTTAGAACCCAGGATGTCAGAGCTGGGAGGGCCCTTAGAACATGGGATGTCAGAGCTGTTCTCTTTGAAAATCACAGAATTTCACCATTGGATAGAACATCAGAAGCCATCTAGTCCAATGAGAATCCTCTCTGGGACATATTAAAAGCTAGGGGACTTGAAGATTTGCAGAGTGCTTTATGTAGAGCATTTCATTCACAATGCTCTTATGAGAAGCCAGATGATTAGCTTCAATTTACAGAGGAGGAAACTGAGGATTTGAGGGGTTATATAATTTGCTTGTATAACTAACTATTAAGTGGCTGGGGCAGGATTAGAACTCACGGTCTTCTTGATTTTTGGTTCATCTATTCCTGCTCCCACCGTGAGCCCTCCAAGCTCAGACTGGGTCATTCGGGGGCTCCATGAAGAAGCCCCCCACCACTGCCCCTTTGCCCCCTGCTAGCCCCACGTCGACGCCGTCCATCCCGGCCCCAGCTCTAGGTGGACTCAGAGACATCTCGGCAGCCAATCTCGGCAAGGGGGCAGTGGGGGGTGAAGCGCCCCCAGATTTAGGGGGGGACAGGGGCAGGCCCTCTGCCTTCTAATTTAGATTCCTGGGTTTATGGCAGGAAGCTGAACGTGGAGGCCAACGCTGTAATTAACCCAACTACAGAGGCTGTGGGGAAGGAAGCCTCATGGCTCACTGGGGGAGGAGAGCGGGCTGGCCAGGGACGGGGGATGCTATAATCTCTGGGGAATGCAGGGCCCTCAGTGCGGGGTCTCCCCTCCCCCTGCCCGAACCATCACTCCTTTCAACCCGGGCCTAGCGCCCCAAGTCCTGCCCCCCTCGCCCACTGGCGTGCCCTCTGCTCCTCCCCCCACACTGAGGATGGAACACAAAGGGGGCCCCACATGCTTCTGTGCGATCCACTGAAGAGTGGGGGATTCTCAGCGTGGGGGAGGAAGCTCGGAGAGGTGATGTCTCCCACACCATTGCCCTCCCCTGCCCTCTTGGCCCACCTCCCCTTCCCACTCCCCACTGAGACCCAGATGGGGAGCCCCTCCCTCTCATGACTTTTCTCCCTCCTCCTTTCATTCAGCTAATTCTTGCTGAATGTGCCTACTATGTGCCAGACACTTTGTTCCCTCCAGCCTTACTTGGACCTCCATGTCCTCTGTCAGTTCGGACGAGGGGACCCCTGAGGAATGGCTGCCACTGGGCCACATCTTCTCAGCAGCCCTCCCCTCCCCCTTCATTCCTGAGGTGGCTGTCCTGGCCGGCAGCCCATGGCCACAGAGGGCAGGGCCAGCCCAAGGTCAAGACCAGGTCAGTCAGGCCCAGGCCAGCCTGATCCGGGGGCGTCTCCTGTGCTTGCTGTCAGCCCAGCTCTGGGGGTTCCAGGTCAGAGCCCCCCCCCCAAATAAAGAAGGATCCTAGGACAGCTGCAGGGAGTCTGAGAGATCCTCTCTGGGGAACCAGGAGAGCTGAATTCAAACCCCAGTTGCGCCACTGACTTTGAGCAGATTCTCTCCCTCCCTGGGACTTAGTTTCTTCATCTGTAAAACGACAAGCTGAGGTCCCTCCCAGGCCTAAATCTTATGCCCTCACGAAGCCCCACCTGAGCCAGGAATGTCTTCTTATAATCTAGCCCTCAATTAAAAGCCTCCAGTGCCGAGAACCGCCTGCCTGCCCTGGCAGACCAAACCACATCGAGGGAGGCTCCATTAGGCCATCGTGACAAACTCCAGGGCGCCCAGAACCTCCCACCCCCCTGTGCCAGAGCAGATGCCCGCCAGTGCCAGGGTCTAGGCTTCCCAGCCAAACCTTCCTCTCCATAAACAGCCTGCTGTGTGCAGAGGGCAGAAACTCCTGACCCATCTGAATCGGCCCCCTCTTCCTCCTCCCATCCCAAGTTAAAGATTGTGGGCCATTCCTAAGATTCCTCCTCATCAGGATTTCAGTTCTATTTTATCATAATCTCCCCAAAGAGATGGCAGATTCCACTCTCATTCTCCCCACCCTCACTCAGCCTGAGATGGAAGATTCCAGGGCCATTGATCCTTGTCCACTACCCCTCCATGTGGAGATCGGAGATTTCAGCCCCAAATTCTAGTCCTTCCCTCCTCCAAGAGATGGACAATTCCACTCCTTGCTTCCCTCCCCCTCCCTAAGAGATGGACAATTCCAATCCTTCCTCCCTGCTCCAAGAGATGGACAATTCCAGTCCTCCCTCACCCCAAGACATGGACACTTCCAGTTCTTCCTTCCCCCCATGCAGAGATGAGCGCTTTCAGCCTTAAATTCCAGTCTTTCTCCCTTCTTCAAGAGATAGACAATTGCACTCCTCCCTCTTCCCTCCAAGACATGGACAATTCGAGTCCTTCCTCCCCGCTCCAAGAGATGGGCAATTCCAGTCTTTCCTTTCCCTTCAGGCAGCCCCAAATACCATTTCTCCCCCTCCCCAAGAGATGGGAAATTCCAGCCCGATTCTATTCCTATTTTCCAACGTGCTTAGTCTCTCCAATTGGCCACCATATTATTGATTTTATTTTTGGATTAGGGGACCAAGGTTTTTCTCTCTAGGAGCCCCAACCCATCTTCTCCCAGTGTTAGGCCATTCTAAACCATATCACCCATACAAAGTCTCCCAACTTTCTGGCCATGGTGAGGTCCCCAGCATCAGAAGCAGCTAATGGCATAAGGGCATTTGCCAAATTCGGGGCCTGTAATAGGGAGTGCCCGCTACATTGCTTGAGATGTGGGTCCTTACCTGGGATGTCTTGCTCTTTCCCTCCTTGACAGGCTAAGAAGGAAGGGCTTGGAGTGGGGGGCATTTCCCAGGGAATATATGACAAAATTGGGAGTCACGGCATGAAAGGTTTCGAGATCTCCTGATGGAAGGGATCTTTGGGCCCCATTTTATACATGGTCCTTGAGCCTGGGAAATGCCCCATGACCAAGAATGACTGGGAGCCGGCCATCCCTGACACCTGGGATCAAGTTGGAGGTGAATGACATCAAGAGGGAGATCGGAGCCAGAGCAGTCTAGCCCTTGGTCCCCTCCTTTTCCCCATCCCGGCCTGCCAAGTGCTACTCAGCTTCCTCCCCCCCCAAAAGCAGGGCTTTGGTATGAATTTCACTTTCCCTGGCAGGGTGCCTGGCCCCATTGGGGGAGCCTGGGCAGGAGGGGTGGGGGGCTGCTCAATTACAGATACAACAAAGCTTCTTTTCTCCCACACCCTGGAATGCAGGGCACCCTCCTCCTGCCCACTCCCCAACCTACCCCCAACCAATCTGATCCTATCTGCTCCCCTGGGGGCAGAGGGACCTATTATTAACCCACTGGGGCCCAGGCTAGGTTCAGCCGGGTGCCATATAGACCCGGTACCCCAGCAGGAATCTTTTAAGAGTTAACTGTGGCCTCCCTGCCCCCAGCATCACAACTTTATACCTGCTTCTTGGAAGCTCTTGGTTCCCCCAGCTAATTACTTATTCCCCCCCACATGCACACATAAACACACGCCCCTCAAAACCCCTTATTATAGTCACCACCAGCCAGCTCAGCATCCTCCCTGCCGGGAGAGAAACTTGGAGCTCACGAAAGCTGAGGCATCCTTCATTTTTACTGATCAGAACACTTGCCTGGAATAAACATCCAGGCAGCATGGGAGGGCCTCTGCCTTGGAAGTCAGGCCTCCAGTCTCAGTTCTTGAAACTGGCTACTCACCCTCTCCTCGACTCAGTTTCCCCTCCTGACACTTTATACTCTAAGGTCCCTCTCACCTCAGAGGACACCTCCCTCTCCCCTAACCCTCCCAATCTTGGCACTTTAAAACCAAGTGCTCTCCCACCCTGAGGGTCTCAGCTCTTCCACACTAGGGCTCCTAGCCAGCAATAGGTCCTGTTCCCAAGATCCCAGCCACACGAAGACTGCTCTTCCTCTCCTGGGTTTTGGCTCCAAACCCAGAGGAGGGAGGAAGGGAAAGACCGTGGCGTGTCAAGGGAACAGGCTGTGCCTCTGGTGTTTGGACAGGGAGCTGAGTATTTGGGCTTGGAGATGCTCCTGTTGTCATAACTCCCCAGAGAGCAGGCAGGAATCCAAGGGCCCCAGGAACTGGGCAAAGGAGACACTGGGGAGGGCTGTTATCTTCTCATTAGGAGGGGGGAAGGACCGGAGAATTCCACACGAGACCCAGCGGTCCGCTAGCAATGGGGGCAGAGGCAGGCGATGGAGTGGACGGAGTTCTGGGAGACAGAAAGAAAGGGGCGACCAATGTTGGAATGGGGACCGCTGTCACCAATGGGGAAAACTGGGCAGAACAGCTTAGAGGAGCACCCACTTCCCAGCTCCCACACCATGTGGGGATTCAGTGCATGGTCAGAGGACTCACCTCTGATGAGGAAGATCCATAACCCTGCCCTCTGAGCAGCTGCCCTGAGAATGATCCAGGACACAGACTCTGCCCTCCAGAGAGCTCCAGGTCCTAGGCTTGGAGGAGCAGCATGTACAGAAATATCAGCAATATTTTGGGGGAAGCTTGGGGGTTTGAAATTAGAGGGACTCAGGTTCAAATCTAGCCTCAGACACATTTACTAGCTGTGTGACCCTAGGCAATTGTCTGAGATTTCAATTGTCTCAGAAAGGAAGGAAGGAAGGAAGAAAAAGAAAGAGAGAAATGAAGGAAGGGACGTAGAGGAGGGAGAAAAACAAAAAAGAAGGAAGGAAAGAATAAAAGAGAAAAGGAAAGAAAGAAAGAAAGAAAGAAAGAAAGAAAGAAAGAAAGAAAGAAAGAAAGAGAGAAAGAAAGGAAGGAAGGAAGGAAGGAAGGAAGGAAGGAAGGAAGGAAGGAAGGACAAAGAAAGAAAGAAAGAAAGAAAGAAAGAAAGAAAGAAAGAAAGAAAGAAAGAAAGAAAGAAAAAGGAGAAAGGAAAAGAAAAAAGAGAAAGAAAGAAAAAAGAAAGAAAGAAAAAGAAAGCATATTTTTAAGGATGATGAATTATAATATCCGTTAGGAGTTTATCATAGGTAAACCCTGGGAAGTGACTAGCCCACAGAAACTATTTGGAGGTGAATCAGAAAATCTTTGTGACCTTAAAATATGTTAAGAGGTTCCCAGCCAGTCCACTGGGCAACAAAGAGCAGTAGTGGAGTTAAGGACAGAGTCCTTATTAAGTCTCTCCTATGGGCTAACTATCATACAAATATTATTGTAATTGATTTTTATAACAAACCTCGGATGTAGGTGCTATTATTCTCAAGCCCATTTTACCTTTGAGGAAACTGAGGCAAGTGACTTGCTCAAAGTGACAGCTAGGAAGTTCCTGAACCTGAATTTGAACTCAGGTTTTTCTGACTCTAAGCCCAGTGTTCTATTCATTGCCTACCTAGAGGTTAACAGGAATAATTTTTAAATGGCTTTGCTGAATCCATAATATATTAAAAAGGGTATGCTTATGGTCATAAATCCTAGCTTTGATTCTATTCTCTAAAACACAAGCAAGGTCATCCCTTAAATCCCTCATTTCCCCATCACAAAATAGTTGGATCCATGCTCTAATCCCCCTCCCCACCCCAAACACCCCTTTCCCAAGGGCCCTCCCTAATTTTGACATTTCTGTTCAAAACCCTCAAATTTTGAACCCAACATTTCGCCTATCATTTCTGCCCAGGAAGGCAAAGGGGGAAAAACACAAATTCTTCAAACTGGAAAAACTACTCAAACTCCAAAACATCTGGGGTGCCCCCCCCTTTCATCCCCCTCAGAAAACCACCCCAATCCCCTCCCATTCTGCACCCCCTTGGCCTCCCCCTCCCCTTTTCCCAAAAAACCCCAAACCTTCTCATGGGGCTTTCTCAATCCCCCCTTTTTGGACAATTCTACCTTGGGAAAAAAAAAAGGTGTCCTGGTCCCCAGGGGCCCGCTTTGTTCCTCATCCCAAAAACACCCACCATTTGGGAAACAAACAGGGCCCCCATTTCCTTTCTCCACCTACTCTTTTATACATCACACACAATTGCAAATTTCCATTGGGCTGCCCAAACTACCCACTTCCCCCCCAACCCCAACCCCCACCCCACCCCAATCCTATTAACAGCCCGCCTCAGGGACAAAGGGACCCAAGGGCTGGGGACAAAGGGGAAGGAGGTTTATGTTTTAACAGTGTCTGCCCTGAGTCACGCCGGCTGCGGGAGGAGGGGCTCTGGGCCATAGGGGAGAGGCCGGGGGACAGCTCCGAGGTCTTGCATTCCTGAGCCCCAGTCACTCGGCAGAGTCTTTTTATGAGCCAGCCACCAGGGGCTCAACAGCACGCCCACGCTGCGAGGGGTGGGGGCGGGGAGCTGGGGCCGAGCCTGGGACCAGGCAAGGGAGGGACCAGCCTGGGATCCCTGCCTTCTCCCCCAGCAGGAAGAGCCTCTCTTGGATTAACTGGAGCAGCCTTACAGCTATCAGCACAGGAGTCAGAGCTGGGGGGGGGGGGCCCTTAGAACCCAGGATGTCAGAGCTGGGAGGGCCCTTAGAGCCCAGGAGGTCAGAGCTGGGAGGATCTTAAATGTGAGAACTCTCCTATTGCCTTCAGGCCCATCTCCACTGGTCCTGCTCTCCCTCTGGCCACTGGCCCCCATTGGCTCTGGAGGGGAAGGTGAGACAGGTGACCTTGCACAGCCTCCCTCATGTCAATCCAGTCCATGCATTCCCCACCTCCCCTCCCCCGGTCCCCTCTTGGAGCACTCAGGTTGGAGAGGACCTTAGGGACCATCTGACCCTCTCACATCACAGATGTGTCAAGTCGAGGCCAGGGAGAGACCATGGCAGAGAAGGACGGGAATCCTGGGGAACCCACTTCCCCCCAAAGCAAGAACGGTCTTTCCACTGCTGGGACCTGCCCTGGCAGACATGTCTTATATCCAGCTCCCTCACTCCCCTCTCCTCCCCGGTCCTTGATCCCCAATTCCAGTGCCTCCCCACAAATTAAACAATAGCCCCTGACCCATCAACTTTGGGAGCCCCCTCCCTCCATCCCTGGCTCACTGATTCTTCCACACTTTCCCAACCCCCTCCCCATAATCACCATTTCCAGGAGCCAGTCAACCTCTCTGCCTGCCCCCCCCCCCAACAACCCTCCCCATGTCCCCGACCCGCCCCCAGGGCTGGAGATAAGGCCTGATTTTTGGTGCAGCGGCAGAGCAGCCCAGGCCTCCCTGAAAAGTGGAAGGGAAACCTGAGGCAAGAACCTTTCTCCTCCAAACCAAAGGGCTTCCCGAAACCCGGCTCTTTCTGACGTGATTATCCAAATGGCTTGGCTGCAGAAACTCCGAGTTGAGGGTGGGACCCCGGACCCCCAAGGCTCGCCCCTGGGGCGGGGGCGGGTTCCCACCGCCTTAGGTCAACCCCAGAGCCCCCGACCCGGGAAACACAATCTAGAACACAATCTGGTAGGACTAGAGCTTACTAGGACCAAGCAAAGGGAGGACGAACACAGGATGGTAGGACTGGAAGGGAAACGAGGGGAACCCAAACCCTAAGTGGGGCAAACTAGGGGCCTTGAATACCCCCTCTGGACTCACCTGGAACTTATGTCCCTCCCAAGGACTTTTTACGGGCCAAAGCCCAGTATATTTTTACCCAAAATAAAAAATTGTAGTGGTGGTGGTGGTGGAGGTAGGGGGAATGGTAGCTGTTTGAGGATCCATCCACCCAAATGGGTCAAGGTTTGGGTGTTTGGCGCAGCCAAACTCAAGGCTCTGCCACAGGTTGGACACAACCCATTTGGACATCTGGGATGGAATTCTTAAATTTGAGTTAACCCCGGAAATTGGAAAACCTGATGACGCCGGGCCAAACGAAAAGCCATTTTATTCTTTTGCCCCGCCCTTCCTCCCTTTTTATTTTTTCCTTCTTCCCTTCCCTTTCCCCCCCCTCCCCCCATTCTCCCCCCCCCCCCTTATTCTCCTCCCACCACCCCCCCTTTCCCCCCCCCTTTTCCCTTTTCCCCCTTTCCCTTCCCGCCCCAACCACCCCCCTTTGTTTTTCCCCCCCATTTTTCTTTTTAAATTTTTTTCCCCCAAACCCCCACCCCTAAATTTCTTTTGCCCCCCCCCCCCCCAAACCCCCCCCCCCCTTTCCCCCCGTTTTCCCCCCATATTTATCCTTTAAAAACCCCCCAATTTTTTTTTTTTTTAAAAAAAACCCATAAACCCAAAAAGCCCCTTGTAATCCAAACAAATTAAAATTCAAAAAAGGAAAAAAAAAGAAAAATGAAATTTAAATTTACTGGAAACAAAAAAAATTCCCTTTAAAAAAGGAAATTCCCAAAGGTAAAACTTTTAAGAACGAAAAACTTCCCAAAAAAGGGAAAAGGGGGAAAAATCCAAGAGGAAACAAAACAAATAAATCCCAAGAAAAAGAAAAACAAAAAATTGAATATTCTATAAAGACTTTAAAGCAAAAAGAAATTTGGGTAATCAAACAAATAAGATCCCTTAAATTTAAAATAAAATAAAATAAAAACCCTCTCTTTTGAAAATCAAATTTTCAACAAAGAAGAAACCTTCACAAACCAGACCTGAAAACTTTAAAAAAAAATCTGGTAAAATGCAATGTAAAGGAAACATTTTCAAAAATAAAAATCAACAAACTTTAACACAATTGGGGAAAACCATCAATGAAAAGTAAAATCCAAAACTTCTTTTTTAACCTGATAACTGAAGGGTGCCATATCCTTTTTTAAAAATTTTACTTTTAAAAACATGTGGGAACAATTCTTCAACTTAAACCTTTTCCCTTCTCCCTCCCCAGATGGAAGAATCCAATATAAAACATGGAAAATTATTTAAATCCAATAATAACAACATATTATTTCCTTTTAATTATATATACATACATACATATTTTACAACATCATCTCACAAGAAAAAAGGGAAGCAAAATAAAAATGCAAGCAAAACAACAAAAATAAATTATTTTAACCATTCAATTCCCACAATCTCTCCTTGTAAATGCCATACCCTTGAAATAAATTAGGAAAAAGAGATTTGGGGAAAAGACAACAATTCATTTTAATTTAAGGTTCCTTTGGGTCCCCATAAAAAAAAATGAAGACAAATTAATAAAAATTAGGAAAGGGGATAGATTTGAAAATCATTACATAGAAAAATTGAACCCGGAACTGTAAAATCATCGAAATAATAAGGGAAAGAAGAAAAAAAAGAAAGGAAAAAAAGAGAAGGAAAAAAGAAAAAAAAAAAAAAAAAAAAAAAAGGGAAAAAAAAAAAAAAAAAAAAAGAAAATTAGGATCTAAAAAATAAAAAATGGTAAAATTAAGAAGAAAATAGGAAAATATTTTTTTGGGAAAAGAGAACAAGAAACATTTCAATTAAGCAGAAAGAAAAGCATGGAAAATAAGAATTAAAAAAACCCTGGGAAAATGGGATGAAATCATTTGGATAATTTCCCTTGAAGGGAAAACCCAGAAACAAGGACACTAAAGCACAAACCCACCACTAAACTTTCCTAAAAAACTCAGATTTTAAAAAGAGAAACCCCTGACATCATTCTCACTCCTCCCAGTAAAACACCCACCCCTTTCCAACTCGTGTTCATGGGAAATCAAACTAAAAACCCAATCTCTGGGCCCTTTTCCCTCCAACCCAAAACCCTAAACCTTTGGGGTTTCAGGGCCCCATTCCTCTACTCTCTCCCAAGAATCCCCCACCCATGCCTTAACTAATCAGGGGACCCATATTATAATATCCTTAACTTCTCCCAACCCCTCCCTTCATTATTCAATTCACTAATTAATTAAAAAAATAAAACACATCCTAATGGGATTTATTTTAATTCCAATCATCCCAGAACCCTTTGAGGAGGGAGGGAGGGAAGGGAAACCTAGAAACCATTATTCTTTGGTCTTAAAAACCATCTAAACCATCAAAAACCCCTCACCTAAACAGAGAAGTACAAAAAGGGTGGGGAGAGGGAAAACCCCCATTTCATTAAAAAACCAACATATGAAAAAATTCTACACCTGACCTTGGCTCCCACCTCCAAACCTTCCTCCCTTCTCAATTCCATAAAAACCTCCTCCCCCCTAAATGGCGGGAAAAACCATTTATCCACCCCTGGTCCCAGCCCTTTATCCAATAATCTCTTTTTCCCTCCATTCTTGAAATCCCCCTTCCCTTTCGAATTTCCCCCCAATCTAAAGGCAAACCATTCTTCCGGTATCTTGGGAACCCTCAATTTCCTTTCGAAAGAAAAGTCAATAAATGGACCCCAAGTTCCTTAAATCTGTTCCTCCAGGACTCTAATTCTGAGATCATAGCTGTAGAGCTAAAGGGACTACTTATTTTTTACTTATTTATTTATTTACTTATTTATTTTAATTTTTATTTATGTACTTCTATTATTTATTTATTATTAATTATAATATATAATAATTATGATTAATAATTATATTATTATTTTTATTATTAGCATTGTGCTAAGTGGGAGAGATCAAAGAAAGATCAAAAACAGATCCTGTCCTCAAGGAGCATACACTCTAGTGGAAAGCTATAACATGTATGCTAATAAATAGGATGCCTATTAAGATACAAACTGAGTAGAGGGGAAACTCCTACAAGTCACTCATCTATTTCAACCAAGTTCTCAGTTTACAGCTGAGAAGATTTAGGTAGGGTCCCTTAAACAGGGTTACACGATCCATCAGTATCTAGCAGAGCTGGATCAGAATTCTGGCTAAGTCCTTTTCCCTTTTGGGTCCACGTTTCTCCCCCTGAAGAGGAGGGTGTTGGGCCAGATGCTGACTAAGATCTTGGTGCTTGAAGAAACGGGGGGTTGACCCCCTGGTTCTCTTGCCCCCCAGGGCCTGGCTGCTGCCTATGTCTGGGACAGCAGCAGCCTCTGAGGGAGCAGGCCCCGGCCCTGGCCTCCTGGTGCCCTCTTGGCCCAGATTCCTGTGGGAAGCTGGGCTGGTTGTACAAGTGGTCTGGGCTAATCCTCAGGTCCCGGCAGCCCAGCCCGCTGATAGGAGACACCGGCTGTCACCCCGGAAGGCCACCCAGGGCCCAGCTTAGCAAACAGGGCCTGGTTCCCCACTAACGGAGAGCCCTGACACCCGGGCCAGCAGAGCAGGTTTGCAAGCCCTGCCCGAGCTCCCAGCTCCACCCGACTCTACCTCGTGTACACTTGGTTTGACGCCTAATTGGGCTGCGGGCCAAAGTCGGGTTCTGCCAGGCCTGCTCGGTCACACCCTAGCCTGCCGCAGAGACAGGCGAGCCGTGGGGGGCAGAGAAGGCCAGACTGTCTCCCACTGGCCCCTCTAGTCACTCAGCCATGTGGCAATAACCAAGCTACTCCGTGCCACGGTTTCCCCACATAGAATGGGAACCGCACTAGCTCAGCTTCTAGTAAAAGTGACATTTTGAGTTGTCGTTAAATTTACAACCTAAACCCTGATGCTGTGAAAATACAGGCGGGCAGGGGGTTGGGCTAGGGAGTAACTCAGGTCCCGTCCAACTGCTAGCCTCCTATGACTCATAAGCCCATGGAGATGAGCTGAAAAATGTCCTCCACTAGCATCCCGATCCAATCTACAGCAGAGGAAACTGGAGAAACAGATGGGGTCCTGGTGATCCCCCTTAATGGCCCCATCTACTCCCACCCTCACCTCCTGGTCTCAGGATCAGAGACCTAGCAATTCACCCAACACAGCAGAGTAATCATTCCAACTTTCTGGGGCAATGTAAGTGATGCCTCCAAGCTGGGCCACGCCGGTCCCAAGAATCCAGATCCCAATCCAGCTGAGTGTCCAGGGCTTCTGGTCACTGCTGTCCCATCACCCCGAGAGAGAGGTCAACAGTCAACAGGGGGATGTATGATGTAGAAAGAAAGAACGTGACCCTGGGTCCTAGTCCTGGCTCCTTCTCCGGGTCGCAGTTTCCCCATCTGTCAAAGGAGGAGGTTGTAATAGAGGGTCTCTAAGGTTCCTTCCACTTCTAATAATACTTGTTCACAAGGTAACCCTGCTTTTGAGGGTCTAACATGACCCTACTATCTCCTTTGTGATATGATAGCAGAAGGCTTCATTTTAGGTAAACTCTACCTTCTCAGAAGGCTGGATTTGGGGTCAGAGCGTCTGGATTCAGATCCCCATTCCCTCTCTTGTGTTCGGTCATTTTTCAGTCCTCTCCAACTCCTCGTGATCCCAGTTGGGGTTTTCTTGGCAGACACAGTAGAGAAACTTCCCATCCCCTTCTCCAGCTCATTTTACAGATGAGGAAACTGAGGCAGACAGTGTGAAGTGACCAGCACAAGGTCACATAGCTAGCAAGTGTCTGAGGCTGGATTTGAACTCAAGAAGAGAAATATTCTCAATTCCAAGCCTTGTTTGCTCTATCCTAGTTAATTGTGTGATCTTAGGCATACCATTCAACTTCAAAGAATGGTAAAAAGCACCCTGGTTCTCTGGATTCTCTCAGGAGAATGGGGGAGTCAACCTACCAGTAACTGTTTAAAAACAAAAGCTATAGGCAGGATAAATGGGAAATAATCCACAGAAAGAAGCAGTAGAGTTAATGAGGATGGGAAAGGCTTCCTGTAAAAGCAGGATTTTAACTGGGACTTGAAGGAAGCCAGGGAATCTGGGAAGTAGAGATGAGAAGATGCTAATAAAAATTTTTTGTAAGAGAAATAAAGCAAAAAGACCTTCCAAAGTTCTGGAGCTTGTTCTCTTCATGATTGTGTCAAATCAACATTTATTAAGTGTTCATGCTAGGCTAGGAAAGGTAAAGGGAACCCCGGTGCATCCCAGAGCATCCCTCCTTTATTCTCCAATGAGACTCCAAAGACCTGGCTATCAGAGATCATGCAACAAGGTCAAAGGTTGGAGGCTGCTCTGGCTGGGTCTCAGCTGTCCACTCCCATCACTGGCCTACAATGGCATCAGAATCAAGTTTGAAACCTGCAGCTCTGGGAGTTAGACAAGATCATTCCCTAGGACAAAATGCTAACAACTCTGGCATGGAAAAACCCTTCCCCAGCTGGCTCTCCTTTCTGCTCAAATTAATCTAATTTCTTTCTTTATGCAAGAACGCTATCTCCCAGCTCCTTACTTTTGCCCAGGTTGTGCACCCTCTTCTTAGAATGCTCTCCAAACTCACCTCCAAACTTCCCAAACAAACCATCACTTACCAGGATTCCTCAAGGCTCATCCCCCAGGAAAGTAGTTGTTAGGGCTCCATTCCTGGACCTCCCTCCCGTTCCCTTCTCAAAATATACATCAAAAATGACTCTACTTATTTTGTGTTTAATTGGGGGTATATTGTAAAGGCCAAGGCCTCCCACTGCATCTAGGGCCATCTCCAGATCTGATTTAAATCTGGTCCCAGAAGGCTCTGGAGGGGAAAGTGAGTCCTCCCTCACTTAAATCCAATTCACTTTCAAGTCTCCATATTACCTTCCCAATACCATGGCCCTCTTTAAGAATGAAGGACAAACAACAATAACAATAGAAAGCCCTTTGGACAGGGACTAGTTTTTATTTTTGTTTTGCATTGTTCGGCATTTCATCTGGCCCATAGTAGGTACTTAATAAATGTTTTTTTGAATTGAATTGAATCTCTTCTATGGAGCCTCAGTTGACCACAGAGGGGAAATCTGTCTGTAGGGATATGTCTATGAATAAGAAGCTGGAAGGAACTTATAAATGAGGAAAGGGCCTAAGGAGATGAAGTGACAGGATAACACAGGAGAAAGAAAAACAAGCAAACAACAAC
This sequence comes from Sarcophilus harrisii, assembly GCF_902635505.1. Classification (NCBI taxonomy): domain Eukaryota; kingdom Metazoa; phylum Chordata; class Mammalia; order Dasyuromorphia; family Dasyuridae; genus Sarcophilus; species Sarcophilus harrisii. The sequence continues at coordinate 567,670,860 of NC_045428.1, read as the reverse complement.
AAAATAGAAAATACTATGTTTTGATCCACATTCAGTCTCCATAGTTCTCTCCCTGGATGCAGATGGCTCTTTCCAACCCAAGTCTATTGGAATGTCTTGAATCATCTCCTTGTTGAAAAGAGCCAAGTCCGTCACAGTTGAACATCACATAATCTTGTTACTGCGTGCAATGTTCGCTTTCCAGAACCACTTTTGTTTCCACTGTACCATCACCACAGCTCCTTGTTATAAAACATTTATAACACCCTAATGAGGAAGGTAGTACTAAGCATTTCCTTTTTTTCTTTCTATTTTCTTTCTTTAAAATGTTTTTTTCTAATTACATGGAAACATAATTTTTAACATTTAATTAAAATTTTGTTTGAGTTGCAAATTCTCTCTCTCCTTTCCTCCTTTATTTTAGTCCATGTCCCTGAGATGGCAAGCAATTTGATGTAGTAAGCATTCACTTAAAATTTTTTTTCTTTAAAAAAATTTTTTAATTACATGTAAAGACAATTTTTAACATTTATTTGAAAAGATTCTCGAGTTGTAAATTCTCTCCCTCCTTCCCTCCCTTTCCTCCCACCTCCCTGAGAAGGTAAGCAACTTGGTACAGTAAGCATTCACTTTTTAAGGTGCAGGGAACTGAGGCCCCGAGAATGGTGGGAATGCTCCTTGGGATGCCCCTGTGTGGGTGGTGATGGGAACCAATGGAGATGGGATCAAACACAGCCTGTAAAGAAACAACTTCATTTCTTGTGTTAAGAAGGTTATGAAAAATCCCACACGGGATGGGTCGGGGAGTAGGCGCCCTGCCCGCCTGGGGCTCTCTCTTTACTTACTTGTGCTGGCAGCAATGAGATCATAGCAACACCCATTTTTAGAACCCATTCTGATGTTTACAAAGCACCCTCCTCCTTACCATCCAGCGAGGGGTGGTCAAGAAATATTGTCCCATTTTACATTGAAGGAAGACTGAGGCCCAGAGAACATAGCAATGACGGGCAGCAAGCAGCACGTGCTTATTATGTGTCAAGACTCTGCAAGAAAAATGCTTTGGAAAGAAAAAAATACAGGATTTGAAAAAGAAGAACACGGGCTTCTATGATTATAGGATCATAGAGTTAGGAACTTTGGAAACGTTCTAGTTCATCCCTTTACCTCATTTTACAGATGAAGACTCAAAGAAAAGCAATTTGTCCAAAGTCCCCCAATGAACTAGGACCCCTAACTCTAAATCTCTCCCTAATCAACTTGAATTGAATTCACTTGGACTGAGGGGGTTGGATTGGAGGATTCTCACACCGTCTAAATTCCTTGAGCTGAGAGGAGAGAATGGAAGCTGGGAGTTTGTCCCAGTCCCTTGGTTTAATGTAGCAGTTTCCCCAAGGGCAGGGACTCCCCAGTCTCTGGGAATCAAACAGCTGCCCACAGCTCCTCTCTCCTGCCCGCCCTCCACCAAACCGTTCTGGGAATTTGGGCAGCAAGAGGGGACCTGAGATAGCATGGAGGGACTGGTGAGTCTCACACCAGTCTTAGGGAAGAGTATAGAGCATGTCTCTGAGTAACAACAAGGACGTTTCAAGGGGTCCCCACTGTGGTCAGGGTGATAGGGAAGGGGACAAAGGGCTTAAGGAGGCTGGGGCCCAAGTGCTAGAGAAAATCCTCATCAGATCATTAGGAGAGATTGCCCATCTGTCCTCCTTTCTCTCTTAACTTACCAGTCTCCTACTCCAGACCCTTAGCACCTCTAGTCTGTAGCAACAGCTTTTTGTGGGGAGTGGCAGTCAGGTTAAATGGTGTGCCCAGAGTCACACAGCTAATACATGTCTGAGGCTGGATTAACTCAGGTCCCCCTGACTTTGTGTCCCCAGTGCCCTATCTCCTGGCCCTAGCAATAGTCTTAATTAGAATCCCCCCCTTCCTTCCATCTACTCCCCATACAACTCCCAAATTAATATTCCTAAAGCCCTGCTTTGGTCCCTCTTGGGCTAAGGAAACCCTCCGGCTTGTAGCATAAAATGCAGACTCCTGCATCTGACCTTCAAAGCCTCGGACAGTCTAGCTCCCATCCTACTCGCCTACATGGACTCCTAGGATCCAGGTAAACTGCTTCACTTGATGTTTCCGCACACGTTATTTCCTGCCTCCAAGCCTTTGCTTGGTTCTCCAAACTTGGAATGCTCTTCCTCCTTCCTGTCACCTCTTAAGAGCCCTATCTTTCTTCCAAGATTAGCTCATGTTTCCTCTTACAGGAAACCTATTCTGATCTCCCAAATTGCTGGTATTCTCCACCAGGAAATTACTTGGTATATATCTATATCTATATATACATCTATATGAATATATCTATAGATCTCTCTCTCTCTCTCTCTCTCTCTCTCTATATATATATATATATATATATATATATATATATATTTGTGATTCAGCTTTCCATCTCCTATTCCCTTTCTCCCCCCAAATACAACGTTAACTTCTTGAGGACAGGGATTGTATAGTTTTTATCTCTGTATTTTGACCATCAAGGAAAAGTAGGTCCTTTATAAATTCTTATCAAATGAATAAATTTAGCTCAACACCTCATTTTATGGATAAGGAAGCAGAAACCCAGAGGGATACAACTTGTTCATTTAGGTAAGAAAGGGTAGTTTTGAGATTTGAACCCAGACCTCCCAACTCCCAAACCACTACTTCCACCCCCCCCCCCCCAATTCTACTGCCTCCCTTGTCTGAGGAGACCCATTTCCAAAGTTTAGATTCCCAGAGAACAAACACACACCACGGACATATTTGGAAACCAGGACATATTTGGAAACCAATCGCAACTTTAATCTGATGTAGAAATAATTAATTTCTAACAATAAATATAAAAAATAATAAATTAATGTCACAAAAAAATAACCCATAAAACACCATCTTTCCAAGGTTAACACTGACAGACTAGTGACCATCATTGAGAGGAATGAGGCAGGAGGCCGGAATAAACGGAGAGGGAGGAAAAGGAAGACCCTCCCTCAGAAGTTCATAATGTGTGACTGTGCGGGCTGGCCAGGCTGTTTCCTCCCAGACTCAGGAATGTTAGATACAGGACCCCTCCCATCCCACCACTGTCTCACCCCCAGCAGGGTCCCACCCGAACACACTCTCTACAAAATACAAAATATATAAAATAAAAATACAACCCAATAAAACCCTCAGAGTCCACGGCCAAACAGTACTTTGGGCTGGAGGATGGGAAAGGGCGGAGTGGGAAGGGATGGTCCAAATTCCGGAAAATGGTGGGGAAACAAGCCGAGGGCCGTTCGGGCCCCAAGGTGATCTGCCCGTCAGACCCAGGTCTGGTCTCCATGGTGTCGTCTGGGTTTTTAATTTTTCAAGTCTGGTTTAGGCTCTTTTCTCTTATAAAGAGGGTTCTCTCTTCCCGTGGGGATGGTTCCGCCTGGACCAGCAGTTTGAAAAATGCCACAAGAGCCGAGGGAATTCTTTCCCCGGAAGGTACAGTTAAGTGCTCGATGCCCATCGTGGATTATGGGGTGAAGGGAAGCTTCACCAGGCTGTCAGCCCAGCAGCCGTCCGGCCCGGGGTAAGGGCACCACATCCCCCCAAGCAAGGGCTGGGGAGGCCCCGGGGGCAGCATCAACAAGGGACTTCAGCTGAGGAAGAGAGCACTGGGGACAAGGTAAGAATGACGCAGGGGCCAGGCCGATGGCTATGGCCTCCCCTTACTTAGCAGCCAGTTTTCCTCCGGGAGGGAGGAGGCCATGGTTTGTTTTAATTCTGAGTTTCTTCAAGTATTTCCCATTTGTCCCATCAGCTGTGGAGGAGAGAAGGGAGCAGAACATCATTCTTCTCGGTCTGGACCCATCCTCCTGTCCCACAACGGGCGGCTCTGCTCAGATGGGGATCCCCACGGCGTTCACCTGCTCCTTAAGACCCAGGAGGCTGTAGGCGATTCGCTTCTGGTGGCCAGGCAGGCGGACCCCGATCCTCTTGATGTCGCTGTGCGGGAGGGAGGGAGAGAGGGAGAGTTAGGGACTGGAGGGAGGGGAGGAGGGAAGGAAGGTTTGGAAGAGAAGGAGAAGAGGGAACTGGAGAGCAAGACGGGGATTCGGGGAGCTGTGGAAGGGAGGCAGAAATCGGGAGGAGAGGGAGGGAGAGAGGCAGGAGGAGGGACCTGTGGGAGGGAGAGAGGGAGCGTTACGGCACCACCGAGAACCACAGACCTGCAGAATCAGAGAGACTTTAGAGCCCATAATGTCCAAACTGGAAGAGATCTTAGAAGAGAGAATCAAAGTTGGAAAGAATCCTAAAATAAAGAATATTTGGAGGTGAAGGGGAACTTGGAACATAGGAGATCAGAGCCAGGAGAGACCTGAGACCATAGAATAGCAGGATTCGGGGTAGGGGTAGGGATACCTCAAAAAATAGAATGTCAAAGCTTAGAGGAACTTTGCAATTTAGAATATATAATATGGAAGGAATCTTCGAAATCAAATCTTGGAGAGACCTTAGAACATAGAATGTTTCACTGGGTAGGGATCTTAGAACATGAAATGTCAGAACTCAGAGGGACCTTACAACTTTAATGAATATTCAGTATGGAAGGAACCTTAGAACACAGAAAGTCACATTTTGGAGACACCTTAGAACATAAAATGTTTAACTGGATAGGGACTTTAGAACATGAAATGTCAGAGCTTATAGGGACCTTACAATTTTAGAATGTTCAATATAGAAGGAACCTTAGAACATAGAAAGCCCTATTTTGGAGAGACCTTACAACATAGAATGTTTAACTGGGTAGGGACTTTAGAACATGAAATGTCAGAGTTCAGAAGAATCTTACAATTTAGAATGTTCAATATGGAAGGAACCTTAGAATATAGAAAGTCACATTTTGGAAAGACCTTAGAACATTGAATGTTTAACTGGGTGGGGATCTTAGAACATGAAATGTCAGAGCTTAATTTAAATGTTTAATATGGAAGGAACCTTACAAAGTCAAATCTTAGAACATAATATTCTAAGTGGGTGGGACCTTAGGACACAGGCTTAGAAGAATCACACTTCTATTAGAAAGTAGAACTTCAGAGCTGGAAGGGACTGGGGAGCATAGAATATTAGAGATGGACAGGGTCTTAGAATATAAAATGCCAGAACTAGAAGGAAATTTAGAATACCATTATTCTGTGGGCTAGGAAACGGAGCCCCAGACTGAAGAGCTGGGCTATTTCTACTGGATAACAAATCCAGAGAAACTTGAGGGTGATGGGAGAATTGTTTGTCTCCTTGAGTGGCTGGGATAACTTGTGGCCCAAAGTAGGGTTTGCCCATGACAGGGACTTCAGGGGAGTTGTCCAAGCCCCTTCACCCATCACCACTCAAGGTGTGGTTTCCCAGAATGAGTCTCCCTATCTCCCCAACTAGCCCCCATTCAATCCAGTGATCTCAGAGCACTTAACAGGAAGAACCAACCTTCCCAGCTTCTCCCCTAGGGCATTTCCTTCTCCTCACTATACAGAGCAGAAGACATAAAGAAATGATTCTCTCAGCCTTCCATGGAAGATAGCCCAGACTCCCAGAGATACTCAGGTCTCAGTCTGGAACCCTAACCTTTCAGGGCAGGTATCTAAGACTGAGCAAATCCTCTACTTGAAAGAGTTTTGCCTTCTCCCAGCGCCCCCTTCTCCCCATCCTGCTTCTCCTCTTCCCCCATCCTTGTACAAACCTGCCCGTGCTCCCCCAAAGTCCCAGAGAGTATTTTTTTATTATGGTCTTTGTTACTCTCCCCTGCCGCCACCATCACCCACCAGACCCAAACAGATGAAAACACCCAAGTTTTTATGGGCCCAGTCTCTGGGTTGTTAAAAGAGCTAATTATATGATATTTGCTTCTATTTGCATCTCTTGAGACAGGATTTTCCCACAGGCTTTGGGAGCTACCAGAGGGGTGTGCTGAGCAGGGAAAGGCAGAGCCAGACCTCGGGACTAAAGGTCTAGGGGAAAGGATGGCCTGTCCCCGGAGACTCCATCTCTACCTCGGCAGCCCAGGACTGCTGTTGCCCTCCTAGAGGCCGCAGAACCCTCCTGTCCCAGCTGCAACCATGGCTATGAGAAAGAAATCTGGCTAGTGTTCTTCACAGAACCTGGGTCTGGAGGGGGTCCCCACAGCCGAGGAAACTGATAGAAAGGGAGGGCAAGTAAGCACTGGAGGTGGGGTTTGAACCCAGGTCCGCTGGCTTCAGAGCCAATATACCATGCTGACATGTATCAGGTAAGGGGAGCCCACTTTACCTAACTACAGTGTCTCCCAGTGCCCAGAAGAGTGCTTTCTGCACACAATAGGGGCTTAATAAGTGCTTGTCTAATTGAATTGAACTTTCTGTTAATGAAATTATAGGATCAGAAACTTAGAACTGGAAGTGACCGAAAGGTGATACCATCCAGCACCCAGAGGGATGTGTGCCTTTGGTCACATAATTGTTCCCTTCCAGACCTCTCCTTCTGTACAATGAGGGTACTGGATACAAGGGAGTTTCACCATTAGCTGTCATTCTGTGTTCTATGATCCCTTCCAGTGCTGCAATTCTTTGTTCTAAGGGCCCTCCCAGCTCTGACATCCCAGGTTCTAAGGGCCTTTAAAACTCCAACATCCCTAGTCCTAAAGGCCCCTCCCAGCTCTGACCTCCTGGGTTCTAAGGGCCTTCCCAGCTCTGACCTCCTGGGTTCTAAGTTCCCTCCCAGCTCTGACATCCTGGGTTCTAAGGCCATTTTGTTTTTAGCTTTGCTGTTCTCTGAGAGGATTGTGTGGTGGAAACTAATAACTACATCGAGATTTTTCTTCCTGAGTGCCCCTCTCCCCCAGCCCACTACATCCCATCAGTATCCCAAGCACCTCAATACATTTCCTTACATGAAAGCTACACCTGATTCTCGTCTCCATCTTTTTACAGAAGTAAAAGTGTGATCAGAGGTAAAATCCTGTGATAAGGCCTCCAACCCAATATAGCTTCAGTTCTAGGAGTCTATCCATCCCTAGGCCCTGGCCAGTACTTCCCAGGGAATTGGGTGCCCAACCTAAGTCCACTCCTGCCTCAGTTTCCCTACCCAGAATCTAGATAAGTTTCTGCCTCACCTTGGCTTGTGATGAAAGAACTCTTTGATGGGAAGGAAGGAGAATCATGGGGCTCAGGACTTGCTCAGTACCCAGTACACATAGGAGTCGGGAGAAGAGAGCTTGGGATAATTTCTTGAATTTAATCTAATACTTTCATTTAAAATGATCCCAACCTCCTAAAGCCAAGAGATACTGCTCCTGGGAAATCAATGAGCAAAGGGAATCCAGAGCTATTTTGAGATTGTTCATGGAGGGTCCGTTTCCTGTAAACCTTTTTCTGCTGACCCCTTGGGATTTTTCCCCTGGGAGGAGGGGACTTGAGGAAGTTTCTCCCTCTCTCACAAACAGGATTTGGAGCGGAAAAAAGAAGGCCCCTGGTGAACATCAGGAGGAACATACATTATAGAAGGTTCGATCTCAGTGGAGCTGGGAGGGATCTTAAGCATAGAATGTCAAGGCCAGCAGGGGTAAGGGCAGCGGCCTTAGATGTCATTTAATCCAAATCTCTTATTTTAAAATTGCCAGTTCTACCTCTTCCAGAGCTCCGGCTTCTCCTCTCCTTAATCTAACTAATTCTTTGCAATCTCTTAAGCTTGTCTCCTCCCTCCCCACCCCCACCCGAAGTGTTTCCCACCATAGGCAATCCCTGGGGAAGGGAGAGATGAGACCCAAGGAGGGTCTACTTGTAGCTGCCTAGCCAAGATGTCTTAAGTGGTTTTGCTGGGAGTCCCCAGGGGACACACAGACCAGCCCAGGGTCCAAGGTCCCACTTCTCCTCTCCGACCTCATCAACTGGTTCCCAAATCCCTCGTGGGGCCTGTTTTCCAGGCAAGGGGCCTATTCTCACAGAGACCTCTGACCTCCCAGAAATTGGGCTGCCCAAATAGGCATTTATTTTTAGAGACACAAAAGGCCTCTAAGGATGGTCTCCCCCCTTCTGGAGTGGGTTAGCAGAATTCTCCCCTTACACAGGTCCCACCCTTCAAAGGAAGCTGGCCCCAGGGGGAAGGAGTCTATGCATGGCCCTGTTCCCAAACGCCGGGCTGTGCCATGCCGGGAAAGGTCCCCAATCCCAAAACCAGAGAGAAGGAGGCAGCTCTTCCAAGAGATCCTGTCAAGGATCCAAACCCTGAAGCTGTCAGGAACCTGGCCAGGGGTTGGGAAGCTCAGAGGGAAAGGGATCAGAGGATTTAATTTGGAAATGGGACTAGGTAGAGAGAATAAAAGATACAGAGAGACAGAGAGGGACAGAAAGAGAGAGAGAGAGAGAGAGAGAGAGAGAGAGAGAGAGAGAGAGAGAAAGAGAGAGAGAGAGAGAGAGAGAGAGAGAGAGACAGAGACAGAAACAGAGAGAGAGAGAGAGAGAGAGAGAGAGAGAGAGCAAGGAAAGAGACAGAGAGAGAGAGAAAGAGAGACAGAGAGAGAGAGAGGAAAGAGAGAGAGACAGAAACAGAGAGAGACAGAGAGAGAGAGACAGAAACAGAGAGAAAGAGAAAGAGAGAGAGAGAGAGAAAGAGAGAGAGAGAGAGAGAAGAAGAAGAAGAAGAGAAAGACAGAGACAGAGACATGGGGTATCTTCATTTTCTAAGAATAAGCTGTGGGCCATTTCAGTTCAAAATATAAGATTTATGTTTCAGAGATTTTAGGAATTTTCTAGTCCAAGCTGTTCCCATTTTACAGATGAGGAACTCGAGGTGCAGAGAGGACACTTTGCCTAAGAATGCATCAGTATCAGGGGCAGGATTGGAACCCGGGTCCTATGCTCCCACTCTCAAGATGCAGCCAGTGTGCCCGGCAGACCCAGGCTCCCTCCTCCTCCCTGGTCCTTCTGAGGGGGCAGAAGCCAAGGACAGAAATGGGGGAGAAGGAAGCCTTTGTTTCCCTGGATGCTCGGAGGGGGCAGGAAGGCAGGGAGGGGCCCGGGATGGGGAGCAGGCATGAAGCCCAGCCTCAAACAACACAGAAACCAGATGAAGCCGGTTTCCCCAGTCGCTGCCTCTGCTCATGGCTCTCCTCCAAGGCTCCTTCGCCTGAACCACTTCCCCTGTGGGCTTGGGCAGCTCTGAGAGGCAGACGGGAGCAGCCGCGTGGAAGAACGCGGGCTTGGAAAGGGGGCAGCTGAGGCTCGGCGGCGCGATGGATCAGTCCCGTGACTATGGGCAAATGACTTCCCCTCTGGGCTCCTCTGCTTCCTCCTCAGGAAATTACTTGAAAAGCTCTAACCTTCCTTCATGGCCAGTATTCCATGTTTTAAGCTCCCTCCCAATCCTGATACCCAGGTTTCTAAGGGCCCTCCCAGCTCTGACATCCTGGGTTCTAAGGGCCCTCCTGGCTCTGACCTCCTGGGTTCTAAGGACCCTCCCAGCTCTGACATCTTGGGTTCTTGCACCCCTCCCAGCTCTCCCATTACATGAGCCTGGAGGCTTCTATTGGGGTGCCAGGTAACTAGGGCTCCCCCAAAGTCACTGTTGCCCCTGATCCCCCCTTTGGGATCTGGGCAGGGTGGGGAGGGACACTCACTCGTTGGTCATCTGCACCACCTTTTCGATGGCGTTGTAACCCGACGACACGAAGTGCTCTGTGTACTGGTGCATCTTGATGGACTCGAGCCACTCAGACACGGTGCGGAAGGGAATGCCCTCGGAGCCGCTGGTGCTGGGCAGCCGGATGGAGACCCTGGAAGAAATGGCTGTCTGAGGCCGGGAGGGGCAGGGCTGGAGTGGGGGGCCCAACGGCTTAGGAAGACCTGGGGGACCGTTGCACTGACCACCCTCGGCCAGGCCCTTTGGGGTCACGGGTCCTCCGCTACAATGGGGGCTCCTGGAGAACTTTGCATTTCCAGCACCAAGCATACAGCAGGTGCTTAATAAATGTTTTTTGATGGACTGGCTGGGAGTCAGAAGATTTTTCTAGTCCAGATTCCGATATTAATTAACCTGCCTGATGACTTTCTTCTTTCTGGGCCTCAGGTGACTGTATGGCCTAGGCAGTCTGTGAGGTGCCCCTCAGCCTGCCCTGCCCCTCCCAGCCTTCGGCTGGCACAGGCCTTCTCAGCCCAGCTTGGTCTCCAATGGGAACCCTCATACCCGCTTGGGCCGCTAGGGATGTCTGCCTTGGGCCCTGTCGTGTGGTGGCTCCCTACCATTGCCCCCCCAGGGAGCTGCCACCCTCCTTGGCACAAGCTGCCCCTGGCATGGCCTCTGAGAGCTCTCACCCCGGTGCCACAGCTCCTGCCTCAGGCCCCGAGACCGGCTCATGCCAGCTGCTGAGCGGGGAGGTGGGCAGCCTCTGTGTCCCCCCCAGGGAGGCAGCTAGCTGTGCCCAGGTCCCCCTGTGAGTTCTCGGGATCTCCCAGAAGCTCACCTGGGGTCAAAGTCCGCCAGGGTCTTGAGAGACTCGGGGGCCCGGATGAGTTTGTCCAGAATGCTGACTATGTCGGGGAACTTGGGCCTCCGTGCCCGCTCCTGCAGCCAGCACTGCATCATTAGCTGGTAAATGGCCGAGGGGCAGTCCATGGGAGCCGGCAGCCTGAAGCCCTCATTGATGGCCTTCATGACCTGCAGGTGACGTCGGCAGGGGAGGAAAGAGGACACGGAGTGTAAGAGTTTGGTGAGAAATGAGCAAGGACCAAAGGAGGAATCTCCTCCCAGGACCGGGTGCAAATCCTGTCTCTGGCAACCACTACCTGGGTGCTATTGGGTAAAGAATCCCATCTCCCTGGGCTCAGCTTCCTTGGCTGAAAAATTAGAGGCTTAAAACTGAGTGAACACTCCAGGTTTGTAAGCATTTATGAAGCACCTATGGCATGGAAGTCTCTGTATAAAGTCCAAATTTTATTCCTTAGCACTGAGAATATGAAGATTAAAACGTGGCCTAGCTCCTTTCTTTAAGGAACTTACAATGCAAAAGGAAGGATAAGACCCATGTCCTTTATTACTACAAACATATATTAAGTGCTTATTGTATACAAGACTCCATTCCTTAGTACTAGTGATGAACAGCTATGAAGAGGCCATGGGTTACAAACATGGAGTCCTACAGAAGATAAGAAGGGGCAGCATGAAACAGGAGAACAGACGAGTCCATTTTGACCAGAGCAGAGAGAGGGTGGATCTTTCTCACTCTGGAAGACCCCTCCCACAGTCCCTTCTCCATTTGGCTAACTTCCTCTCCAAACCTCCATTAAAGATGGTTGGCCCAGGCCAACCTCTACTGGCTGGGTTTCTGACTCTCAGGACTCCCCCCAACTTTGCTTCTCATCTCTCCTTCACATTGTTTTTTCCCTTATGAAATTGTAAGCCCCCAGAAGTCAAGAACTATTTCTCTTTTTACTTATAATCTATATCCCTAGTTCTTAACACAACTGTCTAGAACACAGCAAGCACTTAATAAATGCTTAGTGATTTAATATTTCTTGACTGGAAGGAATGGGATAGAAAAAAAGGTAGAGATAAAGCTGAAAAGGAAAGTTGGAAGCAGATTATGAAGGGCCTTAAATGCCAAGCTCGGCAGTTTTTATTTTATCTTACAAGCAATAGGGAGCTAGTCAAGATGCTTTTCAAGTTCCTGCTGAATTCAGCAGAGGCTGGGTGGTTGAGTCACACAGACATTTATTCTAAGACTGATTAGAGGAAGGGATCACAGGGCCCTGGAAAGCACACCTGGCTGTCACTTTGGAGAACTCAGGTTTGAATCGGGCTCTGCTCTTCCTACCTGCGACCCTTCAGACGAAGGAGTTCTCTAGAACTCAGTTTCCTCCTCTGTGAAATGAGGGGCCAGACTATGTGAGCTGGCTGATCTCTCAATTCTACATAAATCCTACGAACTTCTCCCTGAGTCTCGGGGGTTGAACCAGGACACGCCCCCACCACTAGCCCCGGGTGTCCGGACACCTACCTCATGGTTGGACAGCTCCCAGTAGGGTCTCTCTCCATAGCTCATCACCTCCCACATGACAATACCGTAGCTCCACACATCGCTGGCGGAGGTGAACTTGCGGTAGGAGATGGCCTCCGGGGCTGTCCATCGGATGGGGATCTTCCCTCCCTGCAGAAGAGTCACAGGGCTCTGTTACTGGACATGTTCAAGTTTCTGGCTGAGGAAGGGGTGCGGGTGGGCCGGGAGCAAGGGAGTCAGTTCCCCTTTTGATTTATTTTTCAGTATCCTTTGCTTGGCCTGCTTCTACTTCATACATCCATGAACGTGAATGAGAAGTTTTAACCCCTTTGCTGCCAAAAGTTGTGTCATATTATATGTTGATTCAACTCTTTGTTCCTCTAGGTTCCAACTGTGAGATAAATGACTTGGATTTGGTGCCTCTAAAGTTCCTGTTCCATTTGTGACATCCTGGGTCCTAAGGCCCCTCCCAGCTCTGACCTCCTGGGTTCTAAGGGCCCTCCCAGCTCTGACCTCCTGGGTTCTAAGGGTCCTCCTGGCTCTGACGTCCCATTTATTCCCTTTTATTCCTGACATCTTATGGCTTACAGTCAGAGAGCTCCAGATGCTAATTTGTGTCTAAACTTCAGTTAACACCTCCCCATGCCTCAGTTTCTCTGACCGGCACATCTTCCTCCCAGAAACAGCGTAAGCACAACACAAGTGGAAGTTCTCTGAAACCCACATTTTGCCCAGCAAGCCGCGCTCTGGTCTGATGGGCAAAGGGCCTCCTTGACCTTCTGTGGCCAGTGTGCTCCATTAGCCTGGACCTGCCCGGGCTCCCTCCCAAGGACCACCCGGGGCTCCCACGCTCACTCACACTGGTCGTGTAGGTGGCTTCGGGGTCGTCCTCCAGGACCCGGGAGAGCCCGAAGTCGGACACCTTGCACACCAGCTGGCTGTTGACGAGGATGTTGCGGGCGGCCAGGTCGCGGTGCACGTAGTTCATGCTGGCGAGGTACTTCATGCCCGACGCGATGCCCCGTAGCATGCCCACCAGCTGGATCACACAGAACTCTCCATCCTTCTCCTGAAATGGCGGAGGTGGAGGGTTAGTGTGTAAGGAGGCAGCCCCCCCCCCCCCCCCGCCTCTGAGCCCTGTGTCCTCCCAACTGTCACCAGGACCCCACTGCTCACCCGCAGGAATTTGTCCAGGGCGCCGTTCTCCATGTATTCGGTTATGATCATCATGGGCTTATCTGTGGGCAAGGAGGGAGAGCATCCGCATCGGGATGGGAAAGTGGTTAGAGATGAGGCTGGAGTCGGGAAAACCTGAATTTAAATTCAGTCCCAGATACTTACTCACCCCCTATATTCCTCAGTTTCCTTCACTGTCTTATAAGGATTCCTACCTGTATTTCCAGTCACATAGGGCTAATTGCCATCCCCTGGACACAGGGACTCCCTTCTCGTCTCTTAATATCCCATACCCAGAATACACCTTTTTTCTGCCTCTTTTCTTCACCTGCCAATTTTTTACCCTCAAGACTCACTTCATTCATTCATTTAGGGAGCTGAAAAATGTTTACTAAGTCCTTATTGTCTAAGGGTTAGAGTTCAGAAGGTAAGTTTCTGCCATCATAGAGCTGAAAAGCAGAAGTGCTTCTAGATAGTACAACGGATAGAATACTAGACCTGGCATCAGGGAGACGAGTTCTAATTCTGCCTTGGACATGTATCACCTTGTGACTTGGGTAAATCACTTCCCTTCTCTGTGACTCAGTTTCCTCAACTGTAAAATGAATGGGTTTGGACTTTTGCTCTCTAAGCCCGCAACTGATAAATGCGGGAAGTTATCTTTTCTTTGGCCCTCGTGCAGAATTTTGTATCATTTATTTACCATCACTCATAGTCTCTTCCATTTTATCACTATTTTTAGTGCACATGCATATTTGTGTCAACCATATGCCTTCCGCTGGGTTCTACGCTCGTGGGGGCTCCAAGTGAGCTAAATTTATATTTGTATTTTCTTCCAGAAATGTGAGTGAATGAAAAGCAGTGTGGGATTTCAGGGGGAAAAATCCACTGCCTTTGGAGTCAGAGAACCCGGGTACAAATTCCTTCCTGGTTAATTATTCTCTGTTGAACCTTCAGCAAGCCCCTCGTCCTCCCCGGGCCTTAGGTCTCTCAACACTCCTGAGAATGAGTGAACGTAGGCATCCGTGTCCCCCACACGAGGCAAGGGAGTACTTACATTTGGAGACCACCCCCTCCAGATGGATAATGTTGTGGTGGTTAAACTGGCCCATGATGCTGGCTTCGCTCAGGAAGTCCACACGCTGCTTCTCTGTGTAGCCCGCCTTGAGGGTCTTGATGGCCACAGGGACTTCCTTCTTCCCTGAAGCCTTCAGCGACCCCTTAAAAACCTCCCCAAATTCGCCTGTTGGGGGAAGAAGGGAGGAGAGAACGCTGAGCATCCCCAGCCCTACTGGGGCTCTGAACAAAACAGAGACGGCCCACTGGCAGCTGGGACTCTGGGTTCTAGTTACCATCACTTTTTGTCTCTCACTACCTTGTTCAGCTAGATGGAGAAGGAATTAAAAGTACTGTATCTGGAGTAAGAAAGAGCTGAGTTCAAATCTCACTTCAAGCGTTTGCTAGCTATGAGACTCTGGAAAAGTCACTTAACAGCTTTCTCCCTCAGTTTCCCCATCTATAAAATAAGGATAATAAGAGCACCTACTTTGTAAGAATATTGTGAGGATCAAATGAGATAATATTTGTAAAGCATTTACCATGGTGTTAACTATTATTAGCTCTATTATTTTTACTTATCATCTTTCTGCCTCAGTTTTCTCATATGTAAAATGGAGATAAAATACATCTATTTCACAGGTTTGTAACTGTTGCTGTTATTATTATTATTACTATCCCCACTGAGAAAATGGATGGCAGAGTGGAAAAAGCACTGGACCAAGAGTCAAAAGTCCTATGTTCAAGTCCACCTCTGCCATTAACTAAGTTATGTGACTTTTCTGAGCCTCAGTTTCCTAATTTTTAAAATGGGAGGGAGGTAGCCTAGGTGATTTCCAAGGTTCTTTCTAACTTTAAATCCTATAATTATGAAAAGAAAGAGGGAATAGAACAAAGGACATAGCATCTGGAGTAAGAGGAAGAGGTTCAATTTTCAGCTCCACTATTTGTGAGCAATTTGCATGACCTTCCTGGTCATATGTCAAATTGAAAATGTTGACTTAGAGAATTTCTAAGGTCCTTTTACCTCTAGATTTACCATGCTATGAATTTATGAAAATCCTTTCCCATCCCTATGTCCTCCCAGCTCTGACATTTTCTGTTCTAAAGCCTTTCCTCACTTTGACATTCCATGTTCTAAGGGCCCTCCCAGCTCTGATATCCCAGGTTCTAAGATTCCTCCCAGCTCTGACCTCCTGGGTTCTAAGGGCCCCCCCAGCTCTGACCTCCTGGGTTCTAAAGGCCCTCCCAGATCTGACATCCCATGCTCCTCCCCCTGAGAGTCTCTGGTTCTAGGCTGGGAGAGAAGCGAGAACATAAAACAGCACCGAAGGGAGGAGTGTCATTCACCTGCACCGATGACTTTCTGCCGAGTGACACAGGAGGGGTGGATCTCTGTGGTGAATTTCAGCACGGCCTGGTTGGGGTCCTCATAGGTGTGGGGGTCCACATAGGTTTTCAGGGGTTTTAGTTGTTCTGGGGAGGAGAGGAGAGGTACAAATGACTTGATGCTGGGGGAAGATTTCTCCAACTTGATTCATTTCTTCTTCTACCCTGAGGGTCAGGCTCATTGGTGAGGGGGCAGGAGAGGGGGAATGGGTGGGGTAGGGATGGGGAGGAGGAAGTTGGCCAGAGAAGGCCTGAAACTAGAGCGGGCTTTGGGGGAAAGAGCAGCGGAGTCACAGAGAGGGAGAGCTCGCTCACCCGATTTGGAAAAGTACACGTCCTCGGATGACTGCCGGGCTCTCAAGTTCCTCCTCCTGAAAGTACAACACTGGCCATAAGACGCAGCTCAGGACCCCACCCACTGCCCACCCCTGCCCTTGGGAGGAGTGGAAGGACGGGGAACCGCCATGTGCCCATTTGGATGCTCAGCATCTTCATCCCTTTCTTCCTCACTAAGTGGCCATAATTAGACCCAGAATCATTAGTCCTAATTAGCCTTTCCGGCCCAGGTGAAATGTCCACACATAGACACTTCAGAAATGATGACGATAAGTTTAATTAACAAGTAGGACGAGGCTTCCGTGGCCACCTTGCTCTGGGCACCTCCGGCTTGCTGAGTCAGATGGGGGCCCTGGGCAGAGGAGGGAAGGAAGCATGTGCCCAAGAGTGGCCGGAGAAGCAAAAGGAAGTGGGAAGGAGGGGTCATTAGTACAATGCTTCCATTTTACAGGTGGGGAAACTGAGGCACGGGGTGATTTGAGACTTCCCCAAGAGTCACATAGCCCGGAATAGGATTTGAATCCAGATAATGCTGACTCTACGCTTAGTGCTCTACCCATTACACCACACTCTCTCACTCACGAGCTGTCATAAAAACCATTTTATGACTAAATCTCCATTTTTTCCTTCTGTCAAATAGATTTGATAACCCTTGATTACTCCCACAGAAGTACCAGAAGAGAAGTTCCTTGTCATCCCGGAAACACGGTGTTATTTATTCATTTAGCAATATTATCATTACCTTCGGTGAACGAAAAGTCCAGCCAGGGCCAAAGCCAGGAGCAAGATTAGGCCACCCAGTATGCCCCCGATCACTGCCATATTGCTCGAACTTTCAGTAGCTTTAGAACAGGGAGGGAAGAGAACAATCCAGAGTGAGGAGGGAAGGAAGGGGGCTTCTGGGAATCGCCCTGGTCTTCCTTGCTAGCTAGTGCCCAAGGATGGAAGATCTCAGAGCCCTGAAGGTCTCCATATCCCGGCAAACATGCTATGGGAGGGGCTCAGAGCACTTGGACTCACAGTTGGGTCCTGCTGCCCACACTCCTTCCCATCTGTAAACTGCTAAAACCTCCCAAGACCCAGGGCCAGGCCAGTTTGCCGGGGTCTTCTTCTCTTGAATGTAAAGGGATGTCAGACTCTCTTAAGGGCTTTGAGATCCTGCTCAGTTTGAGGCCATAATTACCATGCTGATGTCCAGAAACCCTCTCCCCTCCCAGTCCCCGCTCAGGGCTCCCAACTCACAGAGGGTCTGGAACTCATGGACTCGGCTGCCTGCCCCCTGGCCCTCCTGGGTCAGGGCCTGGACCTGGACCAGGTAGGTGGTCCCCGGCACCAGGTCATCCAGGGTGATAGAGAAGTCCTCTGTCCGGCGGACATTGTAGCTGTTGGTGTCTTTCTACAGGGGGAGAGAAGAGGGGAAGGTTTGGCTGAGCCCCCGGAAGGCACCGGGATCCCCCCTGGAAATCCGGGAACCCCCAATGGAAGCCCTCCGGAGCCCGGAGCACAGAAAGGTGCCCTCGGCCCTCCCTGCGATGCCCCTGTGTTGTCAGACAGAGGATGGGGGGCCTGGGTCAGGAGGTGGGCCCTGGTCCCCAAGGCCGCTGGGAGGCCGATAGGTAGGAGTTTAGACACATTGTCTCTTGGAGGCTGATTCCCAGAAGGCAGCATGGGGAGGAGGAAAGAAAAGTGGATTGGGACTCATGGGTTCCCTTCCCCTTGGACTATTTACAGCTAGTGGGACCTTCCCTGTCTGGACATTGGGGTTGTCCTCTGAGAAGTTAGAAAGCTAGACTAAGTAATATAAAGGCCTTTCCAGAGAGAGACCTCCCAGCTCTGACATCCTGGGTTCTAAGGGCCCTCCCAGCTCCCTCCTAGGTCCTATAAGGGGCAGCATCACTTTGGTGCTGTCCCATCCAAGGCCTTAGCTCACGCCCTGGGGCCCCGGGGACTCTGCCCACTGTCCTGGGGGAGCCAGAGCCACAGTTACCTTCTTGTGGTAGGTGACCTCATACTTCCAGACCCGGCTCTGCTGCCTCAGAGGGATGCTCCAGGACACACTGAGGGAGGTTGTGGTCCGGCTGTCCAGCTTCACCTTGGGGGGCTCTGTGGGACACGTGAGTGATAAAGGCCTGAGGGTGATGGAGGTGGGGGAAGAGGCAAGACAGGCCCCGGCCATGAACCCAAACAGTGACAGTCCCACTTGCAGGCCTCTCTATTGGCCCCCAGTAATTCGGGATCCTCCCCCCTGCACTTCTCTCAGCCTGCCTCTCACCCGCAGGTCCCCCAGATCTTTGCCCGCCTTCCCCTTGGCCACCCATCCTAGGGCCCGGCTTTCGGTCCCCTTGCCAGTCCCTGTCAAGCAGCTGCACCCCTGGGGGAGCCTTACCCGTCTGATTGATGCTGACGCTGGCTGTCCGGAAGCTCCGGCTGGTCACGAGGCCAGAGACGCCATTGCGGGCCTCCACGGCAAAGGTGTAGTTAATGTGGGGCTCCAGGTCACTGACCACCAGGCTGTTGCCGGAGAGCCCATGGGGGGGCTGGGAGTAGCGCACGGTGGGCTCACAGGGCTGGCACTCCCCGGTCTCGGGCCAGCACTGTTCACACGTGACACTGTAGGTGATGTCCTCCCGACCCCCGGTGTCCTGGGGGGGCTTCCAACGAAGTTCCACCTTGGCCCCCAAGCCAATCACGGTGAGGTGGTGAGGGGCAGAGGGAGGACCTGGGCACAAAGACAGCACTCTGACTCAGACAAGCTGGAGACTCTGGTCCCAGAGAAACCTATCCAGAGTTTTGTCGGGAAGTGCTTTGGGTTCTAGCTCTGGCACAATCTCCCACTCTTTGACAGAGCCCAGGACTCACAGGGCTCTCAGTAGTGTCATGGAGAAGTCACTGTGTGCAGTCAGGAGATCCTGACACATTCTGCTTGATCAGTGTGACCTTGGGAAATACAGGGAATGTCAGAGCTGGGAGGGCCCTTAGAACCAGAATGTCAGAACTGGGAGGGCCCTTGGAACCCGAGATGTCAGAGCCCGGAGGGCCCTTAGATGTCACTAGAACATCCCTCCCCCTCCCATACTCCAGGATCCCCCCCCCTCACCCCAAAGACACTGGTAACTTACGGGTACAGGGGCTGGATGGAGGGTCCTCTGCTGCTCGGAAAAAGCCCTCTTCACACTCACAGATTATGGCCCCCTCAGAGGAAGGCAGAGTGTGCAGGGGGCACTGGCTGCAGGAGCTGTCTGAAGCATCGGGCTTGAAGGAGCCAGGAGAACAGGCTATGGGAGAAAACCAGTGGGAAGTTTAGAACTCAGAGCCCTCGCTGGAGCTCACAGGCCCTCCAAACCTCACACAGCAGCTATGAGGTCCCAAAGAGTCTTTTTCTATTCTTTCTGACTTGCCAGTCCTCTCTGCCCTAAGGCAGCGTGGTGAAGTAGATTTTTGGAGAAGTCTAACTCGCCTAATGTGATCTTCTGCCTCAGTTTCCTCAACTGTAAAATGGGGGTAATAGTTGCACTTCCCTGCTAGGATTGAAGTGAGGATGAAATAATATTAAAAATTTCTTAACACAAGGACTGGTATATAGTAAGTGCTATATAAGTGCTTAACCCTTCCGTCCCTATGATCACCTTGTATCAGAAGGGTCAGAACCACCCCTAACTGGTTTCCCAACCTCTCCATGTGATGTCCCACACAGGATGCTAGGATACACTCTTTTTCTTTTGTTTTTTTTGTTTGTTTGTTTGTTTTGCTGAGACAATTGGGGTTAAAGCCCAGGGTCACACAGCCAGGAAGTGTTAAGTGTCTGAGGACATATTTGAACTCAGGTCCTCCTGACTTCACGGCTACTCCTCTATCCACTGTACCACCCAGCTGTCCCACCCAATATGCTCTTTGCAGGCATCTGAGCAGGAGCTCAGGAGTCTTCAGTGACTACAAGTTAAAGTTCAAACCCTTTGGCCCATCATTCAAGCCCCTTCCCAGCCAAGCCCCATGTCGGCCGAGCTGTATCTCACAGCTTCTGTGAAAGAACCTGCCACCTCCTACACTGGTCTTCTTCCCGTCCCCTGCCCCCGCTCCCGCCCCCAGCCCAGAATATCAGCGCTGCTGGGAGCCCGGGGCAGGCACATTCTCCCAGGGAGAAGGCCCAAGAGCCTGAGTGCCGTATCAAGGTCAGGCAGATGACCTCGGCCGGGCCAGAACTCAGACATCCCACTCTAGGTCCCATGCTTTTCCATCACTAGGCACAGCCCCAGAGAGCTGGAAGCAGCTGGTCGCTGGCCAAGGCCGTCTACCAACTGCAACGGGCATTTTCTTCCCTTCCCTCTGACCCACGGGACCCTCCTCCCCCGCCTACCTCAGGAAGAATCAGGGCTCCCTGGCTCTACCCTGAAATGATGGCAACTAATAACTACTGTGGGCCTCAGTTTCCCTCTCTGTAAATGAGTCCGAACTTTGAGTGCCAGCTTTTGAACCCTGGGCCAGCCTGCCAGTTTGGGGGGTAGCCAGCTGGCTCCCTGTGGAGGAAACAGGACCAATCACATCCCTAAAGGTTTCCCCCCAGAGCCCACTTCCCTGGGGCGCTGGGGATTTCCTTTGCTACCAGGGCAAGGAAGTGGTTCCTTCCTTGCCAAAGGCCCTTTCCTGGAATTGGGAGCAATCCGGTTTTCTGCACCTGTTTTTTTTGTCTCCCATATTATCCCACTTTACGGCACCGCCTTCCACGCCATCCAGCTCCTTTCCAAACACAGCATCCTTTAGTCTCAAAGGCAGACAGCTGCCTAAACACACCGTCCAGCTGAACTTCTGCCCTAGAGGGTTTCAGGGGTGCTTCCTCCAGCAAGTCCTTTTCCCTCCCTAAGGGTCAGTTTCCTCATCCATAAAATGAGAAGGGCAGTTTGCACTACACGAAGTCTTGGGGAGAACGTTCTCTCAATCCCATAATCCCACAATTCCTTCTGACAAAGCCACTTTCCCCACAGGCAAAACTTGTTCCCTAGAACCAACCCCCTGAGTTCCACTGTTCCCTTAAAACCATGGTGCAATCTGGGTACAACCCGTGTGTCATTAGAGGGCCTCAAATATCCACAAAAATGGACTTGAGACCAAAGTCAAATTGCTGGTTCATGGCAGAGCTAGACCAGAACCAGGATTCAGTGGCTCCTCCCAGGTCTCCCCCTCCCCTTCCTTCTTCCCTCTGTTCTTTCCCTCCCTCTTCTGTCTCTCCTCCCCTCTCTCTGTCTCTCTCTCCACCACCCCTGTCTTTGTCTCTCACACATATACACACACTCCTCTGTCTCCCCATTTCTTTCTCCCTCTCCCTCCTGTTTGTTCTCCCTCTCTCCCTTTCTTTCTCTTTTTTCTTTCTCTCTCCCCTCCTCCTTCCTTCCTTCCTTCCTTCCTTCCTTCCTTCCTTCCTTCCTGCCTGCCTGCCTTCCTTCCTTCCTTCCTTCTTTCCTTCTTTCCTTCCTTCCTTCTTTCCTCCACTCAATACCATCCAGTCCAGCTCATTTACAGATGAAGAAACTGAGGTCCAGAGAGTAGATGGAAGAGATTTGCCCATAGGTCACTTGGGTAGACAGGAAGAAGCAAGATTTGAACCCAAACCCTCCAACCACAGATCCCACACCCTTCCTGTCACCTCACCAAGCTTCTTTTTATTCCTGCTTTCAATAAACAAATACAAAAGGAAAGTTCTGGGGCTGGAGGCAGAAGCTGGACCCAGTCCCTGCCCTCAAGGACTTTGCAATCTAGTCCATCTAGTCTTAACCTTTTTTTTGCATCATAGATCCCTTCTCAGAACCATGTTGCTAAATGCATAAAATAAAATCTATAGGATTACAAAGGAAACCAGTTATGCCAGAGTACAATTGTCAAAATATGAAAAAAAACAAAAAACCCAGGTTCATTGAGCCCTGGGTGAGGACCCCTGAGCTCATCTAAGGGAGAGATGATGCTCCATAATCCTCCTATACAATATAGCTTGGTTGGTAGATGCAATAGAGAGGCTTCTGTGAGAGCTCTGGTGGGGTGGAAAAGGAGGAGTCACAGGAGGAGACTTTAGGGAAGACAGTGGTTAAATGTTCTAAGGGGACAATGGAGCCCATGATTTTGATGCAAGGGATCATGGCTGTAGGATGGGTCCCGAAGGGTCTTCTCCAGGGGGATGGGCAAGAGGCTGGCCTCCTGCCAGAGACAGAGACCAATCTATAGCATTTCTCTTCTTCTAACCTGTGTTTGTCTCTTACTGCCCAAGGACAATCTTGTACCTGCTCACCCACTTCAATCAGAAGTCTTGGAGGGAGACTTCAAAGAAGGAGGTCAAAGGCTGGAGTGTAAGGGAAACCCATAGTGTTCTGAGGCTAGGGAATCTACATCCAGCAATCTGAGATAAGTTCCCGATTCCTTGGGTCAAGGACAAGGTCAGGAAAAGGGGTGGCCCTTTGGGGCACATAAAGACAGAGTTCTACCCAGGCCCAGCTGTCTCTCCATCTAAATGGTTTTCTCATTGACTGGTCATCAAGTCCTCCCAACTCCATCTCCTCAAAGGGAAGGATCATCAGTGACTTGTTGAAAATGGCTCATCATTGCCTGCCTCAACCTATGTGAAGAAAGAAAAGAAAAGAGAAAGAGAGAGAAAGAAAGAGAGAGAAAGAGAGAGAAAGAGAAGGAAGGAAGGAAGGAAGGAAGGAAGGAAGGAAGGAAGGAAGGAAGGAAGGAAGGAAGGAAGGAAGGAAGGAAAGGAGGAAGGAAGGGAAGAAGGAAGGGAAGAAGGAAGGAAAAAGAAATATAATGCTAAACTTTGAGCTCAGGAGAAATCAAACCATGGGCTAGCTAAGGTCCTGAATTACACAATGAAGCCCTAAATGGACAGACAACAACAAATCTAAGTTCAGATAAACTCCCCCTTCCTTTCCGTGCACTCAAGAACTAAGAAAATGTCCCAACTCCTGATGTCCAGTGGTAGGCAGGGTGGAACAGAGAGCCTGCAAGAGCACACTGAGGACAGCTGAGCTTCTCGTGGTCTCAGCTTTCCCGACTTCTGGCTCTCTGGTTGGCAAAGAAGGAAAGAAAGATCCCACAGCAGGCTGGATGGCTTCCTGCTGAAAATATTTGCACAGTTTGAAAAAATACCAGAGTCCGGCTCCAGCTCCCTTCCTCCACAGCCCTGCTCCTTTTTTCCCTCTCCCAGATCCCCTCCTTCTCTCTACCCTGATCCCTTCTCCCTCCCGGCTCTGATCCCTGTCTCCTTCTTCACCTGACCCACACCCTTTACAGAAAAGGACAGGGGCTACCAAGAACAAAAATCCCCAATTCCCTGACCCCAGAGACCCGAGTCCATTGGCTTGCAGTGGGCAAAGAGATTTCTGCTGGGGATGAGTTGCCCAGTATTGAAAAGGAAGAGAAGCGGGGCCTCTGTTCCCCTGACACGCAGGCTCTGGCTTCTGGTATCTCTCTCTCGGATGCCCCCCTCACCATGGAGAACCCCCTCACAGGTAGGGAGCTGCAGCTGGCCGAAGATGAGACATAGTGCTGGGGAGAAGCTCCAGGCCTTGGGCTGCCCATCCCCGCTTTGCCTCTGTTCTCCAGATCCTTGAGACCCAGAAACTCCTTCCTTACCACCACCCCCCACTCCCCTACCCCACCCCCACTATTACTTCCAAAGGACCGAGATCTCAAAATCTCTAGAGACCCTCCTCACTGGGCAGCATGGGACAAGTCAGTCAGTGAACCAACGGCTGCTCTCCCCAAGCCGAGCCCCTTGTTCTACCCCCACATCTCTGCTGTCGTTGTTCAGTCATGGCATCTGACTCGCTGTAACCCCGTTTGGGGCTTTCTTGGGGTAGTTTGCCATTCCATTCTCTAGCTCATTTTTACACATGAGAAACCAGGGCAAAAAAGAACAAAGCTACTTGCTGGTAAGTATCTCAGATTTGAACTCTGGTCTTGCGTGCTTATTCATTATGGCTCCACCTAACTGCCCTCCACATCTCATATGTTTGGGATCTCTCTAAAGTGGACAAACTCTCTGTGGAACCTACAACTCAGGACCTCTTCCTCCTCCTCTTCCTTCTCCTCCTCCTTCTCCTCCTCCTTCTCTTCCTTCTCCCTCTTCCTCTTCCCTCTTCTTCCTTCTCCTCTTCCTCCTTCTCCTCTTCCTCTTCCTTCTCCTCTTCTTCCTTCTTCCTCTTCTTCCTTCTCCCTCTTCCTCCTCCTCTTCTTCCTTCTCCTCTTCCTCCTCCTCTTCCTCCTCCTCCTCTTCCTTCTCCTCCTCCTCCTCTTCTTCTTTTCTCTGAAGCAACTGGGATTAAGTGACTTGCCCAGGATCACACAGCTAAGTGTCTGAGGCTGGATTTGAACTCGGGTCCTCCTGACTTCAGGGCTGGGGCTCTATCCACTGCACCACCTGGCTGCCCCAGGACCTCATCTTTTTAATATACTTATCAGGTAATTAATTGTTGTTCAGTCATGTCTGATTCTTTGTGCCCCCCAGGACCGATGATCATGCACCAGTATCATGCACTAATACTCAAATCCATCTGGCTGCAGATTGCTATTGTGAGAGTCAGGAAGAGCTAGATCAATCCCACTCTGCCATAAGTTGGCTCCGTGACCCCAGAAGGATTATTTCCACCTTTTAGGGTCCCAGACAGCTCGCAAAGCCCCAGAATGCACTGCTCTTGATGTTTTTCTTTGGAGGAAGTTTCCATACTAGGAGCTGATACCAAGAGCTGACCAGCTACGGAATCACCTGTGAAGTCCAACTAGTGCCCCCTTCTTCCCTGTGTTCTGTGCTGCTGTTCTACAGCCCCACTAGACTGTGAGCCCCGGGAGATCAGGGACTTACTGAAAGAAAAGGAAACAAGCATTTATTAAGCACCTCATGTATACCAGGCACTAGGCTAAGCATTTTACAACGACCTTGCATGATCCTCACAACACTCCTGAGAGTTGGGGTTTATTATTATCCTCTTCTTATGAGTGAGCACCCCGAGGCAGATAGGGGTCACTGAACAGCTAGTTAAGTATCTGAGACCGGATCTGAACTCAGGTACTCTTAATGGTCCCGCTCTAACCACTGTATTTTTGGACATTGTGAATGTAGGATTTTATTGTGCTTGATTTTGTTTATTTGTTACAAGGTGAGGAAAGTCTGTATCTTCCTTAGCACTGAAATAAGGTTCCATATACAAGTAAGTGCTTGTTTGTTGAATGAATGAATGGAGGAATGAATGAGTGAATGAATGAATGGAGGAATGAATGAGTGAATGAATGAATGGAGGAATGAATGAATGAATGAAGGAATGGACAGGAACTCTGGATCTGGAAGCAGATGGCCCAGATCCGAACGCTAATACTGCTTTCTACCCTTGCGAGTTTAGATCAAGTACCTTCTCCTATGGGGCTTTCATTTGGATTTCTAAGAGGCCTTCTAGATCTAACATCCTATGTTAGAATTAAACTGACCTTCAAGGCCACCGAAGGGAGGGTCTGACCTTGGATGCCCTCCCAGGGAGGGATTCTCAGCCTCCCCGGAAGGTTCCGTGACGGTCCCTCACCCGCTGGAGCTGGAGAAGTGTTTTTAGCACATTGGCAAAGATGGCAGCTTGGGCCAGGCTGGGAAGGAAAAGTAGGGCACAGCTGCACCTGGCCTTGCACCCTAGTTTTTCCAGTTTGTCAGATGCCCGCCTCCCAGGTGGCACCGCTGGGTGACTCAGGGGCAGCCACCCTCCCGACTGATGCAAGGCTCCAGGACCCCTCCCATCCTGAGCCTCCTCCCAGCCCAGTGGTGGGGTGGTTCGGTCCGGGTCAAAGGAAGGTGGGTTCACCCCATACCTTCCCAAGGGCCCGACCCGCCGATGAGGCGGCCGCCCGGGCCTGGCTCGCCAGGAAGGGGGCCAGGGTCGGACTTTGCCCTTTCCGACGGGCAACAAGCTAATGACCTCAGAGCCACTGACTTGACAAAAGGGGACTAAAACTGGAGCCAAAATGTGGGAACCTCCCCGTCGAAACCGGGGCAGGGCCCTCCAAGGAGAAACCTGACCTTCCTGGGCAGAGGGGGCCCCAACCCACCTGGGGACTCTCTCCCTGCATTCTTTGACCGAACCGGGAGAAAAGGCCCTTCTCTACCCCCACCCCCCCGGGGTTTTATCTCCTACTTTCTTTCCTTCCCTTCCCTTTGGCTTGGAGGACCATTTATTCCAAAGGAATCAGGCAGGGGACCCGGCCGCAGGCCAAAGCAGTGCTCCTGGATAGGCTGGGCAGGCACCCGGGAACGCCCTCGGCCGGGAGGCTGGGGAGGAGCTGGGGAGGCTGGGGAGGAGCTCAGGCCCCTCAGGCCAGGGAGGCCCAGCCTTTGGGAAGGGGGCAAAGCCCCAAAGTTCCAAAAGCCTTTAAAAAAAGTGGGCTTGAGCTGGGGGGGGGCAAGGGCTGGGGCTTCCAGGGATCTTACAATGGTGGACATTCCCCCGGGAGGTGGGAAACAGCCTTGGGGCCTAAGTTAATGTTCTTCCACACAAGGCCGATAAAATCTTCTCCGGGGGCAGATGGGAGGGGGCAAGAGTAAGTTCTGAGACTGGATTTGAATTCAAGTCTTCTTCCAGGGCCAGGATTCCACCCACTCTGTTGCCCCGCTGCCCCCAGCCACGAACTCCAGACTCTGAACTGCTACCCCAATCAGACTCAAAGTATATACCCGGCCGGACCCAGAGAGTAAGATTGGAATGTCCTGCGGATAGAGACAGGAGCTTGGGGAGTCAGACCAGTGGTCCTCAAAGTGGGTCCCAAAAATTTTAGGGTCTCGGGAAACTTTTCCAGAGGGTTTCAAATTAAAATTATTTTTTATTGAATATAGGTTAGTTATAATTATAATATGGAAAAAAAATTTTTGAAAGATCTCATGTTTTTTTAACTGAAGTTTTGAGAAAAAAGTTTGAGAACCACTGATCTAGACCAAATCCCTTTACCTTACCAGGGTTCTAGTCCCAAAATTGTGAAATGTGAGGTTGTTAACGGTGAAATGATTTCCAAGTTTCTTCCCAGCTGACTTCCTGGGTTCAAGGGCCTCCCCGTCTGACCTCCCTTGCCCAAGGGGCCCCCCCAGTTGACATCCCGGGTTCTAAAGGCCCTTTCCCTCCTGAAACTACCCCAAAAAAAAAATGTCTCTGCCAAGATGGTGAGGGTTTAATTGGCGCGAGCATCCCCTAAGTAGAAAGAGGGGTCATGTCCCAGGGGGGAGGGGGGCCTTTGGAACCCACCCTGGGAATTGGGCCCCAGGCCCCTCCCCTTAGGCCCAAGGAAGTCCAAAGTGCGGGTTTTTCCCCAGGAAGGTGCCTGCCACCTGCTCACCTGGCCCACCCCTCCCACCACAGGGATCCCGCCCCGGGCCAGGCCCTGCTGATGCCAGCACAGGAAGCAGAGACAGACAGAGCAGCCCCCAGGGAGAAATAAAGAGCAGGTAGGGTTTCTCCGGTGCCTCCCTCTTTCCAGCTCCCATCCATCAAACAAAGCCATGGGATGGGAGGAAGGGGGGAGGGGAGCTTATTTCCTGAATAGTTGGGACCCCACTGCCCCACAGACACCCCAAGCCCTCTTCTCATTCTGTGAAGGGAGGTTAGATGGCTTCCCTATCTAAATTAATGAGGGCTTGGTGGTACAGTGGAGAGAGACCTGGCTCTTATCCCCGTGTCCTCTTTGTGCCTTTGTTTTTATTTGAGAGGGCCGAGTATTGCTGCCCACATCCCAGGCTCAGTGTGGGGAGGGGCCTTTCACTGACGCCGCCCACAGCCGAGGGAGAAGCTTCTCCTCCTCAGGGATGTTGCCTTGAGAGCGAGATGGCTAGGACTTCCTGGCCGCCTGCGGGAGGGTCCGGAGCGGGTTACTTGGGAGGGACGGCCAGGGAGCTCGGCGCGAGGTCCGAGGGCTTAGCCCAAGGCCTGGCAGTGAGCACCTTCCTCACCTCCAGGAGGACCCAGAGTAGGGGAAGGGATCAGGGGTGGGGAGGGGGAGGCAAAGGGGGGAAGGGAACTGGCAACAAAGTAAACTGTAGCTGGACAGGAAAGGAAAGAGGGCTGGCCCCCATTCACAGCTTCCTCTGCTACTTCCTCGAGGAGGGAGTTTTCCCTGGCCACAGCCAGCCGGCCCCTCAGCCCCTCAGCTAAAGGTTCCCAGCCTTGTTTCCCTGCACAACCCCCTCCCCTCGGCATGCCTCCCCCACCAGCCTGGCTTTCCAGGATCTGCCCTCGTGGGCCTGGCTATAGGGCCCAGGCCCTTCTGGGGCAGAGCTCCGGGGACCTGGAAAATTTGGGGGGGAGGACAGGAAACACCCAACCGGCCTGCCCCCTGTGGGACCCAAGCCAACATTCCCCGGGCCCCTCGGCCTCCTTCAGTCAGCCAAGGAACCCGGCCCGGGGGGGAGGGGGGGAGGTGGGGAGGGAGGGGTTTGGCAAGGGGGGTGTGGGCCAAATGGGCTGGGAGTTTCCCGACCCCGTGGTTTGCCCCCCAAAAAAGATGGGCCCTTCCCCCCCAGTTTTGACCTTTTTTTTTAGGGGGAGGGGGAGAGGGGATTGTTGAGCGAAAGCCCTTCCCGGGACCCCGGTTTTGCGGAATCCCGGTTGTGGAAGCCCCCCCCAACCTTTTTTTTGGGGTGATGTGGGGTTGTTTTTGGGTCCCATGTTTGGGTGGGGTGCCCCTGGCCCGGGGGGGGTGTGTGCATGGGGGGGGATGCCGGGCGGGGAGTGAAGGTGCTGGGTGGAAATGGGAGAGGGGTGGGGCGGGGGTGAAGCACGGGGCCCGTGGGGAGTGGGGAATTTGGGATGTAGAGTGGGAGGGTTAGAAGGGAGGTGGGAAGTGGCCCGGAAGGGGGGGATTAAATAAGAAAAGAATAAAATGGGAGAGGAAGTTTGGACCAAATTTGAAGTGGGAGGTGAGGGTGGGTGGGAGTGGGAGATAGGGGATGGAGTGAGCCCCAGCCCCGACATTAAGTGGGAATTTGGGAGTTTAATTTGTTTATTTAACCGGAGGAGGAGGAAATAAAACCTTTGTACCGCCAAAGAAAAGGGGTTTTGCCAGGGCCCGGGGTGGAAGAGGGAAGGGTTAAAAAAAACCGGTGAGTTTGAGAGCGGTTTGTTAAAGGTGATTTGCCCGTGGGAGAATGGGGAGTGGAGGTTTTGGCCCCCAATTTTATTTTTGGGGGGAATAAAAAGGGAGTGCAGGATTTGGGGTTTTATTAAGGGGGTACTCCCCATGGGTTTCCAGTTTTTTTTTTGAAATGGGAAGAATAATTTTTTCCCAGTTTAAATATTAAATATAAGGATTACCTCCAAGAAAAGGGGTTATATTTGTAGGGGGGAAAGAGGGAGAGGGGCGACTCACCCGGGGATTTCATTTTTAAGGCCCGCATGACTGCCCGGGGACCAGCCCACCCCCATCCGGAGTGATGGGGGTTTGCCGCCTACCACCGCGGCCTCCCCAGGTGCCCCGACCTTGGCAAGGTTGGCCGAATCGGAGCCGGCGATGGTCTCCGGGAAGCGGGCCAGGTTCTGCAGCATCTCGGGGCATTTCTTATAGTAGATGCGCACGGAGAGGAGGGCCACGCAGGCCCCGATGTCCTGGAAGGCCAGGTAGAAGCCCTTCTGCGTCAGGGGCCCCACCGAGCGCTCCTCCACGTTGAGCTTCACGTTGCGGTTCTCAAAGTCACTGCTGACCGTGATTTCATCCGGGGCGATGGTATCGATCTTCTTGAACTGGCGCTTCTGGAAGTTGGTGCCGTAATCCACGTCGGACTCGGCGTAGTACAGGTTGAAGGTCTCCTTGCAGGAGCTGGCCCCCCCTGGGAAGCTGTTACAGTCCCGCACGGTGAACTTGAGCTCAATGAAGCCTTCCCCTGCCGGTAGATCCAGTTGGGCGCAGCCATTGTCCGGTCCCCGCCCACGCCACAGAGCATGTAGATGGGCTGGTTGTACTGCATCAGGTCCCACTGTGAGAGTCAGAAAAGGAAAGGTGTCAGAGCCGGGAGGGCCCTTAGAACCCGGGAGGTCAGAACTGGGAAGACCTTAGAACCCAGGAGGTCAGAGCTGGGAGAGCCCTTAGAACCCAGGAGGTCAGAACTGGGAGGACCTTAGAACCCGGGAGGTCAGAGCTGGGAGGGCCCTTAGAATCCAGGATGTCAGAGCTGGGAGGGCCCTTAGAACCCAGGATGTCAGAGCTGGGAGAGCCCTTAGAACAAGGGTGTCAGAGTTGCCATTGTTGTCCCCATTTTATTGATGAGGAAAAGAAACAACTGATCTGGAGCCCTAAGTAGCTCCATCCTTTTACTCCTAAAACTGCTCGGCCCATCCTCTCCTAGACCACCTGGATGGTGTACAGAGAATCCTTCAAAAGATTTCCATGCTAATGGAAGCTCTAATGTTGACTCCAGTGGATTGCAGGGATCTCAGAGCTAACCTCGTCTGGGACTCAGTTTCCTTATCTGTAAAAATGTCAGAGCTGAATTAGGTGAGCCCAGAGTCCCTTTCTAGCTCTATCATTAATATAACTGGGAGGGACCACAAGCCTCAGCACTCAGGGAGACAGCCCATGCCTCTGGGAGATTTTTTTGGCCCAACCTTGATGTTTTACAAGTGAAAAGACTGCAGAACAAAAAAAGGTTGGGGGGGGGGGCAGATTTTCCCCTTCCAACTCACTTATACAGTGAATTAATCAACATGATACTAGAGCCTAGTAATCCTAACTCCTAAGCCAGAGCTGAAGGAATAGATTTAAGAGGTAGAGGGAAAAATAGATGGGAATAACCATTTATTTAGCATGTGATCCCTTTACAAATATTATCAAATTGTCTCATTTCATCTATACTACAATACTGGGATCAATACAATACAATATTACTATACTATACTGGGAGGAAGGTAGTGTTATCCTTACTTTACAGTTGGGGAAACTGAGGCAAAAAGTAGTCATGTGACTTGCCTGGGATCAAATAGCTAGTGTCTATTCACTTCATTCTCTTGTTGCCTTCTTTAAAATTAGAAGAGATATTGCAGTGGTTCTCAAACTTTTGTTTTCAGTATCTTTATCCTATTAAAAATTATTGAGGCTCTCTCCAAAGCGTTTTTGTTTATCTGGATTATATTTATAGACATTGACCATATTGGAAATAAAAACTATTTCTGAATTTATAGACCCTCTAAAAGGGTTTCAGAGATCCCCAGGATTCTCTAGACCATACTTTGAGAACCACTGAGATATTGAATCCAGCCTGGAGGGGAAGAGAATGAGGATGGGCTGGAGGAATGGGCCATGATCTGGAGGGATGGACACCAAGCCAAGCTTTCTAGTGCCCAAAGCAGCCTGGAATGAGGTTCAAAGAGGAAGGAATACCCAGCTGGAAGGAAGCAGCTTCCTCTGGCTAACAGGAGGGCGATTAGGACTGCAGGGGGTGTCTCCCACTCCCCACTGAAAGGGGAATTTTTAACTCCTGCCTCTCCCTGGGGGAGTATTCTCAAAAGGCTGCTGGGAGGAGCATAAGAGACCTCAAAGAGAAGGGGAAGGCTCTGGCACATCATGGAGATGTCTATCCCTAAAGGCGGCTCCAGAGAAGAGATTTAGAGCTGGGAGAGACTTTTAGAGCCATCTGGTCCTTGGGGAAACTGAGGCCCAGAGATGGGAACCATCTAGATCAAGGTCACATGGGAAACGGCTAACTTAAGATCATCTAAGTTAGAAGTAGCAACATTAGAATTTGACCCCAGATCCAGACCCCTCCCCACTATACCCGGCTCTAGTTTCCCACTCAAGGGCAGGTCGAAGGGGCGTCACCCCAGCCTTCACCCCTAGGCCCCCCACTCTCCCTTCCCCTCCAGGCCCGGAAACTTACACCTTTGTTGTAAGGGTGCGTCAGCCAGCCTAATTCGCCTTTAGCCGCAGCAAAATCCAACAGTACCACTGCAAGAGAAGTGGACGAGAAACAGAGTGAGTTCTGGAACTCCCAATGAACCCGGCCCCTCGCCACCTGCCACCTTCCCTGCCCCCACTCCCGAGCCCACCTCCTAATGGACCCAACGATTTCCCGAATATCCCTGGAACGGTTTCACAGGAGCCAGAGCTCAGAGGGGCCATGGTCCCCTTTGGAGCTGTGGGAAAGCCCCTGGACAACTTTTTAAATGTACAAAATAAAATACCCAAGATTACCAACAAAACACACACACACACACACACACACACACACACGGTAAAAATGAAATAAAGATGCCGTTTTTGCCCATCCAAGTTCACAAACTCTATCCCCAGACCCAGGTTAAGAACTCTTGATCTGGAGAAAACAAGGGAGCTTGGGTCATAGATTCATCTCATTTTACATTTAAGGAAACTGAGGCTGAGAGCTGGGACGCTTGGCCAGCAGTCACACGGTCAACAAGCTTTAGGTCCAATTTCATGGCCAGGTTCTTCTCCCAGGGGGTGAGATAGAAATGGAAGGGCGGGAGGAGAGCCTCCTGGAGAAGGAAAGGAGGGGGCTTGGGAATCACGACTCCCCCCTTCCCCCAGCAGCCAACCTGAAGTCAAATCCAGACCCAGCAAGAGGAGGAAGAGCGGCCCAGCGGGAGAGCGGCAGCTGGATGCAGTGGGGGGCGGGGGGATGGGGCATGTTAAGTGATACCACAGACCTCCCCAGCAGGAGTCCCCAAAGTGGGCCCCTCAACCCAGTCACAGACGCAGGACGGGAGGACTGTGGATGGGCCGGGCCGGTCCTGATGCCGGGGCCCCCACCTGAAGCATGGATCCCCTCCCAGCCCCCTGGGGAGCCGGATGCGCCCTCCAGGGTTGGAATCCATTCCTGCTGTCAAACGGAGCACAGGAGCCCCTCGGGCTGGGGGCGCACGGCCGGGGGCACCCAGGAGGAGAAAGCTCTTAACAGGTGGGAACAATTCCAGGGCTCAGAAGGGCTGTGGCTGGGGGTGGGGTGCAAGAAGGAGGGAGCCTTGCAAGCTGATCCTCTCACCGCAGAGAAACCACAAAGGCCCAGAGCAGGAGAGATCAAGCCAAAAGCACGGATGCCCCCCCCACCCCATTACTCCCCACTCCAGGGAAGAGACACAGCCCCCCACCCCAGCTGGCTGGGGCCCCTTCAGCTCACCAGGTCGGGGAGGGGGGGGAGGCCTGAAACAGCCCTCTATCCAACTCTGTCTCTCCCTGACTCGTGCTGACCCTTACCACCCATACCTGACTGACTGGAAGGGACCAGAGCTCTGAGAGCAAGCAGGGAGGGAGGAAACGCCTTGTCCCATCACTCCTCTGCTCACACATCGTCACAGGCTCCCTACTCCTCTGCCTGGCTTTCCAGGCCCTCCAGTCATCACCAAGCCTCTTCCAGCTTTACCTTCTGTCCTTCCCCTTCAAGCACTTTACACCCTAGAGAACTGGGCTTCTCGGCCTGTCCCCTCTAAAATGCTTAGCCTCAGTTTCCCTGCCAGCCCTACACCTCACACCCGGATGTCCTCCCTCTGCTTGTCACTTGCTGATCCCCCGCCAACTCCTGAAAGTCTGACTCAAAGCCTGCCCCCTCCTCCAGGGAGCCCCTTCCCCTAAAGCTCACTCTGATTTAGCCCCCTGGGCTGTGTGCACCTAGAAGAGCAAGATCAAGGGACCTCATTCATTTAACTCTGAGATTTCCCCCACAGACAGCTGGATGGATCAGTGGGCAGAGCCCTGGGCCTGGGGCCCAGCCTCAGACACTAACCAGCAGGGTGAAATGGCTTGCTCAGGATCTGATGCTGAGACCCTGAACAAACCCCTTGACTTTTCACTGCCTGAGGCATCTCTTTGAGACTTCAGGGGAAGAAGGGAGGTAAGGAAATAAAAAAAGGGAGGGAGGGAGGAAAGGAAGAAAGGGAGAGAGGCAGGGAGTGAGCAAGGAGGGGGAAGGAAAGAAGGGAGGAGAAGAGGGAGAGAGGGAGGGAAGGAAAGAAGGAAGGGAGAAAGGAAAGGAGAGATGGAGGGAGCAAGGAATGGGGAGGAAAGGGAGGAAAAAAGGGAAGAGGGGAGGAAAGGGAGGAAAAAAGGGAAGGGGGAGGAAAGGGAGGAAAAAAGGGAAGAGGGGAGCGAGGGAGAAAGGGAGAAGAAAGGAGGGAGGGAAGGGAGAGAGGGAAGAAAGGAAAGAAAGGAGGGAGGGAGGAATGAGAAGGGAAGAGAGAGAAGGAGAAGGAGGAAGTCAACAAGCACTTGTGCCTACTATGTGGCAGGCACTGTATCAAGAGAAGGAAGCTTACCAGAGAAGGGACATACGAAAGGACAAAGGCAATAAAGACTCTTACTATGTGCAATTCACCAGTAAAGTAAATCTCTCCACTGGGAGTTCCCATTACTAATAAATAACAAGCCTATCTTTAAAAACAAAACCAAAAACATTTTCCTAGTGCTGGAGAAGTATATACAGTGTACACAGTAGATGTTTAATGCAAGTTTATTGAATGGAATAAGACTGAATCGTCAGGGTGACCCAGGCTGCCCGGGGAAGTGACTAAGCCCTGGGGATATGATGATACAGAGATGGGTGAGGGTGGGGTGTGGTGGGGGAGAACCGGGGGAAGGGAGAGTCTAAAGGCTATGACTGGGGGGGGAGGGGTGGGGGAGGGAGAGGTTAGCTCTGCTCCGGAAGGAAGCAATGTTCTGAGAGCGGGGCAGAGGCCTCAGGGTCACCCAGGAGGCCTAGGACCAGCCAAGCCTGACCATCTCTCCCAGCGCTCTCTTGGCTCTCTGCCTGACCAAAACGCCACACCCACTCTCAGTACCTAGGTCACCCCTTCCCCCACACCTATCAACCAGTAAAGCCCCAAGAAATTTCAGCTCCAGGGGCCCCATCTGAAGACAAGGAGTTTGGGTGGGAGGGAGGGAGGGAGAGGAGGTGGTTTCCATCCTTAAAGGAAGCAAACCTTCTGGATTAAATGGGGAGTTGTCGAGAGCGGCTCTGAAAGCATCCAAGTTGGCCCCACTCTGTAAGCCAGGGGAGGGCCGTGATCAAGGGTTTCACTTCCCAGGGGGTTTAGGGAACAGAGAAGGTCCAGGTGCAGAGGGGGTAGGACCCTCCCAGCCCTTAGGCTGCGGGGGCCTAGGCCGGGAAGTAAAACCCATCATAACTGACACAGCAGAGCTTTACAGAGTGTTCTGCAAACCTAGTCTCATTTAATCCTCCACATCCCCGTGAGTCAGGTGGTATTGCTCCCTATTTTACAGATGGGGAAACAAAGGCAGAGCAGGGCCACGTAAGACCTTGGAGATATCAGAACCCCGTTTTAAAGAGGAGACCCAGACTGGTCAGGTGACTGACCACACTCATCCAGCTACGAACAGGAGACGCTGCATTTGGAGCCGAGAGCCGAGCGCTTTCCATCATGGAACAAGGCTCTCGGCAAAGGAAAGGCCTCGTGGGCAAGAGACAGAGTGAAATCGAGAAGCGATCGATCAGTAAGCATTTAATAACAACTAACGCTGCTCTGTGAGGTCCGCAAAGGCTCTCTCTGTTATCTCACAAACCGTCCTGAGAAGTGGGTGCTGTTTTTACAGGGAGAAAACTGAGGCTGTCGGAGAGCGGGGGATTGGCTCAGTCACAGACCTTAGTGAAAGCCCCTGATTTAGGATTAGAACTCGGGACTTCCTGACTCCAGGTAGGGGCTCTAAGGACTGAGCCACTCCGCACCTCCCATGTGCCACATGTGCCAAGTAAAAGGGAGACAAAAGAAAAAGGGGAATCAGCTCCCAAAGAAGTAGACAACCACCCAAAGGGGAACCCCTTCTCAGTGTCCCTCAGTTTTTTTTTGGGCCATCTAAGGGCCCCGGGCTCGAACCCTTTAATTTGCCATCTGGGCTGGGACTGGGAAGAAACTTTCCCCGGCCACTTTAGCAAGAGCCCCCTGATGAGGGGGAAGGGGCAGGGGAAGGGTGTCCTGGCTCCTCTTTGGCACAGCGGCCAGCCAGAGGAAGGATACGGGCTGCTTAGTTCTGAGAGAGGAAATCCGACGTGGCTCAGGCCCCGGGTCACAGGCTGCAATGTCCGGCCTGCCAGCAGAGGGAGAGAGATAGGGGAGGTGGGGGAGTGTACGGGGGAGGGACCCAAAGGGAGGATGGTGGATTTGCACAGACATGCTCAGGCCTGGAAAATCACAGACCACCCCCCCGCCCTCGGAAAGAGAATGTTCTGGCCCAAGAGGAAGGAATCCAGCATTTCTTACCCCTCCCCTGGAGAGATGAGATTGGAAAAAAAAGAAGGGGGGGGGATCTCCCCCTGCAAACTCCCACCCCCCCCCCCCCATCTTCTGGCTGGAAGTTAGAACCGGACTGGTGTTTCCGATCCCTCCTCATCCCATGGAGTGGGTAGGGGAAGAGTTCCAAAGGCTAAGTGTTGCCAGGGACCCAGAGGACAAAGTTAATGAGCTGCTGGGGGAAAAACACACCTTGGGAGTCAGAGAAGAAAATTTCATCCGCGTTTTTCTGGGACTTGGTAAGTCATTTCTCTGAACCTCAGTTTACTCCATTGTAAAATGGAGGAAGAAAACTCAGACCGGATGAGTTCTAAGGCCCCTTCTAGGACTAAATCTTAAAAGAGAAAAGTTCTGGGGTTATCCACTTCCCCTCAAAGAGGGAAACCCTTTAGCCTCTTGAAACCAGCTTCCCTCCTGAGAACACCCCCCCTCCCACCTCCCAGGCCAGCTGCCAGAGCTCTCAGGGCCCCAATTTAAATGGTATCTCCTCAAACAACCTGGGGGGGAGGGGGGGTTCTTCCGTTTGCTGGAAATTCCCTGGAACTAGGAAAAGCCTTAAAAGTCCCGCCTCAGCCTATCCCTCCACAGAGCTTAGAGGAAGGCTTGGGGACCTGTTTTTCACAGGATCATCCCAGATGCTTGTTCTAAGGAAAGGAGTTCCGTTGAGTGAGGACTCCCCGGAATGGGCTTTACAAATAAGAGTTCCATCACAAATAAGAGCTAGAATCTTCCCCATTCCTTCTAGTTTCACAGAGGAAGAAAAAGCTGGAATTTGAACCCAAGTCCTTCAGTGCTTTCTCTCTCTCTCTCTTTTTAAAATACTGCTTTCTTTTTATCCCATGCTTTTGGAATGATAATAAAACGAAGATCATGGATTATAGTCTCTCTTAGGTCTACCATGTGCTTTCTCTTAGACTTTTCTCTCTCTAGATTACAGTTTCCCTATCTGTAAAATGGGTCACCTCTCTCTGAGATCTCCTTCATTCTACCATAAGGGGACTTGAACACCAGAAAGAAGATGGGCAAGAGACAATCTATCAATCATTGAACTCTCATTAATAAAGGAGTTTGATAACAGAAACGGAGGAAAGAGGAACCGAGATGCTAGGCTGTGGTTTTAATGGCATCCTCATCAGAGAAGGGGAAACCGAGGTCCCGAGCCCATAGAAGAAAAGACTGGGTGGTGAAATTTGGAAACCTCCTGATTTCTGCAGGTGGTCAGAAGGTGTGGAAGACTGTACCCCAAGGGGCAGAAACTAAATGACAAGCCAGAATCCCTTCTTGTCCCCAGCTCGCCATTATGTGAATCCTAACCAGCCTTGGAGACTGAAGGTTTAGATGAGGGAAAAAACCCTACTTCCCCCTACCAGTCCCCAGTCTAGCACCTAAAGTCTGAAATCTGGAAAAGTGTTGGAGTTCAGCCACGAGATGGAGGGAAGCTCCCGTTGAATCATCAGTTCATCCTGAAATACCTTTCTCTCCCAGCCCCCCACCAAGTTGGGTCAGCAGGAAGCGGGGGGACCAAGGAGATTTTCCAGCTGTCTTTCCTCTCCAACCACAGGCTATGGGGAAGGGCATACTTGAATCAACTTAGTCACAGGGAGGAGAAGAATGGGGGGGGGGAAGACTGGGTGGCTCAAACTCTGCCCACCCATTTCTGGGGAGGCCCCCAATTCATTCACACATACCCTCTCCCAAGGAACTCCAAAGAACTCCTGGAAATCCCAAGGAATTCCAGGTCTGGAAGAAGGAACTCCCTCCATAAAGCCAATGTTCCCTCCCCACTTCAAAAACTATTTTCTTTCAAAAAGATCTTTTCCTTCCAACTGGAGATTTTAAAACCACAGTCCACCAAGGAAGAAGATGGAAGTCAGTCAATCAGCCAATCAACAAACATTTATAAGCACTTGCTGTACTTAAGACACTGGGCTAAACTGGATGGAAATGAAAGCAGAAGGGAGATGGGACTCTCCTCTGTCACCTTCAGTGAAGCTGTGAGCCCCTCCTTTTCTCAGCCTTAGGATAAGCTCTCTACTCTCTTCATCTATTTTTTGCATTTTATCTGCATCCCTCTCATTTAGACGTAGTATACGCTTAATAAATGCTTATGGACCGATGTTCTGGAACCCTTAGCCTTTCTCTCCTCCTCTCTCAACGTCTCAATCATTCACTGTGGGTGGAAACGTAGCTCGAGTGGGAAGGGGTGGCTCCTCCGGTTGGGAGGCAGGAGAAAGGGAAAAGAAAGCCACACAGTTTTACCTGGAGGAGCAGGTTCCTGTCTTAATCCTAAGGGGGATCCCGTGGAACTGCTTCTCCAAAACTATTGTCCCCCAGCTCAGGCACCGTCACTGTGGCAATCTCTTGCCACTCGTGAAAAGCTGTGGTTCTGAGGTGTCTGTGAGTTAGAGTACCTGCATCTCCTCCGGTCTCTACAAATGAGGAAGACAAGGTTCGGAACCTCGAGGTTTGTCTCCCGGGTCAGATAACTAGTACGAAGGAGCAGAGACAGCCTAGAAACCCAAGTGGCTCATGGGCTCCTGATTCCACCCTGCCTCTCCCCTTTCATCCTCGGCCCTTCCATGTGACCCGTGGGAAATCTGAAGGCTAGGAGGAGGGGGCCTGAATCCCCATCCCCGTGTGAGTGGGGCTCCCCACTAAAGGCGTGAGAGGCACTCCGGTGTGCGGGAGACCGCACCCCCACCAACTGCATTTCAGCGCTCTGAGTCACCCCCTTTCACAGAACCTGAGGCACGGAGACTTCCTGTCCGGCCTCTCACTTCCACACCCCACCTTCAAAAGTTCCAAGGTGACGGGTCCTGCAGTTGGATGGGGCGGAGTTGGGGGGGGGGAGTGGGAAGAAGAGGGCATCTCGCAGATTTAGGAATTGGGTTCAAAGTATGGGGAGGAGCGCAGAACCCTCTGGAGAACGTAGCTCACCCACGGCAAGTATCAGGTGGCTGTCAGCTCTCCTTCCACCCCCAAAAGAAAGCTCTCCCCCCCCCCAGAAGAATGCTCCATGGCCTCTTAAATGAGAGGGACCTCATCCGGCCCGGTACAGTGTACGGGGAGAACCCGAGCAGATTGTCGTCTTGCCCGCACCTCCAAGTGACCCCCCCCCAAAAAAAATGTCCGTAGGGGAAGATACTCCCCTGCCTCAGTATCCCTGGCTCGGGCTGTGTCCCGCGGCTGCATCACAACCTCGTGGCCTTCAGTCCGGCGGCCGCCTCGCCCCGTCCCCCCTTCCCGCCGCCTGCCCCCACCCCACCGCACCTCACCCGACTCAACCCCGCCTCCGAACACGGCGCATCTGCACCCTCCCTCCTCCCCACTCCCCACCCCCCCGGACCTAAGGTCTCGGGGATTGGGGCGGAGGGGGGCCTTCACCCGGGCTCGTCCCAGCTCAGCCCCGGCCCTTCTTCCGAAGCCCCGGGCCGGAGACCCACAGGCGCCAGGTCAATATCCCTAGTGGTAGGGACTGGAGCAGGTCCCAGTCGTCTCCCGGGTCCCGACGCCCCCGGGACCGCCCCGCCCGTCCGCCGCCCCAAGCCCCCCGCCCGCTCACCTTCTTTGCCCCGCGCTGCAGCCAGCATGTAGCCCAGGAAGAAGGAGAGAGCGACCAGGGGCGCCCGGGGTCCCCGCAGTTTGGTGGCTGCTTGCTTCATCGTCCCGCCGGCTCCGGGGTTGTCTTGTGCCTTTCCCGGCTCCCGCGCTCGCTTCGGACCGATCGCTCCCCCGGCCGCCCCGGCCCCGGCCCCGGCCCCGCTCCGGCTCCCGGCTCCTGCTCGGGCTGCTGCCACCCGACTGCTCCCTCCTGCCCACAAGTCCTTAATGGAAGTTTGGTGAGAACTGGGCTCCTGTTCATTCATGCCTCGCGCTGATGTCACCGAAGCCACTCCCTCAGGAATGTCTTTAAAGGGGCAGGACTGTGGGGAGGGGGAGGGGCAGGCGAGGCCCGGGGGAGGGGGAGAACACGCAACCGAAAGCCGGCCCCGGAGAAGGGGAAGCCCCGAGGGTTCCTGGACGGGCGCATCCTCTGACGAACGCCGGCTCCGGCTCCTCCTAACCTGGGGCTCGGGAAAACGCTCGTCCGACCCACCTTCCGCGGGATAGAGGATTTTAAAACGGGGCTGGGATCTGGGCCTGTCGGGGTGGTCTCCGGAGCGCGGGAGCCCCTTCGGAGCCCTCCTTCCCCAGGACGCGTTCGCGGGCTTCCCCAGCCGTCCCCGACCTCCGAGATCCCCAACCTGCCCTGGATCCTGTCGATCTCCCCCTCCGTACATTGGTACCTCCTCCGTTAGACTGCGAGCTCCTATTTACACCTCTTTGTGCGTGTCCCCCACTGTCCCTAGCACAGAGCCCTTAATAAACGCTTGTGGGACAAAGATGAAATAAAAAAGAAACGCTTCTTGATTTGATGTGAACTTTGGTCTCTCACAGGACAACAGCTTTACAGGCGGAAGTGACTTTAGCGATCCTGGTCCAATTGCTTCATTTACAGATGAGGAAAACGAGGGCCAGAGGGGTTAATTGATTTACCAAAGGTCACAGAGGTAGGAAGGAGTGTTTAGGAGGCAGGGCACCATTCCATGGGAAGCTGGTGGTTGGGAAGTGAGTGGGAGTCCGGGCAATCCTGGCTCCAGCCGCGGCTCTTCCACTAACTACCCAAGTAACCTGTCAAGTCAACAGCCCCTCTCCAGAGCTCAGGTTCCCTTTGTGGGCCTCCCAGTCCCCTCCCCCCATCCCAAAGTTTCTTCCGGCTCTAGGATAACCTCACTCTGCCCTCAGTTTCCTAATCTGTGAAAGGAGTTGCAGTACGTTTTCTGGTCCCCTTTTCATCTCTGAATCTTATGTTCTAATAGTTACAATTTTGAGTTCATAGAATGATTTTCTAAGATCTCTAAAACTTTAACAACTCACAGTCATATAGATTCCTAAGATCTGTAAATCACTATGAAGCGCAAGTAGCAGATTTTTCCCAATTTTGCAAAGAACAAGGAGGCTCAAAGGTGAAGTGACCTGCTTACAATGACATTTTTATTAAATGTGGGGGCCTAGATGAGAACTTAGACCTCCTGACTAGGTATTGAAAGGCGTAGAGTGCTGGGCAGTAGGACAGGAAGTTCTGAGTTCAGATTTTACCTCAGCTAAACTGAGGGCAAGTCATGTAATCCTGTTTGCCTCAGTTTCTTCATCTGTAAATTGAGCTGGAGAAGGATCATTTCCATGCTGCTGATTTATTTATCATCTCCATGCTGCTGATTCTCGGATCTGTTTATCCAGGAGAAGGAAATGGCAAACCACTCCGGTGTTTTTGCCAAGAAATCCCCAATGAAGAGTGGGACATGACCGAAAGGAGAACACAGAACAAATACTCCTGACCCTAAGTCCAGCGGTCTACTCCCTACACCATAACAGCAGTCTGTGTTCTAGGGTCTACTTTTACATCCTATGTTCTAAGCATCCTTTCAATTCATGAAGTCATAGGTTCAGAGATCTAGACTTGGAAAAGACCACTGAGAAAACTGAGGCCCAGAGAGGCTCATTGACTTAACCAAACTCTGATGTAAGACCCTCCCAATCCCAAACCCTATGATCTAGGAGTCAGAGGTTTCCTCTTCTTCCTGCCCTTCCTCTCCCCCAGCTGGCCCCTCTAAGTGGCCTCTCCCCAAAGGTGTATCAGACGTGATCTCATCCCCCTTCCCAACTGAACCTGCTGGAGAAAAACCTGGAACTGTCCTTTCACCCACTTCTCCCTCCCTCCTGGCCACCCAAGATTCCTCTTGCCCAATTCCCATTTGGCTTCAGCCAGGAATTCTCAGCCAACAACAGCTTTCATCGACCCTCAGCCTCTCAGGGCTGGTTCCTCTCCCCAGGGGCCAAAGGAGCTCGGTCAAAAGGCAGAGCTAGGGGGAGCTGGCTTTGACTTTTTAAAAAGGAGGGGAAGGGAGATAAAAGGGTTTTGAAGATGATATGGCAGGCTCTGCCCTCTATTGGCCTTTTTGAGGCCTCAGTTTCTCCACCTGGAAATTGGATGGAGAGGTTTCCCCTGGAGGTGGAAGGAGAGTTAATGAGCTTTGGGTAGGCAGTGGGATTAAAGCTTTTGCTCAAGATAATTGGAAGGGATCCTTGGTTCCCGTGTGTAGCTTTCTAGGTGTGTGGGAGTTGTATGGAATAGAGAATAAAGATGGACTTATGGGTAGATGGGGGGCAGGGTAGGGAAGGAAGGGAGAATTGCATTAGTGGGTGTATATAGAATCGTAGGATTTAAAACTACGGAGGACTAACAATATCGCCCAACTCCCTCTTTTTTTTCAAAAGGGAAACTGAGGTACTGAGAGGGGAAAATAATGGAAGATGTTCTGACTCCAAAACCAGTGTTGTTGTTTTTGTTGTTTTCCATATAAGGCTCTGTGTGCTGTCCATGGTGTGGGAGGATTCTGTATATATTATATGTTACATGGAAGCCTCTGTATGTATGTGGGCTCTATGGGCATTCATTGTAGGTTTTATGGAGGACTCTGGGTAGGTCTGCAGGGCTGCGTGTGTGTGTGTGTGTGTGTGAGAGAGAGAGAGAGAGAGAGAGAGAGAGAGAGAGAGAGAGATTTGTTGTAAGTATGGAAATATGTTGGTGTGGGTGAAAGAGCAGCATTTTCTCCACGGATCCTGCATGTGAGACTCGACATGGGTCTAGCCTTTGTTTGGCTTTGTCCATATGTAATGGAGTCAAGCCTTTAGGTGCATTTGTGTTTTGTAGCTGGTTAGTGAAAGGGACATAGCCTGGAGGGACCTACAAGGGCACCTACTCCTCACCCCTCATTTTTACAAATGGAGAAATTGAGATTCAGAGTAGGGAAAGGACTTACTTGCCCAAAGTCATATGGGGAATTAGCATAAGAGTCTGGTCCCACAGCTGTAGCTTTTATAATTATGTTCCCTATTATAATTATGTTCCTGAATTTTTGTGTTCAATTAAGTGTAGTGTTAAGGGGGGGAGGGTTGAATATATTTTGTCTATTCCATATTTACTAACTGGCAACCTTGGGCAAGTAAGGGCGTCTCTGGGCCTCAGTTTCCCCACCTGTGAAATGATGGGGTTTCGCTAGATGGTTATATAGATAGATTCTAACTCTAAATGCCATCATACCATGAGTCTTTCACTTACAATATACACTATGTCCCAGAAGCCTTAGTGCCATTTTAAGCTATTAAAGCTTAATGTTAGAAAACGCTAGGAAAGCCTAAAATGGTACTAAGACTTCTGGGACATTCTGAATAAAACATCTATACACATCGAGACTTAAATATAATAAAAACTCTAAAGTTCTTTTATACTCTGATATTCTTTGTTCTAAGGCACTCTATCAGTTCTAATATTCTATATTCCAAGATCCCTTCCAGTTGTTATATTCTATATTTAATAATCAACATTCCAAGGTTCTTCCCAACTGACATTCTGTGTTCTAAGGCCCCTCTCTGCCCTAATATTCCATGTTCTAAGGTCTCTTCCAGTTCTGACAATCTATGTTCTAAAGCCCCTCAAACATAGACATTCTGTATTCTAATAGTTTATGTTCTACGGTCTTCCCCAATTTTGCCATCCTTTATCCTAAGGTTCCTTCCTACTTCTGATATTCTCTATTAAAAAAAACCCCTTTCTGCACTGACATTCTTTGTTCCGAAGTCTCTTTCAATTCTAGTATTCTGTTTTCTAGCTAACATTTTATATTGTTCCTCCCCTCCATCCATATTAATATCTTATGTTCTAAGGTTCCTTCCCATCTCTGAAATTCCATGCTCTAAGGTGTCTCTCTACTCTAGGTTTCTCCCTGCTCTAAATCCCATAAGCCCTAAATGTCTGTGAATTGGGCTGGCTGACTACAATAGGATAAGGGGGACAGGGGTAATTCTAGGTTCCCTTGATTCCTACCCACAAAGCTGAGCACAGACACACCAGCCTCTGCCTAACCTAGATCCTTTTCAGCCAATGCTCAGGGCAACTTGCTTCTTAGAAGGAAAGTTCTGTCGATTGCTCTTTATAAACCATCACAGAAAGGTGGTATTTATAGAGACATAATAAGCCCTAATGAAGATGAAATTACCCTGTAAAGACCTGGAAAGGGCCCTCGGGTCCTGAATGCCATCACAGCCTTGGAAACTGAGGAAGACAGGGAGAAAGTCCTAGTTCCATGTTTATTTATTGTTCTTAGCAGCCAAAGTGATGGCAACTGTAGTTCTTGAAGGGAGAAATTATCTCATTGGATAATCCACACCTTCACCAGCTTTTTCCTTAGCGGCACTGAAGGGATGAAGGAGGGGCTCTAGTGAGAAGTGGGGGGAGAGGAGAGGCAAGAAGGGGAAGCTCTGACCTAGAGGTCTGGAGTAA
Source organism: Sarcophilus harrisii (assembly GCF_902635505.1). Lineage (NCBI taxonomy): Eukaryota > Metazoa > Chordata > Mammalia > Dasyuromorphia > Dasyuridae > Sarcophilus > Sarcophilus harrisii. Next base: position 567,626,273 of record NC_045428.1, on the reverse strand, counting down.
GTTCAGAAGAGATAGGGACTGCTAGGTAATAATTACAACTCACATTCCTTTTTTTTTTTTTTTTTTAAAATAAGTGTTTATTGATACCATTTCTTTGAAGATCACTTACTCTGCCACTGGATTCTTCTCTGATCCCCTCCTAGGGAGCCGTTTCTTATAACAAGTAATATTAAAAAGGAGGAATAAGAAAACAAATTCAGAAAAAATAATCAAGATGTCCAAAAAAAAAAAAAAAAGTAGGTTGACATAATATGCAGTGTAATATATCCATGATCTCCTACTTCTAGCTGGTTTGCTAGACCAAAATGACATCACCATGTTAGAGTCGAGTTACAGTGTGTCCCGCTGTGGTTGATGGGACCATTCCGAGCTCCCAGTGCTCTGCCACAGGCCGACACAAATAGTCCCTATGAACATTTCGGGGGCTTCTCTAACTGCGAATTTCTCGTTTCCTTTGGGCTAATTCAATTCTGCTTTGTCCATAGAGCGCAGCACCTTCTCTGATGAGGGCACACCATGCTGGGTGCTTCATATTTCTATATCTAGCCAGTCAAGAAGCTACTTTGTGTCAAGTAGGCAGTTCCTTTACCTGGTTGCCTTTTTTTTTTTTAATAGCCTTTTATTTACAGGTTATATGCATGGGCAACTTTACAGCATTAACAATTGCCAAACCTCTTGTTCCAATTTTTCACCTCTTACCCCCCACCCCCTCCCCCAGATGGCAGGATGACCAGTAGATGTTAAATATATTAAAATATAAATTAGATACACAATAAGTATACATGACCAAAACGTTATTTTGCTGTAGAAAAAGAATCAGACTCTGAAATATTGTACCATTAGCTTGTGAAGGAAATCCAAAATGCAGGTGGGCATAAATATAGGGATTGGGAATTCAATGTAATGGTTTTTAGTCATCACCCAGAGTTCTTTCTCTGGGCGTAGCTGGTTCAGTTCATTACTGCTGCATTCTTTACCTGGTTGCCTTAAACTAATGGAAAAGGAAATGGTAAGCCACTCCGGTATCTTTACCAGGAAAACTCCAAGGAGTGTGGTTGGTGTGCTGTGGTCCAACCGAGTCAAAAAGAGCAGGACAGAACCAAACAGCAATCACTTTGTGCAGGGCATCGTGCTAAGTGCTAAGGATAAAAATAAAAAAGGCAAAAGACAGCCCCCCCCCCTTCCCCGCCATGAATTTACAGTCTAACAGGGAAGACAACAGACAAACAAGAATGTACAAACAAGCTACCTACAGGATAAATAGAACATCTTCAACGGTGAGAAGGTGCTGGTCTTAAGGGGGATTACAAGAGATTTCCCAGAAGTTAGGATTTTACTTGATACTTGAAGGAAGCCAGAAAGCAGAAATAAGGAGAGAAAGCACTTTGAACATGAGGGACATTCAGAAGAAATGTAGGTGTCTCTGACAAGGAGGTCAGAGTCACTGGATCAAAGAATAAAGGCAGGGAGGGGTATAAGATGAAAGGAGATTGGAAAATTGGGGGGAGGAGTCTGAGTCATGAAGAGCTTTGAACACCAGAGAATTTTGTATTTAATCTTGAAGGTAATAGGGAACCACAGCAGGAGACCGACTTGGGGAGGGCAAGTTTCCAAAATGCTTTTAAATATAAACTTACTACCTGTGTCATGCTGGGCAAGTCACTACACCCTGTTTGCTCAGTTTCCTCATCTGTAAAATGAGCTGGGAAAAGAAATGGCAAGCTTAACTAGCTGTGTGACCTTGGACAAGTCACTTAACCCTACTTGCCTCATTTTCTCATCTGTAAAATGGGCTAGAGAAAGAAATGGCAACCACTCTAGGATTTTTGCCAAGCAAACCCCAAATGGGATCGTGAAGGGTCAGGTATGACTGAAATGACCAAACAACAATAGTAGTGGTATGGTCTTGGTAAAGTCTTTCACTCTCTCAAACCTCAGTATTATAATCTGTAGAATGAGGGTATTATTTTTTTTAATTAATCCAGCATTTTAATTTTTTTCCTTCTCCAGCTCATTTTATTTTTATTTTTTAAAATTATATTATAGCTTTTTATTTACATGATATATGCATGGGTAATTTTTCAGCATTGACAATTGCAAAACCTTTTGTTCCAACTTTTCCCCTCCTTCCCCCCACCTCTTCCCCCGGATGACAGGTTGACCAATACATGTTAAATATGCTGAAGTATAAGTTAAATCCAATATATGTATACATGTCCATATAGTTATTGTGCTATATAAAAAGAATCGGACTTTGAAATAGTGTACCATTAGCCTGTGAAGGAAATCAAAAATGCAGGTGGACAAACATAGAGGGATTGAGAATTCTATGTAGTGATTCATAGTCATCTCCCAGAGTTCTTTCCCTGGATGTAGCTGGTTCAATTCATTGCTGCTCTATTGGAACTGATTTGGTTCATCTCATTGTTGAAGAGGGCCACGTCCATCAGAATTGATCACCATATAGTATTGTTGTTGAAGTATATATGTTCTCCTGGTTCTGCTCATTTCACTCACCATCAGTTCATGTAAGTCTCTCCAGGCCTCTCTGACCTTGCTGGTCATTTCTTACAGAACAATAATATTCCACAATATTCATATACCGCAACTTACTCAGCCATTCTCCAATTGATGGCCATCCATGCAGTTTCCAGTTTCTGGCCACTACAAAGAGGGCTGGAGGGCATTATTCTTAATGACCTCTAAAATCTCTTCCAGCTCTAGATCTATGACCTAGCCATTGTGCTAGTACTGGAGATAGGAGAACAAGAGGAGACAGACTTTGCCCTCAGAGAATTTTGGAGTTCATGTAGTCCAACTATACTCCACGCTGCTATGTCCACTGTAACCTCCCCGACAGGTAAGCACCCCTTCATCGGATAGGGCATTCGTTACCAACTTGGGCAGCCCATTCCATTGATGAATACCTTTAATTGTCAGAAAACTCTTTCTTCAATTAAACTCAACAAACTTTAATTTTTTAAAAAACATTTACTAAATACCAGTGTGTTCCAGGCAATGTCCCATAATATACCAAGTTAAAACAAACTATCCCTTGTCCTTGAAGAGCTTATGTTATTACAATATTATATTACATTCATCACACAAAGGAATAAATGCAAAATATATGCTAAATACATACAAAGCCATTGGGAGGTACTAACAGAGGGCAAATGAGTATAAACCTCTAGTAGGAGCTGGCACTTGAACCAAACCTTAAAGAATCGATTCCAAGAGGCAAAAATCAGAAAGGAGGAAATAGTTTTTCTGAAGCACCCACTATGTGCTAAGCCCTGTGTTCAGCACTCTATAAATGTTGCCTCATTTGATGCTCAGAACAGCCCTGGAAGTTGGCGCTATTATCCTGACCACTCTACAGCTGAAAAAACTGAGGTTGATGAAGGTTATGGAAGTATCAACTCCAGGTCTCAGCTCTCTCCACTGGGCTGCCAGCAGCCTGTCTGGAAGAGCTTTAGAAGGGAGAGCCTTCATTTCAAGGGACCACTCTATCCACAGGAGTATCAGAACCTGAATCCCTGAAGCTGTAACTTTTACCTCTCACCCCCAATTCTGCTAACTGGATCTGCCCAGAAGACATCTTCCCTATGAAAGTTCTTCAAGCATTTATAGACCATGTCACCTTTGTTTCCACTCTTCCCAATCCCCTCTCCGACCCCCAGCCTCCAGGCAGTCAGTAAATCATAATCAAACATTTATAAAGCACTTACTATGTGCCAAGCATTGTACTGGGAGCCAAAGAAAGGCCAAAAAAAAGGTCCCTGTCTTCAAGGAGCTTACATTCTAATGGGAGAGGTCACATACAAATAACTAAGAATATACAAGATATGTGAGCAGTGATGGGAAGTCACCTGGCAGGGAAGCAGGAGACCTCAGGGGGCTTGAAGGAAGCCAGGGAAGCTAAGCCGAAGAAACTCCATTATGAGGGAGAGCCTTCAGGTGCCAGGAACAGCCCATGAAAAGCAGAATCAAGTGTTAGAAAGAATGGAAATCCAATGTATAGGAGGGGACGGTAGTTGCAGAATATTGCATATACTATCAGACAAGGTCATATTGTGGCTTTGCTTAATTGTTCCACTCCCAGCCCCATCACCTCTAAGTTAGTTATTAGACCATGAACAAGTTATTTCTTTTTACAGGGTCTCAGTTTCTTCTTCTGTGAAATGGGAATAAGAATACTCGCCCCATCTTCACAGGCTGTAGTGAGTAAAATGCCTTGTAATGTCAGAATAATAGAAAAAATGGGGTCTATGGTTAGTTCAGAGACAGGGAAGGGGGAAGAGGGAGGGGGTTCACATGGAAGGGAGGAGGAAGTCTGAACAGATCTAATTAGGAGGGCCCTCCCTCCCCCATCCCCAGAGGGTGGCAGAAGGCTGAAATGCTTCCTTTCAGGCTCAAACTGATTTCCCCCAGCCCTTTGAAGTGGGTTCCACCCCAATCCTGCCTGTTGAGCTTCTGGGGGTGGGGGAAGGGGGAGCCGAGGCTGGGGGCCAGGGAACCATGCCAGGTGGAGCCCAGGCAGAGTCTAAGGCTGCCAGTTCACCTGCCATATCCCATTCTTCCTTCTCACTCCTTCTTCTCCCTTTAATCAACACTCAGAACTCCAGCCCTCCGCCCTTCCTCATCTCTTCCCATTAGGTTGGACAAATGCCTTTCACTCCTGCCCTATGGGTCCCCCTTCCCGGTTTGTCCTGGGTGGGCTTGGGCCACCTGCTACACGCCCTTCTTTTCTTTCCAGCTGAAATTTCTACTCTTGTCTTCCTGCCATACTCATTCTGCCCCATCTTTCCCATAGCCCCTAAACTTACCCTTCCAGCACACACAGAGGAAGTATTGCTTCCTTAGAACGGCCTGTCCTCCCTACCCCAAGCTGTGGACTCACTAATTCACACGAAGCCTTGAATTATTGTCAAACAGTTCTATGTGTCTCTGTCCTTTGTGTTTCCTTTCTTTCATGTTTTAGAAGGCCTTCCACAGAGCTCGGCGGCTCATATTTGGTGATCAATACACTTTTACTCATTAAAGAATGAGAGTTCATAAGAACCAGATGCACTTCTGAACAGTGGCCTTAAAATCAGTGTTAGAACTAGGAGAAATTTGAATTGAGAATCTAGACTGTCTAAGTTAGAAGGGAATTCAAAGAACATTTAATTCAATTCCCTCATTTCTTTTTTTTTTAATTATAGCTTTTTATTTTGAAGTTATATGCATGGTTAATTTTCAGCATTGACAATTGCAAAACCTTCTGTTCCAACTTTCCCCCTCCTTCCCCCCACCCCCTCCCCTAGATGGCAGGGAGTCCCATACATATTAAACATGTTAAAGTGTAAGTTAAATACAATATATGTATACATGTCCATACAGTTATTTTGCTGTACAAAAAGAATCGGAGTTTGAAATAGTGAACAATTAACCTGTGAAGAAAATAAAAAATGCAGGCGGACAAAAATAGAGGGATTGGGAATTCAATGTAATGGTTCTTAGTCATCTCCCAGAGTTCTTTCGCTGGGTGTAGCTGGTTCAGTTCATTACTGTTCCATTGGAACTGTCAATTCCCTCATTTCGCAGCTAGAAAAGTCCTTTCTCTGCCCTCAATGTCAACCCCCATTTAGACTACCCCAAAGTCATACCCTTCCCCTGCTCCCAACACCAGCCAATGCCTGCTCATACTACCCAACTCCACCTAATACCCTCATTATAATAATCAAGGTACCAAGGAGAAGGAAGCCATGTTCCTGAACCGGAGAACCTGAAGAAGAGCCGATCATCAGGTAGAGAAGAGCTTCCTCTGGGCCATGGCCTTTCTGAAACCCCAAAACTTCACTTGTCCAGTTGCCATCATTAATTTTGTCTCCACTGTCCACATGGTACATGGATAAAACATAAAACGTCAGAGGAATAGGAGGCACAGAGGTACTTGGCTCCAGACTTTAAGCCAGATTTGGGTTGTTTTCTTGAAATATAATGCAGGACAAGTCACAGTTTCTTCCAGTTTAGGGATAGTTATCTCTACCCTGCCTCCCTTAGAGGGCTGAGAAAGCAGTAATAGAAAGCACATTGTGACCATAAAATGCTGTATTAATGTGAACTGTTTTTATTAAGCTATTAAAATTCCCTCAAGCTCCTAATCCTCCCTTCTCTCCCCCACACTGCTCAGAACAGCATCTGGAAACATCTGGATAGATGTACCCCCAATCCTCTGTACCTTCTCCTTCAGGGAGGAGGATGTGAGAGCTGTAAGATAATGTGAAGGCTCTGGTTATGGACAAGTAATGTCCCCTTTCTGGGTCTCGATTTCTTTATCTGTAAAATGGAGGAAGAGGAGTCTGAGTGAATCTGATTAAGAAGGTCCTTTTTATATAGAGGGGAGGGGAAGGACTGGGGTTACATGTTTACAAAGATCCCTTTTAGCTCTAATATGGTCTTTTTTTTAATTATTTTTTATTAAAGCTTTTTATTTTCAAAACATATGGATGGATACTTTTCCAACACTGACTCTCGCACAGCCTTGTGTTCCAAATTTCCCCTCCTTCCCCTAGATGGCAAACAATCCAATAGATGTTATACATGTTAAAATGTAATTTGGTCTTAAGAAACCTATGAGAAATAGTGCAGTATAGAGAAAAGAGGATTGGAGCTTGGAGTCAGGGAGAAGTGGGTTTCAGTTCTCCCTCTGATACTAGCTGTGTAATCATTGGCGATCACCCTCTGGATTTCAGATAATTCATCTATACAATGGGTATAATTCCACCTGTAGTACTGCTTCACTGCATTGTTGGGAGGCTCAAATGACTTAATGAATATAAAGTGTCTTACAAACCTTAAACTGATACATCAATCAATAAGCATTTATTAAGCACCCACTATGTGTTAGAACTTGTGCTAGATCCTTTGTATCCTTGGATACAAAGACCAAGAATGAAAACAATCAGTGAACAATGAGTTCAGAGATAAACATATACAATATAAATATAGAGCTCATAAACATTAACATATACAAAGTAATTAAATACTGTTTACTGTTACTGTCACTGTTACTACAATTTGGCTCCACCCTATCTGTCCAGGTTGATTCCTCCCCCTCCCTCACTCTATGTTCTAGTCAAGCTGGACCATCTGTTGTTCCCTGTTGAACATTCCATCTGCCATCTCCGTGCTTTTGTCCAGGCCATCGTCAACGTGCACGGTGTAGTCCTTCTTCACCTCCACTCCTAAAACCTCTAGCTGCATTCAAGGCTTGGCTCACAGGTCATTTGCTACATGAGCCTTTAACGGATTTCTTCATTTGTTAATGTTGCCTCTGCCCTCATCAGTGAATATATATATATATATATATATATATATATATGTATGTATCTACACACACCTGTATATACACATATATGTATGAACATACATATATGTGTATGTATATAAAGATTTATAGTGTCTCTATTTATTAAATATAATATTATAATCTCTATTATTTACTACACATACATAAATAGACATGTTATTACCTATATTTTCTTATCTGTTCTATGTAAGTTCTGAGTAGACATAATCTTCTAGAACACTTGAAAAAACTGGGATTGTTTTATCCTGGAGAAGAAATGACTAAGGGGACCTTGATATCTATTTTCCACTAATTGAAGTGCTTTCATGTGGGAGATTAGACCTGTTCTGCTTGCCCCCAGAAGGCAAAACCAGGAGCAGTGGGTGGAAATCAAAGAGCAGCTAATTTAGGCATGATTGCAGTTTTAAAAAAAAACAACAACTTCCTAATAATTCGGAATGTTAGAAGTCGAATGTGCTGCCCTGAAAGGGGCTCTCTCTCTTTGGGGATCATGCAGCAAAGGGGACTCCTTGGCGTGTATGTTACAGTCAGGTTTGCTTTAGTGTCTATAGAGTTAGATTTAGGAATGGACTCAATAGACTCCAGGGTCCCTTCCAAATTCTATGATTCTGCCTAAACACATGGCCCGACGCAAACAAGCTCTTGAGAGATGCTAGTTGTTTAATTGATATATAAATTGTTCGTGTTCTCTGGCTGCAAGATTGGGGGAAGGGGGAGTGGGAGAGCTGGGAAGAGTCGGGCTTGTGGATTTCCTGCCAGGAGGAGTCCGATGATCTGACACCTGGGTGCCCTGCCCCGCCTTCCGGTTATCACTTCACACATTGAGGTGTCTATCCATCAGGAGGTCTTCCCTGAGGGCTGCCTTCTCTCCTCCCCCATAGCCCACTCCATAAACACAGGCGGAAGACCCTCATCAGCTAGGGAAACAAGGAACTATTACACGTGCACACCATACCCCTCTCCCTCCCTCTCTCTCTCTCTCTTCTTTCTCTCTCTCTCTCTCCCTCCCTCTCTCTGTCTCTCTGTCTCTCTGTCTCTCTCTCTCTCTGTGTCTCTCTGTCTCTCTCTCTCTCTCTGCCTCTGTCTGTCTGTCTCTGTCTCTTTATCTGTCTCTTTATCTGTCTCTCTCTCTCTCTCTCTCTCTCTCTCTCTCTCTCTCTTTCAAACACACACACACAGTATATAACTAGTGCTATGGACACAACCTGTGGAAACACATACACGAATGTACACACAATACATGAAACAACTCAGGTAAGGTAGGGTTTTTGAGTTTTACAGAGCACTTTCCTCAAACCAACCCTATGAAATAAGGAACACATTTTCATATTCTAGATAAGGAAATTGAAGCTCCAAGAGAAAATGGCTGGCCCAAGATCACATAGTTAATAAGCCCCAGCATCAGGATTTGAATCCAGGTCTCCCAATTTCAGGTCAGGGCTCTTTCTTCTTTCCATCACTGCCCTAAAGATCTCTCCAGAGAAGCCCTCTGTGGGGGGACTATGGTGACCAGGGCTAATTCCTGGGGACTCTCATTCTCTCAAGGAAACCTCTTTTCCTTCCCCCCTACTTTTTGCCTCCTATCCATTCAAGCCTGCTGACAAGCCTCGGTGAGAGAAATGACCAATTCAGATTCCCTTTCCTTCCTCCAATGACGCCTCTGCCTCCTAGTCTGTTTGCAGTCTCCGGTAGCACAGTAGCTGTCAACCCATCCATCTCCTGCCCTCCACCCCCTCCAAGGTCATACCGCTTTCTCAGCTCTTTTATCATTTGTCCATCCATCCATCCATCCACCCATCCATCCATCCATCTGTCCTTACCTCTCACACACCCCTTTACAATAACAGTCCTTCTCTGTCACCTTCCACTTACTCAAGCAGTTTCACCTCCCAGCCCAGCCCTAACCTATCTGTCCACCCACCCATCCATCCATCTGTCCACCAGTCCATCCATCCAGTCCTTCAGCCACTTGTTCATTCATCGAGCCACCTCTGACCCTCAGTTTTAACTTCCCGGGAGGCCCCCACCGTGACTAATTTCATCTATCTTCCCTTAATCCCCTGGCTTCTTCCTCCACCCCCACACTCTTCTCGGCATTCTCAGGAGACCCGGAGCTCACTCACTAGCCCCTTTAGGCAGGAAAGCAATCACAGCTTGACGGGGGCAGTTGACAGTCTGCATCCAGGGAAGGGAAGCTCCGATCTTTGAATATCAGTACCTATGTGAGGGGCTGTATGGGTAGTCTCGGAGACATCTCTGCGCTGGCGTGTCTATATGCAACCGTGTGTGTCTGTGAGCATTCACAGTTGCTCATGTGTACTCTGTCTCTCTGCATCCATTTGTGCATATCTGTGTCTGTGCACCTGTCTCTGTGCATTTATATTTTCCATGTGTGCACTGTATTTCCCCTGTATGTCTATGAGTAAATATATGACTGGTGCACGTCAGAGTTTTTGCTGTGTGTTTGTGTGTGTATTTTTTTTTGTTAGTGCATTTGCACAGCCATGAGTATGTTGCATGTGGGTGTAAGTATCCATATGGATCTGTGCGCATCCCTATGTGTGCTTGTGCACAGAGTTGCCTCTGTGTGTATACATCCCCGACTTTGTGTTGTGTGCCCATGTGGATTAATGTGTGCACTCGCATTCAAATGTTGGTGCACTTGCTAGATTATTGCTCCTGTAAGTATCCATATGGATCTGTGTGCATCCCTATGCATGCTTGTGCACAGAATTGCCTCTCTGTGTATACATCCCTGGTTTTGTGTTGTATGTTCATGTGGATTGATGTGCGCACTTGCCTCTGAATGTGTGTACATTTGCTAGATTGTTGTGCCTGTAAGTATACATATGGATCTGTGTGCATCCCTAAGTATGCTTGTGCACAGAGTTGCCTCTGCGTGTATACATTCCTGACTTGTTGAATGCCCATGTGGATTAATGTGTGCACTTGCATTCAAATGTGGGTGCACTTGCTAGATTGTTGCACCTAAATATCCATATGGATCTGTGTGCATCCCTGTGTGCTTGTGCACAGCGTTGCCTCTGTGTGTATACATCCCCGACTTTGTGATGTATGCCCATGTGGATTAATGTGTGCGCTTGCGTCCGAATGTGCATGTGCTCGCCAGATTGTTGCGCTGGCTGCACACACCTACGGGAGCTTGGGTTATAATCCCCCATGTGGGGCCTGGCACGCTGCCCCACCGTGTCCCGGGCCAGAGCCTCCCCCAGACGACTGAAGTGTCTTCCAGAACAGGAGGGGATTAGGGCCTGGGCGAGCAGGATCCTACAGGGCCAGCCCTAATCCTAAAACAAAGCGGGGCCAATTAGCGCCTTTAAGGATCACCTCCACTTCCACTTTCCTGGCTGGCGCTGCCGAATTCCTGGAGCAGCCGCGGGCTCCCAGGCCCAGCTTTGGGGGAGCTGAATGGCTAGGCCGGGGGGAGGGGGGAAGGAGGGGGAACGGGATCCAAAGGCCTGGGGCTGAGCCTCCTCCAAGCGCCGTTCCTTTTCAGGATCTCCCTCCCCCCATTGCTGAGTCCCAGAATCCCCGAGTGGGAAGGGAGCTCCGGGACCAGTTGGTCGGGTCAGCCCTTTCCATCCCACAATATCCCGACGAGCTGAGCTCCGGGCTCTGGCTGAAAGCGTCCGGTGAGGGGGAAGCGCTGCCGTGTGACCTTAGGTTAGTACCTGGACCTCTCCGAGGTCCGCTTTCCTGCTCAATTAAAGGAGGGGGGCTGGAACAGGCGATCTCGCCGGGCCCTCCCAGCTCTAAATCTATGTGATGAGCTCACTGTTTCCAGAAGCAAATCAGCTAGCTCGCGCTGTGAGACTTGTTTTTTCTTTACATGGCGCTGCCTTCTGCCTCCCGGAGCCTCCGACTCCTCCCCCACCCCCCAGCCCGTTTCTGCCCTCCGGGGCCAGGCCGAAGAACGCTAATCCCTCCGCCGGGTGACGGGCTTCCAAGCACTGAAGGGAGTTTTCCCATTTCCCTTTCTTTGGATAGCTTTGCATCCGAGGGGCAGCTTTGGGTCCACAGGGAAGGCTTCCCACAGCCTCTGGGCTAGCCCGGGGACCTAAGGTAGCTGCGGGAGGGGCCCTGGCCTTTACCCACCCACCCCCGCTCTGGGACCCACCACCCAGCTACCCCGTCACCCAGCTAACCCCCCTGGTACACGCAGTCCCGGAGTTGGTTCCAGGATCCAGCTTCGTGGATCTGGGTTCAAGTGCTGGCTCTGCCTGGGGCTTCCCGGCAGAGGAGTGAGATACATCATCACCTCATGGCTCAGAGAGGTTCTGGGATTGAACAAGGTGATGTCTGAGGGGCTTTTCGATATTAAAAGAACAACAACTTAATTCAACTCTAATAGCACAAAGACTTTGGGGACACCTGACTAGGACTTCAAGGCTGATGCTTTACATATGTTATCAGGATCTGGGATATAGATCTGGAAGAAACAGCAGAAGTCATCTTGTCCTTGATAGTACAAATGGGGAAACTGAGGCCCATGGAGGTTAAGTGACTTACCTCCATAGTACAAATGAGGAAACTGAGGCCCATGGGGGTTAATAGTATATAACATTTTTTCCCAAAAGGACTTGGACTCTGCTACCTACTAGCTGAGTGGCCTTAATCAAATCACTTAACCTCCATAATACAAATGGGGAAACTGAGGCCATGGAGGTTAAGTGACTTATCTCCCCATAGTACAAATGGGGAAACTGAGGCCCATGAGTGACTTGACTCAGTTTCGTGATTTGTAAAATACAGATAATAATACTTTCGGCACATAAGGTTATTCTGAGACTCAAGTGAGTAATGTGAGCTGTAACAGACTAGAAAATCATCAGTTCTCAGATACCATCTCCCGAGGAATTCCCTTGTAGGCAAGGCTCCTCCTTTTTCAGGTCAGTTCTCGGTTCAGGTTCATTCTGAAAAAAGAGCCCCAAAGGTTTTTTTGTGTTTTTTTCCTTAGGGCAGCCTTGGAGTCTGGGGTAAGGTCTCCTGGATATAGTAAGTCAGTCAATAAATATTTATTAAGCATATGCTAAGTCCCAGGCACTGTGCCAAGCACTGAGTTACAAAAAAAGGGAAAAAAATCTCTGCTCTGGAGGAAATCACAGCTTAAAGGGGGAGACAACGTGCAAATAATGATGTAAAAATAAGCTATATATAGGATAAATTGGAGGTAATTAACAGAGGGAAGGCACTTGAATTAAAAGGAGTTGGAGAAAGCTTCCTGATGAAGAAGGGATTTTAGCTGGGTCTTAAGGAAGCTGGAAGGCAAGATGAGAGCCTTTCAGGGCTCAGGAGCAGCCAGAGAAAATGCCTGCAAATGTCTTGTTCATGGAAGAGCTAGGAGGCAATTGTCACCAGATCCTGGTGGGAAGGTTGATGTGGGAAAGAGAGCATAGAGAAGCAATGAGGAAGAGAGAGCCAGAAGACAACAGAGGCAAAGCATGATCCCACTAACAACTTTTTTTTTCTTTTAATCACCCTTTAAAACTTGCAAAGCAAGTCACAAACATCTCAGTGTTTACTGACAACAACCCTATGAGAAGCGGATGCTTAGGGTATCACTATCCCATTTTATAGATGTGGACACTGAATCTTACAAACATCTAACAAATGTCAATAGTAATGAGCCCAGGGTTTTACCGGCTTTAAGTCCAGATCATCTTTCCAAGGAGACCAGACAAAAGAGAGAAGGGGATCAACGACAATAACAAAGACTAAGAGAAGAAACAAAGATTGAAAGAGTAAGATAGAGACATGAAAGAGATAGCGATAGAGAGAAAAGTAGAGAGGAGAGGGAGAAAGTGATAGAGAAATGAGTGAGGGAAGCAAGCAAGAGAAAGAGAAGAGAGGAGATGGGTAGAAAGTTGAGAAAAGTGTGAGAGGGAAGAAGCAAGGAAAGGCAGAAAGGAAGGAAGGGAGGGGAGAAAGAAAGGAGGAAAAGGGGAAGGAAGGGAAAGAGGGAGGAAGGAAGGAAGGTGAGCTGGAGGAAGGGAGAAAAAGGGAAGGAGAAAGGAAGGGAGAAAGAAAGGAGCAAAAGGGGAAGGAAGGGAAAGAAGGAAGAAGGAAGGTGAGCTGGAGGAAGGGATAAAAAAGGGGAGGAGAAAGGAGGGGAGAAAGAAAGGAGGAAAAAGGGAAGGAAGAGAAGGGAGGAAGAAAGAAGAGGGAAAGGAGGGGAGAAAGAAAGGAGAAAAGCGGGGGGGGGGAAGGAAAGGAGGGAGAGAGGGGAAGAAAGGAGGAAGAAAAGGGGGAAAGAGGGAGGAAGGGAGAGAGGGAGGGAGGGAGGAAGGAAGGAAGGAAGGAAGGAAGGAAGGAAGGAAGGAAGGAAGGAAGGAAGGAAGGAAGGAAGGAAGGAAGGAAGGAAGGAAGGAAAAAAGGAAGGAAGGTAAAGTATATCAGGTTAACTCCTGTGAGAGGTGGAGACATTTTTTGGGGGGAGGGCAAGGCAGTGAACCAGAATTAATTGGTTCCAGCTGGGGAAAAGCTTTGTAGTGGCTGTTGATCATTATCAGGTCTGTGGGAATGGAAAAGGGGGCTGTTGAAAAGTGTTGGAATTGGGGGGGACATGGAAACACTGAAGGGATGATGGCTAGAAAAGCTTCATCCATACAAGCGGTCTGGCTTCCTCCCAGATTCAGGCAGCAGTTTCATCCCACTAGCTTTCTGAGCCCTCTTCCTTTTGGGGGGACGGGCGGGTGGGAAAGGGACAAAGGAAGTAGAGGCAGGGGGCTGGGGGCGATGACCCCATGAATCACATCTGCTCTTAGAGCCCTCATTTTGTGTCAGCCTGGCTTTCCCCAGTATCCAAAACCAACAAGTCGCCAGCATGCTGGCAGAAGGAGAAGGGCTTTCCCACCCCCAACTCTTGCTCTGTCCTCAGTCCAGGCCTCCGTCTGCTTTCCTTCCCCACAGGTGTGGCTTTATCAAGGCCCCGATGGAGGTTTACAGCCACCGGTCTAGCCCTGCTCTCCAACTGGGAACAAACAGCCAAGTGGCCCCAGCACCTTGTAAATTCTGTAATGGGGCCAGTCAGGAAGTGTACGTCCAGAAACCGGACCCTCAGTTGCCATGGAAGCCATAAGGCCCCCCCTAGACTCCCCAGCATGTGCACTGGGATGGCTATTCTGCACTAGAATGTCAGAGCAGGATCCTAGATTTAGAACTCGAAGAGATCCTGAGGCCCTCTGATCCACAGAAACTGAGGTAGAGAGAAGGGAGCTGACTTGTAAGCCCGTTGCAAGCAGGGATAATTTCTCCCTTCATATCTATAGCCCCGGTACCTAGCACACTGCCAGTCATATAGTAGGTGCTTATTTGGAAAACAAAACAAAAACAGAAATGATTACTCGCTCAAGAACCTAGAAAGTAGTACGTGTAAAAAGGGTAATGGGAACTCTGACCTTCTAACTGGAGAACAAGTGTTCTTTCCATTTTGACCTGCTAGAATGTCAGAGCTAGAACATAAAATCGGCCAGTCCTTGCGGCTAGGGAGACAGACTAGTGGATCTCTCAGGCTCAGGAGTTATGAGCGACAGTGAGCTAAGCAAGTATTTAGACTAAATCTAATATCAGGAACCCCATAGGAATGGGAGTTGGGGCTGTTTAAGGAGGAGGAACCACCATGGAGTGGGTTAATCAGGACTGAGATCAGCCACTGGATTTTTGCATTTCCAGCCTAGGTGAGAGGAGAACCTGACTAAAAAATGAATAAATGAATGAAATCTGAAAGAAACTTTAGGACACAGAATGTCAAAAATGGGAAAATAAAACCTTAAAACATAGAATATCAGAGTTAAAAGAAAAAAAAACTTAGAACATAGAATATCAGAGATAGAAGGACCCATTGAATACTGGATGTCAAAGCTAAAAGGGATCTTAGGGCACAGAATGTCAAAAATGGAAAAGAAACCTTAAAACATAGAATATCAGAGTTAAGAGGAAAAAATAACCTTAGAATATAGAATATCAGAGATAGAAGGGCCCATTGAATATTGCATGGCATAGAATGTCAGAGCTGGGAGGGGCCTTAGAACACAGAATGTCAGAATAGAAAAGAATCCTTAAGAGCATTCAGTCTCCCGCCTTCATTTGGCAAGAGGAAATCAAGCACAAAAAAGGAAAATGACTTTCAAAAGCAGAGCCAGACCAAGAAACCAGGTACCCTGATTTCAGGCCTAGGGCTCTTTTCAGCACACTAAGGTTGGGCGAGGGGTAATGCGGTCACAGCAATAAACGGCCCAGCCTCCTATGACTAAAACATGACAATTGCTTCTTTTCCTGTTACTCTATGTTTTGCATATTATTCATTTTGTGTCTCAATCTATCTTCTCTTCTGTTCCCTGATCCTCCTAATTCCTTTCTCCTCTTTACCTTCCACATCCTTCCCCACATATAAAGCTCACCTCATTACCAGGAAATCTTCCATGATTAAGTCCACTGGCCTTTGAGCTCTTAACTCTGGTGGAAAGAGCTGTAATGAAATAGTCCTGACCCAGGAGAGTCAGAGGTTTGTTTCTTTGTGTTATTTTGATCTTGAATAATTCGTTATGTCAACTTCAGCAAATTATGTGTCCATTCCTGGCTCTCTTCAACAATGAAAATCGGTTCCAATTGTCCAGTAATGAAGAGAGCCACCTACATCCAGAGAGAGGACTATGGGAACTGAGTGTGGACCACAATATAGCATTTTCATTCTTTCTGTTGTTGTTTGCTTGCATTTTTGTTTTCCTTCTCAGGTTTTTTTTTTTTTTTCTTTCTAGATCCGATTTTTCTTGAGCAGCAAGATAACTATAAATATGTATACACATATTGGAATTAACATATAATTTAACATATTTAACATGTATTGGACTACCTTGGGAGGGGGTGGGGAAAAGAAGGGGACATTTTAGAACAGAAGGTTTTGGAAGTATCAGTGTTGAAAAAATTACCCATGCATATGTTTTATAAAGAAAAAAATATGATAAAAAATTATGTGTCCATTTCTCCATCTACAAAGTGGAGGGTAACCAAAATAATCTCTAAAGTACTTCCTAAAGTTAGCATTCCATGCTCTAACATTCTGTTCTCTCATAATGCGTAAGACCCTTCCTAGTTCTAATTTTCTGTGCTCTAGGGTACTTTCCAATTTCAGTGTTCTATGTTCTAGGATTCTTCCTGGTCAGCTATTCTATGTTCTAAGCTCCCTCTCAGCTCTGACATTTTATGATCTAGATCTTTTCCAGCTTTGAACTCTTGTGTTCTAAAGTCCCACTAAAAACTGTCATTCTATGTCCCAGAATCTTTCTTAGTTCTCCCATTCTCTCCTTTCTAAGGGTCCTCCCAGCTCTGACATTTCACAATTATTTTCTCTGGTTTTATGTCATCTGGGGTTATTTCTGTATGTGTCCTTTCCATCTCTCCCATTAGATGGGCGAGTCCCCAAGGTCAGAAACCCTTTCTCCTTCCTCTAACTCTACCATTTTAAGACTAAGGCTGAATCTTGTGGTCACAGAGGGGCTCCGTCTTCAATGACCAACCAATTGGGGCATATATCTGCTGGTCCAAGAGCCAGTCCAGAAAAGGAACGCCATAGCCATTGCTTTCTCTCCACTTTCTAACCTTCTTGACTTGAGAGCACTGAATTTTTTTTTCAAAACAAATGAAATATATTTATTTATTGTTGATATTTATTTAATATTTATATTTAATGCTTCTTGAAACTGGGACACTGGTTTCTTTCTTTCTTTTTTTTATAGCTTTTTATTTACAAGTTATATGCATGAGTAATTTTACAGCATTGACAATTGCCAAACCTTTTGTTCCAATTTTTCCCCTCCTTCCCCCATTCCCTCCCCGCCTCCATGGTAGATTGACCAATACATGTTAAATATGTTAAAGTATAAATTAAATACAATATAAATATACATGTCCTAACAGTTATTTTGCTGTACAAAAAGAATCGGACTTTGAAATAGTGTACAATTAGCCTGTGAAGGAAATCAAAAATGCAGGCGGACAAAAATAGTGGGACTGGGAATTCTATGTAGTGGTTCTTACTCATTTCCCAGAGTTCTTTTGCTGGGTGTAGCTGGTTTTATTAATTACTGGAGAGCACTGAATTTTGAGTCGGTGCCCCCAACTTTGATACCTGGTTGATCTACAGCAAGTCATTCTGTCTCGTTGGGTTCCAGTTTCCTTGTAAATAAACTGAACCACTTTATGCTGAATTATTTTGTATTTATTTGGATATATTTCATCTCTGTGACAACATTTCCTGTGGCTTGATCTAATCCTTATATGTCATGACCTCTCCCATGCTGTGTAAGGTGCTTCTGAATGCTCACACCTTAGTGGTAAGCAGAGCCATAGTTAGGAATGTCTAAGTCCTGGGCAAATTCAATTGGGGGGTGGGGTGGAGTGGGGTGTGGAGGGAACGGTACTACAAAAGAATCTTCCTCCATTAGGAACCTAATCAACAGAAAGAGGAACTGCTGTTCCTGGGAGGAACAATACTAATATTTATATAGTGCTTACTATGAGCCAGGCACTATGCTAAGAGCTTTACAATTATTATCTCATTTTATCCTTATGATAACTTTGGGAGAGAACTATTATTACACCCATTGTACAGATGAAGAAACTGAGACAGAGTTAAATGAATTATCTAGAAACATACAGCTACAAGAGATCATAGTACACAACAACATCGATATTATATGATGATCAATTCTGATGAACATGACTCTTTCCAGCAATGAGATGATTCAGGCCAGTTCCAATGATCTTGTGATAGACAGAGCCATCTCCACCCACAGAGAGGACTATGGGAACTGAGTGTGGATCACAATGCAGTATTCTCACTCTTTGTTGTTGTTTGCTTACATTTTGTTTTCTTCCTCATTTTCTTTCCTTTTTTGATCTGAATTTTCCTGTGCAGTAAGAGAATTGTATAAATATGTTCATACATATTGGATTTAACATATATTTCAACATGCTTTAAGATATATTGGATTGCTTGCCATCTACAGAAGGGTGGGGGAAAGGAGGAGAAAATCTGAAACACCAGGCTATGCAAGGGTCAATGTTGAAAAATTATCTGTGCATATGTTTTGAAAATAAAAAGCTTTATTAAAAACAAAAAGAAAGGAAAAAAACATACAACTAGGAAGTATCTGAGGCCAGATGTATTAGGTATTCTGACTCCAGGCTCTGAGCTCTATCCACTATACCACCAAGTAGTCCCTTCACTAAGTAAAAACTACCAGTTGCTTCTTGAATTAAATTAAATTTAATTAACTAGACCAGATTTAAACTTTTTCTCTTTTTGCTCAAGAAATTCTTATGTGAAAAATAAAAATAAAAACAACAACAACAAGAAATTCTTATGTGAAAGGCAGCTAGGTAAGCTAGTAAATAGAGTACTGGTTTTAAAGTCAGGAGGAACTAAGCTCAAGTCTAGCCTTAGCCACTTATTAACTGTGTGACTCTTGGCAAGTCACTAACCCCAGTTACCTCCGAGAAAGAAAGAAATTTTTACATGAACCTGGATATGTGGATATGTAAAAATAGGCATGTAAATTAAACATGTATTGATAATAAAGCATAATTTTTCAACCTCCACAATCAGTTACAATATCTCATCTGGAGTCATGTCCTACAATTTAAGAAGCTAGGGATTAGGGGCAGCTAGATGGCACAGTGAACAGAGCACCAGTCTTGGAGTCAGTAGGAAGCTGGGGACTAAGACTGTGAGTTCCATAATGGTAATAATAAATAATAATAACAATAGGTAGCAGTTGGATAGTGCCTGCTATGAGTCAGGAACTATGCTAAGTGCTTTATAAATACTGCATTTGATCTACAAAACAATCCTGGAAGGTAGATGTTATTATTGTCCCATTTTACAGATGGGAAAGTGAGGAAGACAGAAGTTAAAGTGGTTTGCCCAAGGTCCAGGGTCAGCACTCTGTCTAGTTGCCATGGGTTCCCAAAAGACTCACATGGATGTGTGACAACATAAACAATCTTGTTTACTAAAAAAGTACGTGAAAAGTATAAATTTCCAAATACATGCAAAGATAGTTTTCAATATTCACCCGTGCAAAACCCCTTCCCTGTTTGGACCTCCCCTGGACAGCAAGCAATCCAATATAGGTTAAACATGCAATCCTTCTGAACATATTTCCACGTTTATTATGTTGCACCGAAAAAAATCAGATCAAAAAGGAAAAAAAAAAAATGAGGGAAAAAAAAGCAAGCAAAGGATCCACATTCAGTCCCCATAGTCCTCTCTCTGGATGCAGATGGCTCTCTCCGTCCCAAATCTATTGGAACTGGACTGAATTATCTCATTGTTGGAAAGAGTTAATCATCACATACTCTTGTTGCTGTGTATAATAGTCTCTTGGTTCTACTCCCTTCATGTAAGTTCAAATTTAAATAGGAAAGGAACCTGTTATTTTGGTGGGATTGGAGGAGCTCAGATGAAAAAACTCCCTCTCCTAAGAGGTTAAGGGGCTTGCCCAAGATCCCACACAGCATTTTGGTGTATTGATCCGTCTCAAGGTGAGACACGAACCCAGGTGTCCCTGGCTCCGAGGCTGGCTGGCTCATCTACTGTGCCATCGACTTCTATAAGAGCCAGATTTGGGAGACTTAGCTTCAGCCCCACCCATGAATCTCTCTTTAGGAGCAAGGAGCCTGGCCTCTGCCCCTGGGGCCTTCATCTCTGATTGAAGCTCCCAGTGTGGGTGAAGGGGTGTGTCTGTCCCCAGCTGAACCAGCTCTGCCCACCCTCATCAGGTCATGCCCACCTGAATAGGGTTGGATCCCATGACCTTCCCAATTTCTTCCAGTTCTGATGTTCTAGGTTTCCATGGTTCTTGGGGAGGGTCCTTGTGGAGAGAGGGGACAAGAGAAGTCACATGGAGGAACCCTTGACTCCATGCTCCTTGCCATGAGGGGGTGTTTGAAGCAGATAGTGCCAGGGGAGTTACATCATTGAAATAGGTGCCAATGTGGCCCTGGGGCGAACCAGGTGCCCATGCCCCGCCTCCTGCCTAGGATACGCCCTTACCCTCCCACTGAGGATACCCCTTGGAGCTTCCAAGTAACCTGGAGCTCACTGCTTCTTGGGCTCAGTATCCTCATGTTAATAATAAGAACGGACAGTTTTTCCTTCCTGGGATGGGCAGGGAGAACTTCCTTATTAGTGACCTTCAAACCAATCTGGGCTGAACCTTACATATTCTGCAGTCTTTGGTTTTATAGCCCGAAGGGCCCTCTGAAGTCAATTCTCTCATTTTAATGATGGAAACTGATCCCTTAATGATTAAGTTACTTGCCTAATATCACACAATGAATAATGCTCAAATTCAAATCCTGTGATTCCCAAACTAATACTCCCTCCCAAAGCACAAGTCTGACAGTCACTCATACTCTCCTCCTCAGTCAACTTCAGTGGCTCCCTATTGCCTCCAAAATCAAAAAAGAAATCACTTACTTGGCATTCAAAGCTTTCTATAACCAATCTCCTTACCTTTCCAAGTCTATGAAATGTTCCCTATGACACTGCCTTCCTTGATCTTCCTCAAACTCGACAGTCCATCTTCACCTCCAGGCATTTCCCCTGCCGGTCCCCTGGGCTCAGAACTCTCTCCCCATTTCCACCTCCTTGTTTCCTTCAAGTTTTAGCTAAATTCTCACCTTCTACAGAAAATGTTTCCTATCCTCTTAAAGCTAGGGCCTTCCCTCTGATGATCATCTCCCATTAGTCCTGTTTGTACCTTGTTTGGAGATATTCATTTGCATGTTGTCTCTCCCATTAAGCTGTGACCTCCTCGAGGACACATCCTTAGAAAGAGACAATAAAGGATTTGAACTCATGGCTGCATTTGGGGTGATTACTGAACTGAAACAAAGGCTACCTCCAGAAGCCCCCCAAGAAACCTGCTCCCAGAGAACATTACATTTTAGAGAAGAATATTACAATAGCTTTTTATTTTCAAAATACATAGAAAGATAATTTTCAACATTGACCCTTGCAAAACCTTGTGTTCCAAATTTTCTCCTTTCCTCTCCCCTTCCCCCTCCTCTAGATAGCAAGTAATCTAATATGTGTTAAACATATGCAGTTCTTCTATACATATTTCTACATTTATCACACTGGATTTTATATTTGAACAATTTATCATCTCGTGGCCATAAGCAGTCTATGAGAGTATAATATAATCAGAGATACGGGAGGACGAGGAAAAATGAAGTGGTTTCTATGATGAAATGTTGCCTCTTTTTCTTGCAACTACTTTCAATCAATTTATGCAAGATTTCAGAACACACAAGAAAAATCAGATCAAAAAGAAAAAGAAAAAAAAGCAAACGAACAACAACAAAAAGAGTGGAAATATCTACATTCAGTCTCCATGGTCCTCTCTCTGGGTGCAGATAGCTCCCTCCAACACAAGTCTATTAGAATTTTAGGCCAGGGCTTCTTAAACTTTTTCCACTCTTGACCCCTTTTCTCCATAGAAATTTTTACAAGATCCTGGGTACATAGGTATATAAAGTAAGTATACAAATCAAACATTTACTGATATATCATTTTTACCATTTATTAAAAATGAAAGCAAATTTGCATACAAATAAAGTATATATGCTTGTTTGTTTTTACATAAAAATTAAATCTTGGTTGAATATTTGATACTTCCCATTGTTGTCAAATTTTTCATGATTCCCATATTCAGTTATAAGATCCCATATGGGGTCTTGACCCTCATTTTTTTTATAGCTTTTTATTTACAAGATATATGCATGGATAATTTTACAGCATTGATAATTGCCAAACCTTTTGTTCCAATTTTTCTCCTCCTTCCCCCCATTCCCTCCCCCGCCATGGTAGGTTGACCAATACATGTTAAATATGTTAAAGTATAAATTAAATACAATATAAGTATACATGTCCTAACAGTTATTTTGCTGTACAAAAAGAATCAGACTTTGAAATAGTGTACAATTAGCCTGTGAAAGAAATCAAAAATGCAGGTGGACAAAAATAGAGGGATTGGGAATTCTATGTAGTGGTTCATAGTCATCTCCCAGAGTTCTTTCGCTGGGTGTAGCTGGTTCAATTCATTACTGCTCTATTGGAGCTGATTTGGTTCATCTCATTGTTGAAGAGAGCCATGTTCATCAGAATTGATCATCATAGAGTATTGTTATTGAAGTATATAATTGTCTCCTGTTGAACCTCATTTTAAGACACTCATTCATTCATTCATTAAACAACTCCAATTGATACCTTCCCCATTTGTGGTAACTGTAGCCCCCACATCTATTGTATCTTAAAGCATAAAAAGGCAATTTTTTTGGAATGGACTCCATGGGGCAGGTAGTGTAGACATTCTTCCATTTTACAGGCAAGTAGATTTGAGGTCCAGAGGAGGAAAAGAGGCTTACCCAAAGTCTCATAGTTAATAAATGTCACAGCCAGGATTTCAATCTGAGCTTCTTAAGTTTTCTTCACCCCACACCTACACCTGTAATAGGCCAATCCTTACTAAGTCAGGCATCCTGATAAGGTGGAAGAACATGTAATTAAATGACCTAGATTCAAATCCCAGCTCTTCTCCTTACTAGCCATTCAACTTCTCTGGGTCTTAGTTTATTCATCTATAAAACGAGTCAATTGAATTATTGTTGTTGCTGTTGTTCAGTCACTGAAAATAACTGATTTTTCTTGGCAAAAATACCGCAGTGGCTTGCCTTTTTCTTCTCCAGCTCATTTTACAGATGAGGAAACTGAGGCAAGCAGGATTAGGTGACTTGTTTAGGGACACACAACTAGTAAGTGTCTGAGGACAGATTTGAACTCAGGAAGATGAGTCCTCTTGACTCCAGGCCTGGAGCTTTATCCATTGCTGCACTAGCTGCTCCAGAGTAGAATTAAATCACTCTTAAACATCAGATCTAATTCAATCCAATGAGAATTTGTTCAAGGCCAATGATGCACAAGCGAATAGGTAACAAAGCCTCAAACAGCTCCTTCCTTCAAGGGGCTTACATTTTATTTAGAGGTTGAAGTGGGAGGAGAATACAACATGTAGAAACACCCTAGGAGGACCCTTTTTTCCCCCTAATATACTTGGATTTCCGCTTCATTGCCTGCTTCTAATCCAAGACACAGAACTTTGGTGAACCTTCTTCCACTGACCCAGGGATACATGCTATATGATGTTAAAAATTCTTACCGGCTTAGGAGCTGGTAAGACTGGTGGGCATTATGGCAGGAGAAGGAATAAGCATTTATATGGCACCATCTATGTTCAGGGCACATTTTTTTTATCAAATATAATTATATCTGCTACAACAACCTTCCAAGGCAGGTGTTTATCACTATCCCCATTTTATAATTAAGCAAACGGAGGCAAACAGAAGTGAACTGATTTCACACCACTAAGTCTCTGAAGCTTGGTTTGACTACAGGCCCAGTACACTACCCACTGAGTCACCAGTTACCTCTCATGACAGCACATAAGAGGCAGAGCTACAGTGGAGAGAACATGTCAAAGTGTTCCTCTCAGTCTCTCTTTCATAGTAACTTTTGAGGAAGAAAGACTTGTATGATCTGCTGGATAAAACAACGAGCTTATTCTCCTACTCAGCCACCTCACATCCAGGAATGCAAGGAAGCCAATTATTTCTTTAGCTGATTCTTTTCTGATCTTGGTGAACGAGTATCAGGGGCAAAATTGACCGGAATATAGTCTTGTTTGTTTTGCATATTTTGTAAGGACTAATTAATGTAATTGATTGATACTAGGAAGAACACACCAGATGGGGGCTCCTGAGAAATAGTATTAGAAATCAGAACCCCTTTGGATTATTCAATGATGGTCTCCTAAGGGGTGAAGTAGCCATTATGAGTAGAGGATCTGGAAAAGTACACCACGGAGGATGCTCCATTACGATAAGTAACGAGAAGAGAATTGGATGAGGGAAGGACTACCAATAAGTAAGAATAACTAGAAAGACTTCCAAGAGGAATTAATTCTTGGAAGAAGCTAATGATTCTAAGAGAGAGGGGTGATAAGGGAATATATTTCAGGTAAGGGGATCATCAGCCTTTTAAAGCAAGGCTCAGCAGTAGAAGATAGAATGCTGAAGTTGGGAGATAATATAATTGGGCTGGATTAGAGTACATGAAGAAGAGGGACGTGAAATACCCAGTAAGATTGTAAAGAGATTCAAATACCAAGTTGAGCAATTTCCCTTTTATCCCAGAAGCAATGGGGAAGATTATTGAGCAGCAGAGTAACATGGTAAGAGTTGTACTAGAGGAAGTCATTTTGGCCATCATGTGAACAAGGGGCTAGGAAGGGAAGCTGAAAGTTTAATGAGAAGTCCGTTATGATAGTCTAGGCAAGAGGTGATGAGATGTTCCTTCCAAAGCCTAAACATAGAGCTCATTTCTTTCTAGGGTCTGTGTAACTATCCTGTCCTTCCTATTAGCTCAAAAACTCCAGGAGGGCAGACTCTATTGGTTTTCCATCTCTGTCTCCCCAATGCTTTGAAAACAGGTAGCATTTAATAAATAGGTATTGAATTTTTTTATTGAAATACTTTTTATCAGTTATCTTTTCTTAGTTTTTTATTATAGCTTTTTACTGACAAAACATATGCATGGGTAGTTTTTCAACATTGACCCTTGCAAAAACTTCTGTTCCAACTTTTCCTCTCCTTCCCCCCACCTCCTCCCACAGATGGCAGATAGTCAGTCATAGGTACTGAATTTAATTGAATAATAGTTCACCTTTACCGATTTCTTTACAACCACCTTTTTTTAAAATTATAACTTTTTATGGACAGAACATATGTCTGGAATATTTTTTCCAACATTATCCCTTGCACTTACTTCTGTTCCAACTTTTCCCTTCCTTCCCTCCATCCCCTCCCCTAGATGGCAGGCAATCTTATACATGTACAACGACCTTTTGAAGTATGTAGTTCAGAGATTATTTTGATCTCCTCCAGATTAGACAGCTAGTAAATGGTCAAGTTGGAAACTGAGTCCAAGAATTTTAATTTCAAGATCAGGGCTTTTCCTAACATCACTAGCCTCCAGCCCAGTGACCCCATATGGGCAGTGACAGGGCTCTTTCTACTCTACAGCTCTTCTGTGAATGCTTGTCTTCCTTTGGGACTCAGTCTGGGTGCTTCTCCTTTCCTGAATCCCCAGGTTTTATTTACCGTTTTCTCCCTCTTCAAATTATTTGTATTTACTTTACTGGGTATGTTCTGTATCAACCTTATCCCCATGAGCTCCTTGAAGGCAGAATGATTTTTTGCTCATTGTTATTTTTGTTTCCCCAAATATAGAGGTCAAAATTGAATGTAGTGCTCTGCACATGGTAGTTAATAAATGTTTGTAGAAATGAATGAATCCAGCTGAACTACAAGACCTCTGAGGGAGGTGGGGAGGATACAGAATTGTTCAGACTCAGAGCAGCTGCTGGGAATAGAGGCCGAGGTTCTAGCTAGATGCCCTCCTGCAGGCTCCAAGGCTAGAAGCCTATTATTTATTCGTTTATTTATTTATTCACCTATGGTGAATGCTGCAATAAAGACTATGGCCCTATCATTTTCCCTTTTACAATCTATCTGGGACTTAAGATAGTGATTCAGCTCATTGTAGATCCCCTTTGGGGCCGCTTGCCCAAAGTGAACTCATTCTAGCAGTTGGGGTCCCCAGAGGGTAGCTATTACTCTCGTTGGGATTCTAAGGAGGTTTTTAGTAGTGTTGCTCATTCATTAGCCTCCATAGGTGAGTGAACCTCAATTACCAAAGAGCATTTACTAAGCAGATGTATTAAGAACAGTTGGTACAAAACCTTCTTCTTCTCAAAAGACTTACACTGATGCAAAGTAAAGTGAACAGGACCAGGAGAACATTGTAAACGGCAATGGCAAGATTGTATGATGAAGAATTTAGCTATTCTCAACAATATGAAAATCCAAAACAATCTCAAAAGACTAATAATGAAGCATGCTAGCTCCTTCCTGAGGAAAAAAATTGATATTGTTTGAATACAAAGTAGAGCATGCTATTTTTCATTTCTTTCCTTTCTTCCCTCTCTCCTTCCATTTCTTTCCTCCCTCCCTCCACCTTTTTCTTTCCTCCCCCCCTCCGCCTTTTTCTTCCCTCCCTCCCTCTGCCTTTTTCTTCCCTCCTTCCCTCTGCCTTTTTCTTCCCTCCCTCCCTCTCCTTTTTTCTTCCCTTTTTCCTTCCTTTTTTTCTTCCTTCCTTCCTTCCTTCCTTGCTTTCTTTCTTTCTTCCTTCCTTCCTTCCTTTTTTCCTTCCTTCCTTCCTTCCTTCCTTTCTTCCTTTCTTTCTTTCTTTCTGTCTGTCCATCTGTCTGTCTGTCTGTCTCTCTCCCTCCCTCCCTCCTTCTTTCCCTCTCCTTCCTCCCTTCCTTCCTTCCTCCCTCCCTCCCTCTCGTTCCTCCCTCCTTCCCTCCCTTCTTTCCTTCTTTCCTTCCTTCCTTCCTTCTTTCCTTCCTTCCTTCCTTCCTTCCTTCCTTCCTTCCTTCCTTCCTTCCTTCTTTCCTTCCTTCCTTCCTTCCTTCCTTCCTTCCTTCCTTCCTTCCTTCCTTCCTTCCTTCCTTCCTTCCTTCCTCCCCTCCTCCCTTCTTTCTTTCTTTTTTCTTTTATTTGTGTCTGGTTGAACAAAATGACTAATAGAAATGTTTTGCATGATAGTACATATATAACCTATATCTAATTGTTCATACCTTGGGAAAGGGGAAAGAGGCAGAGAGGAACATGATTTGGAATTCAGAACTTTTAAAAAATGTTAAAAAGTTGTTTTAACATGCAATTGGGGAAAAGTAAAATATTATATATTACAGAGGGAAAAAAAAGAAATCAGTCACATCTAAAAACCAAAACCAAAACCATTCTCCTTGTACACACAAGGTCCCCTGAGGAAAGTGGGCTCAAACTTATAGTTAAAAAACCTAATGAGAAATCCATGGAGAGAACGCTTGCCACAAAGAAATATCTCACAGCTCCTGACTGCTGGAAATTCTTTTCTCCCTTTATGCATACAACTGAACAGGTAGATGTTTAATGATGAGCCTTTAAAAATGTATTCAGGAACCACTTTTAGTTTAATCTGCATCATTAACATTTTCTCCATCATTTTCTTAAGTCTAGATGCTCAACAAAACAATAAATCAAGTCCCATTTTGTAGCCTTTGTTAGTTTTTGAGGAATAAAGGCTCACAATGAAAATGTAATATGTGGCTTGAGAGCTCATTTAAAGTGGCTTCAATTTAGCCCTGCCGAGGTTGCTATTGGGTATAACTCTCCCTAAGTTCCAAACACCTGTCATTTACAAGGTTCATAGCCTTAGATATTTCTTTCCTCTGGTGGTTATCTTTCTGGATGTCTCTGTCCATGTTTATCCTCAGTATGTTCCTCTCTCATCCTGGTTCCAGAACCAAGGGTCTCTGATAACATAATCAGTGAGATTCTGGAGAGCATGGCACTCCCTCAGAACACCCTCTTACCTCTTAGAACCTGCTTCCCTCTAGTACAGATGGAAGAGTCCACCTCTTCAAGAGGTTCCTTAGTCTGAAGTCTTCCACCAAGAGACTGACCCACCATGGAACCTCCTCCTTCATTTAAAGCCCCCCAAAATGCAATAAACCAGTCAAACTGTTCTCCTTTTGATCCGATTAAGAATGAAGGACTCAAAAGGTGTAAGCAAATGTTTACAGTAGGATGCTGTCAGTTGCTTGGCTGTCTTCCAGGATATTCCTTCATCACTATAATCTCTAATGTCAGTAAGGGCTGCTAGAGGGACAGGATGTGCTTGCTCTGCTGTGTTGGGGTATAGGAAATCTCATCAGGGGATACAACCAGTGACCTGGGGAGAATTTCCTTTAAAGTTTTATCCCTAGGACCCAACAGGGCACTATGGCCTTCTAAGCATGGGTCCTTGGAGCTGCAGGAGGAACCACAAAAACACAGACTAAACTGAAAACCATAGGTACCGACAGACTTATGTACATGCCTTCCCTTCTCCATATAAAGACCTGGAGCCTACCCATGAAGGGAACTCAATGACTTCATCCTTCCCTGTTTGCATAAGAGAAACTGGATGTTTCATGGATAGAACACTGGACCTGAAGTCAAGAAGACTGTCTAGCCTTGGAAATAGCCTAGTTGTGTGACTCTGGGTAAATTGCTTAACCTCTGCCTGCCTCAGTTTCCTCATCTGTAAAATGGAGAAAATAATAGCATCTATCTTCCAAGATTATCTTGAGGATAGAATGAGCTATTTGTAAAGTGCCTCCCAAATCCCAAAGAGCTACATAAATACGAGCGAGTATTATTCTGTTGGAGAATACTGGGCCATGGGCTAGGATGTGTGTGTGTGCACGTATGTGGGCATGTGTGTGTGGGATTGCATCTCTGAGTGGATGCCTGTGTGTGTCTGAGCAGCGGAGAATGTGACCATGCATGTGAGTGTACACGTGTGCATGCATGTTTGTTTGTAGAGAACGGGACTCTCCGTCAGTCCAAA
Source organism: Sarcophilus harrisii (assembly GCF_902635505.1). Lineage (NCBI taxonomy): Eukaryota > Metazoa > Chordata > Mammalia > Dasyuromorphia > Dasyuridae > Sarcophilus > Sarcophilus harrisii. The sequence goes on along the minus strand of NC_045428.1, from coordinate 567,597,336 downwards.
CCCTATAATAGACCTTCCCTTGTCTCGCCGGGTCTGGTTGAGCAGATGCTTAATGAGTGTTTTCAACAGTGGGTCCAGCGTCACGTCACAGCTAGAAAATGTGACTGATGTGCCCTGAAGCTGACCGCCCCCTCTCTCCCAGCAGCCTTCCTTCTCCCTCTCCAAACCAGGCACTCGGGGAAAACAGAGCCAGATTCCTGGAGGAAGCGTGTTTGATCTTAACAAGCCTGATTAAGAGTCTTTGAGCTCCTGCCTTCCTTGTCTTTCATTCATTCAATAAGCATTTATCGCATGCTTTTTGGTGCCAGGTACTGTGGTAGGTGCTGGAGATATAAAGACAAGTGACTTGTGCAGAGAGAATTAAATGTAAAAAAAGATATTAAAAAGGAAATTATACATCCTGGGTGAGGTATTTTGGGAGAATTGGGGAAATTCAGGAGAGGATTCAGGGAGGAAGGGGAACAAGAGTCACGTTTTGAAGTAAGTTAAAAATTATGCAAAGAGGAGTTTAGGGCAGATGGCACGACGGGCACTAGAGATTTACAGCCTTGCAAAGATATGGAGAGTGGAAATGAAATGTCACTCATGGAGAACACTGGCGGGCTAGTTTGGTGGGCTTGTCGAGCCTAGGAAGAGATAAACTAGGTAGGTTGAAGTCAGGTTAGAAAAAGGCTAGAAGAACAATTTGTATTTGATTTCTGCAGCAAATCCCTGGAACTTTTTTGAATGGAATAGCTCTAGTATTTTAGAATTCTAGAATTTAGAACTCTACCAGTTAAAAAAAAGAAAAACCTTTATATATATATTATTTCACTAGATCCTCACAACAATTCTGGGAAATAGATGATATGTTTCTCCCCATTTTCTAGATGGGGAAATTGAGGCAGAGTGAGGCTGTGCCCAGGGTCAAACAATTAATAAGTATCATAGGCAGGATTCAGACTCAAGTTTTTGAGTCCAGCACTATCTTTTGCTACATAGAACTCTTTAAGAATATCATTTTAGCAGCAGCTGTGACATGCTGACATGGTGACACAAGCCTGGTTGGAGAGGTCCTGATGCTAGGGAGGTTAAGATTAGTGAATTATTTGCATTCAGGAATTCTGAGATGCAACAGAGCTGAATAAAGTCCATTGACAATTCAAGCTAAGTTTGGATGAGCCCCCTCCCCTCCAAGGGTGGCTCAAGGAGGGCCACAAGGAAGAGCAACTAGCCCCATCAGTAAAACAGAACAGGTTAAAGCTTCCATATTCATCCAAGTTGGGATCAGCCCATAAGTACCTCCTAGTTCTAATGCTTTCCATATTTTAATTATACTAATTTGACTACTTGTTATCTCTCCCATTTGATTGTAAGCTCTTTGAGGGCAGGGACTATCTATTGCTTTTTGTTTTATTCCTCAGCACTTTGTACAATGCTGGCATTTAATAGGTGTTAAATAAATGTTTATTGATTGACTGAGTGGTCCCTTAAGCCTTGGTAAGATAAGGAGTTTAGCCTTAAAAAAAAAAAATCCAAATGAAAGGACACGAGAACTTGACCTTGGATGATAAGTAGAAAGGGCTCCAAGAAATGTAAAGATAAAATGGCAAACCTTGGCACTGATAGGATGGAGGGGGGGGAGGAAAAAGACAAGAACCACTGTAGTTGTGAATGTAATTGACACTCTTTCTCTGAAGAGGGAAGAATCTGGGTGTTCTGTTCAATTGTGATGAATTTGAAGTGTCCTTGGGACGTCCAGTGGGGAATGTCCAATAGGTAAAGGGTGATGGGAGACTAGGTCTTGTATGTAGACCCGGGAGTCATCACCATAGATGGATGCAAGGAAATAGATGACATCACCAAGAGAGATAGTATAGATAGAGAGAAGAGAGGAGTCTGGGACAGATTCTCCGGAGAAGAATCAGGATATGGATAATGAAAATCTCCTCTTTCAAAGGAGATGAAATGTGATTCACCAGCCCAGGAGGAAAGAGCGGGTGGACAACGGTACTGAATGCAGCACAGAGGTCAGGAATATCTCAGGAAGACTTGGAAAATCACCTTGGAAAGAGCTCCTGTAGTAGTTACCAGATTGCAAAGGGCTGAGGATGACAGAAAGAACAGGAAGTGGAGGATGCCAGCATAGATGTATTTTCTAGGCTTGGAAGGAGAAACAACAGCATGTCCCAACAGTCTTAGTGCGGTTTCAAGCTTTGATTACTTTAGAAGTATAACTGCCACAAACTTACCCAAAGCAATATTTGGAAGGTTAATCATTAAAATTTAAAAAATATTGATGTTTTCAACATAACTACTGTCTTGTGCTGCGTATTGCTCTTGTCAGTTTTCAGACTGTGTAAAACAGCTGCTGCTCAGTATCTGAAAGAAAAGCATTTGTAAATCTTGCCTTAACATACTCCCTAGAATGAGGTTCTGAAGCATATACAACAGTATTGACACAAGCCACAAGATAAAGACTAATGGGGACAGATCAGATGACCCAGGTGGCCATAGAAGAGAACCTATCTAGAAATCGTAAACACATGCCATGTATAATGACTCAGTGCCTCATATTGTTAATTTAAAAAAATATTAGTCAAAATTCACAAAATTAAGTGAATATTTTGGGGGGGCTGAGGTAATTGGGATTAAGTGACTTGCCCAAGGTCACACAGCTAAGAAATGTTAACTGTCTGAGACTAGATTTGAACTGAGGTCCTCCTGATTTCAGAGTTGGTGCTCTATCCACTGTGTCACCTAGCTGCTCTTGAAATGGGAATAATTAAATTTATGAGGGATTCTTTGCAATTTGTAACATTTTATACTTTTGAAGTTAATAAAGCATCAAATTGCACTGAGATCTTTTGGACGTTATAAGGACTGATCCGGGACTTATGAGCATTTCCTAGGAATGCTTGAAAATCAATCATGTGCATAGTCATCAGGAAAGGAGCCAGTAGATAGGGAGAGATTTATGACTAGAGAGAAATAGGAGAGAATGACTAAGTGGGCAAATTGCCTAAGAAGACTGAAAGGGTCAAGGATTCCAGAAGCATGGGTAATCTTGATGGGGAGAAGGGCTAGCCACCTCTTTGTTAGAGTCAAGAGCCAAGAAAGAGAGAATGAAGGAGGAGTAATGTCAAGTTATGAGATAAGGAATAAAGGAAAAGGAGCTGGTGATAATGGCTTCTATTTCTCAATCAATAGAATGACATGAGAATGAGGAAAGAATGAAAGATTAAAAAGTAGCTGTGAGGAGTACAAAAGCCACCTCGGAGGGGATGGGAAAGATGGCCTTGCAGTGGTGAGGGCCCAGTTGAGATTAAATAATGCAATTTATTTATTTATTTATTTTTGGCTTGTAGACAATTGTAGTTAAGTGACTTGCCCAGGGTCACACAGCTAGGAAGTGTTAAGTGTCTGATTTGAACTCAGGTCCTCCTGAATCTAGCTCTCTCTCCATCTTGCTGCCCCAGACTGAGCCTAGCCAACTCACGGTGGAGTCTGTTTTCTCATGTGGCTTCCCAGCTGCAACTGAGTGTCGGATCCCTGAAAGATCTCTGGGAGCCAGAAGTCACTTCCTAGTGTGTATCTGCCTCCCCCTCCCCCCCCCCAGACTAAAAGCTCCATCAAGGCAGGAATAGATATTATAGTCTTTGACAAGAGGGAACTGATTTCCAAGGTCGAGTGGAAATGGCTTTAAACCTAGTGTCTCTGACTCTAAACCCAGTGGGTTTTTTTTTTTTTTTTTTCATTATGAAAACCAAAGCTGGCTGCGTGGAACAGTCAGCCCCAGGTCCCCCAATGACCTGCAGAGAACACTGACTCCCCGGCTACGTTGCCGGAGGATTCCTCCTTCCCTGGGGAAGGGGAAGATGGGAGATGGACAGAACACTGCCATTTGGGAGAAGAGGAAGGCAGGCTAAGAAAGGGGCCCGCTGGTCTCCCCCACCCCAGGTGCCGGGGCTTTCAAACTGCAGAACTGGGCTCCGAATCTCGGTTTTGTCACTTCAACTTGTGTGGTCTACAGCAAACTGTTTCCCCCCAATGTGCCTCAGTTTCCTCCTCTGTCAAATGAAAGCACCGGGATAGACTTCTCTCCGCTCCCAGTCTGGGGGATCCCAGATGCTCTGGGCTTTTAGATTCTGCTCTGCTCCCGGATGAATCCCTTATCCAGGAGCCCAGCGATGGAAACCCAGCCCCCGTGGTGTCCGTGCCTTCTGCCTAGAGGTCAAGGGGACCAGTTGTCCCACCGGTTTCAGTGACCTGTTGCCCGAAGGGGAACTGGATGGTCCTGTAGCCCAGGGCTCTGGCACCCACGGTCGCCAAGTTCCCCAGGGTTATCTCCTTTGCAGACACCTGCCGGCTCCAGCCGGCTCCGGTGTAGACCTCTCCCGGCCCACGAAGACAAAAGGGCGGGGCCCTCGGGGCAGGGAATATTGTGGGGGAGGGGCTCCCGGAGAGAAGATCAAAAAGTCTGGGGAAGAAAGGAAGTCAATACTAATCTAAAGCAAATACAGTTAGAAAAGGAAATGGGCGGATGACAGAATCTCCCTCAGCATTCATTCAACAAATATGTCAGCAAGTCCTGGACCTTCCCAGCGGGGAGGAGCCTTTGAGCTAAGGGTGCCAGAGACGGCCAGGGAACAGCCTGCCGGAGCCGGGAGGGGCTGCAGAGATGGACCTTGGAATGGAGACTGAAAACGGGATGGGGGGGCCTTAAAACACAGCCTGGAGGAGGGGGGAGCTCTTAGAACCCTGAATGGCACAGTTGGGAGGGCCCTTAGAACTAAAAATGTGAAAACTGGGTGGGGGAGCCTTGAAACAGACTGGAAGATCTGGGGGTGCTTAGAACCCAGGATGTCAGGGCTGGGAGGGCCCTTAGAACCCGGGAGATCAGAGCTGGAAGGGCCCTTAGAACCCGGGAGGTCAGAGCCGGGAGGGCCCTTAGATCCCGGGATGTCAGAGCCGGGAGGGCCCTTAGAACCCAGGAGATCAGAGCTGGAAGGGTCCTTAGAACCCGGGATGTCAGAGCCGGGAGGGCCCTTAGAACCTGGGATGTTAGACCCGAAGGCCTTTGGTTGAGGGGAGACAGAAGGGAGAAGGGAGGAAGCTGAGCTTCCTCCTGGCCTAGGTCATCTTTCAGTCTCCAAGAAGCAAAATGTTCACCTGCTGACTCAGCGCCCGGGCCCCAGGCTTTTCCTTCCTAGCAACGGGCCTCTGCCCGGGGGCAAACAGAGCCGGGGGCGGCCACACCCCTGCCGCAGGAATGCCGGCTGCATTCCTGGGGGGTGTGGCGGCCGCTAGGCGGGGGAGGGGCCGGAGCCGAAGGGACAGGTAGCTGCCTCGGGCGCTGGCTGCAGGAGGGCGGCCGCTGCCATTCTGCCCGCTTCTGGCACTGGGGGCTCGGGAAAGTGGGCGCCCTGTGACCCAGGGCCCACGGGGTCCCAGCCGCAGCCACCCGGGCTAGCTCCCCTTCTCACCCGGGGCGGCCTGGGAGAGTCAGAGCCAGAGTCGGGCCCCCTCCCTCACTGCTGGCCCAGGGTCCCCCGCTCCCATGCTGTCACCATATGTAGGTAATTCTTCCTTTGATCCCATTCTGAGGCTCCTGGGAGTGCCTCGAGTCATCTCCGGGAGATGCTGGCTCATCACAGCCTGGGGAACAGGCAGGAAGGCAGAGTGCAAAGCATGCTGGGCCAGGGAAAGGGAGGCCTGGCTTCCCACTCCAGGTACCCCATCAACCTGGGACTCGATCTTATACAAGTCACGTTGGCTCAGTGGGCTCCCGTTTGTTCTAGAAAATGAGGAAATTAGCTTAAATGCTCTCTAGATCCCCCCAGCTCTGACCTCCTGGGTTCTAAGGGCCCTCCCATCTCTGACCTCCTGGGTTCTAAGGGCTCTCCCAGCGCTGATGTCCTGTGTTCTAGGATTCTTTGCATCTTCCTCATTCTGTATCCTAAGATTCTTCCCCCCTACTCTTCTCTGCTCCTGCCCCAGCTCTAATACCTTAGGTTACAAGGCTCTGTCTAGTCCTGACTCTATGGTCCCTCCTAGTTCTGATATGTTTTACACTAATATAAAATTAAAATTCTTGTTCTAATATTAAATGTGTATGTGAGTCTATGTAGGTAGGAGAGGGCAGTGCCACAGGAAGTGAGGATTGAGAACACATTAAATCCCGCCTTTGCTCCCTAAGTTCCATTTGGTGGTGCTTCCCTCCTCCTTCCCTCCCCCTCCAGTCCCAATCCTGGCTTCCCTGCCCTTTGATCTCCCATTTTTCCAGGCCGGCCAGGGCTCTGAATGGGAAGCTTTGAGCTCATGGGGCTTTGGGGACAATGAGAGAAGGCTGAGCCAGCCAGGGCTGCCCCATGGCCCCCTACCATTCATTGCTAAGCCTGGGGATCTAGCTTCCTTTGTGCCATGAACAAAACCCAGGAGATCAGCTGCTCCCAGCGTGGGCTGAGCTGGGCTCCGGAAGGGGTTGGGAAGAGGGGGGGTTGGCCCCCAGAGAACCCCCAGTCCCCTCCCTTTCTCCACTGAGGCACAGCCATTTTCAGCAGAGCCCAATTCAATAGAGTCCAAAACATTTCTCTCTGTCTCTGTCTCTGTCTGTCTCTGTCTGTCTCTCTCTCTCTCTCTCTCTCACACACACACACACACACACACACACACACACACACACACAGCATTTTAGACAACCCTTGTGCATGTGCTTCAAAAATGTCTTCATTTCCAATGGAGCTTTCAGATAATTCTGATGAAACACTCACTACCTGAAGTGGTTCTGTCCCCGTCCCCGGAGGCACCTGGTCCCAGGGCAGTGGCCAAGGACTCATGGGCTGCATCCCTTTCCCATCTCCTGTCCCTGGGGGAATCCAGACTTCCGTCCATGACTGAGGAGCCAGGCCCAAGCCCAGTGCTCAGGGTTAGTGAGTGCCCAGCCAGAGGGTACCTCCCAAGCACAGCCCTGTGAGGTCTGGAAGGTGTCTGTGGCAGGAGTTACCCAGCAGGCAATCCATATGAGAACCATGGATTCAAGGGCAGGAATGGCTTTATGAGGATGGGGGACAGGAGGTGCCTAAAATCCTAAGCTTGGGAAATGGGGGGGGGGAACATCTCCTTGTGACTTTATAGAGTTAATTCTCTTTTGAGCCTTCAGACCTTCCCCTAGATCCTCAAGTACTCACAGCAAACCCTTCCCAAAGGCAGCTTCGTCTCAGATGTCATATAATGGGCAGAGCAAGGGACCTGGCTTTGAATCGGGCTTCACACCATTATCAGCCACGTGATGGGTCGAGTCACCTCGGGTGCCCAGTTGTCCTCATTTTCAACTCCAAGTCTATATTTGGGGACACCACAAGCCCAGTATGGGGTTAATGACACAGAGGCAAAAGTGAGCTGTCTTAGGCCAGAGGGTATTTACTCTGTAAATAATTTCCCTTCTCTGAACCTAATTTCCTAATCAGAAAAATGAGAGGATTAGGCTAAATGAGCATTAGGTTTTCCTATGTCCTACGGTTCTAAGGTCCTTATAATTGCTGACATCCTGTATTCCAAGTCCCTACTCCTATTATTTACCCTAGCTCTTACATTCTCTATTCTAAGGGCCCTCTCAGCTCTGACATCCTGGGTTCTAAGTTCCCTCCCAGCTCTGACATTTTATTTTCTAAGAACCCTCCCAACTCTAGCATCCTGAATTCTAGGGTTTCTTCCCTTCTAACTAGCTGAGATCAGGCATGCTCTGTGAGGTATTCTAAACAGTTCCATCTGAAGCAGCCATTCCAATCTGAGAGTTTGGTGGGCTGGGGAGCAGGCTCTATGGTCTATTGTGGCCCCTGAGCTCACTCCAGAGAGCTCATCTCATGGAACTGGTTGGATGTGAAAGAGTGGAGTGAAGGGTGTGTCGCCTTAGACAAGTCTCTTAACTTTTTGGTGCCTTTCAGCAATTCCGAAAGACCAGAAATACTGAACTGTAATCTGCAACAGGTAGAGAGTTTCCCAGGTCCAGACTGAAAGAAGATATAGAGTGAAAGACACATATACAAAAGGAAATAAATGGAGACAGAGACACAAGCAGACAGGCAGACAGAGACAGACAGAAACAGAGAGGAAGGAGGAGGAGGAAGAAGAAGAGGAAGAGGCGAAGGAGAAGGAAAAGGAGGGAGAGGAAGAGGAGAACAAAAAGAAGAACAGAGAAAGGAGAGAAAGAAGGAGGGGAGAGGAAGGAAAAGAGAAGAGAGGAAGAAAAGCCCTCTTTTTTTCAGAATGAATGTATAAATAAAATAATGAGCATTTGTAAATATAATAATATCATTTATATAGTGCTTTAAGGCTTTCTTTATATAATTTTTAAAAATTTTAAACAAATACAAATGAGAAAAGAAAAAATTGTCACATATATGGCAGAACATGAGAGGATTCAATATAAAACAATTTCCTTTTCAAGAAAATCTACATGATATATTCTACACATTATTTTCAAAGGTGCCCAACTTTGCTTTCTTGTTAGTTTTCTTTAGTTCTCTGCTGCACACTTTTTATTTTATTTTTCTTCCTCCTTCCTCCTGCTCCTACAATTAATCATGGAAAAAAAAATATATATATATTTATATATATATATATATATATATATATATACACACATAATCATGTAGATTTTCTTGAAAAGGAAATTGTTTTATATTGAATCCTCTCATGTTCTGCCATATACCATAGCTAGAAACATATACATCCATATGCATATGTAATACTATACCATGCTTATTTCCACTCATGATCTGTTTCTCTGAAGGTAGAGAACATCTTCCTTCATAGATCCAAGCCTTTCCATATTTTCTAAATCAACCAGCTCATCATTCCCTATACCACACAATATTCCCGTCTAATCACATCCTATCTGATTGTCTATGAAAGTTTTCTCCCCAATTTTCTGCATTCTTCTATTATTGCTTACTTAGGTTTTATTTATACAAGAAAATTTTAATTTAAAATAATGGAAATTATCCTTTTTATACCTCAACAACATTCTCCCTTATCATAGAGTTTAAAGTCTAATATTGTTGAATCAACTTCCTTAATAACCTTTACCCTAGTTTCTCTGAAGTTCCTGACCTTTTTGTCTTCCAAACGAACTTTGTTATTTTTTTCCTAACTCAGTAATTATTTTTAGTAATTTAATTGGGGTAACATTAAATAAATAGATTTGTTTGATAAAATTGCTATTTAAAAAAATGTTGCCTACCCATGAACAATAAATATTACTTAAATTATTTAGATTGAGTTTATTTATATAAAAAGTGTTTTATGTTTATGTTCATACAGTTCCTCTGTCTGTTTTGGCAGGAATATGCTCATGTATTTTATACTAAGTATTTTAAATTGTTTAAAACAATATTGAATAATATTACTGACACACAGTATAGTTTCTTTATTTTTCACTTTTGATTGATCCTATTTTAACTTTAACTTTATTTGAAAAGTTATTATTATTATTATCCCTGCTTTTTATACACAATAAATTCTACTCCTTTAATTTATCCTACCCTGCTCTTTAATTTATCTTTGTGTGTATCTCTCATTTTTATAATGGTTCCTGAAAGCAACATGTTGCTGACTTGAATTTTAATCTGCTATCCATTTCTATTTTATGGGTAAATTTTTCCTATTCACATTCTAAGCTATAATTACTTGTGTATTTTCCTCCTTCTATTTTTTTCTTCACTGTCCTCACCCCTTTTACCCTATATCTCCTTACTCCTCTGCTTTATTTCTATCTTCTACCTTTCCTTTCTATTCTTTAATCTAACCATCTCTTTAAAAGTCCCTTCTTTATCCACTCTCCCCAACCTATCCCTTTCCCTCTTTAAACCATTCCCAGTAAGAGTAAGGTTCCATCACTTCCTATTATTTCTCTTGCTAGCTAGCTTCTTCTGTATCAACTTTACTTTTCATATCTCATCTGTATAAGATAATCACTCCTTTTTATACCTTCCTCTATTCAGTTTTACTTGTATAGAATCACTCTATCACAAGCCATTCAGCACAAGCCTTTCTTTCAAACTACTCGAATAATGATAGCGATCATAAAAGTATTTTCACATTTACAAAGTAAACCTTTTGATCTTATTGAGTCCCTTACAATTGGTTTTTAATATTTATCTTATATTTCTCTTGGATTCTATATGTCGAATTTTCCCTTAAGTCCTGGAATTTTTTGTCATGAAAACTTGAAAGTCTTTCAATCCATTAAATGTTTGTTTTTTTTATTCAGCATTAAACTTAACTTTGCTGGGTAAGTTATTGTTAGACATTACCCCAACTCTTTTACTCCACAGAATATAGTATCCCAAGATTTATGGTTCTTCAGCATAGTAGCTGCTAGGTCTTGTGTAATCCTTATTGTAGCTCCATAATATTTAAATTGCTTCTTTCCTTGCGGTTTCCAATATTTTCTTCTTAACTCGGGATCTTTGAAACTTGGCTATGACATTCCTGTAAGCTTTCCTCCTGTGATCTCTTTCAGGTGGTGTTCAGTGAATTTTTTCTATTTCTGTTTTGCCATCTTGTTCTAGAACTTCAGGACAATTTTTCTTAATAATTAATTCCTCATAATAGTGTATCAAGATTCTTTTTTTTAATCATAATTTACAGGTAGTCTGACTATTCTGATGTTATTTGTCCTTGATCTATTCTGCAGATCAATTGCTTTCCTAATGAAATATTTCACTTTCTCTTCTATTTTTTCATTCTTTTGATTTTGTATTGTGTTTTCTTGGTATCTTAGAATGTTATTATCTTCCTCTTGCTCTATTTCAGTTTTAAAAGAATTATTTTCTTCCTTAAGTTTTTGGTTCTCTATTTCAATTTGGCTGACTTTTATTTTTTCCTCATTTTCTTGATATTCTTGAATGGCTCTTATTTTTTTTTTTCTATTTTTCTTCAGTCTCTCTTATTTGGTTTTTAAAGTCCTTTTAAAGTACTCCCAGGAATTATTTTTTTTTTGTTTGGGACCATTTGATGTTTCTTGTTGAAAAAGGACTGGCTTTAAAACTGTGCATACCATTGACCCAGCGGTGTTATTACTGGGTCTGGGTCCAAAGGAAATCATAAAGAAGGGAAAAGGACCCACATATGCAAAAATATTTGTAGCAACTGTTTGTGTTAGCAAAGAATTGGAAAAAGGAGTGGATGCCTATCAATTGGGGAATGATTGAGCAAGTTGTGTTACACAAAGGTAATGGAATATTATTGTTCTATACAAAAATGATGAAATAGTTGATTATAGAAAGGCCTGGAAAAATTTTCATGAACGGATGCCGAACGAAACAAGCAGCACATTGTACACAATAACAGCAAGAATGTGGGATGATCAACTATCAAAGTCTTGGTTCTTCTCAGTAGTTCAGTGATCCAAAGCAAAACCAATAGACTTTGGACAGAAAATAGCACCTGCAACCAGAAAAAGAACTAAGAAGAAAATATGAACGTAAACAACACATGCTATGTTCACTTATTTTTTTAAATCTCTCTCATGGTTTTTCCCTTTTGCTCTGATTTTTCTCTCCCAACATAATTCATAAAACAATATGTATTAAAACTAAATAAAAATTTAAAAATAAATCTAAAAAAAAACTGGCTTTTTTGGCTTCATTGTCTTCATTATCTGAATATGAATCCAGATCTTTTCTCTTCCCATAGCAACTATCTATGGTTGGATTCTTTCTTCTTTGCTTCCTTATTTTTATTTACTCATTCGTTCATTCATTTGTTTATTTATTTTTAGCAACTATTAGGTAATCAAGTTTAGTCCCAAAGTGGGGGGAATGATACCCCAAATCTCAGGGCCTTCTTATTATTATTCTCTGAGGTCTGTCTCTGAGCCCAACCTTAGGTTCTCCTCTCCACACCCAAGGCACGACCAGCCACACTGTCCTGCAAATACCTTGCTTCCTGCTGTCCCTCAGGTAGTTACAAACTACAATTGTTCTCTCTACACCAGAACTGAAACCAGAGATTTTGCTCTCTTGCAAGCTCCCTCAGCTACAAGGTCCCTGCCCCTGACTCCTGTACTCACCAGTTCTGTGCTAGTTCTTCCCCAAAATAGCTATCCTTGGCATCTCTTGACAGTGGAAGATCCTCCTGTCTTCTCCAACTCATTCATAAGCTCCCCATACTTTCTGCAAAATGAAAGTTTCTAAGGTCACTACCCAGCTGACCCTGGGGCTTGTTGTTCAAGAGTATTTGCACTTCACTAAGTGCACACTGCACTTCACCTCTACACCTGTAGGTCAGGATTTTCCTGAGTTTTTCTCAAATTGTCCTTGGAGAACAATTACTTTACCCCGTGTTTATTTCTGCTGCTCTGAGGCAATGCTCTGTCTTTCTTTGTGTGGAGAAAATTTGGAGAGTGGAAAGTTTCCTGACCTCTGTCATCTTCCCAGAATTCTTTCTTTCAGGAAGCCCTCTTTCTGTCACTATTCCCATTCCTTTTGGTCTCGCTTCAGAAACAATCCCCTCTCCTATCAAAAAGTATAGTAATAGCAAAAGTATTAGCTGAAGGTTCATAGCACTTTATGCTTAGATAATTCAATGAATTGAAGTAGATAGCATCCAGCAGGTCTGTGGTGGTGGAGCTCCAGACTCCAAGGAAAGGCGCCACCCGACCAGGTACTATGCAACCCACAGGTATGGGCTGGAAGGTATCGCTGATGGCGGGGGAAGGGGTTATGATTGGTAGGACCAAACAATCAACTAATCAAACGTTTTTTGATTCTTATTGGTACAACTCCTGAGACAAAAGTAGAACAGACCTGCATTGTAAAATCTCAGCATTTTGGGGGTACAGGAGACCTCAGAGGGAATTTAACATGTCCTAGAGCAGACATCATCTCCATAGCACCTCTAATAATAATAAGCATTCCTATTTCTGCAGCAGTTTGTGAAGCATCTTTTATTTGCTTAGGGCTGAATAGTCAGGAAGTATATGAGGCAGGATTTAGAGTTAGGCTTTTCCAGAGTACATTGGTACTCTGTGATCCTGGGCAAGTTACTTAGCCTGTGCCTGCCTCAGTTGGTTCATTTGTAAAGTGGGATAATAACAGCACGTACTTCTCATGATTGTTGTGAGGATTCAAATGAAATCACAATTTTGCAGTGCTTTGTACAATTTTTGACACATAGTAAGGGCTAAATAAGTGTTATTGTTATTATTATTATATCGGTTAGCTGACAGCCCTGATTTGAAAAATCCCCCTCCTCCATTAATAAGGAACTTACTGCCTCCTGGGGCAACAACGTTGGGAAACCTCTAATTGTTTAGAGTTTATCCTAATGTCAAACCTAGAATAGAACCTGTCCCCTAACCACCACCCAGAACACAACCCCTCCCCCAAGGCACCAAAGCAGGGCCCTTACCCCACCCACAGTGCTTTGGCAGGGAGGGGAGGCCCAGGGATTCGGGGAATCAGGGGTTGGGGACTGGGCTGTCTAGGTGGTTCTGGGGAATTCCGCCCACTTAGGCGATGCCAAGAGCTAAGCTGCCTCCAAGGAGAAAGATTAGAGTGACTGGGGCAGCTAAGCCTGTCTATCCAGGTTGGGACAAGCTCCCATCATTAACCATTCTCCTGAGAAGCTCTCCTTGTCGCGTTGCCCAGGACACAGGGAAAGCATGGATACCCTGAGGAAGGGCAAGGAGAAAAAGCCATGGTGGATGGGAGCTTCCCAGCCTCCGAGTCACCGAGCAGAGGATGGTAGGAAGGGACCTTGGGGTCCCCTCATGATATAAGGAAGGTCCTGGGGTCCTGGAAGGGCTCCTGATCATACAGCTAACAAACAGCACAGCTGGAATTTCAACCCAGGTTCCCAAGGCCACTGATGCCAGGATTGACCACCAAGTCTGGGTTTACCCAGAAAGCTCTGGGTTAGAGCGAAGGAGGAACAAATATCCCAGGGAAACTCAGGTCAGGGAGGAGGAAAGACAGGTGACCTGCCAGGACCTGCTCTGCTCAGTTTTTACCTGGTTTCCTCCCTGCTCCCTGTCTCTTACTAGTCTGACTCCCCAATTCCCCTCCCTGGTGCCATAAGTGCCCACCCTCCAGCTCTGACAAGCCAAGGGATGGGACAAGTCGAGCATTTATGAGGTTTAAATAATGACCTGCCCAAAGGCAGGGGGCTGGAAGTTGTGAGTGAGTGAAACAACTTTCTTAAAAACCCATCCTATCCTGGTTCCTGAGCTGGGACACCTCCCCAAACCCCCTCCTATCCTAGTTCCTGGGATGGGGTACCCCCCAAACCCCCTCCTATCCTGGTTCCTGGGCTGGGACACCTCCCCAAACCCCCTCCTATCCTAGTTCCTGGGATGGGGTACCCCCCAAACCCCCTCCTATCCTGGTTCCTGGGCTGGGACACCTCCCAAAACCTCCTCCTATCCTGGTTGCTAGGCTGGAGTGCCCCCCAAAGCCCCCTCCTATCCTGGTTGCTGGGCTGGAGTGCCCCCCAAAGCCCCCTCCTATCCTGGTTCCTGGACTGGGATACCGTACCTTTTGCTTTGTGAGGGCACAAGTAGACTTGGTGCCTTGACACCCAGTGGAGGAAGGGGGATTGAAAATCGAGAAAGAACAGTTATTGAGAGCGGGGGGGAACCAAACATTTCTGCATTTTATCTGTGGAAACCCTTTAAATTTTCTTTTCCGGGATTCCAGTGAAAGGACTTGGACTAAACAATCTTGAAAATCCCTTCCTACTCCAGATTCCATGATTCTGTGGAAGGACAGGGGCAGGTTCCATTAGCCCCCATTGAACAGTTCCATAGTCAGTTCATTTTTTTTTTCCATAGTCAGTTCAAAAGACTTTATTATTCCCTTGGTTGTTATATCAGAGGAGGTTTCCTGTCCAGGGGAAAGGGGAGGATTACAGAAGTCAAGTAGAAGGGGTTATAGGGAATGGAAAAGACCACTTGTGAAAGATTCTGAGTTGGGCGGCCTTGGATTAAAATTCCTTGTTTTTTCCAATATGCAAGGAACATTTTATCTTTACATCACTTGGAGGGAACCTTCTGAACCCTTTGTTTCAAATTGAATTGGAAGGGTTTTGGGAAGAGAAATAAAATATAAGAGGGACTTTAGGTAGAAGGAAGGAAGGAAGGAAGGAAGGAAGGAAGGAAGGAAGGAAGGAAAGAAAAAAATAGGAAGAAAGGAAGCAAGAGAGGATGGAAAGTAGGAAAAAGGAAGAGAGGAAAGAAGGAAGGAAGGAAAATAGGAAGGGAGAAAGCAAGAAAGGATGGAAGGAAGAAAAAAAGAAGAGAGGAAGGAAGGAAGGAAAAAAATAAGAAGAAAGGAAGCAAGAGAGGATTGAAGGGAGGAAAAAAGGAAGAGAGGAAGGAGAGGAAGGAAGGAAGGAAAATAGGAAGGGAGAAAGCAAGAAAGAATAGAAGGGAGGGAAAAAAAGAGCTGAAAGAAGGAAGGAAGGAAAGAAGAGAGGGATGGAGGGAGGGGGGAGGAAGGAAGGAAGGAAGGAAGGAAGGAAGGAAGGAAGGAAGGAAGGAAGGAAGGAAGGAAAGAAGGAAGGAAGGAAGGAAAATAGGAGGAGAGGAAGCAAGAAAGGATGGAAGGGAGGAAAAAAAAGAAGAGAGGAATGAAGGAAGGGAGGGAGGAAGGGGGATGAAATAGATATTTATTAAATGCCTACTATATTCTAGACACCATGATATAAAGCTTACAGATATTGTTTCATTTGATCCTTGAAACAACCCTGTGAGATGAGTACTATTATTATTATCATCCTCATTTTATAGTTGAGGAAAGTAAGGCAGACAGTAACTAAATGACTTTTCCACCATTAATAAATGTTTGGTCAAATTTGAACTCAGATCTTCCTGACTCAAGGAATCCACTATGGTAGAGTTAGAGGTCATCTGACCCAAACCCATCATGTTACAGGTAAGGAAATTGAGACTTATAGAAATTTTATTTGTCAGAGTTGTAGGCTAAATTAGTGGCAGAATTGAAACTCAAATTTAGATCTGACTCTGAATCCAGGACTCTTTCCAATCCACTCTAGTCCTTTCTTTCAATACAAGGATCAAATGGAAACACTATCTACTGGACACCCAGTCTCCTTCTATGCAGCTGGTGAGATCCATTATTCTTAGCTAACCTAGGGGTCCTTTCTCCGTAAGAATTGCCTTTGTTTTGTTATTCTTTCTATATGCATCATAGTAGTCACTGTGTATATTGTTTTCCTGGTTCTGCTGATTTCACTCTGCATCTATCACTGTCTATGTCTCCCCGTGCTTCTCTATATCCTTCACTCCTTTGTTTTTTATTTCTTTTTTCTTTTTTACAAAGGAAAAATTACGACAAGCCATAACCAGGTTGAATGTGCTCTCCTTTCTATTCATCCATTTAGTTCCTGGGAAAAATAGAATCATATATTTTTAAAATATTTTTTTTTGATCTTTAAAAAATCTCTCTTAAATGTCTCCCACCATTGGTCCCCTTCTCCCCACCTATAAGAGAGTCATTCTGTATATCAAAGAATTTTTTAGAAAGAAAAAAAGAAGAAAAAAAATCAGCAAAACTGATCAATACATTGAGAAAAATCTGGAAAATATATGCAATATCTGCTTTCATCTCTACAAAGGAGTTGAGATTTCTTCTTTTATCTCTTTTTAGAGCCATGCTGCTTCTTTGTAATTTTTCAGCATTCACTTTCACTTGCTTTGAAATTGTTCTTTCTATTTACATTGTGGTAGTCACTATGTGTGTCTGTGTGTATGTGTGTGTGTGTGTGTGTGTGTGTAGTTTTCTTGGCTCTGATTATTTCAGTCTGTTAAAGGCCTTGTAAGTCTTTCTATGCTTTTCTTTATTAATCATATTTATTATTTATCACAATATAAGAATATTTTATCACATTTGTGTGCAATAATTTGTTTAGCCATTCTCCAGTCAATAGTATCTACTTTATACACAGCTCTGCTATTACAAAAAGTGCTGCTATAGATGTCTTGGTGAATATGGAGACTTGCTTCTTAGGGAATAAGTTCACTTGTGGCATAATTCTTGATTGCAGGATCTGGTCTCTCAGCTGCTGGAATCAATATAGTTATTGTTGGGCTGGGTCAATCAATTTGCCCCTTAGGGCTTCCTCCTCCTGCTGTTGCTGGTTCTGGTCGTTGAGGGGGACTGTGGATTATTCTTCCATGTCTCCAGCACTTCTTCATCTGAGTTGAGAAGATAGGGACAGAAACAGCACATATTCAAGGCCTCACAGTGTCTGGGTGGGTAGATAGAATAACCAAGTTCTTGCTACTTTTCCTCTTCCCACCCAGGGACCCACAGCATTTCTTCTTGCTTCTCACTCCAAAGGTCCCAGAGAAAAGCCCACATTTGTCATTGTTTATGACAGTAGGGAGGGAGGGAATAAGCATTTATATTGCACTTACTATGTAGGTGTGGCTCAGAGTCAGATTTAAAATCAGAAAAATCTGAGTTCAAATCTGATCTCAGAAAATTACTGGCTGTATTTCACTATTTGCCTCAGCTTCCTTATCTGGAAAATGAGCCAGAGAAGAAAATGGCCAATCATTCTGATATCTTTGTCAAGAAAACCCCCAAATGGGCCATGAAGAGTTGGCCATGACTGAAACCAATCCACAATCAGATGAGCAAAGGAAATAAGCACTTATTAAGCACCTACTATGCACCAGGCACTATGCTAAGAACTTTATATTATGTCATCTGATCCTATAATGATAGAAGAGCTATCATTATCTTTATTTTACAAGTAAGGAAACTGAGCCAATGCTTGGGATCATTCAGTTAGTAAGTATCTGAGATTGGATTTGAAATCAGGGTTTCCTGACTTTGGGCTTAGCTGCCTCTATACCCCAATAATATTCTTTTACCTTCCTGTACCATATCTTGTTTAGTCATTCCCCAGTTGACAGGAATCTGCTTTGTTTCTACTTCTTTGCAAAATGTTTTGCTTTAAATGGAGCCTCCTCTTTATCAATGACCTATCTCCCAGGAGATAAAGCGGTAGGGTAGTGGGAGCTGCGGACTATCCTGCCCTATGGTCTGCTCTTCATTTCAATGCATCAAGGGTCAGCAGAGAACTTCTTAGGGGCCCAAGCCTGGGTAAGACCCTACAAGGAGGCAGAGACTGTTGGAGAACATGGGATGAGTTGGGTACTCCTGGTCTGGCTCAGCCTGCTCAGCCTTGGAAATAATGGGGACCCATAATCAGACCACCCATAGCCCAGGAGCAAATCCTTTAGAATCTTAGGCCATGGGGGAAGGACCAGGAAATCTTCAGTGTCCCCCACTTCCTTCTGGGCCACGTTGGGGGGCAAGCCCTAGCATTGGGGAAGGGAAGAAAGAGATGAGCATGGTCAGGCTCCCTAACCCTCCCAGCAAAGAGAGCGCAGGAAGGAAGTGAAGGCTGTTGGCCAGCAGTGGTGGTGAGGGTGACACAGGCCTCAGGAATGTGAAAACAACTTCTCAGCCAGGAAAGGAAGAGGCTGCTGTCAGTGGCCTGGGCCAGGACCGGGTCCCCTGCCTCCTGGGACAGAGGGGGAATCTCAGAAGCTACAGGCCCCCGGACCTCAGGGCGTGGGACCAGTTTCTGGGGAGTTTCCATTCTGCTCAAGAGACAGTGAGGACTGGAATGAGGGAGCCATGGATGATCCTTCTTCAATCCCCCTTCCTCTTCCTAGCAAGTGAGGGGTTCTCAGGCTTTAGAGGTAAATGATTTCCATGGGCCATTGACTATGTATGGAATCTTGGACAAGTCTCACAAGATCTCGGTTTTTTCATCAGTATGGGCATGGGGATAGATGATCTCTAAGGGCCCTCCTAACTCTGATATCCCACATTTTAAGGACTCTCCCATCTGACATCCCATGTTCTAAGGACCTTCCCAGTTGGCATTCCATGTTCTAAAGCTCTTCCTAGTTCTGACATCCTGTGTTCTAAGGACTCTTCCAGCTCTGACATCCTGGGTCCTAAGGGTCCTCCTGGCTCTGACCTCCTGGATTCTAAGGGCCTTCCCCCGGCTCCTGAACCCTCCCCCTGATTCAAGGGCCCTCCCGGCTCTGCATCCTGGTTCTAAGGGCCTCCGGCTCTGACCCCTTTCCCAAGGGCCTTCCCAGTTGACTC
The DNA here is from genome assembly GCF_902635505.1 of Sarcophilus harrisii. NCBI lineage: Eukaryota > Metazoa > Chordata > Mammalia > Dasyuromorphia > Dasyuridae > Sarcophilus > Sarcophilus harrisii. The sequence goes on along the minus strand of NC_045428.1, from coordinate 567,578,200 downwards.
CTGGTCCTAAGGGTCCCCAGTTGACATCCTGGTTTAAAACCCCCAGGAATTGTTTCTAGGTTTGTTTGAATCCTGTTCTAAAGGGAGTCTGATATTCTCTTTTTAGGGGTTTCCAGTTTTCCGGTTGTAACAACCTTTTAAATAAATCATGAAAGTGAGGGACCCAGGAAGCCTAATTCACTATCCTGGCTTCCAGTCCTTAGGTATGAGGACTCAGAGAAAAAAAGTTCTGGGTTTGGGGATTTGGGAGGAAGTGGAAGGCCATATATGGAATTTCCCTTTCCCCCAGGTTTAATTTCTCCGGTTAACTCCTTTCCTCTCCCAATGGGGCTGGTCATCCTGATAGCCATCCATTTTCAGGAGGAAGGGCCCCAGGACATATGCCCTGTGCAGCCAGCCCTGGGGGCTGAGGGCCGAAAGCCATTTGCTTGTTGATGGCCTTTTTTGGGGGAGGAAGAAAGATTTAGAAAGGAGGGTTGGGATCCTTTCCCCAAATGGTATTTATAAATAAAGCAGAGAGGAGAAGTGAGTGTTAGATAGTGACACAGCTAGAGTTGATCCCTCCGGTCAGGAAAGTTTTCCCTTGTTAAAGATGTTCCGGTATTGAGTTCACAGAGGACTTCCTATTTATTCCCCAGACTACCTTGTTTCCATCATCCTTTCCTGGGAGGGGAATTTGGTGTTTAATGTTGGGGAGGGGGGGTTAGCCTTTAGGGTCTGTGCTGGGGTTAAGTAAGAGACCTGGTAGACTGGATTATTTTCAAAAAAATTAGGTTGAGGTTAAAATAATAATGAGTTGATTAATGTTTAGAGAGATTAGAGAGCTATTCCTTCTTGCCCATGTTTAGGGGAAAAATATTTAGGTAGGGTTTTGTTTAAGGGAGGTTATCCCTGAGGAAGGAGAAAGTTTTCCTTTGCCCCTTGCCGTTTTGGGTTTTCTCTGTTTTCCAAATTAAAGTTTATCTCTACTTGGGAGAGAAGCATAAAAAACCTTAGGACAAGAGGTTGGAAATGAGGGAGGGGAGGGATGTTTGGTATGAGGTGAGGAGGGGAAATGGGGGAGATGGGAGGGAGGGGGGGAGGGGAGGAGGGAGAGGGAAAGGGGGATGAGAGAGAGAAAGAGAAGAGAGGGAGAGAGAGGGAGGGAGAGGGAAAGGGGGAGGGAGAGGGAAAGGAGGGAAGAGAGGTAAAGAAAAGAGGAGGGAGAAAGGAAGGGAGAAAGAGAGAGGGAAAGGGAGAGGGGGAGAGGGAGAGAGAGAGGGAGAGGGAAAGGGGGAAGAGAGAGAGAGAAGAAGAGAGAAAGAGAGAGGGAGAGGGCTAGGGAGAGAGGAAGGGAGAAAGAGAGGGAGGGAGAGAGAGAGACAGAGACAGAAACAGAGACGGAGAGAAACAGAGAGAGATTCACACACATCCACAGAGGGCAGTGCCAGGGAGACAATTAACAAGGGCAGGGAATGGGAACAACGCCAGCACCGGGCTTCCCAGCCAGGCCTCAGCTGAGGCCCCGGAAGCGGCAGGTTTGTCCTGTAGCCGTGCCAGTTCAATGTCAGCCTGCAGACAGTAGCCCATCGTCCGCGTCAGCAGCGGCGCTGACCCTCTATTGAAGACCTGGGAAGCTCTGGAGGCGCCTGGCCTGGGGGACCCAAGTTTCAGAGCTGGCACAGACCTCAGGGCCCATCCAGTCCCACCCCCTCATCCTCCTTTTAGAGGAGGAAACTGAGTGCCCAGGAGGGTCTAAAGGGCCCAAAAGGGAATGGAGAGGAAGATTAAATGGTTTTGTTGAAAGGGAGAGGGAAAGTCCCCTCTATTTCTACCCTTTTTTTTTTTTTTTTTTTGGGGGATTTGTTTTGATGTGAATGGTTGTTTTTCCCCTTTTCCTTTTTAAGTCCCAGGTGGTTTCATGGTTTGCCCAATGTTTGGAGTTTTATAAATTGGGGCCAATTTTTATGTAGGTTTTGATGGGTTTGTGAAATGGTGTGAAAGGGGCTGGTCCTGGAAGAAAGGGCTGAGTGAGGGAAATGAGAGTTTTGTTCAGGTTCAGAGATTTTAGGGAAGTTTTCACCCCTTTTGAGTTTTTTAGATTTAGTGCGGTGGGAAGTTTGTTTTGTTTTGGGTGGTGAAGTTGTTTCCTTTCCTCACTTGGTTTTCCCTTTTTTAAAGTAAGGAGCCCACCTTGAGGGAGAGGAGGGGGGTTAGACAGTTTTAAATTGGTTGAGGGAGACCTGGATTGAGGGAGTTTTAAAGGTTTCTTCCTAATTACCCTGGTTGGGAGAGGGGATTGGGGCCCAAATTTCCTTGTAAGGGTGAGCTAGAGCTGGGGAAACAGAAAAGTTTGAGGGGGGGGGAGGGGGCAGGAGAGGGACTTTGGTTACACATGTCACCCCTGGAGGTTTTATAGGATTGGGTGGGGTTGTCCCGTTTGGTCCCACCTGTTGTTGGGGGAGGAGGGCTGGAGGAAGCTGGGAGCTGAAGTGGAAGGAGACTGGAGAGGGAAGCCGAAATCTATCTTAAGTCCCTGTCTGGCCAGCAAATGGCTGAAAGCTCGTGGCAAATGACTGCCCTTCTCTGGGCTTCAGCTTGCTCTGATGAAAATGAGGGACTTGGATTAGAAGGGATGAAGGATCTTCCCCTGACCTCCTGAGTTCTAAGGGCCCTCCTAGCTCTGACCTCCTGGGTTCTAAGGGCCCTCCCAGTTCTGATATCTTGTGTTCTAAGGGCCCCCCCAGCTTTAATATCCTATGTTCTAAAGATCCTCCCAGGTCTGATATCTGGTGTTTTAAGGGCCCTCCCAGTTCTGACATTCCCTGTTCTAAGAGCCCTCTCAGCTCTGACATCTTCTATTCAAATATTCTTTCCAGCTCAAAGATCCTGGGTAACTATGACTTGGTCCAGAGAACACTGAAAAGCTGAGTTTAGAACAGGGAGTCAGAGAGACAAAAGAAACAGGAATTTTGATAGGAGAGAGAGGAGAGTTGATAGGACTGTGAAGAACTCAAAGCTCCTTATCCCAGCTCACATGGCCCTCTAACAAGACTTTACAACAAATGTCTTTCTTCAGCCATTAGAGCTAGAAGAGTTCAGAGCTAGGCCAGAGTCCTATACATTTTATGAACCTTAGTTGGGTGTGGTAGGAAATAGGAGTCAGCAGTGACTGTGGCCTCCTAGAACACCATGGTTTCTCATACCTTCCCATCAGTCAATCATTTATTAAGCACCTGCTCTGTGCTAGGCCCTGTGCTCCCAGCCTCCTTCACCAGCCCTCTCCAAGGTGGTCCTGGGTAGGAGTCAAAGTCACCTGTTCATAGATTCAGAACGATATCCCTGCAATGCTCCCAGTCCCTCAAGACCTTTCCCAATTGCCCTTCCAGGGAACCAAGATTCCCACTTCTAGAACTTTTCCCACCCTGCTCCTACAAGGCTTAGTACATAATGTAGGACTGTTATCTGGGAATATTATCAGCGAGATATTCTAGATTTAGAACACGAAAGGACCTCCAAAATCAGCTAGTCCATATTTACTTTGCAGAGGTGAATGCTGAAGGAGGAAATAAACAAGTAGATGTGGAACCAGGGCTCTCAACTCCCAACCCAGTGCTCTTCCTCCTCATTGCACCATCATCCCTGTAGCTCTGCTATGTGCAGGATGGGAACCCTGGGGTCATCTAAGTAAATCCTCTCTTTATATCGAGAAATAAGTTAAAATCCAAAGAAGGCAAGGCAAGGGACCCATTCAAAGCCACAATACAAGTGTGCTGGAGGCTTAAATCCTAGTCTTCACATTAGGTCTCGGTTTATACCACTGGTAATAACGCTGGTCAAAGAATATCAAAGAAAGATCCAGACCAGGGGGCAAAGGACGGAGAGCATGGGCCCAATGGGCCCCAAAGAGCCGGCAAAAGGAGTGATTCTGAGTGGAAAAGGGGATTAAAGGGGATAGACATGGAGAATGTGACCCAAGTTTAACTTCCCAATATGGCTGCAGCTCACCCTTTGCTTGTAGAATACTACTAGAACTCTGCTGCCCCCTCGTGGTTTGCCTGGATACCTGAATCCGAAACCAGGTTTCCAAACCGATGAATGACAATGTAATGAGGGCTAAACTCTAATCCCTAATCTCACCTGGGCAGCGAGGTGACACAAAGGCTAGAACCTTGAACCTGGACTCAAAAAGAACCGAGTTTAAATCTAGCCTCAGATATTTCAGTGCTATATAATGCTGGACAAGTCACTTATTCACCTCGATTTCCTCATCTGTAAAATGAAGGAAATGGCAAACCACTCCAGTAGCTTTGCCAAGAAAACCCCAAATGGGGTCAAAGAGTTGGATGAGACTGAGAATAACTAAACTACAACGATCTCATTAGAGCTGTGGAGGGCAGGATTACAGAATCGTGGAAATGAGAGTTGGAAGTGACTCCAGCCACTATCCAATGCAATTCAGATCTGATAGCCTGCCCCCCCCCCCCAATACATCCTCCAATCGCTGCTAAAGTGATTTTTTTTTAAGTGCATGTCTTATCATGTCTCCCTTCTAACTCAATAGATTCCAGTGATTGTCTCTAGGAGCAAGTACAAAACATTGTGTTTGATGTTCAGAGCTCTTGAAGGATTTTGAGTCTAGCTCCTTTCTACCTTTCCAGTCTTCCTACACCTTATTTGGATATATATTCTTTAACCAAGTGACACTGATCCCTTGGCTGTTCTATGAACAATACGCTCTATTTCTCGGCTACCAGAATCTTCTTTGGCTGTCCTCCGTGCTTATACCGAATTGAACACAATACTCCAGACTGATGGCAGAATATTCTTAAAATAAACCTTTCTTAAAGAAATCCAATAAATTGTCACCCCGGTCCACTGCTGACTCACAGTGAGCTTTTGATCCACTAAAAAATACATATCTTTGTCAAAAAAATTTTTTTTGGTCTAATCATACTTCCCCAATGGTCCTTATGAAGTTGAATTTCATCTTATTTAATTCAGCCCAATGTTCTTGCTGGGCAAGATCTTTTGGGACTCTGATTCAATCAATCATTGTTTTAGTAATCCCTCCCAGCTGTCTGTCATTTATTAATTTGATGTGCCTTCCATCTCTACCTTTATCCTAGTCATTGATTAAAATAAATAAGTAAATAGGGGCAGCTAGATGGCACAGTGGTTAGATCCCTAGCCCTGAAGTCAGGAGGACCTGAGTTCAAATCCGACCTCAGACACTGAATACTTACTAACTGTGTGACCCTGGGCAAGTCACTGAATCCCAATTGCCTCCAAAAACAAAAACAAAGAGTCCTCCAGACAAGGTGACATTGAATAACTATTCTTTGAGACCAACTGGTCACCCAGCCAGCTCTTAATCCATCTAACTGGATTTTCATCTAGGTTCCTCTTCATCATCTCCTCCACAAAAATAGTATAGGTTTCTTTATTCAAATCCTTGCTAAAAAGCTAACCAAAACACCTATAACATTCCTACTCACTTACAAGTTAAATAACTCTCTCTGTCAAAAACGGGAGATAAGTAAGTTGTCTGACATGACCTCTTCTTCATGGAACTACGCTTCACTGATTCTCTTTCCAGCTGTTTACCCACTATCCCTTGATTAACCCATCTAGAATTTCCCCAGAAATCAAAATCAAGGCCCTGGCCCATAGTTTGTAGAGTATGATCGCTTCCTTTTTAAAAAATAGGGACAACTTTTGCCCTTTTTCAACCTTGTGGTTTCATTTTTCCATGATATCTTTCAAATATCCCCGCAAGAGATTTAGCAATCTCACCTGCCAGCTCTATCAAGGACTCAGGGATGGAGTTAGTTCATTTGGGCCACGATTGGCCGCTGAATTCATCATGTCTCTTTATCTTGGGTTAACTATCTGTTCTTTTGTTTCTAATAAAAAGCTCAGAAAAAAAAAGAAATCAAATAAATCTTCAGCATCTTTGCCTTCTCTCTTTTATCAATTAACTATCACCTCATCTACCTGAGACAAAGATTTTGTTTTTGTGTTTTTCGGTGTTTAAAATTTTTGTTGGTGGCATGTTTTGTGTAATAAATTAAAGTTGGTTTTAGCGAAGGTTTTAAAGCGTGAATGGTTTTGCCATGTGTTAGTAATGCTTGGAAAGTTTTACTTTTCTTGCTAGGATGTTTGTGTTTTGGCTAAATTGGAAGCTTGTTTATAGATATGGAGAGGCGTGTTATATGATTTTGAGTTATTTTTGTAAATTTTAGAGAATTTTGTTTTTTTTTTTGCTAAGGCAATGGTAATATTTGTTTTTTTTGGGGAGGAATGATTTTTTCTTTGTTTTTTTTTTTTTATTTTAAAGTTTTTTGATTAGATGGGGAGAGCTTGCTTTTATTTTATGGCGATTACTTTTGGATGGATGTGATTTTCAATAAGCGAGATGATTTTAAACGCTGTTCAATGTTGAAGAGAGTTGGCCAGAGAGTAGAAATTATGGGAATTGAGTGTACTAAGTAAATATAGTATTTTTGGCTGTTGTTTTTTGCTGTGGTTTTGTGTTTTTTGTGTGTGCAGGCTGTAAATATGTATGTATGTGGCTGGATGGGGTTATATGGGCTATGGTTGTATTGGCTTAAGTATTTGTAAGAGGTATGGGGAAGAGGGGAAAAATGAAATACAGAGTTTGTAAGTACTAGCGAAGAAGCTGTTCAATGTTTTGGAAAAATAAAAAGCTTTTTAATTTCAAAAGTGGTGGTGCAGCTGAGCCATTACGCTGCAATGGGCCATTGCTTATTTGCTTAGTTTTTTTAGTTGTGTGTTGCTTTGTTAAAATTTTGCATGCATTTGTTGTTGTTTTGAAGTTTTTTGTTTAATGTTGGCCTTTGCTTTTGTGTTTTTTTTGTACATGTGGATAGTGGGTTGCTTTTTACTAAAGTGGCAGATATGAAGAAATTGAGTGTAACAGGGATGGAGGGTTTGTTTCAGTTATGTTAGTGAGGGATTTGAGGTTAGATGGAATTTTGTTTTTGGAGCTTTTGTGCTTGTGAGTTTTATTTGGGGCTACGTAGCGTTTTTGCTTGTTATTCTATGTATGGCTGTATGATAATAGATAGGTTTGTGATTTTGCGAAATTGGCTAGTGGCAATTTTTTGGCATTGCTTTTGTAGGTTTGTAAAATGTAGATAAATGATGTATTCCAAGCTATGTTGCGGTGAGTGCTTGAGGTATACTTTTGGCCTAGGGATTTTTTTGTTTCTAAATGCAATGTTTTGTGCTACTATATGGCTTAGTTGAATTTAAATTTTTGGCAAGTGGCTTTTTAGATAAATTTGTGTTTGGGTGAAATTGTAGATGCGAAATTATGATCTGTGAAGTTTGGTTTTTTGAGACATTATTGCTTTTTTGTTTTTTGATTTTTGCTTTCTATGGCACAGTGAGGTGTTCATGTGTTTTTGCCCAAGATTTATGGTTTGTCGGTATAGTGTTTTGTTTGGTGTATTATTTTGGCCATATAAATTTGCATTGAGTGGTTGTTGGTATGTTTTGGATAAGGTTTGGTGTTTCCTTTTGTTGGTGTTTTGGGAATATGTTTAGGGAAGACAAGAGTTTTTTGTTGTTGTTAGTATGTTGGATAGAGGGATGTTTTTGTGTTTCTTTATTGAGTATGAGAGCTTCATTACTAATTTATTTTCTTTGCTATTCTTCCTGGAGTTTCTTTCAATTTTTGTGAGTTTCTAAGGATAGTTTTTGGGGAAGGTGGAAGTTTTTCTCAGAGTATTCTGTTTTTCTCTTTCAGACAAATTTCTCTAAATGATGTGGAGATCTAGTGTTCTGTTGGTTCTTTTTCTGTTTTTTCTGTGTGTAAATACTTTCTATACCCACCTTTGGACAAGGTTTCTACTTTTTCTACTTTTGTGATTCTTCCTGCCTTACTTCCTACTGGAAATTTTATTCTATTTTCTTATGAAGGCTTTTTTTGTTCTCAATTTATTTGATAGAAGGAGTAAGTGTCTTTCTCGGACTTTTCACTTTTCACTAACAGGAGGGAAGAGATTGGGGCTTGCCACTTCTGCCTAGGATACTACTACTGCCATGGTAGAAACATAAAATATGGTAAAGTTTTTGAGGTAAAGCTATTGCACACCTCTTTTTCCTCCTCTCCCTGCTGGTTGGGATTTTTTTTAACCGCTTGTGTTCTAAATTCCCTAAATTGTTGTTGTTCAGTTGGTTTCAGGTTGTTAGCCACTGGAGTCCCTTCCAGCTCTCACCTTCTAGGACTCTGTAATTCTGTCCCTCCCAGTTCTAATGAGATTGTTGGTGTTTAGTTATTTTCAATCATCTCCAACTCTTCCTGACCCCATTTGGAGTTTTCTTAGCAGAGATACTGGAGTGGTTTGCCATTTCCTTCAACTCATTTTACAGATGAGAAAATGAGGCAAACAGGTTGAAGTCACTTGCCCAGGGACACACAGCTAGTACACATCTGAGACCCGACTAGAACTAAGTGAGATGAGGCTTCCTGATTCCAAACCTAGTGCTCTATCCACTGAATCATCCAGCTGCCCTAAGTGCCTGACGTTATAGCCAATTACACCTTTTAATAATGTGAAGATCCTACTTAACTTCCTTTCCTTAATCTCAGCTCTATAGCTATACACACCCTCCTTTTCTTCTTGCACCAGATTTTTATCTGTTTCACCAATTTGCTCCACTCACCAATCCATTCTGAGTTTGTTTAACCTTCTAATTCTCTTGTCTTCCTTGTCTTGATTTTTTTGGGCCAAATACCTTTTCCTTCCAAATTCTTCTTTAATCCTCCTTAATCTACCTTTTAATCCTTCCACTTCCCCCTCCATCCATCATTCCATTGATAAACATTTGTTATAGCCTGTTATAGGCCAGTTACTTTTCTAAGCTGTTGTTTAGTTGTTTCAGTCATACCCAACTCTTGACTCCCTTTGGGATTATCTATTTCCTTCTTCAATTTATTTTGCAATTGAGGAAACTGAGATAAACAGAGTGTAATGACTTGCCCAGGGTCATATAGTATAGTAAGTGTGTGAGGCTGGATTTGAACTCAGGTCCTTCTGCATCCAAAGTAGTTGCTCTAATAACTGCACCATCAGCTTCTTCATTCCACTGTATTTTTTTTTTTAAACAATAGCTCTGGAATTAAAAAAAATAGCTTTTTATTTTTGAAATATATGCAAAGAGGGGCAGCTAGGTGTGTCAGTGGATAGAGAACCAGCCCTAAAGTTAGGAGGATCTGACTTCAAATCTGGTCTCAGACACTTAACACTTCCCAGCTGTGTGACCCTGAGCAAGTCACTTAGCCCTAATTGCCTCAGAAAAAAAAAAAAAAAACCAGAAAGAAATATATGCAAAGAGAGTTTTCAGTATTCACCTTTGCAAAATCTTGTGTTCTAAATTTTTCTCCCTCCCTCCTCCATATCCTCCTCTCCTAGCAGCAAGTAATCCAATATAGATTAAACAGAGTACTTCTTCTATACATATTTCCACAATTATCATGCTGCACAAGAAAAATCAGATCAAAAAGAGAAAAAATGAGAAAGGAAAAAAAGCAAGCAAACAACAAAAAAGGTAAACATGCTATCTTGTGATCCTCATTCAACTTCCATAATCCTCTCTCTGAATGCAGATGGCTCTCTCCATCACAAATCTATTGGAATTGGCCTGAATCACCTCATTGTTGATGAGTAGCGCTGATCATCATATAATCTTCTTGCTGCTCTGTACAATGTTCTTTTAGTTCTACTCGCCTCACTTAGCATCAGTTCATGTAAATCTCTCCAGGCCTCTCTGAAATCATCTGCTGATCATTTCTTACAGAACAATAACATTCCATCACATTCATATACCATAACTTATTCAGCCATTCCCCAACTGATGGGCATCCACTCACTTTCCAGTTCCCTTCCCACTACAAAAAGGGCTGCCACAAACATTTTTGCACATGTGGGTCCTTTTTCCTCTTTTATGCTCTCTTTAGGATACAGGCCCAGTAAAGAGCCTGCTGGATCAAAAGATATACAGGTTTGGTAGCACTTTTGACATTAAGCTCTAGAATTTAAAAGAAAAAAAAAAAGAGGCAAAAAATCCTTGCTCTCCAGAAATTTCTAATTCATTCTCCAGGACCCATCTTCTTTCCTTCAATTTCCTTTCACAGAACCAGGGAGTAGACCATGGACCATTATCTGGGCCTGAAGAGTCTTTTTAAAATTTTCCATAAATTTCTCTTAAATTCATCTCTTTACTAGTCTACATCTCTCTCTATTACATGTCTATAATCTCTTTCTCCTTAGAACAGAGAATATCCAAACTGGAAGAAATTTGAGAGATCAATTAGTCTTACCTTCCAGCATTTGAGAAAGGGGAATTAATGGGACCAAGGTCTCCCAGGTGGTAAGTGATGACCAGTCCTCATAATTAAGCTTAAAAGGTACCAATAAAAGCAATAAAAAGCAATTTTTTTCTTGAACTTCTGAACAACAGTGAGAAGTATTACATATAAAAAAGCTGCCTTCCCTCAGCAAGTTTATGAAAAAATAAAACACAAAATTTAAAATTCTTCAGGTAACAAGTAGGAAAAATTTAAGTAAATTGTATTTTCTAAGAAGAAAAGAAACAGATTTTCATTTTCAATTTTCATTAACTAAGAGGCTTAGGGCAGTTCCAAAAACCATAATTTGGCACCCTAAAATGGACTTTCCCTACATCTTTAATAAAAAGTATGATAAAATATCTTGTCTTTAAATCTCTGCTCGCTGATAAGTTGCTGAAAAATATGCACTCGATGACAGAGTTTTTAAAAAACACACATTTCTGGGCATGTTTTTACTTCATCAAACATGATTTGGCTAAAAAGTAAAAATTGAAGGATCTGAGAGTTAGCATGGAATTTGGGGCAACTAGCCCAACCAGTAGCTGAACAAGACTCCTTTTCCTCTTCCTCACTCTCATAGCCAATCAATTGCAAAATGTTGTCATTTCTACCTCCACATAAAGCTCTTTCTATTCACACAGGCTCCAGTCAGCCTTAAACTGCGTCCTTGTTATTTCTTGTGTGGGTTCATTGCAGTTATCTTCTAACTGGTCTCTTTCAACTTTAATCCATTCTCCATAATGCGACTCCAGTGATTTTCCTAAAGTAAAGTATATTCAATCATTTCCTGTAGTTCCCTATTTATCAAATACATTCTCCTTTGTCACTTAAAACCATCTTATTTTTCCATGTTCATTCAACATTACTCACTTTTACACACACATTACTGGCTTTCTTTTTGTTTTTGTTCAGTCGTGCACAATTCCTTTTGACTCCAGGGATGGTGGGACACCAGATCTTTCTATCCTCCACTGTCTCCTAAAGTCTGTCTGAGTTCATTGTTTCCATGCCATTATTTATCCATATCACTCTTTGCCATCTCTTCCTCCTTTTGTCTTCAATCTTTCCCAATATCAGGGTCTATTCTAACGAGTGCCATCTTTTCATTATGTGACCAAAGTATTTAAGCTTCAGATTCAGCATTTGACCTTCCAGAGAATAGTATGAATTCATCTCTTTAAGTATTGACTGATTTGACCTCCTTTGCTATCCAAGGGACTCTCAAAAGTCATCTCCAACATCACAATTCGATAGCATCGATTCAACTCTCACAGTCATATGTTGCTACAGGAAAAAACCATAGCTTTAACTAGATGGACTTTTATCAGCAAGGTGATATCTCTGCTTTTTAGTATTCTGTCGAGATTTACCATCACTTTCCTTCTAAGAAACAATTGTCTTTGAATTTCATGACTGCAGTTGCTGTCTGAAGTGATCTTTGAATCCAAGAATGTAAAATCTGATACTGCTTTCCTCTATTTGCCAGGAAGTGATGGAACCAGTTGCCATGATCTTCATTTTTTTTTAACATTAAGCTTCATTTTTGTTTTCCCTTTCAGGTTTTTTTTAACTTTCTTTCTAGATGTGATTTTTCTTCTGCAGCAAGATAACTGTATAAATATATATATATACATATGTTGCATTTAACATAGGCTTTAACATATTTAACATGTATTGGATTACCTGCCATTTAGGGGAGAGGATGGAGGGAAGGAGGAGAAAAGTTGCAACAGAAGGTTTTGCAAGGATCAATGCTGAAAAATTACCCATGCATATATTTTGTAAATAAAAAGCTATAATAAAAATTAGAATAAAAAAAGTATGAAGAAAAAAATTGTGGAATAAAACTTAAGCTTCAAGCCAGCTTTTATACTCTCTTCTTTCACTTTCATCAAAAAGCTTCTTTATTTCTTTTCACTTTTTTGACATCAGAGTAGTCTGTATATTATCTGTATACGTGAGATTGTTGATATTTCACCTGGCCACCTTAATTTCAGCTTTTGATTTATCCAGTCTATCGTTTCACATGATATACTCTGCATATAAATTAATTGGATGACAATATTGAGCCTTGTCATACCCCTTTCCCATTCTTAAATGAATTTGTTGCTCTATATTTGGTTGTAAATGTTGCTTCTTGACCCACATACAGGTTTCTCAGGAGACAAGTAAGATGATCTAGTATTCCTGTCTCTGAGGATTTGCCACATTTTGTTGTGTTACACAAAGACTTCAGTGTAATCTTTGAAGCAGGAGTAGAAGTTTTCATGGAACTCCCTTGCTTTCACCATAATCCAGTGAATGTTGGCAATTTGGTCTCTAGTTTCTCTGCCTCTTTGAAAACCAGCCTGCTCTTCTGTTAGTTCTCAGTTCACATATTGCTGAAGTCTAGTTTGCTGTATCTTAAGCATAATCTTGCTGATCTGTGAAATGGATGCAATTGTTCAATATTTTGAACATTTCTTGGCATTTTCCCTTCTTTATAAAAAGGATATAAATTGATCTTTTTCCAATCCAATGGCTATTGTATTTTCCAAATTTGTTGACATATTGTGAGCGGCACTTTAATAGCATCATTTTTTAGAGTTTTAAATTGCTCAGTTGGAATTTTATCCACTCTTGTCAACGATGCTTCCTAAGGCCCATTTGACTTCATTTTCCAAAATATCTGACTTTAGATCAATAATCACACCATCATCCTTATCCATGATATTAAGATCTGGCTTTCTTACTGGTCCTCATACGTGACTTTTCTACACCTCTGGTCTCCTGGTATTTCCCTTGGCTTCCCTCAAGCTTCCTCACCTCATATAATCTCTAATTTCCTTCAAGGCTACTTTCAAATTCTACTTTCTCCAGAAAGTCTTTCTTGATCCCCTTTCACCCTGCAAATGCAAAAGCTTTCCCTCAATTATACTTTGCATATAACTATACATATTGTTTCCTCTGACTAGAATGTAAGCTTCTCAAGGATACTGTTTTGATTTTGTCACTGTATCCTCAGCACAGGGCAAAAGGCCTGGCATATATATATAGTTGGTGTCTAATAAATGCTTGATTTATCTCTTGGTCATTTAATCTGTTCTTGAAGGCCAAGGTTATCAGATGAAGACAAAAAGGAAAAGCCCATTATTTCCCAGGGCAGGCTAGTATATTTTCCATTAGTTTTTCATTATATCAAGCTTAAATCTGGCTTCTTGATACTTATACCTCAGAGGTCCAGGAGCAAAAATCCACTTCCTTTTTTTAATGACAATCCTTCAGATGCTTGAAATCAGTTATCAAGTTTTCCCTTCAGATTAAATAGCCCCATTGTCCTTCAAGTAGAACCTTTTTTTTTTTTTTTTTTTGCAAGAGCTACAGAACCTCCTTGGGACAGCTAGGTGGTATAGTGGGAAGAGGATCAGCCCTAGAGCCAGGAGAACCTGAGTTTAAATCTGGCCTCAAATTCTTGACACTAGCTATGTAACTGTGGGCATGTCACAACTCCAATTGCCTCACCAAAAAATTAGGTTAGAGAACTTTCTCCATTTTGGTTGCCACTATGACACTCTTCTGTCGGTATCCTTTACACAATACTCAAGCCTGACATGCTCATAGATTTTTTAATAGACATGTCACACTGCTGATTTGCTAATTGCAATCCACTCTCCTCCCCCTATCCCCAGATTTTCAGATGAACTGACGACTAGCTCTTCCTTCTTCATCTTAGAGTTGTGAAGTTGGCCACAATGCCCAAATACAGAATTTACTCCAAATTACATCATGACGCTATTTACTTTCCTGGTCCAGTTAAAATCTTTTTTGACCTAAGTTAACTTTGATCCATTCTCTCTTGTGAAATGCAAGATGCAAAGCAGATGAGTCTCAAGACTGGGAAGGACTTTCAAAGATCACCTAGTCTGTCCCTCTTCCTCTCCACAACAGCCAACCTGGCTCTAGACAGATGGGACCATCCAGCTTGTTCTTCAAGATCTCCAGGAAAGGAAACTCCACCCCTTCCCTCTAATCCCTGCCTAGTTTCTTGCCACAATCCTTGTAGTCGGAAGTCCTTGCTTATGTCCAACCTAAGTCCATATTGCTACTGTTCCAACTCCTTTCCTCTTCCTCTTTCCTTGTGTGAGATCTTACCTTGGATCTGGGTCAACAGGTTCTGAAGAGTGACAACAGAACTATACTCTGGTTCACATTCAGGTTATGGTGTAAAAGATGACAATTGCTTGCTGTTCCTACTTGAGTCAGCTCATCCAGACTCTGATTGTTCAATATGCATCCCAGCCCTTGAAAAGTTGACAGAGGTATCAGCAGTACCACTGCACTGTGTTTCACTTGATGCTTTCCTCATCTTTTCTTTCTCCCCCCCCTCTATCTCTCTATCTCTGCTTGTTACTCTACCTAAAATTCCACCATTAAGCAAATTCTTCTTTTTGGATGGAGTGGCCATGTACCAAGAAAACTCAGGCAAATCTTTCTCCACCTAATGTTGTGAGATAGAGAGGAGAATCCCAAGATATACATGCAGACAAATACAAACACACATTTATATGAGAGAGAGAGAGAGAGAGAGAGAGAGAGAGAGAGAGAGAGAGAGAGAAAAAGAGAAAAGAAAGAGAAAAGAGAAAGAGGGAGAAAGAGAGAAAAAGAGAAGAAAAGAGAGAAGAAGGAACAGAGACAGAGAGAGAAAGAGGAAAAAGAGAGACAGAGACAGAAACAGAAAAAGAGAAAGAAGGAGAGAAAGAAAGGAAGAGAAGAAAGGGAAAAAGGAAGAAAGAAAGAAAGAAAAAAGAAAAACCTAAAAAAAATGACTTTAAGAAAATTCAAAAAACCAACAAAATAAAACATTAACTATATAGACCGAAAGGGACCTAAATCCTCTATTCTGACTCTTAAAATCTAATTTGGTCAATCTCAAAGGATAGCAAAAACCAATTCAAACTGGGAAACCCAAACAGGGAATTCAAATGGAAACCCATAAACCCAAAATATCAACTGGAAAATTTTTAAAACACAGAAACAAATGGAACCTTCTCCCACCCCATCCTCTCTCTGGATATTTCTTTATCCTGCAAAAATCACCTCCCCTATATTTTTCTCCTCCAATTTGAATTCCTCTTTGATTCCATTTTCAGGAAGCACCCCATACCATCATCTCTTTTCAAAAAAGAAACCACCCTCAAATTTCCAACCTTCGCTCCTTCCCTGGATCCAATCCCTTCCCTTTTTATATATTATCTTCGTTGAATCAAACTCCTCCAGGAACAGAACAAGGCTCATTTTTCTTTATTTGTATTTTCACTGCTTAGAATAGCATCTGCCATATAGTAAGTGCTAAATAAATGTTCTCTCTGTCTGTCTAGAAGGAACCTTAGAACGTAGAACGCCAGAGTAAATGGGACCTTGAAGACGATTTAGCCCGGCCTCCCCATTTCAGTATCCCTTTGGCAGGGAAAAGCCAACCAGAATCTGGGTCCCCGCAAAAGGTGGTAATAGGCATGAAAAAAACATGGCGCAAGGAGGGGCACCCCTGGAGAAAGGCTGGACATTTTCCTCTGGCAGGAATCAGGACAGAAAGGGGTAAAATCAACCATAAGGCGGGAGGGGCTTCTACCCCTCAAATCCTAAATCCTACCACTTCTCTTGCTATCGGAATCCCTTTTCTCTCCACCCCCTTTTGGACTGGGCCTCGTTTCTTGCCAAGATTTGGATATGCTAGGGCAGGTTTAATTGAGAGAGAGCTGACTTTCTTCCCTTGTGCCAATCTGGACTCATGCTCCTATGATTCGGAATTCGGAGACGGGAGGGATACCGGAGGTCATTTTATCCAACCTCCCACTCTCTCTCGTAGGAATCTTCTCTACCATATCTCCAACAGGCAGTTCTTTGCTTCTAGAGGCAGGGAGCTCCCTCTCCTGACCCGGGAAGACCTCTTTCCCAGAACTGCCAGTTCCCTACCCAACTACACGCCCAATGCTGATGGGCATCTGACGCTTGCTGAGACCCCTGGGCTTTACTCTTGGTGTTAAGGTAGAAGGAAAAGGAGGTTATTTGGATGGCAGAAAGGGGAGAACAAAGTAGGCTCTGCCATTGATCTGGTCTGTCCCTTCCTTATCCCCTGTCCATGGACAAATGGCCAGGAATTTTATCCTCCTTTCAAACTCAGTTCCCTTTCTTATAATTACCTGAGACACTGGGCTAGCATTTTTATAGGAAGACAGCTTGGCAGAAAAGAGAGTGAGTTAGACTTGATTTGTTTTGCAAGGCAATCGGGGTTAAATGACTTACTCAGGCTCACAAAGCTAGTATTAACTATTTTTCCCCCTGAGGCAATTTGGGCTAAGTGACTTGCCCAGGGTCACACAGACAGAGTGTTAAGTGTCTGAGGCCAGATTTGAACTCACGTCCTCCTGAATTAAGGGTGGTACTCTATCCACTGCTCTACCTAGCTGCCCCAAAGCTAGTATTAACCATCTGGGGCCAGATTTGAATTCAGGTCTCCTGACTTTAGGGCTGATGCTTTATCCACTGCACCATCTAGCTGTGCCAACACCAGAATTCTGATTCTCCCTCAAAGCCTTGAACAAGATGCCTCATGTCTCTGTGACTCAGTTTCTCTCTCCTATGAAATGAGACCTGAAGGCTTTTTGGCTGTCTCTTAGGACTTCGCTGCTATTCTCCATCCCTCATTGGCTCTTTATGTGTCTTCTTCCCCAATCAGAATGTCATCTTCTTAAAGACACAAGCTGTCATTCTTTTTTGCTTAGATTTGTATCTTGTGCTTTTTAGCACAGTTCATAGAATACAGTAGGCACTTAATAAATGCTGCTCGGTTTGCTTTGATGACCTCTGGAGGTTCCTTCCAGCTCAGAATCTGTGATTTTATGAGCCTACAACAGGGCCATCATAATGGCACCAACCCCACAGGGTTGTGATGACAAACAAATTCTCTTAAGGTTTGTAAAGTCCTTTGTAAACCTTAGAGTCTCTAGGAATACAGTTATATTACTGTTGCTTTTGCTGTGGCTGTTTGGTCATTTCAGGAGTGTTCGACTCTTCCTGACCCCATTTGGAGTTTTCTGGGCAAAGGCACTGGAGTGGTTTGCCATTTCCTCCTTTAGCTCATTTTACAGATGAAGAAACTGAGGCAGACAGTGTGAAGTCACATAACTAGGAAGTGTCCGAGACCAGATTTGAAGTTCAGAAGATGAGTCTTACTGATTCCAGGACCAGCATTTTGACCCCTGTGCACCCAGCTGCCCTATCCTCCTCCTCTTCCTCCTCCTCATTATTATCCTACTCAATCAGGCTCCATCCCTTATAACCTTATCTCATATTTTCTATACCATACTCTATGGACCAGGACCCTGGACAGGGACCAGATCTGTCACTTCATAAACACTGGGAAATCCCAGAAATATATCACATACATAATACATATATGGATATAGATCTGTATATATATATATATATAATTATTTGTAATAACTAAGTTTTATATCCTGCTTTGAGATTTAAATGCACTTTACACACAATCTCATTATATTTACATCCCGGGAGGTTGACATTATTTTCTCCTCATTTTACAGATGAGAATAGTTGAGAGAGTCCAGTAAGTATCACAGAGAGAATAAGTGTCTGAGGCAAGATTTGAACTCAACCCTTCTTGCCTCCATGTATAATGCTCTACCTATTACTCCATCTACCATAAGAAAACATTCTCTAAAAATGCAAGTCAGTACCTTCTCAAAATCTCCAGGGGTATCCAGAAGCAAGGGAGAAGTCCCAGGAGATATCTGGGTCCCAGTCTTCCTTCTATCCCTAATTTGAGGTATGACTTTGAGCAATGGGTCCAATTAATCCCAAGCTCTCAACGGCTGGAAGGAACAATTAAGATCATTCACAGTGAGCTGATCTGTGGACAGGGATCCCTTTAACACATGTGACAAGTGGCCATCCAGGAGTTGCCTAAGGTTCTCCTGAGGCTGACCATCTGTTTGGGGTCCTAGGGGAAGATTTGGAGTTTGGGACTTCCACCCATTCCTGTGAGTAAGTCCTTCTTACTGAGGCAGAAACAAGTCTAAGAAAGCCCTCTTCCGGGTGACAGCTCTTCAAATGCCCAGAGACAACTATTAGAGACTATATACCCACAATATACCCACTATCCAAAATCTCCCTTCTCTAGGTTTTATACTCCCGATTGATTCATATGATCATGAACTCAAGGCCCATCACCACCCTAGATGCCCCCCTCTGGACACCCTCTAGCAGGTCAGCGTCCGTCCAGCATAGGGTGCTTTATTGACATATATTATTTTGTTTGGTTGTCCCAACAATTACCTCGCAAGGGAACATTCCCATTTTACAGATGAGGAAACTTGAGGTCCAGAGTTAGAGGGAAGTGATCTGCCCAAGAATACACAGTGTAGAAAGTAAAGAGCTGCAATCAGAGAACTCAAATCTTTTAGCCCTAAGTGGTGACCTTTCCCTTATGCTAAGTCATTTTCCTGTACTGAGCTCACCACATCCATAAAGGGAGGAGATGAGATCTCAAAACCCCTTCCAGCTCTGATATTCAGAATGCTATTCTGGTTCTGACACTCAAGGCTCTAAGATTGCTCCTGGCTCCAGACCTAGGTCTGAAAAGTAATGGGCATTGATCCTGGAGTTCAAAAGAACTGGATTCAAAAGCTACTTGGATACTTACTAGCTGTGTGATGTTGGACAAGCGCTTTAACCTTTCTGTGCCTCAGTTTCTTCACCTGAAAAATGAGTAGGTTGAATTCTAGAACTGCTAAGGTTCCTTTCAGTTTTAAATCTACAATCCTGTCTTTTCGAGCTTTGATATCTAATGTGGCATTCCAATCTAACATGCAATGCTCTAACATTTTGTCCTAATATGACATTCAGTGCTCTAATGTCTTGTTCTGATCTGACATTCATTGCTCTAATGTCTTGTTCTGACTGGACATTCAGTGTTCCAAGGTCTTATTCTGATCAAAGTTCTAATGTCTTGCTCTGATCTGACATTCAAATGGCCTAGATTTGTGTTAATGGACTTGTATTTCAAGGCCACTCCCTGTCTGATGGGCCATGAGGCTCTGCTGCTTTGCCATTTGCCTGAGCTCACCCCCGATCATTAAAGAGAGTTCCCGAAGGACTCTCCCCAGGAAGGGCCCCCAGCTGGGAGCCTGAGTTGCTCTCTCCATAGTTCCCGAGCTATCAGCGGGCCCACACTTTCCTCGGTCAGGGCAGGAAGCCACACCTTGGAACCCCAAGAAAACAAAGGCAGGTGATTTAATGAGATGGAATTCCCAGCTCTTGCTGGGCTGTCCAGGAAGAGGCTGGCGGGGTCCGGTCACATCCTTTCCCACATCAGTCACTAGAGCGGTTGGCCCTCAGGGAGCAATAGAAGGGCCAAGAGACTCAGGGGGCCTCCAGCCAGTGTGCTTCCCTCCCCAGTCTGGAGAGGCTAACACGGTCACCGTTGCTCCCTCCATCCCAGGCGTCCTTGAGGAAGCTAAGCACAAAGGAGCTGGAGCACATTCCCTCCAACCAGCCGCCCTGTCCCCTGTCCCTGCTGGGCAGACTCTTCCATGCTGGGGTGGATGTCCTGTCCTGGACAGGACTGGACAGTAGAGGCTGGGGGAGGGCGCAGAGACTAGTGGGGATGGGGGGTGGGACAAAGGGGTGAGGGAGCCGGAGTCAGAGGTCACTCCCTAGTGCATCATCCAGCACTTTCCTGTAGTTTATTGGTGGCACTTTCAATCCTCCTGGTCTCCCGGATGTTTCGAAGACGGGCGCTGCGGCTAGTGATCTCATCCACGTAGGTCTGGGGTACCCAGCCCCGCTCGTCATCTGCCAAGCGGATTCCCTCCAGCCACCCTGAGGGCACAGGAGCCAAAGACCCTGCATTAGCTGGCATCCAAGGCTCTGGGGCCCTGGGAAAGCTCCTGTACTAGGAGCAAGTCTGCTTGCTAATAGAGGAAGGAGGCTGGATTTGGAGTCAGGAGATTTGGGTTCAAATCTTGTTACTTATTATTATGGAAGCTTGAGCAAATGATCTAGATACCCTGGCTTCCCTCATCTATAAAATGAACTAGATGGCCTCAAGCCCCTCCCAGCTCTGACCTCCTGGGTTCTAAGGCCCCTCCCAGCTCTGACATCCTGGGGATTCCTTTATTTGTACAATCTGTCTTCCAAAAGTTAAGGAGAGGATACGTATCAGGGGCTTGGTGTTTGGGGGGATGAGGAGGATTTTGAAAGGTTCCCTTTTCTAGAAAAGGATTGCTGATACTTAAACCAGTCCCATCAGAGGAGACTTTAAAGTCTCTTTTGAAAGTCAGACTTGTTGCTAGGCCATCAGGAGTTTCTGAATTTTAATCTGTTTTTAGAGGCACATTCTCACTGCCAGTGTCTTCTAGCACCTCACAGAAGATCTTTCTTAACTAACCTAACTCCCTCAAGCTGCAGCTTGCTCAATGTCTCTGGTTCTGCGGCAATGGTGGGGGGCATTTCCCCCATACTGGAAAATGATTCCTATGAAACCTTGTTGCATAAAAAAACTACCCAGAAGCACCTTCCACCCCCATGCCATAGTATGGGGTGGGGGGATGGAGACCGGGGCTCAGAGGCTCTCACCGTCACTGGTCCTGGTCCTCACGGCCAGAATGTCGGCCTTCTCAAGGGTCAGCTCGTCTGGTTCCAGAGCCTTGTAGGGCCTGATGCACTGCACCTGGGGGAGCTCTGAGAGGCCAAGCATCATAGAGCAGGGTTCCAAGCAAAGGCTGGAGGCAGGGTGGGGCAGGAAGGTTTGGGGATGACTGCCTCTTAGCTCTTCTATCTCATTCTGACCTTGTTTTCTCTTCCTGCCCTCCAAGGTTGGTCTCTCCAGGCTCCATCCTGAGCCTTCTTCCCTCTACTCTTGGAATATCTCCTCCATACCCTCCAGTTCAATTCTCTCTCTCTGTTTCTCTCTCTGTCTCTCTCTCTCTCTCTGTCTCTGTCTGTCTGTCTCTCTCCCTCCCTCTCTCTCTCCCTCTCCCTCTCTTTCTCTCTCTCTGTCTCTCTCTGTTTCACTCTGTCTCTCTCTCTGTCTTTGTCTCTCTCTCTGTCTCTGTCTCTGTCTCTCTGTCTCTCCTGTCTCTCTGTCTCTCTGTCTCTCTCTCACTTTCTTTCTCACTTTCTCTGACTCTGGCACTGTCTCTCTCTCTCTCTCTCTCTCTCTCTCTCTCTCTCTCTCTGTAAATATATATATATATATATATATATATATATATATATATAACCCCCAAATCTATGGATCCAATTCCCTCTCCCTCTCCCGAGCCCAGGGTCTACAACTGCCAGTCGGACACCCCATCTGGGTATCTTGCTGACACCTCAGATGCAAGATGCCTCCATAAGAAAAAAGGAACTTAGCACCTTTTCCCCTAAGCGTGGCTCTCCTGCCAGGTTTCCCATTTCTGTTGATGACACAGTAATATTTTTAGTTCCCTGGGCCCAAAGTTCTGGACTCCTTCGTTGTCCTGAACCAACTGCATCCAATTTTTTTTTTAATTTTAGAGACAATTGGGCTTAAGTGACTCACTTTCTTAAAGTCACACAACTAATAAATGTCTAAGGTTGGATCTAAACACAGATCCTCCAAACTCCGGGGCTCATGCTCTGTCCACTGTGCTACCTGACTGCTCCTATCCAATTTGATGACTAAGACCTTAAGTGCACCCTCAATCCCAATCTCCGCTCCCAGGGTATAACCCTGGTCCAGACCTTTGTCCCCTCTCACTCAGACCCCAGCCATAGCCTCCTAGCTGGTCCCCCTGCACCCACTCTCTCCCCTTCCTTATACAGCTGCCAAAGTGATTTTCTTAGTCTAACCAGGTCCTTGCCCCACCCAGAGAACATTCACTGGCTCCCTCTTGGGCCTCACAGAAAATAGAGATCCCTAAGCCTGGCACTTACAGTCTGCCCCAATATGGCTCTAATTTGAGTTTCCGCTTCGTTTCCTATTGTCCACTAATATTAATTCACCTCTCCTCCAGCCAGGTCAGAGTTATCATTACCCTCCAACTGTATGACCATCGTTGCCATTTCACAGCGGGGTAGAACGTTAATTGGTTCTAGAGCTTCAGTTTCCTCGTCACTAAAATAAGGTTTAACTTGACCTCTGAGGTCATTCTAGCACACACCTGACACATAGTAGGTGCTTAATAAATGCTAGCTGACTGGCTTATTGATGTCTCTCCCCGCTCAAATTCTATAAGCCTGTGATTTTGTGCATTAGGGGAATTGGGAGGGATTATCCAAACTCCCCTCTTCTCCAAACCCCTTGACATTTTCCTGCTGTTTCACCCTCTCCCTGTTCTTGTCCCTCTCTCCATCCAGTCCTGATTCATCCTTCAAGGCCCACTCCACTCTTGAGGGTCCCTGTTCCCTAGGGAACCACCTCTTCCTCACTAAACATTCTTTCTTTTTTTCTCTCCCATTTTGACTTCCATTTGGCCCCTCTCCTAAGCGTTCCGCTCTGGTGGCCGGTCTCAAAAGTCGGGCCCCTTCCCAGGGACAGTACCCCCTTTTCTCACCCATGGTCCCCTTGCTTCCTGCCTGGAAGGCCATGCTGAATCCACCCGCTTCTTCCTTCTGGAGGGACATTGGAGGCCCAACAGCTGCCCAGAGGTCCCGGGGCTCAGGGCTCAGCTGGGGTGCCCGGACTAACAGCCCACCCCGTCCAGCGGCCAGAAGCATCCCCATTGCCCCCCGTGCAGTGTCCCAGAGGAGCACAGATTTACAGAGTGGGACTACACGGCGTAGGAGCTCTCATGGGTGGCAGGGTAGGAATGGCCCCAGGTGCATCCAGAGAGAAGGCCCGATGCCAGCTTGGGGGGGGGGGGGGGGGAAGAGCTCATCTGGGTGGGACACTTGGTGATCTCAGCCCTGAAGCAGGCTAACCCCAGAGCTTCCAACAGGGAGGGATTGGGCGCCCAAGGAGGGGCCTCAGGGCAGGGCACTCACTCTGTCTGAGCCCGGAGGAGGAGCTGCTTTGGGGGCTGGGGACTGCGAAGGAACTGCAGGAGAAAGACATGGCCCGGGATTCCTTGGAGCTTTGAACTCAGGTCCTTCACCTGGATCTCAGGCAAACTGGCAGAAAGGAAGACGGCGAACTTCCCCGTCCTGTGGATCAGCCCATGGCGCCCAGCTCTAAGCCCCTGCATTGGGGGGCCAGAGACAAACAGGCAAAGGCAGAGAAGAAAGAGACAGAGACAGAAAGAAGAGAGAGAGAGAAAGAAGAGAGAGAGAAGAAGAAGAGAAGAAGAAGAAGAAATCAGAACAGAAGAAAAGACAGACAGAAAAAAGAAGAAGATGGGGGCCAACCAGCCAAGAGAAGAGCCAAGGGACAAAGACAGACAAGAGAAGGGAAAACAGAGACAGAGACAAAAGAAAGGAGACAAGAGAGAGACAGACAAAGGGGCAGAACCAGAACAGAAAAAAGAAAGACGGAGAGAGACAGACAGAGAGACAGAGACAGAGACAGAGACAGAGACAGACGGAGATGGAGACAGACAAAGACAGAGAGACAGAGGAGATGGGGACCATGCTCCAATACCAGGGAGTTTTCTAACATCCTTTCCCCCCCTCTCAGGCCAAGGAGGAAGCTCTTCACCCCGACTCCCCAGATGCGACCTCCATGCTTTTCCATTAAGGAAGAATAAAAAGCCCAGGAGTCAGGAAAACCGGAGTCCAGCCTTGGCTTTGGCACTGGCAGCACGCTGCTGCCCCCCCTGGCCTGAGCTTTCTGAAGACCGGCCGACTGGCTAATTGCATGGCAGGGAGGGAGGGCGCCCTGTCCCCACCTGAGGTCCTTCTGGCCTCAAAGCCCCTCTACTCACTCCTTCCTCCGAGACAGCAGGAGGCAGT
Organism: Sarcophilus harrisii; assembly: GCF_902635505.1. Taxonomy (NCBI): domain Eukaryota; kingdom Metazoa; phylum Chordata; class Mammalia; order Dasyuromorphia; family Dasyuridae; genus Sarcophilus; species Sarcophilus harrisii. Next base: position 567,553,929 of record NC_045428.1, on the reverse strand, counting down.
CGTTGAAGACATGCAGGTAGACGGTCTTGGTGGACACCTTGGGCTTGGCAGCGGGGGCAGCGGGCACGGAGGAGGGTGCCAGCTCCACCAGCTCCCCGTGCCTCACCAGCCAACGGGACTGGGAGATCAGTGGGAATATCTGGTGGGGAGGAGTATGGGAAAGGGAGAAGAGGAACAGGAGCCATCATAAGAACAATTCATGTCTCTAAAGCTCTTGAGAACGAGATTTTAAATGGGCTCTTCTGGCATTTCTCCTGGGATGGAGCTAGTGCTAGCACTGTGGTCCCCATTTTTCAGATGAGAAAACTGAGGCTCAAAAGTATGAAGTAACTTACCCTAAGTCCCACAGCTAATAAGTGGTCGAGCCATAATGGGCAGGTGGGAGGATGTCTGAGGGGCTTTGGAACCCCCATGGGAGAGAGGGAGTTGTGGCTCCAGCTCTGCCCCTGACACTCCGGGTCCCTACACCTTTAGGTCTCACCTTACTCTCAAAGTGAATTTTCGTGTTAAGGTGGATGAGTTCCTCTGTCCTCTTCATCGACTGCACACTGGCATTGCACTCCTGTACCAGCTGGGGAGGGCGGAAGGCCAAGGAAGAGGTCACCTCCCAGGAGCCTCTGACTTCTCGAGGCCGGCCCCAACCCCAGAAATAACCTGGGTTCTAAGGGCCCTCCCAGCTCTGACATCCCAGGTTCTAAGGGCCCTCCCAGCTCTGACCTCCCAGGTTCTAAGGGCCCTCCCGGCTCTGACCTCCCGGGTTCTAAGGGCCCTCCCGGCTCTGACCTCCCGGGTTCTAAGGGCCCTCCCGGCTCTGACCTCCCGGGTTCTAAGGGCCCTCCCGGCTCTGACCTCCCGGGTTCTAAGGGCCCTCCCGGCTCTGACCTCCCGGGTTCTAAGGGCCCTCCCGGCTCTGACCTCCCGGGTTCTAAGGGCCCTCCCGGCTCTGACCTCCCGGGTTCTAAGGGCCCTCCCGGCTCTGACCTCCCGGGTTCTAAGGGCCCTCCCGGCTCTGACCTCCTGGGTTCTAAGGGCCCTCCCGGCTCTGACCTCCCGGGTTCTAAGGGCCCTCCCGGCTCTGACCTCCCGGGTTCTAAGGGCCCTCCCGGCTCTGACCTCCCGGGTTCTAAGGGCCCTCCCGGCTCTGACCTCCCGGGTTCTAAGGGCCCTCCCGGCTCTGACCTCCCGGGTTCCTAAGGGCCCTCCCGGCTCTGACCTCCCGGGTTCTAAGGGCCCTCCCGGCTCTGACCTCCTGGGTTCTAAGGGCCCTCCCAGCTCTGATCTCCCGGGTTCTAAGGGCCCTCCCAGCTCTGACCACCCGGGTTCTAAGGGCCCTCCCAGCTCTGACATCCTGGATTCTAAGGGCCCGCCCATCTCTGATAGTCTGTGTTTTAGAAGATGTCCCAGCTCTGACATTATGTTCTGAGAGCCTTTTCTAGCTCTGACATTTTCTGTTCTAAAGTTCCTTTTGATCTGCATTCTGTGGTCACTATGTGACCTGCAGTGTAGGCTCAGTCAAGACTGAAATCCCTAACGAGGATGAGTCTAGACTCTGTCTCCCATGAGATTTTCCTGGAAAGTCGGGCCCTCTGGGTGTTGTGACTTGCTGTGTGACTTTGAATGGGTCTCTCATCCTCTCTGGACCAAATTCAAAGATAGAAGCTAGCTTCTCTGGGCAGGGCCAGGTCAAATCAGGGGAGGCGCCAGGGACAGTGGGAACTAGAGAAGTGGCAGTCCCTGAGCTTAGCGTTGGGCCCAGCTCACCTTCTTAAGTTCATTGAAGGCCTTGGTGGCTATGTCCTCACCCCGGGAGCCTTGTGTGGTCCTCTTCAGGATGTTCTGTAAGCAATGGGGAAGGTGCTCATTGGAAAAACACCCCATCCCACCCTCCTCCCAGTATCCGTCAGGCGTACCCAGAGAAGTCCAGCAGAGAGTTTTGCAGTGGGACGGGCCCTCCCAGACCGGTGACCAGTGTGGGCCTCTCCAGTCATGTCCCACAGCGTCATCCCCACCTTCGCCAGGCCCGGCCCACGGCTCAGGGATCACTCCCACCCACGGCACTTACTAAGTGCCTACTCTGTGGCAAGGTCCTGTGCCAGGCGCTGGGAACGCGAAGGCAAACAGGCAGTGCCCTAGAGGAGCTGACTTTCTCCTGGGGGCTGCCCCATGGAGACCGAGGGCACGTTAGGGAGGAGCGGACCATCTGTGACTCAAAGGGTCGGCAAAGGTTCCCTTGTGCAGATACCTCCACCAGCATCTTCAGCCGTGTGATTCTCTGGAAGGGCAGGATGAGGAAGGAGGTGAGAGGCAGGCGCTGGCAAACGGGGGCCTCTTCCAAGCGGGCCAGAATGCCAGGAAACTTGGGGTTCTCTAGTCTAGAGGGCAGAGAGGGGAGGAAACCAGAGTCACCCCCGACTCCTGCCCTCCTCTCACAAACTGGAAGGGAAAGGACCACGCCATCCAACCATACATCCAACCCAAGGATTCCTAGCTAGGACAGACTCAACAAATGGGCCATCTCGGGGCAGCTGGGTGGGGCAGTGATTGGAGTATGGGCCCTGAAGTTAGGAGGACCCGAGTTCAAATCTGATCTCAGACACTTAACACTTCCTGGCTGTGTGACCCTGGGCAAGTCACTTAACCCCAATTGCCTCAGCCAAAAAACAAATGGGTCATCCATTCCAAAGACAGGGACCTCCCTCCCTTTAGTTCCAAGCCCTGTTCTCATTCGAGAAGTGTTTTGTCCCTAACCACAGATACTATCTCCTTATCGCTCACAATCCCACTCTTTGGGGCCAGGCGGATTTTCAGATACTTGAAGAGAGCCGCCATTATGTCTCCCCCCCCCTTGTCTAGCAGATCCCTGCCCAGGGGAACCCACAGGACCCAATACACAAATCTTAATAAAAAATGCTCACTGATTATTTGTCCCTACCTTTCTTTGGGCCTTTGCCCCCCTGGCTCTACAGTGGGAGGGATATCTTTGTTCAGCCCTGAACGGCCTCCCCACATCCTCTCTACAGGAGCTGACCTCAGCAAATCCTGTCCCTCTTTCAGACCTCAGGTCAGTAGCGGCCATCTTCCTCAGCCCCTCCTCCTCATCTCCTCCTGCTCCGAAATCCAACCGCCCCCTGACCTCCTACCTGTCTAGTATTTGTCAATGACCTTTTCCCACACCCCCCGCCACCCACCCTGACAGATGGGAACACCCTGCGGCAGCCCCCCCTCAGCTGGAGCAGCCCTACCTGGAGCAGACGCCCTCCCTGGGTGAGTTCTGGGAGCCCGGCCCCGGCTGAGCGTGTTTTGGCAAGCGGGTGAGGGAGAATTGCCCAGAGACCCACGTCCAGGATAACCGAGAGCTGTTTCATCTCCAACCAGTGCAGACATCCTGGGCCGTCTGCCCCAGTGAGGAGCCTCCTCTCCCCCATCCTGGCAAGGACAAGGCCGGGGCCTGCCCTGTGCTCTGCTCACCCTCCCAGGCCTTCCTCAGGCAGAAACGCCCTCTTCCCAGCCACCCTCCCTAGATCTGGTCACATAACAGAACCAAGGTCTCCTATTAAAATGGGAGCTCCCTGCGGGCAGGGATGATCTCCCCTCTGCCTGTACGTGGAGGCTGGAAGACCCGAGCTAGCTCTGAGGATGATCCCTTGAAGGATCGTCGTGAGAATCCAGCGAGATAATGAATTGGGAAGTGCTCTGCCCACAGTGCTTGCACCATGTAAATGTTACATATATGTTGCTGAGGCAATCATACTCAGGGTCACACAGCCAAGTCTGAGGCCAGATTTGAACTCAGGTCCTCCTGACTGCAGGGCTGGGGGTCTACCCACTGCCTCCTGTTATCCATATTCTGATGGCCACGGCCTTAACGCTCAGCACCACTGAGCCAGACCCATCAGTAGGAGCTCTTGGCTAATGGGCTCCACAATCAGACAACTCTTCCTTATCACCAGCAAGATCCCCATGAGGCACATGGATCCCCCAAGCACGCATGGTTGCTTGGATGGGACCAGATGGGGGACACATGACCCCTGAATCCTAGATCTGGCTCTGGATCTTAGAGGTCATCATGGACATCCCCTCCTACAAATAAGGGGCCGGGGACTGGCAGACCTGGACCCCCAACGGCCCGCGGCCGCTCATGGCACATGCTCACAGACTGGCCCGACTCACAGTCACTGGTCGCCTGCTGGGTTCTCCTCCAGCGCTCTCAGGCCAGACACGAGCCCCTCCCAGAGGGAGCTATTTCCCATGGGCCCAGAGCAAGGCGGACAAAGGGAAAGCCCTCCGTCCCTGGGCTCTGAGCCAGGTCTTTGGGCCCGGCCAACACAAGTTCGTGAGTGTCCCCACACCAGCCTCCCTCCCCTGCAGTCCCAGCAGCCTCCGCCGGGCCCCGAGCCCAAAGCCGCCCCCCACCCCCCCGGCCCTCGTACAGCAGGCGCTGGTAGGTGCGCTCCTGGTAGGCCTGGTTGGTGACATAAGGCAGGTAGACGCGCCGGAAGGCGGGGCAGTGGCGTAGGACAATGTCACACACACAGAAGCGAAGAAGGTCCTCCTCTAGCCGCTGCTCCAGCTCCTGCAGAAACCTGGGGAGGGGGGCGGGGTTAGAGGAAGAAGGGCTGCAGAGAGTCCAGTGGGCACAGGGGGCATCTTGGCCCGGACAGAGGGAGGGCGCTGTGTCCTTGGCAATCTGCCCTAGCTCTTGGCTTCCTAGGGTTGCCCCAACCCTGCCCAGCCCAGAGAAAATGACAGCCTTATCTTGGCTTTAACCAGCTCCCCCATTCCCTGCCCCAAAGACACAAAGCCCTGCCCTAGGGACCGTCCTGAAGGCAAAAGAGACCCCTTCTATCCCTGGGGTAGAAAACAGAGCGAATTGTGAGCCTCCTGACCCAAAATGAGCCCCATGAGTAATTTTGCCTCTTCCTAGAAGGCAGAAAAGCCCAATCACAGGATCATGGATGGAAGGATAATGGATGTAGAAGTGGAAGAGCACTTAGAACCCAGGAGGTCTGAGCTGGGAGAGACCACAAAGACCTAGTGCAGCTTCCACATGTGACAGAGCAGGGACCCTGGCCCCAGATACTCTGCCTCCAAACCAGGATTTGGGCGGCTCCGAGCCCCCTCACCTCTCACTGGTGGCCTTGACCTCGGGCAGCTTAGAGAAGAGCCACTGCTTTTCTTGGGTCCCCAGACATTGGGCCAGCTCCGGGGAGCCCATGAAGTGACCCACAGCCACTGAGAGACTGTGGATATAGGAGGCCTCTGAGGTGATCAGCTCAAACTTGGCCTAGAAAGGGATGGGGGAAAGGGGGGCAGGGCTGAGCCTCCTCCCGGGCCGGGACCAGGTGAGTAGGCTCAGCACAGCTCCCACTGGGGCCCTTTTTCCACAAGGCCCTGGTGTCCCCCCTGCCGTGCACCCCCCCCAAGGCTCCAGGGCCCCCGTACCTCTTGCAGCTTGCATCCCTGAAGGCCGATGACGGCCAGGAAGCCACTGCTCCTCACATCTGGGATGTCCTGCCACAGGGAGAAGGTGGAGCCCCGGCCCGAGCGTTGGGCTCGGAAGGAGCTGCTTGGAGACAGGTTGGCCCTGGGTGGGCCAGGCCCCTCCTCCTCCTCCTCGGCCTCCTCTCCTAAAGTGTCCTCCTCATGCTTCTGCCGCTGCAGCTCCCGGTCACTGGCCATATCACTGTACTCTTGGTACAGCACAGCTGGGGGTAAGGAGGGCAGGAAGTAGTCCCAGGAGCCCAAAGTCCAGCCTGGCACCCTCAGCACCCTGACACTGCAGACCCCCACTCCTCCATCCAGAGAATCTCTAAGACTTCCCTTCCACTCAAAAGCTCCATGTTCTAATATCCCATGCTCTAAGGGCCCTCCCAGGCCTGACATCCTGTGTTCTCCCAGCTCTGACTTCCAAGGTTCTAAGGGCCCTCCCAGTTCTGACATCCTGGGCTCTAAGGGCCCTCCCGGCTTTGACATCCTGGATTCTAAAGGCCCTCCCAGCCCTGACATTCTCAGTTCTCAGGTCCCTGTCTGGATTTCTCCACTCTCTCTCTTTCGTGCCCTGTATCTCTTCCCTTTCCCCTAGCTCGGGCTCTTCCTCTCCCTCCTGGGCCAGCTCAGAGCCAGTAGCTCCTCTACTTACAATTAAGAAGGAAACGTGACTGGCGCCGCTCAGGAGGTACCCATGCTTTGGGGGTCAGCTCCTCTAGTGAATCAGACCTGGGGAGAATTTGGATATCGGGTCATCTTCCCTCTCCTACGCAACCTTGAGTGTTGCTTTCAGGGCACAGACTTCTGGGGGGGGGGTTACCTGCTATCAGGCCAGGTATCGTCCCTCTCACCGGGAGCACTCACAGTTGGGGGCACAAGGCCATTGACCCCAGTCTCTGAGCAGCTCGGCCCCTTCTCAGCGGCTCTCCCTATATCGGGTGAGAGCCAGGACTCAGACAGGCACCAATGGCCCCCCAACTTCTTCTTTGGGCTTAAGGATCCTTACATCCCATCCCCCCCAAGCCAAAGCAGGGCTGAACAACAGAAATGGGGAGTTCGATCTCAGAGAGCAGGGATCCTGGTCTGTGCACTGACAATGCAGGGTGTTTGGTACCCAGGGAAATGGGGGGGGGGGAGGAGTAGGCAGTCGGGACTAATTCTAACCCTTTCCCAAGGGGTACAGGGCCTGTGGCGCAGTGCAGGGACAATGGGACCCACAGGGAGGCTAACCGGCAAAAACATGATTTAGAGTAAGATCTTAGAGCTAATGGGATACCCAGAAGCCCTCTGATGAAGCCCCCTCATCTCAAAAATAAGAAAACTTGGGGCAACTAATGGATAGAGTGCCGGAGTCAGGAGGAACTGAATTCAAATCTAGCCTCACACATTGCATGATCTTGGGCAAGTCACTTAACCCCAGCTGCCTTCTCTCCCCTGGCTGAAGACCCTATAAGGAGATGGTTCTGCTGTCCCAAGACGGTACCTTCCCCAGCAGCCCAGAGCCCTCGGTCCCTGCTCAGAGCCTTGCCCAGACACAGGGACAGAGTGGCTTTCCTTTGGGCAGACTGCAGCCGGCTCATCAGCTCTGAGGCTGAGAAGCGTCTCCTCTCTGGCTCCTTGGCTCCCTCTGCATGGGGCACTGCTAGCGCCAGAGATCGGGGCGCTGCCAAAGTGGAATGCGGCTCGGGCATGGCTGCCCCGACTTTGGGGAACACGGCGTCGTCCTCGGAGCCAGGGTTCTCCACAGCCTCCTGGCTCTCATACACCCGCATCTTCCGCCCTGGAGGGAAAGGACGGAGGGAAGGGTCAGCTCCCCAGAGACATTGGGCACAGGGCGGACTGGGCAAGAGAGACCTAACACCTCTGCAGTGTGCCCAGGGCAGGGGGGCAAGATAGAAACCACCATCCCACAGACTTCACCCTGTTCCAGCCCTCCCAAGGCTTCGAGCCCTTGTTGTAACATGTCACCTAAATTATTACAAAGAGAAACCAAGAAATGCTTGTGCAGCAAGGCGGCTGGCTAAATATGTACACATATGTTGGATTTAACATATACTTTAACATATTTAACATGTATGGGTCTACCTGTCATCTGGGGGAGGGGCTGGGAGGAAGGGGGGGAAAGTTGGAACAGACGGTTTTGCAAGGGTCAGTTTTGAAAAATTACCCATGCATATGCTTTGTAAATAAAAAGCTATAATAAAAAGAAAGAAAGAAAGAAAGCCGTGAACTGTAGCATTTTCTGTAGTCAAAAATATGTCCTTGTAAAAAATCATGTTATAATGAATCCCCTGCATAAATCACTGGGTACCGTGCCCTACACGGGCACCCTCGTCCGAGTCAAACACTTTGCACTTCTCATTGCACTATCTGTGGGGGCGGGGGGAAGGAGAAGGGAATAAGCATTTATATAGCATCTACTGTATACCAGGGGCTGTGCTAAGCACTGTACAAATATTATTTCATTTGATCTACACAAGGAGAAAGATGCTAATCTTATCCCTGTTTTACAGAAGAAACTGAGGAAGGCAGAGATCAAGCGACTCCCACAGCAGAATTTTAACTCGGTCCTCCTGACTTTGGGTCCAACACTCTACCCAATGGGCCCCCCAGTTCGTAGAGAGGACCATGTGTTAGCTACCCGGTGCTTTATGATGAGGTCCTGGAAAGAGCTCTGGGGTGGGGTCGGAAGTCCTTCCCACAATGGTTTGTAGCTAATGGCACACATGGTCTAAATGACAGAGCAGATAAAGCATTGGGCAAGCTTTTAAACTCCATCATCATTGTTGTGGACATAATTCCACCACCTGACCCTTCTCGCTGTGTTCGGTGGCGTTCAGCAAGAAGTTCTGGAACAAGTCGAGGTACCAAGGATAGAACCCTGAGCTTGGAGTCAGGAAGTTCTGCTCCAGCTTCAGACACTCACAAGCTGGGTGACCCCGAGACAATCACCACAGGTTCCCCAACCGTAAAATGGAAGTAATGACAGCCTCCATCTCGAAGAGTTGTTGTGGGAATCAACGAGACATTTATAAAGTGCTCAGCACAGTGCTTGGAACAAAGCTACGCTACATAAATGCAAGCTGTTATTAATTATTATTATCATTGTTAGGACTTCATCCTGTTATTATTATTATATGGACCATCCTGTTCTTATTTTTTTTATTTTTATGACTCCTATTTATCTCATTCATCTCAAGAGAAGTGTGAGATAATAGTCATTATGTCGATGATGAGGATGATGGTGATGATGGTTATAAAGCTTTTTTGATGGAATCCAGATAGAAAACCTGTGGACAAAGTTGCTGTTCAGTCATGTCTGACTCTGCGTGACCCCATTTAGGGTTTTCTTGACAAAGAGAGTGGAAAAACATTCCATTTTCTACCCCAGCTCATTTTACAAATGGGGGAACTGAGGCAAATTGGGTTAAGTGACTTGTCTAGGATCATATGTTTAGTAAGCATCTGGGGCTGAATCTAGATGCAGTGAGTGCTCTATCCACTAAAAGATTAAGAACCGGGGCTCCAGAGATGCTCTGTGATTTACCACTCAGGTGAGTGTCAAAGCCAAGATGCTCTCACCTGAATATGACAGGTGACACAGTGGATAGAGCACCCAGGGTACAATCTAGAAGACCTGAATTCAAATCAGACCCTTGGAAACTTACTAGTTGTGTGACCCTGTGCAAGCCACTTAATTGCTATTTGCCTCAGTTTCCTCATCTGCAAAATGGGGATGATAATAATAGCACCTATCTTCCAGGATTGTTGTATCAAATAAGATAATAATTGTAAAGCCCTTAGCATAGTGCCAAGCACAAAGTAAATGCTAGCCTAAAGTATTTATTATTTTATTTTTATTAAAGTATTAATATTTGAATATTAAATAAAATACTGTTTATATTTTATTATTATATATCCTGCTGGCAAGGAAGACTATCCTAAGCTCTCTGATCATTAAAGTATCTTCTTTTTTTCCCAAAAAATTCAATTTACTTTTTATTAAATAAAATTAAATTACAAATTTAATTAAAATTAAAATTTTATTTAAAAATATAAATTTATTAAAACCAATTCTATTTATCAAAATAAAAAATTTATTAAAACCTAATCTCTGTTCTCAAAGAACTTTTGGTCTAGCAAGTCACTTGAGTCACAGAGGTCGTGTGGCTCAGTGGTTTCAGGAGCAGGAGGCCTTCCTGGGTCTCAATACTGCTTCTGTCACTTTTACCTTGTGTGAGTTTGGGCAAATCACTTAACCTGCCAGGACTTTGGTTTCCTCACTGGTAGAGTAAGAGAGGGGGCAGTCTAGCACCTAAACTCCCCACATTGCCCTATGTAGTAAGACCCAGAACTAGCAGGCCCCTCAAAAATGATGGTGGGATTCAAGTGCAGTGAGAGACCTCCCTGGCCCTTCCATTTTGGAGGCTTCCTGTCTCCTTTCCCAGAACTCTCTGCAATCCCCCAAGGGTAAAAAAAGGAGTCCTGGGGCTTGATACTTGTCCTGCCAGGCTCAGTGGTCATAGGACCCAGGACATCTGGAGGCGGAGCCCATTCCCAAAGGACCCAGCCCTTCTTTTCTCTGGGCCTCCTGTGTAAAAGGAAGATAATGATACCTGATCTGCTTACTTCACAGGGTTGTTGTGAGGACCCAATGAAATAATGAGTGTAAAAGCCCTTTGGAAGCAGTTAAAGGCTATTTGACGGGGATTTCTGTCTGGTTTCTAATGAGTCTGCTGACTGGCCCTAGATTGAAGGAAGGAATGGACTCACAGGCAGATTTCTCCTCAGAGCTGTGGCTGGTGCGGCGTCGGGCTTCTGGATACTGGGGGCTCTGAGGTCCTCCTAGGAACTCACTGAGGGCGTCATCTCCAAAAGCTGACAGTTTCCTGGCAGGGACCCTGCTGTCCGGAACTGCCACTGGCAGTGGCCACAGCAGCCCATGGGAGGCATCTGGGGCCTCAAGAGGCCAGGGGCCCAGCTCCAAGTGCCCTGGGAACCCAGCGAAGGACAGACTCTCCTGTTGGCAAACTGCAATGGGGTGTCGGGCGGGGGGAGGCGGCTCCTCCAAGCCTTGCGTGGTTTTCCCTGGGATTCCCCCCAGGGTCCCTGACTGAGACCCCCCATAACAAAAGCCAGCCAGGTGAGGCTGGAAATGAGGAGAAGGTCGGTAGTCCATGCCTGGGGCTTACTCAATCTGCCTTGGCCTGTAGGAAAGAAAGGGAAAGACTGGTTAGAAGCCCTCCCCTCCCCGGGACACAGGTTAGGACGGAGTCTCTAGGAGGAATAACAGCATTTGGTGTTAGAACAATCCTTAAAATGAAGAAAATCAGAGCTAGGAGCGTCTTTAGAATCCAGGAGATCAGAGCTGGGAGGGGCTTAGAACCCAGGAGGTCAGAGCTGGGAGGGCCTTAGAACCCAGGAGGTCAGGGCTGGAAGACCCTTAGAATAGAGAATGTCAGCACTAAGGGGGACCCTTGAATCTAGAACATCAGTGCTAGGACAAATCTTAAAACAAAGGTCAGAGATAGAAAAGACTTAGAAACAGAGAATATTGGAACCGAAGTGACCTCTAAAAATCGCCTCATCCAATTCGCTCCATTTACAGGTAAGGAAAGTGAATTCTAGGGAAATCTAGTGGCTGAAGGGAAGAAGTGGGGGGATCTCTCTACCTCCTAGCTGTCTCCCAGCCTTGGCAGTCGTGATGAGCAGGAAGAGGAAGTCCTGGGGAACAATCTGTCCCTCTGGGGCAATTAGTTCAGAGCCACCAACCTCCCTCTCTCCCCCCCTCCCCAGTCACCCACTCCCTCCAGGGCTTTACCTCTCCTACCTGGGACCGAGTTGCCTGACTCAGGCCAGCCCAAGGCGAAGCTGTCTGGGGAAGCCCTGCTCTGCACAGCTGGCTCAGGGAGCTCCCACCCAGACAAAGAGTTTGATTCATCAGATCCTGCGGTGAGCTGGGGAAAGGGAAAGGGAGAGCGGGGGTGGGGGGAGGAGAGGCTTGGCCAGCCCCACCTTTGCTCCGTGGCAGGGAGAAGAGGGGGCACCACCCAGAGCTCCCTTTCCCTTGGGGCAGAAATACCAACCCCTAACACAGAGGGCCCCCCTTCCTCCCAAAACCAGGCCCGCCCACTGGGCAAGCCTCCTTGGAAAGAAAAAAGTAGAAACAGAAGCTTGGACCCAGAGAGACAAGGAGATCCTCCGAGACAGTAACTCAGACATGACACAGAGACACAGAGGGAGCTCCTCAGAGACAGACTCGAGAGCTGCTCACCCAAGAGACAGCAAGAAAGGCAGCCAGAGGGATAGACAGAGAAGGCTTTTCGAGGGCAGAGATACCCAGAGACCCAGCACTCATGAGGAGTTACTCCAACACAGAGAAATCAGAGGTATCGGAGCCTGAGACAGCTAGTGGCAGGGATAAGCGGGCAACTTCCCAGACATAAAGGAGACAGAGACAGAGACAGAAAGATTATGAGAGACATGGAACAAAGAAGGCAAACAGAACCTCCCCCTCTCTAAGAGAGGAAGGTGGGAGCAGCTGGCGGAGCAGAGTTCAGCCATCCCTCGCTATCCAGACCAGCACCCCCATTTGTCTGCCACCACTGCCTCCTCTCTAGCATGACTTTTCTCTTCCCAGTCATCCCACTCCAAACTTGGGGCAGGGGCAAAGCAGTTGGTGGCCACAGGTGCCGAGGACAAGCCCCCAAACCTAACTGGAGCTGGGTCCTTTCCTGCTCAGAGCATTGTTTCCCCTCACCTACCTGGTTCAGAGGAAATGACAATGATCACCCTGGAGTCAGAGACCTGGGTCCAAATCCCAGCTCTGATATTCTCTGGACCTGCAAGATTTGGGGCAGGTCCTTCTCTGGACCTCAGTTTCCTCAGGTGTAAAGTGAGGAGGCTGGATTCCAAAGGCCCCTTTTGCCTCTAAATCCACATTCTCCAATCTAGCTCCTCCTCCAGTCCCAGGCTGGCAAGGAGGCCATGGAAGAATGCAAGCTTCTTGAAGGCAGGGACCACCGTACAAAGCCAAAAGGCTTTGCATGTTGAGCACCTATTGGAGTATCTAACACACAGTAGGTGCTTTATAAATGTTTGTTGATTGGTTGAAAAATCACCTCCAGCTCTCCACAATCATCCACAACTCCCAGCCTAAAACAAGGGCATTTGATGTTCAAATGAGATTGGAAAGCACTTCATAAACTATAAAATGCTTTCTCTGTTAAAAAGAGGAGAGATTGAAGGTTATCTTTAAAGCCTCGTCCAGCCCTGACATCCTGGGTTCTAAGGGCCCTCCCAGCTCTGACCTCCTGGGTTCTAAGGGCCCTCCCAGCTCTGACCTCCTGGGTTCTAAGGGCCCTCCCAGTTCTGTTTTGAGAACTTCTAAGTTCCCAAGGTCATTAGATCTGGGCATTTATTCTCTCAGTCTGTCTTTGGGACTCTGCCCCTGAGCCTGCCTTGGGGTGTCCGGGGCAGCAACCAGAGACCTTGTTGCTGTTTACCTCTAACTCACTCTCCATACTGGCTGAGTAGTGGGATGGGAATAGAACGGAAGGTGCTTAGTGTGGAACAAGTGTGTGAGATTATCAAGTACTCTTAATCAGCGGGCAAAACTGAACCGGTTACTGACCCCACGCAGCTTACACAGTGCCCTGTGGGATGAGAGTGCCTCGGAAGGGCATGTGAGCTGTGAGTGTATGGAGTCAGGGTCAGCACTGGACAGTATGTGTGTCTCTGGGTAAAGACAGGCTGCATGAGGGAAATGCACTTTCAGGGGATTGTGGGATAGAGTGAAACTTGAGCCATTGTTACTCTCTCCCTGACGCTGGTTTTGAGGCTTTGAGGTTTTAAACCTCAAAAACAGGAACTGAGCTCTATGCAGTCCCCAAGAACCCAATCCTGAAGGAAGAAGGCCTAGAGGGGCACTGAGCAGCTCCTGAGCATGAGAGACAGTGGATGGAGGTGGGGAAGGATGCCTGGGAATTTTCCCAGTGGTCCAGGAGCACATCAGGTCAGGGGGCAGGAGCAGACACAAGTAGCAGACAGCCCCCCCCTCTCAAGGCCCCCCTTCCCCTGCACTCAGCTGGATACCAATTGCAAGGGGCAAGTGAAGGCCTGAGCTGGTTCCAAACTGTGCCAAGTCCATCTCTGCCAAAATCCCCATCAGCAGAATAGGACCTGGCAGGGAGCAGAGGAGGGCAGTGGGGGGTGGGGAGAAAAATTGGGAAAAGAACCCAGGAGATCAATGGGACACTGATCTCCCCCAAACAAAGCAAGTCCATGGCACCACAGGGTCTCTCAGTCAATGAATGAACATTTATCGATCACCTACTATGTGCCGAGCACTGTGCTGGGTGCAAAGAAAAGTAAAAAAACAATCCCTTCTCTCAAGGAGGAGACAAGAAAACACAAACTAGAGACAGGGAAAATTGGAAATAATCAATAGAGGGAAGGCACCAGGATTGAAAGACTGAGAGAAGTCACCTAAAGATGGTACCTGCAGAAAGTCAGGATGCTGAGACGAGGAGGGAGGTACCTGGAGTCATGAGATGGAGTGGGATTTGGGGAATGGCAAGGAGGCTGATGTCACTAGACTGAGGAGGGCAGGGAGGGATAAAGTGAAGGGATCTCAGAGACCATCTAGATAGGGATGTCATCTTACAGATAGGGAAACTGAGGCCCAAGGAGATTAAGCAATTTTATGTTTTTTAGCTTTTTATTTTCAAAATATATGCATAGTTTTCAATATTTACCCTTGCAAAATCTGGTGTTCCAAATTTTTTCTGCCTCCTTTTCCCCCCTCTCTTAGACGGCAAGTAATCCAATATATGTTAAACATGTGCAACTTTTCTATACATATTTCCACATTTATCATGCTGACAAGAAAAACCATATCAAAAAGGAAAAAAATGAGAAAGAAAAAAAGCAGGCAAACAATCCACATTCAAGCCCCACAGTCCTCTCTCTGGTTTAGCATCTCTTCATTTAGCATCAGTTCATATCTCTCCAGGCCTCTCTGAAATCATCCTGCTGGTCATTTCTTACAAAACAATAATAATCCACAACATTCATATACCACAACTCATTCAGCCATTCTCCAGCTGATGGACATCCACTCAGTTTCCAGTTTCTGGCCACTACAAAGAGGGCTGCTACAAATGTTTTTACACATGTGGGTCATTAAGGAACTTTAGATCATAAATATAGAACTGGAAACGACCTCAGGGACCTCTAGTCTAATGGGCTATTTTTATTTATCTAAAATCACATCCAAGTTCCTGCCAGATACAAGGATACTTCAACACATCTATTGACAACCCTAACATCCGGTTTCTCAATTTATTCCCTTCCCACAAGCTATGTCCCTAGTCACCTCAGTCATACGGTCATCCATCACCCATAAATGTACTTCCTCCAAGTTCAAGACTTCTGAAATCCCCTTATCCAGAGTCACTGTGTCTCCCTTCCAGCTCAGCTGGATGAAATTCAAAAAAAAAAAATGCCAAGATGACCCTTCAAAGTGGCCAAAGTAGCTGAAAAGGGCTTCCCTTCAAAACCTTGCACCCCCTTCCACATCTTGTGTTACAGAAATCATCATAATAAGAACCAACCGTGATAAAACATTTTAGAGTGGGCAAATAATTTTATATAATCTCATTGAAGCCTCAAAACAATCCCAGGGACACTAATGCATTGCTGGTGGAGTTCTGAACTGATCCAACCATTCTGGAAAGCAATATGAAACTACGATCAAAAGGCTATCAAAATATACATATCCTTTGATCCAGCACTACTGGGTTTGTATCCCAAAAAGATCATAAGAGGGGAAAGATCCGTATGTGCAAAAATGTTTGTGGCAGCTCTTTTTGAAGGGACAAAGATGCCCATCAGTTGGGGAATGGCTGAATAAATTGTGATATGAATGTTATGGAATATTATTGTTCTGTAAGAAATGATGAGGAGGATGATTTCAGAGAGGTCTGGAGAGATTTACATGAACTGATGCTGAGTGAAGAGAGAAGAAACAGGAGATCATTGTATAAAGTAACAGCAAGATTATTTGATGATCAGTTATGAGAGACTTGGCTCTTCTCAACAATGCAGTGATCCAAGACAATTCCATTAGACTTAGGATGGAAAACATCATCCCATCCAGAAAGAGAACTATGGAACCTGAATGTGGATTAAAGCATAGTAGTTTCACTTTTTTGTTTGTTTGCTTTTTCTTTCTTGTGGTTTTTCCCCTTTTGATCTGATTTATCTTGCACAACATGATAAATATGGAAATATGTTTAGAAGGATTGTTCATGTTTAATTTATACTAGATTGCTTGCTGTCTTGGAGGAGGGAAAGCAGAAAGGGAGAAAAAACTACAGAAATAAACATTGAAAATTATTTTTACATGTAATTGGAAAAATAAAATACTATTAAGGGGAAAAACAACCCCAAGAAATAGATAAATAGATATCAATTGTAAATCCCTTTACAATAGGCAGTTACCTCCAATTAATTGATAAGTAAACTGAGGCTCAGAGTAATAGAACTCAAGGTGAATAACTTCCTTCTAATCACACATCTACTAAGTGTTGGCTATGAAATTCAAAGTTGACTCTTTCTGACCTTTCTGTCCCCAAACATCCGAGCCCTGGACTGGCAATACAGAGAGTTGAGTCCTAATCCAACAGCAGAGTATAGAGTTTGGGGATGGAAAAGATCTTAGTGTTTAAGGGGAGCAGCTAGAATGTAGCACGAGTCAGAAGGACTCATCTTCATGAACTCAAATCTGGCCTCAGACCCTGTGCGACCTGAACAATTCACTTCCCCCAGTTTGCCTCAGTTTCCTCATCTGTAAAATGCTCTGGAAAAGGAAATGGCAAACCACTCCAGGATCTTTGCCAAGAAAATGCCAAATGGGTTTATTGATTGAGAATGATGGAAAAACAAAAAATCTAGTTAAACAATTCCTTTCAAGTTAAAGACAAGGAAACTGAGCCCCAGAAAGAGGTTTTAGCAAACTTTCCAATATTCCTCAGCCAGCCAGTGGGAGGAAGGGGCTGAGACTTAGAACTCAGGTATTTGGACTTCCAGGAGATACTCAGGCACGAACAGAGCCAAGCGACTTCCTTTTTCTGAGTCTCCAGTGGAACTGAGGGAGGGAGAGTGGGTCAGGAGTGTCCGAGGTCCTTTCTGGCACTAGGATACATGTGGAGGGCCCATCGCCATCATCAGTCTGTCCTCTCGCAGCCTGAGAACAGGACAAGGTCCAGGAGCCGGAAGCAAAATCCCCAGTTGGCACTCGCCAGCAGACACCCAGACTGTCTGATCATGCAGATGAGGCAATAAAAGGGGGATGCCCAGGCTGGTATCCATGATCAGGGTTGGCAGACAAGTCTCTCTGCTTCTTTCCTGAAGCTAGAGATCGAGTCCAGCATCCAGCATTTGCTATGTGAACACCGGCAAGTCGTGTAATCTCTATGAGGTTCCTCAGTTTCCTCATCTGCAAAATGAGCCATAACCAGCTGCCATAACCTTGTTAAGAGGGGAAGGCTCGCACGGATTCATGAATGTAAAGTATATGTGAATTTTAAATTGACATGTACATGTATGTCATCATTATGCTCGGAACTATGGGATGTCAAAGGACAAGGGAATAAAGATTCTAACCAGTGAGCCAAAGACCCCTGTATTCTGCATAGTTAAAAAAGCTGAGAACTGCTGCCTTAGAACAGAGCTGACAGAGCCGGGAGGGCCCTTAGAACCCAGGAGGTCAGAGCCGGGAAGGCCCTTAGAACAGAGGATGTCAGCTGAGAGGAGCCTTGAATATTAGGAGCAGGACTAGAAAACAGGTCCCTGAAGTCTAGTCCAGGATTCCCTTCTTGCCAGCTGGGCTTCCCAAAGCCAGGACCTCCCTGCTTACCTGAGCAGCCCTTCCTTCGCCAGCCCCGCCCCTGACTCCACCTCCCCAACAGCCTCCCCTGCCCTCAGGGCCCTCAATGACCCACCTGCCCCAAACTGAGGGGATCCCGCTGGCATTCACCTGTCCCACCCAGAACAGTAAAAGAAGCTGCGCAGCCTGAGGCAGAAAGTCTGGACAGAAAAGGGGGTGGAGGGATGGAAGCAGAGGCTGAGGACCCCGGCTGAGCCGGGTGGGGGAGGGGAGCCAGGCCATCTGTTCCCTAGGCCGAGGCTCCCAGTGAGATGGGGGAGGGGGAGGCTTGAGGACCCGGCCTGGGCCTGAGCGGGACCGTACCTTGTCTCAGCTGCTGTCCTCTACGAAAGCTGTTGGCCCGGCCCCTTTGGCCATCCCACCACATCCCAGGCTTCGAGGGGCGAGAGGGAGACACTCTCCCGGGCCTGGGGTGAGGGGGATGATGGGAGATGACCGGGGCCCGCCGCGGCTCTGAGCCCTGGGTGCCGAGATCAGGGCCTGGGGTATTGTGTGTGGGGAAGCAGGGAGAGGGGGAGGGAGAAGCTGCGCTGTTCCAACCTGCCTGCCCCCCCCCAACCCCCTCTCAGAACAGGTTTGGCCAGTCTGGGTCGGGAGTGGGGAGCAGGCAGAGGTGGAGAAAGGAGGGGAAGCCCAGGACAATGGAAGGCCTTTGTCCTGGGAGAGGACTGGGGGACCCCAGAATGGGGCCCTGCTAGGAAGGGGCCCCCGGCTTCCTCAGCCCAGACTCCTACCCAGGATTTGCGGCAGACAGAGCACCTCCTTTTCTAGGACTCCCCAAGAGACACCACTTAGTATTTGAGCAAAGTGCTTCCCTTCTCTGGGCCTCAGTTTACTCCTCTATAAAAGGGGGATGATGCCTGAGGCTAGATGAAGTCTCAGCTCTCTCCCAGCTCTGACCTCCCGGGTTCTAAGGGCCCTCCCAGCTCTGACCTCCTGGGTTCTAAGAGCCCTCCTAGCCCTGACATCCTGGGTTCTAAGAGCCCTCCTAGCCCTGACATCCTGGGTTCTAAGGGCCCTCCCAGCCCTGACCTCCTGGCTTTTAAGGGCCCTCCCAGCCCTGACATTCTCTATTTATGCAATAAGTTTTCATGCAGCAATTAGTCTGACAAAATAAAAGGTGACAATCCCTTCTCTGGAGGAGCTCACTTTCTCCTGTCTCCAAGCCTTTTCCAGCTCTGAATCCTGTGACCGGTGAACACCCACGTGACCTTAGAGGCCCTGAACAGGCCTCTGCAGGGGAGGAAGTCACAGGGGAACTTTCCCAGAAGCAGCCCGATGGGAGCCCCACCAGCGAGGACACGGCACATCCATTTTTAAGGATGCGTGGGGGCAGGCAGGAGGCCCGGGGTCCCCAGACCTGAAGGTCCCAGGCCTGAGGCAGCCTGGGGGCAGCAGCCGGGTCCCGGCCAGCGGGCACATGCTAGTTCTGCTCCTTCTTACCCGCGTGATGTGAGACAAGCTGCCTCCTTCCGTCCCACCCCTAGAATGTGAGGACTGTCCATGTTGACCTCCAGCCGCCTCTCCAGCTTTCTCTAGATCTTGTCATCTCCTCCTTCTGGGATCAGGGGATGGAGCCTCGAGGCCGAGGATTTCTGACCTCACACTCCTGGTGACTCGCCTCTCCCAGGAGGTCCCAGGGAGTGCCTGTTCCCTGCCCCTCCACCCGAGCCCCGACCTTGGGGTACAGGGCAGCCTGTCACAAGACAGAGGGTGGGAGACACAACGTCCACCGGGTAGGATTCTCTTGAGACAGATGTCATGGCCCTCTAGGCAGTAAAGAATCAATCTTTGCTCTTCTAGAGACACCATCTTTTGCCTCAGTGGATACAGCCATAAGTCTGCAGCCGGAGAGATTTGTCTTTCAAAGTTCAAATCTGCCCTTGGACTCTTCCTAGCTGGGTGACCCTGGGCGGGTCACTTACCTCTGTTTGCCTCAGTTTCCTCAGTTTGCCAAGGAAATGGCAAACACGCCAATATCTTTATCCAAAAAACCCCAAGTGGGGTCAGACATGACTGGACAATAGCCCACTCCCAGTTAAATGTGGGACCCAGATATTCACACTGCCTCTTCCCCATCACACCAGCCACACGGTCCAGCTCACAGTGGGTATTTATTGGTGATTCTGTGCAGAGTGGCCCCTGCCAGGGGAGAACAAAGGGCATGCTGGGCAGATGGACATAAGGGCAGCCACGGGTTTCTCTTCAGGACCCAGAAAGGGGGGAGGGGAGATGGAGGGGTCAATGTAACCTCCAACTCCGGAAATTCAGAAGTTCTGGGTGTTAGAAACCATTGGGACACAGGCCATCCATTCATCCTTTTACTTGGTCATGCATTCATTCAATCACTTATTCATCCAACAAACTACTATCCATGGCCTTGTACTTGGGTGGGGAAATAAAAAGATTAGATACAAAGGTCAGGAGACCTGAGGAAAGACATTACAGAGACTTCTTTTAGCCCCTTCCACAGTTTCTGAGGTTTCCTCCTGAGGCCAGTGCATTCGATGTCCTCCTGGAGCACTGGCTTCCTTGCTCTTAGTGCACCCTCCTACCGGGGCTGCGAGGACAGGTGCCCTGCTGCAGTGGGGAAAAGGGGAAGCTCCTTTAAGAGAGGGGATGGAGCTACCCAAAGGGCAGCGTTTCAGGCCCCTTTTCTGCTACCCCTCTGATCGCCATCTGTAAAATGGGGGAGGTGAGCCAAGTGATCTCATGAGTCCCATGCACCCTTAATGCCATTGGCAGGCCCACCAGTGGACAGAGCACGGGATTTGGAGACATTAGCCCATTAGTCTCCTTTTGACTTGTGGGATGGAGACAAGTCCCTGAGCCAGCTTCCTTCTCTAGAATGAGGGGCAAGCACAGATGATCTCTACGGTTCCCGGGATCTACGGCCAAAGGGCAGAGAGCCCGGGAAGAGCAGGGATATTGGGGGGCAGAGGCCGCTGGAGCCGGGGAGCCCTCACCGAGAACAGGGCATCCTGGTTGTCAGCCAGCGCCTGCTTGGCCAGGTAACGCTCTCGTTTCACCTGCAGCGCCAGGTCTGCGGGCACGTCAGGCACCATCCAGGCGATGAGCCGAAGGAAGAAAAAGACGACGTGCTGTCAGAGACACAGACACAGAGGGATCAGGGAGATGTGAGGAAGGGAGGGAGAGGGGACCGGGGATGCCTGGGTTCTGCCTGCAGGGCCAGCAGCTATCTGACCAGGGATGGGGCAGGGCTCAAGTGCTTGGCATGGAAAGGCAGAGAGAAGGGGAGGAGAGAAAAGAGGCCGGACTTCTGAGTCAGGAGAGACTTGAATTCAACTCTGGATTCAGCTTTGGCTATGTAACCCTGGGCAAGTCTCAGAGCCTTAGTTTTCTCATATGTAAAATGGATACAATAATAATCCCATAACCGAGTTTATTGGATAAAGATAAGACAAGCAGTCTGTAAACTTTAAAGTGTTGAGAACTGGAAAGTATTACTATTATTATTCATAACCACAGATCTAGATCTAGGAAGAGACCGCAAAAAGTCC
The DNA here is from genome assembly GCF_902635505.1 of Sarcophilus harrisii. Taxonomy (NCBI): domain Eukaryota; kingdom Metazoa; phylum Chordata; class Mammalia; order Dasyuromorphia; family Dasyuridae; genus Sarcophilus; species Sarcophilus harrisii. Next base: position 567,532,971 of record NC_045428.1, on the reverse strand, counting down.
CCTGGTCCTCTTATTTTATCGATAAGGAATCTGAGGATCAGGCTGACACTATCTGCCTTAGTTTCCCTTTCTGAAAATGAGGAGATTGGGCTGGTTGATTCTTCCATCTCTAGATCTCAAATATACATTTTATGTCAACTTCATCATTCAGAACCCGTTAGTCTGGTAGGAGCCCAGAGGTAGTAGTTGGGGAGAAGGGTGAGGAAGAAGATGGGAATAGGAAGGGTCAGTTCTTCAGCTCAGGAGCCGTGACCCAAAAGGTCCTACCTCAAAAGCCAGGATGAAACCCAATCTCACAGCCAGCAGTTTCCAGTAGAAGAGGGTAAAGTCCCCAGTTTCATCCCGGAAGGCCTTGTATCTGGGGTCAGCAAGGGGAGGGAACGGGGTACAACACAGGCCCCCTAATATACACATGCCCCTGGTTTCTGCCCCTCCACCCTGCTTCACCCCCAGACCTGCAGGGAGTGTGATTGCCGTGGGCCAGGTAGGTGCGGGGTGCCTGAGCCAGGGTGAAGTTGACATAACCCTGCAGATGACTATGGTACTCATACTGGTACAGGAGACGGGGCAGGAAGTCCGAGGTGAAGGCAATGAGAAAGGCCTAGGGAACAAAAAAGCAGGTCACAGGGGAGAGATCTCTTTGGGGACCCCGATTTCTATTGGTCCATTTTTGTTTTTCTACCTTTCTTCTCTGAGTCTCCAGTAGAGAGTTCCAGGCCTCTGTTGCTTGGTTCCCAATCTCTAGTCTCCCATTTCTGATCTCCGAGACCGCATTTCCCATCTCCAAATCCCATTTTGGATTCTTAGTTTCTGGTTCCTGGGCTTCGATCTGATCCCCAGTCCCTCATCTGCTCTCAGAGCTGCCAATCATTCACCCCTCATTTCTGCTTCCCAGTTCTGGAGCTCCTACTTCCGACCCCTCATTTCTAATTTCCCAGCTTCAATCCTGATTCCTAACCTTGGATCACCAATAACTCTTCTTCAACATCTGCCCTGAGGCCCTGATTTCTCTAGATCTGATCCTGGAATTTGACTTCTGAGCCCTGAATCTCAGAGCTTGGCCTCCTGATTGTCACTTTTCTGTTCTCTGATTCATATTCCCTACTCCCCGCTTCCCCTGCCCCCAACCCTGGCTCACATTGACAATGACCGAGAGGTGGGCCATGGTCTCCAGGATGAGCAGCCAGACGCCGATGCCCTGCGCCCGCTCGGCCACAGGCCGCCGATACTCACACACAAACTTGTGGGCATCTAGGCGGATCTCCACCCAATTGTTCAGAAGTGCGAAGAGAGGTGCCAGGGGGAAGGCAGCCACAAAGATGGTGATGAAACCAAACTGCAGCACTGCAGGGCCCAGAGGGAGGCTGATGGTTAGGTCTCCCCTTGACCCACATTCTCATTAGAATGTAAGCTCTTTGAAAGCAAAAGCTTTTTATTTTTTGCTTTAGTTTCCCTAGTGCCTGGCACAGAACAGTAAATGTTTGTTGATTGATTCCTTGGTCTTGCAGATGCTGGGTTTGTGGGAGCTCGAGTCCCAAGTCCTCCCTGTTGAGAGCTGCTCAGTCTACTAGTGTTTGATTGAATCCCACCTCCCCCAGTGTGGGAACTTCCTGGGATGTGGCCCACTCACCCATCTCTAGGTACTCCTCAAATAGCCCTTCACATTCAATGAGTTCATAGTCATCCTCCCAGCGTCGGGGGTCATGCCCCATTTGGGCTCCCCACAGCCCTGCCAGTTGTCGCTTCTGCCACCAGGCTTTGATCTTCCTATGAACATAGAGGATGAAAGAGGGAAGGACTAAGGGCTAGGGAACCATGATGGCCCCAAGGGCTGGATCCCCCCTCTCCAAGTTCCACGTGGTTGGTGTCCCCAACCCGCTCAGTACCCAGTGGAAACTCACGGCAAGACAAATTCCTCCACATTGTTGGCCAGCTGTTTGCCCACCATGATGATGAACAATTGTTGAGCTAATTCAATGAGGCAGCCGCCAGGTCCACACTGTGGGCATGGGAGAGAAGCCCCATCAACCCATGACCTCAGGGCACAGGAAGGGGCAGTGCCACCCTCCCACATTTTACAGGTGGAAATGGCCATTGCCACCTTCTCATATCTCTTGGCAGGAGACACATTCATTCATTCAAAAAGCATTTAAAAGTTCCTCCTAAGCAAGAGACTGTAGCTCGGTAGAATACCTGGCTTTGAGTCCTGCCTCTGACGCCAATTTGCTAATTCACTCTGGACAAAATACCGAACCTCCCAGTATCCCAGGTGGTGCCCATCTGTATTAATGGAGTGACTTTCCTCACAAGGAGTTCCCCACATCCGATTAAAACACAGATCTAGAACACCACCACCATAAAATGTAGAGGCTCTGGGATCACAGAGACCAAAATGGAATGGCTCTGTTCTCAAAGAGCTTACATCGGGTTGAGAGGAAACAGCTTACGTTACCTTCTGTCTTCTGTCCTTTATGGATACTGGCCCTGACAAGAGGCAACCCACAGAAGCTGCAGAGGTCAGGGGAAGCATTCAGGGACAGGGCAAAGGGGCCCTCCTAGGCCTGCTTGCCCAAGAGGTACTCACATCTTCATTCCTCATGCCCAGAAGGGTACCATATTGTCCGGGATAGCCCACGAATCTGCAGGGGAAAACCACCAATTGAACTTGCTGGCCAACACCACCCCAAAGTCTATTCACAACAGGCCAAGAATTCATAAAATTTAAGTTGGGAGAACCCTTAGAACATAGAATGTTAGAGCTGGGAGGACATTTAGAACACAGGACGCCAGAGCTGGGAGGGTCCTTAGAACACAGCATGTCAGAACTGGGAGGGCCCTTGGAACGCAGGAGGTCAGAGCTGGGAGGGCCCTTAGAACCCAGAATGTCAGAGCAGGGAGGGCCCTTAGAACTCAGGATGTCAGAGCTGGGAGGGCCCTTAGAACTCAGGATGTCAGAGCTGGGAGGGCCCTTAGAACTCAGGAGGTCAGAGCTGGGAGGGAGCTTAGAACCCAGAATGTCAAAACAGGGAGGGAGCTTAGAACCCAGGATGCCAGAGGTGGGAGGGCTCTTAGAACTCAGGAGGTCAGAGCTGGGAGGGAGCTTAGAACCCAGAATGTCAAAACAGGGAGGGAGCTTAGAACACAGGATGTCAGAGCTGGGAGGGCCCTTAGAACTCAAGATGTCAGAGCTGGGAGGGCCCTTAGAACTCAGGAGGTCAGAGCTGGGAGGGAGCTTAGAACACAGGATGCCAGAGCTGGGAGGGCCCTTGGAACACAGGATGTCAGAGCTTGACAAGTTGGCTTATACCTTAAGAAATTCTCGAGAACTTATTACAATAACTAGCATTTATACAGCACTTTCAGGTTTCCAAAGTGCTTTACAGATATTAATTCATTTGATCCTCACAACTCACAACTTTAATAGGTGCTATTATTGTCTCCTTTTTTCATACGAGTTCTTTAAGCAAAAGTGATGGGACTGCCCAGGCTCACATAACTAGTAAGTGGCTGAGACCACATGTGAGATTCAGGTCCAGCTGCCACAGCTACTCACCTGCCTTTGAAGAAGGCCACGTAGAAGGGGGAGGAGTAGAAATTGACAAACTGGAAGATGAAGACTTTAAAAGTGAAAGCATCTTCATGAAGGGTCTGGGTCCGGTGCATCTCTGGGGATTTGTGGAGAAGGGATGTTGTTGAATGGAAGTATGCTAAAGATAATCAGAGGCTCAGCTGGGGAGGAACCAAGCCCATCCCTAACATGGTCCACCTTTCCTGCTTTGCTTAGCCCCCCAATAATAACCAAAGGAGTTTCTGGCTTGCTTTCCCTTCCCTACTTTAGGAACTCTCAGGAGTATTTCATAACCCCATGGGCTCTGGCAAGAGAGGCAAAGTTTGCCCTTGGGTCTTGGAAACTCAGAATCTCAGAGTTGAAAAAGGCCTTAGAGATCATCCACGCCCACTTTTACTTGAATTAGAAGCTGTTGGTCCCCCACCCCCAATCTATGACATACAGGACAAGCGGTCACCATCTTTGGCTTGACATTCTCCCATGAGGGAGGTTTAGTAATAGAGTAGTGGAGGCCCAGGACTAGGACTTGGGCAGAAATCTCATTTGACTCTGACTAGCTAGGTGACAAACCCCTCTGGGTCTGGATTTCCTCAGTTATCAAATGAGGGGGTTGGATTCGATGCCTTTGCTCCTACGACATCCCAAGTCAGCAGCCCTAAATGCTAACAAGTTTTCCTCATATGGATGCTATATTTATCTTTCTAAAACCTTCCTCCATAGATTCTAGCTCTTCCTTCTGGTACCAAACAGGCTATGACCTACTGCTATTCCAATATGTCAGATTTGAACTTTTGATTCCAAGGCTAGCCCTCTTGCTACCTCTCCAGGACCTGGTACAAAACAGGCATTCCATAAATGTTTGTTGATTGACTGCATGATTTTAGGGCACATTAATTGGAGTGTAGTATTTGGAATGAAATCCAATAATCCTTCGGCCTGGTCAGGACCCATTTGCAGTCCAGGGTTCATTTCTGGGCGTCCTATTTTGTCAAGGACATTCATAAGAAGGAGTATGTCCAGAAAAATCCATGATAGGGAAGGGACTATAAACTGTGCCATTCGAAACACTATTTTGCTATAAGAATGATGAAGAGAATGGTTTCAGAAAATCCTGGAAAGACTCTTATGAACTGATGCAAAGCAAAGGGAGCGGAACTAAAGAAACAATGTGTACAATAATAGCCACATTGTAAAGATAATCCACCCTGAAGGACTGGAGGATCCCCCACAATTCCAGAGGACTCATGATGAAACATACTATCAATCTCCAGATAGAGAATGGGTGGATTGAGAGTACAAACTGAAACAGTTTCTTATTTTTTTCTTTTTCAACTTTGACATGACTAATTGGGGGATTTGTTTTGCATGACTACCCATATTTATAAGTTTTGTTTTTATTTTTCTTATTTTCTCAGTAGGTGGAGAATTAAAAGAAGAAAAGGGAGAAAACTCAGAACTGAAAATAAAATAAAAATAAATTTTAAGAAATTATTTTTAATAGAGTATACCCATTGCAGCCTCGTTAAAGAAACTTGAGTTGTTTAACCTAGAGAAAAGATGTGAAAGGGATATGAGTGACTAAAGGCAGTTTTGTAGAAAAGAGACTAACTCTGTTCTGCTTGACCTCAGAGGGCATAACTAGGAGGGATGGATGGAAACTATAGAAAAATAGATTTAGCTTTCTGTAAGGTAAAATTTAGAAAGAGTTAGCTCTCTGTAAAAATTACAGCTGATCACCAGGCCTGAAGTCAGGAAGACCTGAGTTGAAATCTGATCTAAGACACTTAACACTTCCCGGCTGTGTGACCTTGCAGGAGTCATTTAACTCCAATTGCCTCAGGGGGAAAAAGCAATTATAATTGTCCTAAAGTATTACGAATAAGCTGTCTTTGGGAAGTTGCTGCAAAATAACTAGTTGTTAAAAGTGGAGCATTTGTTGCACAATATTTGTTACAAGGAGAGTCGAGACCAACGTTCAAATCCTGCCTCTGACTCTTAACCTCAGTGAACCTTGGAGACTTAGGTCCAAAGCCACAGAAGGGGTGCATTCTGCTCTGGTGAAGGGAGTTCCTACTTCAGGAGGTCCCAAATAGGACAAAATCAAAGTTCATAAGATTACAGATTGAGTTAGAAGAGATCCTGAAAACTATCCACTCCTACCCCCTCAATTTACAGATGAGGAAACCAAAACCCAGATTTACCCCCAAATCACACAGAGACAAAATCCAACCTCTGGTCCCTTAATTTTACTGGAAGACTTCAAGCAAAACCTCCTGCTCTTTTGTCAGGTACATTCCTATTTAGATAGAGTCTAGGAGGTTTTCCAGTTCTGAGACTATGCATCTGTGTGCTTTGTGATCATAATGACCAGATAACCCAAAGTCCCCCGAAGGCCCATTCTGGCCCTGCTGCAGCCATACTGACCCCATCTGGTGAGCTGCTCCGCTAGCGAGGTGTACACCTTTCCCATCAGGAGAATCAACACAAGGTTGAGGAAGGTACTGCTGATGTTGGCAATGTTGCCAGCCTGCAAAGCAGTCACTGCCTGGTTACCTGGGACTTCCTGTCCTTTCCTGCCCAGGGCCCACCCACACAGCCCACACCCCTGTGCTTCCTCATCTCCCTCCAGTAGCTTGGTCCTCACTGCTCTTGTGCAGAGCCCACCAAACAGCAGGGAACAAGACTTAGGGAGGTGTCTCCCTGAGGCACCAGGGAACAGATGAAAGGGTTTGTATCTGGAAGAGACTTTAGAACAAAATGTCAGAGTTGGAAGGGCCCTTAGAACACAGGATGTCAGAGTTGGGAGGGACCTTAGAACACAGAATGTCAGAGCTAAGAGGCCCCTAGAACACATAAATAGAATATTTGGTAAGAGGGTCCTTAGAATAGAGAATTATCAGGCATGTATGGGAACTTTTAAGATTGTCATGTTGCGGACCAGAGAAGAAAAATTACTCTTCCAACATGATCCAGCTTACAAGAAGCACAACCAGGATTTCAGATCTTTGATTTTCCCACCATATGATCTACCTGGAGGTCGGTCGTGGAAACAGGAAGCAGGGCGTAAAGAAGGACAGCGGCCTCGCCATGCCTTCCCGGCTCTGCAACATGTACTCACCTGGGTCATGAGCACAGGGTTGCCCGTATGGAACATTACAATACTGACAATGCCGCGGTACATGATGACGGATACCAGGAAGATCATCACCACACACAGCTGTGGGGCCAGAAACATGGGAGAGTCAGTCCCTGGGAAATGCCTGCTCAGATTTGGGGTGGGTCCTGACCCAGGAAAGGCCGCCCAGCACCTTCTTCACATTGTCCATTGGGCCTCTGATGCTTTTCCTTCCATCCTTCTCCCTCTGGCCCTTCCCAACTTGAGGCCATCCCATGCTTTCCTCCCAGCTCCCAGTTCCTCACCATGATGAGAATGGCCATGGATCCAGTGACCATCCGGGAGAGGCGGGTTTTAGGGGGGAAGTAAGGCTCCTTTAGTCCAGTCACAGGGTTCTGAGCCATTTGAGGTGCCATCGCTGCAAACTCTGGGCGGGGACGTTCCTGTCAACAATAGAAAACAGGGCAGGGATTAGCTGGCTGGCTTGGCATACTGATGTGGCCTAGGAATAGCCAATATGAAAGAAGAAATGATACAGAGGGAAAACTGGGGGTCTTGAGGCTCAGAACCTGAGGCTGCTGGGAATTGAAGCTTTTATTGTTTCTTCCATTGAAATAACTTTCCATGTCCAAATCCTCCCATCCTCAGACATCGCTTCCTTCTGGATGCCTTCTCTGATCTGCTTGTTCACATATTCTCTCTTCTCTGATCTCCTATTAATGATCTTCTACCCATTTTGGGAACAGACAGAAATGCAAGCAGCATGAGATTTGACGTCCAAAGCGAAGGCAAGAAGGAAATAAGTCTTCATATAGCGTCTACTATATGCCATGCACTGTGCTTCATGGTTTTCATAAATATTGTCTCATTTGATCTTCACAACAACCCTGGAAGAATAATCCCACAAAATGGGTGATGTTGTTATTCCCATTCTACAGTTGAGGAAACAGAGGCAGCAAAGGTTAAGAGATTTGCCCAGAGTCACACAGCTAGTAAATATCTGAGTTAGATTTGAACTCAGGTCTTCCTGACTCCAGGCTCAGTATTTTGTCTACTAAGCTACTAGCCGCCTTTAAGAAAGTCTAGATTCAAATCTTCACTCTGCCACACACTACCTGAATGACACTGGGCAAATCTCTTGATCTCTCTAGCTCGAAACCCATGGTTCTGTGATTCTTCTTATTACTACCATTGTCTTTTTTTCATCTTTTTTTTTTTTTTGGTGGAGTTCAGATAGAAATGGGCCAAGGATAAGTGATTGTTTGCCATTACTCTTTTATAGTTTAGATTCTTCAAACTATGGCTCAGGTGAATAAAATCTTGTATTTCATAATTAAATAAGAGTATTGAGACATAAATCATCTTTGGAAGACTCCTGGAACAACTCCAGAAGCGAGCAGAATGTTGGGCTTAATCTGTACCCCTTCCTGTCCCTACATGGCTTTGATTTCTTCTCACTAGGTCTCTACATTTTGAAAGTCTTACATTCTATGAGTTTGGAGATTATGAGTATTCGGTATGTCAATACTTGTTAAAGTTTTCATGTGTCAATGCAACATCCGGGCAGTCATGACTAACAGTTTCTGTCTAGAATGATGTTCCCGTTTCAATATTTTGCTCTTTTCCCATTTTGCAGAGAAACTAGATTTGATTTCATCATTCCTTGCAATGACTGTTCTGTCATCATATGAATGGTGGGAGTGCTTTCGATTTCTTATTTGATCTTAAGTGGTACAATTGTGTATGAGTGTGTGTGACCATATGAGTAGGCAGGAATTTTCTTCAAGAATTCTCTCTTCTGGGATGTGGGAAAACTGGGACACTGATGCATTGTTGGTGGAGTTGTGAACCGAATCAATCATTCTGGAGACCAATTTGGAACTATATCCAAAGGGCTATTAAATTGTGCATACCCTTTGATCCAGCAGTGTTTCTATTGGGCTTATATCCCAAAGAGATCTTAAAGGAGGGAAAGGGACCCACATGTGCAAAAATCTCTGTGGTAGTCCTTTTTGTAGTGGCCAGAAACTGGAAACTGAGTGGATGCTCATCAACTGGAGAATGGCTAAATAAATTATGGTATATGAATGTTATGGAATATTATTGTTCTGTAAGAAATGATCAGTAGGATGATTTCAGAGAGGTCTGGAGAGACTGACATGAACTGATGCTAAGTGAAGTGAGCAGGAAATCAATACACATGATAGCAGCAAGATTATTCAATGATCAATTCTGATTAATGTGGCTCTTTTCAACAATGAGATGATTCAGGCCACTTCCAATGGTCTTGAGAGCCATCTACACCCAGAGAGAGGACTGTTGAGTGTGGATCATAACACAGTATTTTCACTCTTTTTGTCATTTGCTTGAATTTTGTTTTCTTTCTCATTTTTTTCTTTATGATCTGATTTTTCTTGTGCAGCATAATTGAGGAAATATGTATCGAAGAACTGCACATGTTTAACCTATATTGGATTACTCACCATCTAGCGAAGAGGGTGGGGGGAAAGGAGGAGAAAAATTTGGAATGCAAAGTTTTGCAAGGGTAAATGTTGAAAATTATCCATGCATATGTTTTGAAAGTAAAAAGCTTTAATAAAAATATTTTTAAAAAGAATTCTCTCTCCTGCCCCTGTTCTACCACAACTTTAAAAGAAATTAATGTACTTAGAATAAAAAAAAAAAACCAACAAAATCTTGACTGACAAAAAAAGAAAAAAGAGAAAGTGCATGTCCCATATTTAATCTATATCAGATTACTTGCTATCTTGGGGAAGGAGGGAAGGAGAAAAATTTGGAATACAGTCTTAAAAAACAAATGTTGAAAACTATCCTTACTTGTATTTGGAAGATAAAATACTATTGAAAGTTTTTCCCCCTTAGGCAATTGGGGTTAAGTGATTTGCCCAGGGTCACACAACTAGGAAATAATAAGTGTCTGTGGTCAAATTTGAACTCAGGTCCTCCTGACTTTAGGACTGGTATTCTTTCCACTGTGCCATTTAGTTGCCCCCTCAAAAAAAAGTTTTTTTTTTTAAAAGACTTCTCTCTACTCTATTATCAACATTGATCAATTGTGTTGTATATTTGTTTATTTTCTTTTTTGCATTACTTAGAATCTTTGTGTTGTCTTAACTCTGGGATTTTTACTTTTAATTATTGATTATGGATGTTGATAACTTATCATATACTCTTACTTTCTGAAATTCACTTTTAGGATGCCTCTTTGGGGATGTTCACATTTTCCAGAGCACATAGGTATTGATGTAATATTTTAGTATCTTCCTACAGATCTCCAATATTTTTCTTAAGCCAATTCCGCCATAGTAATATTTGACCCACATGATTAGGAATATTTCTAGATCACTCCACTCGTCTTCCTCTTCTGACAATGGTCAAAGCACATACTGTTGATCATAGGTCCTCTCTCAAACATAATGGGAACATGTGTTCTTTTGTGATAGAGCAGATCCAACGTTTCTGAATCCCTCCTTTTTGGTATAATTGGTCAATTAGCTGGCTTCATGCTATGCAACTCAAAAGGGGCTTTTTGAAATTCCAGCTCGTCTATTTTTCAAAATCATTATGGACATCAGCATTATTTTTGCCATCGCTTTTGTCATCAGCTTGCACTCCTAGAATCTGTGGTAGGGAGAGATTTTAATGCCCTCAAGTTCTTCAGTTTCTCCCTCTTCTGATTTAAGAAGTTTCTCAATTTCTGTTTGTTTATTTGTTTGTTTTTTTAATCTAATCTAGATTAAAGCAGGAAGTGACTTCTCAAGAACGTGCAATCTTACATCCCACAATTGGGAGCTGAGAATACCACTGAGCAAAAGAAGAAGGAATCCCTTGCTGATGACTGGTAAGATTTGCCTCCAGTTTCATCAATGACATAATGCTAGACCATAATAAGAGTGTTTATATCTCTCATCTACTTCATGTGTACTTGTGGTTCTGGCCACTTTCCTGCTCAGTGCCGTCCAGCCTGAAGCTTATAGGTGACGTGTTTGGTAAATTTCTGATGTGATCACGTGTGTCTCGCCATCTTGAAAGGGTATCATTACTTGGCTGTTCTAAACATCAATCTATCATCACGAGGGTTTTGAGGGAGGCCAATCTGTATTCCTAGGCCATTCTGTCCGTTTCTTAGTTTCATAGGAACAACCTCTTGGACCACTGAACTCAATCAGCGCTATCACCAGATTCCAATTGGGCAACATTCGGATTTCTGCCAAGATTTCCTTGCTACCATGGTACACTTTATCTTGCATAACTATTTGCATGTTGCTTCCCCCTGAGAGAAGGGACTGTCTTTTACCATACTTTTTATTCTCATCACAAAGAACAGTGTCTGGCACAGAGCTGGTGCTTAATAAATGGTTGTTAATTTGACTGGGCACAGAGTATTGTTATACATCACCCTGGCTATCCTGCTCTTATTTTGCTCTTATCCCTGACTCAGGATATGGATGTTGGGTTAGCATTTTTAGAGGGGTATTATTCTTATTATTGTTATTGTTGTTATCATTATCTTATTCTTTTTCTTTTCAATGAGTTCCTGAGAGAAAAGGTCTTGGGACAAGTGACTCCTATTAATATTCTTTTGTATTCTACAAAATAAATAAAACATAAATGAAAATAAATAAAAAGAACAGTTTTACAGGTTAATAAATATATTGGGAGGGGGCACAACTAGGTGGTGCAATGGATAGAGCACCAGCCTTGAAGTCAGGAGGACCTGAGTTGAAATCTTGTCTCAGACACTTAACACTTCTTAGTTATGTGACTCTAAGCAAGTCACTTAACCCTAAATGACTCAGCCAAAAATAAAATAAAATAAAATTTAAAATAATAATAATAATAAGTAAATTGGGATGGCTCCCTGCAGGCATCCTTGGAACAACTCCAATAGCAGCCAGAACATTGGATTTGGTATGTATCATATCCCATTGTCACATTCAGTCAACTGGCCAATCAACATTTATAAAGCACCTACTATGTGCCAGGCACTGTGTTTAAAAACCGGATATATAAATCTGAAAAAGAAAGTCCCTGCCCTCAAAGAGCTTACAATCTAATGAAGTGAGATGATAACACACAAAAGGAAGTAGAAGAGGGAAAGGGGAAGGTACCCATTTGGGAGTATGATGGAGTCGATTCCAAAGGAGTATAACTATTTTGATCTATATGTTCTGAAGCCTTTTTCTTCTAAATATCTTATAGATTATGAGTATTTAGATTGGCAACATCTACTAAAAAATTGTCCTTGAGGTTTTTATAGAGCAACGTTATGTCAGGGTAATCGGAATCAGTAGTTCTGTTTGTGTTGGAACTCTGGGCTTTCAGTATGACTCATTGGTCAAGTTCTCCAGAATATGTCAAGGTCTATGTGTCGAATGTCTGTTCATGAAAGAGTGAGCTTTTGAGGCATAATTCTAGCTGCCTGATCATCTCTTCTTAGATATTCATTAGCACTAAATTTTTACAGCCAGAGGTGATGACATCTTGCAGTTTCTATCGTCTCTTTACATAGTTAACATTGAACATGAAAACCAGTCTTCTTAAGGAGAACCTTTCCTTAATTTCTGCTGGCAACGACTCAATTGCCATCAAAAACCTCTCCGTGTCCAGAAGCAAGACCACATGACTCAGGTATTTTTTCAGTTTGACAGTTTCACTCGGATGTTGTCTATGGAGGGCTTTTGGATTCTATACCTGGATCGTAGCCATCCAATTTATCCATTTAGTATAGACTGTTTGATTTAACTCTTCTGATGTCTTCAATGGGTCTCCCCTGATGTGGGTTTCTTGAGGTCAAAGCTGTGTCTAATTCTTAGGAACAGAGGAATTAGAAGTGAAATGGAGCTGGAGATCAGTTACTCCAATGCAATCAGTTATTTGATTGGGTCGTGGAGGAGGTAAGGAACATAGCTATTAAGTAAAAGTAAGAACATTCTCCGGATGCTCTGAGCTACTAAGCCATACTGTCCTTCTCTCGGAATCCCCCACAGTCCCTGGCACAGAGTCTTAGCATAGTAGACCTTGGTCCATTATTGTAATCTGATCATTAGAAACTACCAAGAATTGGGAGGAATGGGATATCTGGGGAAAAGGACCTCTGAGAAGTGGAAAAATGGGGACCTGGCCAACCTGGGCTAGGGTGGCCATGAGGTTGGGTCTTGTCAAAAAAGGGCCTGAGAAGGATCCCAGGGTGGAGGGTAAACAGGGAAAAGTCACCTCCTCCTCCTGAAAGTCTGAGCAGTCCCAGTGATGGGCCAGTGTGGCATTCTTCCTCCTCCAGTGCTCCAGGAAGGCCATGGCCCAGAAAGACATGAAAATGCTGAAGAAGACAGTCCCTGGATTGTCAAAGAGGTAGCCCAGCTACAGGGGGAAAGAACAAGAGAGCTGAGATGGTCTGGGACCCTAGTACTCTAGGCTTATTGATCACAGAATTTTAGATCTAGAGCCAGAAGGGATCTTGGTGGCCATAAAGTCCAATCCCCTCATTTTTTCAGATAAAGCACAGAGAGGGAAAAGACCTACATAGGTCTTTTATATGATACTTCAAGGTTTTCCCAACACTTTATATGTTATGTCATATGATCCTCACAATGACCCTAAGAAGCTCTATTGTCATCTGTATTTTGCAGGGAACTGAGTCTAAGAGATGTTAATCCAGGGCTACTGAACTAATAACTTAGCTAAGATTTGAACTCATATCTTTCCCAATAAAATGAAAATAATCTCTGCCTTCAAAGAATTTAGAGCCTACAGATTTGTACACAAAATAAGGAAACACAAAACACCAAATGTTTGGGGAGGTGGCAGGAAATAGTCACAACTGGGGCAGTCATAAAAGGCATCTTGTAAGAGGTTTCACTTGAACTGGTCCTTAAATAGAGCTGGAAATACCAAGAAGAGACAGGGAGGAGTGAGAGCATCCCAGGCATGGAAGACCATGTGCACAAGAGAACAGTCAGGAGACAAAATGCCATCTCCTCTGGGAAACAGGTGGGATGCATAGTGCATGAGGTGAGGAAATGGGAAATTAGTCTGGAAAGAAATGTTAGAACTAGATTGCAAAGGACTTGGGGTGCCAAAAAGAGAGACTTCTATTTTATCATAGCAATAGGGAGCCATTTGAGCTTCTTGAGCAGGAGAGCAAAGAGGGAGAAAAAAGAAAATTAATTTTTAAAAAAGCCCTTAAGTGTTTAAACAAGCCCACACTCCACTGGGGGAAACAGGACATTCAGGGACAGGGCAGATAGAAGGCTGCAGTGATTCTAAGAGTATAAGTGGCAAGGGGGTTACATAATCAGACTTTTACTTTAGTATTATCAGCTTATTAGCCGCATGGAGAATGGTTTGGGAAAGAGAAAGTCTAATATCTGAGAACTCTGAGGTGGGATTCTAAGTTCAGCTGGATGAAACCCTCAATACCTCTTTGGCTCACCTTGGCCATGGGGCAGATCTCCGAAATGTTCCAGGTGGCACAGGTAGCACAGAGCGGACACATGACAAAGGTGCCCCCACTGCTGCAGATCTCCTCCCTGAAGGCAGAAGCTGAGGGTGGCCGAAATGCCACCTCTCCCTCTCCCCTCCCGCCCAGTTCCCAGGTGCCTGTCTGGACACTCTGGGTGTGCCCTGTAGACACTCACGCAGGGGTATTGGTGCCCATAGTGAGGAGACCTGAGAGGAAAACCAAGGTGCCCACGATGGCAGCGGGCAGCAGCCAGGCAGTGTAGAAGCCTGGAAGGTCAGGGAACAGGGGGATAAGAGCCTGACCGGCACCCATCCAGGAACCCGGCCCCTGACCCTAGGACCACCTTACCCAGCCAGGCAAAGTAGATAGCCACCTTCTCCCCAAAATACTCGCGCACGTGGTCTAGAGGCTGGTATTTGTGCCAACAGCACCAGCGTGCCCAGTAGGCGAACAGCAACTGTCGAGGGTTCAAGTCTGCTCCAGGCACATGATAGCTAGGAAGCTCAAAGGGGCCCTGAGAAGGAAGAGAAGGGGGACTGGAGGGGGGCCACTACCCTCAGTAATGCCATTTTATATCTGGATGGCACTTTCAAAGCTGGGGAAGTTTCCATGCTTTCTGGGCATCTGATGCCCAGGAGGAGGGACGTCAGACCCCCAAGCCTTCCCCAGGGAGACACCCAACAATCCGAGAGCTTGTACCTCATGCAGGGGGAAGGCAGCGGCGTAGGCCCCCTCAGCCAGCAGGCGGGCAATGCCCATCTCGGCGTGTTTCCGCTTCCCGTACATCGTGCGTGCTAGGATCTCTGCCACCTGCAGAGGGAGGGGCCCATTGTGCCCAGCTGTACAGTGAGGAGGGCCTGCGCCTCCTCGGCACCCACTCCCTTCTGCCCAACGGGAAGCCACTCACCACACGGTGTCTCTGGGTGCTGGAGAAGTAGGAATCTGGAGAGTCGCTGCCTAGAAACCTGCAGGGGAGAGAACCCAAGGTGTCACAGCCCTGGCATTGAGATCAGAGCTCCATAATGACAGAAAAAACCCAGATCCAACCCGGTGGAAGCTGATCCAAGGTGAGGGGTGAGAGCCAGTCTGCCCAAGCTGGCAAACAGAAGCTCGGACTCTCTTACTCTCTCCCATCCAACTAACGTAGGTGGCAGCCCAGCTTCCTGTATGTCCCACTGAACTCTCCCACAGGAACTCTCTGGGCCGGAGGGCATTCCCTTCCTCACCTCTGCTCACAGAACCTTTGCTGTTCAGTCAGTTCAGTCATGGCCAACTCTTTGTGACTCCAATGTTCTTGGCCATTTCCTTTCCCAGCTCATTTTACATATGAGGAAACTGAGACAAATGAGTGACTTGCCCAGAGTCACACAGATAGTGAATGAAGCTGGACTTGAAAAGGAAACTAAGACAAACAGGGTAAAGTGATTGGCCAGGATCACACAATCAGGAAGTGTCTGAGGCTGGATTTGAACTCAAGAAGAGGACTTTGGCCCAGCACTTTATCCACTGTCCCACTCACACAATCCTTAGCTTTCTTCAAAGCACATGACCTTTCTTAATTCTTCTCCAGAGCCCCCAATTGTTAGAATTCTGTCCTTTCAGAATTACTTTGTATTATTTTTTATTTTTATTGATCTTTCTACTTGTTATAGTGATTCCCCTTCTTCAGTACAATAAGCATTTATTAAGTCAAACAATAAGCATTTAGTATGTACCTACTATGTGCTAGACAATGAGGGTTCAAAAACAAACATGGAAGGGAAATTATTTCTGATCCCAGAGAGGTTACCTTCCATCAAGGAAGACAATTCATTAATAAGATTTCACAAAGTAAAAAGAAAGTAATATATTTATCCTCACCTGCTCAATAGAGACAAATAATAAACACTTATTAAGCACCTACTATGTGCCAGACAATGAGGGTCCAAAGACAAACATGGAAGGGAAATTATATCTGACCCCAGAGGGGTTACCTTCCATCAAGGAAGACAACTCATAGATAAGAAGATTTCACAAAGTAAAAAGAGGGTAATATATTTATTTATCCTCACTTCCTCAATAGAGACAAACAATAAGCACTTATTAAGCACCTACTATGTGCCAGACAATGAGGGTCCAAAGGCAAACATGGAAGGGAAATTATTTCTGACCCCAGAGAGGTTACCTTCCATCAAGAAAAGACAACTCACAGATAAGATTTCACAAAACAAAAAGAAGATAAATTTGGGGAGCATGGAGGATCACTAGCAGTTAGAGTAAATGAGGGCAGGGATTTGTTTCCATTCTGTCTGTGCCCTTATCACCCAGCCCAGAGACTGCCCAGAGCAGGCTTGCTGGAGTGAATCCCGCTGAGTTGGGAGTGGGGAAGAGGTGATTCACAGCTCAACAGAAGGAAAAATTTCCCAACACTGAGAATTCTTCAAAAGTGGCACAGTGGGGCAGCTAGATGGCTCAATGGGTAGGGCACTATCCTCGAGTCAGGAGGATGTGAGTTCAAATCCAACCTCAGACATGTAACACCTTTTAGCTGTGTGACTCTGGGCAAATCACTGAACCCCAATTGCCTCAGGAAAAAAAAATAGCATGGGAATGAAAGAGCTCACTGTCACAAGTGGAAGCTATATTCCATTTAATTGAGCAGATATTTACTAGGCACCAACTGTATGCAAAGCCACCTCTGGGTGTTTGACGTCAGGCTGTTGAAAGAGCTGCTTTCTGAGCCTCTTCAGCTGGCTGGTTCTTGAGGGGTGGGGTAGTTTGGGAGTGGGAGACGGTGATTGGAGGGGGCTGAGGTGGAGAAGGGGCTCCTACTCACTTGCTGAGCTTGGACTTGCGGAAGGCACAGGTGTAGAAATCCAGGGGCTTGTTGGGTACGTGCTGCTGCAGGGGATTGGGGAGGCGGAGCTGACGGAGGATCTCCGCTGATCCGTTGGTGTCCGGATTGGGCTGGACCTGTGGGGAGCCTTTCCCGGTCCCTCTCAACAGCCCCCCAGGAGACAGAGGAGGCGGAGCTCCCCCACAGCTCCCCGCCCATCCAGCAGGCCCCAGACCTGCCCATGCCCACAGCCCACCTGGAGGGGTGCCCGCATGCACAGGTCCTCGGCGTAGTAAATCAGCACTTCCCAGGGGGCGCTCAGCTTCAGGTAGTGCACTGCCCTCTGCTCCCCCAAGGTCTCCTCCTAGGCACGTGGGGAGAGTCAGAAAAGCCCAGACCCCCCCCCCTAAGCCCACCAGGGGCCTGTCTGGCCGCTCACACCCATGCTCTGATCTAAGAGCTGGAGCCCTGGAGATACAGGAGGAGGGAAGGAGAAACTCTGGTTAGTAGATGGGAACAACGACCCTCAGACCAGAGCTGCTAGGAGGAATTATTGGGCACAATTTCACCTGGAGGTGGGAAAATACCCCAAAGGCTGATGGAACCAAGCTGGGTGGTCCCTGGGGGGCAGCAGATGGGGTCCTGACAGTGGGGGAACAGGAGCAGCACGGAGCAGGGAGGAGTGTGCCCCATCATGTGGCACCCTGGCAGCAAGGCCCCGGCGCAGTTACATTGTCAGAACTGGGACGAGCCTTAGAACATTCAGTCCAAACAACTTGTCCTTCAGAGGAAGGACCTGGGCCCCCCTGAGAAGGGAAGCAATAAGGCACCTGGTGACTCACTGGGCATCCCAGCTGGTGAAGAGCGGAAGGAAAGGCCACGTGCCCACGAATTACCTTCAGGACCTTCCCAGAAGACCTGTCCTTCCTCACCTCCTCCAGGAGCAGCCCCGCTGCCTGCAGATTCCTCTGGAACTTCTGCCGCCACCTGTGATGCTGGAGCCTCTGCCGTTCAGTCCTGGTGAGCCCCGCTAGGGCCCCCCTCCCGGGGAGCCACAGCTTCTCCTCCCACACAAGCACAAAGTCTGTTGGGAGGAAGGCCCTCAGTGGACACCTCCTCCCCATGTCCCGCTCCCCAGCTCTCGCACCATGCCATCCTTGGGCATTCACTGTAGCTTCTGCCTCAGTTTCCTTATCTGCTGGGCTACCTGTGGGGGTCTGGCCTGGGATTTCTCTGAGGGTCTGGCCTGGGATTTCTCTGAGAGTCTCTGCTCTTTCCTTTCTACCTTCTATTATGTTCCTCTTTCCTCTCTTAACCTTCTCTTCGGAATGCTCCCCTTCCCCTCTCTATTGGAGAAGGCCATAAACATTCGTTCAGTGAGAGGGAAAAAACCCGGGGATCAAAAATCATTGTCTTTCAGCCTAAAAACATCTTAGGGAATAGGATCAGAGAATAATTGTCCAAATATGAGGAAATAGCATGAAGCATGAAGTTGGGATTGGATTTAAGGAAACACTTCCCATTGCCAGGTGTGTGTTCAGGGCTGGGTGGGGAAGTAGGGTGGCTTAAAAGTCCTTCGAGAGGCAGAGCCATGGGTGAAATTACCCCCAGCACCTCTAAAGGGCTGGTTCATCTCCCTCTCACCAACTTCTCACCGATCTTGGTCTTCCGATCTCGGAAATAGTTGCCCCTGGAGTCTGGAGAGGGGGTCCAGGAATAGGGGATGCAGATGGGGTCATCATCCTCCTCCCCTTGCTGCCACTCCTGGGGGTGGGGATTGATAGGAGCTAGAGATGCAGCCTGTACTATAGTGGGGCCAGCTCCACCTCCAGCCCCAGCTGTGCCAGCCCCTCCCTCCCACCCACCCTCCTACTGCCTGCTAACTATAGAGCCTCAAACAATGGAACTGCTGTCAGGTTTCCGAAAGAAAGCATCCCTCAGAACCCCACTTCTTCTCCCTCTAACTTTCCTCACCCTTAAGCCCTTTCCCCTGGCCTTTAACTTTCCCTTCCAAAGTCATCTCTTCCAGCTCTTAATTCCCTAAGGGCTATGAGGGAGTCCCCCATTCCCAACTCCTCCCAGTCATTTTATTTCTCTCCCAAATCTCATCTCTCAACTCCCTCCTCATTTCCCCCGGATCTCCAAGAACTAGATCTAAAAGGGAATCCAAACCTTGCCAAGAATCTCCAACAAGCCTTTGCTAAAAGACTCCCATTGGCGGGAACTCTTTCCATCCCAAGACAGCTCAAGGCAGTTTGGGGGCTCCAATTGTTAAGAAATTTCTCTTTACATTAAGCCTAAATCTTCCTGGCAAAACCCCCGGGAAACTGTTCATTCAAATTGGGTTTAAGGTTCAACAGAAGTCTCAGATCTAAAGATCAATTATTCTCCAGCCACAGCTGCTCAATGATGAAGTTGGGGTAGAGCTTTACATTTAGTCCTACTATGTTTTCTTATCATAAACTCTACATTCTTCCCCCCAAAATAAAAGATATTTTTTCATCTTAGTTTGCTTCTATCCTGGAGAGATCTCTGACAAATCGATTCTGTGCTAAGGTTTTTAACTCTCCCTCCCACCTTTGTGTCTTCAGCAAATCTGAAGAGCCCATCATCTATATCTTTATCCAAGTCACTGGTGAAGAAGAAGCGACCCAGAGCCCAGCACTGGAGCGCCCCACCGGAAACCTCCTTTCGAGTTGGTAGAACTTAGTAGGGTATTTAGTCCTAGTAAATTTTCTTACAATATCGTAAACTCTACGTTCTTCTCCCTAAAATAAAAGTTATTTTTTCATCTTTGTTTGCTTCTATCCTGGAGAGGTCTTTTGACAAATCTAATCTGTCTGCTAATGTTCTTAACTCTCCCTCCCATCTCTGTGTGCAGAAAATCTGAAGAGCCAACTTGGATAGAGTCCAAGTCATTGATAAAGAAGAAGCAACACGAGCTGAGCACTGGAGCACCCACTAGAGATCCCCTTCTGAGTTGAAGTGAAACTATTCTTTGGAGCATGTCATCCAATCATTTTCAAATTCCCCTAACTGTACCGTGATCCCCCCAATATCTTCCATCAGGATAGCATGAGAGACTTTCAAATATTTTGCTGAAATCCAGGTAAATGATAGCTAACCTTGCCAAAAAAAAAAAAGGAAATCAGTTTTTGGTATGACCTGATTTTGATGGATGGATGAATTTTGCTGTCTTTTATCATATTCCAGACATTATGTTAGGTATTGGGGATTTAAAAAAAAAAAAAAGTTCCTGCCTTCAAGGAGATTCCATTCTAATGGGGAAGACACTGCACAGAGATGAAGGTGGCCAGAGGCCTCTTTCCCTAGGCAGGGGTCCTCAAGCTACAGCCCACGGGCCAGATGTAGCAGCTGAGGACATTTATCCCCCTCACCCAGGACTATGAAGTTTCTTTATTTAAAGCCCCACAAACAAAGTTTTTGTTTTTACTATAGTCCAGCTCTCCAACAATCTGAGGGACAGTGAACTGGCCCCCTATTTTAAAAGTTCGAGTACCCCTGGATATGAAGCCAGGTTCACTTTTAGTGATCATTATTTCTTTTCCCATATAGCCTCCTATCATCCTTTTAATATTCTTTTCTAGAATTTTGCCCGAATTGAATCCAACCTCATCAGGCTACACATTGTAGGTTCCCTTCTCTCCCCTTTCTAAAAATCGGGACATTCGCCTTCCTCTGTCCCTTCCCCATCTTTCTGTCTTCCAAACATAATAATAATAATAACTAAAATTTTATAGTACTTATTATGTGTCAAGTCAGATGTGATTATGGATCATAATTCTTATCTCATTTGATCGTTGTTCCGGGTTCAACAACTACCTCCTTTATCTCCTTTAATGGTTCATCTCATTCTGCCCCTTCCGCTCTGTCCTCTCCCCATCCCTACTCAACAACTTCTCCCATACCCCTCACAATAAAATCTCCCACTCCCTCTTACCGGTACCCCACCACTCAGACTTTCTCTCCTTCCATTTCCTCTCAGACCTCCTGAATCTCTCAGTCCTCACCCCTCCCTCCTGGGATGTGAGAAGGGGACCTCCAGATCCCTCCCTGGCCATGGAGATCTCAACTCCCCACTCCAGACTCTGGTAGAGTACCTCCAGGGTGGGGGGTATGGTGCTAAATTTTCAAAGGCAGAGCCTAACCAGGCTTGGGAATAAAGAGTCCAAAGTATAAAAAGAAAGTATGAGGGTTGGGTCAACCATAAAGCATTTAAATTATATGCAAATCATACTCCCTTCCTTTGGTGTTCTTTCCTGAACAGATTGGGCTGGAGATGGGCCAGGGTAGGTAGGTATATCTGGGGTTCTAACGGGAAGCTGAAAGGTTGATAAGTTTTAGGAAAATACCTAAAGAACTGCCCTCTTGTTTGCTAGAAGAAGTTGCCATCACAGTATTCTCACCTCTTTGGAAGATGAGGGATCTGGGAGCTTTCTACTCAGCTTATGGGCTGTCTCCTCACTTCTCCAGATACAGAACCATCACCATCCCTACTCAGCAACACACATACTCTTTAACACACACAATGGCTGGAGACTAGAACCTTATTGCTTAACAGAACCAATGCCCTCATTTTTACAAAAAGGGAAACTGGATTCCTCAACAGCAAAGTCAAGGTCACAAAGCTGAATCCAGAACTTGAAGCCCGTCTTCTAACTGTTGGCTGGTGATCTTTCTATGGCATTTTAACAGAGCCTTCCCTCCCTCCTCCTGCAGACAGAGCCTGGATGAGATGGCCATCCCACAGGGTGTCAGTGAGTCAAGAAGGGCATCTGGAGGATGAGGCAGTGGCACTTTCAAACTGCTTTTGCCCATCCCTAAGAGTGCACCGGCACCTCCACCCCCACTCTGAGAACAGTACTCACTTTGGCAGCAGTGTGGTGTACCCCATTCTGTAGAGCTCCCCTAGAGAGATGGGCTGGTCCTTGCTCCAGATCAAGTAGCAAGTGGACATCCTGCTTCCTGGACCCCTTCTTCATCATCCTGCTGACAGAAGGATCAGCAGCCTCTGGCACTCCCCAAACCAAGCAGAGAAAAGGGGACTCGGGGACTGGAGCTCAAAAAACTGTACTTCTCAGTTTAGCAGCATCCCTGGGAACAGGAGGGAGGGAACAGGGAGGATGCAACACCGTATTTCCTCACATCCTAGCAACCATGGAGCTCCTAAGGGGAGGGCGCCATTACAGAAAGGGTCCCTAGGAGTCATCAATAATAACAGCTCGTGTTTCTTATATAACACGGCACAGAGCTCTTTCCTCACAACACCTCTGCCAAGGGGAGTGGAAGTATTCCTTTAAATAACTCTTTTACAGAGGAAAAAAGGTCTTCACCAAGGTCATCAGCCGGGAACTGGCATTACTAGGCTTAGGACCCATCTTCTGGCCCCAGCTACAGAGTTCTTTCCCTATGGCATCCTGAAAAAGAAGTGATATTAGAGGGGTGAGGGCCACCCTGAGAAGACTAGATCATCTATCTAATGGAAGGAGAGTACCACAGAATCTATCACGGTGCAGGGGAAGGTGCCCCCCACCAGAGTTCCAGGTCATCTGTAATATATATTATGTGACCTTAAAAAAATCATTTCCTTTTTCTTGGTCTCAGTTTCCTTCCCTGTAAAATGAGGTGGTTACAAAGAAGCAAATTTAGGTTTGGTATCAAGAGAAATTCCTTCCTAACAATTGTTCATTTGTTCAGTCGGGTCTGACTCTTTGTGACCCTGTTTGGGATTTTCTTGGCAGAGATACTGGAATGGTTTGCCACTTCCTTCTCCAGCTCATTCTACAGATGTGAAAACTGAGGCAAACAATAGCTCTCTGAGATCTTCCTCATCCAGGCCAGGTACTCTATGCACTATGGCATTACCTAGCTAACCAATAATTAAAGCTGTCCAAAAAGGGAATGGAATAAGGAGGTAATGGGTTCCCTTTGTTGGACATGGCCATTCTTCAAGATAGAATAGAAATTCGTTTCAGTTTGGGCCAGACTAGCTGGTCACTGAAGTCCTTCCCTGAGTGCTAGGTAGTGCAATGGACAGAGTGCCCAACCTGAAGACAAGAAGACTCTTCGTTTTGAGTTTAAGAACTAGCTGTATGATTCTGGACAAGTCACTTAACCCTGTATTGCCTCAGTTTCCTCATCTATCAAATGAACTCAAGAAGAAAATGACAAACCACTCAAGTATCTCACCAAGACAACCCCCAAATATGTTCACGAAGAGTCCCATGACTCAAACAAAATGTCTTTCCCATTTCTAAATTCTATGAGTATCCAAGTTCTAGGGGGTTCGCCTACCTCTCCCATTCTGTTCTAAAGCTCTTGCCACTCTGACTTCTGCTATTACACAGACCCATGAAGAGACTAGGACATTGGGGATCTTCCAAGGAAGGGTTAGCAGAGGAGGTACACAGCGCACTCCTGGGCTCCCCAGTTGGCTGGAGCTTTGGTACTCCCTAAGGTCATGCCCCATGTCACTCCTGCTCAGGAGGGATGCATCCCCTAACCTCCACAGAACACTTGTCTGGGATGTCCTCCACTAGCAGGGCCTCCCTGAGATGAGACCCCTTTCCAGATAGAAGGGAGCAGTTAAAGGACCCGGGTCCCCCAGCGAGGACCTGTCAGAACGTCACAGATGCTGGCTTACATTGATAGGAGGCACTTGGTTTGGAACTACAGAGGAGGTCTCAAGGTCCCTCCATCCTGTCTCTGGGCCACTGAAGAGCGGTTTCCCCTCATCCCCGGGAGAAAAAAGGCAAAGGACCCAGTGAATCAGTAAAGACTGAAGCAGGGGATCAAAGGATTTGTCACTACTGATTTCAAGGGCATCAGCTTAAGAGATGGAAAACTGGGAGAGATTAGAGTCCAATCCCCTCACTTTGCAAGTAAGAAAACTGGGATCCAGCAAGGTTGTGCCCCCCCAAGGTCAATTGGAGCTCTCCTCTGCTCCACTCACAGTCCTATTATGCTTTAAGGCTTACAAATACTTGGCCCACTCTTGGGCCACCTTAGGAACCCTCTAGGCCAAGTATTAGCATCCCATATTTTAAAATTAAGGCATTTTATTTTTCAAAACATATGCTTGGACAATTCTTCAACATTAGCCCTTGCAAAACCTTGTGTTCCAATTTTACCCCCCTTCCCCAGCGCCCTCCTCAGATGGCAAGTAGTCCAATATATGTTAAACATGGCAGAAATATGTTAAATCCAATAGTCACAGGCATCCCATTTTACAGAAAGAAAAATAAAAAACTGAGGCTCAGAGAGGGCCTGCAAGACCCCATCACTAGCATCAAAAACCCAGGTTTCCCTGACAATTTCCTGGCTGCTTCCTCCATACAAGCTGCCTCCCCTTCGATGTTATTTGCATTTGCTCAGCTATTAGAAAAATTACGAGCACAAGTGTGGCCCACACCCTCGCCCTCCTTCCCGAGTCTGGGGCAGGAGCGGGACTGCCCCTGGGGGGGAGGCCTATTAAACACTGAATGTGGAAGGAGGCTGGGAGAGAGGAGGCTGGGGGAGAGGAGGCAGAGAGCCTCCTCCACGGGGCTAGGGGAAGGTTCAGGCTCTCAACTCCTCTGCGAGGGATCCCTCTGCCACCCCCTGCTCTGGCCTCGGGGGAGTCTCTGCCCAGCCCCCGGGGAGGTCGTTGTCCAGCTCCACAGAACCACTTCCGGGAGAGGGCCCAAGCCCCGAAGTTCCTGCCTAACCTCGAAATCAGAGGCTCTGGCCCCTTCTTTTGTCGTGGGCAAAGAGGTTTGGGATGTTTTAAAATGCATAAATAATTGCAAGGGAAACGGGTTCTATTTCAATAATGATCAAATATGTACATTTGTGCAGATATATTCGTATGTAAAACAGGTTCCCACGGCCCAGGTCAGGGAACCATTTTCCTTAATACTGATTTTCAGATGGAAACGCTGCTTCTAGAATTGGTCCCAGTGGCTTCAGAATCCGAGTCCCAAAAAGAAAAAGTACCTCCAGGCGCACGGAGACAGAGGGGGAAATACGAGTTTAGGTTAAGGTGCCCTCCCCTTGAGCTCCATAGCTAAATTTGGACGCCAAGTAGTCCAGGCCCTCCAAAGGGTCTTCCTTCCTCCTCCAGCTCCTCCAGGAGGGTCTCCCCTCTTCCTCCAGCTCCTCCGGGAGGGTCTTCCCTCCTCCGCCCCACAGAGCTCCTTCTCTCCACCCAAGAGAATTCAAATGCCCACCCAGGAGGGAAGGACCAGTGGTGGAGAAGGTCTTGCAGTGGGTGAGCCCTTGAGAACTGTGTAAATGGAGAGTCTGATAGACTTGGTAACTCCTGAAAAGGTCCTCCGGCAAGTATGGACTGGAACTCAAGGCTTCTGACTTCAAGCCCTGTGGTTTTTCTTCAGTCCCAAGACTAGGTCTGTAAGAGCTAGTCTGAGACCAGAATATCTCCGCGGAGCTTCCATTTCCTCCAGAAGTCACCAAGGTTTGGGACCTTGGCTCGTCCAGCTGCCCCGGTCCTCTTGGGTTCTGCCCCCTTCTCCTCTATTCTGGCTCAGAGCTGGGGAGGGGAGACCTGGGAGCATCTCATCTCCCTGCTCCCTCACCCCCCAGGGAAAAGGAACTTGCAAACCATGTCTTCCTTCTCACAGAGGAGGAAAAGGGTCCCAGAGGTGCTAAGTGATGGAGCCAGAATTCAAAAGCCTGTCTTCGGACTCCAAATTCCTCTCCCCTTCCATTACCCCGCAGACAAACAGCCCAGTGGGGGGATCATTCTTACCCCTTCACCTTTCTATCACGACTTAACCTGTAAATGCATTCCCAACAATCTCCTTGAGAGGGAGGCAATGGAGGCGCATTTCCCTTTTATAGAGCAGAAAATCAGTTAGGAATCAAAGCGAAGGGACTTGCTCAAGATCACACACACAAGGAAGAGTGGCCGCTGGGACTCAGGCTCAGCCCTTCTGCCTAGCTGTATTCTGTCCGTGTCACCAGGTTACACGCCAGTTCTTCCCCTGGCAGGAATGCCGGGCCAAGCCCTACTTCCAGGAGCGCCTCAGCCCTGCTCCTCCTCTGGAGCGTTCTCCTGGGGGCCAGGGATCAGCCCAGCTGCCACCTGGTCCTGGTGCCACAAGTGCTCCCCCAGGCCGTTGAGGATATGCGCCACATCTGCCAGCCCAGCCCGCCCATCCAGGGTGCGCCCATCAGCCAGCCGGCGCCCAGGGACACTCTTCACCCGCAGCAGGGGCAGCTCCCAGGCCTGGCGGAAGGCTGTGAGGTCCCGCTCGGGAACATCAGTGTGCATGTATTGGTCAAACCTGGTGAAGAAGGTCAAGGAAATGAATGACAGTGTCTCCTGTCGGTCCCCAGCCCCTTTTGAATGACCTGAGATTCTGCCCTCAAGCCTTCTCTTCCTCAGACTCAATGTCCTTTACCTCCCTCAGGGAAGAACCCGGGGCTGAAGGCCAGCACTCACCCTGCCCCCACATCCCCGAGGATGTTCAGTCCCAGACCCAAGAGCCCCACACTCCACAAGTCCCCGGTCCAGCCTCATTCATGGTCATCTACCTTTAAACTTGGAAAAGGCAAAGCATCAGGATCCTGATCGACATCCCCTCAGATGTCTCAGAAAGAGGAGAAACCTCAGGCTTCACGGTGCTCCACCATTACCTGAGCAGGACTGAAAATTGGGTCTTCCTGGCTCTGAGACCAGCTCTATCCCCTGAGCCAACGTTGCCTCTCACTCTCTTTTTGAAGCCCCAGGGGGTCTTGCCTCCTGACTGAGGGCAGAGCTTACTGGAGCAGGGAAACCTACTCCCAGACAGAAGCCAGCCAGCGGGGCAGCGGGGCAGCCCCAGACACAAGCACTCTTTTCTGGGCTCCCAGGACCATCAAAATGGGAAGACGCCATAAGGATACTTAGAGCCGATCACCATCTTGACAGTGTTGGGAGCGTCTCCAGCAACCCGGGAAAGTTGAGCCGGGAGATCGTCAAAGGAGGAACGGTCAGTGAAGGAGAAGAGGAAGAGGAAGGCATCTGTCTTCTCCTTGCAGGCCTGGATCAGAGGAGCATAAGTTTAGAAGTGGAAAAGCCCTTATAGGCTATTGAATACAATCCTTCCATTTCACAGATGGGAAAACTGAGGACCAAAGAGGGTAAGTGATCAGCCCTGAGGTCACAAAGCTAGTAAGTGGCAGAGTTGGGATATAACCAGGTCTTTCTGAGCCCAAGTTCAGCAGGCTATCCCTGAGACCACGCTGTCTCGCCACTTTCAGACTCTCCCTCCAGGAGAGCCCCAGGATACACCCCATCAGTCACTGTCCTGCCAAGGGCTTCTCCCGCTCGCGGAGCAGTCAGGATGCCTTGCCCAGGCCCTTGTCCTTTCCTCCCGAGGCAGGACAAAGGCCCTTGGCAGTCAGGAGTGAGCCCCAAAAGTTTCCGTCTCCCACTCTGCCAGGATCTCTCTGGGGGCTGCCCTGGCCCCACCCTGGGAATGCTGTCCATGCATCCTCTAGCACGGATGGGGGCCAAAAAGCCGCGTGCCGGGACAGACGGCAACTTCAGATACAGAGGCAGTCTTGGCCCTCGAGATGTAACTGGGGGGCGGCAGAAAACAAACTGCAAGCACTCGTGTCCCCTGTTGCACCTTCACTCACCGGCAGAATGTGATCAAATTTCTTGAGTGCTGCCTCGCCACAGTCCCAGAACTCAAAGCGGAAAATGATCACTCGGTCGCTGGCCTGCAGTTTGGCCGGCCAATACACTATTGTTGTCTGGATGCCTAGAGAAAGAGGACACTCATCATCTCCATTCCTCTGGCCTTCCCTGGCCCTGGCCCTCCAGACAGGTTGGGGAGAGACCGGGGAGGCTCTAGAACAAGAGACAAGGGAGCCCCGAGTCTCAGAGGGAGGGACATCAATCAGGAGGAATAAACACAAAGCTACCAAATAAAACATCAATGAAACACAGAAGAGAGGAGTCTCTCTCTCTCTCTATATATATATATATATATAGATATAGATATAGATATAGATATAGATATAGATATATATACATGAGTCCAAGGAAATAGACCAAGGGACCCCAATGTAATTAGAGGAAATTTTCTAGCAGAGGTGAATTTGTTTTTTTCCCACCAGTCCAGTTCTTTATTTGTAATGAATGAATTTCCTTTTCAAGATAAATGTAAATATAATGATTATAACTAACATGAATTGTTACTTAGTCATTTTTATCTGACCAGTTATAATATCATGAAACTGAATTCAGTTAGGCCTTCAGGACTACTCTACAATTCTTTTATTTACCTCTTGATAAGAGGTGAGTTTTTCAAAGACAGCAGAGGCAGCCAATTCCTTGACTCTAGACCCAAGGCCTTCCCCCTCATTACCACTTACCCACTGTTTCATGGTGTATCACAGGAACCTCCAGGCCCGCCAACTTGGCCACAAGGGCCGTCTTCCCAACCCCACTCTTCCCAGAAACAAAGATCTTGTAGCCTGCAGTGTCTGCAGCCACCTGGGGAGGTAGAACTGGCCTCTCGAGCAGCCCTAGAGTAATAAGGAAGCCTTGCTTCAGATCATCACTCCCCAGAGAAAACCTTTTCCCAGTTAGTGGCCATCTAGTCTGACCTCTCCATTGTTCAGGCTCAGAGAAAGACAGCAATTTAGAGAGGGCAACTTTGCAGGAAACAGGCCCCAGATCTTCTAACATCCAGTCCAGGGCTCGCTCAACTACATGGGTTGAAATGTATGAATGAATTCAACATAAATTTTAATTATACTAGACAAAGAGCCTTGTACCAGAGGAGTAAAACATAATCCTTGCAAACATGAGCGTGTTTGGACCAGAAGCCTCTTTCAAAACCAAGATTCAAGAAAAATCTCAGGGGAGATACCATCTTTGACAGATCATTTTTCTTCTCTGAAACGCAGTTTTCTCATCTGTAAAATATGGAGCTTAGACTAGATGATCTCTAAGGGCCCTCTGAGTTCTGGCATTATGTGTCAACTCTGACATCCTCTGCCTAAGGGCACTCTCGTATCCTGTGTTCTAAGGGCCCTTCTAGCTTCAACACTCTATGTTCTATGGGCCCTCCCAGCACTAACATTCCTTGTTCTTAGGGCCTTCCCAGCGCTGACGTTCCTGTTCTAAGGACTCTCCCAGCTCTGACATACTGTGCTCTACTGACCCTCTCAGTTCCAACACTGTGTTCTAAGGGCCCTCCCAACTCTAACATTCCCTGTTCTAAGTGCCCTCCCAGCCCTGACATTTTATACCCTAGGTTCCTTTCTAACTCTGACATTCTATATTCTAAGAGTTCTTCCAGCTCTGATATTCTATACTCCAAGATCCTTCAGAACTTAAAACATTCTGCAAACGAATGATCCTCTCAGCTCAGAATTAGGTTACATTGTTGTGTTCCAAGGTTCCTTCTGGCTACAAAATCCTAAAGCATCTTTCATTTCTCATATCTGATGAGTATCCTATTGCTCAGGTCATCCCCTAAAGCTTTATTTATAACTGGCAGGGATGATAAATGGGAGGAAAAGATGAAAGATAACACGAACTAAAATACCAGGTCACTTTCTTCCTGGGAGCCAACGGCCCAGAGAGGGTCATTGAAAGTCAGAGCTATAATGGACCTTTGAGCTCCAACCACATCGATGTTCTGAAGAAGGACCTGAAGCCCACTGGCATTCTTACCCACGTTTCCACACTTAGCGGAGGGCTGGGATTTGACTCCCAATGAAAGCTCCTGGGAGCCTCACTGGCCTTGGCTGGCTAAAGACCAGAGGCTGAGTCACTACTCACCAAACACCCTTCGCCGGTTCTTCCGAAGAATGGACGACAAGTACTCTTTGCCTTCTGCGCTCTCATGCCAGTCAGGGACAATCACAGAGCCTGGGGCTGGGAGCTGGGCCATGGCCCTCCCCAAACAGTCCACTCCCAGGAGTTGGAGGCTGAAGTAACGGACCTGGTATATTGGTGGGAAGACCTATGGGAAGACAGTTGTCTAAGTATGCCTTCCCTGTTGCACAAGGGACAAAGCTACCTGGCCAGGCTCTCTTACTGCCCTAAAGGGGCAATTACACAGCCCTCATTCTCTCATAGCTCCAGAAAGGAATCTTGGGGGAGTGATTCATGGCATCCTTATGTTTTATTGCTCCCTTGAGGATGTCTAATTGTCCACTCTCTTCATCCAATGCCCTAAAAGGGCAGCTCCATGTCACCACCATCCCTCCTTCTCTTTCTTGTCCAAGGGGACATTTACAAAACCCCTTCCTCACCTGGGGGGGTTAGAAAGAAGACCCTGCCTCCTTGGTCCCAGGGGGACAATTATAGAACCCCCCCCCTCCTCAGCCCCAAGGGGTAAGATCCCTCCTTCCTTCCCAAAGGGATGACAGAAACCCCCCATCCCTCCTCAAGGGATTTGACAAGGGACTCCCTCCCTTCCCTCCAGGGGACATTGCAAGGACTCCCCCTTCCTC
The DNA here is from genome assembly GCF_902635505.1 of Sarcophilus harrisii. Lineage (NCBI taxonomy): Eukaryota > Metazoa > Chordata > Mammalia > Dasyuromorphia > Dasyuridae > Sarcophilus > Sarcophilus harrisii. Next base: position 567,502,511 of record NC_045428.1, on the reverse strand, counting down.
TCAGGGGGATGACCTCCCCTTCCCCCCCCAGGGACATTGACAAGTCTCTCCCCCTCCGGGGGCATTGAAGACTCCCTCCCCCCCTCCGGGGGGAATGCAAGCTCCCTCCTTCCCCTCAGGGGACATTGCAAGACTCCTCCTTCCTCCAGGGGGACATTGACAAGACTCCCTCCCTTCCTACTCCAGGGGGACATTGACAAGACTCCCTCCCTTCCTACCCCAAGGGGACATTGACAAGATCTCTCCCTTCTTACCCCAGAAGAACATTGACAAGACCCTTCCCATCCTATCCTAGAGGGACATTGACAAAATCCCTTCCCTTCCTATCCCGGGCGACATTGACACAACTTCCTCCCTTCCTACCCCAGGGGGACATTGACAAGACTCCTTCTTTTCTTACCCCGGAGGACGTTGACAGACTCCCTTCCTCCCCTGCCCCAGGAGAACATTAACAAGACCCCTCTCTCCTCTTACTGTCGCCTCTCTCTCTGGGGCCCAAAAAGGGTAATCATCCTTGCCCCTTCTTCCACTTGCTCTTCCCTGGCCCCCTCAGAGAACTGCTCACCGCCTCCCAACAGCTAGACAACCCCAGCTTCCACGCGGCTAAGTACGACCTCACTGCGCACGCATGGCCCCGCCCCGGGACCCGCCTCCCGAAGGAAGTCTGACTAACAACTCGAGGCTCGCCCCGAAGCTTTCTTTTTAATGGAGCAAAAACCCGGGAGGGGTTTTACCCCTCCCCCTTCCAAACTGGCGTTCTTTCCTGGCAACAATGCACTGGTTGGCAAAATGCTCTTCCTAGGCCACGGGATTAGATCTCGGGGCGGGGTTATAGATGCGTATTGAAGTCAAACGCAGACCGGGCGGAAGTGGAGCCCCAGGTGGTCTGGGTGGCCAACCTCGAGTAGCTGGGGATCTTAAAGAGGCAAGAGCTGACTCAAAATTACTGTGAATGAGAGCCCTCCGCTTGAACATCTGCGACTGCGCAATTCCAACCAATCAATACACACCGGGAATCAATTGGGCTACAAATTCTTTTTTTTTTTTAATTATTATTCTTATTATAGCTTTTTATTTACAAGATATATCCTTGGATAATTTTTTTTAAATAGCCTTTTATTTACAGGATATATGCATATTCTTTAGCATTATAATTTATTCTCTTGTTCAATTTTCTCTTACCCCCCACCTCCATAGATGTAGGATGACCAGTAGATATTAAATATATTCACAAAATATAAATTAGATACACAATAAGTATACATGACCAAACCGTTATTTTGCTGTACAAAAGAATCAGACTCTGAAATATTGTACAATTAGCTTGTGGAAGGAAATCAAAAATGCAGGTGGGCATAAATATAGGGATTAGAATTCAATGTAATGGTTTTAGTCATCTCGAGTTCTCTCTGGGCATAGCTTAGTTCAGTTCATTACTGCTCCTTTGGAAATGATTTGGTTGATCTAGATTGCTGAGGATGGCCAGGTCCATCAGAACTAGTCAATATAGTAATGTTGAAGTATATAATGATCTCCTGGTCCTGCTCATTTCACTCAGCATCAGTTCGTGTAAGTCTCTCCAGGTCTTTCTGAAATTATCCTGTTGGTCATTTCTTACAGAACAGTAATATTACTTGGATAATTTTTCAACAATGACCCTTGCAAAATCTTCTGTTCCAACTTTTCCCCTCCTTCCTCCCATCCCCTCCCCCAGATGGCAGGTAGACCCATACATGTTAAATATGTTAAAGTACACGTTAAATACTATGTTTATATATCCATACAGTTATTTTGCTGCACAAGAAAAATCGGACTTAGAAATAAGGTAAAAATAACCTGAGAAGGAAATCAAAAATGCAAGCGGACAAAAAGAGAGAGTAAAAATGCTATGTTGTGGTTCACACTTGTGTGGTTCAGACAGCATTTAATAAAAAAGCTGGAGAGATCTCTAGAAGCAAAGCAAAGTTTATTATATCACGATCTGCTTGAGAGAATCATGGTGTCACACATCGAGCAGACAATGGAAGAGAGGAAGCACCGGGGCAGGGTCAACCTTTTTATCCCTAATGCAAATACCCCTCCACCATGACCCTCATCCTTACCTGAGGATCTTACATTAAACACGGAACTACCAGAAATTGAACTTGACCAATATTTTGTATATATTGTACAAGTTGCCCATATTTGACCTAAACAGAAGACACTGATGTCCTAGGAGGGGATAACAAAGGGGTTTAAGTATGCCCTTAGGGCAGGGAGGAACAAGTATCCCTTACGATTTTAAAGTCCTTCCCCTCTCAAACTTTAGAAATAGATGAAGCCTTCTATTTTCTGTCTTGAAAGATCTCACCTCATCTTTCACCTCATTTCCCAAGTTCTTTCCTGGGTGTGGCCAGTTCTCTTCATTATTGACAAATGGCGTTTGGTTCATCTCATTGATGAAGAGGGCCATCAGAATTGATCCTCATAGAGTACTGTTGTTGAAGTATATAATGACCTCCTGGTCCTGCTCATTTCACTTAGCATCAGGTCAGGTGAGTCTCTCCAAGTCTCTGGAATTATCCTGCTGGTCCTTTTACAAAACAATAATATTCCATAACATTCATATACCACAATTTACTCAGCCATTCTCCAACTGATGGGCATCCATTCATTTTCCAGTTTCTTGCCACTACAAAAAGGGCTGCCACGAACATTTTTGCACATTTGGGTCACTTTCCCTTATTTAAGGTCTCTTTGGGATATAATTGGGCTACAAATTCTATTCCTCACCCCGCACCACCTTCACTTAGTTTAGAAAAAAATCCCACTCCTTGGGAACTTAATTTTTTTCTCTACAAAATGCAGCCTAAAGAAACTGGAATCGTAACTTTTTGCACGGGGATAACTGTTGTTGAGCCGTGTCCTCTTCTTGGTGACCCCATGGACCAACGACACGCCAAGAGCTTCCATCTTCCACTATATCCCCAAATCTGTCCAAGCTCACCATGATATCATGCATGACACCATCTATGCATCTCATCCTCCCCCAACCCCTTCTTCCTTTGCCTTCAGTCTTTACCAACATCAGGTTCTTTTCCAGTGACTTTTTTCATTATCCCAAATATTTCAGCTTCAGTATTTGACCTTCCAGCCAACAACGTGAATTAATTTCTTTAAGTATTAATTGATTTGCTCCCCTTACTGTCCAAGGGGCTCTCAAAAGTCTTCTCCTGCACCACGGCTCAAAACCGAGGATTCTGCAGCTCTCAGTTTTCCAAACATGGCTATGGGAAAAGCCATTGCTTTGACCTTTGTCAGCAAGATGGTGTCTCGCTTTTTAGTCTGCTGTCCAGATTTGCCAGCGCTTTCCTTCCAAGGAATAAGCATCTTTTTGTTTCATGGCCATAGTCCCCATCTACATCTCTGAGCCCAAGAACATAAATTCTGACATGGCTTCCATGTCTTTTATTTGCTAGGAAATGAAGCTACCAGATGACAAGGTCTTGGATTTTTTTGTTGTTAAACTTCAAGTCAACTTTTACATTTTCTTCTTTCACCTTCATCAAGAGACCTCTTAATTCTTCCATTTATGTCATCAGAGTTTGCTGATATTTCTCCTAGCAATTTTAATTCCGGCTTTTGATTCATCCAGCCTGGCATTTCATATGATGTACTCTGCGTATAAGTGAAAAAAATAAAGGTGAGTTGTTATACCTCTTTTCCAATTTGATACAAATCAGTTGCTTTTTGTTCATTTCTTGATCCACATGCAGGTTCCTCAGGAGACAAGTAAAATAATCTGGTACTGCCATCTCTTTGAGGATTTGTCACGTTTTGTTGTGATCCTCACAGTCAAAGGCTTTAGAGTAGTGGATGAAGCAGAAGTGGGTGTTTTTTAGGAACTCCCTTGCTTTTTCTATAATCCACCAAATGCTGGCATTTTGGTCTCCAGTTCCTCTGCTTCTTTGAAAACCAGCCTGCTCTTCTGGAATTCTTAGTTCACATGTAGCTGAAAGCTAGCTTGCAGCCTAACCTTGCTGGTGTGACAAATGAGAACAATTGCCCTTCTTTAGGATTAGGGTATATCCAATAGCTACAAACTGCATCTTTTAGAATTTTAAATAGTTCAGCTAGAATTCTCCACCAGTCTTATTGTTAACAATGCTTCTTAAGGCCCACTTGATTTCATTTTTCTGAATGTCTGGCTTTAGATAAGTAACCATATTATTGTGGTTACAGGTGATGTTAAGATCTTTATAGTTTTGTATATTCTTGCCACCTCTTCTTAGTCTTTTCTGCTTTTATTAAGTGACTACCATTTTTCTCTTCTATCATGCCCATTTTTGCGTGAAACTTTTTCTTAATATCTCTGATTTTTTTTGAAGATATTTCTTGTCTTTCCCATTTTACTATTGTTTTCTTCTGTTTCTTGGCATTGTTCATTTAAGAAAACTTTATCTTGATTCAGGCCATTTCCAAGAGTCTTATGATGAAGAGAGCCATCTTCAATCAAAGAGAGGACTATGGGAACTGAGTGTGGATCACAACATAATATTTTCATTCTTTTTGTTGTTTGCTTGCATTTTATTTTCTTTCTCATTTTTTTCCTTTTTAATCTAGTTTTTCTTGAGCAGCATATTTGTGGAAATATGTATAGAAGAATTCCACATGTTTAACATATATTGAATTACTTGCCATCTAGGGGAGTGGGTGGGGAGAAGGGGGGAAATTTAGAACACAAGGTTTTGCAAGGGTGAATGTTGAAAATGATCTATATATGTTTTGAAAATAAAAAGCTTTAATTAAAAAAAAGAAAACGATCTCTCCTTGCTATTCTCTGGAATTTTGCATTCATTTGAGTTTATTTTTCCCTTTTCCTTTCCTTCTCTCCTCAGCTACTTGTAAAGCCTCATCAGACAAACATTGTTTTTTTACCTTTCTTGGGATGTTTCTTGTTGTTGCCTCTTGTACAATATTTTGAATCACAATTTCAGACACTATCTACCAGATCTCAAAACTTTAAATCTATTTGTTGCTTCTGCTTCATGTTATAAAGGATGCTATTTAGGTCACATCTATGCCGTCTGATGATTTTTCCTACTTTTGTCAATGTAAGTCTGAATTTTGAAAGAAGTTTGTGATCTGAGCCACAGTGAGCTTCAGGTCTTGTTTTCTAACTTACTATAAAGAGCTTCTCCACCTTAGACTGCAAAATATATAATCTGATTTTGATGACGACCACATGTTAATGTCCAGGTGTAGAATCACCTTTTGGGTACTGAATATAACAACTGTTTATGACCAGTAGTTAGAGATAAGTGAGAGTAAAGATAGAATTTGTGTTTTGTTTTTGTTTTTTAAACTTATATTAGTTCTTAGACCCCTTGAAATCTATTTCTAGACCCTTTATGGAATCTGTGAGCCTAACATTAATATCCTTTCTCCAGGCTTTTGGATCTCTTTTTTCATTTCTGAGTTCTCTAAGACAGTTCCCTTCCAGAGAGCTAACTAAAGGAAGCATTAGGTTAGGATATCAGAATCCAAGGACTAATCAGGACCTCTAAACTCCTTGTGTCCAACCTTTCCAGCAGGAAGATTCCATAACACCCCTTGCAAGTGGTCATCCAGCCTCTATTGAAAACCTCTCCTCTTAAGGCAATCCCACTCCATTTTCAGCTTAATCCCAGTATTCTAGCCTGTACCCTAACCACTGTCTACTTATAGTTCCTTGTCCATTCCCCAACAATATCTTGGATCATCTCAGCCCTTGGAGGTTCTTCCATATCTCTTGACTTCTGGAGAACTGAATGGAGCTGGTTACTCAGTAGTCATGGACAGCCTGATGCCATTGTGAGATAAGAAGCCCAGAGCCCCGTATTTCCCCTTTAAACTCAGAGCTGTAAGTAGGCCGTTTTGTGGGAATGGATGAAGTGCTCAAGAGATACGGTCATCATAAGAATCAACCTCAGTAAAACGTTGCAATCATCAAGGATGAAGCCAGCTGGGGAGACAAGTCCTGAGATGGGAAAAGTTTACTTGGGGCAATTCTGGCAGTACCCTGAAAATGTTATCCCTCTGGTTAAAAGCCCCGTTTAACTCACCCTAGAACCTCTGCCCTTTCTAAGTTCCTTTCAACTCTGGGGAACTGCCTCATTAGAGTCCCCAGGCGCCAAGCACTCTTGCAAAAAATAAGGAACTTGAGTTGACTGGATTATCTCCCCAGATAGGCTGTTTAATCTTTTTCACTCATCTCTTGTGCAATCTCATACTTCAGCAGTTCTCAAGCCCCCAGAGCTACCCTCAACCCCGTCTCTGCCATCATATGACCTGGTCTTGAACTTTCTCGAAGTTGTGCAAGCTGAGCCCTCACCTCTCCATTTCTACAGCTTCTAATCTTCTTCATATCCTCACCCAGTTTCCCCTTCCCTCCAATCTCTGGGGAAGAGGTGGACCTTCTCTAGGGCACATCCTGTCCTTTCCCATGTATACCGTCCCCTGGTTCTATCCCCTCCCATCTCTGTGACTTGCTTCACAAATCATTCTTTCTCACATGCATCTCCAGGGCTTTCTCCATTGAGAATACAGTTCTTTAAACTGCAAACATGTTCAGGTCTTCACTAGTTAAACAAACAATATATAAATAATAAATAAATGCTTTTCTGTTACCCCATCAAACTACAAATCTACTTCTCTATTCACTGCCATAATCTGAGAAAGCTCTCTATGCTCAATGTTCCTTCTTTACTACCCATCTTGCAATCAAATTTCTATGCCCACCACTCTACAGAAACGGTCTTCTCCGAGGTCACTCTACAGAAAAGGCCATCTCTGAGGTCTTTTGTGATCTCATTGCCAAATCCAGAATTATTTTTTGTTTTTAGTCATCTTCCATGATCCCTCTTCAAATATTGTGACATGGTGGACTGCCTCCTCTTCCTTCATGCCCTGCTTGAAGCAGATGTTATACAGGCACCTCAACCTAAACATGTCCCAAACAGAAATCATTATTATCTTTCTCCCCCAAACCTTCCTTCTTCCCAACTTGTCAAGGGCACCACCAAACTCCCAGTTGTCCAGGATCATCCTTCAGCATCATCCTGATCTCTTCACTCACTATCTCATTTTTTGTCAAATCTTGTCCTTTTTATTTTCACAATATCTATCTGGTTCAGACCTTCTTCATCTCTTAATCAGACTCTTGTACAGTCTTCCAACTGGCTTTTCTGCTCACCTGCTAGGATGATTTTGCTAAAGATTAAACTGATCTCATCACTCCACTCCCAACAAGAGTGGCTCCCTAGTACCCTTAAAATCAAATATAAAATCCTCTGTTTAGCATTTAAAGATCACCTTTCTAGTTTCCGTATATTCTACTTCTTTCTATGAACTCTATGATCCCCCTTAAACTAACCTTTACTTACACTATATATTAGTATTCTGTAGCCCAGAAATGGTCTGCTCCCCTCATCTCTGCCTCTTGGAATCCCTGGATTTAAGAGAGTTCAAATGCCAACTTCTAAATGAAACCTTTCCTAATTTCCTTATTACTATTTTTCCCCCTGAGGCGATTGGGGTTAAGTGACTTGCCCAGGGTCACACAGCTAGGAAGTGTTAAGTGTCTGAGATCAGATTTGAACTCAGGCCCTCCTGATTTCAGGGCTGGTGTTCTATCCACCGTGTTCCCTAGTTGCTCCATTTCCTTATTATTGTTGAAAGTACCACCATCCTTCCAGAGACCGAGTCTCCCAACTTGGGAGTCATCCCGAATTCTTCACTATGGTTCCCCTCCCACCTCCATGCTATTGCCAAAGCCTGCCAATTTCACCCTTACAGTATCTCTCAAGTACCCTCCCTTCCCTCCTCTGGCTCTTTAGTTATCTCATGCCTTGATGCAATAGCCTGCTGGTGACTTTGTCCAGTCCTGCTTCACTTAAATTCAGTTTACACCCAAGTCAAGACATCACCTTCCTGATGCCATTGGTCCTCTTCCAGAACAAAGCACAATCAACAAATACAGTAGCCTGCTGGTGACCGAATTCTCTCACTTCTCCAATCATCCTCCATTCAGCCACTAAAACATCTTTCCTAAAGCTCAGGTCCCCAGTCATGTCGCCCTCCATCTCTGCAAACTCCCCCAAACCTCCAGGAGCAAATACAAACTGCTGTTTAGCATTCAAGTTCACTATAATGTAACCCTCTCTTATCTTTCCAATCTTTCACTTCCCTCCCCTCCATGTCCCCTCTGAGCCAGGACACTGGCCTCCTGGTTCATCCTGGAACAAGATTCTCCAGCTCCAGACTCGCTGCTTTTTTTCCTCTGCTGACTGTCCACCTTGCAGCGAGCTCTCTCTCCTGATGTCTGGCTTCCTTCAGGTTTCAGCTAAAATCCTACCTTCTTCAGGGAGCCTTCCTTAAGATGCCTTCATTCTAATACCTTATGTGTGCTGATTACTTCCTGCTTGCCCGGTATATCGCTTGTATGTAGCTTTGTGTATGGTTGTTTGCATGTTGTTTTCCTATTAGATAATAAGATCTTTGAGAGCAGGGACTGCCCCCCCCCATTTTTTCAGCCTTTGCTAAACACTAGGAATAGCATTTTTTAAAAAAAATAATAGCTTGTTATTTTTCCAAATATATGCAAAGATATTTTTCAACATTCGCTCCTTTGCAAAACCTTGTGTCCAAATTTTTCTCCCTCCTTCCATACCTCCTCCCTCCTCTAGACAGATTCAGGTAATCTAATATAGGATAAATGTATGCAATTCTTCTAGACTTATTTCCCATTTATCATGCTGTACAAGAAAAATTGGCTTGAAGGGGGAAAAATGAGAAAGAAAAAAACAAGCAAGCAAATAACAACAAAAAAGGTGAAAATACTATGTTGTGATCCACATAGAAGTAGCTTTTTAAAATTTGTGTCATTGTTCAGTCATTCTTCTAGTTATGTCTGTTTCTTTGTGACCCCATTTGGGGGTTTATATAGGTAAAGATAAGGAGTAGTTTACCATTTTCTTTTCCAGCTCATTTTACAACTGTGGAAACTGAGGCAAACAAGGTAAAGTGACTTGCCCAGGGTTACACAGCTAGTAAGTATCTGAGGTCCAATTTGACCTCAGGAAGATGAGTACTAAATCAGTATCATCTTGGAGGGGGAGTGAAACTATGTTCCCTTTAAAATTATCACTCTAAAACTCTGCTCCCTTTGATCTGTGATCCCTTTTGGAGTCTCAGGCCCTCCTGGGGAAGGCATATCCCCCGAGATTAAGTATCGTTATTCAATTAGAAATCTTGGTCAACAGCAGGATGAATACAGAGAGGCCTGGAAAGACTTACATGAACTGATGCTGAGTGAAATGAGCAGGACCAGGAGATCATTATAGACTTCAACAACGACTATATGATGATCAATTCTGATGGATGTGTCCATCCTCAGCAATGAGATGAACCAAATCAGTTCCAATGGAGCAGTAATGAACTGAACCAGCTACACCCAGCGAAAGAATTCTGGGAGATGACTATGAACCGCTACATAGAATTCCCAGTCCCTCTATTTTTGTCCGCCTGCATTTTTGATTTCCTTCACAGGCTAATTGTACACTTTTCAAAGTCCAATTCTTTTTGTACAGCAAAATAACTGTTTGGACATGTTTACATATATTGTATTTAATTTACATTTTAACATATTTAACATGTATTGGTCAACCTGCCATCTAGGGGAGGGGGTGGGGAGGAGGGGAAAAGTTGGAATAAAAAGTTTTGCAATTGTCAATACTGAAAAATTACCAATGCATATATCTTGTAAATAAAAAGCTATTTTATATATATATAAAGAAATCTTGATCAAAAAGCACCCCTTTGATCTTTTGAGGATGCCAGACCCTTTGAATTCCAATTGGAGATCTGGACCGGATACCAACAAGCATCTAGGTCTGGGAACTTTGGCTTTCTTTTCAACCTGAAACCTGAAGCCTCAAGATTCCTTTTTAAAGAGCTGTTTCTGGGTTCACTCCTTGCAAAGGCCCAAGTAGTTTGCTAGGACCCAGTCTGCTGAGAAGGCATTCTCTTCTCAGTGCCAGCCTCCATTTCCCTAATAGGACTTTGCCACTAAAGAAGTCAGTCTCTTAGCAAAGCTGGCTTCCTATCCAACAATAAACTTCCATTTTTGCCAATTAATATTTCAGGTTCGTGAATTCATTCACAAAGAACCTGCACCGACTAAAAGAGGATTTTAACAACTCTCTGACTGCCACTAACCTCATCCATCTAGCAGCTCCAACTTTTTATTTTGTATGTGTATATATATATAGTTGTTTAATAAATGCTTGTTGACTTGAGGTTGCTGATCCCTGCCCCCAGCTGCTTTCACTCTCCCTCCCCAGACTATTTAGGATTCATCTTATATACATTCTGAATATGCCTTTTTTTTTTTTATAGTCATATCATGTCCCCATTAGAATGTAAGTTTTTTGAGGGCAGAAACAGTCTTCCCTTTAGCCTATGAATCCCCAGAGTTTGACCCAGGGCCCTGCTTACAGGATTCTTTTTAAAGTCTTATCTATTGATTATTTGTTATCTTCCAAGGACTTCTTTTTTTATATACTGTCCCCTTGACCGTGGTGATCTCATCCACTCTCATGGCTCCAGTTATCCCCTCTCTTCAGAGTATTCCCACATCTGCTTCTCCCCAGACTCCAAGGCCCCTATTTCCAACCTGCCTGCTAGAAACCCTCTCAGCACCAACTCAATGTGTTCACAAGGAAATAATTTCCTTCCTAGTCCCAACTTCTTCACTTTGATTAATGACCCCACCCAGGTACATAACCTCAGAGTCACCTTTCCCTTCTCCCTCCGCCCCCAACCAAGCAGCTGCCAAGTTCTATTGTTTCCACCACCACAATGGTGTTTCCACCCCTACACTCCTTCTGTCACCACCCTTGTTTTGGGTCCTCACCTCTTTTCACCTAGAGTGCCTCCTAACTGGTCTTTCTGCTTCCAGTCTAGGACTTCTGAAATCCACCCTCCAAATTGTTTTCCAAGTTATCTCCCTAAGGTAGTCAAGGTAGGGCTCCTCTCAAGGCTTTCTGTAGCTTCCTATTGCCTATGGAATCAACTTTAATGTCATTGGTTCTGGTCATTTTGGTCCTTTTGAAAACAAACTTTTGTTCTCAAAGAGCGCCAAAATGATGTCACTATATTAGAATCGAGTTATAATGTGTCACCCTGTGACTGATCAGACCAACATGACCTTGAAATGCTCTGCCACAGGTTGGCACAAATAATCCAGGCGAACATTTGGGATGGATTCTCTAATTCTGCACATTTCAATTTTCTTTTTCTGACAACCATGTGAGCTCTTGCCCTGTGTGAGTTTTCCATAGAACAGTCTTTTAGGTAAGCATACACACTTTGAACAACGTGACCAGCCCAACAGAGCTGTTCTCTCTGTGGTACTGTTTAAGTACATGGTAGTTTGGTTCAAAGGTAGACCTGGTACTTTATCTTGTGAGGTGATTTTCAGAATATTCCTAAGACAATTCAAATGGAAGCCATTCAGTTTCCTGGCATGACGCTGGTAGATCAGTATTTAATATAAGCACTTTTTGGATGGTCAATCAATAAATATTTCATAATTGCACATATTTAATCTATGTCAGGTTGCTTGCTATCTTGGGAAGGGGGGAGGTAAAGAAGGGAGAGAGAAAAAATTGGAACACGAAGTATAAAAACAAATATTTAAAACTATGTATTTGGAAAAAATAAAATACTATTAAAAATATACAATAAAATAGGAAGATATCAGAGAATAAATACATAAATCTTTCTTTTTTTCTTTTTCTTTTTTTTTTTTTTTTTTTTTTTGCTGTGGCAATTGGAGTTAAGTGACTTGCCCAGGATCACACAGTAGAACCTAAATATTTCTTAAAGCATCCCCCCTTTGAGAGAAAGGTAAAAGCATGATTTCTGACTTCAAAAGACTTCCATTTTAGTGGGGAAAAGACAATGATTCAAATAAGATCCATGCTAAGTGGAAGGCAACTTGTGAGGGTGGAGGATGTTTCATTTTTGTATCCTCAGTGCCTAACATTTGGTCTACAGCTAAGAGATGGTTAATTGACTGAAACCAACTCTTCCAGTAATCAAGGCTCTCCCCATTGTGTCTCCCAACTCTTGGCTCAACTGTATCTCATACAATTCTCCCTTAAGGAACCCTAAAAAAGCAGCAAACGGGATTCTTCTCATCCTGTCCATCTCCATTTGTTCACTCATACCATCCCCCATGCTTGGAAAAGGCTCATCCTTTACCATTCATCTAGCTCTCCCTTCAAAGCTCAACTCATGCCTTTACCACTAGGAAAGTGACCGTTCCTTTCTCAAATTTTCTTTCTCTTTTTTTAAGATTACAATTGGGGCAGCTAGGAGGCACAGTGGATAGAGCACCAGCCCTGAAGTCAGGAGGACCTGAGTTCAAATCTAATCTCAGATACTTAATACTTCCTAGCTATGTGACCTTGAGCAAGTCACTTAACCCCAATTGCCTTACCAAAAAAAATAACAATAATAATTACAATGAAAATGTTTTTTTTAAAAAGATTTTCCAGTTTTAGTTATCATCCAAATTCAATGAGATTCCTAGTCAGCAAAAGGAGGTTCTTTAAACCTGAGATCTGACTAATCTCTCAAAAGAGCTGGGTGGTACAATGGATAGAGCACTGGGCTTGGAATCAGGAATACTTATTTTGCTAAGTTCAAATCTGGCCTCAGACATGTGCTACCTGTGTGAGCCTCAGAAAACTACTTCACCCTATTTGTCTCAGTTTCCCCATCTATAAAATGAGATGTCGAGGAAATGGCAAACCACTCCAATATCTTTGCCAAGAAAACCTCAAATGGAGTCACAGAAAGCTGGACATGATTGAAAACCATCTAAAAACAAATTTATCTCACTGAAAACTTATAGTGCAGTCAGATGGCGCAGTGGATAGAGCACCAGTCCTGGAGACATGAGGATCCGAATCAAATGCAGCCTTGATAATTGCTAGTTGTATGACCCTGGACAAGTCATTTTTATCTCTTAAAAAAAGCATCTTATAGATAGCAATTGTCTATAACAACAGTTCTTAATTTTTTGGTATCCATGGACCTCTTCTCAGAAGAATGTTTGTTATGAAATGTTACAAAGGAAACTGATTCTACTGAAATACCAAAATATTTTAAAAATAAATTTACAGACCCCTGGTTAAGAACTTGTATCCCCTGCACCTTTGCATTTTTCTAACTTTAGAATTTGGAGGGTTTTTTTAAAAAAGACTTTTGGACACATTTTATTTTTACTTTACAGATCACTCTATTTTGTGAGAGGTCTGTTAAACACAGTGAAAACCCCTTAGTGAAAGACATAATTCAGCGATCTTACCTGAAAGTTCACGTTCCATTCTACATCTGTTGAATCCCCTTACCGCCTCCAATTAAAAACCAACAATACCAATAACAAACTACTTGTTTTGGTTTGGTTTGAGTTTTTTTCTGAGTAAATAGCTTAACTAGTAAGGCAGCCAATAGTGGATAAAGCATTGGATTTATACCCAGAAGATAAGTTTAGATTCTGCCTCAGATACTTATTAGCTGTGAAGCCTCAATTTCCCCATATGTCAAACAGGGATAATAATAGCCCCTGTCTCCCAGCATTATTGTGAGGATTCAGTGAGATATTATATAAAGCGCATTACCAACCTTATGTTGTTCATAATGTCTGATTCCTTGTGACCCCATTTGGGATCTTGGCAGAGATGCAGGAGTAATTTGCCATTTCTTTCTCTGGCTCATTTTACAGATGAATAAACTGAGGCAAATAGAATTAAGTGACTTGTCCAGGTGAGATCACTAGTAAATGTCGAAGGCTGGATTTGAAACTCACGAAGCTGAATCTTCCTGACTGCAAGCTCAGTGTTCTATGCACTAGTTGACCCATAAAATGCTTTATTAACCTTACAACACTATATGAACGCTAGTAAACGTCTAAAAGTTTGACTGAGGATCTGTTTAGTCCAATTCCAGCTTTCCTTCTACACCCCATGCACATTTTGTTCTTTTCTCTCAGGGCTTGGTATGGGATGCCTTCTGTGACACAAAGGAGGAGTATCCATTCTCCTGGGTCATAGAGGGTTCTGAAAATGTATAGTCGGGGGGGGGGAGGGGAGGGCAATTCTCACGTCTGTGAGGTCATGGATTCATTCAATTGTAAAAGCATAAAGATCTCGAAGGTTCTCTTCAACTGAGATGTTAAGACTCCGTGTTCAGAAGGGACGGGGAGAGCTGACACCTCATCCCCCGATTGTGAAATCTCAGGTAGGAAAGGAAGAGGGGCACAAGCTTGGAAGCCAAGAATTCCTGGGCAGAGTTGGGAATTGGAACCAACAGCTCCAAAATTCCCTGGAATGGTACGAAGTCTTTGCATGGGATGTGGGGGATGGCCCAAGTGAGAGGCTGCTTCTCTACAGAGCCTTCCCTGGCCCTTCTGTTTCCTCCCTGATGCTCTGTGTCATTTATTATTTATTGTTTAGTTTGGAGCCACAGTCTACCTGTTGTTTAGTTTGGGTCACAGTCTACCCAAGACACCATATCTAGGGTCACACCATCTCTCCATGACTCAGGACTTCCTCTTCCTCTTTTTAAACTAAGGGGATTGAACAAGATGACCCTGTGATCCCTTCTAGCCCTAAATCAGTGATCGTGTAGCGATCTAGGCCGTGTGCCTGAAATCTGGCAGGTGTCTGCTCTCAGCCAAAACAACTCTTTTCTAAAAGCATGGGAATGGCAAGGAACAGATGGGTTCCCAGCCGAGGGCCTGGAAGAGCCAATCAGATCTGGCCAAGGTACTAATGCAGTTATTAAAGATGATTACACCGGCACTGTTGGCCGGGTATCTTGGGCCAGAAACTGCCGAAGGACAAAGGAGTTTTTCCAAGCTTGAGACTGTCGTCAAGGGGAGGCAAAGTAGAGCCGGCTCTCTCTACCCCGGATTTATTATTTCTCAGAAGGGAAAAGAAGGAAGGGATTCAGAAGGATCAGGTTTTTGAATCCTGGTGCTAAAATTGGGCCAATCTCTTTATCTGAGAGAGTTTCAACTTTCTCTTCAGAAACACAGAAATATTTTTTTTTCTTTTTGCTGAGGCAATTGGGGTTAAGTGACTTGCAGAGTCTCTGCCTGCTTCACAAGAGACCCCAAAGGAGACAAGGTATGGGAGAGCCCCTTGCAAACAACTGCAGCTCATGGATACAAGGGGATTTCCTTACTATGAGATGCCAAAGTACAAATACAAAGGCTGAAAGGAAAGAGATCTGGGTTCCAGGCCTGGTGCTACTACTATATAATGCAAACTCTTGTTTGGTCTCCAATTTCTCCTTCTGACAAAATGAAGCTCCTGGAGGACAGGGGGAGGATTCATTTTTATTTGTCATGGCAGTACCTAGCAGAGATGCTCGATAATTATTTAATTGACTAAATCTGTGAAATGAAGGATTTGAACAGGGTCCTCTGGAAGATTGTTTTTTCTGGTTCTATATGCTACAACCTTCAACCGTGTGATAGAGTGTGGTGCTATCCGTGGACAGAGTACTGGGTTTGGAGCCCAGACATGTCAGTTTCGATCCAGTCTCAACATTCACTGGCTGTGATCTTAGGTTAAGTAACAAGGTCTCCGAGTCTCAGTTGTCCTCTTCTGCTGAATGGGGATATTCATAACGGCTCACGTGGTTATCGTGAGAAAAAGCCCAAATCCTTCCGATTGTTTTTTTAATTTGAATCTCAGCTGGGAGTGGAGTTTAAAACAATTCCTGGGGTGCCCCCATGTGGCTTCTTTGAGAACTTCATCTTCCTGAGCCGATGCTTTTTCCAGTTATCCACTTTTGCATCATCTGAATTTTTTGTTCCTTTTCCATATCAAAAATCAAGTTCAGCAGCCGGGAAGTTCGACCCTTTAGCTCTGTCTTCCTCACCTTGTCTTTCCTGGCATCAGGTCGGGGGTCAGTCTCTGCCCCTTCATATTTGAAGAATATTCCAGCTCGTATACTTGGTCCCAGTCAGTCATTTATATATATGATGTGACATGAGGGAACCAGAGTGAGTCACCCAAATACTACCCTCTCCCCTTTCTTTCCCCAAGGGCCCAAGTCATCAGGTTCCATAAGACAAATGAAGCCGCTGCCCCAAATTGATAAATGATCAAAATCTGTGATCTACACCCCAAAGGCTATAAAATCATGTACATCCTTTGATTTAATTCTTTTAATAATTAATATTTCTACCATGTTTGACATATATTGGACTACTTGCCATGTAGGGGAGGGTGTGGGGGAAGGGAGGGAAAATTGGAACACAAGGTTTTGCAAGGGCTAATGTTGAAGAATTGTCCACACATATGTTTCAAAAAATAAAAAGCTTTAATAAAAAAAAAAAATGAGATTGTTTAACAAAAAAAGAGAAACGATGAGCAGAAAACTTTCAGAAAAACATGGAAAATCCTCCATGAACGAAGCCAAGTGAAATGTACTGTGTATAAAGTAATAGCAATGTTGTGGGATGATCAGCTGTGAATGACTTTGCTACTCTCAGCAATACAATGTCCCGTGATTACTTTGATGGATTTATAATGAAAAATGTTCTCAATACTCCAAGAAAGAACTGATTGTGCTGAATACAGATTAAATCTTTTTTTTTTTTTTTACTTTTTCTTGAGGGTTGTTTTGGGGGGAGGGAGGGAGGATTTATGCTTTTTTGTCTTACAACATGACTTTTAGAAATATTTCATATAACTTCACATATGTCTTCTTAATGGAGGATAAAGAGGAAGGAAGGGAGAGGATCTGTAACTCAAAGGTTTTTTTAACTTTTTAAAAAAGTTTAAACAAAAAGGTGAAAAATTATTTTGTATGTGACTTGGAAAAATAAAAATATTAAATATTTTTAAAAGACCAATGAGACTGGTTTGGGTTTTGGGGACTGCACTAGGACTGGAGTGTGTGTGTGTGTGTGTGTGTGTGTGTGTTTTGGAAGGAGGGCAGAGGGAGATAGATTAGAGCCATTGACAACACCAGACAAACTACCACACGTACTGTGTGACCTTGGGCAAATCACTTTGGGCAAAATATTTCCATGCCACAATTTCCTATTATGTAAAATTGGGAATAGAACTAGATTTCTAAGTGACTCTGGGTATAAAACCTCTCTATTGGTTTATGCCTAAAGCACTCACAGAAGGTGTGGGTTACAGGCAGGTGCATGTTTTTATTAATGATTTAAAGGCTTAATTGTGAAGCTTAAATTTGCAGATGCCACAAAATTAGGAAAGCTAGCCCTAAGAAATGACTTAGCATCCAAAGGGTTCAAAGCTACTTGAGTATTGGGCCAAATCAAATAATAGCAAGTTGAGTAGATGATGAGTTTTTCATTTAGATTTTTTTAAATGGTGTCACAAAAATAAGATGGGGGGAAATATAGCTAAAGAAAAAGATTTAGATAAAAGATTAAGATAAAGATATCTTAGGCTGTCAATCAATATTAAGCACCTACTTTGTTCCAGCTGCACCTAAGTCTGGGGACTCTGCTCAGTACCAGGGATACAATCAATGAAAGGCCAAAATCAGCCTCACGAAGAAGACAAAAGGCAAACAAATCTGAAAAAAAAAAAAAAACAAGAAATAATCCATACAAAGGACAGGAACTAAAATTAAGGGAAATTGGGACAGGCTTCCTGTAAAAGGGGGGATTTGGGGTTGGGACTTGAAGAAAGCCAGGGATGCTAGGAGAGGGATGTATTCCAAGTACAAGGTCTGACCAGAGGAAATGCTTGGAGTTTCTTGTTGCAGAAACAGCTGCTGGGTCACTGCATCTCACTGAAAAACCCAGCCACAAGGAGACAGCAGTCCCACCACGTTCTGTGCTATCTAACTATGTATGGATCATACATACCGAGTATGTGGCCAGCTCTGAGTACCACATTTCAGGAAGGAAACTGATAAACTGGAGAGTCCAGAAGAGGAATCCGAAAGGAAAGGACATCTCTTCACACAGTGTCTATGGAGTAGACACTTAATAAATGTTTGTTGACTGATTGGTAAGATGTATTGAAGGGAATGGGGATGCTTGAGCCAGAGAAAGTGGAGGTTGCACAAGAAAGAGGGATTTAAATAAGCCAAGGAGCATGATGGGTAGAAATTGCAAATTTAAGTTTGACATAAGGGGGAAAAAAACTAATTAAATTAGAGCTACCTAAAAAAAGGATGGGATGCCCCCGGAGTGAGAGCTCATTCACTAGTGAGTCACCATTCTCCAGCAAATGCTAAATCTCCCCCTTGCCAGCCATGTCCTAGAGGAGACTCCAGTTAGGATACATGGATCAGACAGCCCCTGCATCCTTCAGATTCTGTAAAGTCAGACCGCCAAGTAATTCTAGAGCCTTCCCTCTGTTAATTGTGTCCTACTTATTCTGAATAGAGCTTGCTTTGCCTATAGATTTGCCCACAAGTCGCCTCCTCCCATTAAATTCTGAGCTTCTTGAAGACAGGAACTCTCTTTCAGCTCTTTTTTGTATTCTGAGTGCTTAGCACAATGCTTGGCACATAGTAGGCACTTAATAAATGTTTATGGAGTGATTAAAAGAATGTGAGATGGGGCAGCTAGGTGGTGCAGTGGATTGGGCACTAGCCCTGAAGTCAGGAGGACCTAAATTCAAATCCAGCCTCAGACACTTAACACTTCCTAGCTGTATGACCCTGGGCAAGTCACTTAATCCCAATTGCCTCAGGGAAAAAAATGTGAAATGATTCTTAAGGTAAGAATGACAGCCTGGATTTTATAGGCCCAAGATCCCAACACTTGACCGGTTGCATGGGGCGTCTGGGCAGCTGGGCAGAGATGGAGATAAGTATGGGAGGATGGACAGATGTGGTGTTCAAGGGATCTGCTGTTCCTGGAAGAATCGACAGTGAATTCAACTGGCAATCAATAACAGGACGTCAGTCGGCAGTTTTTACAAAATGCTTTACCTAAGTCACTGTTTTTGAGCAGGTTCCATCACCCGACATTTTGTAGACTGATTTTGAGGTGGTGAAGTGATTTATCCAACACATTGGGCAGGGATTCTTAACCCGGTGTCATGGGGTTCCCCTTTGGCAATGTGGTAAAACCCACACACTCCTGAAAATCCTGTTCTTTAATACACAAAATAAAATACATAGGATTGCAAAGGAAACCAACAGTATGAAAATAAAGTTATTAAAATGCATATATTTTTAAAGTTCGACCCCAGGCGAAGAACCCCTGACATGAGGGAAGGGATCTTAGAGATGAATACATTTCCATTTTATAGATGAAGAAATTGAGGTCTAAAGTGAGTGACAAGCGTAAGTTTGTCCCTTCTAAACTAGTTTCATGGCCAGTAGAAAGAATTAAGATTGAAAACCAGGTTCTTGGGTCCCAACTAAATCACAGTTAGGGAGTGGCAGATTCTGGATTTGAATTAGATCCCCCCATTCTTCCATTGTGAGTTTCCTCCTAGAGCCTCCATTTTATGGAAGGGTCCAGGCTGGTGGTCTTCATTCTCTCTTGGCTCTGTCTCTGATTTTCTAGAACCATGCTTCAGTAACTGTCTCGTCCTAGAATTTACCCCAGCAACTCAAGTCTCCTTGCCTTGGGATACCCAACTATCCCAGTGGCCTTCTTGTTTAGTCATTTTTAAACTGTATCCTTCTTATCATGACCCTTTGGGGGTTTTTATTGGCAAAGATTTACTAGAGTGATTTGCCATTTCCTTCCTCAGCTCATTTTACAGATGAGTAAACCGAGGCAAACAGGATTAAGTGATTTGCTCAGGGTCCCACAGCTGGTAAGTGTCTAAAGCCAAATTAGGCCTGGCTCTCTAGTCACTGCCACATAGTTGACCACTGCAGACTAATCAGCCTTCATTCCCCTCCCTACTGTTACTGAATTTCTGGACTTCAAAACCATGTTTCATGGATACCTTCACTCCTTTCCGATTTTTCTGTTCCCTTTTGTAGTTCATTTTCCCTCATCAAAACATAAGCTTCTTGAGGGCAGGGAATTTTTTTCTTTTTGCTTATTCCAAAAGCACTGGGTATATAGTAAATGTTTAATAAATGCTTGTCTCCTTCTGGGGCATTTATGCTCAATCTTCTTTTTCCCCAATTTTAGTCTCGAGGGTAATTATTAAAATAAGTCTGTCTTGTACATATTAGCAGAGAAGAGTCTTGACTGAGCTTGGGGGACTCATAAGAAATTCAACGAAATGCAAAAATGCTTGCATTAGCTGCTATCTGTAATCAGGGCAGAACCCTTTACTAATTAGCTTTGGGACTAGAGGCATAAACAAACAAAATTAAGAAATTTACTAATTGTCCTTCCCTCCTGTAATGTTTTTTTTTTTTTTTTCTCAATGTTAGAACTGGGAAAAAAAATCTTTTAAAGATCAGCTGTGATTTTAATTCACCTCCTATATTTTTATACAACAGGCCCAGAAAGCTTCCTAAAAACATACTCATAGTTAAGTTATAACTGACAGTCAGGATTCTCTTTGCTCTGTTCAGTACCTGGCTTCAGGTCCAGTTCCAGGCAATCTGTCTTTGAACTCAAATTCTAGAGGACAAATATAATATTTTCTCTTCTTCTGGTGTTGCATGAATTAAATATTCAATAAGGGTTTGCAACACAGTCTTTGCTCCTAAAGTCCACAAAAGACTCATGATTCCACAGCACAAGATTTGATTAAACAAACAAGATTCACTTTTCCTTCACTTTCAAGCAATTGCTTTTCCAATTCTCAGAGAGGGGCAGCTTTCCTTCCACAACTGTTTTCCTTCTGTGCCTACAGAGAGTTCAGGGAATCATTACACTTACAGGAATCTTGATATACCCCCAGTTTAAAAAAATATACCCAGCAACTTGTAAAGACTTTACCTCATCCACTGTGCTTCTTAGAGAGGCTGGATCCTTAATAAAAACTAGCTAGTTTCCAAAGTGGCTAATTTTACAGTGTCCCATCAGCAATTTCTTCTCCTTTTCAATTTTTTAAAAATGTTATTTGAAAGTCTTGAAATTAATAGGCAACCAGAGTCCATAGTTTTAGGCCCAGACAAGTCTAACTTTATCAGATCTGGTGGTAGGTTAATTCTGGACTGGGAAATCACAGTATTCATCAAGAAGGCCAGGTGGTACAATGGAAAGACCTTCAATATGGAATCAAAAGGACTGGATTTGAATCCTTGACATCTCATGCAGTAGAAAGCCTAGATTGGGAATCAAAGGACTTTCAGCCTTTACTCTGCCATTTTGGCTCTCTCTCAAAGGACTTCTCAGTCATTACCTTTGTGTCCTGAAACAAGTCACATTACTTTTCTAGAAAAGAAGAGAAAAGCTAGAAAAGTAATTTTCTTCACCTGTAAAATTTGGGAATTGAACGAGATGACTTCTAAGGTCTCTTCTAGTTCTAAAGCTGTGAGCTCATCATTCCATTTGTGTGACCTTGGGAATCGCTTGAGAAATGCATGATGTAAGCTACAGAGGAAGCATAATCCATCGAAGTCATCATCTTTAGAGTCTTTATAGCAAGTTCAAATAGGATACAAATCAGGTACTCATTAGCCGGGTGCCCCTGGGCAAGTCATTTCACCCTTTTTACCTGTTTCCTCATCTGTAAAATGAGCTGGAGAAGGAAATGGCAAATCAGCCCAGTATCTTTGCCAAGAAAATCCAAATGGGCTCACAAAGACGACCGAAAATGACTAAACAAGAAGAAAAAAGGGCTTTTCCTAGGATCACAGTACTAGGTTAAAGTGTCAAAGAGGATTTACCTCAAAGCTAACAGACACTGAAGCTGGGACTCTAACCCAGACCTTTTGAACCCAATCTACTGTTCACTTCTACATGTTCTCTCGCTAGATTTTGACCACGATCCAAACCGAAACCATTAGAGAAGAGCTTGGACTGGAATGTTCAAAGAGCATTCAGAGTAGGAGTATGCAGATTTGGGTTCTAGTTGGGAGGTCAGAAGTCTCTGTGTAAGTCAGTCTTTAAAGCTTCAATTTCATCATCCATTACATGGGAGGTGGGACACAAGTCCTGCTCATCTCAAAGTCTGGGTATCATTTCTTTAAGCTTTGTGTGAGGTCTTAGTAGCAGAACAGAAACTTCTTGAAGTTTGGGAGTTTTTATTTTCATCTTTGTATTTCTAGCACAAAACAGTTTGGGGGCAAATAGTAGGTGTTTAAGGCTCCTTGCACTGAATTCCTGATAGTAACAGATTAAACTCCTCTGTCTCAATAGGATTATTTTGTGACAAGAAACAAAAATAATTAAGTAATTAATTTTAAAAAGACAAAAAAAAAAAAAAGAAAGTGATTATTTTGTGACAAGAAAGGAAGGAAGGAAGAGAGGGAGAGAGGGAGGGACGGAAAGAAGAGAGGGAGGAAAATAGAGCACCTTTTTGGGAGAGTTTAAAAATAGGGGAAAAATTCATCAAAATTAAGAAGAGTATAAGACAAGAAGTTAAATTTCATCATTTGAAGGGCAGGCTAGGGAAAACTTTAGACATTTTTTTCTGAACAAAGCTCAGATTTTACAAATGCTTGAAAATGGGTAGACTACTTGAATTTTCCCTAGTACTATGTGAAAAGTATCAAAATTATAAAAAAAAACATTTTATTGTGACAAAGTGAGCCTATTTGTTACAGAAAGCCAAGGCTGTAGCCCCTCTCGGTTCTCCTTAGGGTTGCCTTCTAGTCCTGACTCGGTTTCCTTGGTGGGAAGCAGAACCATAACTGGGAATGCTTGGGCAAATTCAATTAGGAAAGGGCAGGGTGTGCAGGGAGTGGTTCCACAGAGAAGTCTTCCCCCATCACAAGAGTGGGCCATCCCTGAGAGCCCAATGTTCGGGAGGAGCCCCTGCTCCTGGGAGTGATCATATTTATATAATGCCAACTATGGGCTAAATGCTTTACAACTAACTCCTTTTGGCCCCACAACAACCTGGGGGAAGGAGAGTGCTGTTATTACCCTCATTTTACAGATGAGGAAACTGAGGCAAGCCGAGGCGGTGACTTGCCCGGGTAGCGTCCGAGGCTTGATAGGAACTCGGAGCCTCTTAAACCCAGGCCCGGTACTGGGCCACGGTATCATCCGGGGGTCCCTCGGCTGCCTCCCCCCTCCCCCAGTCTTCCCCCAGCCCCTAGCCGGCCGTTACTGTAGCTTTAGAGCTGGGCCGGAGCTTAGGACGCTGCCGACAGGTCCCCTCCGCCTGTGTCGGGAGAGCCCGATTCGGTCCCTGCCGCGGACGCCGTGTGCCCGGACGGACGCCCGGCGGCGCCTCGGCGACCTCTCCGCCGTTAGCCGACGTCCTGAGCCTCAGAGCTCGGACGGCGGGTGCCGAGACCAGGAGTGGTTGGCCAGTGTGAGCCCAGCGCTTTGGAGATTGCTCAGACGGCTCAGAAATGGAAGCGGCAAGAGGCTTTTCTTGGGGCTTCTCCCTCTGCCCTCCGTGAGCCGTCGTGGCCCTGCACTGGGGCCGCCCCATGCAGGGTGGACTTTCTCTTTTTCCCCCCCATCTCCCGAATTCCCACTCCTCTCAGAGAGCCACCTTCCCTCCCTCTTGGCCCGGAAGGACTCTGGGTCCGCCTCTCTGATGTAGCTGGGGAGCAAAGTCTGGTTATTTGCGTGGCTGGGGAGGTCCCCCAGGGTCCAGCTCAGCGCCATCTGGACATGTACCTAAAATGATAAATACTGCCCTGGATACAAATGGGGGGAAAATGGGGCTGGATGTGTGCTTGTTGGGGCAGTACGTAAATATATATATATATTTCTCCCGAGGCAATTGGATTTCAGTGACTTGTCCAGGGTCACACAGCTAGGAAGTGTTAAGTGTCTGAGACCAAATTTGAACTCAGGTCCTCCTGACTTCAAGGCTGGTGCTCTGTCACCTTGCCACCTAGCTGTCCCCAGTAGGTAGAATATTACATGTTAATTTTGGAATACTGTAACCAATAATTTCCACAAAGTTTCAAGACATTGTCACTAATTTTTAGATCCGAATCTTTGGATGTGCTTGCATTTCCCAGCAGACGCCCTGCTTCTATCCATCCTAGGCCGTTCTCCATCACAGTCCCTTCCTCTGCTATCTTTCTCTTCCTTATGTGTGTATTTTCTGTCTCCATTAGATTATAAGGTCCTTGAAGGCAGGATTTTTTTTTTTATATATATACTTAGTGTCCCTAGTCCTTAGCACAGAATCTGGAACCCATTGGGTCCTTGATAGACCACAATCCCTTTACACAGACACCATTTTGGTTCAGCCCATCCTATCTCTTATTTGAACTACTGCAAATCTCATCTTGCCTTGGGTCACTTTTCCATCCATTCTCCAGAAAGGTATCAAAGTGATTCTCCTAAAACTCTGCTCTGCAAAGATCATTTCCTTTCTCAATAACTTACAGTAGTTCCTGATTGGTTCTAGATCAAGTGGAAATTCCTCTGGCCCATCATGGTCCTTCACAACTACTGTTCCAGCTTCATTGCACAGACCTAGATGTGCTCCAGTCCAGTTAAACTTGCCTGTTTCTCACCCATAGCACCCCATGCACTGTCCCCCTGGCTTGGCCCCCATATATCTCCCATACATTTCCCCACCTTTCTTCCCTCCTCCCCCAAGACCTAGTTTCCTTCAAGCCCAAGTTCTTTTTACATGAAGCTTTCCCGACTCCCCCCACTGCTATGTCCTTCCCTACCTAATCACCTGGTCTATTTTAAGATCTTAATCATACATATAATTTTGCATTTTCACTTTGTATTTAGCCCCTAAAATGGCCCCTGGCACACCAGAGACGCTTAAATGTGTGCTAGTTGATCTCTCAGTTTTGTTCTAGGTCACATCAGGATAGAGAGATTAGCCCACTATCCAGCCCCGTTGTAATAACCGCACGAATGCTCTTGGAGTAGTACTCCCTGATTGCAAGCACCAAGGGTGATTGTTATGGACAGAGCTGAAGGACTCGCATCTCTTTTCCTTACCCCATTAGACTCAACATCCCTTCGAGAAACTTCCTTGTGAAGTAGGTAAAAATGCCTTAACTTGAATTTTTTTTTTGTTTTTTATGGCATTCAAAACACCAAAAATTTTTGTTTGTAAAATAGACAAAATGGTCTTTGGTTCTTTTTTTTTTTTTTTTTTTTTTCCCTGAGACAATTGGGGTTAAGTGACTTGCCCAGGATCACACAGCCAGGAAGTATTAAGTGTCTGAGGCCAGATCTGAGTTCAAATCGGGTCCTCCTGACTTCAGGGCTGGTGCTCTATCCACTGCACCACCTAGTTGCCCCAGTCTTTGGTTTTATGGGGGGCCCGGAGTCAACCCCTAGGACCAGTCAAATGGGCACAGGCCTGTCCCCTCAGGCCCACTAGTCCTGGAACCTCAGGCCCTACCAAGGAGTCAGGAGCCTCTGCTGACTGGGTCTGTCACATTTTCTGCCCCAAGGACACAGTCCAGAAGAACCGAGGTCAACTCTGTGCCATGAATGGAGATGGGCTTTTAATATAATAATAAATGGAAACTATTCTCTCCATAGTTCCTTTTTATTTGTTAAATTGCTAAAAATTCATCAGGGGAAAACATTAACAAAAAATGAAATCGACACCAATTTAAATACCAATGAAATCATTCCTACACTTGTGTGCCTAAATGACTATTCCAGGGTAAGTCATCTGGTGCCGAGGGGTCCAGGCAGACTGGCAGCACCAGCTCGGATCAGAGCTCGGGCCGTACGCGCTGGCAGGAACTCTGGCTGGCGAGAGGGGAGCAGGGCGGGCAGGGAAGTCGGCACTGACGCTTCTCTCCCCTTTTACGATGAACCACTGTGGGAGTCACTTACTGATCACCATGCAGAACATGCCTTCTGCAACACATGGTGGGAGGGAGTGGGGGAAGGAGCGGAGCAGGAGGCAGGAAGAGGGAAGTCCCGACTTCCTCCGATTTGGGCTGGGGGTACTGTGACCCTTCCGGTTGACTCACGAGCTGGTAAGAGACCACACCTGATGCAAAGCGGCGTACATCACCATGCCTGGATCACCACAGGGACGAGGACAGATGGCACGTCACTGGGGGAGGGAAAGAAGCAAAGGAGAAAGAGACCCAGAGAGACAGGTAAAGGGGAAGGGACTCATTCTCCACTCACTCTAAACTTTTTGTAGTCAGAGATCACTGATCCTTCACGTCATTAAAACAAAATCCAAAAGTCTCAATGCCATTCTTAGGTTACTTTTTATAGTTTCATCTTTTGTTGTAAACCTCAAGCGTCCAAAAAATGAAGTTATGCAAATAACAGAAGGCTGGGAGAATGGTAAGTTCAGCTTTGCCTTAAAAAGGAAAAAAAAAAGGGGGGGGGGGAAGAGAAGGAAGGGGGACAGGGAATTTTGTTTCTATGTAGACACAATCTATGCTCTCTTCAAAGAGGCAAAACTCCCACTACCCCGTTTGGAAGAACAATGGAGATGTGCAAGTGAATCTTCCCACCCTCACCCCTCTTCCCGAAACCCATGCTGCATATATCAAGTGGGATGAAAGAATTTGAAAAGTCCTGTCCGTGGGAGGGTGGGAAGATACGGAAAATCTTGCTACAGAGTCAATGAGGTGAACTTCAAAGTCAATGCAATGCCGGGAATCTTGAAGGCACTCTTGCAGGAATGGAAAGGGTTAAAGCTTCAAGTATAGCTTCAAATTTATCTTAAATATTTAAATACTGTTAAATATTCATTTTAGGTGCTCCTGAGGTGTGTCTAAAAATAAGTTTTGTCTCATTTTTCTCAGTTGATCTTAAGACAAAATTGGCGCAGAGAGTGTTGAGACAGAGTGACGGTGAAGTCTCATCTAGCTGAGACTGTCCAGCGCACCATGGGAACACTCGCCTCGGCTCCTCCACCTGCCGCGCCATACTCCGTGCGGCTTCCAAGTGGTCCTGAGGAGACGACCACTGTAGTGACGTTGGCTTTCTGTCCGCACTGTCCTGCTTGGCCAGCCCCCGATGACACTTGACAATGGCGCTGTCGGAGTTTGGTGGCCGCCAGACCGGAGGAAGGCGAGGCGGGTGTCCCTCACCCAACCCGAGACTGCCGTGTGGGGACAAGGAAGCCGACTGGAAGAGCTGTAAACAAACGCTGGGCTTTGTTTTGGATTGTGTGTGCAACACTGTAGGCCCTCAGATTCCAAAGGAAGCGGGATAACTTTCTAGGGCAGAAGGAACACACACGTACACAACACACACACACACACACACACACACACACACACACACACACATGCACACGCACCCCTACCCCTCCTTTGTCTGCCTCCTCTCTGAGGATATAGGAGCTTTTACGGCCAGTTAGAAAGTCAAAAGAGCAGAATTATGGGGGGTTCTTTTAAAGGAGTGATTTCAAGCCTTCTGGAGATTCCTGCCCTCCTCCCACCCTACTCCTTCTCTTCTAGATGCTTAATTATATTGAAATAGGAACTAGGTGTGGAGACAACTGCTCACAAACACAATTTCATGGACCAAGCTGCTCTCTATGAAGTAACCATGGCTAAATTACTATTCTAGGACATATTTTCAGTTTGACTGGAGACCCCACACACCTTAACAGTCCTTGCCAAATGGAAACTGGAAAAAGCCCCTAATCAGGTTCTCTGGGGGAGATGCATGCTGAGCTTTAATTAGCCCGGTAATACATTAAGTAGGCACGCGTGAGGATTCCTCTGTCCCGATGGAACAGCTTCCCAGACACATGTCCCTCAGATGGGAACTGGCTCCTACTCGGACTTGGCAACAGGAGAGCTTTTCTGCCAGCACCAGACAGGGTAGGTAGGAAAGGAAGTGAGAAAAGAAGGTTCTGCAGAAATCATGTACCAGGCGTGCCATGGGAAAAAAAAGAGAACCCTTGTTCATCAAGTAAATTTCAAGGGTTGGCTAAATAAATCAAGCTCCCCGATCAGCAGATGTCAAGACTCTTTGATCATTTGTATTTGGGAAACTACCACAAGATTAAAGGGGGAGAGGACAACTCTTCATATTAAAAAAATCAGACTTGAAATGTTATGGGGAAAAAACACTTCTTCCGTTAGATGATAAAATCACAAATAATCATGATGGAGGGCTCGATCAGCCTGATGCCATTACCCTTAGGTTTCTGCCAGTGTGTCCTGCGTCAAGGCTGTGTTTTCGTAGGCCGCCTGAGTAGCTCATCTCCCTGGGAGTGACTTATCTCAGAAGGAATGAGACGAGTAGCCGAGCTGCACATGACTGAAGCTGGCACTGTCTGCAGGACTCCGTTCCTACCCATGTCAGAGTCTGTTTCACCAGGAAACGCGGCTGCGTGAGAAAGGACCAAAACAATCTCTGGGAAAAGGACACTTTTCTATCCACCTAATAAGACAAAACCTTTCTGAGAACTATCTGCCCTCTAACTTCTTACACCCTTTACAAATGTGGCTGCACATGTCTGATGCTCACAGGC
This sequence comes from Sarcophilus harrisii, assembly GCF_902635505.1. NCBI lineage: Eukaryota > Metazoa > Chordata > Mammalia > Dasyuromorphia > Dasyuridae > Sarcophilus > Sarcophilus harrisii. Next base: position 567,473,982 of record NC_045428.1, on the reverse strand, counting down.
AGGGGAAAATGTGTACAGGAGAAAGCTTTTTTAAGGTGCTAAAAATACCATGTGTGTAAAAGCCGCTGAGGATTGATCCTCCATTGGCTTGCCAAGGATACTGGGAATAAGTCAAACCCACCCCAATATTTCTGAGAAGGATGAGATCGTCTCAGGCTTTCAAGCCTCAATTTGCCTCTCATCTGCAAAATGATGAAGTGTCCCCATCTGCATAGGGATCCTGTAAGAAGCAAAGGCAGGTTCCCAGGCCTGGCATTTTAAGGGAGAGCGAGCGGAGGGGACGTGGGTTTTGGCAGCTCACAACTAAAATCGTGACAGAAATTTCAAAATCAGAAACAAATGATTGCACCCCAGTCCTCCTGACCAGGGCAGGCCACAAACACGTGTTTCACGGTGATACTGGCACAGAGACACGGAACGACTTCTCTCTCCCCGCCTCCTCCTTTTCTCACCACCTTGCCTCCTAGACTAGCTTCTCTGCAGACTCTGGATGGGCCCTGCAGCACTGATCTATGGGGGAAATAAGCTCACAGCACCCTGCGTGCAGCTCTTCTTACCTGGGACTCTTCAGTTCTCTTGGAAGGGAACTGATATTAGGTGATCTCTTCCCTAAATTCTTGGTCTAATTACCAGCAGTATAGAAAAAGGCAGCAGAGCCTCTGCTAAAACACAGCAACAATTTTATCTGAACCAGAACGGAGATTTCTCCCCTTTTGTAAACAGAATTGGCTATAGAATATATATATAGATATAGATATAGATATTTTATATAATTTGTTTTTTTTTTTTTTTAAATGGGAATCTGACCCTAGCCCAGAGCGAGCATTAGATTGGGAATTGGGGTTTTGGTTTGTGGGACTATTTAATTCTTTGTTTGCCCAATTCACAGTTTGAATGCCTGCATGACAGTGTAAAATTCAAAATTAAAAGCCACAGAAAGGAAAAGGTTTGGAATCAAGTTTTTGCCATATTATCTTTTTGCTCGCACAAAGTACAAGGCATTTGTTTTGGGATAGTACTTCACATTCTGTTTCTTGTCCATGAGGCCACCAAAAATGATGAGTTCCCCCCTGCCTTGCACCACCGTGTGCAGACTGGTCTCAGGCGGGCCGACCACAGAACTGCTGTTAAATACTTTCCATTTGACGCGCCCTTTCTCCTTAGTGTCTTTAATGTCTAACACATACATCTGCATGGGCTTGCAGTTCATACTCTGGTACAAGGGCTTGCCAACGTTCAGAGACTGCGGCGGATGGTGGCCCAAGCGTCGGGCGATGGGAGGTAAGGAGTGCCCGTCACCCTGAGCAGGCCCTGGGCGAGGGATGGGCACCGTCTCAACGCTGCTCATGTTCTGGCTCCCTGGTGACCCAGGGGAAGACACCAGCGGGGGGCTCAGTGCTGCAGGGGCAGGTGGGCCCTTGGAGGAAAGGGCTTTGACGGCTTCCAGGCTCCGTCGGAGAGCGCCAGGGGACACAGCTCCTGTGAGTGCGCTGGCCATGTGGGGAGGTGTGTGGACGCCATTTGTCTGCTCTGGAGGATTCCTCACACTCCCCCCAACTGTCCTGGTATCCATGCCATCCATCTGACTACTGCTGGAAGCAGGTTTTAGATCCCAATTCAAATCCATAGATCCCAGCCTTAGGTCTTTCTGATCTGGCAGGGACCCTCGTCGGGGAGCCAAAGAAAGCCCCATTTTTAGGTCATAGCCTTCAGCTGATGACGGGGTACTTGGAGAGACTGCCTGAACAGGGCTGTCCAGGGAGGCCCCACCAACCGCTGCTGCTCCTGGGGATAAATTTCCACCATTGAGGACAGGTGAGCCATCACCCCTGGCAGGGGAAAGGCTCCCTTCCCGGGATCCCGACGGGGTCTGCCTTGGTGCCCGGGGCCGTAAGGTTCCCCAACGACCATTGACGCAGGGCGCTTCATCCATATTCCTGACTGGAGACTGGGAGCGGTATTCTCGGGTTTCAGGAACCAGAGCCGGCGGAGTGGCGCTGATGGGAGATGGGCGGGAGTTCAGACTGGGGCTGAGCGGTGCTCTCCCGCTGGGAGCCTGACTGAAGACCACCACACACTGGCCCACCTGAAAGACAAAGAAATATCTATCAGTTCTGCTACTGGGCCCAACAGGCTGGAACACTAGAGAATCAGTCAGATTCAGATGAAATTTAACATGAATGAAACCAACCAACCAGCTCCAGAAGCAGCTGGTGGCTCCAGGACACTGACCCACTGCCCGGCTAGTCCTTCTCCCATACCTAAAGCACAGTGACAAAGGCCAGGTAATGGGGAACTTCATCCAAGGCTACAGCCATAGCTCAGGTGAGACTTATGGGGAAATTTTAAATGACTTCAAGCTCAACTAGTCAACAGCCTGACCTGAACTCTATTAATAGAGGCACAGAGTCCAGAACAGGAAGGTGATCATCCTATCTTCTTCACACTGCACCATCAATACTGTGCAAAGAAAACTGGACTAGATCAAGATGGCCTCCAAACCAAAACATGAGACTTGTTGAAAGAATTGGGGATATTTTAGCTTGGAGAAGAAAGATCTGAAAGGTGATGGAATGGGAATGTTTAGCTTCACAGGTCAGAATAAAGAGTAATAAGGAGAGGTTTCAGAGGCAGTTTTAGCCTTAATGTAAGGAAATATATCCCAGAGCTTTGCAAAAGTTCTACAGGCTGCCTCAGAGGACAGTGGATTCATTTAGCATTGTTTAAAAATAGACAAATATATCAGTAAAAGAGAGTAGACACAGGAGAATCAGAAACAATAAAATTCAATAAACTAGTCAGTGTCCAATGAACTGGGAAATATAAATTATTTGGGAAAGAACTACCTGCTTGATAAAAACTGCTGGGGAAAACTGAAAAACGGTGTGGGAGGAACAACACTTAGACCAACACTGTCTATCATAGTCTATGATAAACAAAAAGGACACCCAACTTTAATATCCAAATCCTAACATCAAATATTAAAAGAGAACCAAGTCATGTACCTTTCAGAGTTATGGGAGGAAATGTACTCTTAACCAAATGCTAGCAGCAATTTAGAAAAGATAAAATAGATGACTTCAATTATATAAAATAAAAAGCCTCTACACACACAAACATATTAATATAACTAGGATGAAAAGGGAAGAAGTCAAAAGAGGGGGGAAAAAATCTTTGTATTAAGTTTCTGTAGAGGGCTGAAACTACTGAGTTGATGCACTGAGGTCAGGATTGTCAAGTACTTAGGGCTTTGGACAATACATGTGCTTGGAAAATGGCCCTTCCCACTATCCTGTGCTGGCTCAATGATTGGTGTATACAGATTGTAGGAGGGACTAGGGGATGGAGTAAGATGAGCCAGAGTCACGCTTGCAGTGGAAGAGGAAGGAGGAAGTTGCGGAAATTCTCTTCCATCCCCTTCACTTCTACCCCTGAAGATCAAGAATAAAAACTAAGGACTTTTGCTTATCCTGACTCCGGCTGATTCTAAGGTATCCTGGATGCTAGCACGGCCATCACAAGTTTCTTTGATAAAAGTTTGGTGTTCAACACAAAGAAACATCTAATATCTATGAAAAACTAAAAATCATTCCCCAATAATCAAAGGATATAATCAGTTCTATAAAGAATGTCAAAGTCCTTAATAACCACATGAAAGAATCACTACTAATAATAGAAATGAAAATCAAAATAATCCCAAAGTTTCACTTCACACCCAGCAAACGGGCAAAGATGACAACAGATGGGAGGAGTCAGTGTTGGAGGAGTGATGCCTGAAGGAGGCACACTAGTGTACTGTTGGTAGAACTGTGAATCAGCACTACCAACTATAGTGGAAAAATATGTAACTATGCAAAAAGTGACCAAAATATCCATACCTCTCAGCTCAGAGATTCTACTACTTGCCATGGACCTCAAAGAAATCACTTTGATAAAAGTTCCCATATACTCTGAATAATTACAGCAGCACTTTTTGTGGTAACAAAGAACGGAGGAACAAAGTGGATGCCAATGGCTAAACAATGTGGTAATAAATGAATCAGAAAATTACTGTGTATGAAATTTTACATGGACCGATGCTGAGTACTGCCAACAGAGCCAAGAAAACAATACACACAATGATTTCACCAATGTGACTGAGAAAAATCATCATCAAAAAACATTCACCAAAAATGAATAAGGAAAAATTATAATTAATGAGGAGGGCAGGGGACCCAGAGATTAGGGATGAATATACCTCCACACTACTCCTTCACAAGGTAGAATGGACATGAGTGTGGAACACTGACTTTTCAAGGTAGATTACTTTTGCTGTTTTTTTCTCCCTTTTCTTTTTCAGTACCATTAAAAATAGTCTTTGTAATTGGCAGGGCCCTGTGGATGGGGAAGAAGAAGAATGCTGGGAGAAATTATAATGATTAAAAAAAACAAAACATATCAATGAAAAAAAATTTTGTTTTGTTGTTTTTTTGGCGAGCCAATTGGGGTTAAGTGACTTGCCCAGGGTCACATGGCCAGGAAGCGTTTAGTGTCCGAGGCCGCATTTGAACTCAGGTCCTCCTGACTCCAGGGTTAGTGCACTATTCACTGCGCCATCTAAAATTTTTGAAGAAAGTAGTAGATTCCTTTTCATTGGAGTTATTCAAAGAGAAGATGAATTATCACTCATTGGAATACCATAGGAAAAAACCTTCCATTATGGGTTAGGCAAGAATAATTCTAAGATTCTATGCTACTGCACGAAGGAAATACTTTTTCTTTCAGGAGACAGAATCACCATGTTCTTTCTCAGCTATTTTGTAATAAAATCACAGCAGCGTGGATGGGAGAGCTGTTACAGGACCAAGGCCAGTACCCATTCTTTTAACTGGAAAGAGAGGCTACCAGACCACCTGAGCAGACGGAGAAAGCTCACAGCTCACCCAGACTTCCTCCAACATCTAAAAAGCTACTCACTGGTCCCACCCTGCCCACAACGTGCTGCTCCCTTCCCAGGCTTACCCGGCAGGCTGGGTGGCACCAGAGCTCTGGGGCTCCATGGTCTTCATTCTCTACCCTGAGGGGCTGCCAGGTCCAGGGGCTGGAGTGCATGTGCAGTAACCAAGCATCCTTAAACAGCTGTAAGGAGAAACCCAGACACACCTGCAGCTCAGACTCAATGTGGGACATTTCATGAAGAAGCACATATTGCAGAGACCCCCGGGGCATTGGGCTATGGATAGGGCTCCCCAAAGAATCACAAATGCTACATCAGACACCCAGTTTTTTACTTTGTGAACCAAAGATGATGAAAATTTCAAGTCTTGCCCAACTAACATTTGCAAAATACCTACTGTGTACAAGACACAGCTATGCAAAGTGTCTGTGAAACACAGGGAAAAAACATCTCAAGTACAGGAGAAAAGAGCCTGAGTTATGACTAAACTGGGAACCACTAACATCCATCCTAATTCTTAAGGACTTTCTGTAATTACAAAAGAGCTGTCCTATGAACCAGGAGAGCTTCGCTCAAGGCCACATGCCTCCCGCCAGGGCCAGGATCCCTGTCTCTCAGCTGTCAGCTTTAAGCCCCAAAGGGATGCTCAGTAGCAGCTTTCCCAAAGGAAGTGAGATGACAAAGAAACATCTGTAGACTAAGGGAAGGTGAGAAAAAGTTCCCCAGGAGAAAAAGTTCTCCCCTCTCTCTTGGGGTCTAAGAAACATTCTTCCAAGTTGCTCAAAGCAGCTGGCTCTTAGGTCGTGTTCTCTGTACTTACTGCATTTGGGCCACCACATCCTCCAAGGATCAAGATAGTTTCATCATCAATGACAATCTGGAAGAGCCCAAGGAAGGTGGGAAGAGAAGGAATTTAAAGTACCTTTATAAGTACAGAATGCCTTATGCCTTGGTAGTATGTACTTAACACCCAAACACTTAAAGCCCAAATCTGATCATTTTGGTTGTCAATATCCCATAGAGTTTCCCATAATTATGAAAATTCTAGTTACTTGATGTAAACAAATTACTGGTGATTCATTTGATAACAGAATCCCAGAATCTCAAAACTGGAAGTGCCTCGGAAGCATTTTTAGTTAAGGTTATTCAACTGTTGTTCAAAAAGTCCACTAAAGGGAAACTACTAGTTTAGTAAAGAAAACTTTACTAAACTTTTCTAAAGTTTTCCTTACATTGAAGTGAAATCTATACCTCCTTAGAACCATATTTTTGTGGCTGGTCATCTATACAGAAGCAAAGGTGACATTATAATAGGGCATCTCTTGCCAAAAGTAACAAGTGAACGCAAGGCTTTGGGAGAGGTAAAATCCACACCAGCTATAAATAAATAAGCTCCAATAAGAACTGGAAATTTAATGTAAGCAGAAGGGAACAATGAATTCTCCTCAGTGGGGGGCATGTTATAATTGTCTGGTAGCTACTTCAAGATCCTCCCCTCTTGCTCCCAACCAAAATACGCTGTGGAATATGCTGAAGAATAAAAGTAACTACTAGGCACCTGAGACTGGCCGCCTCGAGGGTGAGGGCTGGGGCCAGAGACATTAGGCTTGGACCAGGCCCACTGCTCGAGGTCAAGGACCCAAACATCATTGCTCCTAGAAGATAAGAACACAATCACAAAGCTGATTATACAAGGTGACACAGAGACCCTGGTAAGTAGCCAGCAGAGTGAGCAGGACCAACCCCCTTGAGCAAGCCTGTTGTGCAGGTGAGCATCTCTGCAGAGAAGAAGACCAGAACTGTGAGTGAATGGAGAACACGCAAATGATTCCCACATTACTTCAGAGGTGACAAGGAGACTAGAAGGAATGGCGCTCTTTCTGGGGTCACTCCCAAGTAGCAGGGGCAAGATCAGGCCCTTGGCTACTCACCTCTCTCCCACTGCAAAAAGCTGCTGTTTTGGGGGATAAGGTCTATGCACTAACACCCAAAGGAACTCGTCTAAGCACAAGGGACATGAGGACCCCTCCCAGACTATTTCTTCTCAAGGCAAAGGTCAGAAGAAAAATGAGAACAGCCCAACACCGGGTTCCATGTTCTTCTAGGAGCTCCAGGGACTCAACAACTGCTTTCTTAAGCAAAAATGACAATTTCACAAAGACTAAAGGAGGCCAGATGGGCACGTGGCAGGGGGATGCTTCAATGGAATACTCGGGCATTAAACCTTTAGGAGAGAAGCTTGGTTCTCCATCTTCCTAAGACTAGTCACCTCCAGAATGTCCCACTGGATCAGAGAACTGGAGCGAGAAGGGAGGTGGGAGGTCCTCTATTCTAACCCTCTTGTATCTCTGGTGAGGAAACTGAGGACCAGAGAAGTAGGTGACTTGTCCAAGTTCGCAGGGGCAGCCGGTGGCAGGGCTAGAACTTGAGTCCTGTGACTCCAGCACCACCTTTTGCATTTTAAGGTGAAATAACTTGCAATAAGCTAAAATGACTTTCCTGAATGGTGAGCTGAACCAGTCATGGGCGGGTCACCATGGAAAGATGGGAAGCTGCCTGCCTTGGGAGGCGCTTCCACCCGTCACAGGAGGAGAGCCCTTTCTAAAGTGTTTTTCCTCCTGGACATGTTACAGCAGACCATCAGGGAGAGCTGCTGAAGTGCTTCTGCAGCTGACAGCCACTGGCATAAACAATAAGCTTGGCTTCTGCCGTCCCCGGCCTAGACCACGTCCTTCCCACAGTGACAGGCTTGTACCGAGACAACCACATCTGACCCTGCTCCTCCTGCTCCCTTGCCCCCTGTAAAGCCCTATCCACTCTCTGCCCAGCTCCTCAAAGCTTCCCCAGCCCCTCATAGGTCAAAAACTGAAGTGCACAAAGCAATTCACAGATTTACGCACAGACACATATGAGATGATCCCCAGGACTGCGTCTCATCCTTATATCCCCGAACCCCTCCATGAGACCCTACCCTGTGCTCCTCCCGAGCGCTAAGCACAGTCCTCCCTCTGGGCTGGGGAGGTACTTAATAAAAGAAGGAGCGATCCGTAATCTCCACCCTGTGTTCCCTTGTGCTGAAGACGACGGAGTCCGATCTCCTCCTCTCATGGTGAGGGACGTGGGGTTCAGAAGTGGCCACGCCTGAGCCAGCCCGGCGGTAAATGACCTGGGTCATTCTTCCTGTGCACTGGACTTGGCCATGCCTCCAGAAAGGCGTGAAGAGCAGACTGCCAGGAGAGATCCAGCATCTGACCAACAAGCCGCACCTACTTACATTTGCCGGGATCCGAGGGAACCCCCAAAAACAATCATCTTGTCCTCTATCACACAGGAGGAGTGGCCTGCCATAGGTGGGGGCCCATGCGTTGTCACGATGCAATTCCACCTATCAAAAAGGGACAAAAAGGAACCGAGATACGCAGTTTAAACACTGGAAGCCACTATCTACCAGGTAGTCCCCAACTCCACACTGCCATATTTAAAAAATCTAACTCTAAATTCTTATGGTAGGGGGTCCATGAGAAATGTCTAAGTAGCTCATAATGCCTTCAAACTGGCTTGCTGAATGAGCCCCTATAATGAACAAAGAGCAATTTTCCTGCATTTTACCTCACTGAATCAATCATACAACATTTCACAGGCCTTCCTGTGGAAGAGCCCTGTGCTCAGTATTTATTTCATTATAGAGAAAGGAAAATGTTTTCATTTGGTAAAGAAAAAACTTTCGAGCTGTTAGGAGTCTGGGAAAATACAAGAGGCGATAAGGACTCATTTATTTTACAAACTGCCTGATTCTCACGGTACAAGGCACTCTAAGAATGAGAGCAGCCAAGGTTTCAGGGTATCAAAGAGTTGTTATTACTCATTTCAGGATTAGAGATTGCAATCACTCCAACTTTTTCATTACAAGAAAATTTTATTAATCTCAAAAAGCAAGTATATGGGTCACTGTTCTTTTTTTCATTTTGAAATTTTTATTATTTTAGTTTTACACCTCTTCTCCCTAACAATATAATATTTATAACAGATGAAAAAGGAGGGGACAACATATCAGTTGACAATTCTTTGACCTCTACTAAGAAAGGGGTGAATCTCTTCTCTTCTTGGGGGGCAGCAGCAGATCTACTTTTATTTTGGCCACATACAGAGCTGTTTTCATAATGTCTATTGTTCTCCCAGTGCTAGCTATTTTACTGAGTCAGTTCACATAAGTATTCCCAAGCCCCTTTGACTTCTTCATTTTCATAATTTCTTATGGTAAAATAATATTCCGCTATCTCAAGTACCAAAATTTTAGTCCTTTCTCATTGTTAATGCTGTCAGAGAAGGAGGTTCCTGATCTGCAAGGTTCTCCTCTACAATGCTTACCAATTTTTAGAGGGTGAATATGTGTGTATTTCATCAAAGAACCTTTCGGGTTGATGCAGAGGATAAGGGCTTGGCCGTGTCCAACCCCCAAACAGCACAAGTAAGTCCTTGTACACTACTAGAGTGGCTCCAGCTTTAGGGGAGGGATAAGAACCTAGAAAAAGTCAAAAATAGTATAGTTAGAGAATGAGGTCTTCTCATAAACAGAGTTCAAGCTATTCATGGATCACCCTGCCCCTGAGGAGAGAAAAATAAAAAAATAAAACTTTTGCTACAAAGCCCCAAAAAACAGGAAGACGAAACTGAATTTTGAAGTACCAAAAGAAAATCAAATTGCATATCTTCATAATCACCCAAAGCTAAACAGATCTCATTTGTGGGCAAAACATCTGTCAATCGGTGACAGGAAATTACTAGGTTTTTAACAAAGTCCTTAAAATTACACTTTGGTATCAAGTTAAAAAAAAAAACAAATAATTACCTCAAACCATCTAGTTTTGTCTGTGGAGGTTGCAGTTAAAATGCTAATACAACTAACTTTATTCACATCAAAATGAGTTGGAAACATAAAAAGTAAAAACACCGCGTACTTTATTTTTAAGAAATACAAAATATTTAAGCATATTGTCAGGTTCTGTAATGGAATAAGGATGATTAAGAAGGAATAAGATGGGAATCCAGACCAGGATACTTACATTTTAGAGGGTTCAAGGGAGTCACTGCCCAATCGTCAAAAAAAAGGGAGAAATTTGTGTAAACTACTTCATAAATTATCGTTAATATCAAGCTATGAGAGTTTACATATATCCTACAAAGACAGATACCTATTCCTGAGACTTGAGAGATAATCAATTTAGGGACCGTACCCATAGGACTGAAGAACATTCTGTGTTGTCCCAAGAAATGCCAACTGTGTAAATTATTTATTTTGGCTCCCATCCTTAAAAGCCCTACCTTTGCCACCAGCCACAAGTCCTCCTTCTCAAAGAGGACTCAGTTTGCAAACCTGTTTTCCTCACTTTAAAATTAAAATTAAACCTCTGTTTAATTCCTCACTCCCCTATTTCTAGGCTGATTTGTTTGGCCTTACCCACCCCCAGGTTAGAGACAAATTCAAGTCTAATTGATAATATACATAAGATGTAGTTTTGAGAAGGAGGGCACTAATGGTTGTGAGATCAGCAAAGAGTTCTTGCAGATAGCGAAATTTGAGCTGAATCTTTAAAACCAATGATTTTATAAGTTGGAGAGAATGTAGATTCCCTCTGGAAAATAACTGGAGACATAAGAGCTGACATATCATTTGTGCAAGCAGTAAGAAGGCCAAGCTAGCTGGATTCCAGGTGTGTAAGAAGATGGTGAACACCTCTGGAGGACAGACCTAGCTCTGAATCACTCATCAAGCAAAGGTGAGATGTTGCAAAGGGTTCTAATCATGTGCATTAGAGGTCCCCTTAAATTCTAAAAGACAGTAGACAAAAGAAAAGTGAGGGCAACTAAGTCACAATTTGCTATTGCCATCGAATAATTGAAAAGACTTAAAAAGAAGCAAGCAAACACATGCACGCACGCACACAGAAAATGGCAAACCACTCCAGTAGCTTTGCCAAGAAAACCCCAAATGAGGTCATAAAGAGTCAGACACAAACAACGAAAAATGACTGAACAAAATATTCTATGTAAAGGAATACTATTGTGCTATAGGAAATGACAAGCAAGAAGATTTCAGAAAAGCCTAAAAAGACTTCTATGAACTGATGCTGAGGGAAGTCAGAAGAACCAGGAGAATGTCATACACAAGTAACAGCAACACTGTGTGATCAACTAAGACTTAGCTCTTTTCAATAATACAATGATCCAAGACAATTCCAAAGAGTTGTGTTGGGAAATGTCATCCATATCCAGAGAAAGAACTATGGAAAATGAATGCAAGTCAAAGCATACTATTTTTGCCATTTTTTGTTGTTTTTTCTTATGCTTTTTTCCCCTTTGTTTCCCCTTTGGTCTGCTTTCACAATGTGACCATGTGGAAATGTGTTTGATATGACTACATGTATAACCTATATCAGATTGCTTGCCATCTTGAAGAAGGGGAAAGAGGGAGGAAAATTTGAAAGTCAAAAGTTTACAAAAATGAATACTGAAAACTATCTCTACATGTAATTGGAAAAAAATTGAATTAAATTGGAGAAAATAATATGACAAGATAAGAAAAATGCACTTAGTCTTATTTTAATCCTAAATGGCAAAAATATTTAATAAATGACTAGTAATAGGTAAGCCATGGCAAATCTGGACAGACATCCACATACTTAGAATTATGGTTTTTGTAGTAGCAATATATGGATGGCTGTGAGAATTGAATCCATACTTTTGAACTGTGATGTTGGAGAATGCTTGTAAGAGTTTCTTGAACAGTAAGGAGATCAAATCAGTGAATACTTAAAGAAATTAATTTAGTTTATTCACAGAAAGGTCAAATAGTGAAGCTAAAACTTAAATACTCTGGTCACATGAAGAGCAAATGAGATTTATTGGAAAACCCCCTGATAATGGGAAAGATTGAATGGGAAAGAAAAAGAGGGCAGCAGAGGATAAGATAGGCAGTACCATGGAAGCAAAAAATGAGCTTGGACAGACTTTGGGAGATGGTGGAAAAGTGCAGGGCCTAGTGTGTTATGGTTCATGGGGTCACAATGAGTCAGACATGACAGAGCAAAACCAAAATAATAATAGTACAGTTATCCCAAAAATATCTCAATGCAGTTTTAAGCACCAAGATTTTGGGGATACCCACTACATCAGGGTCAATGTGACATAATCATGATTCCAGCCTCCAGTTTTAAGAATTGGGAGAGGGAAGAAGAATGAGAGGGGGGGGGGGGGGTACGCTAGATCGGAGAGAGAGACACACACAACACAGAGAGAAAGACAGAGAGACAGAGACAGAGAGAAGGAGGGGGGGAGGGGGAGAGTAATGGAACAGTCAGTGGTTTGGGACCTGAGGTGTTTTTTTTGTTGTTGTTAAAGGGAAATATATCTTCTGGGAGCCAAGATGGTAGAATAGGCAGTAAATCACCATAACTCTCCCACATTCACCCCTCAAAACTGTAAAATAGTGCTCCAATCTTGGAACATAGGCAAGAAAGGTCTGTCTCACTCAGATAAAAGGGGAATGCTGTCCAGGACAGGAAGTGTTCCAGCATACCAGAAGCAAGCCCTGCCTCAGCAAACCAATGGGAGAGCCTAAGCCTCAGTGCAATGGAACAGGCAAAAAATCAGCATCAGGGGATGGGTATGCTTCAGTAAAGCCCTGGGCAAACCGACAATTTCCAACAGCCAGACCAATGCGTGCTTCAGGGAAACCCTGGGGAAATGCAGAAACACTCCACGAGTTTCAGCAGACACCAGCACTAGTATCCTAGCTCAGTCCAGGCAAACTACCAGGCCCCTATGGCCTCTGGGAGTCCCAGACACTCCTCACTCAACCCCCTCAGCACAGAATCAGACCCAAGAGCTCCCCGCATGAGTCTCGGGGGAACATGGGTACAGCACCAGGTAACCATAATAAAAAGGGGGATCTGAATAGCATCTTTCAAGAAATTATCAAGGAAAACTGCTCTGATATTCTGGAAACAAAGAGCAAAATAGGCACTAACAGAATCCATCAATCAACTGAGGAAAGAGATCCTAAAATAAAAACAAGGAACATTACAGCCAAATTATAGAACTATCAGGTCAAGGGGAAAAAGTGGCCAGAAAGAAACAATTCAAATATGGGGGAGCAACAATCAAGATTACATAGGATTTACCAGCTGCAACATTAAAGGATTGGGGGCAGCTAGGGGCACAGTGGATAGAACACCAGCCCTGAAGTCAGGAGGTCCCAAGTTCAAATCTGACCTCAGACACTTGACATTTCCTAGCAGTATGACCCTGGGCAAGTCACTTAACCCCAACTGCCTCGGGGGGAAAAAAAACCCACAAACCCACATATTAGATTGGAGTTCATGGAACATGCCATTCTAAAAGATAAAGGAGCTATGGTATAACCAAGAATCATCTACCTAGCAAAATTAAGCATAATACTTCAAGGGGAAAAAAATTCATTCAATGAAATAGAAGGATTTCAAGCTTTCATAAGACCACCACAATTGAGAACTAAATAAATAAAATGATTGATCTCCGATTTCAAGACCCAAGAGAAACCTAAAAAGAGAAAGGAAAACAAAAGGGATTCCAGGGAGTCCAAATATTTATATACCTACACAGGAAGATGATACTTGTAATTCTTAAAAACCGTACCATAGACATAGGGTATGGATATAAGATAGACTTGAGGAAATGACATACAAAAATTAAGGGATAAAAAAGAGGAGTATACTGATTGCAAACAGAAGAGAGAAGTAGAATGGGGTAAATTATTTCGTGTGAAAAAGAAAAAAAAAAACAGGTACAAAGAGATATTGCTATGGCTTGCCATTTCCTTGGGCATCTTATTTTGCAAGTGAGGAAATTGAGGCAACTGGGATAACTGATACAACAAAACTACAACAAAAGAGACTAAGGAGTAATCAGACAGGTAGAAAGATGATCAGAAGGGAGCAGAGTCACATACTCTAGGGAGCAAAGAACACCCAGGAGACAGGCCCCTCTTCACAGAGGGGTCAAGAAAGGAGCATAAGAGACTATTAGTAACTCTGGAGAGAGCACTTTCAGCAGACAGCTTTGTAAAGGAATTCTGCCAGTTGGAAGGAATGGTTGGAAGGAGGGCATTCCTTTTTTTAAGGGAGAGAAAAAGATGTGTTTATGGACAGAAGGAAGCAGTCAGAGGTTAGTTCAATGTTCAGTATCAGTGAGAAGGTAGGGATGACAAAGAGCACAATCTGTTAGAAAAGATAGGCTAGAATGTGCTCCCATGTGCTTCCAGAAGGATTTGCTTTGGGAAAGAGAAAGGCTAGCTCTTTGCATGAGATAAACTGAGGGAAAACTTAATGGGGGAAGACTGTGAAATGAGCAGGGAAGAAAAGAGAGATCTTAGCGAGTGGTCTCCATTGGTGGGTGCGGGGGACACACAAGGTCCTCAGCTAAAAGTGTGAGAAGAGAAGGACGTTACAGAAAGCCTGAAGAGGGATGGAAAGGTTTGGATTACTTGTTATGATGAGTGAGTAGGACAGTAAATGGATTAAGGAGGGAAGGAAAGGTTGTCTTGGTCTTGTGTGGGACCAATTAAGATTATGCAACAAAAATTTGTAGCAGAACCAGTCGACACAGTTTCATGATTTGCTTCACTTTTGTTCAGCAGTCTGTGAAAAGAAGTGAAAGTAACAGATGGTGCTAGTAATCCAGTGTTGGGACTTTCACAAGAAATGACTGTTGTGCCAAAGAAATAATAACAATTCTTATTTATAAACCACTTTAAGATTTTCAGAGTATTTTCCTCACTAAAACCCTGTGAGACAGATAATGTAAGAATTATTCCTATTTTATAGACAAAGAAACAAGCTCTGACAAAATGACATGATTTGTCCAAGAGCCACAGCAAGTAAATATCTGAAGTCAGATTTTAACCCAGATCTCATCTAGAACTCTTTTAATGATCTCTGAATCAAAGCTGGAAGGAATCCCAATGATCATCAATCAATAAATAAACATTATTAAGCACCTACTATATGCTTAGGCACTGAGCCAAGCACTAGAGATATAAAATGAGACCTAAGAAAGTCCCTTCCTTCACAGAGCTTACAATCTAATGAAGGAGGTGACCTGCAAACAGATATGTATCTGTATATGTAACAAAGCAAGTTACCTACAGGATGAATAGGAAATAATTAACTAGAAGTCATTAGAATTAAAAGAGGTTGAGGGAAGACTTCCACTTAAAGATGCGATTTTAGTTAGAACTTCAAGACATCCAGGGAGGTGAATAGTAGGAGCATTCCAGGCATGAAGGACAGCCAAGATACGAAAAGTCTAGTTTTGTGAAATAGCCAGAAGACCAGGGTCGCTAGATCAGAGTATATGTTGAGAAATTTGGGGTAAGAAGACCAGAAAAGAAGGAGAAGGCTACATTAAGAAGAACTTTGAATGCCAGAGTATTTTGTGTCTGATAAATAATAATAATAGAGAGCCATTGGAGTTCATGGCGTAGAAGGGACAAACCTGTGCTGGAAGCCATCCAATCTCACTTGAACCTACCCAGGAAATAACTTTGAAATGTCTCACTTAAGGAGGCACATCCCAAGATGATGAGATTCTTTTGAGAGAAGCAATGTAGTATAGTACAAAAGGGGAGAGATGATGTGGAATTGAGTACTGTTCATCCTATGTACTACATGATCTTGAAGTAGTCATTTTCTTTTTTCTTTCTGATCCTTAGATCCTTAGGGATGAATTGACGTAGATGTCTTCTAAGGATCTAAGGATCTTAGGATAAGCAGCAATTCCCTCCAGTATACTACAGGCTAGCAGTCATTCAACTTGCACCTAAAGAATCGTAATGCCTTACTTCCTATGAGCTCAGCTCTACACATAATGAGTTATTTAATGAGAACTTTTGGATGGAGATTAAATACTTTGGCAACAGCAGACACTGCATAATCAAATTAAAAGCATAGCACAACTATGATCATAATATGATGAAATTTAACTCCCATGCCCAAAAAATCCTATAAAAGATCTTGCATTAAGTAGGAAAATGAAACTGACTAGCCTTCAAAATGATAAAGCCACTGGAGTTCTGAGGGCAATTTAAGTAATATATAAGTTCAAAACAAAACCAAAAAGACTTTTTAAGAAGAGTGTGTGTGTAAAAATAAGTCAATCTTTAACAAGAATCATAGGTACAAAATAAAATGTTATTTTATAATAGAAAAGCCCCATGAGTATATTCCCAAAAGCATAACTATGATAATAATATGATGAAATGTAACCCCTATGCCCCGAAAATTCTATAAAAGGTCTTGTACTAATTAAGGAAATGGAACTGGCTAGTCTTCAAAATTATAAAGCCACTGGACTTCTGAGGGCAACCTAAGTAATATATAGCTCAAAACAAAAAAAGATTTTTAAGAACTGTGAGCATATGTGTGTAAAAACATGGCAATTTTTATTAAGGATCATGGGTGCAAAATAAAATCTTAATTATATAGTAAAAAAGTCACATGAGCATATTCCCAATAAAAGTAGATTATCTATATGTGATCCACTTTCCAAAACAACCCAACATTCTCCTAATCTCACCCCAGATAGAATCTACAGATGTTACATTTCAAAACAGAACAAAACCAATAAGGTAGATATGGAAGTCTGAAAAAATCAGATTGACACTCCATACAACAATTAATGTTCTAGAAAAAGAACTAATTGGTTTAGATATGTGCAAGAGCTTTGCCTCTCTATGAAATCAGAAAAAGGATTTTACACATGAACAACTGTGGTGGAACAGCAGTAGGCAACATTTCTAGAGAGTCTGATAAAACTGTGAAGCAATTCCACATTCTGCTTTGGTTTCTCCACTACACTCCCCCCACTTCTCATTCTAAAACACACTGGGTCTGGAAAACCATATGATGACAAGATAAAACAAGTAGCCATCTGTGGTAACGTGTATACCATTTGTGTGGCTGGAGCTACTCTTTCAACCTTTCACCATATTCTAAGTGCTTAAATAAGAAAAGGGTCAAATATAAGGTGGGAAGTGAAAGGAGGAATCTTGACAAATTGAATCATTCTGCAAAAGGCTTATTCCAGAATCTAAGTGAGTGGCCATCAATTATAGAATGGCTGAAAAAAATTACGGCATATGAATGTGATGTAATAATACTGTATCTTAAGAAATGACAATTAAGATAAATTCCGAGAAATTGGGAAGATGTATGTGAACTGATAACAGAGTGAAATAATCACAACTGGGAGAATACCTTATATAATCACTCTAATAACCCATTCAATTCAATCCATAAATATATATACCAGGTGCTGACTACTTGCCAAACACTGTATTAAGCACTGGGGACAGAATTAGTAAAAAGAAAGACAGTCCTTGCCCTAAAAGAGCTTATAATCTAAAGGATGGGCAAACACATCAAAGAAGGCAGGAAAGTGGAGGGGGAAGACAATGCAAAGGAAATGCCCTGCAGAAAGCATTTTGTAAATTTGTAGGTCATTATCCTACAAATCCTTAATTTTCCTGAGATCAATTTGTACCATGATTCATAACCACTTATCCTCACTAGATTGGTATGAAATTGGCTTCAGCAATACAAAGCCTCTAAAAGTCACCGAAAACTGCACAAGTCGCAGTGAGGGGCGACACAATTTCATTACATAATGCTTCTCTGGACCCCAAAATGAGATAATGTAAGATAAAGTGGAAAGTAAAGGAGGGGTATCCAACTAAAATGGCAATGAATGCCCCTCCCTCTATGTAAGGAGCCCTGTGGGCCACATACTGACTTAGAAAACGCAAAATTAACCTTATCTATACTTTGCTGCATTTTTATTTTGTTAAACATTTTCCAATTCCATTTTAATGTGTCCAGTAAAAGTGTTGTAGACCAGCACCTCTGGTGTAAAAAAAAAAAAAAAAAATACTAGGTTAAAAAACACAGGTAGCTACTAGGTGTAACCTTAGTGCTTAGCACTTAAGTCTACGCCTTTATTGCCCCATTTGTAAAATGATGAAGTTGAATTAGAGTATTTCTAAGTTTCCTTCTAGCTAATTTAAATCTTTGGAAAAATTATTCAACATGTATTATTAGGAGTGGTAAATCATCCAAAGAACCCTCCTCACCTCATGGCAACAGTCAAAGGAACAAATAGCAAAGCTTGTCTCCTTCCAGTCTCTGCACTTGGCTGCTGGCAGTTTCCATCTTATTCATATGGATTCAGCAAATATCAGCCTAGTGCTTACTAATGGAACATAGAAGGATTAGTCACACAGTTTAGAAGCACTCTTACATCCTCAACCTTTCTAGACTAGAAAGACAATCTACCCAGTTCTCAGACCCTATGACCATAGGCTCACTGACACAGGACTGCTCCCAGGATTTTTCTAAGAAGCACATTTCATTTCTAAAGCAAATTAAAATGGCATGTTGATGCTACTGAGTTCTCACTGATATGAGCACTACCCTTGACGTGTCCACTTATACAGATAATCTGTATCTTCTTCTAAATGAAACCTGTCCACCGTTTCTCACAACATGGTCAGTGGAAGCCACCTTCTGAGTCTTTTCAAGTTTTAGGTATACAAAAGCAATATTCAGGCTATCCATCTATAGGATCTTGATCTTTAGGGAGCCTAGTCACTTTTCTAGTCATATGTGTTCTAATTTTAACACATACAAGGAATTCCTCAGTGCCAAAGTGTGGTGGACATCTTACACACATCAAATATCATTTTACTGATCCACGGTTCAGCTGCATTTGTGATTTCCGAGATCATAGTGTTTCACAATTTATAGCAATATGAAATAACTAGATGAATGCAGTGACTAAGAAGATAGGGCTTTTATGGCAAAAATAAATTTAAAAAAAAATTAAACATTCTTGCCATTGCAACATTTAAGATAATCAATAAGCAAGACTGGCCTGGCCACTTTCTCTTCAGGCCACTGGAGATTTCATACAACAAATAAAGTCAAAAGTTCTAGAGTAATGAAGCCATATTTATTTAAGCTGAGAAGGGTAAATTAAGGTTCCCCCTCTATTATCTTTGTTATTTGTATATATTTGTGAATATATATATATATATCATATCTTACTATATCTTTCTATAACTCATTTAACTTTTCCTTTAAGAATTTAGGTACATACTATTTGATGTATATGTTCAATGTTTCTATTTCCAAGTTGGAATTCTCTTTCCATATCTTTCCTTCCTAACTCTTGTCTGTTTTTCCGTTCTTTCCTCAACAGCTCTTGAATGTTTTTTAATTTTTTTGTTTTTTTAGCTCTTTCTCTAATTCTTGAACTCTTCTGGGAATTCTTGCTGGCAGATGTTTTTGAGTGATGCCATTTTATGTTTATATCCTAAACTTGTGTCATCATAGTAATTCTTTATGGTCAGGTAGGTTCTTTTCTTGTTTGCCTGTTCTTCCTGCCTATTTCTTGGATGTTAAATTTTATGTTAGGACTCGGCATACTTCTTGTGCAGGAGACTGGATATCTGGATTGAGCTTCTATCCTCTTACAATTTTCTGTTGCTTTCACAGTACCAGACCTGTCAAGTTTCAGTCCCCCCCAAAGTAGTATAATCCTGATGGAGACATTCATTGACTTTGTGTTGCCAATTCAGGTTTGGGTCTACTGGCTTATTTCTGGTTGGGAGTTTCAACAGGCTGCTGCTTGATTCTGCCATTATTGGTCTACTGGGAGGCTTTTCAAGTTCAGAGTGACTAAGATAATGGCTCTCTTATGGTTTAAAACACTGCATCCTGCTCCAGGGATCAGTGCCATCTCCACAGCTACTATTTGGTTCTCAGAACTTGTCCACACTCAGTGCACAGCTAGGATTACTACTCCTCTCCAACCTGGATCTGAGACTCGGCACTGGGAGGGGGTGACTGAGTTACTAGACAGTACCTGTTCCTCCACCCAGAGCTTGCTCAGGAATCTCCTTGGATCTCTTTCTGACACCGTGGCCCTCCCTCAGTCTTTAGAAAGTATATCCTCACCACCACAGCTATACACTCCTGGCCAAAACCCCTCTCCAGAGTTCACAGACCTTTCCATCAATTTTCCTAAGCTACCATGGGCTGGAGAAATGACTACTATGATTTCTTGGCTTTTCTAATTAGAATTTAGTCTGGTGCATTCAGATCTAGACTCTAAAGCGTCCTCTCATTCTTGGCTTGGCTCTACCTCTCTGTGTGTTTCCAAAAGTATATCCCAATAAAAAGGTGATTTTTTTTTAGTCTGAAAGTTATGAAGTCCTTACAAGGCTTCAAGAATGTCCGAGTTTTTCTATACTAATTCATTTCTTATCAAATGATTTGAACAGTGTCAATGAACATTTATCTGAAAGCTTCGTAAGGCTGGAGCCATAGGTCATTATAAAGAAGAAAGTCTACTTTCTTCTTTAACCCATGTCAATGTCTATATTTTAGGAGAAATGACTTAAAGACTTTAAAAACTTTTCTAGAGTAAAAATCAGTTTAATCCACTGTCTCTTTTGTGTGTTTCTAATTCATTGGGAACGTGATAGAGATAAGATGAGGTGAGAGGTGAAATGCTGATAGACCTTAGGCTGTCTCAGGAATTTTTTCCTCCAAGCATTAAATTCTGTGAAATATAATAATGATACATAGCTTGAATCAACTAATTTGAGATAGCAATAGTTCAGAAGAATAGTGTTAAATTTTTCCTGCGAGCATTTACACCTCAGAAATCAGGATTTGGTTTATGGCTTTACTGATTGTCTAGAGTTAAAAAATTATGTAGGGGCAGCTAGATGGCGCAGTGGATAGAGTACTGATCCTAGTGATCTCAGACACTTAATATTTCCTAGCTGTGTGACACTGGGAAAATCACTTAACCCTGATTGCCTCTATATATATATGTATGTGTGTATGTGTATGTATGTGTATGTATGTGTATGTATATGTATATGTGTGTATATATATGTATGTATTTGAATATATATACATATACATACACATATACAGAACTTATTATGAACCTAATTATGATTAGTTTATTGTACTTATTATACTTATTTTGTACTTATTGTACTTATTGTACTCCCCATTCCTACCTCCACCCCTGAAAATCTGTTGTTAAACATCACCAATCACACCTACAAATGTATCATCAGTATGCTATAAAGATGCAAAGTTGCTGTGGAGTTGAATTTACCATATATTTAAAAGCAACCTGAAATATTTATGTCATGGGTTCATCAGTCACCTTGTATTATAATAATGACAAGTAGCTGCAAAAAATTCACCATAAAGTAACTTCAGTTTATGTATCAACACCGGTTGCTGAGGCTGAAAAGGTAGAGGGATTCATAAAAATCCTCATGTCTGTCATGTTCATGTCTGTAGAACTTTAAAAGATCAATAAAGATCTTTTAAAGTTCTACAGACATGAACTATTAATAATATAATTAGCCTCATTTTGCAGAAAAGAAATCCAAAACAAATCAAAGGAGAACTCTAATTTTTTTTTTAAAAATCCAAATCCTAGTTTAAGGAAGAACTTCATTTAATTCTAAAATGTGGATTTAATGGGCCACTAAGAACATGCAAAGGAAAAAAAATCTTTTTCAAAAAATAAAAATTCTCTAATGATTACATAACTTAGGAGCTGTGACTAGAAATGGTTTTAAAAAATTGGCTCAGAAGCCAATTTTCCAGAATCAGATCATAGGTAGACATATGATCTTTAACCCATGGCAATAAGTCTACCTATATAGGTAGACATATATATTACATAGTATTCCTACCAGGACTAAATTGAAAGTTGTAATAACAAAAATTTCTATTTATATATTTTATAATTTATGAAGCATTTTTCCCCACAATGCACTGGGAAAGCGTTACCTACATTTTATGAAGAAAATAGCTTCTGAGAGGTCAAGGGAGAGTCAATAAGGAAATGAGTCCTAACTTGAAACCTGTTCTTCAGATGCCAAGTTATAGGAAAATACTTGTTTTTGCCTCTTTCATGTATTTCTGAACTGATCTAAGGAACTCAGTGTTTAAAAAAATGCAGAAATAAGGCTCAACAATTACAGATTTATAACAGCTCATTCACAATATGTGTCGTCTATTAGAAACTTTGAAATGCACGTGCACATTGGATAAACAAAGCCATATGTCTGTTTTTTTATTCCTGGGCTACATCAAAATTGTATTAACTTTGGACTAGGAAATAACAATTGTGACTGAGTACATGTGTGAGTACATATATATACACATACATATACTTGTACATGTATATACATATATGATCTTATAGGCATAAAATCCGGCTCAGAACAAATAGTAATTCAGACCACCAACACTGTTCCCTTGTCCTGACTCCCTCTCCTCTCCTTCCCTTTTTCCTTGGGGAAAAAAAACCTTGGAGTTGCTGTTTCCACTTCTCTTAGAATTCTCTTGAAAGTGCTCTCTAACCAGGATCCTAACATTCAACTGCCTTCGTCTCCAAAATCACAAATGACCTTCTAATTGCCAAGCACAGAGGCTTTTTCTTGACCCTCATCCTCCTTGAGCACTCAGCATCCGATACCCCGGCCACGTTCTCCTTTGGGAGAGTTCCCTCTTTGGTTTTGGTGAATCTGTCCTCTTGGGTTCAACTGAACCTTCCCGATACGCTTTGCGGACCTTTCATCCGAGCCGCATCACTGTGGGTGGCCACCAGGGCTCTGTCTCAGGGCTGTCCCCCAGAGCCTTCCAAGTTCCTATGGGTCTGATCAACCATAGCTAGACACACTGCCCTGGAGCCCAGCAGTGACGTCATTCATCAGGGCCCTGGTGGGGAGGGAAGGCCGACCACCCCCCACCCCTGCAGTCTCCCTTGCCACTCTCGCCAGCCTGAGCTCCAGCCTGGATCACCAAGTGTTCATTAAATGTCTGACTTGCTGGAAGCCCCATCGGGACCTCAAACTCCACATGTCCAAAAGCCAACTTTCCCCTTAAACTCAGCAACTGGGGCCCTTGGCCTGGCAACCACAGTGTCATCTGTGGCTCTTCCTCCTCCTCCTCCTCCTCCCACACGTCTAGTCGCTGGCCTGAACCGGCCCTCTCTCACACAGACCTCACCTCTGGGCTCCTGGAGCCCACACTTCACAGGCCCCAAACGGCGACCACTGTTCAGACTCACCACCTCAAGTCCCTTCCCGCTTTAAATCATCACAGCTCCCAAAGTAGCTCTCTTGTGAGCGTCAAACGTAGTCAATCTGACTATGTCACAGACGGCCCCACTCCAAAGTTTCCTTGACACCGAGAGGATCCAGCAAACATTTCCCATCACCACATGGCCCCTTCCTCTCCTTGTAGTATTTAGTGCCTTCCCTCCCTCCCCTCTCCTAGGGTCACTGTTCCTCACATGCGACACCCCATCATGGTGCCTTTACCCTTAATGTCCAACATGCCTAGAAAGTTTTTCCTTCTGAGAACCCCAAAGAAGGTCAGAAGTCACAAAATCCCATGGAATGGTGCAAGCCTTGAGCCCGTTCAGGATCCCTTCCCCACCAGACCATGTTACCAACAGCAACACGGTACTAGGAAAGCTCAGGAAGGGTCCAACCTTCCGGCCTGCAACGAATCCTGGGCCCCTTCTCCTTCCAGCCAGGGAGATCTGAGCCAGGATGCAGAGGTTCAGGGGAGCGACGCCATGGCCAGCACTAACCCAGTGTTCTGTGCTTCAAAAGATCTCTGGAGGAGAAAGGAAGAATAGAAGGAAAGGGGAAGGCTACAAATCTGAGCCTCAACAAAGCTCGATCCCATATCCCACCCCGCTCCTAAGAGCACTGGACATTCTGACTGCAGAAACCATTCTGGCAGCTCTCCGAACTACCAGTATCAGGTGAGAGAACTGGGGACAGGGCAAAACACTAGCTGGGGAGACTGGGCAGCACTCCTGAAGCCTCAAGAGAAGAACCCAATTTCCAGCTGGGGTCAGTTCTGTCCGCGCAAAAGGCACCTAGGACAGAGACCTAGTGTGGTAAACAATGGATTGCCCAGCATGGGAAGAGACAAACACTTTGAGATCCAGCACTCAGGAAAACTACTAGCAGAAGAGAGGGAGTCAGAAAGAAAGAAATAGGAGTAAATAAGGGAATAAAAAAGCCTAAAATTACCAAAGTTCTCAAGAAGAAAAAACTCAAAAAACTTGAACATTAGCAGATAAATTAATAAGGAAGTCATTAACAGCAGGAGGAAATATGGATTCCAGATCTAGAAAATGAATTCGGGCATCTCTGAATTAATACTACAAAACAAAGAAAAATGATGAGACAGAGGACCCTGTGGAATTTGAGGAGAACAAGGAATTACAACTTGCTGTTTATGAGTAATTCAAAAGAGAAATGAGAACTATGAGAGCAGAATTTATGGCCTGAATAACAGAACAATGGGCAAAATGGAAAGATTTGAATCTGTTATGGCAAGTTTCACCAAAGAAACAAAAGAAATGACAACTGATTGGGAATGCAAATATATAGAAGTGAAGGTCAATCTAGAAAAAGAAAGGTAAAAATCAATAATATTAAAAGCAAATATGGTCTCTTTCCAAGTAAAATATACAAATGTCAAAGACAGGACATATGGGGAAAACCTAAAGATCACAGATCTCCCAGAAGCTGATGACAAAACAAAAAACCTGAATAGTATAATGCAAATTTTATCTATACACACATACACACACACACAACACACTCCAAAATTTTTGAACACAGTTCTTAGCACCCAAGTCCTTGGCACTGTCAAATGATGCAGCATTAGGAATAGATAATATCGGTGGAAATAACATCAAAGAAAATAAATTGAACTATGGTTCACTGCTGTGTCCTAAGAACCAAAGTATGGGCCCTTTCTCTGTGACTTGCAGGTGAAACTTCCTCAATATACTTTTTACTAGAGAGCAGGGGCTTTCTTTTTCTATTTGTATCTCCAGTGGTTAGCACTTTTTATTTTGTACAAAATGTTTCTTCACTTATTCATTTATCTCAGTGTAATCTGATAATTTATTAATTCTAACTGTTGGGTGCTTTTACGTATAAACTTGCAGAATTGAATGAGAATTATTTAGAAGCAAAAACAATAGTGCTGATCTTGGGTTCAAGAAAGAGTTCAAAGAAAAGTTCCTCCTTTCCTAAAAGGCCAACCTCCTTCATAAATCCTTTCCTATCTCTGATCTCTCTACTATCCCCACATTTCTCCCAGCCCTTTACCATGATCTATCTCTCTCTTAATAGATGTTTTTTGAATAAAAAGTCAGTCAATTCTATTCAGTGGAGGAAGAACCAGGATAAGCACTATGACCCTTCCTACTTGGCTCTCTTCAGTTTATTCAAATTATGCAGACAAGATTTTCTCCCCGAGAGCATGCTGTCACATTCTCATCACACTGAAAAATCATGTTTGCTCTCAGGAAAAAAGGCAGGATATGGGCTGCATAGGGTAAATTATTAGGATTAGAATGCTTGATTTTACTCAATTGTTTTTTGGGTTTTTTGTAACAAAGGAGAAATAGAGACTTATATGGGGTAAGAGAACATACTGGATAATGACTATGATATGAAAAACAGAAGACATCAAGAAAATATATTTTTTAAACAGAAACCCATACATATTGCAAAGGTCCAATGTTTGTTTACAGAGCAGAATGTCTGCAATGGATAAAGGACTGTCTCATCTTTAAATTGGCAGAAATAATAAAACCCAATTTCCACAGTTGTTATGAGATCAAATGAAAAAACATTTGCAAAATGCTTTGTAAACTTTAAAGAGCCACATAAATACCATCAATCATCACCATTCCAAAACTTTTTGGCTTTGTTTCCCTTCAGAGCAAAAGGCCTACTACAGCTCCTTGGTTCATACATTCATACTGCTCCCAGTCCCAGTATGTGACTATGTGGGAAAATCAGCCAAGAGAAGCAAAATTAAACAGTGAGACAAGGCTACTATACACATTTCAGAAGGGAGTTATATCACAACAACAAAGAACACAAATTTCTTTGTAACTTAAACCAAGTCTTGTGTCTTTATCACAAATATTAGTACACAACAGCATATGCTATTATTATGTCCAAGGTCCTCCCTGAATACCAAGAAACAAAGGATTTAAGGTATAATATCTTAAGGAAAACAAAACAGAACCACAACACATTTGAAAGCTTTCTTCTTGGAGATCAAAAATGAATTCATTCTTAAAATCCTGATTCACTGATCAGGATAAAACACAAAAATCAGATATTTCCAATTATGTAGGTTCACAAACTTAACTATTCCCTTAAAGCTTTCTAAAGGCAGAAGATGTAATTTCTATTTCTTACCTAACTTCCATGGAAACAAAAGTTTATATGAATATGTGTAATGCTTTCCTTCTGGCAGAAAAAGTGAAACTAAATTGCCTATCACCAGGAGAGAGAGAGAGAGAGAGAGAGAGAGAGAGAGAAAGTGTGTTTCTTCTAACCCCTTTCAAAAGTCCCAACATCTCAAATTGCAATACAAACTAATTGCCATGGTTATTTTCTGCTGGAGCTGCTCTCTAAAGAATTCAAATGATGTGAATAAAAGGGCAATGTTGCACACAGTGATGCTTCTGTGGATAATTAAGGAGTTTTCAGAATTAAGGGAAGGGGATTACCAGATTTATCCATTCCACCTACTTATTATCCTAAAGATGCGTGAGTCTAGAAAACAGAAATAACTATTGGGCTACAGTGAATTCAAATATAAAAACTGATTTGTGGGGAAAGGACTTTGTATGCTCATGAATAAATCAATTCAAACCATATTCCCACAAGCAGCCTGATGAAATATTGGTCTTACTGGTCTGTTTTATTCATAGTACTGAGAGGCATATTTTCTCACAGGAGAAAAGAAAAATTAAGAGCCAAAAAAGTGTTAAACCACATTCTAGGGAAGGATTTGGACATAGAGTATACTGGAAATTTAGAGTTATGATTCCCAGAGCTACTATAATAACCATAAAGTATGTTTTCTGTGAATCCCAATTACAGAGATCTCAAGGAACTAAAACTGTCTTTTAAAGTACAGGGGCCATTCAGCTCTGATTTATGGACACAACTACAAGTCATGGAGCAATATCCACCGAGGAGGTTCCCAAGTCTTTTTTAGCAGATGCATTTTGTGTAGCTCTTCTACCTACAGACCAAGCAAAGTAAATAGTGAAACATTTTCCACTCAAGCCGTTCCCTCTTGTGTAGTCCTAGGAAATGCAAGGATACCATAACCGGGGGAGACTCTTCTCTGGCGCCCAAGACAACACAGACCCAAATCCTCTCCCTTCACCATAACCCAGTGGCAGGACTGCCTTGCCATTCCAGTCACCATCTATTTATAAACACGTACTTTCTGCAAAGCACCAAGCCAAGCACTACAAGGTCAGGTGGGTGAGGGGGCTGAAGACAGTCAGGAAGAAATGAGAATTTGGCTTCCATTGACATACAGTCATTTATCAGTTAGAAAGCATCTGACCCACATTCTCTCACTTGAGCCTCACAAAATCAATTCTGTGGGGCAGGGAGTGATAGGAACTGAGATCTCGGGAGGGACGGGGACTTGCCGAGAGCTGCAGGAGGGAGCCCTTGGGCCCTTGGCCTCCAACTGCCTGAACCCCGGGCTGGCTCCCAGCTCTTCCCTGCAGTCTCATGGACATCCTCTGCAGGGATCAGTGGCAGCCAAAAGAAGGCCACTAAGGCAGGCCCTGAGATTCCCGCTGACTCTGCCCTCGGGGCCTAACAAAGCAGAACCGAAAGAATGCTGGGCCGGCCTCCGCAGGGAGCTGGGTCCCATCCCACTGACCCCCAGCAGCTTGTGACCATGAGCCCCCCAGACTGTGACCTCAAAGGCAAAACGCAAACACCGCCGCTCCTCCTTCTCCCTTCCGGGGAGCGTTGAGGGGGAAACCATGCAAGAGCCACAGACCGTAAGCTGTTCTCACAACCAACCAGCTAAGGGCCCGGGGCTCGGGCCTGCCGTGGCTTCCTAGCTCACAGGCGCGCTAACCCCAGCCCCCCACACCCGTGCAAGCCCGCCCAGCCAGGCACGGCGCCCCACCCCTGCGCAACAAGCCAGCCTCTGGGGCCCCGCACAGGGCCCCCGCACAGGGGCCCCGCCTGGCCCTCATCCGCGGGCCTCCTCATCCGCGGGCCTCTTCCTAGCTCCCCAGTCTTTCTAAATCTTATTCCCAGCCCCATTTTCACCCGCTATTCCTCGAACAAGAGCTCGCACCCCCATTCGGGGCCCTCTTTCTGGCTGTTCCCACAGCCCGCCCAGGCCCCGGGCTCCCTTAGAGCTGCCGATTCTCCCCAGGCGCCCTCTCCACGCCGGGCCCACAGGCAGCTATCGGAAGGGCCTTTCTCCACCCGCCTGCAGAGTCTGGCCCCAGGAGGCACCACCTGCCAGAGGACCAATGGGACAGATGACCCGGTGGCCTTGCCCTGGAGGCCAGCTCCCTGCGGGCCCCCCCCCTTTCCCCTCCCCCCAGGCCTGCTCCCTGCTCCCCGCTTCCCCCCTTTTGCCCCTCCCTGCCCGGCTCCCTGCACGCTCTGCGCCAGGTCACTGGCTGGTCTCTGAAACCCCATCACGATGCGCGAAAAGGAGCCAAAAAGCGGAGCGCTGCGCCCTGGCCTCGGCCAGAGCTGCTCCCTCCAGCGGGGACTCAGCAGTTCCCAGAGACGCCCACCAGGGGGCAGCAAACACTCCCTCCTCCCCCCTGGAGGCGCCTGCTGGCTCACTCCTCGGAGGCTGACGGGACGATCCTGAGAGAAATCCCGGCCGGGGGTCCCAGGGCCCGGGCCGGAGCCTGCACCGGGCCGAGCGGTGCGAGCTCCGGTGGGGCTTCTGCTTCTCTGCGCGCGTTCCCTCCCGAAGCTGTTAGACCGAGGCGCCGCCGAGCCCCCCCCCATCTGAAGGAGAAGTGGGGCCGGGGTCAGGGGCCGGGGCTGCGCGCTGAGAACCCGCCCTGAGAGGCCTCCAGGTCTCCGGCAGCACCGGGGAGCGCGGACTCTCCGGGGGGCGCCGAGAGGCTCCGGGAGCCGCCAGGCCCGTGGCCGCAGTGGGGCAGACGTCAGAGCAGACTGGGCGGGGCCCGGGCCTTTGAGGCCGAACTCCCCGAGCTGGGCAGGCCCGCGGCGGGGGCCTTAACTTTTACTAACGGAAAAAAGTCCTCATGCAGGCCCAAGCCTGCGTCCCGAAAGTCCCAGCTCCGGGGGGGGGAGGGGGGGGGCGGCCCGACCCTGGCTACGGTGACATTTCGTCCGCGTTTCCTTTGGAAGGCCTCTCGGGCCCTCCAAGGGGGCTTCACAGCTAGGGAGATCGCGCTCGGGCCAGGGCTTTGCGCCAGCGATGGGACGTTGCCCCGTTCAGGGCGGTAATGTTTTATTTGGGGGCTGCGTCTTCCCGTCCCACCCGCAGACAAGTGCAGCAGCTGCTTCCGGGCTCACACACCACTGATGGGCACAGAAACAATAACCGGCTCTGTTTTCCGACCCGGGCGAGTCTGGCCCTCGTGAGGTAAGCAGAGGCCTTCGGTTCCCAGAGATTGACGGCACGGGACCAGCCTCAGCCCCTCCTGCTGTTCGGAATTCCCCCCCAGACAAGGGATTAAAGGTGTGTCACAGCTGCTCTCGGCACCTTCCTCTAAAAAAGTGCAGCGTGTATTGAAGGGTGAGAGCGGGAGAGGGAGTTCTGTTCCAGTTTGTTTCATTCCCTCCCCAAACCCCGAAGTCACGAGGTTACCTTGAATTTACTAGGCCAAATCAGTCACTAGTGTCACTATTTTTAAGAAGAGGTGATTAGGGCAGATCTTAGGCGCGCATCAAGGTCGCTGGCCGCGCTAGCCCCAGTGTCATGTTCACATCACAGCACTGTGTGTTTTCTCCCTATGATAGTCCGTACAACTGTCTACTAAGTACCTAAATAACATTTTTGAAAAGTGTCTGTTACAGATATCCTGGAAAAGAGTCTAAAGAAATGAACAATAGAAATAAGACCATCAGCCCAGATTTCTGCTCTGAATTCCAAAACATTCATGTTTTTTCTGGTGCCTCAGGACAGTGATTATTTTACCTTTAGATCTACCCTTGTCTACCCTTGTCCTCTTTATCCATAATAGAGATGGGGTGAATCTTCTACTAGTCTCTTTCAGGTGCCAAAGACTAGTGAAAGAGCTAGTGGCAGAAACTCCTGCGTCACGTCTGCAGAAATCCATGCAGAACAGAATTCTTTCAAATTCTAAATCTGACAAAGTTGAAGCAAATTTGTTTGTCACTCCCTACTATCTGAGGCTCACTGGTAACACAGTGTGAGGTGGTGTTTGCTTTCCCAAAGTAAAAGAAAAACAATCCATGATAAAGCGTTAGTTGGAAAAAAAAATGAGGTTTCAGAAATTCTGTTCTCAGTGATGCTGGCGGCGGGCCAGCTTGGGCCAGGTGCTGCTCTATCAGCTAGAAAAGGAAGAAGTTTCCTAACGTCCCTTCCAGGTCTAAACCTCATGATAGCATTGGAAAGAGTCCTTGATCTAGATCAGACAGCCTAAGATCTAGAGCCAGCTTTGCTGCTTATTTGTCCAAAGTGACACAAGAGTTACTATTACTATGGGCAAACATTTCCTCATGTGCAAAATGTGGGAACTTATAATCTTAGTTTATAAATTTCTCCCAAGTGAAAAAGGCAGAACTGACAACTGGTAGAATCAGACTTTTAAAATTTCTAAGGTAAATCTGCTTGCCCAGATATAGATGGGCCCAGGTTAGCATCTCCTTCAGCTATGAATATAAAAGTGTATGTTTTAAAGCTGGGAAAGTAAAAGTGACATCTCTTAATACAAAGGGAGAAAAAGCAAAAGGGAAAAGCAAAGCATATTGTAAAGAAAATTAATTTATCCTTCATGTAAAAGCTGATATCCATATGAAATTTAAGAAAACAGAAAAAAAAAAAAAAAAAAAAAAGCCAGCCAATTTGAATGTACAAAGTATCAGGAATATTGTTTCTATAGAAGAACCAGAAAGGGGGGGTGGGGGTGGGGGGGGAAGTCCCAGAACTTTTCTTCAGAAGTTAGAAATTTTGAAAAGATGAAATCATCTACCCTTAAATGAAAACATGTTATGGGCCAGAACTCTTGTACTTGAAACAAGGAATCTTACAAAGTGGAATTGATAAGACAATGGTTCTCTAGTTTAGCATGGGGATTAATAGTACTCTAGTTCAGTACATGTACTTAGTACTTAATATAGTTCTACAAGATTCACACCTACAATGATGTAATTATAATAGAGCATATAAAGCTGGGATGAACTCAGCCACAGTGGGACTGAGAGACAGATTCATTCCATAGTCCACCTTTGTAGTGGCTGGAGGTTGAAGCACAAGCCCTCGGATTCTGAGAGATTCATTCCATCTTCATCAGCCTCAGATGGCCTGTCCTCCTGCTCTCCTCACTGAGACCAAGACTGGTCTAAAAGGCTTTCCAGAAAGCTGACCAGGCCCCGGGCAAGGAAACTAGACTGTGAAGGAGACAATAAAGAATTTGGACTTATCCCTGGCTATTCTCATGGTTATTACTGAACTGAAACGAAGGCTGGTGGAGAGACCTCCAGAAAACCAACCAGAACATTACAAAAACAGATATCTGACAAACCAGTAAAATGATTAATCCTTTATTGTTGTCAAAATCCTGAGGAAACAGAGACACTCAGTTCTCAGCTGTAATTTACCCTATTAGGGATAAGATCTGGAAAAATATTAAGAAGCTAGTTTTTCGCTAGTTGTTTGGAGACTGTACATGTAGGTATGATGTAGGTATGACTGGATTACAGCCAAATACTGTTCTCCTTCAGAATGGTCATGAATGATACACAAAGCCATAACTGCTCAGGGTGTTCCTATGTGGTTACTGGTGAGGGGAATACAGAGAGATCAGAAAGTTATCTTCCATGTTAGCCCTAAAGATATCAACCTTAAAAGATTTTTCCTTTTCTACCTGGAAAGGTACACCTCTTAAGGCATAAAATTAAACTATCAAAAAATAATTTGGAAATACATTAGAAAAAGACACCATATAAAATGAAGTTTCCCATGGTCATAAAGCATAAGACTTCTATTAAGGGGACAAACAGAGTTAGATGGCTTTATGGTTTTACAGCAGCAGGAGAAACAGAATCAGAGTATCTTCTTGTTAAGATGATAGGGAAAGATGATTCCAGCTTTGGGATCCCAAAGCAAAAGGGTCTAAAGGAGATCATTCCTTAGTCCTCAGTGCAGGAGAGATGGGAAAAGCATAAAACAAAACAGATATAAAAATCAAACTTATTAAAAAGTGCTAAAAAGATGTCAATAATTTTACTAATGGGGATCAGAAAAGAGGAAATAGTAGTAGAAAGAACATAATTTCTAAGAGTCTGCTTTTCAGCTCTGCCCCTCCTATGACTTTTAGGTGATTGAACCTAAGTCTCAGTTTCTTCCATTTGTATAGTAGGGATTCCTGCCACTTGCCTTCTCCACAAGTAATAAGAAAACCAATAAGTACTATAAATATATGGTATTAGTAATATCCTAATATTATGTTAAAATGCACTATAAAGTACAACTGCGTGAGGGCAGACACACTTTGTTGTTTTAGTCTATGTTTTCAGACTTTCAATCTCTAGCCAGGGCCAAGATCAAAGTCCTTTCTAAGATCACAAAAGCTATCAGCTAATTAAGATTGAATAGTTAACTTTGAGATCACAGAATTTTAGAATTTAAAGGCATCTTAGAGGTTTTTTATTAGGAAAATTGGAAAGCATAAGTCCAAGGTCACACAGTGAGCTTGGAGTAGAAGCTGACAAGTAACATCTCATGTAGGTAATTGTTCCTGCCCTTGAATGCACTGCTCTGTAAGAAAGGTACAGAAGTTCCAATAGACTTGTGATGGAAAGAGTAATTTACATCCAGAGGACTATGGAGACTGAATGGATCAAAACATAGTTTTTCATCTTTTTTTGGTGGTGGTGGTGTTTGCTTGCTTTTTCTCCTCTCTTTTGTTCTTTTTTCCCTTTTGATATGATTTCTCTTGCACAGCATAACTAATATGGCAATATGTTTAGAAAAATTGCACATGTTTAACCTATAGTGGATTGCCTGCTTAAAGGGGGAGGGGAGGAAAAAAAACTGGAACACAAGTATTTGCAAAAGCAAATGTTGAAAACTATCTTAGCATGTATTTGAGAAGGGAGAGAAAGAGGGAGGAAAGGAATGAGGAAGGGAGGAAGGGAGGGAGGGAGGGAAGGAGGAGGAAGAGAGGGGAGGGAGGAAGAGAAGGAGAGAGGAAGGGAGTAAGGGAGGGAGGGAGGGAGAGAGAGAAGGAAATAGAGGGAGGGAAGGAGAGGAAGGGAGGGAGGGAAGAAGAGAAATATAATAGGAAAGCTAGCTTCTCCCACAGTTAGGTAACACAGATTATGTATTTAGTTTTGAGTCTTTGCTGAACATTTATTGATTATTTCATTATTTAAAGATCATACTAGGGAAAATTCCAAAACTTAAATTAGTTCCCCCTTTGGAGAAAAAAGGGCCAAATTTTTTTGATTGGAAAAATCTAACAAATACTACATTTCAAATGTAGGTGCCAAATGTTCACTTAAGAACTTAACCATTTCCAATAATAACTGTTTAACATAAAAGAAAATTACTGGCTATCAATCAAATACACAGAACTATCCTCACTTTGGAGAAAGAGTAAAGTCTTGGCAGCAGTTGAGAACTACTCTTTCATCATTACTTTCCAAGGTTTTCCTACATTCTGTTCTCTGTAATAGGTTTGAATGTAAACAAAAATTGTATTAACATCACTGAGAAAAGTAGAGAGAAAATATAACGAAGGGCCCACAACTGCTTAAAAATGGCTTGACAGCCAAATGCATAAGATTGGACATGGAAAAAATTCCAGACTTTCACAAGCAACATTTTCCAGCATGAAATTAGATTATCTTTGCATAACTACAAGTGTTATTAATGCTAATAAAATTATCTACCCTTCTCAAAATACACCCCTAGTACTTGACAATCTTGACTGCCTAGTAAATGAAATAGTTTTTCCCTTCAGAAATAAACTATGATTAATTTTTTTTTTTTTGTATTATGCAACCTGATAGAAAGAATGAGGTCACATACCTAGGTTCTGAATGAGTTAACATTTAAAGATTTAAAAAGCATGAGCATAGATTTGAGGAGTCAGACTTGTGCTCTGAACTTCTGTGATTCTGAATCTATTTCTCTGAAATTTTTCTGCGCTCAAAAATAATTGTTTTCATGTTTGTGGCAGCCCTTTTCGTAGTGGCAAGAAAGTGGAAACTGAGTGGATGCTTATCAATTGGAGAATGGCTGAATAAGTTAGGGGATATGAATGCTATGGAATATTATTGTTCTGTAAGAAATGACCAACAGGATGAGTTCAGAAAGGCCTGAAGAGACTTACATGAACTGATGCTGAGTGAAATGAGCAGGACCAGGAACCATACACAGCAACAAGAGAACGGATGATCAATTCTGATGGGTATGGCACTTTTCAACAATTAGATGATTGAGGCCAGTTTCAATGATTTCATGATGAAAAAAGCCATCTATAGCCAGAGAGAGGACTGCAGGAACTAGTATGGATCACAACATAGCATTCTCTTTTTTTGTTGTTGTTTGTTTGCCTTTTTCTTTTTCTTTTTCTTTTCTTATTCACTTTCCTTTTTGATCTGAGTTTCTTGTGCAGCAAGATAATTGTACAAATGTTTACATATATTAGATTTAACATATATTTTAACATGTATAACATACATTGGATTACTTGCTATCTAGGGGAGGGAGTGGCGGGAAGGAAGGGAAATTTGGAAGACAAGGCTATGTTAGGATCAATATTGAAAAATTATCCATGCATATGTTTTATAAATAAAAAGCTCTAATTAAAAAATAAAAATGTTTTCAGACAAACCAAATAGCCATGCCTTCACTTATATCCTCAGATAAACTGTCAAGTGTAAAGATAGAAACAAATACATACACACACACACACACACACACACACATCTGCAGACACATTTTAATAGTCTGCCTGATTTCTCTTTTCCCAGATTACAAAACTGAAAATTACAATTATAAAATTGAAAGTTACAGCTTTTATGTTTATTTTTAAAATTTTTTTTAATTTAGGGTTAGATTAAAGCTTTTTATTTTATTTTCAAAACATATGCATGGATAATTTTCAACATTCACCCAAATTGCTCCAAATATTTCCCTCCCTTCCCTCACCCCTTTCTCTAGATAGCAAGTATTACAATATATGTTAAACACATGCAATTCTTCTATACATAGTTCCACAAATATCATGTTGCACAAGAAAAATCAGATCAAAAAGAAAAAAATAAGCAAGCAAACAACAACAAAAAGAGTGAAAATACTATGCTGTGATCCACACTTAGTTCCCACAGTCCTCTCTCTGGATGAGGATGGCTCTCTTCATTCCAGAACCATAGGAACTGGCCTGAATCACTTCATTATTGAAGAGCCTCATCCATCAGAACTGATCATCGTATAATCTTGTTGGTTCTCCTGGTTCTGCTCATTTCACTCAGTATCAGTTCATGTCAGTCTCTCCAGGCCTTTAATTAACTCGCACCGTCTTCAAGGTGAAAGGGACCTAGCCCAAACAGCACCTTTTCTAAGTCACAGCTAGTGTGGCCAAGCTTGATTCTGTTTCTTTTCTAAAGGATAAGCTCTAGGGGCAGCTAGGGGGTGCAGTAGACAGAGCACCAGCCCTGAAGTCAGGAGGACCTGAGTTCAAATCTGGTCTCAGACACTTAACACTTCCTGGGCAAGTCACTTAACCCCAAGTGTCTCAAGGGGGAAAAAAAAGGATAAGTTCTGGAAATGCACAAGCTGCTGAGACACCAGAGCCAAAATGACCAGGGTTTCCTGCCCACACTCTACTAAGGAGTCCTTATAAAACCATTCATTCAGTAAATATCTACCTCCCATAGAGACACCAAAGAATCCTACTGAAGAGCCTGTCGAACCATGTTACCCTGCACCCTCTCAAACTCCAGAAGCTTTCTATTTCCAACGGGATCAAACAGAGATTTTTTTCTTTAAACCTGTTAAGACTCTCCATAGTCCCACAGATTCCTACCTTCCCAGGCGTCTCTGCCACATTTCCAACAATGCAGCATCACTGACCTTCTGGCTGCTCCTCACACGTGCCCTTCCATCTCCTGCCTTCAGGTCTTTGTAGTAGCTGTTCCCATGCCCGGGATGCCCTCCCTCCTTGGGAAGGCCTCTTGGAATTTCTGGTTTCCTTTAGGAAGCTCAAATATTTTTTGCAAAAGATATTTCCCAAAATCTCCAGAAGACTAATGCCTTCTCCTCTAAGATCACCTTTCATCTATTCTCTCTGTAAGCAGAGAGAAAGGTAGACAGATGGATCTTATCTGTACCTCTTTATGTTTAGATGTAAGCTCTTTTTTTGAAGGTAGATGTTTTAAGGCAAAAACACAATGCCTGATACTTAATAACAAATACTTAACAAATGCTTATTGATCTAATGAAGTACTGTATTCCAGCTTATGTCAGACATATACAAGGAAAGGAGGGAGCTAATGTTTAGGTAAGAGAGACCCTACCCTCATGAACCTCACAGTCTAGGTCAGGGACAAGACACCAAATCACAACTCTAATAAACTGAGGGGGTAGCATCTGACACTTTAAGGTTTGCACATCTTCAGTGTAAGCTTTCCATATATTATAGCATTTTTATGTTCATAAGTGTGAGGAAGGTGACTCACACATGAGTAAAGTGAGGCTGAATTTAAACCAGCTGCCCACAGAGCTACTGAGAGTCTCGTAAGGATCCGAAATCAGGGCTCCCCGATCCTAAGCAGGGTTCTACTTACTGCACACTCTGCCTTCTCTTGTCCTCCATAAGCACGAGGAGCCTGTAACAAGCATTTATGAAGTGACTACTATGCACTATGTACACAGCACAGAGTCAGGACTTGGAAATGTAATGAGAAACCAAAGGACTTGAGAGTCAAGGACAGCATAAAGTTGAACTGGTCGTCTACAAGGTTAAAAAGTTATGGGAGAAAAATAAAGCCAGAGCAAGACTGATGGCCTGGGGAAAGGGGAGGAATAAAGTGACTGAAAGCCCCATGAGAATGAAAAATAACTTTAGGAGACATAAAAGATCACAGAGAAAGCCAAAGGCGGTCAGGAGGTTCTACATGGAGGAATAGATCATGGAGAATAAAAGTCCCTGGGATGAGATCATGGGGAGATAAGGAGGTTGATAAATTGGAAATTTGGGTATCAGACCCTAAATTATGAATTTAATCCCAATTATATCAGAATTTCTACAGAAAAATAAACTCCAGTGATTTCCTATTGTCTCTAGGATCAAATATAAATTCTTTTGTTTGGCTTTCAGAACAATTCATAACTTGTCCCCACTTCATGTTTCCAGTCCATTCAAACCTTCCGTCCCTCCCACCTCAAGGTCCTCTTGGACAATGGTCTCTTGGCTATTCCTCAAACAAGACCTTCTACCTTCTGACTGAGGCAAGTCAACAAGCCCCGCACAGCAGATCTGAATTAAAAATCTGTTGTTATCTAAACTCATTTCCTCCCTCCCTTCTTCATTTTTCTAGCCATCTTTGAGGCTCAGGCTTCCCAGGCTACAACGCTCCGTGCTTTCCAGGACCACTTCCAGACTTTCCCTCTACATTCATCACTAGCAACAAGTTCTCTTCCTTTGAGGTAGAAGTAATCCAATTTTTCTTAAACTCCCTGATCCAGATCCTCACAACTGTAGCCATGGTCATCTAGTCACACAGGGCACTCTCCTTGAGTGCTCAGGAAGTTAGATGTCTGGCTCATCAGCCTCTCCCCCACAAGTCCTACCTTAACAAAAGTTTTCACCATCCCAACTATCCTAATACTCAGTTACTTAATCTCTTGTACTTCAGACCCAGAGTCCCCATACCCTTCATCTTGCCCTCACCCACAAGCGTCCCACTTCGATGTTGTAAAGGACGCAAGTCCTTGATCTGAGCTTAACCTTCTATCGTACTCTTTCTTTCCTTTTGCTCAAGAGGCCCTAACCTGCTCTCCCAGCTCACCATGAGCTCCAATCCCTCCACTTTCCAGGCCATCGCCTCAGCATTGGCTCCATTCTGCTCTCTCCCGTAAATCACCCCAAACTGATACTACCCCTGCACTCAAAGCCTTTGCCCCTTTGTCCTAAAATACTTGGATTATTTTCATCACTCTCCTCCTTCTCTCCCATTTATGCGTTGCTGAAGAGAGAGAAAAACCATGAAACCCTGCTGATTTGGAACACTACAAATCACATAAGCTGAGTTGAGCCTTCTCTCCAAGAAGGCAATCCTTTAATACTTACCAAATCAATCTGCTGGAGGAGCAGAAATGCAAACTCATCTCAATGGCAATTTCAAACCTTTTTGACAAACCTCAAGCCTCCTATTATACTTCCCTCCTTCCCCCCTTAGCTTAGGACCTTCACTCACATTTCATTTAAAAATGCTTAAAAAGTTGAAGCCATTTGCCAAGAGCTTCCTCTTCTCTTGTTCCAACACACTCTCACTACTGGTGACCTACTCCCAAGGACTTAATTATCATCTCTCTGCAGATGACTCCCAGATCTACACAATCCTTATCTCCCTTCTGAGCTCCACTTACCAACTGCCATTGGGACACCTCAAATTCATTATGTCCATAAGAGAGCTCATCTCTCTTCCCCTCCCTGCAATTTTTGTCCTCTTCCCAACTTCCCTATTATTCTTGAGGGCACCAGCATCCTTCTAGTTACCCAGGCTCAAAAATTTAGGGTCATCTTTACATATCCTCACTCCACATATCCAAATTATTGTTAAATGTTCCCTACTCAATAAAGGTCCCTATTCAGTAGGAGCTCCCAGATTAAATATAAAATCTTTTATCTGACATCAAAAGCACTTTACAATCTGGTATCTTCCCACCTTACCAGTCTTCCTCTGCTTTAACCTGCCATGCCATGATCCAGCTAAGAAAGTCTGCTTGCTGTTCCATAGAAGTGACCTTCCATCTTTGGATGCCATCCCATCTCCCAGCTCACCATAAGCTCCAATCTCTCCACTTTCCAGGCCATCGCCTCAGCATTGGCTCCACTCTGCTCTCTCCCCTGGCTCTCTTATGTAAATCACCCCAAACTGATACTACCCCTGCACTCAAAGCCTTTGCCCCTTTGTCCTAAAATACTTTGGATTATTTTCATCACTCTCCTCCTTCTCTCCCATTTATCCTAAACTGATATATCTTAAATGGCTGAAATGCTAACTCTTCACTCCTGATTCTGAACTTTAAAACTCAGGAACAGGCCTTTCCTAGTATTCCCTTATTACTGCTTTGTTATCTATAGGATCATTTTCCATTTCCATTTCCTTAAAATATGTCTACATATTTTAAGTTACAGTTATTTACATACACACTATCTTCCTTATCAAAATGTGAGATTCTTAAAGACAGTGATAGTGTTTTTCTTTGTATTATCAGAATTAAACATAGTGGCTAGAACAAATTTAGCACTTAATGCTTGCTGACTAATTATGAGAATCAAGTGATAATTTTTTAAAGTATTTTATGCTTGGAAGTGTTATGCAATTGTAAATTATTATATTTTTCTTTTTGTTAAAGTTATTATATTATAAATCTGTATTATCATTATTGGTCTTGTTCTTATAGTGCTCGATAATGTTCATATTAAAAGAACCTGAAGACAAATGACTTTATAACTCTCAGAACATAGAGATTAATTGATGCTTGTCCCATTCCCACATAATGCTGATCTTCTCTGCTAACTCTCTACAATTTGAAAACTCATCCCACATAATTCAGAGATTATAAACAGTTGGCATGTAAGCAAAAACAAGTTTCTTAAATTTTTGTAGATCAGTGTTATGTTCAAGCAGTTGGGGCAATGGTTTCTGATTATGATGATTTTCCATTTCTAATACAGTTTACTTAATGAATTCTCAAAGTCAGAACAATGTTTTTTTTAATTGCAATATGGGACTTTATCAAGGATAGTGAGATAAATTGGCACATAACCTTAGCTGTCTGATCACTGTCTTTCTTAATACCCAATAAATGCTACATTTTTGCAACCTACAATGTGTTGCATAATTTCTGTAACCTTATTGCACAACCTGAATTATCATTTCATTCTCATCTTTTTCAGTGGCATTCTGCTAAGATTATTGTTATTATCTCTTCATTCTTCTTGTTCTTTCTGATACCAAATTAATCCCCATCTTGGGGCTGCAAAGATTATCTGGTCTAACTCCTTCATTGGACAGATGATGAAACTATGATCCTCTCCAACTTTAACATTCTGTGAATTGATGAGCTAATAAAACAAATACTACCAAGGTCACATATGAAATTGGTAGCTGTTAATGTCTCTACTAAGACTTTCTGTTTTCCATCAAAGGAGCCCACCTTTTCATTAGCGTGTCAACTGCACTAGACAAACTCTGCTTTTGAGGAGCAATAAGTACTTACTCCATCTCCTGGCAAATATGGAGAAGAAGGCACACAATTAACTAGCACAGTAATCTGTGGGAGTCCCCTCCCCACCCTGAACACCAAACTCAGTGAGTCACGCTCACCACGGGCAGATCAACAACTACGTTTTGTTCAGAAAGAGTCACTGACATCTCAGGTCAGAATAGATTCTGGTCAACACTCATGACAACATGCAGAAACATTTCCTCAGGGAATCTTCCCATGGGACTCTGTCTAAACGATATTCTCACAGAACTATCTTTTAACAGAGCTGCTGATTAATTAAGAAGAAATTTCAAAGGACTATTTAGAGAATGGCGAGTCTAAAAGAGATGGCAACAATCAAAGTGCTACAGGGAGAGAGAAGAGAAAGAAGAGAGGGAAAGAAGAAAAAAAAGAAAGGGAAAGAAGGAAGGAAAAAAAGAGGAAAGAAATAAAGATTTATTAAGCTTCTACTATGTACCAGGCACTGTACTAATTAAGCGCTTTGAAAATATTGCCTCCTTTGATCTTCACAACAACCCTGGGAGTTAGGGGCTGTTATGATCCCCACTTTGCAGTTAAGCAAATTAAGGTAGCCAAGGATCAAATGACTTGCCCATGGTCACATAGTTAAACTCACTGCACTGATTTCCAAGTTATTTTCTAAATGAATGTCTTAAAAAAGAGCCCTAACTGGTTTGTCTTGAAGTGTTTTCTGACTATGGGTAGAGAAGGCATTTCCTCGCTACGGGTGCTGTTTAAGGCTGAAAACAGAAGAAGTCCAGAATAAATGGATGACACCGTACCCTGATCTAAGGTATCCCTAGGCAGGATCTAAGGTATCCCCGCATGCCCCACTTAAACATCCCTGCTGGCGAATCCTCCCTAGTTCGTTGGGGGCAGCATCCCCTGCGCCCTCAGCCCTCATCACTGCCCGGGTTCTCCCTTCCCATTAAGCTCCCGCAGAGCTGCGCCATTGGTGCCCAAGCTCTTGGGACCCTCCCTCCCTCCCTCGCCTCGGCCTGTGCTCGCACTCCATGTCTCCAGCCTCACTTCTGCCCCAAAGTGATCGGGACACAGCCCAGCTCAGCACCCTCCCTCCCATCAAGGCAAGAGGCACATTCTCTGCAGGCTCCTTCTCTGGCTCCCCCACCTAACAGCTTCTTAAATGGTGGCCATGGCCCCACATGGGGCCTCACAGACTGCAGGGGGGACACACACTTATGACTGATCACTAGTAAATGTTTGCTTCGTGTACTGTTTTATAAACCTACA
Source organism: Sarcophilus harrisii (assembly GCF_902635505.1). NCBI lineage: Eukaryota > Metazoa > Chordata > Mammalia > Dasyuromorphia > Dasyuridae > Sarcophilus > Sarcophilus harrisii. The sequence continues at coordinate 567,432,138 of NC_045428.1, read as the reverse complement.
TCTGTATACCAGGTGACATAGAAACCCTTTGGGTAAAGGAGGCGCCATGTAGAGAAGGGCGAACAAGTCCCGTCCTGGGGTGCCTGCTTTGCCTAGAACCTGCCTTTTCCCCTTTCACAAGCCCCTCATTAAGCTTTCTCATGTTTCTTTTTCCCAGCAGTCACAGAGGGATGTAATGCACAACATGTTGGGCTGGACTCGGAGGCCCGGACCCCAGGGCCAGCTCAGCCCCCGACCACTTGTGTCGTGACCCAGAGGAGACACTTAAGCTGACTCAGTTTCCTCATCTTAAAGCAGAGGGGATGCCCCAGAGGAGCCTATGTTCCTGAGGATGATGGGCCTGTTCGTGCTTATTTTCCTAGAGCCTTGCACAGGGCCTTACTTATGGGAATCATCTGGGAGATGGTTCGAGAATGGAACAAAACATTAAAGCCAAGGAGAAGAACCGGAGTCTTTCTGCCAGAACTGTTGGCACAGAGGGGCTCTGTAGGCAGCAATATGCCCGCTGTGAAATATTCCCACACTCCGGCTCTTAAAGAGAGACAAGCAGAGACAAGTTGCTCTACACTCCCCAAATATCTGGGCTGGTAACAACCAGAGAGATTCCGAGACCTTAGCCCCCGGACAATCACACCTGTCAGCCAGCGAGGGTTCTCACGGTTCCATGTCAGTCCTTATTTAAGCCCGGCACAAAGCAGCATTCCATACCTATAAGAGACCCTGAGAAAACAACAAGACTCTCTTCACACAGCAATCTGGAAATCCTGGCAAAGCACCAGGACGAAGGATAAAAGTGAGGATTTTTCAGTACAAAGAACTCAGCAGGTCTTCTTTCCTGGACAAAGCTGCTTCTAAGGAAAAATTTAACTTAAGGCACCAGAACGCTGAAGGAAGTCACAAGAGATACCGAAGTCACTCTGTCATCTCTCACCTGAAGCCAGAGGTCGGATCCACTCTTTACTATTGAGATCAAGTCTCCAGAGGTCATTGAAGGCAGCATTGCAGCTGCTCTGGGTGCAGCCTCCAAAGACATACATTGACTGATTAGCATCATAGTAGCACGCACCTAGAAAGAGAGAAGGGAAAACAAAGATAAGAAAATGCTGCTTCTCTCTAAAGCCCCACAAGCAGCTGGCTCTGGATGTGCTTCAAGAAAAAAAAAAAAAAAAAAAAAAGACTCTCCACTTTATCTTTAGCTAGGGTCCAAATCTATACACGAATTGTCTGGGGAAGTGGAACAAAAATCAGAAAGCACCCCCAACTCAGGAACTCTTGGTTATGTTGTCCAAGATACATGAATTTTAATAATTCCCCACTATTGAAAACTCAAGAGCTTCCCAAACACATCAGATATGTGCAGCAATCCTGCATAGCGATTCCTGAAACATATAACCAGCTAAATAGAGACAGCATCAAAGCATAATTTTAGAGACATGAGTATTAACTAGTAATGCTGAGGGCTACAATATTTTAATTTTTCAGACTACATTACATAGGATCAATGGTTTCAAAAAATAGCACTTTTCTCCTCCCTTAATAGTATTTTTTTCAATTACATGTAAAAATAATTTTCAACATTCACTTTTTATTAGATTTTGAATTTCAAACATTCTCCCTGTCCCTTCCCTCTTCCCTTCCCCCTCCCCAAGACAGCAAGCACTCTGATATAGATTATAAATGTACAATCATATTGATGAAGTCCTGAGTTGCTAATAGAGAGAAAGCCAGAAGTAATAATTACTCCCTGAGGCAAGCAGGGAAGGACAATGATGGGAATCAGTTTAACCTTATAGTCTCACTCTCCATGGCGGTCATAGGTAATCCCACTTTGCTGTGTCCGGTCAGAAATCCAAATTATGTCAAACCCCTGAGGTGGAATTTCCCCTATCAATGTGTCCATGGCCCACGCCATCTTTGCTGAACCCCTTTGGGGTAAGTCCACCACAGCATTCTGTCTCACAGTGTCTTTCCTCTCACCCCTCCCCCATGCCTCATGGTGTATTTCTCCTTCTTAGAGCTAAGTTTTAGGGAACTAAACTCTTCTGTGGATTCAGGATGCCAGTTAAGGGCAGACTCCCAACTCATGAGTTATTCCTTTTCTCCTGGCAAATTGTGAGTTCCAATGGGGAATTTGTATTTTCCTTGTTAATTGTTAAAACCCCTTTTCTTGCTAACTATATGCTCTCCCAACTCTTTCATATTTACCATTCCTGGTATCTACTGAATCTCTTCATTTTATCTATAACCTTTTCTCCTAAATCCATCTACTTTTTGCCAAAGAGTCCAGCCACTGTAAATTCTTCATGTAACTGAATCCCAACATTTGGTGCCCATATCAATCTCACCATTCGATGCTAAACTCCAAACACATCATTTGGAGCTAGGAACATCAATTTTAAGCATATTTTCACATTAATCATGTTGTGAAAAAAAGAATCAGAACAAAAAGGACCTCCTTCCTTTGTGATCTCTTGACTTCTCTGGGCTGCAGATCTTGACTTCTCAGATGGCTTCTGAGATCCTTTCCATTCTAATTCTATTAGCATAGATGAAGATGACAGCACCATCTTTTTTTAAAATCTCCCTTTGAAAAATATATACACTTAAATTATCAAGGAAACAAACAAAACTTTTATCAGCCCTGCAAAGTTGCCCTACATTTGGGCCAGTCAAAAGAGCTTGGAAACCATAGGACAGTAACTAATCGTTACAGAGCAGGTGGTAGAAGAGTCAGTTTGGAAAGCTCTCAGTCTGGCCTGCTTACCAGGACTCACCAGAAAACTGGCGGAGCCCTAAGACCCCAGTGTGAGTGTCAGTGTCTGGATGTACCATATAATGAACTATGACTGCCATGTGTAATGGACACTGAGAAGTATGAGGGGATCCCATGAACTGATGCAGAGTGAAACCAACAGAGTCCAGAAAGGAAGTCCATACAGGAAGACCACGATAATGTAAATGGAAAGAACCAATCACGTACACACAGCCAAAAAATCAAAAAGGAATGATACAAGAGAATACATGGCAGAAGATGATCCCAATCCATACTGTCATGGAGTGTACAAAGTGTTACACACTGAACATGATTTAGTATTTTTCCCCTTTTTTCTCTTTAAAAAAATTATCATTTATTATAAGAACAGCTCTCTGGAAGGGAAGATGAAGAAGGATTACTAGGGACAACTATGATGAAATAAAAAACCAAATGACATCAACAGAAACTTAAAAAAAAAAAATCCAACCTACTACTTTCCTTAGAGTTGCAAACACCTCATAAATATTAATGTACTACAGAAATGAGAACTCTTATTTTTATTACCACTGAAAAGTAAAGTCTTTATGACAGATGTTAAATCCCATCTACAACTATAAAGTACACATAATAAAAAAAGAGGCAATAGCTCAGGGAAAGATTACATTCCTGGTAAGCAAAAGGAAAAAAGAATGGCCCTAGTCATTTAATAAGTATGGGAATAAAGCTTCACAGCTGCTTTCTCAATAGAAGTCTCATTTATTCATTATCTTTTGGAATGTATACGTCAGGGCTATCTATATTCAAACTTTTTGGATCTCAAGAAGAGTATAGGACATAAACCTCGTCCTTCCTTGTTCCCTCACACATATCACCAGGGAAATAAAAGCTGTGGGATGTAACTAAGTCAAAACAGTCATGGGGTAAATAAAAGGAAGGGGGAAGGGAAGTAACCAGGAGACTCAATGTTTTCAATGACCAGAAAGAAATCCTCCTTTGGACAGAATCTGTTTAGCAAGTCACTGTTTCTAAGACTTATTTGGAACTCTAGCACCATTTATTCAACTTTAGAAAAAGAAAAAGCATTGTATTGATTTTTACTTACCAAATGCCCTCTGCTATAATTCTTTACTTACATGAATGACCCTTTCTAACTCAACCCATCCACTAAGTCCCCTCAGTAATTCTTGCACTAGTTAGGCAAGCCAGCACACTAAGATGAATGAGAGGCAATAAAACAGTATGTTTAGTCACATACACAATAACCTTGCTCAGTAGGGGAAGTAGTTAAAACCTTTATCATTTAAGAAGCCTTCCATTGTTTGGCCTGTAGCTTGTCAGATAGATCAATTATAATGTCAGGGCAATTAGGGCTGATTGCTCTTCAACGAACCATGAAGAAGGAACCTTGGATTTGTAGGTATGAAACATTATCTGGTCATTCACAAATCTATTTCTCTGTTTCCTTCACATCAGCTCCAGACTTGATCTATCACCTGAACATTAGATCCCCATTTCTAATTGCCTATAGGACATTTCAATCTAGATGTCTCACAGATACCCCAAACCTTCCCTCCTTTTTACTTATTTCTCCCTATCGCACCATAATTAACTCAGTTTTCCAACCTAGAAACCTGGGGGTCAATGCCCTTCCTTTTCTTATCTGGATTGTTGTTGCTGTTTGGTTCTTTTTCTTTCTGACCCTATTTGGGGTTTTCTTGGCAAAGATACTGGAGTGGTTACTAATTCCTTCTCTAGCTTATTTGAAACATAAGGAAACTGAGGCAAACAGGTTACGTGACTTACCTAGGGTCACATAGCTACTAAGTGCCTGAGGAGGGATGTAGACCAATGAAGGTGAGCCTTCCCAATTCCAAACCCAATGCTCTATCCACTGCACCACCTTACTTTAATTAAGCACCTACTATGTGCCAAGCACAGTGCTAAGCTACTCGATACAAAAAGAAATGTGAAAAAAACTTCTTCAAGAAGTTTATTTTCCAATTTATATTCTAATGAAGGAGATAATCACATATAGCAGAGTGATGGTCAGGGCTGGAAATTACAAGGATGCACTCCTGAAGGAGTAGAATGATGTTCTTTTCTGGGAGCAATGGCATTTTGCTATAGTTGACTTTATTTTGGTTCCAGAAGTAGAAAGGGGGAGGGGGAGGAGGGAGGTAAAGGTGGTGGGAGAGTAAAGTGAAGAATGGCCTGATACAATGGACTACACTGAGGCTCACCAACCAGGACCTCAGGAAAACCTGTGCAGGAATGCCAGAACCGAAAAGGTTAACTCCTTAAAACACAGATTCTGGTCCAGGCAGGAAGACTAAGGAAGAGAGAAAGGTAGGAGGAGCTCCCTAACACCTTGGGCATTTTTCAGTTCTGTTCTACCACTAATGCCACTTGTACATACAACCTTTACCGTATGTGCAAACTGCTAAAACCAGCTCTTTCCTCCCTTTACTCGTTCTTCTCCAATAAGGATCATCTGCTCCCCTGCACAGCCCTAACTCATCCAGCTGCTGACTGTGTACAGTAATATCTGTCATTCCTTCCACTCAAAATTCGTCCCTGCTGAAAAAAGTTCATGCACCCGTGCCCCGCATTCTCTGATCTGGTGGTGTTCCCTACACTTCTAGCCTTATTGCATGCACCAACCAAACTGGGCCCTGACTACACCGTGCACTCTCCGGGGGGCCTCCATCCCTCTCTTCAGAGTAGCAGTTCTGACCTTTTCTACTTCAGAGAGGCCTCTGGGCAATCTGGCGAAATCTATAAACCTCTTCCCAGAATCTTATTTTTAAATACATGGAATAAAATAGGATTAATATATACTATATATTCTATATTTATATAATATATATTCTATATTTATATATATATGTATATGGAATAAAATAGGATTACTTTAATATATACTATATATTCTATATTTATATATTTATATAATATATATTCTATATTTATACGTTTATTATGTCTAATACTTACATATACTTTTTATATATTGGCAGTGAGGTGGCCTAGTGAACAGTGCAGGACCTGGACTTAGGAAGACCCAAGTTCAAATTCTGCCTCAAACTATCTGTGCAACTGGACAAATCACTTAACCTTTTGTTAGCCTCAGTTTTCTCATCTGTAAAATGGCAACTGTCTCCCAGGATCAAACAAGATATTTATAAAAGTGTTTAATCAATGACACACAGCAAGTACGATATAGATATCGTTATCTGCACCATCACCATGTGCATTGCAGCCTCCCCTTCCCAAACAGACTAAGCTTCACAAAGGTGGGGCCAGGCCCTGGTTACCTGAGCCCTTGGTCCAATGCAATCTGTATACATTAAATCTTTAATAAATGTTTACTGGATGGAACCCATCAAGAAGAACTGTAAAAAAATTAAAATCCCAGGAGTTCCTTTACTCATGCTCCAACGGGTCCATTTAAAAGGATGCTTAGAACATTTCACTCTCTACTACCAGGACTGGGATCCTAGTGGCTTAAATCTAGATCTTTATAAAGCTAACTAAACCTGACGATAAGAAAAGATCATTTTTAACTCAGGCCAATTAGTTCCTTGCACACTGGGCGCCCATTTTCCCATGATAATTCTAAAGGAATTTGAATGTAGCGCTCCCAAATGGTTTGGCAGTCTTTTCACAGCCTATGAAAGTTTCATCAGGACCTCCACTATCACACATTTTGTATAAACTCCTAAGTTCTCAAATATAAAAACTGTTCATCTTTCGCCTCCTTTCCCACCTTAAAGATCAACTCTTGGCTTGATACTTCCTTCAAACAGCAAAAAAGTATAGAGCCTTTATTTTTCCAAGAGGTGGCAAACATTCCTTCTCCTCTATTTGGATTGAAAACTCAGCCACCCGGCCAGGTCCCATGACGTCCATGTCATGTATTTTTAATCTTATACGAAAATAAAGCAACCAGCATTTTCCTGACTCTTTTTGAGCAAACAAAGGTTTCTGGAAAAGGAAGGCACAGTCCAATGAATGTGAGAACTAATGGGATTGAAATAGCAAGTTTCACATACTTTATTCAATGACCAGGAGCCACCCATCAACAAAATTAAAAGAGGAAAATAGTCTTGAAAGACCTATGTTTAGCCCTCAAATATAATAGAACGAGAATCTGGTAACCATCAATAATAAGCTTAACTTTTTATAGGAAATAAGTAAATATTAATAGTTTAATACTTCTTTAAAAAAAACAAAAACACCTTAACATCCTACTCACAGGGGAAAAAAGCACTGCAAAATTTAACTGGATCTAACAATCTCAGTGCTAAAATCATCATGTACTGACTTATTAAAAAAAAAAAAATGAAGTGCAAAAGTTCAAAGTCACTCACCCTTTCATATTCTATTCCAAGGCCAAACCTCTGGCACATGTTATAAAGAATTCCCACTTAAGAACACAATATGGTTGTCTAATTTAGCATGGTACAATGGAAAGAATGATGGCTTTGTAGACAAGGGTCTAGGTTCAAGTACTGCCTGAGGGACAATGGGCAAGTCATTTAACTTCCTTAACCCTCATTTCTCATTTATAAACTGAAAAGGTTGGACAAGATAACCCTTTGAAGTCCCATCTAGTGCAAAATCAATGTAACCTACAAAGGTTATGTACATTTTATTAAGGAACAATTACCAAGGATAAACCAGAAAGGCAAAGAGAAAGTTTGATCCATTCAATGTACCTTTTTTCCGTTACAATAAGCAAGCACATATCTAGCTTCTAACAGATGCTTTTCAGAGTTGCCCTGGTTTCCTCAAGTATCACGATAACTGCAAAGGGAAATCTTCAACAATTCTCCTTCAAAGATGTATCCAAAGATTCTGTCATTACTCATACTGCAAAGCCTTTTCTGGAGTTATTTCATACATATCTAATGTTTTTATAATTAACTAAATTTAACTCTCCTCTACTACAAAATCTCCATCTTCTATTCTAGTATTCTCTATGGTACTTAATGAATATTCACTGAACGAATAAACAAATTACATACACTGGTTTCTGATATTTGAGATGCTAAATAAACCCTTTTTGTTTGCCACACGTCGACACAGAAATGTCCTCAGGCATTTGTCCTCCACTCCAAGATTATGAAGCCCTCATGAGTCTTGCACTCAGGCATACATGTCAACTCATATTCATTAGAAATTTGGAAAGACAGAGGGAAAAGGCAAGGTTAATTATCTAGTGCAGCCCTGTTGGCTACTGCAAGACTCCAATGCTTGAATGAATGAACAAATATGTAAAAACTGAACCCTCTGATTTCTTTCAAAAAGAGAGAAGCTGTCAAATTAACAGGTCTCTGAGCCAAGTTCTGCTTGGCTGCTTTATTCAAAGACATCATGATTAGCTGTGGGCTCACAAAAAAAGAAAAAAAAGAAAAAAAAAGACAATTACAAGGCCCAGCTTTCTGAAATGACAGAAGGGACCCTCTAAGTTAAAGAACCAGAAAGCTTCTTTTCTGAACAATGACCTAAAACTGCTGGTGGATGTAGTTACTAATCACCCATTCTGACCACTCATTGCAACTAGAAGTGGAAAACAAGCTAAGTGGAAGATAATTTATCACCTCTCTACTCAGCCAGCATCAGAAAAGAGAACAGGATCATGTGTCACAGAACAACAAAACAAATGCCACACAAGATGAAACCAAGAATGCAGAAAATTCTGAATCCTATGACAAGAAACATTTATAGTCAACAATATTAATAAAGAGATCAACCAAAAGCAGATAAAGAGTAATCAGTTTCCCCTAAACACTGATAGTTTTTCCTAACATGCCATATAGTTTTTATTCCTGAGTTTATTAAAGCGTTCTTATAAATATGTTTTCAGTACCATGTTGAAGAGCAAGTCTGTGCGACAGAAAGAACACAGAATTAGGAACCAGGGTAGCTGTGACACCCTGAGCTGGGCTTGCTTTCCCCTTCTATTAAATTAGGAAGTTGAACTAAACCACTTCTAAAGGTTCTTTCATTCATAATATTCCATAATTCCTTACATTTCATAAATTTATTTCCTGATATGGAAATTAGAATTTTCTCTTATTTGTCCTAACCCTATCCTTTTGAAGCTTCAAGGGCAGACTTTCAATTCTAGCATTCTAGAACTTTGAGAGAAAAAAAAAGTCCATGTTCACTACAATCAAATCTTCAGAGTTTGACCTGCTTTTCACAAATCTTCCACTTAAGTTCATTTCCTTCCCGAGGTTAAAGTGCTATTTGTTTTATTCCTTTCTCTTAAAGAATCATTAATCATTGTAGCTATTTTCCTAAAAAGTAAGGGTTTTTAATCTGCGGTCCATGGATTTGGCTTTTAAAAAATATTTTGGAAACTGTATTATCAACAGAATTGGTGTCCTTTGTAGTATTTTATTTTATGAATTTAAAAACACAATTCTGTGAGAGTTCCTAGGCTTCACCAGACTGCCAAAGGGATCAGCAATACAATAAAAAAATAAGGTTGCAAATCCCTAACCTAAAGTCTCTAGACCTTCTCCAGCTACACATTTGTAGAGCCCTAACTTGCATAAAGCAATGGAGAATTTATATAGTACAATAAGATTTGCAAAGTGTTCTACAAATATTTTCTCATTTTATTCTCACAATACTGGGAAGCAAGTGCTATTGTGTCCATATTACAGAGAAGCAAACTGAGACTAAGAGGTTAAGTGACTTGGTCATGGTCCCACTGTTCGGAAATAGTTGAAGCAGGACTGAAATTCATTCATGTCTTCTTGTCTCCAGGTTCAACACTCCATCCACTGCAATGTCTCTTTGTTAAAATTCTGTTACCAAGAACCTTTGCTGAAGATACTCAACAATTTCCTGGTTTGATTGGAGCAATATAGCACATTTAAACAATATCTAATCCAACCCAATCACTTTCACAGATAACAAAACTGAGACCTAGAGAATGGGAATGGATACGACACAGGTCACATAGCCTGTATCTAAATTTCTTTCCTAGTTTATAACATCAAAATGAACAGTTTTGAAGGCATAATTATTTCCCCCAACATACATATGACATTTATAATCTGTTGCTCAAGAAGCTACAAATTGATCTAATTGTTCTAGAAAACAATCTAGAAATACACAAGAAAAATACAAGGAAATCAATGACAAGAAAAAATTCTTAATGTACAAAAATGTTCACATCACATTATTTGTGATAATAAAAACAAATGAGAAATGGCTGAACAAATTATAGTACATGAATATAATGGAATTTTGTTAGGATATAAGGAATGAAAACCATGTGGAATTCAGAAAGAACAATTTTTATAAAGTGATACTGAGCAGGCAAAGCAGGATCAGAAAAATAAACTATAAAATGATTGCTATAAGGTGAATAAAATCAACATGAAGAAGCAACAAATGTTGGCTGCACCTCTATGCCAGCATTAGGGCAAATGACTAAAGTTAAAGAACATGTTCCTCTTGTGTTATCAAAAACCAAATTTTCCTCGGAGAATGTATTTTGTAAATGTTGGAGTTTGGGGGAGGGAGAGGAAGTTGCTTGGTAGAATCTATTACATCCAAATAAAATGTACCAGCTGCTATTTTTTTAAAAATATATTTGACTTAGCTAAGTCACTTCCCCTCCTCTCAGGGCCTCAGTTTCTTAAATTTATATGGAAGGGAAGTTGGTCTAGAATCTCTGTTCTAAAATGGTTTCATTTTCCAACATTCATTTATAATCAAGGTCATGGACTTGGTCTTGGCCGGCCTACAACACAGGTTCCAGACATCTCCTTGCCATTTTTCTCCATTAGCTTAGCATTTTATTTCAGTGGTGCCATTTACAAGCCAGACTATTTCATTGTACATTCCATCTTTCAAGTCATATATAAAAATTTTAAATGGTACTGGGTCCAGCAGGAATATTTGTTTGATTCCCAAGTTAATCTTTCTCCATCTAAAGAAGTACCTGTCTCTGATTATTTCTCAGTTGACTGATTATGCTCTGAGTTTTACTGCTGGTTTTATCTACAGGAAAAGTCCCTGATATGCAATCTTATCAAAGGCATTCTGAAGAATCTAAACACCACTGGTTTCCTCTTTAGACACATAATTATTTACCATCTCCTATAACTCAAGAAGATTAATACAGCATTTATTTTACAAAAAGCTGTCACCTTGCCCTCAATAAGTTATACTTATTGATTGCTTACCAATGATTCTCATTTATAAGCTTTATAATTTTTATATTATATATTATCTTTGTTTATATGATATATATATTATATTTTATATAAAATTTATAATTTTTTAAATTAAGGTTCTAGTAGCTCCCCCATTATGAAAATGAGATTCACTAACGTGAAGCTCCTAGGATGCTCCTTGAAGGCCTTCTCTTAGAAGAGAAGCGCACTTACTACCAGTCCGTCTGGCACAGTGCTCATTTGTACAAGTGCCATAATTCTCCCAATTTTCCCTTTTAGGTCTTTTTAGTTCCACTAAAATCCTATTCTTATGCCTCCTAGTAGTATGGAGGTTAACTGGGCTCTCAAAATTTGTGCCAGTGAAATCCAAGTCCTGGCAGATCTTATCAAGGTGGAGAGTTTTAAGTATTGGACATCACCTACAGCTGAGGGATCATCTTAGCTAAATGAGAAGAGGTTGATCACCAGAAGCTAGCCTCTTACTTCACTCACTCCAGCTACAATGACCTGTGAAGAGTTTACAAAGCTGTAGAGAGATTGTGAAGTGCACTGATGGAAAACTGTACCCACAATAATGAAATGATAACTCCCTGGTTAAATATAAGTTCTTTCAAAATTCTTTGATGGAAGTCAATCTGTTCTGGTGCTTTATTTACATCTAATTAATTTATCATGTCTAAAACATGCTGTATGCTCACCATTGTTTCTCCACTCTAATGGATTTACCTCAAAGGACAATTTGGAAATGTGACCCTTCAGCAGCAGCGGCAGCAGTAACAACAAAAATAAGACTAGTTAGTATTTACATAGTTTTTTAAGCTTTATAAAAACTTTCTATTATTCTATTTGATCCTCGTAACAGAGAGATAGGTGCTAGTATGATCCTCATTTTACAGATGAACAAAATGAGGCAGGAAGTGGTGAAGTAACTGACCCAGGTCACACAGCTAGGTAATGTCTAAGGCCAGATTGGAAATCATGTGTTCCTGACTTCAAGTTCAACAGTCCATTCACTAAGCTACTAGTTGACCAAAGAATGAGGGAAAACACTGATTTTGTCTCTGACTTTTTCATTACCTAGGAAATATCTTGCACAAGTTATCTCTGGTTCTCTAATTGGATTGCCATCTTTGTTTCCCCTAAGAACATTTTATTTGCTGGTTTGGGAGAACCCTTGAAAAGCATTCTTCCTATCTGCTTTCTGCCGACATCATTTCAGGTTCAGCTCTGACCAGCAGCCCTAGAGGCTAAAAAGAAAAATGGCACCATAAATCAGGTCACCTGGGGCAAAATTAAATGTGATGAATAACGACATGTGGGGTATTTCACCCCTGCCAGCCTCACCTTTCTCCCCTGTAAATTAGATCAATAATACTTGTAGTATCTTTTTCACAGAGTCATTGCAAGGAAAGCACTTTGTAAACCCTGGGGAAAATGTGTGGTCATTTACATCCTGCTCACTCAGTATTTCTCTTAACAATCTCCTTTCCTGGGAAACTTTCCAAATTATTCCAAAATATTCATTTCTATTTTTTCCTAACTTTTGTCATCTTATCATTAAAAAAAACAAAAACTGAAAGTGTACTGTAAATTATGGAAAATATCAAGGTATACTTTCAAGATTTCATCATTAATAACTACATATTATAAAATCACTCCCTTTTCAAGATGTTTTGCAACAGCTTAACATATCTCTTTTCCCCTCTCCCACAACAAAACTGAATTCCCATTATGATAGCTAGTTCAGAGGTACAGTACACCCACTTTATCAGTAAACAGAGTGCTGGCCTTGAAATCAAGACATCCGGAGTCAAATCCTGTTTCATATGCAATGTGTGTGACAGTGGACAAGATTGGATTCAAAGGCCTCTAAGGTCTATTCCATCTCTGAATCCTATTCTCAATCAAGTTCATTCTATTTCCCTTCTAACCAATATACACCACAGTCAGAAGCACTGACAGACTAGACCATCACTAGAAGAGTGCATCCAAGTATCTAAGGGTACTGGCAGTCAAGTCATGTGGCAGCAGCAGAAGGAACTACAGCTATTGAGGCTGAAGAAGAGAAAAGTGACAGGAAACATGCCAGTTGTCTTGATGCACCTGAAGGACTGCCATGTGAAAGAGAGAATCTATTTGTCTCAGAGGTCAGAACTCAGAACAACAGGAAAGCTGCTGAGAGGCAAATTTTAGCCTGATAGAAAAGGAAATCGTCCCAATTATCCAAATGCAAAACAGACTATTGGAGGTGGTGAATACCACATTACTGGATATTTTCCAGCAAAAACTGAATGCTCACCACTAATCCAGAATGTTGCAAAGGTTGTTCCTGCTCAAATATAAATTGAAGTAAATGACCTCTGAAGTCCTTCCCAGTTCTGGGATTATTTAAGGACCACAGACTGTTTGTTTACTGCTCTCTCTACCCAATCCTTCTGCCCCACTTAATATTTAACAGGCCTCTCTAAGGATCAGCAAACTTCTGTCCCATACCTTGGAAGATTTCAGAAGCAGGGAAGTGGGAAAAGGAGAAGGGAGGGAAGGTTACACAAGGAAATAGTTTCACAAAGGGAACTCAGAAGGAAGGATAAAAAATTTCCTAACCTTATAAAGTTACAAACTATTTCTTCATGAGTCATCTTCAAAATTATACCATTTAAAACCTATGTCATGTAGCATCTCCCAAGCCGCCTTTGTCAAATATTTCTGTGATCTATATTCACTTAATAAATCATAGCTAAAGGGTATGGAATCACTTAGGATTCTAGAAGACTCATATCAATATCCTAAACTCACACAATCTATTTACATATTTAAGACAAATTACTGTTTTCAGGAGAATCAGTAACTAACTGGACCAAAAACGGAATGGGACAGAGAAGGGAACTTGTAATACTTGACTCCATTCTTTTAGCAACTTCACCTGTTTTTTAAAATTTTGTTTCCTAATATGCATAATAAGGACAATAATTAACTCACCCTTCTTAACAATTTCTATGGACAATCCTACATATGGTTTGCTTAAAAGATAGCAAGAGTATTCTTACTTTCTAACAATCAGAACAATTCAAACAATCAGAAAGTCAGTCAACTGTGATTAAAAAGTTTTTACTGTGTACTTAACAATGTGCCTAGCACAAAACTAAAGAAAACAGGGACACATCTCTTTGATCCTTTCTTTTATGATTCCACAAAAAAATTGACCAATTCTTTACTTCTAAATCTAAGTTTGCCCCCTCGCTTGCCAAGAGATTCAAGATCTATTTATTCAAAAAAGTAGCATAACACTATCTCCCCTGAAGGAAAAAATACATATAATTTGTATATATTATTACCCCAAGTGAGTTATCTAAAAGTTCATTATATAATTTCACTCACTAAAAAATTTTACTCAAAGTCAGTTAAAAATACACATTAATATAAACCTCTTTCCCCAAAGTCTATTATAGCATTGCAGTTCTAAAAATGAATAGTTATGATTTTTATAAAAATACTAGAGTCAAAAACAAATAAATAAATAAAAATAAAAATACTAGAATCCACATGGTTGTTCTGCAGATGCTTAGGAAATGGTAAAGATTTAAAACCTGTTTTAAAAACACTCCTCTGCTGGCAGGGTTCACAAAAATACTAACTTTATACAATGTGAGGCCTCCTAACACTTATGTATTTCCCATCTAATTTGAAGTACTAACAAAATTCTATAAGTAAACAACAGAATTATGAATATCTACTAATTAATCAGCTCTGATCCATATAAAGTACTGATCTGGGATCATTATTTATAACCTACTTAGTTCAAGTTTGCTTTAAGCAATTTTAAAAAATCATCCACATTTTTCTCTTCAATGTTAATCCAGTTATATTCTGCACTTGCTTCTATGTATAAATGTATATTTATGTATAAGTATCATATATAAATGTCACAATATTAAATTTTGTTTACATAAAAAAGAAAAACTGAAAAATATCCTCAAATATGCTCTTTATCTTTTGTCAATGTTTATAACGGAAGATGTTTAAAATTTTAATCAATAGAATCTTATGCTTTTCAGAAGATAAGTGCTGAGCAAGTCCCAAGAGTAAATAGAGCATATCACTGGATAAAAGCACAAGAAGAGAAACTTAGGCACAGATTCTCTTTTCACTCTCAACAGAAATGAGAAATTCTCCTTTGATGTCCTTCTTACTAAACAAAAGCTATAACATAAGGCAGTCTCTGGACCAAGGCAATACTAAATTCTAAGAAAGGAAGTTCTAGCTTCTCATTTTTTGGTTAAGGACTTACTATGTGAGAACCGCTGAGTGATCGGGGTTCCAGGGTAGGGATAAGTTCGACTCTCCCACTGTATGTTTCCTTCCTGGACAGCCTTAATAAAGCCATGATAACACTGGTGAGCCACACCTGTAAAAAATTGAAGGAAAATACTTCAGTGACTAGAAACCAAAAATTATTATTTTTTTTTAATTAAAGCTTTGGTAGTTTCTTACAGAACAATAATTTTCCATAACATTCATTGTTGGAATCTTTACAAGCTATTTACAAGCGAGTTGATAGAGACAATAATTATCTAATTTAGCAGGCTCAGTATTGATTGATCTGATCCTAAAAGGAGATGTTATGGGCCAGAACTTGAAACAAGGTACTAAGTACAACTGATAGAAACAATGCTTGTGTTCACATCTTTAGAGAGCTCATATAAGCAAAAAGTATTTAAATATTCATTGGAGTTCACCCGTTTGGGAGATTTCAGGGTTTAGTATGAGATATCCGAATTCACATCTCCCTTGAAGCTCTTAGAGCCAGAGAGCACTCTGAGAGAAAACCCATAATCCCACTCTCTCAGAGGAGATCATATATAAGAAGCAGACAGAGGCCCAGTCAAGTTAGTCCAGTTGAAAAGATTCCGAGTGGAGGAGTGTCAGTTGGAAGAATGCCACGAGTCAGAGTTGAGGCCCAGGCAGAAGCAAAAGGCTAGCAACAAGAGCTCTTGGAACCAAGCCTCTAAGAATCTAGCTATCCGGGCCCAGGGAAAGAGACAAGCCTTGGAAGGAGAAAATAAATGTTTGCATTTTATCTGCTGGCTATATTTTGAGTGATTATTACTTTTAACTGAAACTAAAGCTGCCTCCGGAAAACCTCCCCAAGAAACCCTCTCCCAGAGAACCATTATTTAAAGAAGAAAAACACCACAATTTGTATATCATGACTTATTCAGCCATTCTCCAATTGATGGGCATCCGCTCAGTTTCCAGTTTCTGGCCACTACAAAGAGGGCTGCCACAAACATTCGTGCACATACAGGTAGGTCCCTTTCCCTTCTTTAAGATCTCTTTGAGATATAAGCCCAGTAGTAACACTGCTGGGTCAAAGGGTATGCACAGTTTGTTAACTTTTTGAGCCTAGTTCCAAATTGCTCTCCAGAAAGGTTGGATTCGTTCACAACTCCACCAACAACATATCAGTGTCCCAGTTTTCCCATATCCCCTCCAACATTCTGCATTATCTTTTCCTGTCATCTTAGCCAATCTGAGAGGTGTGTAGTGGTATCTCAGAGTTGTCTTAATTTGCTTTTCTCTGATCAGTAGTGATTTGGAACACCCTTTCATGTGGCTAGAAATGGTTTTAATTTCTTCATCTGAAAATTGTCTGTTCATATTCTTTGACCATTTATCAATTGGACAATGGCTTGAAAATCAAAGATTATAATGAACAATAGAATTTTAGAGTGACTAAGACTAATGGCTATTTAGCTGAACTTCCTCTTTTCTACAAATAAGACACTGGACCTAGAAAACTTGAGTGATTCCCAAGGTTGCAATTAGTTAATAAGAGATGGGACTAAGTCCAAAATGTCCCAACCCTCTTTATCATTAAGGCTGAGAAGTAATAGCTTGGTGAGGGAAAACACAGACCTTTTTAGGCAGTCCACATTTTTGATCTCTACTAAAGACAAATCTAGAGAAAATGTGTTTAAACTAAATTTGTTAGATGTGAGAATGTAAACTCTACAGCAGATTTCAGATAAAAGTACGATCCTTAGTCTGAAATTTTAGAAGAGATGATGGCTCAAGAGGGATAGAATTTCAAAAACAAAAGTCATGGCATAGGTTAAGGACTATGATTTTTAAAC
Organism: Sarcophilus harrisii; assembly: GCF_902635505.1. Lineage (NCBI taxonomy): Eukaryota > Metazoa > Chordata > Mammalia > Dasyuromorphia > Dasyuridae > Sarcophilus > Sarcophilus harrisii. The sequence continues at coordinate 567,415,048 of NC_045428.1, read as the reverse complement.
TTTGAAATTCTATAACTATATATACAAGAAAGGGACCAAATCAGAAACTGTGAAACCGTCCCAAACTCAAAAGGCTAGCTGACTTGGACTTTTAGTAGTCAGATTATGTGACTGTTAAGATGATGAGTCTAAAAACAATTTACCCATTTTAAAGAAGGAGAAAATTAACTGCTATCAATACCAGGATTTCAAAGTTTCATATTATTCTGAGCAGTTGAGGGTTTAAAAGACATGACTGAAGGCTTTGCAGCCTTAAAATATATAGTTAGAGCCCCTCTCTACCACAATGACATCAATGTCAAATATAGCACACACATTTCCATCTCCTCTCTCTCACCATTTCTCATGTTCCTTTTTGGGGTAAAAGTGCATTTCTCCCATGTACTAAAGCCAACATTCTTCTTTAGTGCCCATTAACTCACATCACAAACAGAAGTGGATGGGCCATGCTAGTTTCATTCTGAGTTCACCTCACAGCCAGACCTTGGCTGTCCAATCAGATAAAATTCCTGGGATCACTGGGTGGGGCAAAAACTAGGAATACCTCTTAAGACTGTCTGATACTACTTTAAGAATGTTCTCTCACATGATTCAGACCAGTTCCAATGGTGCTGTGATGGAGGACCCAGAGAGAGGACTGTGGAGGCTGACTGTGGACTACAACATAGTACTTTCACTTTTTTTAGCTTGTCTTGTTTTGTTTTCATTCTCATTTTCATTTTCCTTTTTGATCTGATTTTTCTTGTGCAGCATGATAATTGTGAAAATATGCACAGAAGAACTCCACATTAACATATATTGGATTACTGTCGTCTAAGGGAATGGGTGGCAGAAGGGAGAAAAAATTTTTTTGGAATACAAGGTTTAGCAAGGATGAATCTTGAAAACTATTTTATGCATGTGTTTTGGATGTAAGAAGCTTTATAATTTTTTTAAATTTTTTTTTGTTGTTGTTGAGGCAGTTGGGGTTAAGTGACTTTCCCACGGTCACATAGCTAGGAAGTGTTAAGTGTCTTGAGTCTAAATTTGAACTCAAGTCCTCCTAACTTCAGAGCTGGTGCTCTATATCCACTGTGCCACCTAGCTGCCCCTATAAAAAAATTATTTTAAAGTATTCTCTCACAACAATTTTAGCTACTATGTTCACATCTGAAAGAAGTGCTTTGATACATGATGCTGACTTGGTTCAATGTTAATTCATCTGATCTACACTTGGTATCCTAAATTGAGAGGTCAAGTTGGGACAAAAGGGGCCAGGAAATTGCGAACTATTAAACACTTATACAAAAAAGCTAATGAAAAAAATGGGAAGAAGGGAGGGATCAACGATAAAAGAAATAACAATCTTTCATAATAATCATGATGCTGAAAATAGGGTGCTTTTCTTCATATAAATGAAATTATCTTTCAGTGATACAACTTTAAGTTAAGAACAAAGTCTAAGTTTGATTTGATAATGTCAAATTTAGCCCTAACTTTCCTTACTAGAGAACTGTGTGATTGTCCAGATCAAGTCTCTTCTTTCTGGGTCTATTTTCTCGCCTATAAAATAAGACAACTGACTTCAATAACCTCTCAAGTCTCTTCCTGCTCCAAAACTATGCATGTCTAATCTGTAGCAGCACCCAAACATACTGAGCTGTTCAAAAGTCTAGCCTATGAATGGAAACAAAGTACTTAACTTTGCTTATATTCTAATAAATATTTTTTTTAATTTAATTAAAAAAAAAACACAAATTTTTTTTAAAACAAACTTGAAGAGGCCAGATAAATTAAATGTCAAGGAGAACATGCACCTGAAGCTGAAAATCTGAAATGAAAGACAGAATTTCACAAATCTAATGAGCATGTTTTCAGTAGCACAAATCTTACCTTTGATAAGTCGGTACCACTGTTTGCAGACAAGGGCTGAGGTTTTATGCTCCTGATATGGTGAGAGGAAAGACAGGATATACTCCAGAACCTCTTCAGGTAGCTCAGACATAGACCTGTTATGTCTTGTCTCCTCAATTTCCAGTTCAGGGCGGGGCTCCTCATCTTGCTCCATTGTCCCCTCCACTCCAGCTTCTTCTTGATCCACGGCCATGAAGCTGTCATCCTCACTGTCCGAGGAACTGGCCATGGCATTCCCCTTGATAGCTACAGAAGGATAAAGAGAAAAATTGGTCAGAAACACAGTTATATTCTGGCACAGCCCTGATGTGAAGCACATAACAGCTTTGAAATCAGTTTTATTTTTAAAAGTTTTATTTACAAAGAGGCACAAAGACCTACTACAGTTGGGGGGGGGGGGGGGGGGAGCATGACAAGTACTGTTGGAACCTTAATCTCATTGGATTTAGCTTAAAGAGCTAATAGCCTACACAGTTTAGTACAGAAATTTGTCTTACCAACTCTGAGGTACTACTATACATTTCTCAGATAGGCTAAGATGACAGGAAAAGATAATGATAAATGTTGGAGGGCATGTGGGAAAACTGGGCCACCAATACATTGTTGGTGGAGTTATAAATTGATCCAACCATTCTGGAGAGTAATTTGGAACCATGACCCAAGGGCAATCAAACTGTGCACATCCTTTGATCCAGCAGTGCCTCTACTGGGCTTATATCCTAAAGAGATCATAAAAGGGGCAAAGGAGGACAACTAGGTGGCACAGTGGATAGAGAACCAGCCCTGAAGTCAGGAGGACTTGAGTTCAAATCTGGCCTCAGACACTTAACACTTCCTAGCTGTGTGACACTGGGCAAGTCACTTAACTCCAATTGCCTCAGCAAAAAAAAAAAAAAAGGGGGGGGGGGGGGCGGAGGGGAAGGACCCACAAGTGGAAAAGTGTTTGTGGCAGCCCTTTTTGTAGTGGCAAGAAATTGGAAACTGAGTGGATGCCCGTCAGTTGGAGAATGGCTGACTAAGTTATGGTATATGAATGTTATGGAATATTATTGTTCTGTAAGAAACGACCAGCAGGAGGATTTCAAAGAAGCCTAGAGAGATTTACATGAACTGATGCTCAGTGAAATGAGCAGAACCAAGAGAGCATTGTATACAGCAACAAGAAGATTATATGATGGTCAATTCTAATGGAGGTGATTCTTTTCAACTATGAGGCGATTCAGACCATTTTCAACAAACTTGTGATAGAGCCATCTGCACCCAGAAAGAGGACATATTAAATGTAGAAAGGCAGAAATAGTAAATGTATCCTTCTCAGATCATGATGCAATAAAAATTACATGGAATAAAGGTCCATGGAAAAAAAGAGCAAAAATTAATTGGAAACTAAATAGTTTAACCCTTAAAAAAAAAAAAAAAATGAGTGAGTCAAACAACAAATCACAGAAACAATTAATAATTCCATCCAAGAGAATGACAATAATGAGACAACATGCCAAAACTTATGGGACACAGTCAAAGCTGTTCTTAGAGGAAATTTTGTATCTCTAGATGTTTACATAGATAAAATAGAGAACGAGCAGATTAATGAATTGGACATGCAACTAAAAAAGCTAGAAGAACAAACTGAAAACCCTTGATTAAGTACCAAATTGCAAGTTTTGAAAATTAATGAGATTAATAAAGCTGAAAGTAAGGAAACTACTGAACTAGTAAACTTAAGAGTTGCTTTTTATGAAAAAACCAACAAAATAAAAGTTTTATTTACAGCTGTTCCTACCCAGCTTATAAACAGCTTCAGTTTACCATTATGCAATTAGAATCTATTCTAGGAATCAAAGAATCACTAATGACTCCTAAATGGACTTTTCTCTACAAAAAAATCAGTTAACATGATCAGATAAGATTTTAATACCTAAAAATAGTTCTCCAGCAAAGGGCTTCTAAAGAAAGGGTTTAAGAAGGAGACATCAAAGGAATCATCCTCCATTTTTCCTTGGTTGAAGGCAAGAATACAGGGTCTCAATATGAGAAAGATCAAGAGGCATCCCATACAAAGTACCTCAAATTAACACAGGGAGGAGAAATGGGGATGCAGTTAGCATTCTGCCTTTTGCCCACACTTTTTTACGTCATACAAGCACACTAAATGTATTAGCATGTGTTATTGCCTCTAATACAAACAAAAAATGTCAACCACAAAATATTCCAATCACAAGATCATCACAAGAGCTACAAGAGAACTTGGAGACCATCTAGTACATATTCCTTATCATACAGATCAGGAAAATGAAACCCAAAAAAATTCATGTAAGTACCATTATCAATTACAGAGCTAAAAGTCAAACTCAATCCCAATTATAGAGATTTAACTCCTAATCTAATTTTTCCCATTACACCACACTATATCTAAACAAAATTTTTTTACTGAAATCAGGAAAAGTCTGAAAGACAATAATACTTTGAGTAATTTTTCTACCTGTTCACATGTTCTCATAATGTACAAAGTGCATAAAATTACAGGAACAGTCAGGAACATGACCTTTAAGAATGCTGGCTCCTTATCTATTTTCCCCAATTTCATAACTCCCAAACAACTACATCAAATAAGGAAACCTTTTTTCCTTGAGTTTGAAGATATGATACTAATGCTACTCAACTTCATTTTCTGAGTATATGAAGTATTTTTAGTAGCTGAATTAAATGCAGCAAGTTAATCAAATGATTAACTGTGTACCTTGTAATTCCATTGCAGATCAAGATGTCAAAGGCACAAGCAGCCACAAGAATCATATGTAGGTAAGGTGCATACTTGGAAGAATAAAATCCCCATTGTGTATATCCTATCTGAAAACTTGCTCCTAATCAAAAAAAAAAAAAAAAAAAACCTGCTCCTTTAAAAATGCCCTTTTAACAAAAAAAGAATGGCGTTTTTATTTCATTTGCAAATTCTAAAACAGCAATATGACAAGCTGGAATAATCATGGGATGTGTAGACCAAGGTCTATATCTGAATTCTGATTCTGGGTCATCTTAGGTAACTCACTTTTTTGCTCTAGGGAATCTATAAAATAATATATATGTGTGTGTGTGTGTGTGTGTGTGTGTATATATATATATACTGGTTTCCTTTTAATCCTTTTAATTTTATACATTTAAAACTAATATATAAAAAGATCTAGATCTGGGGATCTATAAAATGAATGGATTTGGATTAGAAATAATTGCTAAGGTCTCATTCAGGTCTAGAGTATATGATTTACTGTTTTTTAAATTTTAATACAGTTCCTAAGTGAATGATCCATATAAGATCAATGATTTGTAACAAAATAATTCTCTGTGATATTCACCTTAATGCTACCTTGAATGCCAAAGCAGAAGGAAAGGACATGGAATTTTAAGTCAGAAGACCAAGGTTTGAATCCTGATGCTGTCACTTATTACCTAAAGCTTGGACAAGTCATTCAACCTCTTGAAGCCTCAGTTTCCCCATCTATAAAATGAGAGAGTAGAAAAAAAAAATAACTGCTAAGATCCCTTTTAACTCCAAATATATGACTCTATGATCTTAAGAGTGATTTGGAATTTTACTGTATGTAACTGATGGCCTTTACAAAATTCAATCTTAAAAGACCTAGAATTTTAAGTGAACCTCAATGACATTATGTGTCTAGAACAAGCATTTTTAACCTTTTTTGTGTCATAGACCTTTTGGCAATCTGTTGAAGCCTATGGACCCCATTGCAGAATAAAGTTTTAAATGTATAAAATTAAAAGGATTAAAAGGAAACCAGTTATATTTAAAAAATAAAAACAGAAGTTCCTGAACCCCCTAAGAATCCCTGCTCTAAAAGGCAATTCTTTTCTCCACATTTATAAAAATATTTAAGTAAGAGTCATACACATAGCTGCTACAGTAAGAACACTGAGATGGGCCCAAATACATTTACTCTGAAATGATAGGCTCATTCCCAATTTGGGAAGTGCTCCATTTTGACTCCATTGATTTAGCCATGAAAATTATCTTACTCCCAGAAGATACACATTTTGATGCTTTTAGTTATGAATTCCTTTTGCTTTTCTACAAATAGTATAAAAATTAGCTTAAAAATACCATTGCATCTTGGATCTTTAACCGTTTATTCTGATGCATGTGATCGGGTCATTGTCATGCCGAGTTTAACAGTTTCCTTGTCTAAGTCTCTTGTTCTTTCCCTTCTGAGTCAGAGAGAAATAGAAAAAGTTATAATCTAGAACCCCACATTCCAGGTTCTGCCTCTCTTGTCCCAGGACCACATCAGGTAGCTGAGTAACCTCACTGTTACTCAAAGTAAGGAATTTAAAGAGCGCCAAGAAGCATGGGAAATCATATTTTAACTAATGCAAAGAGAAGGATGCAGAATCAAAAATATAAAACATAACAATATAAAAATTTTTACATTGTTATAATTATAAATGGGCAAGCGTAGCCCAGAAAAAGAGAAGAGAATATGAGTGGGCTTCCCTTTCTTGTTTGCAAAGGTGAGGGCCTATAGTATGGAATATAGCATATACTATCTGACTTGAATGAAGTATTAGTTTGCTTTGCTAAACTGCTTTTTCATGCTTTATTATATAACAGATGACTCTCAAGAGAAGGGAATGGGAGGAAAGTGTAGGTGATGAAAAACAAAAGATACTTATCTTCAATTATTAAATTATTATTATTAAATTATTCAATTGTTAATTCAATTATTCAAAAAAAAGTCAGTTTCTACTATTGCAACCCACATCTTGCTTAAATATGTGTTTTGACATCTTTTCAAAAAGTATAGAATTTGGAGTTCTGACAAGAAAAGCCATAAGAAAGTTCATGACAAAGTTTCTGTATTTTCTACTGCTACATAGCTAACAACTATTTTAGAAACTGTCTTCTAAAGTGGATGACTGCTGTTGTTCACATATGAGATATAAGAGCTAGAAGGAGTTTTAAGATTTATATAGTGTAATCCTTACATAATAGAGAAGAGAAAATTAGTTGGTGCAATCAAGGCTCCAGGAGCAAGCTGCATAAAGCACACCTTCAAGTCAATGCTATTTGTTGATGAAGAGCAAAACAGATTCAGAAACCCACGAAGACATGGCTTAATCATGTCCCAACTGACAAAAGACCCATGGCCAAAGAGTTATAAATTCATGCCTTTGACTTACAACATCACTATTAGACATGAATACCAAAAGAGATTCAAGAGGGGAAAAAGAAAAATGACCTAATATGGACAAAAAAATATTCATAGCAGCTCTCTTCTCAAGGCAAACCCTGGAAATTTGAGGAAATGATATGATGGTATACATAGAGAACCCCAGAGATTCTACTAAAAAGTTATTAGAAATAATCCACACCTTTAGCAAAATTGCAGGATACAAAATAAACCCACATAAGTCATCAGCATTCTTATATATCACTAACAAAATCCAGCAGTCAGAGTTACAAAGAGAAATTCCATTTAAAGTAACTACTGATAATATAAAATATTTAGGAATCTATCTGCCAAGGGAAAATCAGAAACTTTATGAGCAAAATTACAGACCACTTTTCACACAAATTAAGTCTGATCTAACCAATTGGAAAAATATTAAATGCTCTTGGATAGGGCGAGCAAATATAATAAAGATGACAATATTACCTAAACTAATCTATTTATTTAGCACTATGCCAATCAGACTCCCAAAAAACTATTTTAATGACCTAGAAAAAATAACAACAAAATTCATATGAAAAAAAAAGGTCAAGAATTTCAAGGGAATTAATGAAAAAAAAAAAATCAAATGAAGGTGGCTTAGCTGTACCAGATCTAAAATTATATTACAGAGTAGCAGTTACCAAAACCATTTGGTATTGGCTAAGGAATAGATGAGTTTATCAGTGGAATAGGTTAGGTTCAAGGGACAAAACAGTCAACAACTATAGCAACCTAGTCTTTGACAAACCCAAAGACCCCAGCTTTTGGGATAAGAACTTACTGTTTGACAAAATTGCTGGGAAAATTGGAAACTAATATGGCAGAAACTAGGCATTGATCCACACTTAACACCGTACACCAAGATAAGGTCAAAATGGGTTCATGACCTAGGCATAAAGAATGAAATTATTAATAAATTAGAGGAAGTTTACCTCTTAGACCTGTGGAAGGGGAAGGAATTTATGACCAAAGAACTAGAGATCATTACTGATCACAAAATAGAAAATTTCGACTATATAAGCTGAAAAGTTTTTGTACAAACAAAACTAATGCAGACCAGATTAGAAGGGAATCAATAAACTGGGAAAATATTTTTACAGTCAAAGGTTCTGATAAAGGCCTCATTTCCAAAATTTATAGAGAATTAACTCTAATTTATAAAAAATCAAGCCATTCTCCAATTGAAAAATGGTCAAAGTATATGAACAGACAATTCTCAGATGAAGAAATTGAAACTATTTCTAGTCATACGAAAAGATGCTCCAAGTCATTATTAATCAGAGAAATGCAAATTAAGACAACTCGAAGATACCACTACACACCTGTCAAATTGGCTAAGATGACAGGAAAAAATAATGATGATTGTTGGAGGGATGCGGGAAAACTGGGACATTGATGCATTATTGGTGGAGTTGTGAACGAATCCAACCATTCTGGAGAGTAGTTTGGAACTATGCTCAAAAAGTTATCAAACTGTGCATACTCTTTGATCCAGCAGTGTTACTACTGGGCTTATATCCTAAAGAGATCTTCAAGAAGGTCACCCACCTGTATGTGCACGAATGTTTGTGGCAGCCCTCTTTGTAGTGGCTAGAAAATGGAAACTGAGTGGATGCCCATCAGTTGGAGAATGGCTGAATAAATTGTGGCATATGAATATTATGGAATATTATTGTTCTGTAAGAAATGACCAGCAGGATGATTTCAGAAAGGCCTGGAGAGACTTACATGAACTGATGCTGAGTGAAATGAGCAGGACCAGGAGATCATTATATACTTCAACAACAATACTATATGATGACCAGTTCTGATGGACCTGGCCATCCTCAGCAATGAGATCAACCAAATCATTTCCAATGGAGCAGTAATGAACTGAACCAGCTACGCCCAGAGAAAGAACTCTGGGAGATGACTAAAACCATTACATTGAATTCCCAATCCCTATATTTGTCCCACCTGCATTTTTGATTTCCTTCACAAGCTAATTGTACAATATTTCAGAGTCTGATTCTTTTTGTACAGCAAAATAATGGTTTGGTCATGTATACTTATTGTGTATCTAATTTATATTTTAATATATTTAACATCTACTGGTCATCCTGCCATCTGGGGGAGGGGGTAGGGGGGTAAGAGGTGAAAAATTGGAACAAGAGGTTTGGCAATTGTTAATGCTGTAAAGTTACCCATACATATAACCTGTAAATAAAAGGCTATTAAATTAAAAAAAAAAAGAAAAGAAAAGAAAAGAAAACTACATAGATGGTAATGGACCAGCGTCTTTGCTATCCTTTGGTTTAACTTGGTAGACACAAGTAATAAATCGGTGGTTTTCCCATTGAAACAAACAAACAAAAAAAAAAGTTTATTTTTAAGAAGGGACGTTTCAAAGAATCTTAAATTGGAAACCACTAACTACTGTACTATGAAACCTCTGCCTCTTAGAGCACAGCTGTTCTTCATGGAGTAAAAGGGTAAGAGACACATTCACTTAGCAGATGTTTCACCAAATGCACAGACTGTTTCATACATCATCTACATTAACAGAAGCACTCAAAATCTGGAGGCTGCTTAGCTTCTAGCAGTCAATGTTATGACAAAGAGAGTCTGGAAATAGAACCACTTGGCATAACTTCTGTTATTATTAGCAAACTACTAGCTACTGAGGAGACACAGAGATGTATTTTTAAGCTTTTCATTTAATATTCATTTTAACTTATAAATATAGTTTATAAATGATTATATATAAATAAAAATAGCTTATAAATGGTTAAATTTTTAATTTGTTGCCTACAGTAGGGAGTCCTATAATAAATGAAAAGGCAAATATATATATGCCCCAACTACCTGATTTACTAGTTTTTGGTTTATCATTAGCTAGATAAGCACTTTATACAAAAAATGACTTATTTTCCCATAGCAGTTGCTGCCAGGTAAGGACAGAAGTCATTAGTTCTCACAGCCAATAAGCCACCCAACCTGAACCTAACAGCTAACCTCTTCAAATTCTACACTGCTCTGTCTTTTTGATCCTTTGCCCCTTGCTCCTATCACCACTCATACCTTCAAAAGCCTCAGCCCTGATTGCCATCATTATTCAACTCCTCCACTTCTGCTCATAAATTGAAAGAAACAAGAAGAAATTTATCAGCTTCACTTATCAGACACATTACAAATTCATGTTTATCCAACTTGAACTAAGCCTCCCCCACCTCATCTTTACCAGCACCACCATCCCCCCTCAATTTGAGGACTTTGCCTCTTATTTTACTGGGGGGGAAAAAAAAACTAAGATCATTCAATATGGATTCCCTCTTCTTTCATTCCCTTAAACTTCTCTTGCTATCCTTTCCCTCTTCTTCCAGTCTTTGATATCCCTATATGTGTACTTGATCCCCTCCCCTCCTAAGGTCTTCTGCAATTCAATCATGTCAAATCTTTAATCTCTCTCTCATAAATCAATTCCTTCTCTATTTCTTTAAAATATGCCCATTTAGCCCTCCCCTATCTTTTAAAAACCCTCACTAGCCCTACCATCCCTCAACCTGTAGATCTCAAATCTCTCTCTTTTTTTTAAGTTTTTAAACTTTTTTAAAGTTTTTTATTTGCAAAACATATGCATGGGTAATTTTTCAACATTGACCCTTGTATGACCTTGTGTTGCAAATTTTCCCCTCCTTCCCCCCATCCCCTCCCCTAGATGGCCGGTAGTCCAATACATGTTAATTATGTTAAAATATATATTAAATCCAATACATGTATACATATTTATAATTATCTTGCTGCACAAGAAAAATTGTAAATCTCAAATCTCTCCAAACTCCTTTAAAAAGCTGTGTCCCCTAACACATTGTTAGTGGAACTGTGAATACATCCAACCATTTTGGAGAGTAGTTTGGAACTATGCTCAGAAAGTTATCAAGCTCTGCATACCCTTTGATCCAGCAGTGTTACTACTGGGCTTATATCCTAAAGAGATCTTCAAGAAGGTCACCCACCTGTATGTGCACGAATATTTGTGGCAGCCCTTTTTGTAGTGGCCAGAAACTGGAAACTGAGTGGATGCCCATCAGTTGGAGAATGGCTGAATAAATTGTGGTATATGAATATTATGGAATATTACTGTTCTGTAAGAAATGACCAACAGGATGATTTCAGAAAGGCCTAGAGAGACTTACACGAACTGATGCTGAGTGAAATGAGCAGGACCAGGAGATCATTATATATTTCAACAACAACACTATATGATCACCAGTTCGATGGACCTGGCCATCCTCGGCAATGAGAATCAACCAAAGTCATTTCCAATGGAGCAGTAATGAACTAACCAGCTAAGCCCAGAGAAAGAACTCTGGGAGATGACTAAAACCATACATTGAATTCCCAATCCCTATATTTTGCCCCCTGCATTTTGGATTTCCTTCACAGGCTACTTGTACAATATTTCAGAGTCTGATTCTTTTGTACAGCAAAATAATGGTTTGGTCATGTATATTTTTAAATATCTAATTTATATTTTAATATATTTAACATCTACTGGTCATCCTGCCATCTGGGGGAGGGGGGGGAAGGAGGGAAAAATTGGAACAAGAGCTTTGGCAATTGTCAATGCTGTAAAGTTACCCTCCCATATAACCTGTAAATAAAAGGCTATTAAATTAAAAAAAAAAAAAAAAAAGCTGTGTCCCAACTTTGAGGTACTATTTCATACTTCTCAGATTAACTAAGATGAAGGGAAAAGCTAATGATGAATGTTGGAGGGGATGTGGGAAATCTGAGACCCTAATGGGAAAACAGAGACCCTAATGCATTGTCCATGGAACTGTGTAATGATTCAACCATTCTGGAGAGTGATTTGGAACTATGCCCAAAGAGCTATAAAATTCTGTATATCCTTTAATCCAGCAGTATCACTACTGGGTCTATATCCCAAAGAGATTATAAAAAAGGAAAAAGGACCCACATGTGCAAAATATTTGTAACAGCCCTTTTTGAAGTGGCAAGGAACTAGAAATTGAGTGCATGCCCATTAACTGGTAAATGGGTGAATAAATTATGGTATATGGGTGTGATGAATATTACTATTCCATAAGAATAATACTGGAGTCTCAGTCCAGGAAGACTGAGGGAACCTAGGATGATTAGGAATACCAGGCTCAGCTGCAGAGAAGCTGTTCTGAGAAGGAACCAGCACACCATGCTGGTGCATGAGGCAGTGGGCAGGGGCGCTGCTGGCTGTGGGCACTTGCTGGAGGATGGAGTTCTTGGTTTGGGATTTCAGGTCAAAGGGGAGAGCTCAAATGAAGCTAGAGATACCATCCCTTCACCCCATGATTAGAGGTGCTTACACTAATATCTCTAATTTAAAAAAAAAAAAATGGAGGCAACAAGGGGCGCAGTGGATAGAGCACCAGCCCTGAAGTCAGGAGGACCCGAGTTCAAATTAGACCTCAGACACTTAACACTTCCTGGCTGTGTGATCCTGGGCAAGTCACTTAACCCCAATCATCTCAGCAAAAATAAATAAATAAATGAGCCATCTAAGAAAGAAAGAATTCCATCATAGTACTATGGAAACAGGGAAAATCATCTTCAGAAAAGGACATTGAAGTAAAGAGCTTCTTTTACCTCAAAGAGTACTGTGAAATGGCTCCCTGCCCAGAGAGAATTCAAAGAAGAACTTAAAAAAGAATTTAAAAATCAAATGAGAGAGACTGAGGGGGAAAAAAAAAAAAAAACTAAAAACCATCCAAGAAAAACAAGAATACTATGAAAAATGTTAACCAACTAGAAAAAGAGATATAGAGTCACAAAGATGAAAATAATTCTTTGAAAATTAAAATTGAGTAAGGGAAGCCAGTAAAGCTATGAGAGACTAAGACAGATTCTAAAGAATGAAAAAACAGAATGTGAAACATCTTATAAGAAAAACAACAGATTTGGAAAACAGATCAAGATTAAGAAAAACTTAATTGCCTGAAAGTTGTGACCAAAAAAAAAACCTTGACACAATAATGCCAAGAATAATATAAGAAAATTGTCCTGGAGTGATAGAACATGAAGTAGAAACAGATAACATCCACCGATCACCATCTCTAAGATATACTTTGTGGAAAATACATAGGAATATTATTGTAAATTTCAAAACCCCCAGATGAAAGAGAAATTTTTGCAAGAAACAAGAAAAAAAAAATTGAAATACGCTGGAGCCATCATCAGAATCATACAGGACAATAAGGCTGCAGGTCCTGGAATCATATCTATCAATAATCAAAAGAACTAGGCCTGTGGTCAAAAATATCATATCCAGCATAATTATCTGTAATATCGAACAAGAAAAAATGAATATTCAACAAACTTGCAGATTTTTCAGGACTTTCTATCAAACAAACCCAAACTTAATAGAAAATTTAGCATATAAGAGCCAATACCAAAGATCAATTGCAAATGGACAAATTATTTGTTTTTTTTCCACATGGGAAATGAATATCATATATTTCAGGCTGACATCAACAATATGGTAATTCAAAAGAAAGATTGGGACAGAGTTAAAAGTAAAAATAATAATCATTACGAATGAAGTGCAGATGAAGGAACAGATGCAGTAGCATTACGGGGGGGGGGGAGCAAGGCTGGTTGTTCTGAAAACCCAATCACATTGGGAATGGGTTAAATAGACCACACTACACATATACCATGAGGTACAGCACACTTCAAAATCTATAAAAATATAAGGGGGGAGGGATGGGCGGACAGGGAACAAAGGGTAAGGGAAGAAGACAAGGGAGGGATTCATGGGTGGAGGGGAGGTTAAGTAATAGCAAGACAAATTAAGGAGCAGAATTAAAGTAAAAAATCATCAGGCATGGGAGACGTGTATGGAGTGGGGGGGGGGGCCCCCAGTTTGTGTGTGTGTGTGTGTGTGTGTGTGTGTGTGTGTGTGTATATATCTATATATGTATACATAAATATATCCTTTCTTAACTCTAGCCTACTTGTAGGTGGGGGATGAAAGGGGAAAAATAAAGTAAAAAAGGTGCACAGCAGACAACAAAAGAACAATGTACAAGGAAGTAAAGAAAAGATGGACACTCATGAATATAATTTCTTCTACTAATATATATACTTTCTTGAATTGGTATTTGTTGTTATATTTTGAATCCTCCCTAGGCGCATGATAAATGGTCTTGTTTTCTCGTTTCATATTCCTGTTCTATTTTTCTTTTTTTCTTATTCTGTTTTTTAAAATTGAAAAAAAAAATTTTAAGTCCAAAAAAAGATGAGCAAGTTGATTTCAGAAAAGCCTGGAAAGACTTAAATGAACAAATGCTAAAGGAAGTGAGCCGAATGACTGTTATGGACTTGACTCTTTTCAACAATGAGGTGATCCAAGGCAATTCCAAGTATCTTGTGATAGAAAGTGCCATCCACATCCAGAGAGAGAATTATGGAGACTGAATGTGGAATAAAACATAGTATTTGCACCCTTTTTTTGATGTTGCTATTTGTTTGCTTGGTTTTTTTTTTCTTCCTCATGTTTTTCTCCCTTCCTGATGTGTTTTTCTTGCACAGCATGACAAATATGGAAATATGTACAGAAGATGAACATATTTAATTTAACCTTTATGAGACTACTTAATGTCTTATGGGAGGAGAAAAAATTAGAACAATGTTTTGCAAAGTAAATGTTGAAAACTATTTTTGCATGCATTTAGAAAAACAATAGTATTTAAAAACATTTTAAATATTAAACATTTTAAATATTAAAAAAAAAGAAAAGAAAAAAGAATTTAAGAATTACTAGACTACCTGAAAGCCATGATCAATGATAAGTCCTAGACATCATATTTTAAGAAATTATCAAGGAAAACTGTCTTGATAGCTTAGACCTAGAGAGTAAAATAGAAATTGAAAGAATTCACCTGAAAGATCATCTTTTGAAAAAGATCCCAGAATGAAAATCCCCAAAAATATTATAGCAAAATTCTAGACCTCCCAGGTCAAAGAGAAAATACTTCAAGCAGACAGAAATACTTAAAAAATTATAACCTCACAGTAAGGACTACACAAGATTTAGTGTTAAAGGAGCAGAGGGTTTGGAATAAAATGTTCCAGAAGGCAAAGGGGCTAGGATTACAACCAAGAATCAGTTACCCAGCAAAACTGAGTGCAATCCTTTTCAGAGGGGTTAGGGGGAAGAGGGGAATGGATTTTTAATGAAATAAAGTACCTTCAAGCATTGCTGATGAAAAAACTTAAAACTGAATAGAAAATCTGACATTCAAACAGAAAATTCAAGAGAATAAAAAGGTAAACATGAAAGAGTAATCATAAAAGACTCAATAAAGCTAAACTAAAGTTTACATTCCTACAAGGAAAGATATATGTAACTTCTGAAAACTATCATTATTAGGTCATTATATAAACAGACTAAAAGGATGTGGGTACATTATGTTGGAATGCTCTTCAAAAAAAAGGGAGGAGAAAGAGGCACACAATGGAAGAAAGGGAAGAGAAATTTCTTCACATAAAAGAGGCACACAAGGAAGAGCTTTTACAATGGAGGGGAAATAAGGAAAGGGTGGGAAGAGCAGGCAATGCTTGAAATTCATTTTTGCTAGAAGTAGTTCAAAGAGGCAATATATATGTATACACACATATATACATATACACACACTCATACATATTCAGTTATATACAGAATTATAATTTACCCAATAAGGGCAGGAGGTAAAGGGGATAAGAAAAGGGTGGGGAATAAAGGAAAGTGCAGATTAAGAAAGCAGTGGTTAGAAGTAAAATATACTTTTGAGAAAGAACAGAATAAAAAGAAAAAGAAAAAGGAGAAGATAAAGAAGATAATAGGATGGGAAGAAAACATAATTGTTGGAATCTTTACAAAGTGTTAAGTCATTAAGAGTTGCTAGAGACAATAATTATCTAATTTAGCATGATTCAGTATGATTAATCTGATCCTACAAGATGTTATAGGTCAGAACTTGAAACAAGGTACTAAGTACAACTGATAGAAACAATGCTTGTGTTCACACCTTTAGAGAGCTCATATAAGCAAGAAATATTTAAGTATTCATTGGAGTTCACACGTTTGGGAGATTTCAGGGTTTAGTATGAGATATCTGAATTCACATCTCCCTTGAAGCTCTTAGGGCCAGAGAGCACTCTGGGAGAAACCCATAATCCCATTCTCTCAGAGGAGGAGTTAACCTTTGGGAGATTATATATATATGGAGAGAGAGAGAGAGAGAGAGAGAGAGAGAGAGAGAGAGAGAGAGAGGAGAGAGAAGAGAAGAGAAAGAGAGAGGAGAGAGGGGGGAGGAGGAGAGAGAGAGGGGGAGGGAGGGAGAGGGAAGGAGGGAGGGAGGGAGAGGGAGGGAGAGGGAAAGAGGGAGAGGGAGAGGGAGGGAGGGGAAGCTCGAGCTTCAAGAAGTTACTTCCGAACATTGACTGGGGTCAGAGAGGAGCACTCTGGGAGGAAGCCTACAAGCCCTATCTCTGAGGCAAGAGAGATTTTCATCTTCCACCTTGGTGCTGGCTGGAGGCTGAAGGAACAGAAGCAGAAGCAAAGGACAAAGCTGCAAAAGCTCTTAGAACCAAGGAGAGAGAGAGGCCTCTAAGAAAACTAACCGGGCTATATTGGAGACAATAAAAGATCTGAACTTATCACCTGGCTGCATTTGGAGTAATTATTGATTTTAACCAAAACTAAGGCTGCCTCCAGAAAACCTCCCCGAGAAAACCTCCTCCCAGAGAGAACCATTATTATTATTTTAAAGAACAAAAACACCACATTATAATCATCTTTATTGTGAATATGAAAGGGAGAAGCATACTCATAAAACAGAAACATATAGCAGAATGAATTAGAAACCAGAAACCAGAATCCAACAATGTTGTTTACAAGAGATACACTTGAAACTGAAATATGCACATAGAGTTAAAATATAATGTAATCTGAGACAATTCCAAAAGATTCATGATGAAAAAAATACTACCCACCTCCAGAGAATTGATGAACTTAGTGCAAACTGAAGCATAATTTTCTCACCTTATTTTTCTTGCTTTTAAAAAAAGGCTGATATGGAAATGTTTTGCATTACTTCACATGTATAATTGATATCACACTGCTTATCTTCTGAGGGGGGTGGGGTTGAGATGGGAGGGAGAGAATTTGGTACTCAAAATTAAGAAGAAATTTCTGAAAATAAATTTCAGATAATAATTTTTAAAATTAAGTTCATGGACCCCAGTAAAGGCTGATTCTCTCTGATCCTTCTCATTTCTCTTTCTTCCTCTTGTTTTCCCTCTCTCTTCCCTCATTAGATGACATGGGACTAACCATCATCTCTAAGATGCATTTGACCACAAAACTATATTCTGTTCCAGTCTTGCCTCTGACCTTCATCACCAGATCACCAATTGCTTATTGCATTTTTCTATTTGGGGTCCTAGAAACATCTTAAACTCACTATGTCTAAAACTATTTTTATAATTCTTGAGGCTAAAAAGGTTCTTGATGAAAGAACAGGAAAGCCAAGTAGCTTAGAAGAGAAAACGATAAATCTTTCCTAAAAAGAGTTCCTTAAAACTAGAATAGGCCAGACAGAAATCAGTAGTTCTATGAGACTGAGAAACATTAGACCCAAACCAAAAGATTGAAAAAATAAAAGAAAATTGAAGATATCTGCTCTCAAAAGAATCACAATCCTTGTAGTCTCCCAAATTCATATTTTTGGCCTCATCCTAGACTCTCCATTCTCTCTCACTCCATCTTACCATTCACAACAACTGTCACTTCCAACTCCTTCTCTCAACTCACAACTTACGGCCATGTCTAAGTTGAGGCTCTCATCATCTCTTGCCTACATTATTGCAAAAGTCTCTAAGCTTCAAGTCATTCTCTATTCCCTTCTATACTATATATCTCAGTTTCTTCAACTGTGGTTCATAATCCATATGAGATGTTGTAACTGAATGTGAGGATTATGAAATCATGATTATCAGTAAATGTTTGATTTGTACATCTATATACTTTTATACCAGGGGTCACAAAAATTTCTTGAGCAAAAAAGGAGTCACATGTGAAAAAAGTTTAAGAAGCCCTGCTATACACTAATTTGAGAATCAATTTTCTTAAGCATAGATTTGGCCTCAATCTATCTTTCCAAATGAACATTACTCTTTTCCATTAAACATTACACTCTCTCCCACATTCTAAAATTGAGCCAAATTGGCCTTATCTCCATTCCTCAGAAACTACAGCCCATCTTGTATGTATATGGGAAGGTGGTTAGGCAATAGAAATTGTCCAAAGAAAAGATCTGAGCATTCTAGCACACAGCTAAGTCAGTTAACAACATGACATTTACCTTACATTAACCTTAATCCTAAGCTTGACTCTAAAAGATGTGCACTCCCAACCTTAACCCTAAAAAATAAAAATAAAAATTCCACACTCACCCTTGGGGCTCACCCACAATCCTACAAGTACCCAAGGACTTATATGCTAGTGGAATTCACTAACAGAAGTGGAAACAACAAGCTGATGTGTATACTGCTTCTTTCTCTGGCCAAGCTACATCTGGCACACTGCATTAAGCTCTGTGTACCACAGAAGAAGAGACTGATGACTAAAGATCGACCAGAATGAAGGGTTTCAAGGCCATTTATAAAAAGAATAAAGTGAAGGAAATTAAAGTATTTAAACTGGAGAAGAAAAGGCTTGCAGTGCACATGATAGTTATCTTCAGGTATTTGGAGGGCTGTCATATGGGAGAAAGATTAAATATCCTACTTGTTTCTAAACACCAGCATCACTAGCAACAAATGGACCTTGCAAAGAGTTAAATTTAGGTTTGATTCAAACAATTAGGGCTCTCCAAAAGAATCTGGGCTTTCTCAAAAGGCAGTAGGTT
This sequence comes from Sarcophilus harrisii, assembly GCF_902635505.1. Taxonomy (NCBI): domain Eukaryota; kingdom Metazoa; phylum Chordata; class Mammalia; order Dasyuromorphia; family Dasyuridae; genus Sarcophilus; species Sarcophilus harrisii. The sequence continues at coordinate 567,396,003 of NC_045428.1, read as the reverse complement.
CTTCTTTTTGGAAGTCTTCAAGCAAAGGTCACTTTTTAGATATGTGGTTAGCAGGCATGGGTTATTCTGGATATCTGGATATTAGACTATGGTGTATGGGGTACCCAGGGAAAACTAGCCCTTTTGGTGTCTAACTTTAACCTAATTCTTAACTGTGGCTCCAAGAAACTATAGTATGCATCATAGTCACAACCCCGATGAGATAAATCAGGTTGAAAGTAACCAATGCGTCTCAAACCCAGTTAGTGGGGTATCTATTCCAAACATGTGAACACTTTCCCAGGTGGATGGACAGATGAAAACAATTTGTTCCAATGATCATGAAGGCAACTGAAACGGGCACTGTAGAACACTCAGAACTTGGTCAAATATTAAAGACATCCTGGGCAAGTCACTTAACCCCAAATCAGTGGTCTTAACTTTTGTCTTGCCACTAAATTTCCATGACTCTGGAAGAAAGAGTGAGATTGACAAATTTGTTCAATTCTGCCTCACTTAATTCAATTCATGTGCAAGACATCCATAATGGCACTGGTCCTCCTTGAAAAGGGAAACAAACAACATGATTCATCAAAAACAGGGTGCCAGACAAATCATGTTTCCTTTTCTGACAGTATCAGTAGAGCAATTGATGATGGAAAATCTGTAAACATAATACAGCTATATTTCATTAGGACATTTAACAATTCTTCCAAGCTATTCTTCTGAAAAACATGGATACAGACTATTCATTAATGCAAATGGTCAGATTCAAAACTAACAGAATGGTCAGTCCTCAAGAACAGTCACTGAATGAGCTCAGTGTTGACTTAGAAGAGCTATAGTGGAGGCTCTCAAGCATCAGTGTCTTGAATAAAGGTATGGAAAGCACTTAAGCACAATGTTAGCTGTTCCTTCTTCAAATTTAGAAAGGATAGCTAACATTTTGAATCATAGCATTCAGTTAAAAAACATTTTTTAACCGTCTATTATGTGCCAGGCCTTGTGCTAAGCATTGGGGATACAACATGCAAACAACTATGTACAAACTAGTTATATTTAAGATAATTTGTAGATAATTAAGAGAAAAAAGGTAACAAAACAACAGTCAAATCTAGTAAGATAGTTTATCCAAAAAAAAACGGCTGCCTTCATTTCACATTCACTAAAAGTCTTCAAATAAAGGCTGGATGACCACTTGTCAACTTGTGTGATTCTCTGAGTATGGATATCTCGGACACCTAGATTATACTTCAAATGACAGATAATCTAAGTTTGTAAAACTCTATCATCAAGTGAGGCAAGTTTTTCCCCCAGACACAGTAACTTACAAAAGTCATGTACTAAAAAGATAGCAAGATCACTGTGATTTACATTGCCGATGATGGTAGTCACACTGCAGACATAACTGCAACTACTACTTTTTACTAAAAACTAACATGATATGAGTCATATTCATTGGGGTTCTTAGCTTTCTCTTGATGTTACTAATAAAAAAATTGAGTTCTCAAAAATAAGATTCTTTTTTTGTAAGTGGCACATAAATGACAACTCCCCCATCCCCACAAAAAAAAGAAAAAACAAACCCAAGTCTCTTTAAATTATTACAGTTATAAAACAATACAGGACACAGAGGGAAGACTATATAATAATGACCATAATCTGTTAAATTATGCTTCAGTTTTTTTAATTGATAAATTAGACTTCAGGGAAACAAAAGTTATTTCTCTGCATTTTTAGGAAAAATAAGTAACTTTTTAGTTCAAAAGAGAACTTTGTCCAAGTACTTCTCCCTTTCTTCCTCTTTTTAACACTAATGGAAACATTAAAAAAATTAAAATCATAAATATCTCTAATTCCTACCCTGAATAGACCTTGCATTTCCTGGAGGAGAAGATAACATTCTCCCATCAAGAAGAATTACAAACAATTCTGCTATAATGAAATGTGTTCCTAAAAAAGCATGATACAATACAAAATTGTGTAAAAAAAATCCACTGAACTTATCAGGGGAATAAAGAAGGGTATAATACTCAAAAATGTCATCAGTAACATTAAAATGAAAGGTAGGAATCTAATTTCTAAAAGCATAAAGTGTTAAATGACTAAAAACTACATAACTCTTCCAATAAATTGTGGCTGTCTTCCCAGCCTCAGGCTCTATGCAAGAGCAAACTAAGGGCTTGAGTTGCCCTTCTTTGCTCACATCTCCTGCAGCACCAGAAAATATTACTCAATAAAGCCCCTTATCTTGAAAAAATCTGACGTTTGCTTGAACATACGATATCTGAAAAGTTGCTACTGAGTTACTGTGAAGGAATAGTTTTCTGAGCTCTTTCACTATTTCTCAAGGAAGAAATTTCATAGAAGCAAATCCAAAATTTGTGTTGTGCTCTAAATGTTTCCTAATATATCAATCATATTAGAATAAATTCACATTTTAAAACATGTTCCAGCAAAACTGTTACTCTAATATGCTAATGGACTAGCTAGCCTGTGTATCCTAGAAACTAATCCTAGCTACTTACCCTTGGTTTTTCTCTTCTCTGGAGGGCCTTCTAAGCAATTCCTATGAGCTTCACCTGCCTTACTGAGAACTCCAGAGGTCAATACCTGGAGCAGATCTACCCTCCCATTGATACCTACTTACTAAAGTAATGCCAAAGCATTCTCTGCTTCTACTATAAGGTGAGCCACCTGGTTGGGAAACTAGAATATTCTTGGCTCCCCAGTTTTACTTCCAGAATCCCCAGGTAGCACTATCACTCACAGCCTTTCCCATCCTTTGAGTTTAGACTATTCTACTTCTTCCTCAACGACTCCAATACTTGATTGAAATAGACAAGAGAAATGGGACAGGAGTATTTGAGAAGGTAAGTAGGATCAGTAAGGGATAATCATAATACATCTGAATGGAGATGAACTATGAAAAGGGATTAAAAAGAAAAGAAGAAAAACTAAGAACTTGTGACTGGAATCTCAGAGGAGGAAAATTAGAGAGGAAATGGAGTGGAAGTAGATGGTTTCAAATAGATTATTATTGTTAAGCACACTCATATTTAACCTTTTTCTTTATAGAGAATGAGGAAAGGGGAAAGAAGGTAATTTATAATGCAACAAGATGAAATTCACAATAAAAAGTGGTATGCTGTCCAAAAGATATAAATCTCTATAAATGGCTACATGAGCCATCAATGGATCCTCAATGGAACGAACCTCAAGCAGAAGCCTGAAAGTGCTCATTAATGCACTCCTTGTTTAAACAGAGACTGAACTGGGATATTTTTAAATGTCTTTCTAACTCCAAAAATTCTACATGATTCTTAGAATCATAGTATATTCCTTGTGACAACATCAATACATCTCACATACCTGCATTTCCTTTGTCTGACAGACAGAAAGAAGAAAGAGGGTAAGTTAAGGAATTTGGCTATTTTTTAAAGTATCATATTAAAATACAAGACAGACTCTCCCTCTAGTATTTGTCAAGCCCATTAGATTATAAGCTAATTAAGGAAGGACACTTTCTTTTTCCTTTTTGTTGCTTAGTACAGTGCTTAGTACAGTGCCTAACACATACATAGTAAGTACTTAATAACAATCTGCATCCTATAAAAGACTCGTGTTAAATTATGAGTTGTTTAGTTATTTTCAGTTGTCCCCATCTTCATAACTCCATTTGAGGTTTTCTTGGCTTAGAACATGAGACAGCAGTATGGTTGAGATTATCTTCCATTTATCCCATATATAGCTTGTATGCAAAATGCTTTACATTTTACTGATTAGAACTCAAGCTCCTACAAAGGGACTCACATGTGCAAAAATGTTTGTGGCAGCCCTTTTTGTAGTGACAAGAAACTGGCAACTGAGTGGATGCTCATCAATTGGAGAATGGCTGAATAAGTTATGGTATATAAATGTTATGGAATATTATTGTTCTAAGAAACGATCAGCAGATGATTTCAGAGAGGTCTGGAGAGAGACTTACATGAACTGATGTTAAGTGAAATAAGCAAAACCAGGAGATCATTGTACATGGCAACAAACAAGATTAAAAGAAGATTAAATGATGATCAATTCTGATGGATGTGGCTCTCTTCAATAATGAGATGATTCAGACCAGTTCCAATGATTTTGTGATGAAGAGAGCCATCTACACCCAGAGAGAGGACTGTGGGAAATGAATGAGGTTCACAACATGGCATTTTCAACTACTTGCCATCTGGGGAGGGAGTGGGGGAAGGGGGGAAAAGTGGAATACAAGGTTTTTGCAAGTGTTAATGTCAAAGAATTATCCATGGATATGTTCTGAAAAATAAAAAGCTTTAATAAAATAAAAAAAATTTTTTAAAAAGAAAATAACAACAACAAAAAACCTCAAGCTCCTCAAGGACAAAATCTGTATGCTGGAGATACAACCTAATAAAGGAAAACAGCTTAAAAAAAAGCTAAAAAGCTGGGGTGGGGGAGGAAGGGAAAGGTTAAAAGGATAGTATCAAATATTAGGTATCCACAATGTTGATCTTTCTTCAGTCACATAGCAAGTGTTTAAATGTTTGTGACTTAAGTGGAGGTTTTGTCACTCAAACCTGAACAAGAGACTGAGATGTTATATGCATACTTAGAGCTTGAATTCCCCTCATTTTATAAATGAGTAAACTTAGACCTGGTAAGATTTAGTGATCTGCCCAAGATTCTACAAGAAGCAAACAGAAGAACACTTGAATGTCCCCGAGTCCAAATCCTGTGCTCTCAATGGTGTATCCTCATATGTATAAAAATACCGACAGCAGCTCTTTATAGTGGCAAAGAATTGGAAATTGAGGGGATGTCTATCAATTGAGAAATGGATGAACAGATATACTGAAATACTATTATTCTATAAGAAATGATGAGAAGTTAGATTTCAGAAAAATCTGGAAAGACTAACATGAACTGATGCTGAGAAAAGTGAACAGAACCAGATTATTGTACACAATAACTGCAACACTGTGCAAAGAGGAACAACTATGACTGACTTAGCTCTTCTGAGCAATACAATGATCCAAGACAATTCCAAAAGACTTTTGATGGAAAATGCTATCCACATCCAGAGAAGAACTAGGGGAAACAATGCAAATGAAAGCACACTATTTTCACTTTAAATTTTTTTTTCTTTCTCATGATTTTTCCTTTTGTTCTGATTTTTCTTTCACAACATGACTAGTATGAAAATATGTTTAACATGATGACTGTAACATAATCTATATCAGACTTCTTGCTATCTTGAGGAGGAAGGAAGGGAGGAATGGAAAAAAATTGGAAATCAAAACCTTACAAAAATGAATGTTGTAAACTATCTGCACGTAATTAAAAAAAAAAAAAAAACTTCAATGATATGTCCCACAAAGTTAAGACCAAAAAATTTGGTCTTAGTTCTTCTGCTCTGGAAGCGCGCACGCACACACACACACACACACACTACATAATGTAGAATGTGGAATATTAAGGGAAAGAAGGAGGAAGGAAAGAAGGAAGGGAAGGAGGAAGAGAGGAAGGAAAGAAAGAAGGAGAGAGGGAAGGAAGGAAGGAGGGAAGAAGAAGGGATGAAGAAGGAAAGAAGAAAAGAGGTTAGATTAGTAAGTGCCTACTATGCACCACGCATTTTTTGTTGTTGTTGTTGTTTTTTAACTTGGCCAGAGTCACATAGCTAGTAATGGTTGGAGGGCAAATTTGAACTCAAGTCTTTCTGACTCTCTAGCTTCACTTTACCCACTGGTCTATCTAGCTGCCTCAATGGAACAGAATATTATCATGCAGTAAGAAACTATGAATGAGAACAATTTAGAAAAATATGACAAAACTTAGAAGATGAGAAAGTATAACAAGATGACCCTAAGAGTCTGTCCAGTTTTAAATCTAAAATGTGATACACTACCATTATAAGTTGTCCTTCCAAGAGAAAATTACTCTCAATCATACACTCACTTAAGACCTATTTGGCCCATATTATTTTCTTAACACACAAAGGAACTGGCCTGCAGACTGACCTCATTAGTACTGCCTTAAGCAAATGAGTTAAAGAAACTGAAAAATGAGGGATTTGAAAAATCATACTTAAAGCCTTAGAGGGAAAGGAATGCCTAGATAATGAATCACCATACTAAAATATTAGGAGCAACTGTGATCCTACATAATTGACAAAAACCAATATCTATGGATAATTCCAATTATTTCCTTAAGGTAACTGGCAAATTAATAGCTGATTAAATGAAAAACTTCCTAAATAGTGGGCAGTCACTGGAGGGGAACAGGCAAGAGAAAGACTAAGATCACTAAACATAAATGCTAAAAAATCTGATCAGGATAGGAATAAAAAGATGTTATTGTTCTAAAGTCCCATCTGCCTGTAAAAATTTTTTTGTTTTTATGATCCTTATATGAAACATATGATCAATAAGATAAAATTTCTAAATCTAAATATCAAAAATCCATTTGTGGGAGATAGACCACATCAAAATTCTCAACCATTTTAAACCAATCCTGAGATTGGTTTGGCCTACAACAGGTTTAACAGTAAAAATGATTTGGATAATCAGTTCCAACTGATCTGCAATGAACAAAACCAGCTACACCCAGAGAAAGAACAGTGGGAAATGAGTATGGACCACAACATAACATTTCCACTGTTATTGTTTGCTTGCATTTTTGTTTTTTCTTCTCAGATTATTTTTACCTTCTTTCTAAATCTTATCTTTCTTGTGCAACAAGATAACTATTATAAATATGTATACATATATTGTATTTAACATATACTTTAACATATTTAAGATGTATGGGACTACCTGCCATCTAGGGGAGGGGGTGGAGGGAAAGAGGAGAAAAGTTAAAACAAAAGTTTTTGCAAGGGTCAATGTTGAAAAATTACCCATGTATATGTTTTGTATATAAAAATCTATAATAAAAATAAAAATTTTAAAAAAGAAAATTAGCAAACAAATGAAAAAAATGATTTGGATTCATTCTACTTGACAAATTGATAATTTTAAAATTTTTATTTTTAAAGAAAATATTCACCTCTTCCTGCCATCCATACAATAACCTTCAAATGGAAAATATTCCCAAGCTATTTACCAAAGAAAGAGAGATCTATAATTTAAAACTTAACTTACAAGAAATTCCCACAGTTTGTATACAATGAAGAGAGATCCCAGTTTGGTTTTACATTGCACAAAGAAACAATCACTTCAATCATGAGACTCATACAAAATCTATTCCTCCCACCTTGGACAAATATATATATATATATATATATATATATTTTTTTTTTTTTGGTCAATCTATGCTAAAAAATGTCAAATGGGAACACTTGCAAAGCATCTAATCAGGACACCTGAGAGTTCGTCTCCATTTTAAACTCATCTCTGCTGATACTGCCACCTTTCTAGAGCAGGCCCAAATCACTTCACAACTGGGTGATCGAGATAGCACACTAATGGGTCTGTCTGCCTCAAGTCTCTCCCTACTCAGCTACCCATGTGGTTTTCCTAAAATGAAAAACGTCACCCTCCACTCCCAATAAACCCCAGTAGCTTCTTAAAACCTCCAGAATCAAATGCAAAATCCTTTGTTTGGCATTCAAACCTCTACATAGCTAGCCCCCTCCTATCTGCCCAGTCTTCTTAGCCCTTACTCCTCACAATGTACTCTCTAATCCAATGGCACTCCCAGGCCCTCTTCTCTCCACTGGTCTCTGGGCTGTTCCACAAAACAGACCTTCCATCTCTCACCTCCAGGCATTTTGTCTTTTTCTCTGGCTATCCCTAATGTCCATTATGCTCTCCCTTCTTCTTATCTCTCCCTGTAAACTTCCTTGAAATTCCAACTAAAATTTCTTCTATGAAAAGCCTTCCCCAACCCCTTTTAATTCTGGTGTGTCTCTTGCCCTTCTGTATTCCTAACTCTTAACACAGGATCTGGCCCATAGTAAGCACCTAATAAATGGTAACTGACTGATCCTCAAGTTAGTTTTTGAGCATTCTTTTACTCTGCTTGGATAGACTATTTTTTAGATTTACTGCAAGACACAACATTTGGCAAATATGTTGTTATAAATCTCTGGCTTATAAATAATAGCTCTTCTACTTAATTGGGCACAACTATAAATACTTATTAATATTTATACAGCTTCACTGCTCTTGAGTTGTCAAAACAGACAGTGTATAAAGGAGCAGAATGACAATACTACATGAAAACTAAGAAGGAAAGCCTTCAATTAAGCTCCAAGATGGAGCCCCTGCTTTGTCCTCACAACTTACAATTATATAACCAGGCAAATGTTAAGATGGTTTACTATTAATTTCCTGCAGCAATTTTCTAAAGCAAGCCTAATATAGTGAGCAAAAATCCAATTCCTTAAACCAAAACATCCTTAATGAAAATAATTAAAACAGTCACATAAAATACAGAAGGGGATTGAGAAGTTAGATGCAACAACAGGTAGTGGACAGAAATGCAACAATTATTTTAAAAGTTTTGGAGAAAGTGTAGAATATTGATCACTGGAGACTACTGAATACATATAAAATTTGATCTCTATTGATTAAGCATTCTACTTTTGAAAAGAATGCATTAAAACAGGGGGTTTTCCTTCATGTCCAAAAAATTTACTTAAAAAAAAAATCTGATTTGTTCTGGGTTACTAAACTGAGCAATAATGAATAATAATAATAATAAAAGGGAGTGGGGTAGATGAAGATAAAATTTTACTGCCTTTTGGCATGCTTCAATAAAGCAAGACACATGAATTGTTTTGCTTGGTTTTAAATGATGCTGAATGAAATTAATTTTGAAAAGGTCCTCTTCCAGATTAGCAGAAAGTTATTTCCTTCATTTTCTCAACATTTTCTCAAGAGACCTAGCTGTGTTATAGAGGAAAATACACTGAATATGGACTCAGAAGGTTAAGATTCAAATCCTGGTTCTATCTTTTCCTAGATATGAAATTTTAGACAACTCATTACCTCCCAGTATCTCACTGTAAAAGAGTGATGATAATATTGGCTTGAGGAGACTATTTTACTGTGGACAACTAACTAGATGATCTTTGTGTGTCAGCTATCTTATTCTTAAATCAAGAGGCACTAAGAAATCTATTTCTTTCGAAAAGATTAAAATGTTTTTCTCTGAAGGATGAGGTATCTCTTTTTCTTGTCCCATCGTTCCTGAATCTATCATATTGTACTTTTTCTTATTTCACAGCCAAACTATTAAAAAGGGTGGTCTCCACTGTTTTTATTTCCTCACCTTCCTCCCAATTCTCTACCTCATTCAATCCATTTTCCTAACCCACCACTCTTCTTAAACTGCTTTCCCTAATGTTACTATCTTAACTGCTAAAGCCACTGACCTTTTCTAGTCCCTACCACCTTTTTTTCCCAACCATGCCCTCCTTCTTAAGCTTCCACATTCTCCCATCTCTCTGCCTTCAGTGACACTCCTTAACTACATTATCATTCTTCTCTTGCTGAATCACCATGTCATCCCCACTGAAAATTCCCTCCCAGGCCCTCTTCTCTTCACGGTGAGTTCATCATATACCAATGAATTATTTCCATGCAGACGACAAACATTTATATGCCATCTTTCTCCTGAACTCCAGACAGCAATTCCAGCTGCCACCTAGATGTCACTGCTGGCATCTCCAATGCATAATCATATCCAAATAATCATATCCAAAACCTTTCTTTCTTTTTTATTTTTTATGGCACCAACCTTCCAGTTACCTTGCTTCACAATCCTGGCATCATCCTCGACTATTCCCTTCCTGTTGTCACCCATATCCTAATCCTTCTCCAAACCTTGTTAATTCTACTGCTACAATCAACAGCTCTTGTAACTCTCTCTTCTCCCCACAAAAACAACTTTCTATCCACGCATGTTCAGGCCCTTATTACCTCTTCATCTGGACTACTGCAAAGCCTCTGAATGCATTTTCTCTCCAATCCTTCCATAACACAGTAGCCAAACTGATATTCCTAAAACCCAGACCTGATCACCTATTAAAAAATCATTAATGAATTTCTATTACATCTAGAATAAAAGTTCTCAATCAAACATTTAAAGAGCTCCACAGGGGGCAGCGAGGTGGCGCAGTAGACAGAGTACCAGCCATGAAGTCAGGAGGACCTGGGTTCAAATCTGACCTCAAGTCACTTAACCTCAACTGCCTTAGCAAAAGGGGAGGAAAAAAAAAAAAAAAAAGACCTCCACAATCTGGATCCCATCTACCTTTACGGTCTTGTTTCACATTACTACACTTCCCAATCTCCAACTTCAGTCAATCTGTCCTGCTGGTTACTATTAGGACACTGTATATCAATTCCCTCTCTCTGCACAAGTTGTTCACACTGCCCAAAACATTCTCTCCTTACCTCCATCATCATGAATCCTCTGCCTACAACTCAGACGTCACCACCTATAAGATATCTTTCCTGATCTTCCCAACTCTGAGTGCTTCTTCCTCTTGAGGTTGCTCTGAATTTATTGACATACATATTGTATCTCCCAGTAAAATATATGCTCCATGAAAACAGAAAAAAAAATTTGTGTCTTTGTATGCACAGCCCCTGGCACAGTGCCTTGCTGAAACTTTGATGAAGTGATTTTTTAATACATATTAACCTGACAGACTGAAAATGACCTTCCACATCAACTCATTAATAAGAAACAAATTTTTTCAAAAATTATGTTATGCTTCAGAAAGTCAATTCATAGGTCCAAGTTTGGAACAAAAAAGATCATCTAGTCTACCCCAACCTAGATCCAGTAATAGAGACTGAATCGCCCAAGGTCACAACAAAGTGGTAAATGACAGAAACAAACTGAAGTCCTGATTAAGAATTCTTTCTAATGCCCCACAAGGTGGTTTAAGTTCTGATACTCAACACCTCAGCTCCAATTTGACAAGCTGGTATTTAAGGGGAAGTCAAGGAGTCGAATAATCAGATTTTAATGATAAATGTGTCAAAATCTCAACTGTGTGATATGAAGCTAACATCAGAAATTTCAGCAAACAATATTTTTGTTCATCTCTACTAATAAGTAAAAACTAACCTCAAGCCGAAAAAGACTGAAAGATGATAAAAGAGTGGATCTAATTAGATGCTACCTCCAAGGTGAAGGATGGAATCGAGAAGAGGAAAAAAAACCAGTATCCCTTTTAAATTGACTCTAAAGTTATGACTAATAATATCCTTCCAAGACTTTTCTGGTAATTTGGAGGGAAAGGCCATTGTGTAGTCTATTCTAAACAATCTATTTTAATATAAGCTTTATAGCAATCCACAAATAAGAACATCATTAGATAAAAATAAGTTCCCCTCCCCCATCAAACCACTGTGTTCAACACTGCTATTCTAGGTTACAACTTAATGAATTCTAAAATTAAGTTCTCTATGGTACCACAACCAAAACGGATACAAAGAGTTACAAAATTTCTCCACAGTTTGGATCCAGTAAATATATAATGACGCTTTTAGCTCTCTCTCTTTCCTTGTAATTTGTATCAAGCTTTAATGAGATGTGAACTAGAACCTAGCAGAAATCAGAAATATACTAGACAGGCGTGTATTAAGTACCATTTTATGCAGAAGGCAGTCAAGAACAAGAATACTTGTGATGCCTCTTTGCACAAAAAATGTCAGATATGGATTCAGAAGAGGCAAATCATATCCCTTAGGCACTGGGGAAAAAAAAAGAAACATTTTAAACATATTCTCTAACATGTTCTGTGGGATCCTGGAGTCAATCAAACTATGTGTCTGCTTTTCCAGTTACTCTTACTCCGGTTCTGAATAAGCCTTCATAAGTACTTTGCTCCCAAAAATTACTTTTGTATGTTGTAATGACAAAAAAAAAGAAAAAAAAACAGTTTGTCTAACTGTATTATATTTATCAGGACAAGAGTTCAATAAATACCTAAAGAAAACTGCTGCTGCAAGAATCTTCAATATTATGAAGCACCAAGAGCAACTGATAGATCATCATCTAATTCTTGTTCTCCCAGCACCTAACCCAAGGTCCTTAACAAAAATATGAATTGAACTTAATGAAGGAAATGTAGTTCTGAGAAAATAGCAAGTAGTGCTACAATTTACAGAGGAAACAATTAATTTCCATTTCTTCCAATAAAACTATAGTAAAAAGCTGTTTAAAAATGAAAAATAATTTTAATCAACATATTAAAAACCTAAAAGATTTCAAATTATAGTTTTCTGAGATTACCTTTTTCTGAAACAAAATATTCAACTGATGCTACCTTTATGAAAACATCAAAGTTATACTTAACACAAAAGAAAAGATTTTGTTTTCCCTTCTATTTCCATCATCGCTAAAGTAAGACCCTTTTGATTTAGCCACTAATAAATGAAAATGTGTTTGTATTTGACAATGTTTATCAATTTCACAGCAGGAAGTTTGGTTCATTAAGCCTTTTTATTTATTAAAGAATAATAAAACAGTCTGAAAAATAAATGAGAAGGATCATGATGCTTTCAATAGGCTCAGAAAATTAAGCACTATCTGTTATTATGAACAAGTAAGTCAGCAGGATGTAAATGTGCTAGCAGTGTTTTGCACACTGATGCAAGTATGACAATAAGGATCCATCTAATGTTGATTTAAATGACCAGTTTATCCCTGTTAAGGAGAATCAAATCCAAAACAAGACTTCACTTATGTCTTATGAAGGATGAAATGTTCACTCAGGCAAGTCAAAGTTAGAAAAAGAACTCCAGCAAATGTCTGGATAATTGAAATCCTACATCTCTACTATATTCTTCTTGTGGAAATGTGTTCTGTTTATAGAACAGAATCCATCATCTACACATAGATGAGAAATTTAGAAAATTCCTTACTACGTATATTACATATTGTATATTGTATATTACAATTATACTATCACTATAATATTCCAAATGGAATCTACTACATTGTTATAATATAGTGTCTATGGTTTATTTCCAATCAAATTGACTTTTACCCAAATACCCTGTCATCCTTTCTCCCCAAGTTCTGGGATTTCTTCACCTAAGTAAATCTTCTTAATGTACAATGCTATCTCACTTCCCTCATTTTACTTATATTGTTTCCTTTAACTAAAGTAACTCCAACCATGAGTTTTACCTAAAAGTGAATTTGCTTTCTTGCATTAAGGACCTCTGGCTACTTTTCCAATGTTGCCTAAATATCAGTAATTTGTGTATAGATATTTGACACAAACTTATCATACTTGCATACTGGTTCCTTTCTTAATGTTGTCACCTCTAATTATATAATAAATACAAATACTTCAAATATACATTCATGACTACAATTATACCCGCAGGCCAAGAACTCACAGCAAACAAGTCATTCACTTTATCACACAGGTTATTCTAGCATCTTAGACAGTTAGAAACATCTGGCCCATCAACTGGGAAACTATACAAATCATGGTACATGAATATAATGGAATATTACTATATTTTGAGAATTGACAAATATTATGATCACAGAGATACATGGAAATGACCTGGTACAAAGAGATAAGCAAAGACAGAAAAACAATACACATAATCATTACCATGTAAATGAAAAAAACCACCACAAAATAGTCAAAAATGAATGTTATAACATGAGAAACCAACTTAGCTACAAAGAAGAAATATAAAAAGATACTTTACCTATCATCTTCAGAAGTTTGGAGTAGACACTACTGGGTTTGTATACTAAAGATCATAAAAAAGTAAAAAGGTCCTATGTGCAAAAATATTTACAAAACCCTTTTTGTGGTAACAAAATATTGGAAATTGAGGGGAAGCCCATCAATTGGGGAACAGCTGAATAAGCTGTGCTATAGGAATGTAATGGAACAGTATTGCACATTAAGAAATGATAAAGAGATTTCAAAAAAAAAAAAAAAAACTAGAAAGACTCGCATGTGAACTGATGCAAAGCAAAATGAAAACCAGGAAAATATTGCACCCAGCATCAATGATATCACTGTAGGATAATTAACTATGACTGATTCAACTCTCAGCAATAATGCAAAGTGTCACAAGTAAAGGACTGACAAAGGAAAATGCTCTATAAGCATCTAAAGAACTAGTGAACTTAGAATGCAGATCAAAGTATATTTTTTTCACTTACTTTTTTCATTTCTTTCTTGTGGTTTTTTCTCCCTTTGGATATGTTTCTTCTTTCTTAAATATGACTAATAATATATGTATAAATTAACTCAAACTGCCTAACTTCTTCAGAAGAGAACAGAAAAAGAGGGAAGGAGGGAGAAAACACAACCTCAAAATCAGGTAAAAATGAATACAATAAATTTTCTTATGTATCTTGGGGGGGGGGGGGAATTCTATTATGTATTAAAGAAAATAAAAAAGTTTTAGGAAAGAAGTTGTTTGGAATAAAGGAGATGCCACAAGCAAAGTAATACCAATTTTTTTCAATGTATTAATTGGTTTTGTTAATTTTTTTTTCTTTTACCAAAAAGGTTTTTTGTTCTAAGAGATGTTTTTTGGAGAAAGGGAAAAGTAGATGTACAGAGGTAACTCTAAGTGAATTAAAACAAAAGATGTCAATAAAAAAAATATATTTTTTAAAACACAAGTATAATTAGCAATCATGGTCCTGGAGAAGACACAAGGAAATTTATCAAATTTCTTTCATTAAAGATGGGGAGGGGGGGGTGTTACCCTTTAATCCAGCAATGTCTCTACTGGGTCTATATCCCAAAGAGATCACAAAAAAGGGAAAAGTACCTACATATGCAAAAATGTTTGTAGCAGCTCTTTATGTAATAGCAAGGAAGTAGAAATTTAGTGGATGCCCATCAGTTGAATGGTTGAATAAGTTATGGTATATGAATATTATGAAATATTATTGTTCTATAAGAAACAATCAGTAAAATGATTTCAGAAAGTTCTGGAAAGACTTACATGAACTGATGCTAAGCAAAGTGAGCAGAACCAAAAGAATATTATACACAGCAACAAGATTATGTGATGATGAACTTTTGATAGATGTAGCTCTTTTCAACAATGAGGTGATTCAGGCCAATTCCAACAGATTTGTTTTGGAGAGAGCCATTTGTATCCAGAAAAAAGACTGTGGGAACTGAATGTGGGCCACAACATAGTTATTTTTGCCTTTTCTGTTGTTTACTTGCTTTTTTTTTCTTTCTCTTTTTTTTTCTTTTTGATCTATTTTTTCTTGAGCAGTATGAAAAATGTGGAAATATGTATAAAAGAACCCCACATGTTTAACATACACTGCATTACTTGCTGTCTAGGGGAGGGGAAGAACAGGAAGGAAGGGAGAAGAATTTGGAACACAAGGTTTTTCAATCTGGAAAATAAAAAACTATTATTTAAAAAAAAAAAGATGAGGGGGTGCAATAGGGAGATAAGCTACATACAATGCAGAAGCAATTGGTATGTCAGTTGGTTTTCTTTGATCTTTTTTTCCCTTCTTTGTTACATTTGAAGAAGCACTGGGTAAGAGGAGAGGATGATATTTAAAAGTGGCATGTAAAAAGAAAAGGAATTAACACTATTTTCTGATCTATTTGTTCCTAAAACACTGTATGACATCAAAAGATATTGTCTGTTTTCTTATTTGGATATGTGTTGCTTCTTCCATCACAATGTGAGCTCTTTGAGAACGGACTGTCTCATAATTTTACTTGTGAATCTTGTACTTAGCAGAGTGCTTAATGATACAAATGACTAACAGGTATGCAAAATACCTGCTTGATACACGATTATAAAAATGCTTTCAGCTCAATAAATCTCAATACAAACTTAAAGGTTCTCTCATTTTTCAGTTTCCTTATTTGTAAAATAAGACAACTAGACTAGATGGTCTCTAAAGTCCTTTCCAAATCTATATCTATAAATATATCTATATCTATGGTTCTATAACTTCTCTATGGTTCTATAACTCCCATACATATGTTAAAATCCTATAAAATTCTTTGATCGATCAGAGAAAATTATAGATTAAAATCTAGAAGAGAATTTATAAGTCTTCTAGTCCGCATTTAATCATAAAGATAACTTTGTTCAACAATCCTCTGCATGTGAATATTAAGTAAGTCATAAAATGAGGCTATTTAGTTATCAACATCCTATATAAAGTTCAAGCAGATCAAAGAACTCCGGTAGTTAGAGAAATTACTTTTATATTCCTATTTGCACAGGTGACATCATGATGATTTCATCAAGTTCTAGGACATTACTGGGCCTTAGTGAAAGTAACAAACAAAATAGATCAATTTAACAAATACAGAGGAAAAAAACCAAACCAAGAATTCCCAGATTATGACGTGCTCATCAGTGCATAAAAGCACTAGACAGTGAACGGGGTCCAGATTTGAAACATATCAGTTAGATCACCATTGGGAAACTGTCTAGTGCTTTTACTGATCCTAAGTCATCTCTATTGTCACCAAATTTCATCTTTCTAAGGCAAAATTTTCTCCAGGATGCTATTTAGACACAAATTATGGCACACTGCATCCTTAGAAGAATCAAAATTGCAAAAGACCAAAAATCTAAGGAAAATGCATTCTGGATCTAAGTAAACTGCTGTTTACCAGTAATGAAACCCACATGTGCAAAACTTTATAAAAGAATACAGGATCACAGACTTAGAGCTGGAACAGAGCTCAGACACTAAGTAACAGAACCCCTACATTCATCAGATGAGAAAAATGAGGCCCCAGCCTACATAAGTAGTAAGCAAGCATCAGAAGTGTCACTAAAACCCAGACGATCCAATCAATAGTCTTTGCATTATGCCACAAGCAGACAGACTAATCACAATGAATAAAAGGGCTAACAGCTTGACTGTGCCACATGCTAGCATCCACAAAGTATTAAAAGACCAATAGAAGGTCTCAAGCACATTGGCTGGCTGCTCAGTAGAGGATTTATGAAATAGAAGAAATACGCAGAATAAGAAAGTATAAACAAGCTACAATCTATGTCAGTGGTAGAGGAAGTGCCTGCATCAAGCAGAAGTTCTTTTAAAGCCATCAAAGGATGTGAAAGTAAACCTTGAAAATGAACACTGCTCTATGCTTTATGCTAATTTTTCATCTGCTCTTGCTGCACAAGAGGAATTTCCACCCTTGTTTTTTCCCAATAATCATAGTAAAAGGATAAAAATAACATTTCAACTTTTCTCAATATTCTGGCTTTTACAATATCCACAATACTTTATGTAGTATTTCAACATGCCTAAAGTTCCATTTCTGAGTAGGCTTTTTTTCTTTCGGAGTAAAGAAAGGAAAACTAACCCAACAAAATATTTGCTGGTTAGTTTAATAAATTATTACTTTCTACCTCAAAAAATTATATGGTGTTAGCATATACCTAAAGACTTCTGGAAATTAGGAAAACTACAGAGCTTTCAGTAAACTAAAACTAGAAAATGAAACACCTCCAGATGTTCCCTGTGAACTAGAATGATTTTTAAAACAAAACAGAAATTACATATTGCACATGCTAAGATAAGAGAATTAATTCAGGCTTTTGATTAATCATCCCAAATAAACAAACACCAAAATATGCACAATCTTCCATATACTGAGAAGACACCATTGAAAATCCAATCACTAAACTCATAATTCTTTGGGTCAAATCTTTTAAATAATGCTATAACCAGTACTATCACTGAGTCTGAGGAATTTCTGAGCCCTGTCTGCTGGTTTTGCAGTTATGGTGATCAACTTAGAGAGCTAAATTAGCTACAAAAATTATAAACAGTATTAAAATAATATACGTACTTTTCTATGTAAAACACTGACCAAATTAATTCCAACAGACTTGTGATGAAGAGAGCCATCTGCACCCAGAAAGAAGACTTGTGGGGAATGAATGTGAATCACAGCATAGTCTTTTCACCTTTTTTGTTGTTTGCTTGCTTTTTGTTTTTTCTAATTTTTTTTTTTCATTTTTGATCTGGTTTTTCTTGTGCAGCATGATAAATGTGGAAATAGATATAGAAGAGCTGCACATTTAATATATTGGATTGCTTGCTGACTGGGGGAGAAGGTGTAGGAAAGGAAAGGAGAAAAATTTGGAACACAGGGCTTTGCAGGAGTGAATATTGAAAACTATCTTTGCATATTTTTTGAAAATAAAAAGCTATTAATTTTTTAAAGAAATAAAACACTGACCAATGAGCTTCATGCCTTCTAAAACAATAGAAGGTAAGATTTAACAAATGATAAAAAGCAAAATAAAATGTTTTCAAAAATATCTCCAAATTTAAATTTGTTTCCAATAGAAACAAACAACAAAATGAGAAGAAAGACCATTAAAGGAGTTTCTCTGTGTTTCTAACTTTAGAAACAGAGACTCACAAGAAGATATGACCAATATTACTTTGTTTTTGAATCGAGAAGATGAATTTCAAGGATTGGGCAGAGAACTCTTTTTTAAATCAAAGTTTTTTAAGCTTTAAAACATATGCAATTTTTCAACATAAATCCTTGCAAAACCTTGTGTTCCAATTTTCCCCTCAGTCCCTCCACCCCCTCCCCTAGATGGCAAGTAATCCAATATGTGTTAAAGTAGGTAAAAATATACATTAAATCTAATATAGGGAATACATATTTATACCATTATCTTGCTACACAAGAAAAATCAAATCAAGAAGAAAAAATATACATACAAATGTATATATTTGTACATACAACATACATACATACAAATACACATACAAATGTACATCTCGGATGTCCCCTGTTAGAATATAAGCTCTTTGGGATCAGTACTATTGTCACTGGCCCCACCCACCCACCCAAGGTAGTTCTAACTACATTTCTACTACATGCTTGCCCAGAGGACATCAGGAAAATTCTGACCTACCAAATATACACAACCCTTGTTGCCCACTCCACTCCCCAGATCACTTGTTGGCAGATATTCCTTGGGCTCTATGCTTAGAAATATTGACAAATAGTTAATATTTCTTCAATAATTTGGGGTAGAATACTATATACTTAGCATGATGTCTGACACATAGTATGCACTTAATAAATGTTTGTTGAATTACTGAATATACAAGTACAAAAATGGATGTGTGGTGACCTACATTACAGATCTCATTACATTATCTTCCTGTCCAAAAAAAAAAAAAAAAAAAAACAATAAAAAAAAAATCCACCCATCTCCTGAACTTCCCAATTTCTGTTGAGTACATCATCATTATTCCAGTTACTCAGTTTCATACCCTGAGGATTATGCCAGACAGCTCACTTCACTAACATGTGTTGCCAATCTCAACATCTCTCCTTACACCCCTTTATCTCCACTCAGTCACTATCCTAATCTCTTGGGACAGGATTACAGCCAATCCCCTAAGGTATCTTACCACCTTAAGGCTCCCTCTTCTCCAATACATCCTGCCCAGGGGAATTTCCCACAAGCCCAAGGCTGACCATGTTACCCTAGTGGTTCCTTCACTACCTCTAGGACCAAATTCCTTCCTTTAGCACTTCATAATCCAATCCTAATCTTCATTTCAAGCTCATTAAACACTATTCCCTTTCTCAAACTCTATGGTCCAGATAAATCAATCATATTGCTCTTTCTCATATAAAAATAATTAAAATCCAAATATCAATAGGACATTAAAGCATAATGTGTAGGAATTGTGGGGATTGAGTGAGCCATACTGATTCCATCTTATGACTCATTTCTGGTACTAGTGCAGCACCCTTTCTTATTCAATTATAGGTATAATTCAATTTCTGTCTTGTAAGAATTTTTTATTCAATAATGGAAATCATAAAAAAATGTTATCGCATTGTTTGAACCCAGCCCTTCATGGCTAGGAAACTATTACTTAGAGACTCTTTGCTAGGGAATGTAGGTTTTGCTGACCAGAAACCCAGTCAGATCCAAAGACTGATAAGAGTTTTCTTACAATTATACACCTCAAGCAACTGAAAACTATGCCCATACTGGTCAATTACTGTTTCCTTATTCCACTGGCTGAATAATACAAACACTCAGCAGGGTTTCTGATAGAAGAAATGGCATCTCTTCATTACCCATCACAACTTGGAAAGTCCCTAATCTTTTCTCCAAGTAGAAATCTGATTAATCTTCTTTTATCCTGGTGTATATGTGTGTGTGTATGTATGTATGTATGTACGTGTGCATATATATATATATATATATATATATATATATATATAATCCCTGTTAATTTTTTTTAATGCATAAAAATCTGTCTCTCTCTGTATTTGGGGACCAGTACCAAGCTGAGGAGGCTTGACTCCAATTTGTTACGTGATTAGCAATATACTGCTTAATAAAATGATATGGTAACAAGCTCAAACTTTTGTTACCTAAGTTATTTCAATTTCAGCTATCACAGATGTTAAGCAGAACTACACAAAGAAAACAAGAATAGATTTATATTAAAAGTTTTCTACTAGTTGAAATCACAAATAATTCACCTTTTTGCCTGTTTTTGCATTATATATGAGGAATAACTAGAAATATTACTTGTAAAAAGTTATTACCATTTTGTGATTGTTATATTGTATATCTTTCAACTTAAAAATACTCAAAAAATTATTTTCCTGCTTGATCAAATTAATTAAGTTACTAAAAATTTATTCCTCCAAGCCAGGCACAGGCATTTTTTTTTAAAATAGTAATGTATAGAAGCAGCTACACCCAAAGAAAAAACACTAGGAAATGAATGTAAACTGCTTGCATTTTTGTTCTTCTTCCCGGGTTATTTATACCTTCTAAATCCAATTCTCCCTGAGCAACAAGAGAACTGTCCGGTTCTCTACACATATATTGTATCCAAGATCTACTGTAACCTATTTAACATATATAGGACTGCTTGCCATCTGGGGGAGGGGGTGGAGGAAGGGAGGGGAAAAATCAGAACAAAAGTTAGTGCAAGGGATAATGTTGTAAAAAATTACCCTGGCATGGGTTCTGTCAATAAAGTTATTTTTTTAAAAAATAGTGATGTATATTCAATTGCATTACTCAACAAATAGGATTTATTCATTATTTATAAATAAAATTTTAAAATATTGTTTGTCATTTTTATTCTCATCCTTTCTTAATTTCTATTCTGTGTGATATACACATTAAGTAAAATAGTACATATAATTTATAAATATATGGCAACTGCATACTTGAAAATTTTATTACCAATATGGCTGCACAATCAAAATAATTTGCAGAGTGTCCTTCTAAGACAGATGTTGCAAATTCCAGGTCAAAGCCTAAGTGTGGCAAGGAATTTGCTTAGTAACTGCTAAAAATCCCACTCTATCCATCCTTTTTATTCCCACTTTCTCTATTCTTAATAGACACAAAAAGCTTTAGGAAAAGAATTTTTTATGGTCTAATTAAAAAAAGAAAGGAATCCTCTAGGCATCAGCAATATTGCTAATGAAACATGCGGTGAAACTAACAGTCTTTGGACAGAGCACTAAAGAATCAAAATTTGTATGGATCAGACACTATAGGCATGTTATTTTTTATAGGGCTGTTCTGAATAAATGGATGTCCTGCAGAGGAAGGAGAATTCAGAACTCTGGGTTTAATTGTAATCACTATCTGAATTTTTTAAAATTCCAAAGGCTTACTTAGCCATCATAGAAAGAAAATATATTTAGCCCTTGCTCTTAAAAGTTCACATTCCTAAACAAAGACGGTATTTCTGATTTATACAGAATTATCAATTAGTAACAATCACTTTAAAAGTTTAAATCTATGAATTTCATTGTTATAAAGATGACACACATCCCAACTTCCTTGTGACTAACATACGTCCTTCAGGAGTCAAGGACAAAAAATCCATCCCCCAGGAATTTTTGTTATTAAGTTTCTCTACCTGTAAATGAAATAGTGCTCATTCTAGACACTAACTCACATAGTAGTTATCTGAAAAGATAAATATCAAGCTAATATCTATCACTGAACCTTATATCTAGCTAGCTTCAGCCACCCCTCATATTCTACCATGACCATCTTCTTTGCAAACTCCAGACCACAAAACCATGAGACCTACAGAAACCATACTCAGGGAGGAACTTAACCTTGTAGCTTTAGAATTCCTATCCCAGAACTCTGTGTTTCCTTAGATTGATGAATGACTCTCTGTATCTAGCCAGTTCTAGACATGCTTCACATCCTATCCTGGCCATCATTTTCTTGCCATCCACCCTATTCAAATACAATGTGAGTTTACACTGATATGAATCCATGAATCAGGATACTATAAGGCCTAGGCCACAGTTTCAGAATGATATGGGTTAAATCCCCCAGAGCAAGATCTCTGGAGATCTTTATACAACAAGAGTAGAGAGTAAAAAAAAAAAAAAGTTAAGGTAAAGTAATACTAAAACAAAGTTTGATCCATGACATCTTAAATACCTCTTGCATACCCTTATGTCCAAATCAGTCAGGCCAAGTCACTAATTTCTTCAAAGCATGTCTCTTTCCATTCATATGCCAATTTTGCTTCGGGTTCTCATCAAGAGACATAGTCCCAGCTTTGTCATAGCTGTGCAGAAAAATCCCTCCTCTCACTGTATATGTGCCACAACTTAAATTACTACAGCTCAAATCATGACATATATATATATATATATATATATATATATATATATATATATAGCATGTTGAAGTTTGTAAAGCACCTTACAAATATTCAATCATCATAACAATTCTAGAAGGTGCTAACTGTTATCCTCATTTTACATTGAGCAAACAGAGGTTAAGTGATACACCTGGAGTCACACAGCAAGTGTCTGAGATCTAATTTAATACATTTCTTAGTCTTTTGGACTCCAGGGTGAGTACTCAACTGTATCACATACCTCTTCTAAATCAAATTCAAGGAGCTAATGGCCTGAACCAGATTAAAATTTAACTGGGATATGTTTACCAAAATAAATAAAAATACAATACAACATAGACAATGTTAATTTGTAATTTTCGAAGTCATTATGTGGATAGCAGGGATCTGTTTCTATTTGAGTTGTATACCACTGGTGTAAAAGTACTCACATTTACATTAGGCTATTTAGCTTATACAACACTTTCTTCACAACAATTATGAGGTAAGGTAACTATTACAGATAAAGAAACTGAGCACTACATTTTAGGAAAAAAAAAATAATGCCTAATGTGCAAATCATCTAGGCAAGGCTGGAGAGCAAACCAGGAGAGCAAAGGGCTGCAAAATCAAGTCATGTAACAATCAGGGCATTTGGCCTAGAGACTAGAAGACAGAGCAGGGACATCCAGCCAGCCAATCAATCAGTAACCATTTATTAAGTGTGAAGCACTGGGAAAACAAAAATAAAATGTCAATGACAGTCTTTGCCCACCACATTTTTACTACATTCTCACAGAGGAGAAAAGATACACACTTTTGTATACAAAAACATACAAATACAAAACAAAACTACAAAAGAAGACACAATGTAACACTGAAGGCAAGAAAGAAGTGTGGAAATAAAAGGGAAATATTTCATGGATCATAGTGCTGAAATTGACCAGAAAACCAGCGATTCCAAGATGTGGATGTGAGGAGCTGCGCAAGGGCTAGTAGGCAACACAAAAGCATGGGAGTAGGAGATGCTGTGTGAACAATTGCAGGATCATGAATACACAGGGAGAAGACAGCATCCATCTTGCATTTGAACCATTTCAATAGCTCTCTAAATGCTCCCCCTCTTGTCTCTCCCTTTCTGATCCACCCCCACACCCAGTTAACTAAAGAATCTTCCTAAGCCCAGACCTGAAAGGCTCCTTTCCTTAGAACTTCAGTGGCTGTTATCATTAGGAGAGAATACAGGCCCCTCAGCTTGGCACTTTAAACCCTTCATAATCTGGCCCCAATCCGGTTTACCAGGCTCACTTTATAATTATTCCTCCACATTCTCTCTTCCAACTGGTCCACTTGCAATTTCCCATACATGGCATCCCATCTCCTATCTTGGTACCTTTGCACAGACTGACCAATCCTCAGCCTCCTTTGCTGGGTCTTTGTTCAAGTCACAATCTCTGTCCTGGCCCTCTTCTTCTTCTATACTATTTCACTTGGAGATCTTAACAGCACCCATAGATTCAATTATTATCTCCTGGTTAATAATTCTCAGATATACTTATAGTTCTAACTTCTTTCATATCCTCTTAAATCTCCAATTACTAAAATCTCCAATTGTATGTCCCATAGACATCTTAAATTCAACATGTTCAAAATTCAATTATTGTAAAGGGCACACCATCTTCCCAGTTATCCAAGCTTACAACCTAGATATCATCCTCACCTCCTCCTTCTCTCTGACCCCTTATATCCAATCTGTGGCCAAAGCCTGTAGATTTCTACCTCAACAACCTCTCTTGAATACATTCTCTGATTCTCTGAAATCCTCTGAATACATTCCTCTGATCCTGCTCCCATCCTGTTGCAAGCCGTTGTCACTTCCTGCCAGGACTTCACTAGCAGCAATAATCTGCCATTTGGTCTCTTTTCCCCAAATCTCTCCTCATTCAAACTCTCTACACAATTCTTACTGAGCTGATCTTTATAAAACACAGGTCTGACTACTGGCTTCCTATCTCATCTCCAGAATCAAACTGAAAATCCTGTTTGGTACAAAACCCTTCACAACCTGGCTCCTTCCTACCTTTCCAGTCTTCTTACATATTTACATTCTCAGTCTCTCATAATTTGCAATCCAGTGACAAAGACCTCCTTGTTATTCCCCAACCAAGATAATCATGTCCAGACATATTCTCTATTTCCCATTCATAAAATATTCTCCCTCCCCATATCTACTTTCTGGTTTTTCTGACTTCCTTCAAATCTCAACTAGAATTCCATTTCCTATAAGAAGTCTTTCCTCAGCCTCCTTAATACTAGTTAGTGTCTTCTGCTGATGATTATCTCCAATTTATCCTGTATATATGTGTGTATGTGTACACATACATATATATACATATATAATATAGTATATGTGAACAGTTTTCATTTCAGAAGAAATCAAAGTTATCAACAGTCATATAAAAATATTCTAAATCACTAATAAGTAGAGAAAACAAATGAAAATAATTCTGAAGCACCACCTCATACTCATCCGATCGACTAACCCAACAGAAAAGGAAAATAACAGATGCTGGAAGAAAAATTAGGTATACCAATTGATGCACTGCTGGTGACACTATAAATTAGTCAAACAATTTTGGAGAAGGTGATAATTAACATGAATATATCACTTAGTAGATCTGCAAAGTATTTTATATACATTATTTCATTTGATCCTGTCAATAATTCTATAGTCTACTATAGTGCTATACTAAGAACTATATTTTTCAGATAAGGAAACTGAAGCCATCAGAAATTAAGATCTAACATATCTGTAGTATTGTGATCCATGATACGGGTAGTACTGTGTTCAATCTGGGGCACTATTGTGATAATAAACTGGTAAGTGCCCAGAAGAGAACCAGAAGACAATTAGAATAGTAAAAGGCCTTGACTTCTTGCTACAAAGATGAGATTGAAGAAAATAAGAATGTTTAGCTGGAAGGAGAGAATGAGTGAGGAAAGGGGACAAAGGAGTTGATGTGTTGGCTATATTCAAGCATTTGTAGAAATTTGTGTGGAAAAAGAAACAGACTTGTTAGAATGTAAGTTCCTTCAGAATATGGACAATTTCATTCTTTGTATTTGTACATCCACTACCCAGCGTAGTGCCTAGCACAAAGAAGGTAAACATAGAAAAAAAATTTGTTGGTGAATGGATTCTACTTTGGTCTACTTGGGCAAAACTAGCTGCAAGGTTTTGAAAAAAGCAATTGGTTAAAAGGAGATAAATTTGGGCTACTCTAGGCAAAGGGACCAAAGACACCTACAACTATATGTGGAATATACTATTATTTCTTTCCTAACCACATTTCCCAGAAAATATGGTATATTTCCAAACTAGTTCATGTATTAATTAGACACTGCCTGACCAAATCATCACTAAAACATTAAATTTTCTCGCCAAAAAATTCAAGGATTCCAAAGAACTAATTGATATGCTAACTTCTAAACTACCTTGATTTTTCTTTTCAACCAGTTACTAGACTGGTCAATCAGAGGAATGTAACAGACATAGTTATAACTTGGATTTTAACTAAATATTTTAGATGGAAATCTGGACTAGTTACATTAGAATTACATGAATTAGGAAATGGTTGAATAATCAGATCCTAAAAATAGTTTAATGAATCAATGTTAACTTGCAAGGAAATTTGACTCTGTGCTTTCAGTAAGGTTTATCAATGAATGACCTGTATTAAAATAGATAGAATGTTAATAAAATTTTCAGAAGGCTAATGGTAGGAGGAAAAGCTAAAGCATTGAATGTCAAAATAAAAATTCAAAAAAGATTTTGATAATCTAAACAACACAGCAATCACCAACAACCTCATGAGACATGAGGTTGCATAGCCATGTACAATGTCCAGAAAGGGAAGTACTCACCAGTTCTCCTGAATTGTGAACTAACAAAAGTACACTTGCATGTCATTCTGGATAAACCAAGAAAGAAAGCAATGACAATGAAAAGAATAAATCTGGAGAACAGCAACTAGGATGGTAAAGAGACCAATGGGAAAGATCTATGAAGATAAGCCTAGAGAAGACTCACAAAAGTCTCAAGTATATGAAGGGTTATGCCATAAAAAGAGATTAGATTTCTTCTGCTTCGCCCAAAGAACAATGAAGGAGTTCACAGAAAAGATGGAACTCCAGTTTAAAATAAAGTTTTTAATAACTAGGGCTACCTAAAAGTTGAACGGACTAACTCAGAAGAAATAGTTTCCCCAACACTAATGCATTGTTGGTGGAGGTATGAAATAAACCAACTGTTCTGGAGAGTAATTTGGAATTATGCCCAAAGGGCTATAAAATTGTGCACATTCTTTGACCCAGCAGTGCCATTGTTGGCACTGAAAATCTTAATGGAGAGAAAAAGTCCCACATATGCAAAAATGTTTATAGCAGCCCTTTTTCTGCTGGCAAAGAAGTGGAAAATGAGTAGATGCCCATCAACTGGAGAATGGCTGAACAAGTTGTAGAATATGAAGATAATGGAATATTATTGTTCTATAAAAAATGATGAACAAGCTGGTTTTAGAAAAGCCTGAACTGATGCTGAACAAAACATGCAGAACCAGGAATACATCCTACACAATAACAGCAAGAATGTGCGATGATCACCTATGAAAGACTTGATTCTTCTCAGTGGTTCAATGATCCAATGCAATTCCAATAGACTTTGGACAGAAAATGCCATTTACATCCAGAAAAAGAACTAAGGA
The DNA here is from genome assembly GCF_902635505.1 of Sarcophilus harrisii. NCBI lineage: Eukaryota > Metazoa > Chordata > Mammalia > Dasyuromorphia > Dasyuridae > Sarcophilus > Sarcophilus harrisii. The sequence goes on along the minus strand of NC_045428.1, from coordinate 567,368,626 downwards.
GACTAAATGTAAATCAACACATACTATATTCACCTTTTTTCTGTTTTTTTTTTCTCTCCCCCATGGTTTTTCCCCTTCACTCTGATTTTCCTCTCCCAACATGACTCATAAAGTAATGTGTACTAAAATTAAATAAATTTAACAGAAAAAAGAAATAGTTTACCCGTTCCTACAGCTCTTCCAAGAGAGGATGGGTAATATTGTCACAGATGTTGAAGAAGAGATTTTTATAAAGGAAAACCTCTAAAGTCACTTCTGACTAAGATTCTGGGAATAGGATAGCTTTTAAGTTGATGACTATCTGTAGCAAAAGAGTATACAGGACTGGAGTTAGGAGTGGGTCAACAGAAAAGAGTTGGTAAAGCAAAATTCAAATGAGGAGCAAAAAATCAGAAGACATTATTATAAGTCAAACACTTTTTAAAGTACAGATACAGAAAAGATCTATACAGAAAGATACTATTATCTTCAAGAGAAAACCAAGGATGCAATCCTGCAGAAAACTCTATAATGACAATGTGTTTCTTGAAAAGAAACAGAACTCTTACTGACAAAATCTTTTAAAATGATGATTTTTCCAAAAAAAATGATTATTTTCTTGCAAAAAAACCCTAGATTATTTTTTTAAATCAAAATTAAACAAATGTTATTGTTAACGACATTTCATTATTAGCCCTTCACCAGGCAATATTCCAGATATTTATTTTAATGGAAAAATTGCTTTACATATAACATGAAAAAAAATTAAACATTCAAAAGGTGATTAAAGCTGTAAAAATAGTAACTAAGATCCAGAAGAAAATGCAAATGTCTAGCCTGTAATGCCATATTACATGAGATATTTTTATAGGATATTTTAAAATCAAAGGTATTTTGATATTTAAGATTTTGAAATGAAAACACACAAAATACTAAATACCCTAACAATATATTGTTATATGAATCTAAGAAATTTTATGTTTTTATTGATACTCAATTCTATATTTGACTAGATAAAGATGAATTATGCAGCCTTACAAAATGATTCGTGCTTTGCAGAAGTAATAATTAAAGTCTCTCATTTAAAAACAAATAAAGAAAAACCTCTAAAGCTTCTTAAACTGAATGATAAAGATAACTACCCACTACCAGTGCAAAATAGAGTAGCACAACTGCAAAAACAAAAAGAATATAGGAGAAAAAAATTTTTTTCTTATTGTAACTCTAGGACAAATTTTAAGTCAGGGAAAAATTTAATTCAAATTCAACAACTTTCCATTAAGTATACAAGTCAGAAAAATGAAAAATCAAGGCTACAAGGACACCAATAACTTATAAATTTTACAAGACATGGAGGAATTTCATAAGAGACTATTTTTAAAATAGGATGAAATATGAGCTAATACTGAAAAATTTAAAGTATGACTTAATCATCTGCAACTTACTTCCCTCTTAATATAGTAAATTGTTACATCATTTTTAAAAATGAAAATTTTCCTTTCTCTGTCAAAAAACAGTACCTCATCAAACCCTAAAAAAAACCATTCACAGTGAGAGGAAGGATTAGATTGGATGATCTCTATGGCTCTTCTAGCTCTGGAGCTAATATGTTTGGAACCTCAAAAATTTTGGCACAGGGCTAGAAATTCTGAGTGCTCAATGAACATAATATTCTTAATCCTGAAATACCTAAAGCATCATTGTAAATAAATAATTGTTTTGCTATTGATATCACAAAATGCTAAGGTAAATTCAATTAACTCCTATAGTAGCTACTTAAGCTGAAGTTACTACACCATTCTTCATTAATTTAAAAGTTCTTTCTTGACACAAAAGAATATCTTACAGGAGTAGATTTCTACTCTCTATTATACACAGAAAAGAGATAAAAACAGATACTTAATATTTCTAATTAAAAGAAGAATTACACCCCACTCTTTAATAAACATGGCTAAATAGCTTCTTCTATTGGATCATCTCAGTACAAAGTAATCCAAGTTATGTTAACAGTGGCAATGACAATGCTTGTGTTTGGGAGCTTGGTAAGACTCACTCTAAGGAGCAGTTGAGACTGCAAAAGTCTTAAGAAGGGTCACAACAGTGAATGAATAAAACAAAAAAGAAATCTTACAAATACAAAAAGTATAATAAAAAAAAAAACTTCTATTTTTCAACCAAGTTACCTCACTCTGAAAAGCATAATAAACTTGAGTACCTGTTTGCTGGCTGTAAACTGACCCCCTCTCCCCACAATGTGAATTTAGGGCAACATTACAATCTAACACACACTTATACAGCACTTTCATGACCAACTTAAAGTAGACACAAAATTATACAAATCTATATAGCATGGTCTAGTAAGAGCATTGGAAGCATCTGAGTTTTACTCTCCCTTAAGCCTGTTATGACCTGGGTCAAATCACTTAACCTGACAGAACATAAATTTTCTTGTCCATAAAATGAAGGACTGATTGGATGGTCTCCAAGGTCTTTTCTAGTTCTGAATGTATTATCTTTGGAATCTCACATTTTTTGGTATCCGCTCTATGTGGCTCATTCCTACTATCAGTGGGAGGAGGGGAGGAGAAAAGGGGGGAGGGGAGGAGAAAAGGGGAGAAGAGAGACCTAGATCTTGGGCATTCCAAGAATAAGACACTTCATCTCTCTGCTCTAGACATTTCCTCAGAGAATATCTGGAATGTTCTCCCATTTTTGCTGTGATTATTGACTAGCTGGCTCCCTTTAGTATCCAAATAAAATCCCATCTACAGGAAACTTTCCCCCAAATTCATGCAATTCCAATGCTTTCAGTCTCTTAATTATTTCTTATTTATCCTGTATAGAACTTGAATTGCATATATTTATTTACATATTGAGACTGTAAGTTCACTGAGAGTAGGGCAGAGTCTTTTGCCTCTTTTTATAACCCAAGAGCTTAGTACAGTGCTTGGCACAAAGGAAATATTTAATAGTGACTGAATGAATGAAAAGATGTAAATAAACTACCCATCTATAACAGGTATCAGAAAGTTGCCTAGGATGTTTCTAGTTTAGGAGCCTGGCCTTTGGTCATATAATTAGAATGTATTAAAACCAGAACTTGAACCCTAGTCTTCCAGCTACCAAGATCACACCTGTCTCCTGTTGTTATTCACTCATTTCAGTCACATACAACTCTTCATGTCCACATTTGTGACTTTCTTGTCACGGTTTGCCACTTCCTTCTCTAGCTGTGGATGAGGAAACTGAGGCAAGCAAGATGAAAAAGTTTGCCCAGGGACACAATTAAAAGTCTGAGGCTAGACCAAAACTCTCCCTGGCTCCAGGTGCAATGTTCTATCCACTGTGCCATCTAACCACACTCTCTATCATACTGCTCAAAAAGTTCCTAATATCCACAAGCTTTGCTGATATTCTCCTAGCTTTTACACAGTTATGGATCACAGTCAGAACTCAGTGAGGCACTCTGCCTTTTGTTCTATATTAATGAAGATTTTTACTCTTTTAGAAGTAAAATATGAATATGATTTCCTTATAAAGAATTTTCCTGCTTATTTTCCCTTTCTGACTTGGTCCGTAAAGTCTGGAAAAGATCCAGAAAAGAAAATATTTTCTCCCAAAAGCCAGAACGTGAGAGAAAGAATGAAGCTATAGGTGACATGAACCTGATATTTCAGCACAGCAATGCAATATTTTCAGCAAGTCAGCATAATGTTAAACAACCACATTGGTGTGTTTTGCTGCATTCAGGTATTCTCTTAGCAACAATTAACAAGTAACAATAAACCCCTAAGAACATATAGCTCTCTATGGGAAAGACTTCAGTTTTTGAAAGAAGAAAAGAAATAATCAAATTGCAAACATCCTGATGTTAACTGGCATTCAACCCAAACAACTGTCATTTTGACAATCAAAAATATGCTGAAGCAAGCAACATACCAAAACATAAATAAAGTAAATTATATAATTGTCTCATGATAAATCTAAAACAGAAAACAAAAGTTACAGGGTATAAAATGATACAACATAAAACAAGACCCAGAAGGTGAATCCGTCTGTACAAACGACTCCACTCAAAAGTTAAGAATTTGACAGAAAGGTCACCACTGCTAAACATAAAAATCTGCATTGTCAGATTTTAAAATATTAATTCTAAATTATACATATATATATGTATTAAATATTTTAGTCCTTTGGACACAATTTTTTCATTCGTGGAAAACTCCAAACTAACTTTAAGTAATTTAGAGTGGGCTCAATACACATGGATATCAACATTTTTGCCACACCATAATTCCAGCCTAAAACACCATTTCTAAATAAGATGATGGGTAAGACTTCAGAATCAATTATACTATACAGCTATAGAAACATAAGTAGATCCCGTTAGCACTGAATTTGAAGGCAATATTAAACATAATAAAATACTGCTACAAATAAGTGGAAAAGATTCTAACACAGAAAGTTTATCTCCATGTGGAGCAGCCAGTATTCTACAAGAAAAAAGTTAAATCCAAACAGCATTCCAATTAAAAGAGGGGAAATGGATATTTCCCTAACATTTAGTAATCAAAAGAGGTAGACAAAGAAAAGGGTTAATCCTCAAACAGCATCAAAGGACACTCACAAAAGTGAACTTCGGTTAAAACTGAAAATCTCAACATTCCTAAAGACAAGATAAGCAGGACCTTTCAACTGTTAATTCATGTCCCTAATTAGTTCCCACCCTTTTCAGCACTACCTCACAGAAACAAGCTTTCACCACCCCAAGTCGTCGGCCTTTCTTTAACGAGAGTTTCAGCTCCCATCTCTTTCCAAAAAAAAAAAAAAAAAAAAACCACCCAGAAGGGGTTATCTTAAAAAGGTTCATGGGATCAGGGTTTGGAGTCGAGAGGAACCTCGGAGGTCAAAAGCCTTTCAAGAGGCTTTCAAAATCTTTGGAACTCTTTCTTCGCACTACTAGCTTGGAGTGCCAGCCTTTCATCCCAGGGCCAATGAAGGAAAGAAGGGAAAGGTGATTAGGTGCATTAAAATCAGAGGATGTCTTTATTTTTCTCGGGCACGGAGGTGATGCTGGTCCCAGTGCTAGCTGGCTATTTCGTGAGTGTGTGGGTTCACTTCTCCCTTTCCTTTATCATTTTGTCCAGAGATGGGGGAGGAGTGGAATGATCCCGATACAAGAGTCATTCCTCATGCTAGGGGCACTTACACCTTTGGAGGGAGACGCCAGAGGAGGGCTACAAGAACAGCAAGAGCCGACACATCTTCAAAGAGGTCAGGGAGGGGCTGGCCTTTGAAAGCCTCGGCACCTTCGGAGGGGAGGGCCGCTGGGGAAAGAATGCCAGAGGGCTAGCGCCTTTAGAGGGAAGGTTGGAACTGGGGGGGAGGTGAAGACCCTGCGTTTGGAGACGGCAGAGGCGGGCTTGGACCCTCAGAGAGAAGACTAGGGAGGATAAGAAAGGGGGATTGCACCCTCAGAAAAGACTGGGAAGAGGAGGGCTGCAGCCTCAAAAGGGGGACTGGGGAGGGAAGGGGGATATCGCCCCCTCGAAAGGGGAAAGGGGGGATGGAGGAGTTACACCTTCCGGAGGAAGCTTCCGAGGTCAGAGAATGGGGAGGAGGTCTGCACCCTCCGAGAAGAGGCTGGATAAGGGGTTTGCACCGTCCCGGGATCGCTGAAGAGAGGGTCTGCACTTCCCAGGGAAAGGTGGGGAGGTCTGCATCCTCCGGGGGTCGCTGGAAAGGGGGTATGTACTTCCTAAAGAAGACTGGTAAGGGGGTCTGTATCCTCCGGGGGAAACTGGGGAGGTGGAGCAAGGGGCTCCCACCCCAAGAGGGAAAGCCCAAGAGGCGGGCCGCACCCCAGCAGGGGAGGCTGGAAGGGTCCGGAGGTGGACAGGCCCAAGGGTCTAGCACCCTGAGACCGGGCAGGGTCTCCCCCACGGAGAGGTGGAGGAGTGGGGGGAGGGTCTGCTGGTCCGAGGCTCCTTCTGCCCTCGCCAGCCAGGCCCCAGGGAGCCGGTGAGTCCCAAGCGCGGGCAGCGGCCTCACCTGGCCTGGCCACCACCCGCTCTCGCCTTCGCTCCGCGGCCTCTGCCGCGCGGACGACGGACAGACGGACGGACGGACTTACGGACCGGGGGAGGGCAGAAGGGGAGGAGGACGCCGCGCTACGCCGGGCCTTCGGCCGGGCCTCTCCCGCTGCCGCCTCCTCACGGCCGCCGAGTCCCCGAACTCCCTGGAGCCGCCATCTTCCTCCGCTCAACGCCGCCGCGCTACCGCCGCCGCTACTGCAGCTTCTACTACTGCCGCTGCCGCCGCCTCCGCCGCCGCCTCCACCACCACCGCCGCCGCTCCGGCCCGGGGAAGACAGCGAGATCGCGCATGCGTCAAGAGCCGCCCGGGGAAGGCCGGACGGGCACGGCTCGGCGCGCGCACGCACGCACGGACGTAAGGAGGCACGAGGCCCAGGCGAGCCCGCCTCGCGGGGGGAGGCGGGACTCCGAGGGAGGAACCCTGCGAAGCAGGGAAAAGGGAGGGAGGATGAAGTCGGGAGGAGGCGGGGAAGATGGAGCTAAGACCTTCTTCCCGTCGTCCTTTGCTCTTGTTATTGTTCTTTATTTAGGAAGGAAAGAGTTTGGCCTGGAGAGAGGGAGAGCCAGCCCGGGAAATCTGAAATCCCCAACTCCTTTGGGGTTCGGTCTCCTCAGCTGTAAAACAAAGGGATTGGACTTAAAGAAAGAGGTGATCCTAAGGCTCTGTCCAGCTGCTCTGGATTTAGCATGCTCTGAAATGAGCTGAACTGTGGGTGTAGCCCAGTGACCAATGAAGGACCGAGGCATTTAATAAAAACATACACAAACCATACTTCGTAGCTTCCAATTAATAACGATAGCAATGATTCATTCACATGTAATGATTTTTATAGCACCTACTATATGTAGCAGGTATAGCAGGTATTGTGCTAAGCGCTTTATGAGAATTGTCTCAATAATAATAATAATAATAGCTAACATATAACACCTACTATGTGTCAGTCACTGTGCTAAGCCTTACAAGAATTATGTCAGTTAATAATAGCTAACATTTATATAGCACTATTTATCAAGTGTTTTGTAATTATTGTCTCCTGTGATCCTCACAAGAATCCTAGGAGGGAATTATGCTTATCATCCTTGATTTACAGATAAGGAAACTGAGGCAGACAGCAGTTAAATAGCTTGCTCAGGGTCACACAATTAGTATCTGAAAAAGACTTTGACCTCCTGTCTTTGTGACTCCAGGCTCTGTGCTCTATCCATTTCATCAACAAACTTTCTAATATGCCTTTTAAAACCCAGCTGGACCTTCTGAATAAAGCCTTTTCTGATGTCCCAGACTCCTAGGACCTTCTCTCCCAAAGCAGTTTATGTTTAACTACTTTGTATCTATCTGAATATATCCACCTTATATTTACCCTGTTATATACTTATTGCCCCTTCCCCAAATAAGATGTAAACTCCTTAGAAGTAGACATTGTTTCATTATTTATTCTTGTCTCTAGCACCTAGCAGGGGAATGGATACTTAATAAATGAGTGATTAAACAACATGGGATGGTAGCTCATTTTACAGAAGAAACTGAGGCAGGCAGATTGAGTTGTGCAGGGCCACACAGCTACTAAGTATTTAAGGCCACATTTTAAGTCTATGCACCCATACCACCTAGCTACCTGCAAGCCACCTTAGTATTTTCCTCACAGAAATCTTGAGGGAAGTTATATATATATTTAGTCCCATTTTACAGAAAGTCTAGTGACTTACAAAAACATGAACAAGTAGTAAGTGTTTAAACCAGGAGATGAACCTCAGAACTACTGACTCCAAGCTCTGTGTGACATGGCAGAAAGAGTGCTGATCAAAGAATCAGGAAGACCTGGGTTTAATCAGGTCCCTCTTCTACTCAATAATTTCCAATGGCTCCCTATTACCTTGAAGGTCAAATTTAAATTCCTCTCCTTGACATCTAAAGCTTTTCACATTTCAAACCTACATAGTCAGCCTCATTATACATTATTCCTTTTCCTGCACTTTACAGTCTGGCCAGACGGATCTTCTTGCTGTTCCTCACACTCTCTCTACCTACTGCACAAGGAACTAGACCTCTGTCAACCTCAGTTTACCTCCTCTATAAAATAGGTTTTACAACCCCTCACAAGGTTGTTGCAAATCTTAAATCAAATCAATCTCTCTTTCCCTCCTTCTCTCTCTTTCTCTCTCCTGTATATTTGACTCTCTCTGTGTCTCTTTTTCCTCAGTCTTTCTGTCTCTGTCTCTATCTCTTTCCTGTCTCTGTCTGTGTCTTATCTCTGTCCTGTATTTGAGTCTCTCTCTGTCTCTTCCCTTCCCTACCTCTTCCTCCTCCCCCTCCCCCCCCCATTTCTCTCTCTCTCTCCAATTCAGTTTTGGTATCAGGAAAAACTTCCTTACAATTGAAGCTGTCCAAAAGTTTGGGATCTACCAGAAATGCTCATCACCACAAAATTTCCCCCCTCTTCTAAAGTTCTACTTTCCACTTCTTATATTCATTACACTTTAAATGAGGCAGCTTGGTGAAGTGGATCACTGACGTCAGGAAAATGGAGGGCTTTCAGTTCTATCTCTGATACCTCTGAGCTGTGGGAGTGACTGACTCATCTGTAAAAGACAAAGAGCAATGCCTGTAGGACCAGCCTCTCAGGGATGCTGTGAGGCTATGAGATGTGTAACCAACTTGCAGATGCTAAATAAATGGCAGGAACTGTTGTTGATAGTCCAACAGCTATGCATTCAACACCTACTCTGTTCTAAGAAGAGCTCGTAGAAAGGTAAAAACACAAACTCATGCAATGGAAAAAACCTGTACAGAACATATTCATTTTTCTACAAGCTTTGTTCTCATCTTTGTATCATCTCTAAGATTGTTTTTACAACTGTGTTTGTCAATAAAGCAGTTATCAATCCACAATTAACCATATACCAGATAGTGTGCTAGAAGCCACTAATGCAAAGGTGGAAGAAAGAGAGAAAGAAAAAAGAAAGGAAGGAAGAAGAAAAAGAAAGAGAGGGAGGGAGGAAGAAAGAGGGGGGAGGGAGAGGGAGGGAGAGAAGGAGGAAGGAAGGGAGAAGGAGAGAGGGGGGAGAGAGGGAGGGAAGAAGGAAGGAGGAAGGAAGGAAGAAATGGAGGCAGGGAAAGAAAGAGGGAAGGAAGGAGGAAGGAAGGAGGGAGGAGGAAGGGAGGGAGAAAGAGAGAGAGAAAGAAAGAAAGAAAGAGAGAGAGAGAGAGAGAGAGAGAGAGAGAAGGAAGGGAAGGAAGGAAGAAAAAACGGTCCCTACCCTCAAAGAGCTTACATTCTAGAGGGAAGTTTGATCTCAGGACCAAAGAATGAAGACTAGCCCCCAAGCCCAGGCATGTGGAATGGGACATTTCAGGTCTGAAGTGTTTAGGTCTGGTTGTCCCCTCTGATTAAGTATCTATGATATTATCATTTGTTGTTGTTGAGTTGTTTTAGTCACTTTGTGACTCTTTCTGACCCCGTGTGGGATTTTCTTAGCAAAAATAGAGGTGATTTGCCATTTCCATCTCCACTTCATTTTATAGATTGAGGAAACTGAGGCAAACAGGCAAACTAGAGTTACAAAAGCTAGTTTCTAAGGCTGTACTTGAACTCAGTTACTCCTGACTCCAAGCCTGGTATTCTATCCTAACTTAGCTGCCCCATGACTCTATCACTAGTTCAAGAATATAAACTCCTAAACCTAGACATTGTCTAACTCCATACAAGCTAGAGATTCATTCTTTGAATGAACATCACATAGCAAGTCCAAATTCATAGTATTGCCCCTGATTTGGCTTAGAGCCAGAAATTCTGAGCATCTTCATGTTGCTGGGATTTCTGGAAACTTATAGAGAAGAGTAGTACAAGATGGCCAGGCATGGATGCATTACAATCTGTACCTCTGGAAGGAAGACTTACATTCACAAGATCATAGATTCATTGAACATCAGGGCTCAAAGCTCTATAGCCTAAATCTAGCCCAGTTACAAGAAGCACATCTCCCTCTACTGGTCGCAAAGCAGAACTGCATGAAAGGGACTAAGATGGAGCAAAACCAGCGGATAATCAAACCCTTTTAAAACTCATGGCTCAAAGGTCAGTACTCTGAGCTTATCAAAACGACATCCCTATACTAGAGTAGAGTTACAGTGTGTCCCACTGTGGCTGATCAGACCGATGTGAGCTCAGAATGCTCTGCCACAGGTAGGACACAAATAGATCATATTAATATGTTTGGTCTTCCAAAACAAAGGACAACAATCAACCTGAGGTTACATGGACTTGAATCAGTCTTGGTAGCTATTCCAAATAAACATGCTTTTTGATTAATCATAATTCCACCCCAAGTTTATTCTGGGAAAATATCAAACATCTCATTTGGAACTCCATATATATATATATATATATATATATATATATATATGTATGTATGGATATATATATGGATAAAGGGACTGCTGTTCTTATATTCAAGTTAACAGCTCATAAATAGAATTGTAATTGTCTTTTTTCCACCCACATAAAATGCCAAAACACATAAAAGGACTCATTCATAACAATCCATAAACAATGCAGCAAAACACATGAAGGACTCATAAATAATCAACACAATTCTCTTCACAAAGCACTTTCCAAAAGGTCCTAAAGCTATCCATGTTCATAATGTAATTTTATTTATTAGACTCTTCCTGGGAAGGGAACAAAGGTGAGATGACTTACTGACATAGCAACTAATCCAGTTTTAATTCAGAGATGACAAGAGATATCTAAAGGTATTTGTTTCTTGAGATAGGCCTCCTCTTCCTTATCTGATCCACATCAACTAGATAATAATAATAATGGTGTATAAAGTCCAGGATTTATCGTGGACTTAGTCCCAAATCCCAGAACTGTGTACATAATCCTCCCAGGAACTTCCCTTCTCTGTAAGGAAGAATAGATTCCAGGACTCTTGGCTTTGAAGTTTCTAAAGAAACAACTCCATAGACAGGCCCTGCCCAGAGGGGGAAAAAAATAACCTTACTCTTCTTCCAGGAAGGCTAGATTCTGGGATTGAGAGTTGAAACTCCTCCTTCTGTGACAATTGCATGAAAACCACTTGTTCTCAACCACGTGGCTATTACAAAATGAGGGAACCACATAACCATGTGCCCTTTGAAATGTTTATGAGAGGGTAGCAATTTGTGAACTATTGAAAGCACACAGACTTAGTCCTGGAGAGACCGAGTATATGGACTCTGTTATGTGGTAGTGATGGAGAGAGAAGCCTTGTAGTAAGAGTTCCTGAATTTCAACTTCTTTTTTAAAAACTATTTTTATTTTCCACAGTTACACATAAAACTTTTTTTACATTTGTTTTCTCCCCGTTTCTCCCTACACTCCCCCATTGAAAAGGTCCATGTGAAGTTCTCCAAAACATTTCCATAAAAGTCATGTTACAAAATAAAACAGCTCTCCACCCCCACACAGAACAACTAAAAAAAAAAAAAAATCCTCAAGAAAAAAAAAGAAAGTTAAAAAAAAAGTATACTTCAGTCTGTATTCAGACACAATCAGTTCTTTCTTTGGGTATGGATAGCATTTTTTCATAAGTCTTTCAGACTTGGATCATTGTATTGATGAGAATAGCAAAGTCATTCAAAGCTGATAATCCCACAATTTTGCTATTTCTATGTACACAGTACATTTCACTTTACTTGAGCTCATGGAGCACTTTCCAAGTTTTTCTGATAGCATCCTGCTCATCATTTCTTATAGAACAATAATTCTTCATAATCTCATACCAAAATTTATTCAACTACTCCCCAGCTGAAGGGCATCCCTCAAATTTCCAATTCTTAGCTCTGAGAAAATAGCTGCTATAAATATTTTTATACATATAGGTTCTTTATTTTTAAATCTGTTTTATGATTCATACCTAATTGTGGTATTGTTAGGTCAAAGGATATACAGATTTTATAGCCCTTTGAGCATAGATCATATCTTTTGATTATTTATCAACTGGGGACTGAACATTTTCCATAGTTTATGGGATTAGATAGATGCCTCTTGTTAATAGAAGAACGATTTTGTAAAAAGATCATATGGGTTTCTTCTTGTAGCTACCACATTTTAGGAAGGATTAATAAACTGGAGAATGTCTATAAAAGGGCATGTGGGACAGTGAACATCCTTGAGTTCATGTCATATGAGGATTAGCTGGGAGCTAAACACTGAAGAAAAGGAAATTTAGGGGGAGAGGGGAAATGAGATTTGTCTTCAAGTATTTGATAGATTCCTATGAGGAAAAGAAATGAGATGTGCTCTAATCTTCAGCTTCTTAAACTGCAGTTCACAATCCTATATAGGGTCTTATAACTGAATGGGAGGTCTCAAAATTTTGGTTTATTATCAGTCAATGTTTAATTTGTATAACTATTTTAGACCTATATAGCTAGGGTTATGTAAAAATTTCTCTGTTGAAGAGATCCTTAGTAGAAAAAGTTTAAGTCCTACTCTAATTGACCACAGAGGGAAGGAAGGAAACAAACATTTGTTCTTATTTGTTGTGGTTGTGAGTTCTTTCAGCCTTATCCCACTCTTTCTGATCACATTTGGAGTTGTTGTTTTTTTTTTTTTTTTTTTTTTTTTGCAAAGATAGTGTGGTGTTTGGTCGTTTCCTTCTCCAGCTCATCCTTCAGATAAGAAAACTAAAGCAAATGTCATTAAGTCAAGTCAAAAGATATTATCCATACCATATTACCATTTTTATCTACCTCAAAATTCTTTGGCAACAGGCAAGTGAAAAAGCAACAGGTGTTGCTACACTGGGAGCTATATAGCCACAACCCTATACACAGGCAACCCAAACCCATCTTCTTATTGAACTGAAACAGCAGTGGGATTTAACAACCCCTTGCTATCTGACCAACCTTTTTAAAAAAAATTTTAGGTGATATAGGTATATTTATTTTTTTACATATTTTCATATGAGTCATGTTGGAAGAGAAAAATCAGATCAAAAGGGAAAAACAAAAGGAATAAAAGGTGAAAATAGTATGCTTTGATCCTGAGCAGCCTTTTTAAGGAGCAGACTTACCTCCTGGCATAAAGAAGGGAATAGAAAATGTGTCTTACTACTTGCATTTTTGTTTTTCTTCCCAGGTTACTTTTACCTTTCTAAATCCGATTTTTCTTGTGCAATAAGAGAATTGTATAAATATGTTCACATATATTGTATTTAAGATATACTTTAACATGTTTAACATGTATGAGACTGTCTGCCATCTAAGGGAGGGGCTGGAGGGAAGGAAAGGAAAAGCTGGAACAGAAGTGTTTGCAAGGGTCAATGTTGAAAAATTATCCATGCATATGTTCTGTCAATAAAAAGTTATAATAATAATAATAATAAAAGAAAATATGTCCTAAAAATTGTCTCCTTCACTCAGTGGGCATCTCCATTCCAAATGTTCATATGGACTATTTGTGCCCCCAGCTGTGGTAAAACCTTCTGAGCTCCTATTGGTCTGATCAGCCACAGTTGGATACCCTTACCTTTACCTCAACCTAGTGATGTCATGTTGATCCTTCCATAGGTGCCAGACAATGTGCTGAGAATGTCACTAACATTATCTTTAATTCTCACAACAGCGCTAGGAGGTAGGTGCTATTATTAGCTTCATTTTTATAGTTAAGGAAGCTGAAGCAAACAGAAGTTAGGTTGTTTGCCTAAGTGTTATGGCCAGCATGACACAAATGGGATAGTGACAGGGTTGCTGATAATTCAACAGAGCCATTTGTTAAGAGAAATCATGTTACTTATATATCTTAAAACAGTATGTGATTATGAAAGTCATTGTTCTGTGACCAACCCTGGCTTCTATTTCCTATGATCTAACTCTCTGAAGCATATTGTTAGTTTCTAGGGACTCAGTCTTATATAAAGTTCACAATGCCCCAGTAATTGTGCCAGGACCTTATATTTTCTCATGATTTCAAACTTAAATGCAACCTTGATTAATCTTAGGAGGACGGGAACATCTCAGTTACCAAAGTTTCAAGCTTCCTGGGAGTTCTCTACACCCAAGGTCACAGAACCCATAAGTATCTGAAGCAGAATTTGAACTCAGGTCTTCTAAAGATCAGGCCCATGAATTTATGTATTGTACTATCTTGCTGCCTACCCATAATCAAGAACAGTGGGTAGAAATTGCAAACTGGCAAAGTTGAATATAATGTAAACAAAAACTTCCTAACAATCAGAGCCATCCAAAAATGGAATGGACTGTCACACAGGAGGTGGTAGGCTCCCCCAGAAGCTTCAAGCAAAGACTAGTTGAATACTTGACCAGTACAATTATAGAACATTGAGTTTAAAGCTGTATCTATATCACCAGAACTTAGCACAATATATGGCAAATGGTAAGAATTTAATAAATTCCATACCATTTCCATTCATGCTCAACCAACATTTATAAAGCTCCTACTATGTGCCAGTTACCAGGGAAGTCAAAAATGTAACACCAATCCTCGCCCTCAAGGTACTTACATTGATAAGAAGGCCAACTCATTTCCAAAATATATAGAGAATTAACTCTAATTTATAAAAAATCAAGCCATTCTCCAAATGAAAAATGGTCAAAGGATATGAACAGACAATTCTCAGATGAAAAAATTGAAACTATTTCTAGTCATATGAAAAGATGCTCCAAGTCATTATTAATCAGAGAAATGCAAATTAAGACAACTCTAAGATACCACTACACACCTGTCAGATTGGCTAAGATGACAGGAAAAAATAATGATGATTGTTGGAGGGGATGCGGGAAAACTGGGACATTGATGCATTGTTGGTGGAGTTGTGAACGAATCCAACCATTTTGGAGAGTAGTTTGGAACTATGCTCAAAAAGTTATCAAACTGTGCATACCCTTTGATCCAGCAGTGTTACTACTGGGATTATATCCCAAAGAGATTATAAAGAAGGGAAAGGGACCTGTATGTGCACGAATGTTTGTGGCAGCCCTTTTTGTAGTGGCTAGAAACTGGAAACTGAATGGATGTCCATCAGTTGGAGAATGGCTGAATAAATTGTGGTATATGAAAATTATGGAATATTACTGTTCTGTAAGAAATGACCAGCAGGATGATTTCAGAAAGGCCTGGAGGGACTTACACGAACTGATGCTGAGTGAAATGAGCAGGACCAGGAGATCATTATATACTTCAACAACAATACTAGATGATGACCAGTTCTGATGGATCAGGCCATCCTCAGCAACGAGATCAACCAAATCATTTCTAATGGAGCAGTAATGAACTGAACTAGCTACCCAGAAAAAGAACTCTGGGAGATGACTAAAAACCATTACATTGAATTCCCAATCCTATATTTATGCCCACCTGCATTTTTGATTTCCTTCACAAGCTAATTGTACAATATTTCAGAGTCTGATTCTTTTTGTACAGCAAAATAACGTTTTGGTCATGTATACTTATTGTGTATCTAATTTATATTTTAATGTACTTAACATCTACTGTCATCCTGCCATCTGGGGGAGGGGTGGGGGGTAAGAGGTGAAAAAATGGAACAAGAGGTTTGGCAATTGTTAATGCTGTAAAGTTACCCATGCATATATCCTGTAAATGAAAGGCTATTAAATAAATTAATTAATTAAAAAAAAAAAAAAAGATAAGGCCAAGGAGGAAGAGAAGGAGGAGGAGGAGGAAGAGGAGGTGAAAGCCAATGATGGTGATGATTATCAGGATCATAATCATGGAAATAATGATGAGAATGAAACTTCCTCTACCTGTATAGATTGCATCTCCTTGATACCTCCTCATGCTCTATACAATAATTTTCAAGTTGAAATCCTTCCAAAAATTTTCCAAAGAGCAAGCACTTATCATCATTCTATCATTTAAAAAAAAATCTCAGAAGCCCAAGCAACTGACACATAGGCAGATAAAGCAATATTTGTTAAGACCTCCAACTCATAAAAGAGTAGAAAGGTAGAAGGAATAGGAATACCAGAATAATCTGGTATGGAAATACAGAGAACCAGAAACAGGGCCAGGAGGGGCAGCCTGGATCCTTCCAAAAATGGAGATATCAAAAGGACCTCACCAATGGAAGATCTCACAAAATATTATGGAGTAAAGAGTCCTCAACAACTATCTAATCAAACTGATATCTGAATAAGAAGCTCCTTCCTTGACAAATGATCAGTTAACCTTTCCTTGAAGACCTCCAATGAGAAAAAACTTACTAGACCCCTAAGCAGCCCATTCCAGTTTCAGATGGCCCAAATAACTGGACAGTTCTTCCTCATATCACCCTCAAGCTGTCTAGTGGTTATAATCTATAATTCCTGTTGTGACTAGCTCAGCTCTTTTTATGGTCATTCACAATATAATGTCTTTATATCTCATAAGATAAGATATTTACATCTATATGTATATATTTATACAAATATACATATGTTTAATGATAATTTTTATTTTTTATTTTACATCTTTCTCCTCCCTGCCCCTAACTATAATATTCTCTGATAACAAGAAAATGCAATCAAGCAACACTGACTACTAGAGCTACCAAACCTGATGGTATATGCCCCAGTTTCTTAAACTGTGGGTCAAGCTCCCATATGGAATCAGGTAACTAAATGTGAGTGTCAAGAAATTATGGTTTATTATCAATACATGTTTGATTTGTTTATTTAAATACCTAAATATCTCCTCTCCTGGAAAAATTTCTCAGGAGAAAAGGAATCATGAATGGAAAAAGTTTAAGAAGCCCTGCCTTATGTAACATTCCATACCCAAAGTCTCCACCCTCACATCTCTACTGAGAAGAAGGAAATGTGTCCAAGACTGGGTGTCATATTTGATCTGAGTTCAGCTGCCTTTTATCGTTGTTTTTATTTTCATTGCTATGGTCACTATGTGATTCCTTCACTCAGCATCAGTTTATTTAAGAATAGGTTATAATTAAGCACTAAATTATATGTTATGGCCCACAAGGTGCTAAATAGAAGTTCAAAGGAGATATGAGTTGAATGAAGGCTGAAGCATGTTGGGAAGTTTTCATGAAGGAAGTGGGCCCTAGGGACCTGTATGTGCACGAATGTTTGCGGCAGCCCTTTTTGTAGTGGCTAGAAACTGGAAACTGAATGGATGTCCATCAGTTGGAGAATGGCTGAATAAATTGTGGTATATGAAAATTATGGAATATTACTGTTCTGTAAGAAATGACCAACAGGATGATTTCAGAAAGGCCTAGAGAGACTTACACAAACTGATGCTGAGTGAAATGAGCAGGACCAGGGGATCATTATATACTTCAACAACAATACTAGATGATGACCAGTTCTGATGGACCAGGCCATCCTCAGCAACAGATCAACCAAATCATTTCTAATGGAGCAGTAATGAACTGAGCTAGCTATGCCTCAGAAAAATAACTCTGGGAGATGACTAAAACCATTACATTAAATCCCTAATCCCTATATTTATGCACACATGCATTTTTGATTTCCTTCACAAGCTAATTGTACAATAATTCAGAGTCTGATTCTTTTTGTACAGCAAAATAATGTTTTGGTCATGTATACTTATTGTGTATCTAAGTTATATTTTAATTTATTTAACATCTACTGGTCATCCTGCCATCTAGGGAGGGGGTGGGGGTAAGAGGTGAAAATTGAACAAGAGGTTTGGCAATTGTTAATGCTGTAAAGTTACCCATGTATAAATCCTGTAAATAAAAGGCTATTAAATAAAAAAAAAAAAAAAAAAAAAAAAAGAAGGAAGTGGGCCTTAAAGGGATGGGAGGATTTGAAGAAGCAGAAAATAGAGGGTACAGATTCCTTGTAGGAAACTGCAAAGATCATGTGCCAAATAGTCATCCATGGGCAGGGTGAATTCTGAAGTTAGCTATCAAAATATAGAAAGACCATGGATCTAGTCATAGAAAGTATTGTAGCCATCAAATACAATCCCCCTCATGGGGAATTGGCCATCAAAGAAAATGAGCTCCCCCAAGGTCAAACAAATAATACTTTTTAGCTTTCTTCTAACATTCATTCACCAGGATATCCACTAATATAGCACTGTGACTCTCCAATTTATATCCCTTACTCTTGCCCCATGACCAGTCCATCTTCTCTTTCTAATGTATAATTCTTTAATGGTAGGTGATGTGTCACCCCACATCAAATGAAATATGTTGAAAATAAAATTATCATCTGCCCCCAAATTCCCCTTTCCTTCCCAGTATAACTGTATATAACAGTATAACCTAGGTTTCAAATAAGTTCAATAAAATCCTTAATTAATTTAGAAGTCTTTAAAAGCCGTTGGATAAACTGGTTGAGGAGTGTTTAAAATGCCAGACTGAAAGGTTTATCTACCTCCAATCTCCTATTTAACCAATTTTGAAACTTTAGAGTCCTCTCTTACTCAAATCTTTTTTCTTCATCACTCACATCTAGTCAGCAGCCATCATGTTCTGTCCATTTTCCCCACATAATGGATTATCCATCCTTCCTTCCTTTTTTTTTTAAACAGAGAGACCTGAGTCATCTTCTACTTTATCATTTACTTGCTATGTGATCATAGGCAAGCTACTTAACCTGAGTCTCAGTTGCCCCAGCTATTAAATGGGGATAATAATTCCTGTAAAATTTAACAGCTATTGGGAAGTTACCATGAAACCATGTATCTAAAGCACTGGTTAAATTTTAAAGTATTATACAGATAGCGAGGTAACTCAATGGACAGAGCACCAGGAATGGAAGTCAGGAAAAGCTTCAAATATTTACTTTGCTGTATTATCTTGGGTAAAGTCTCTTCACCACTTTTTGACTTTGTTTCCTCATCTGTAAAATGAGGATACTAATAATACCTACCTCCCAAATTGTAGGGAGGATAAAATGAGATAATATTTGTTAAGCATTTTACAAACTTTAAAGAGCTACATAAATGCTAGTTGTGATGATGATGTAATTCCTAGTCTTCCAGAGTTTCCTGGGTCACCAAAGTGTTAAGTGATTTGTCCAGTGTCACAGAGTTACCATGTGTCAAAGGCAGACCTCAAATCCTAACTTTCCTGATTTTGTGGGCATCTAACTTTTCTTTAAAGACCTCCATTGAGGATGTCCATCAGTTGGAGAATGGTTGAATAAATTGTGGTATATGAAAATTATGGAATATTACTGTTCTGTAAGAAATGACCAACAGGATAATTTCAGAAAGGCCTGGAGAGACTTACATGAACTGATGCTGAGTGAAATGAGCAGGACCAGGAGATCATTATATACTTCAACAACAATACTATATGATGACCAGTTCTGATGGATCAGGCCATCCTCAGCAACGAGATCAACAAATCATTTCTAATGGAGCAGTAATGAACTGAACTAGCTATGCCCAGAAAAAGAACTCTGGGAGATGACTAAAAACCATTACATTGAATTCCCAATCCCTATATTTATGCACACCTGCATTTTTATTTCCTTCACAAGCTAATTGTACAATATTTCAGAGTCTGATTTTTTTGTACAGCAAAATAATGGTTTGGCCATGTATACTTATTGTGTATCTAATTTATATTTTAATATATTTAACATCTACTGGTCATCCTGCCATCTAGGGAGGGAGTGGGGAGTAAGAGGTGAAAAATTGGAACAAGAGGTTTGGCAATTGTTAATGCTGTAAAGTTACCCATGTATATATCCTGTAAATAAAAGGCTATTAAATTAAAAAAAAAAAAAAAAAAAGACCTCCATTGAGTGAGAACTTACCACCTCCCTAAGGCTCTCATTCCAGTATGGAATGGCACTAATTTACTGAACAGTCCTAGACTGCTCAGTTGTTAGAATATCCATTTCTCACTATTTACTAGCCCAATCTTGGTACCCAATAAGACCTCAGTAATGTCACATAAGATAAGCTACTTTTTCTTTTTAGGCTTTAATAATAACTTTTATTTTTTATTTTAACCTTATTTCCCCTTCCTACCCCTAACTATAATATTGCCTTGTAACAAGGAAAAACAATTAAGCAACACTGACCACTAGAGCTATCAAATCTGATATGCCTCAGTTTCTTAAACTTGGTTTAATCTGGTAACTAAATGTGTTATCAGAGAAAAGAGATTGAGTCAATCAAATCATCTTAGTCCACTTTAAAGTATCATGATACCACGCCCTGATACCTTATGAGAACATTAAATCAATCAGTCCTAGGCTTCAAATAAGTTCAATAAAATCCTTAATTAATTTAGAAGTCTTTAAAAGCCATTGGATAAACCCTTTGAGGAATGTTTAAAATGCCTTTATATTTGACCCTAAAAGCAATAAGGAAACACACACACACACAACACACGGGTACGCGCACGCATGTGTGTGTGTATCTAGATCTAAATCTCTATATATGTTTTAATAGAAACTTTTGTTTTTAATTGTACACTCATTTCCCAATATATCTCTCTACTCCTCAATTATAATATTCCCTTATAACTCCATCACGTTGGGTGGATTTTTGAGAGAACATGGACAAGAGTCTTGGGTTGTAATCTGCATTATTGGAGGGAACTCCCATATTGGTGTGGTCACAGATCCATTTGAGTATTTTGTTGAGATAGCAATCCCAGTGGGAAAAGTCTAGCAATCAGCAGAAATTATGGGATTGTGACATAATGGACAGTTTACTGGGCTTGAGATCAGGGGACCTGTGTTCAGTTCCAGGATCTAAGACTCACTTTCCTTTGGTTGTTTTTGTTTGTTTGTTTGTTTGTTTGTTTTTAGGTACTCAGGATTAAGTGACTTGCCTAGGGTCATGCAGCTAGTAAGTGTCTGAAGCTGGATTTCAATTCAAATTCTCCTGACTCCTAGTCAGTTCTCTATTCACTGCATCATTTGGCTGTCCCAATTTATTATCTTTGTGGCCTTGCCTTCGGCCACATTCTATTCAACAGTAAATTCTAAAGATCCTATCCTAACTCCTGTGCTCACAGATGAGTCTTAGGTCTTAGAGTAAGGCTACATCTCCCTCTTAAGAGTATAGTGGTACCTCTAGTAGTGAGCTGCTATATGTTTAACAACCAGCTCTCTAAAAGAAAAAGTACTCATATTATATTTAAATTTAATTTGGGGGCGGCTAGGTGTTACAGTGGCACAGTAGATAAAGTACCAGCCGAAGAGTCAGGAGGACCTGTGTTCAAATCCAGTCTCAAATGCTTAATAGCTGTATGATCCTGGGTATGTCACTTAACTATAATTGTCTCTAAAAGAAAGAAAGTTTAATCTTCATTATTAACATTTTCTCCATCACTTTCTAAAGTCTAAAGTGTTTAAACTGTAAGCTCTTTGAGGACAGGACTTAACTTTTGTCTCTCTTTGTATCCCTTGTGTTGAGCACAGTACCCAGAAGAAGAAAGTACCTAGAACACAATGGTTGCTTAATAGATATGTATTAAATTTATTGAGAACAATCAACAAAACAATAAATCAAGTCCAGATTTCTAACATTTGCCAATTTCTAAAGTATAAATATTCACCCTGGAAATATAACAATCAGCTCAAACTAACACATCCCTGGTTCCCCCAAAAGATTCAGACATGATTCCTTAATTTTAATCCAGTAGCTTTTAGAAAGGGATCATCACTAAAGGGATACTGAAAGAAAATTTGGTACAAGAACATCTCCCCAAAAAAGTCTGCATCACATTGTCCCACAAGTATATATAGAGTCCATGGGAAAGTGAGTTTAATTTTGGAGAGCACATGAAACAAACTCAGACTTCATGGTTTAACTGCCTTTCTCCCATTTGTGGGGTGCATGAAAAGTTCTCCTTCCACATGATCCAGCTTATGTGCTGGGCTTCTTTTGGAGTCACAAATCCATGCCCAATTTGTCCTTGATGTTCAGTATAAACACTCACACGAGTTGATCTGGGAATGTCTCAGGGACTGACTGATAGGAATACCTTAAGTACACCATCCTCTGGGCTGTGCAGAACTCACTGGGTTCTCCTCTATCCAATCACCTTGGGGGACAAGATACAGAAGAGACCTCTCTTCCCTCATCCTTCCACCCATCCTAAGGAGTTCTGACTCAGAGATTTTCCCCGCAAGCCACACCTGCTCCAACCACCTGGGTAACTCCAGTTCTAAACAAACTTGATAATTTATAAAGTAGTCCTAGAAAATGATCATGTTTCCTTCTCCCATCACAGCACCATTCCTGAGCTATTCATTCCTCTTCCAAGGATTTGTCCCACTTGATCTAAACCAGGGATTCAAAACCTTTTTTGTGTCACAGATCTTTTCGGAAGTCTGGGGAAGTATATGGACCATTCCTCAGAAGATTGTTTTTAAATGTCTAAAATGAAATGCCAAGAATTACAAAGTAAACAAATTATATAGAAATATTATTTTAAAAAATTAAGTTCAGGGGCAGCTAGATGGAGCAGTGGATAGAGCACTAGCCCTGAAGTCTGGAGGACCTGAGTTCAAATCTGATCTTAGACACTTCACACTTCCTATCTGTGTGACCCTGAGCAAATCACTTTACTCCAACTGCCTCAGGAAAAAATAAAAAATAAAAAAAAATTAAGTTTAGAGACACCGGGTTAAGAATCCCTGGTATTGGTTTATACTAAAGACTATAATACTAAAGTCTCTTTCTTTAGAAATTGGCAAATGTTAAAAATCTGGACTGTTTTAAAAAAAAAATTGTATTCCTTATGCTAATAACAAATACTTTTTTTAAAAAAAGAAAAATTGGGAGAAAAAAAATAAGTAAAACCAATAAATACATAGGAAAAAAAACCCTGACATATGTAATGCCCTATAGCTCTAAAGTCTCCCCCCAGCTCTGCAAAGAACAAGAAGGAAGAATCTTCTTGTATCTCTTCTCTGGGGCTGTGCTTGCTCTGTGTAATCTTGCAACATTCACTTTTGTTTTGTTGTTCTTCTTCTGATTTACATTGTTGCAGCCATTGTATATATTGTTTTCTCAATTATACTTCATTTTGCAACAATCAGTTGCAACAACAAGTCTTCCCATGATTTTCTGTATTCATCATTGTTAAGGACCATTCCTGGGTGAAAGGAAAGGTCGATTCTCTGAGAGCCTCCACAGCTGTGAATCAATGGACTTGAAGATATTCCTTGTGAATTGGGAATGAAATAAATTGGAGGCAAGAGGGAAGAGGAGACAATACAACTGTCTCTCAGTGGAGAGGTCAGAGAACAGCAACTGCCTCTCAGTCTCCTTGTATCATCCTCATCATCCACTCACATGAAGAGATCCATTCTACAGGTTTGCGTTAGACCTCCAACAATCACTGACAGATGGCTCCTATATTTCAACACATCATATTTGTCATTTCTTAGAGCACAGTAATGTTCCATTATATACATTTGTTTCCATTCCCTATTTTATGGGTATCTACTTTGTTTCCAATCTTTGTTATTGCAAAGACATATACACACACTGAAACAAAGAGACAGACAACCGTACGGACAGAGAAACAGACAGAAAGAGAGAGTAACAGAGATAGAGGGACAGAGAGACAGAGAAAGACAGACAGAGAGAGATTTGCCATTTTGTTGTACCTGGCCCTTTATCAGTAATCTACTTGGGGTAAATATATACTTTGTAATGCCACCAAGGTACAACACTGTTGAACTTTTCTGAGCAGCCAGATTTTGCCATAATTTTCCATAGGCCCTTACTGACAGTATCCAAGGCCTTGGTCAGATTTACAAACATTGTATACAGTCTTGTCTTCTGCTCTTGGAATCTCTCCTGCAAACACCATATTGATTGTCCCTCAGTCCCTGTTGAAGTCACACTGGCTCTCAGGTCCATGATCATCTTCCAAATCTTCCAAGTGAAGGAGCAGCCTATCAAGGAGGACTCTGGCAAGAATCTTGCCAGCAATAACTAAGAGACAGACTCCCTCTGGGATTGTTACAGGACCATCTATTCCCTTTACTTTATAGAAATGGACAATCGAGGCATTATTGAACTCCTACCAGAAAACTAAATTACTTCCATTTAAATTCCTAGGAAGATTCTGAAAATCATCTAACAAGATAAGAAACCAAACACGGAAGTCCTTTCTAGAGCTAACCTGCCAAGCATTCACTCTATTGTAGAAAGCGCAACTCCTTTGGGCTAGTCACATTATTCAAATACCAAACCTACTCTTGCCAAAAAAGATAATTTTATGGAGACCTCACACAGGGTAAACACTCATGTGGTGATCAGAAAAAGTCATACAACAGCACCCTCAAGGTCTCTCTAATTGATATTAAGAATTGTAGATTTATTGCTGGAAAGGAACTTTCACATCATCTATCACAATTCCTTCATTTTACAGTGGAAAAACAAACAAACAAACAAAAACCCAAGACTCAGAGAAATTAAATGACTCAGGATTTGAACTTAAATCTCCTGATACCAGACACAGTGCCCTCTCCATTGAACCATTCTTACAGATGTAAGGAGGACAGGATAGAAATAACCCCATTTGAATGTTGATACTTTAATTAAAAACACTTTTTAAATAAATCAATCAGAACCAGGGCTATGAATCTCATGAATTATCAAGGCTATTTTGTGAGAAATCTGGATTCACAAATGGAGGGAGGCAATTTTCATACATCTCTGAGGGGCAAAGAGAACTGAGCTGTGACAGAGAAGGGAAATATACAGAGATACTGGTTTTACAGGTACCTCAGCTCTGATCCCCCAAGCTAATCCAAGAAAAAAATCTGTTCTTTTCACAACTTCCCCTCCCCAAACCTACTTATATAGTGACACTATAATATCATCTGGGATTCATTACCCAAATGTTTCCAATAAATGAATTTAATATCAATCACAAAGATGCTAGACATCAAACTAGAGACAAATATAAATGTAAAATTAGGCAGAGATCTGCCTAGATGTTAGGGATTTTTCTAACTGGGGGCTCAGAATTATTTTAATTGAATTTGAAACTTTTCATTTAAATAAAATATTTAAATAATAAAAAATAAAACGATGGAACCAAAGGATTTTAAAAGCTATTATAGTCCCTCCACCACCATCAGTCTTAAAGCAAACTAATTATACAGATACTATTCCATTTGAATTTCTCTACGATTGTAATGTTGCAGATATTGTTGTCCCCACTTTAAAAAAAGAGAAGGAAAGTGAAGCTGAACAGATTAAGTAACTTAAAGCTATGACATGTCAGAGTTAGAATATGAACATAGGTCTTAACTCAGTGTAGGAGGTTTAGCTGTGGCCAATTAGGTAAGTTTAGAGGGCACTGCCCCAGATCAGGCATGTGTGGGTCTTTAGAACATTTAGAATGGAAATGGCGCTGGATTTGTGTGGTTTACATTTCCTTCATATTTCTACGATTCTACTTTGTTCATAGAGGATAGTGACTTCTTTGATGTGGGGAAGCCTCAATGGACAGCCTTGTGCAGGTGTTTCCCCATGTCTCACAATAAATATTGAGTTCTCCATAGATAGCTTGAAATCTTGAAAGTGTCCTTATACAGCTTCTACTTCTTTTTTTTTTCCTGAGGCAATTGGGGTTAAGTGACTTGCCCAGGGTCACACAGCTAGGAAGTGTTATGTGTCTGAAGCCAGATTTAAACTCAAGACCTCCTGACTTCAGGGCCTGTGCTCTATCCATTGTACCACCTACCTGCCCCCCTTATACTGCTTCTTCTGACCATCATGTGAACACTTACCTTAAAGTTCACTGAAACATTTAGGCAGTCTTGCAAAGATAAGGGAGTTTAGTACCTACTCATTCTGCTGGGTATCCCAGAAATCTCCATTTTCTAAGATATCAGGGAGAAACAGAATTTAAAAATTTTAGAGTTGGAAGAAATTGTAGATACATGGACTTTTCCTTTACTCCCTGTCTTTACCCTGGGCAAATTATGTCCCTTTCCTGGGGTTGTTTCCTATTCTCTTAGAATAAGAGAATTTTTACTAGATTTTGCCACTAGGTACAAGCATACTTGACTTTTACTAAACAGATCTATTAGTGATTTGATCCACTCCCCCCTGCTGGGAATGCATTCCAGCTCCTTAGAATTCTTAATTGCTTTTGAGATTCAGATAAATACTACATTCTGCATTAAATCTTTCCTGCAACTAGTAGCCCTGCCCCCCAAACTATGTTCTACATGCTTTCATTTTTGTATTCATGGCCTCCTCTGAAAAAAGGTAAGATCCTTTAAGGCAAAAACTGCTTCATTTTTGTCTTTGTATTACTAATACATAGGGGTGCTTGGCACATGCTTAAAAAATCCTTGCTGAATGATTAGATAAATGGCCTCCAGGTAGGAGCTGTGGTTGTAGCTATAATGCCAGGTGAGTTGTGGCCTGCTATCAAGAGATATGTGAATTACCAGTCAGAATTTGGGAAAACAGATCATATTCCCTCTCTCTCTGCTGATAGACAATCATATCATGGGATTGTCTTCAACACAATCACAAATGCCTTTATCTCCCAGCATTCTAACACTCCCTTTACTGTTTGAATTCACCAAACTTTTCCCCTCCACTTCTCCTCACTCCAGTGATCCAGCAGGGAGACTATAATCTTAACAAACAAACCCCCCAGGAATCGTTGGGAAAATTGTTCTCTTCTATGTCTCCCTAAATAGCTCTCAGAGGTTGGGATCTGAGCTTTCGGTCAGGTAACACTGAGTAAAAACCCCACCTCCCCTCTTTTTATTTGGGGTGGAACAGATTGAGTCAGACTGTGAGCAAGCATGGACGGGTGTGATCTTCATAACAGAAGCCATTTAATTATTTTGTCCCCAAACCCATTCATCACCCAGCTCTCCTTATTGCTATTTAGGACATCACCATCTTTTTAGTCACCTTGGTTGGACATCTTATTTTCTTTCTTTCTTTCTTTCTTTTTTTTAATTAAAGCTTTTTATTTTTCAAAACACATGCATGGACAATTCTTTAACATCAGACCTTGCAAAAACTTGTGTTCCAATTTTCCCTCCTTTCCCCCATGCCTTCCCCTAGATGTCCAATATATGTTACACATAGTAAAAATATATGTTAAATCCAATAAATACATACATATTGATACAATTATTGTGTTGCACAAGAAAAATCAAATCAAACCAGTAAAAAAAAATAAAATAAAAATAATTAGGAGCAGCTAGGCGGCGCAGTGGATAGAGCACCAGCCCTGAATTCAGGAGGACCTGAGTTTCAAATCTGACCTCAGACACTTAATACTTCTGTGTGAACCTGGGCAAATCACTTAATCCCATCGCCTCAGCCAAAATAATAATAATAATAGGAAACCTTATTTTTAACTCATTTCTGTCACCTGGAGGTAAATGTTTAACAGCTGGCTCTTTGTGGAAAGAGGGAAGTAATACATGACACACAACCATACAACTATACAAATAACACATTCGTTTAACTTTCATTATTGACGTTTTCTCCATCACTTTCTTAGTCTACAAGAAATAAATTAAGAACTGATTTGTAGTTTTTGCCAGTTCTGGAGTATAAATGCTACCACTGAAAAATAACAATCAGCTCTCACAACCAGTACAAGCTGGTTAGAGCATACTCCTGCCCCTCACCCCACATCTACATACCTAATCAGTTGACAAATCTTGTTTCAATGTCCACATTTCTTTTATCTAAGACCTTCTTCCCCTCTCTTATAACCAATAGTTTAGTTCCGACCTTCATCACCTCTTTCTTGGACAATTGCAATGACCTCCTGGTTGGTTTCTCAGCCTCAAATCTCTCAACTTCAATTTATCCTCCCTGTTAAAGTGATTTTCTTTAGATATAGGTCTGACCTCCCCTATTCAGTAAATTCCAATGGCTTCCTAGATTTTAATTTTTACCTCATAGTTTTGAAAGTCTATTTTGCATGTTTCATGATGTACATAATTTTTAGTATAGTAGTATGAGCATAAAATTTGTAAATAAATATATGAATTCTGAGCTACATGATAAATTTCTTTTTACTAATGGGGCATGTGGTCAAAAAGTTTGAAAACCACTGGATTTAATGACTTCTAAGAAGAGGTTAATTGCTCTTAGAACCCTTCTAGCCATTGATTCCAAGTTCTCATCTTCCCCCCCTCCAATAATATTATATTTTTCCCAATTACATATAAAGATAGTTTTCAACATTCATTTTTGTAAGATTTTGAATTCCAAAATTTTTTCTCTCTCCCTTCCTTTACTCCCCTTGCTCCAAGATAGCAAGCAATCTGATAAAGCTTATACATGTACAATACTTTTACATATATTTCCATATTAGTCATGTTGTGGAAGAAAAGTCAGAACAAAAGGGTAAAAATCAGGAGGGGGAAAAAAAAGCAAATTTTTAAAAAGTGAAAATATTATGCTTCATGTGATTGACCTATATCAGATTGCTTGCTATCTTGGGAGAGGCAGGAGAAGTAGAAAACTTTGGAACACAGCATTTAACCTTCATTATTAACTATTTTTGCATGTGTTTGGAAAAATACAATAGTATTTTAAAAACATATTTTAAAATTCAAAAATTAAGTCTAAAAAAAATTAAATAGTATCTTCAATTAGGATTCAGTCTCCATGTTCTCTCTCTGGATGCAGATGACATTTTCCATTCCACATCTATTGGAATTGTCTTAAAATCACTGTATTGATGAGAACTAAGTCTGTCATAGTTAATCATCACATAATCTTACCAAGCTTTCATCTAACCCTTGTTTAGGAGATGAGGAAATGGAAGCTCAGAGTGATTAAATGACTTGCCCAAGATCACACTGTTAGTTAATGGTAAATTTGGGGATAAGTATAGATGCATAGGAGAGATAGTTAGCAGACACCATAGAGGAGAGTGACAGACCAGAATCAGGAAAACTCCTATTCCTGACTTCAGATCTGGCTTAAGATAATTACTAGCTATGTGACCCTGGGCAAATCACTTTACTCTGTTAGTCTCAGTTTCATCATCTATAAAATGAACTGGAGGAGGAAATGGCAAACCACCCCAGGATTTTTGCCAAGAAAACCCCAAATGGGTGACAAACAGTTGAATATGACTGAAACAACAACAAAAACAGGAGCATAGATTTAAATCTGGGAAGAATCCAAGAAAGCATTTAGTCCAACTCCTTCATTTCATAGATAAAAAGAAGCTCAACAATGTTAAATGTTTATATAAATTCAAGTACAAGCAATAAATAACGGAGCTAGGATTTGACTAGATTCTCTGCATCCAAATCCATATGCTTTTTATCATAGTATGCTGTCCCTATTTATTATTTTTATTCATACATTTCTTCAGTTCCCTTCTGGAGCACTAGAGATTTTTGGTCTGGACCTATGATTTGATTGGTATAAGGAACTGCTAGTGAGGAAAAGCCCTTCTTTAAGTAACAACTAGAATTTTAATGGGAGCACTGAGCCAGTGACATAGCTAGAATGTTTCAGAGACTTGATCCTGGTCCTTTTGACTCCAAGGTTAGCTTTCCATTCACTGCTCCAAGATTCCTTCCCTAATGCACTGGTCATATGATACTCTCAAATATTCAAATGTATCTGTGCCATCCTTTCAGGATTTCCTCCCAACAAAACAGAGTGTAACCCATTCCTATCTATCCATCTTGTGAGTTTTCTACCCCATATCTTCCCAAAGGCTTATCACCAGGGAGCCACCCAAAATGCACCCAAGGAAGTCTTCCTTTCATTTTTGGGGGGATCCTTGAGGCTTTCAGTAGAATCCTATGGCCATTTAGCTGCCATGTTCTCTTTTATACAATTCCTCCTTTACTCCTGCTTAAGAATTTCTCCCTGGAGAGGCTTTCATGAACTGATGCTAAATGAAATGAGCAGAACCAGGAGATCATTGTACACAGCAACAACAAGATTATATGAAGATCAACTCTGATGGATATGGCTCTTTTCAACAATGAGATGATTCAGGACAGTTCCAATGGTGATATGATGGAGAGAGCCATTTACACCCAGAGAGAGGACTGTGGGAACTGGGTATTTTCACTTTTTGTTATTGTTTGCTTGTATTTTGTTTTCTTACTCATTTCCCCCCTTTTTGATCTGACTTTTTTGGTGTAGCATGATAAATGTGGAAATATGTATAGAATAATTATACATGTTTAACATTTATTGGATTACTTAGCATCTAAAGGAAGGGGTGAGGGGAAAGGGGGAAAATTTGGAGCATAAGGTTTTGCAGGGGTCAGTGTTGAAAAATTATCCATGCATATGTTTTGAAAATAAAAAGCTTTAATAAAAAAATAATTTGCAAAAAAAAAAAAAAAAGAATTTCTCTTTGACTGTATGTTGCAGCATGCTCATGCTTACCTTTCAACCACCATGAACTTGCAGTTGCCTCTGTGTGATTCATCTTTAGTTCTTCAGAGAATCATATTCCTGATTATTCTCTGGTCAGGCAGCAATTGCAGTAAATTGTTTGTAATGTAAAGTGTTATGAAAAGTTTGGGGTCAGTAAAAATGCTTTGCAATTTCCCAAAAGAATTCAGCCCAATCTTTTCATTGTCAACTCTGGGTTCAGCTCATGGTCCATCAGAACTCTGTCTCAGACATACACACAAGTTCTAGAAGATGTCCACAGAGATATATGTTGAAATCTGGACTAGAGACATTCTTCATTTATTTAGTTTGCCAAAACGATAAAAAATCTTAATGCTGTATCTGAATTTTAAGCCTATGTCTGCCAGAAACATTTTTTATAAATTTATTACTGCTCTACATCCAAATATTTCTAGCTGAAAAAGGGAAATATCCAAACTGGTAGAATTCTCTCGTGTATTCACATGGCTGTCTATAGGAATCTTGAAAGGGAAACTTGAAAGGTGCTTTAGTGGGTAGATTGCCAACCTGGAGTCAGGAACACTCATTTTCCTCAGTTCAAATCTGACTTCAGATGCTAGCTGTGTGATCCTAGGCAAGCAAACATTACTCTGTTTGCTTCAGTTTCCTCACCCATAAAATGGGCTGAAGAAGGAAATAATAAACTCCAATATCTCTGCTGAAAAAAAAAAACAAAACAAATAGAATCACAGAGTCAGACATGACTGAAAAACTGAACAAGGAACTTTGAAATAGAAAAGTTACAGTATGATAAAACACAGTCCATGGCTTCCCTTTTATTTCTTCTAAAGGAATAATAATCAATTTTTCAAGAGCACTTCTAAAACCACTCAATTTTATTTTGATCTTTACCTTCAGGACACTCCCTTAGCTA
Source organism: Sarcophilus harrisii (assembly GCF_902635505.1). NCBI lineage: Eukaryota > Metazoa > Chordata > Mammalia > Dasyuromorphia > Dasyuridae > Sarcophilus > Sarcophilus harrisii. The sequence continues at coordinate 567,337,304 of NC_045428.1, read as the reverse complement.
GATTCAGTTGACTTGAAGTAATCAATAGGAGCTCCTTCTCTGGATAAATACTCTAATCCCTTCTGAAAATGGGGAAAGAGTTTTTGAGTGGGTCATAACTCTGCTTCCTTCAGGGGATAATGAAAGGCAGCATGGAGGTATTTCTCTTTCTGTGTCTAGTTCCCATCTTCTAGTTTCCCATCATTTTCTAGGTATCTTTCATTCTTCACTCTTTATGGATTTGCTAAAAGAAAGGGGTTAAGCCTAAGAGAAAGGATTTAATGACAAACATTCTGTTTCCTGAGAACTTTGATTAACTAGTTATAAGACTGCTTTCCTTCAGTCAAGGATTTTAGACTGGAGAAATATTTATTTATTAATATTTTCAGGTGAACTAAAAGGAAGGTTTTAACATGTTTTCAGGGGTCCCTCCAGTGTGGATGAAGAGGCCAAATTCTTTTTAGTCAAGAACGGATATGCTAGTAAATGAGCTCTCAAAGAAAAGTATGAATTTTTACATAAGAAATTAAAGCCATTTATAGTCATGTTGATGCGGTTTGAGTGGTCTCAATTCCTGGTGGTCTAGAGGTTAGTGGCTATAAGAGAGTTGTTAAGAATCCCCTTTAAATCAGATGCAGGTTCTAGGAGTGAAAGAATTCACTCATTCCCGAATTATTTGTTGCAAAATTAAAGTTTAGTGTTGGATAGAAATCAGTTTACGAAAAGACTGACTTCTATAGTGGCCAGATCTACGGGAAAATGGAATTTTGGCACGGAGAGAATGCTTTCTCAGTGGGCAGAAAGATCCTGACAGCTGAGTGAGCTATCTAGGTCTGTCTGCAAAGACTTTGGTGGAGGGAAGCTGTTATATTGGATCTTAGTGGGGGTTGGCACAGCCCAAGCAAGTCAGATCCAGTGGGGGCTGGGACAGCCCAGATCTCCTATAGGAATTAACAACACTTCAAAGGGGTGCTTTTTGACCAGGATTTCTAATTGAATCAAAGACTCTAGCATTCTGGAAAGATAACTTATCTGGGGGATAAGCCTTCCCTAGGAGGAGCTGAGAATCTGAAAGGGATCACAGATCAAAAGGAAATACAGTTCCTTAAAAGACCACAACCTGCTTCAATATGAAAAAATGTACTGAGGGGCAGCTAGATGGTACAGTGGATAGAACATCAACCCTAGAGTCAGGAGGTGCTGAGTTCAAATCCAACCTCAGGCATTTAATACTTCCTAGCTGTGTGACCCTGGGCAAGTCACTTAATCTCAATTGCCTTAGCAAAGAAAAGTACTAAATCACTATTAATTAGAAAAATGCAAATTAAGACAACCCTGAGGTACCACTTCACAGCTCTCAGATTGGCTTAAAATGATAGGAAGAGATAATGATGAATGTTGGAGGGGATGTGGGAAAACTGGGATACTATGTTGCTTTGTTGGTGGAGTTGTGAATTGGTGCAACCATTATGAAGAGCAATTTGGAACTTTGCCCACAGGGCTATAAAACTCTTCATACCCTTTGATCCAGCAGTGTCATTACAGGTCTGTATCCCAAAGAGTTAGTAAAAGAGGGGAAAGGACCCAAATGTTTGTAGCAGTTCTTTTTTGTAGTAACAAGGAATTGGAAATTGAGTGGTTGCCCCTAATTGTGGAATGGTTGGATAAGTTATGGTATAGGAATGTAATGGAATATTATTGTTTTATAAGAAATGCAGATTGATTTCAGAAAAGCCTGGAAAGACTTACATGAAGTGATACTGAATAAAGTAAGCAGAAGTAAGAAAACATTGTACACGTAACAAGATTATGGGATGATCAATTATGCTGGACTTGACTTTTCTCAGCAAGATAGTAAACTAAGACAATTCCAATAGACTTGTAATGAAAAATGCCATCTGCATCCAAAGAAATGGCTTATGGAGATTGAATGTGGATCAAAGCATAGTAGTTTCACTTTTTTGTTTGTTTTTCTCTCTCTTTTTTTTTTTTTTCCATTTTGGTCTGATTTTTCTTGCACAACATGACAAACATGGAGACATGTTTAAAAGGATTTTACATGTATAGCCTCTGTCAGATTGCTTGCTATCATGGGGAGAGGGGAAGTAACAGAGGGAAGGAAAAAATTTGGAACACAAAATCTTACCAAAATGAATGTTAAAAACTATCTTTACATACTATGTAAAAAAATACTATTGAGAAAAAAAAGAAAGAAAAAAACGTATGTATAGCATACTTTACTTTCTCTCCCACTTTCTTAAGTCTAAAAAAAAATCAATAAAACAATAAATGAAACAATAATTTATAGTTTGCTGATTTCCAAGGTATAAATCCTCACACTGAAATTTGAACAACTGGGGGGCAACTAGGTGGTGCAGTGGATAGAGCCTCAGCCAAAAAAAAAAAAAAAAGGAACAATTGGTTAAATCAACAAATATTTATTAAATGTCTTCTATATGCTGGCACAGTAGTATATGTGCTAAACACTGGGAATACAAAAAAAAAGAAGAAAAAAAGAAAGAAAAAAGAAAAGATAGTCCTGTTCTTCAAGAGCTCATAATATAATAGAGAAGATGAGGTAAAATGATTGTGTAATATTAGGTGAAATTGATGAGGTAAATGGACTCCAGCAAATCCAATATATATTAAACATGTGCAGTTCTTCTATAGGTATTTCCACAATTATCATGGTGCACAAGAAAAATCAGATCAAAAAGGAAAGACATTAGAAAGGAAACAAAATGCAAGCAAACAACAACAAAGAGTAAAATACTATGCTGTGATCCACATTCAGTTCCCACTGAGTAGATGGCTCTCTTCATCACAAGACCATTGGAACTGGTCTGAATCATTTTATTGTTGAAAAGTGCCACGTCCATAAGAATTATTCATCATACAATCTTGTTGCCTTATACAATGATCTCCTGGTTCTGTTTATTTCACTTGGCATAAGTTCATGTAAGTCTCTCCAGGCCTCTCTAAAATCATCCTGCTGATCATTCTTTATAGAACAATAATATTCTGTAACATTCATATACCATAACTTATTCAGCAATCCCCTGGTATCTTAATAATAAAATATTCCCAACTCCTGTATGAGGAAGCAATAAAGGGAATGGCCTCATCTACCATTCTACTTGCTGACCTTAGACAAGAGAGCCCATAGTTTTATCTGAAAGGATTTCTTTTACAATTGCAATGATACTAGATTTCTTATCTCCTGTCCTTGAACTGGGAATATTTTCTTATTCCTATAAACCAAACCCCAAACTTTGGGACTTTTTCCTTATCAACCCCTCAGACTTATGTGAGGGGCAGAGCAAAACTGGTGAAAGCAGGAGACAGGAGAGAATTGATCTCTTTACTCTCTTCTGGTTTTTCAGATGCCTCAAATTTTCAGATGCCAGCTTCAAGAGAGAAGATACATAAGCAGACCTCTCTTTAGGCAGATGAAGGCAGAAAAAAAAACCCTGGAAAGAAGCCAATATAAGAAGAGCTGGGATTATCTATCATATCCTTATCTCTAGCTTGCTAGACTAAAGAAAGACTGAGGAACTTTCCTTTGGGTGAGTGAGATCTGGACTTCTCAGTTGAGCTGTAACCTCACTCCCAAAGAAAAAAACTCCATCACTCTGTATTGTCTGGTATATATTGTCATACATGTACTTTGTATTATATTTTGCCATCAACTTGGATAAATAGGATTCTTCGATATTATGTGGGTTTACTGTGGAACTGGAATTTGAAGAGAAAGGAAGTCTAGTCTTGAACCCAGAGCTCTCCTTTCCCCATTAAATATAGCAATCAGGAGTTTAATTTGAACCTAAAAGTTATATCCCTTAGACTAATAATATTTAAAAGAGCAGATAGATATAATTCTAATTTAATAATCTCTCTCTCTCTCTCTCTCTCTTTCTCTGGAGACCAACACAACTAGCCTCAAGCACTAACCTCTTATTTCCCTTTCTGAAAAGAATTAGTCTATTTTAGAAAGGGGTAGGGGGAAGAGACACAAAGAGCTCACCATGCTACATTCCAATAACAAAACCTGCTGTAAGCATTCCAAATATTCCCCTTTTCCCTTGACCTATCCTTCCCATTCTTTACTCCAAATGCTTTTACTTTTCAGTCCTAAATTCCTGTGGAATATGCCGGATTGACTGGGAAGGCTAAATAGGCTTGAAGGGCAATTTAAAAAAAAAAAGAAAGAAAGAAATCTCTTCCCTAGGAATCTGAATCTGTTATCAGCAAGAACAGATTCTTTAGCATGTCAATGAATCTTTTATTTTCAGTTTGGCCTCCTATCTTTGATCCACAGTCACTGGCCCCTCCCCCACTGATAATTAGGTCCCAGCCAAGAAGTTGAAAGAATTCTTTGATTGCAGAAAGAAGATATAATCAGGATAAATTGGAGGTACTCTGAGAACAAAACTAACATTAAGGGTGGGAGGAAGGCTTCTTGCTGAAGGAAAAGCCCTGAAAAGGAAGTCAGGGAAGCAAGGAAGTAGAAATGAGGAAAGAGAGAATTCCAAGCTTAGGGGACAGCCGGTGAAAATGCCTAGAGTCCAGATCAAATGTTCTATGTGAGGAACAGTAAGGAAGCCAGTGACCATTGAATTATAGACTATGTGGAGGGAAGAAAAGTGTAAGAAGACTGGAAACGTAGGAAGGGGTCATTTTATGAGTGACAAAGTCAGAGAGAGGACTTTATAGTTAATCCTGGAATAAATTGGAAACCCTTAGAGTTATTTGTTATGGTGGTCATTTGTCCTTTGTTCTCCAAGAGATGAAGTCTTCATTCCTTTATGAATTGGGTTTAAGTGAAGCAGAGTTTCAAAAAATCATCAGCCTCACTTTCTCCTCCAGTCAATAAAGTCCAGAGGCAGGACAAAAGTTAACAGGCCATTGCCTGTTATTGCCAATGCAATTAGTGATCTTGGCCTTTCTAAATTTAAGTCTTTTCCAGTTCTCAGTTTGTCTGAGGCAACACCCATTCAATGACTCTAGGTAAGAATTGAGAATTTATTGAATACTGGGATAACTTGGGACCTGTTCTTTGGGAGGAAAAATTTAATTGAATAGAGAATGACCTGGAATTGAGAGGAACGAATCAGAAATACCAATCAAAAGGCTATAGCAATATTCTAAATAGGAAGTGATAAGGAACTGTAGCAGTATCAGTAGAGAAAATTAGGAATATATGAGAATTGTTTTGAAGATAGAAATGACATAACTTCACACTAGATGATTGGATGAGGAAGGGGAAGGAATGGAGAATGAGGAGTTAAAGTTGACACCTAGGTTGTGAGCCTGGATGATTGGGAGGTTGATGGTACCCTTGAAGGGAAGTTAGAAAGAGGGAAAGACTTTGGGGAAGAACAATAATGAGTTCATTTTGTAGATGTTGAGTTTAAGATGTCTGTAAGACATTAAATTCATGTCCATTTGGTAGCTGGAAATATGAGATTAGAGGTCAGTAAAGATGTTAGGGCTCAATAAATATGTCTGCAAAATCATTTGCATAGAAATAAAAATGGAATTCATGGGAGCTGATGAGGTCATCAAAAGGAATAGTGCAGAGAGAGAAAAGAAGAGATCCAGGTCAGAGACTGAGGGACATCAACATCAAGAGGATACAGCCCAGATGAAGAAGGCTGAGAAGAGCAGTCAGATAAATAGGAGAAGAGCCAGGAAACAGTGGTGTCATGAAAATTGAAAGAGAAGAGAGCATCGAGGAAGAGAGAGTGTCAGAGGAATCAAGAAGTATAAAAATTGAGAAAAAGTTCATTATATTTGGTCAATAAGAGATAAGTGGTAACTTGAGAAAGAGTTTTCTCATTTGAATGATGAATCAGAAGCCAGATTGTAAAGGAGTAAGAAGAAAAGAAAAAAACAACAACACTTTTTTGTAGATAGCCATCCTAAGATATTTAACTACAAAAGGAAAGAGAGATCCTGGGATCATACTTAGTAGGGATGTAAGGATCAAACTTTGCATGAGGTAGAAATGGGCATGTTTGTAAGTGAAAGGGAATAAAAATTCCTGAGAGTATGGAAATGCCAAAGGATAGAATCTGTTGAAGAAGATGTAGCATGGGGATCACTTGTACATGCAGAGAGGTTTATCTTTGAAAGAAGTATCAACTATCCATATGAAACAGGAGTAAAGGAGACAGAGGCAGAAGAAATCTAAGAAATGTGAGATGAGGAACAGAGAAGAGGGAGCTCTCTAAGAATGGCCTCAAATTTTTCAATGAAATAAGAGACAAAGTTCTTGAGAAGATAGAAAGAGGGGGGGAGCCATGGGAAGGGTGAGAAGGGATGAAAAGCTTTGGAAAAGCCATTGTGATAAGTTGGGAATATGAATTAAGATTGTCTCATCATGATAATGACGCTGTTGAGATTATATAATATATATTTGTTGTTTCATGATTTTCTCCATCTTTATTTAGCAGTACATTAGTAGGAGCAAAGGCAGTATATTTTCAGAGTAATCCAAGACAAGCATGGCAAGGAAAGATGGGTGAAAGGATGGGGAGTAAGGGACTTGAGAGAAGAAGGCAATGTAGATTTGACTTGGTTCAAGATGGTGAAGGGAAGAGAGTATAGCTAGTATGGAACTAAGGTCTTTATTCCACAGACAAAGAACAGGGTTTAGAGTTGCAAGATAGTGAGAAAGGAGAAGGGACAACAGATTATGATCAGATAAAGGAAATTCAGAATTCATGAACATTTGTGAGTGACAGTAAGATAAAGGGTATGACTATCTCTATATATAGCTGAAGTAGCATAAAGGAGTACAGGTTGAGGAACTGGGAGGTTAGGGTGTTTGAAGATATATCAATAGATATGACTGAAGCCTTTTAGTTTGTGAGGACATAAAAACTATGAGCCAGAGATTGAACTAATTGAGGAAGGAAGGAGCATATTCTGTAGATAACAACTACCAGAATTTTAATTGAATGTTAAATTTGGGATTAATGAACATCATAAGAGGAAGAGAAATACTGAATAAAGGAAGTAGATGGAAAGGCTGGAAATGGTAATAAGCCTAGAGAATTTCAGTTCCTCCTTCACAAGTGATTTGGAGGCATGATTCAAAGTGCCACTAATGTTGGAAAGAGTGGACAACGAGACTGAGTCATTAGGAAAAAGTCAGATACAAGAACCCAGAAGGAGTGAAAAAAGAAATAAATGTGCTAAGTTGAAAGTGAATTTTTTATGTTTTGTTGGTTTTTTTTTCTCCATATAGCAGACATTCTAGAGAGCACAGTGGAAAGAGTGGATAGCTTTAGAGCAAGAGGCTAGGAAGGAATAAGTTAAGAGGGAAAGGGAGTAAGAAGCAGGCAGTAGGGGATGAGAAATAGGGTTTAAATGATGACATTTAGTGGATTCAGCATCACTGACTGATTCTCCTTCAATAGAAGTTGAAGTATGAGTGCTTACACACCTTTCAGGAGACTTCAATATTTTGTAGCTTTATGCAAGAAACCAGAGTTTCTGGAGGACTTACTTCATCATCCACAAAGAATTTTTTGGTATTATAGTTATCTATGTCTTCTCTATCTATTAAGTAAAAACCAAATTTTATTTTTTTGTGAGTTATCTGGCTCTAACAGAATATTGAATTTAAAATAGTACTTGAAACTTACCTCTCTTGCTTACTGACCATGTGATCATGAAGTCAAGTAACTTAAGTTTTCTCATTTGTAAAAAAGAAAACAAAAATAAAAATTGTCATAGTTCACTCAAAGGAACTGTGGTATGATTCTGAGTAAAACAAGCAGAATCAGGAATACATTGTATATAATAACAGCAAGATTGAGTGATGATCAACTATGAAAAACTTGGTTCTTCTCAGTGGTTCAGTGATCCAAAGCAATCCCAATAGACTTTGGGCAGAAAATGCTATCTGCATCCAGAAAAAGAACTAAGGAGACTGAATGTAAATCAACATATTTTATGTTCACTTATTTATTCTGTTTTTCTAATCTCTCATGGTTTTTTCCTTTTGCTCTGATTTTTCTCTCCCAAAATGATTCATAAAGCAATGTGTATTAAAAATAAATTAATAATAATAATAATAATAAAAAAAACCAACCCAGAAACTCTGGCATGGTGAGATAATGCCAGTGTTTTGAAGTCTGTAATGGCTTGGAGACCTTCATTCACATTCTACCTCTGACACAAAATAATGGGCTACCTGATCTCGGTCAAAACATTCTTCCAGGCTACTTATAAAAGCTGTAACTAAAAAAGTGGAGTCCGTATTCTGCCACTTGCATCTCTGTGCTGAGTAATGTCAGTCAACTCCTTATGGGTCTGAGTTAGTTATGTATTATAGGGTCTCCAAATCAGAGGACGTCTTTGGAGTCTCCTTTCTCCATGAAATGATGCAATACCTCATGCAGAGTGTGCAGGATAATTTCTTTTCATAACACCCTAAAAGAACCTCATTTCCTGGATGAAAACTAGTAAGCAAATTTCAACAGAGTGAAATTTACCAGGGTAAATATGTAATTCCTACTGCCTCCTACCTGTGTGACACTGAGCAAGTCATAACCTATCTGAAATATGGCTGCCACATCAGCAATATATACAATGACCAAGCATAATGTCAGAGGCCTGAAGGTGAAACATTCCTTCCACCTCTTGGCAGAGAGGTTGGTGGGTAATAGGTGCAAAATAAGCCATCCATTTTCAGATATATTCACATATTGATCTGTTTTGCTTGATTATGGGAGGGTTCTTTTGTAAGCAGGCAAGTCCCTGGGAAGCATTAGTGATATAAAAAGAAAGAATACCATCAATAAAACATTTTAAAAGAACAGGGCATCCTGAACACAAAATATTATGTTACCAAGAGTCTTGCCAATTCTACTGTCCTGTCACATCTGTCCCCTTCTCTCTGAAATGGTCATCTCCCAGTTGCAGGCCCTTTTTTGGCTAGACTATTGCAATAGCCTCCTAACTGATCTTCTTGCTTCCAGTCACTTCCCTCTTTACTTTTTTTCCACAGATGCCAAATTAATATTCCCAGAATATGTCACTGACCAAGACACTCCCCTACTCAAAAACCTTCAGGGACTCCCTGTTGCTTCCAGGATTTAATGCAAACTGACATTTAAAACCAATTTCGTTTTCACTTCTTTAGGCTTGCTTTTTATTGTTTCCCTTCATATATTGCATATCCCAGACAAACAGGTCTGTTTCCTACTTCCTGAACTCAGCACATCTTCTTGTCTTTACATAGGCTCTCTCATGCCAGGTTCTTGCTCCCTCTCCACTTTTACTTCTTGGAATTTCTAGCTTACCACCTGTTCAGGTGAAGCAGGTTGTGGTCCCTTTAAGAAACTGTAATTCCTTTTGATCTGTGATCCCTTTCAGATTCTTCTTGGGCATGACCCCGCCATTCAAGTTATCTTTCCAGGATGCCAGGGCCTTTGATTCAATTAGAAATCCTGGTCAAAAAGCACCCTTTTGGAAGTGTTGTTAATTTCAATAGGAGATCCGGGCTGATAAGAATCTAAGCCAGGGAATCTGGATTGTCTCAGCCCCTAACTGGGTCTGACCTGCTCGGGTTTTCCAGCCCCGACCAAGACACTCAATATAACAGCTTCCTTCATCGAAGGTCTTTTGCAGATGGACCTAGATAGCTCACTCAGCTGTCAGTACCCTTCTGTCCACTGAGAACTTCATTCTCTCAGTGCAAAACTCCATTTTCCAATAGATCTGCCACTATGGAAGTCAGAAATCAGAAACTGATTTCTATCCAACAATAAATTTTCATTTTGCAACTAATAATTCGGGAAGGAGTGAATTCTTTCATTCCTAAAACTTGTGGCTGTCTTAAAGGGGATTCTTAACAATTCTTTTATTGCCACTAACTTCTAGACCACCAGGAATCTAGAACACTCAAACCATATCTCAGGTGCCACCTGAGATCCCTAGTAGTTAAGTGCTCTCTCCTGAAATGAATCTGAATTCATTTAACTGTTTATATATCACACTTTCCTCACCTCTGTAGCTGAATATTAGCAATTAGGAATTTTCCTAATTAGGAAATATTGATTGTTAAAAATTGAGAATATTAGGAATTAGGATTGAAAGTGTGATAAAGAACAAAGATTACCGGACATAGTAAATAAACTTGTATTAAATGCCTACTATAAGCACTGAGGATACAAACAAGAAAAGATCTCCCTGACCTCAAGGAGTCTATAATCGAATGGGGCAAAGCAATACACAAAAGGAAGCTGAAGGGGAGAGGAGAGGTACTCAGAACAGGAGGCATTTGTGCAGAAATTAGAATAGTCTCAAAATAGTTCATCCAGGTGAGAAATGAGGAGCTGAAAGATTTTGGACGTGATGGCTTAGCCCTTCAATTCACAAGTTCCTTTCCGTCTTGGAACCTCCCTCTTCCTATATGTAAAAAGCCAGGGTCAGACTACATAATTTTTGTAAATGTCTTTTCTTTGTATCCCCAGCACTTGGCACAATGCCTGGCATATAGCAGGCACTTAAATGCATATTGACTGACTGACTTTTCAACTCCAATTGAAGATCTTAGGCTCAGGACTCAGAGTGACCTTAATTCATCTAGTCCAACTCTCATTTCACAGATTAGGAAATGCTGTGTCAGAGAAATTAAGAGATTTGCTTCAGGAGTGAGGAAACAAATGGTAGAATTTAAATTCAAACTTGGATTCTGCCTCCAAATCCAGGGCTCTTTCTTGCAAATGCTGATTCTTATGCAATTCAAAGGATGGGCACCGGTTTTGTTGTAGTTTTCCAGGTAAGAAAACTCTCCTCCAATGCAGGGTAGCACTTTCTCTGAATGCTAAGAAGTTACTTGCCCCGTGTCATTTAGATATTTTGGGCTGCAGGCTAGGTTTGAACTCGGGGCTTCCTGGATCCAAAGTCAGCTACTCCAACACATAGTCCCTTCTTCTGGTTGCTCCACTACTGCCTATAAACATACCCATATCTAACCCAGTCTCTAAAAACTCCTTCACTAGATCCATCTATTTCTTAGCTATCATCCCATAATTCGCCTTCATTTTGTGACTAAAGCCTCCTTGAAGAGGCTGTCTACAATAGGTGTCTCTACCCTGTTTCCCATCATCATCATAACTAGCATTTATATAAGACTATGTGTTTTTATTTATTTATTTTTCTGTTTTAAGATGTTTTTACACTAGCTTTTTATTTTTGAAAATACACGCAGAGACAGTTTTCAACATTCACCTTAGCAAAACTTTGTGTCCCATATTTTTCTCCCTTCTTCTTTCCCTAGACAGCAAGTAATCCAATACGGGTTAAACAGCTGCAATTCTTCTAAACATATTTCCACATTTATCATGCTGCACAAGAAAAATCAGATTTAAAAAAAGGAGAAAATAAGAGAAAAACAAGAAAGTAAATAACAACCAAAAAAGTGAAATATTATATTGTGATCCACCTTCATTCCCCATAGTTGTCTCTCTGGATGCAGATGGCACTTTCCATTACAAGTCTATTGGAATTGGCCTGAATCACCTCATCCTTAAAAAGAGTCAAAGTGCAATGATCAACACTTTGCAAATATCTTATTTGATTCTTACAATTATTCCCATTTTTACAGTTGAAGAGACTGAGGCAGAGATTGAATGATCTATTCAATGTCACACAGTTACTCTTTTCACTTTTCTTAACTCTACAATCTGACTTCCAACCATATCATTCAACTGGAAAGTTACCAATTATCTCTTAATCACCAAATCCAATGTGTTCTCTTAGTCCTCGCCCTTCTTCACTCTCTGTAGCCACTGCTGACCACTCTCTTCTCCTTTAATTTTTTCTCTTTATTTTTCTGTGACACTGTTTTTCTCTGGTTCTCTTCCTACCTATCTGACTGAACCTTCTCTATCTCCTTGACTACATCCTTTTCCCAGGTCCCACCTTCTAACTATGAATGTCCCCCATAGCTCTGTCATGGTCTCTCTTTTCTTCTCCCTCTAGATTACTTCACCTGATGATTTCATTAATTTTCATGGTTTCAATTATCACCTCTATGTTGATCATTCTCAGATCCACTTGTCCAGCCCTAATCTTTCTGCTGATCTCTAGCCTCTAAATCTCCAGTTGCCTGAGACATCTTGAATTGGATTTCCTATAGACCTTGTAAACTCAACGTCTCCAAAACTGAACTCGTTATTTTTTCCCTTAAACCAGCCCCAGCCCCTAAACCTTTCCTATTGCTGTAGACAGTATCGCCATCCTCCCAGTGCCTCAGCCTCAAAATCTAGGTGATATGCTGGATTGCTTAACTACATTTTACCCTCCTCCCCCGTGTCTAATATGTCGCCAAGGGCTGTCAATTTCACTTTTGCAACTTAATTAAAAAACAAACAAACCCCAAATAAGCCTCTTCTCTCACACTGCCACCATTCTGGTGCAGAACCTTATCACTCGTACCTGGACTACTGCAATAGTCTGCGGGTGGATCTTCAAATTTCCTCTCCAATACAATCTATCTTTTATTTAGTGTCCTAAGTAATTTGCTGAAATAAACTTCTTCCCCAATCCCCCAGACCTCCAACCACACACAAACTCCTATCACTTTCAGGAATAATATAAAATCCTTGTTTGATATTCAAAGCCCTACATATTCTACACCCCCACTCCCCTACTTCTGGCAGCTAGTAACAAACATTTATTAAGTGCCTACTATGTAGCCAGCACTTTGGAGATACAAAGAAGGCATAGTGAGGTCCGACGAGAGTAGGAAATGATGAGATGGCTGCTTCCTTAAATGGGGGTTTCTGGGAGGAACTTCCCACTGTTCATCTCCCACCTAGGAGGGAGAAGGTGGGGGGGGGGGGGGGGGGGGAGCACACGGGCTGGAGGTATAGAGAAGCTGGAGCTTCAGAGTCAATTTCATCTAGCTGGAAGATGAGTTTTTGGAGGCAATGATGACGCCCAGGGAGGGCAGCCAGGTGGGCAATGATGAGACAGCTGCCCTGGACCCTTTCCTTAAATGGGGCATTTGGGAGGGGTTTCCCGACTCCGGCGCCCCCCCTCCCCCTTCCCCCCTCCTTCTCTCATCTAATGGAAGGAGGGCTCCCAGGAGCGAGGCATTGGGAGGAGGTGTGAGTTTCGGAGCTGATGGGATCTAGTCCATCCCCTTTAATCTAGAATGACTTCCCGTCTCATTTTTCCCACGTCCTTTTCTGCCTCTCTTTATTGATTATTTCCTATTTATTTTATGGTTTGTTGGTACAGATGTTTGCGTGTTATCTTTATTAGATTGAAAGCTCCTTGAAGGCAGGGACTGGGTTTGACTTTTTTTTTTTTTTGGGGGGGGGGGGGAACACAGTGCTAGGTGCTTGGAAATACTTGTACACTGACCAAGAGCTTCAAACACCGGCGAAAAGTTCTTAGAACTTCGCGACCCTCAGACAACATGGCGCCGCAAGAGTCACTTGCCCACACTCAAAATCCCTACATCTTTGGACTTTGCTTTTGTCGCCCCGTAGTAAGGTTACTTGCCCTTAAGGAAGATGGCGTCTGAAAGGCTTTGCTGCCCTTTCTAGACATGTCCGCCAGCTGCAACGCGTGCACGCTGGCCCGGGACCTCTTCCGGGAGCTGAATGAGCGGGGCCTCGGGGTGGGGGCGTGGCCGGAGGGGGAGACGGGGCCTCGGAGGCCCGAGATGCCGTGCGCGCCCGCGCCCGTGGCGGAGGCGCGCCGCCAGCGCGGGGGGGCGGGTCGCTGAGAGCTGGGAGGAGGCGGCCGACTAAGATGGAAGATGAGGAGGTCGCTGAGAGCTGGGAGGAGGCGGCCGACAGTGGGGTAAGGAGGAGCCGCCGGCCCGGGACTGGGCCGGGCGGGACCTGGCGTGAGGGGAAGCCTCGGGGGACCGGGTCCGGGGGGATGGCTTTTTCTGGGGAAGGGTACCCCCCACGCCGGACCGGGGCAAGAGAAGAGGCCCCGGGCCCCTGAGCGCCTTGAAGGCCTCTTAAAGGGGCCGCGCTCTTTTCCCTCTTGGCCTCTCTCGGGGAGTCCCCGGGCGTGCGGGGCCCTGCTGACCCCCGGGGGGGCTGTCCTGCCTGCCGGGATTCCTCCCTTTTCTTCCCCGGAGCCCGGACTGCCCCCGAGGCTCCCGCCCCACCCTGCGAGGCACCATTTTAAACTTGGTGGGGCCTGCCCTGCCCCGCCGTGGGGCAACGTGGGCGGCCGGGCACGCTCCGCGGCCCAGGCGTGGAAGCGCCGGGACGCGGGAGTGGAAACTCGGTCTCCTCTAGAGCGCCGCCTCCGGAGTTGGGGGCTGCAGGTCTGGGGGCGGGAGGGTGGGCTGGGACTTTGGGAGGGAGCCCGGTCCGCGACGCCTCCCTTGCAGGCTTCGCCGCGTGCTCGGGGCCCGAAGCTCGGGGCCCCTCTGCCCGCCGGGCCGCTTAGAGGCGGTGGCGGGGTCGGGGCGTGGACGGGAAGTGCCCGCGCTCGGAGGCCTCCCGGAGCTGGGGGGAGGGGGTCCGGAAGCCCGGTGGGGGAGGGGCTGCCGAGTTTGGGGTGGGCCGCCCCAAGGGTGCGTGTGCGCGGGGGATTCCGAGCCGCAGTTACGGTAGTGAATTTGTGTTGCGCGTCCCAAGCGTGCTGGGGATGCCCGGCGCCCTTGAACTTGAAAAGCCGCGCGGCCCCCCCACCCCCCCCCGCATTGGCCGGGGCGGGGGAGTTTGGCGGCTCTTGGTTGGGTAAGAGGGAAGGGGTGCTCCCCTTGGCGGGGCCGCTTGCAAACGACCAGGCACTGATTGTGCTCCCGGCGCCTGCACACAGTAGGCGCTTGATAAGAACTGTTGGCTTGTGTTTCTCTGATTGGGAAAAAGTGTATCTTTACAGGCCCTGGAGAGCTGGGTGGGGACGAGGTAGGCAGGAATCCTTGGCCTGGCGTGGCCGGGCCTGGAGGTGGAAACGTGGCTTCCCCGCGCCCGCCTTCCGCCTTGGGTCTCCCTTTCTCCCAGTGGCCGGGATTGGCACTCGCAGCTTCGCTCTTTTGTGTGGGGGGATTCCGCCGCTCCGCCCCCGGCCGGCCCCCCACGAGCGCCTCTCGAATGCGCTGGGACTTGTGGATTTGGCTAAAGCGTTGGCTTCCTGTGTGTCCTCGCTGCGGGCGCTTTGCTGGGAAGCGCCGAAGTTCCACGAATGCAGGGGAGGGGCCCCCTTTTAAAACTTACTACCAATTTTTGCGAATGAATGAAAATCCCACTTATATTACATCACTTCCTAGAAAAAATCATACCTGGAATTGGAATGACTCATAGAATCAATAGGCTATTAAAGTTGCAAGCGACCTTTGAAATCTAATTTAACCTTTTTTTGTTTACTGGTGGGAAAACTAAAGCCCGGAGCGAGTTTTGTTTTTTTTTTTTGTTTTTTTGTTTTTTGTTTTTACCCGAGACTAGAACCAGTCATTGCATTCCCAGTCTAGGTTTTAGATTTCCCTAATAGAATGTAAGATCCTTGAGAACAGGAACTTTAAAAAAAAAAAAAAAAAAAAAAAGTCTATACTGATGCTCATACCTAACACGTGGGTTAATGAATTCTTGCTGTCAGATTTCAATTCCATACTTTTATACTACAGGAAATTATTTTCTACAGAATTTAGATAATTGAAACTTTTGGACTTAAGACTGAATTCTCATTCCTTTATTCTGCCAAAGAGAAAATCCCCTCAATGGGATCCACTGAGGAGCTGACTTGCCTGAGATTGTGAAACCAGTTTAATGGCTGACTTGGAAGGTGAACCAAGTGTGAAATATTTGTAATGTGCCTACTATGTACTGGTCACTTCTGCTAGGGATTCCTAGAAAGGTCAAAGTTATTCCCTGCTTTCTGGAAGCTCACAATTACTCCCAGTTCAATATGCTACTCTCCTGGGAAGAGCTGTTAAGTTGCCTCACTTGTGTCGACTTCAGACTTGAAGGGAACCTTAGAGCTGACTGCATCCAACCCTCTCTTCCCCCCTCCCCCCCATGTGTTGGATGGTGAAATGGACCTGGAGAGGTTAGCTTTCCTGGCTTGAGATCACATAATAAAGAAAGGACCCGAATTCAAATTCGTGTTTGACTTCCAATCTAATGCTCTTTGCTCTGTTACAATTAGATCTTCAATCTATTCATTTTTTTACTTGTGACCCCATTTGAGGTTTTCTTGGCAAAATATTGGAGTGATTTTGCCATTTCCTTCTCCAGCTCATTTTTACAGATGAGGAAACTGAGACAAATAGGCTGACCTGGCCAGGGTTGCACAGCTAGGATGTCAGGTTGGATTTGAATTCAGGAAAATGGGTCTTCTGAGTCCAAGTCAAACACACTATCCAATTTGGCACCTACTTGTCTCCACAATGAGACCTTCAGATTAAACTCTTAGCCATATACATCTGAAGATAATAACAAGACAGGAAAGTGCTAGTCTCATTTGCCTTGATTTTCTTGTCCCAAGATGTGCTTCCTATAAAATGATGTTGTAATTGAGGCTTCAGTAGAGTATCCAGTTGGAGTTGTTTTCCTCTATTTGCACCTCCCCAAACATATCATTAGCTCCCATTTTAAGGTTTCTCATGTTTTCCTGTGATGAAATATGGCGAAGATTTAGAGGGTCTTAGATACAGAACTGGGGGGAGAACTCTGAAAGATGATTTAGTCTTAACTCTCATTTGCACGTGAAGAAAATGGTTTGCAGAGAGATGGTGACTGGTCCAAAGCAAGTGGCAGAATCTTTAACCCAGGCTTTCAGCCTTGGAGCCTGGCTGGCCTCTTTGACACAGTGTATGATACTGCCAAAGTAATTTTTTTTTTCCTTTAATCTTTCTTTGTCCTATTCCATGACTGGTGTGGTAGGAACTCCATTAATGGTTATTGAATTGGGTTGTATCACACCCTTGTTCTGGGAGTTTGTGGGGGTGGGGCCTGGCCAGGTGAAGGAAATAGGAGCTTACCTTAGAGACTTTACCTGGATAAGGGAATTGAGACATGGCTGTTGGCCCCATCACCTCATTGGGAATGCTCTCTTGTTCTGGCCTTATACCATCTTGGAAATTGTCTAATTATTCTTCCTTCTGTTTTTATTGTATCCCAGCAGTTTTGTGCAGTAGAATGGGTAGCAAGTAGTAATAACAACAATAATAATAATTAAAATTTGTATAGCGTGTTGAGCTTTAGTGATTTACATATTTTCTTTTGAGCCTTATAGCAAAACTCAGTGGCCTGTGCTGTCTCTAGATTATGAGCTCTCTGAGAGCTTGTCTTTTACTTCTTTTTGAATCCCTTATACTTGGTCATTATAGGGGCCTAATAAATAGTTATTTATTTTACTGATAAGAAAACTGAGGCTTATTTGACTTGTTGTCCTGTAGTTAGTACTTGTCAAATATGAAATTCTTACCCACATCTTCCTGATTTAAAACTTATCCATCCATCATTCTATTGCTTATGGAGATTCCAATAATCCTAAATCTTATTTTAGCTGTTTCATATATCTTCTGAATGAATTTTAACAGAGCACTGGACCTTGAATTCAAATCTGCCCTCAAAACACTTCCTTGCTGTGTGACCTTGAGTTTGTCATGACTCTGTATGCCTCAGTTTCCTCATCTGTAAAATGAGAATAACAGACCAAATGAGATAATAATTGTAAAACATTTTGAAAAACTTAAAATATTTTACAAATGTTACCTATTATTACTACTTGATTAGAAACAGTCTGGTAAGGGGATATGGTATCCTGGAACCTGAGGTTTAAATCCCATCTTAGACTGATTAGTTCATTACTTTTGAATCTGTGCACATGCAGTAATGAGTCTGTTGCATAACCCATTTGTTTTTTCTAGGATTGAAGGATTTTAATCACAGGGTCATAGATTTAGACTTTGAATGAGATTTTTTTTTTTTAAAGTCCATTTCCCCTTCATTTTACAGGCAAATTAGTAGCTCCCCAACTAATCCAAGCGCTCTACCTGCAAATCCTTTACTGGTAGCTCCAACCATCCTATTCTTGTAAATATACATCATTCATTGGTCCTGGGAAATCAGAAAGAAGACGTAGGGAGGTTCTTAGTGTAGAGTGAAGGGACATCATTTTCATATTTGGAACCCAGGTCACTTTACCCCAGCCACCAGGGAAATGTCCAGGGAGCCACTGCTGCCTCTACAGGAGTAACCCCTGGAAATTATAAACTAAATTGTAAACTAGAGAAGCAGACTGATCTGAAGCTCCAATTCTTGACATTTCCCTTCAGAAAAGTTGAGAGGAATTTAGTTTTATTTTTCTACAGGGAATTGGACAAATTCCCTTTTCCTCTTTTTGGTTACCCTAACGTGTAGAGCATTAACTTGAAATTTCCAACTTGGAAATTTTGGCATATCCATCTGTTTTCTGGGCCTTTGTAATTCTCCTTAAATAATAGTCTGTGGCTCACCTTTCTGTTGCTTTTGAAAGTTTACAAGCAGTTTCCAACAGTGGTCCAGTGAGATCAGTCACAGTACAAGTAGTATTTCCATTACATTGATGGGAAGCTAAAATTATATTTGGAAATTGGAAGATTAGCTTTGAGACGCTCTTTCTGTTGATGGAATGCTCTTCACGTGGGCCTTAGCTAATTTTATGCCTTATAAAATTTTCCTAAAACTTTTCCCCCAAAATGCCTTATTCTTAACAAAGGGATGTTTAAAGAATTTAGCTCCTCATTACCAAGGAAAGACTTTTTCCCCAAGGGGGGAAAGATTTTATTATACTGGGAATAAGAACAGGCTAAATCCATGTGGTTTTTAGTAAAGAAAAGGGTATTAGCAATTAACTAGGTAGAAAGCAATGCCATGGGAATTGGGCACATTATACCATTGATTGGTGGCTATCCTTAAAAAAGACTTTGGGTTCTAAATAGGCCTTAACGGGGGTTTATAGTAGAAATCCTTTTTAAAATGAAATTCATTGGGGACAGGGCAGGGAATGTTGGCAAAGGGGCAGAAAGCTGTTCTAAACTCTAAATTACCTTTATTGGCTTAAATAAATCTGTGTGGTGCAAACAAACAACATTTGACAGTTGGAAGTAATCTTTGTGACCAGGGAAACAAGTCAAGTTAATGTTGATCTTGTTTTTGAAGCTGGTTTACTGTTGTGGGAGATGCAGGTTGCAGTTCCCATTGGGTCACTTGGCCACGCCAAGCTAGCCAGCTCTGGCCCAAGAGATCTTGGCGAAGTCTGGAGAGCCTTGCTTGAATGGGCAGGTAAAAGATGGGCCCTTGGGCTTGGGGAGGAGGTGGCCACTCTTCCCCACCTTCACGTGGCCCGTGACTTTCATTAGTGCTGTAGAGGTCACAGAGCTTTAGGGCGGGGAGTATTATTTCCATTTCAGAGATATAAAAACTAAGCTTGTCTAGGAGAAAGGACTTCTCCACAACTATAGGGATAATAAGCGCCAGCAGTGGAAAGTCGATTTCCTGACTTCCTTCCAATTGCAGAGATTTCTTTCCATGTCTGTCTTGCCCTGCCTGTTTTCCAGTGCACGTGGTAGCCATGATGGAAAGAGCCCTTTCCCAAGCCTTCGTGAGCTGGCAGTAAGAGTGAGGACCCACACATTTTCTCTTTTCCCTTCCAGAGAGAAGAGACTAGAGTCATTGTTTCAGGGCAGTGAACATTTGTGGCAGCTTTGGAATCCTCAGCTCCGGCCATCCCAGGTTTTAGAATTAGAAAAGGGCCTTGTGAGCTCCTTCCTAGCCCCAGACGAGCTCCTGGAGGGAGCGCTGAGCCAGTTAGGGAGGAGCTGGCCGCAGCCAGCCCTGTGTGAAGGAAAGACAGAGCCCCATTGTCCAGGACAGTGGGCACACAAGGGATACCTGTGCAGAGCTGCTCCCAGCCTCTCTGGCTTCCTTTCCTGAAGACCCAGCTCGGCCACTGCCAGCGCCTTCTGCCAGCTTTCCAAACGCCCGCTTTTCTGTCTGATGTGGGCAGACCTTGTTCTGTAGGGGGTGCCTCCTAAAGGAGGGCTGTGACTGCCTTCCTGTGTCTCCTGGCTCTGAGCACATGGCAAATGCTTGGGGACTGTGCCCTAAAAGGAAGCAGCATCATGTCTGTGGCTGATCCCAGAGCCCTCCCCACCTGCTGTGGCCCCGGGAAGCCCCAATTCCAGCCTCATCACTGGGCAAGGCGGAGCTCTTGCTCTCTGGAGCTCTCTATCTGTAGAATGGCTCTAATACCATGTGATGTATTGTATGTGACAGTTTGTACACTGAGAGATGGTATGGATAAATTAGAGCACAAACTGTTGACTTGGGACAGGAGTTGCCTCCAGATCTGCCAAGGGCTATGCAAGGCCTGGCTGTTGAGGGAGCTCTAGAATTCTGCCACTGAGTGCCCAGTGCCGTGCCTCCTCTGCCTGCAGCCCCTTTGGGCCCGCTCGAGTAGCACATACTGTGACTAGTTATTCATTCCTTTGGTGCATGCTATAAATTGCCTAATTCCTCCATCACTGGTCTTGGTTGTCTGTCCAGGTGTGGGTGTGTGTATGTCTGTCTGTTCTCCGGCTCTCCCCAGAGCAGAATGATCAGTTTTTCCTTGGCTCTCTTCTCTGGCCTCCCCTGAGCCTGACTGCAGGGCCTGTGCCCACGGAGGTGCCCTGGGAGGTGCTGAGGGTGGGGAGGGGGGATGGGAGCTCCGTTCTCAGGCACAGCTCTTCTGTCTTTGAGGGCTTCTTTGCCCCAAACCTTGGTCCTGTTGGGTTTGTCAAAGACTAGGTTGCTATATTTGTTGACTGTTTTATCCCTTGAACCTAATCTATTCCACTGATCAACTAATCTATTCCTTAGCCAATACCAAATAGTTTTGGTAACTGCTGCTCTATAATATAATTTTAGATCTGGTACAGCTAGGCCACCTTCATTTGATTTTTTTTTTCATTAATTCCCTTGAAATTCTTGACCTTTTGTTTTTCCATATGAACTTTGTTGTTATTTTTTCTAGGTCATTAAAATAGTTTTTTGGGAGTCTGATTGGTATAGCGCTAAATAAATAGATTAGTTTAGGTAATATTGTCATCTTTATTATATTTGCTCGCCCTATCCAAGAGCATTTAATTTTTTTTCCAATTGGTTAGATCAGACTTAATTTGTGTGAAAAGTGGTCTGTAATTTTGCTCATAAAGTTTCTGATTTTCCCTTGGCAGATAGATTCCTAAATATTTTATATTATCAGTAGTTACTTTAAATGGAATTTCTCTTTGTAACTCTGACTGTTGGATTTTGTTAGTGATATATAAGAATGCGCGCCCTCAACTGCAACCTGGCCCAGTCTAGGGCATTGGAACCCCTTCAGAAAGGTCATTCCCTTCTCCCAGGTGTGTTCAGTCCTTGAGGCCCCAGGCTGCTTCTGCCCTCCTTTGTGCCCTGGCCCAGGAGTTTACTGCCCTTTGCCCTGTTTTCCTGACCAGCATTCTCCCAGGGGCAACTCCTGACTTGTCCTCTCTGTGGAGGAACAGTTGTCCTGGGGCCAGATCACCTGAATTTGCCCCAGCCCCTGTGGCTTCAAGGTCAACGTTAGATCTACTGCTTGTCTATGGGTGTTTATTATTATTGGGAGGATGCAGCATGCTTGTCTCCTTTGTTCTCTGGCAGCGTTGCCCTGTATCCTCTTTACCTGGGATCTCTGGGTGCTTCTGCCATGTGGCCCCTTTCTCCGTTCCCAGAGCTGTCGCCACCCTTGGCCCTTAGTCCGACTATGGTAAGGGGCTCCTGACCCCTTTTCTCCAGTTGTCATCTTCCAAATAGATCACTAATGACATCATTGTTCTGCTTAAGAAACCTTCAGGAGCTTTCCAGCACCAAATTAAGTATGCCAAATTTTGGCATTCAAGGCTCTCTTCGGTCTGGCTGAGACTTGGTAACAACATGAAGCCTTTTCTGTCTCCTTTGCTGGATTGGACTGTGACACTATCAACATGTCTTAAGACCTAACTCTGACATCACTTTCCTTGGGACACTTTTTTTTTTTTTTTTTTAATAGCCTTTTATTTACAGGATATATGCATGGGTAACTTTACAGCATTAACAATTGCCAAAACTCTTGTTCCAATTTTTCACCTCTTACCCCCCCACCCCCTCCCCTAGATGGCAGGATGACCAGTAGATGTTAAATATATTTAAAATATAAATTAGATACACAATAAGTATACCTGACCAAAACGTTATTTTGCTGTACAAAAAGAATCAGACTCTGAAATATTGTACAATTAGCTTGTGAAGGAAATCCAAAATGCAGGTGGGCCTAAATATAGGGATTGGGAATTCAATGTAAAGGTTTTTAGTCATCTCCCAGAGTTCTTTTTCTGGGCATAGCTGGTTCAGTTCATTACTGCTCCATTAGAAATGATTTGGTTGATCTCATTGCTGAGGATGGCCTGATCCATCAGAACTAGTCATCATCTAGTATTGTTGTTGAAGTATATAATGATCTCCTGGTCCTGCTCATTTCACTCAGCATCAGTTCGTGTAAGTCTCTCCAGGCCTTTCTGAAATCATCCTGTTGGTCATTTCTTACAGAACAGTAATATTCCATATCATTCATATACCACAATTTATTCAGCCATTCTCCAACTGATGGACATCCATTCAGTTTCCAGTTTTTAGCCACTACAAAAAGGGCTGCTTGGGACACTTTCTAACCCAAGACTTTGTATCACTTGGGGGAAAGGTTCTTCCTTCCTTGGCTGAACCCTTCCTTTGGACTGTTTCCTTCATAGTTATTTGCTGCCCATAAATATTTTGAGAGCAGGGCCTCTGCTATATCCAGCTCTCTCCAGTGCCAGGCATAGGATTATCTAACAGTAGACACTTGATAAGTATTTATTGGAATGAATTGGATTAAAATGGGAGGAATGGGACTTGTTAATGTGGAATAGCACAGAGCTCTTTTCACCAGAAATTTTAGTCTGTGGCAATAAAGCAGGCTCCAGTTCCCATCTCCTTTTTCCTCTTTGTAAGCTGCTGCTTCCCAGATTGAGGGAGCCATTTCCTGAGTTCTCAAGGCCCAGCAGCCCAACAGAGGAAATAGCAGGCATTCCCTCATAAGAAGAGTGATAAATACAGCTAAACACCATCTTTCTCAGGGACCTTGGTTCTCAGAAAGGACCCTCTAAAAGACAAAGTGACAATCTGTTTCTGGGGAAGGACGATGTGGGACAGCTTCTCTTCCTAGGCCTTCAAAGAGCCATTTTCTGCTTTTCTGGCTTGGCTTTCCACTGGTTCCAAAGTATCAAATATCCATCTGCCTCCTTTTCTTTTTCTACAGTCTCCTCTAAGGAGGTATTACTGAAGGGCCACTGACTCAGTGGTCTCGGCCATCAACCTTTAGCTAAGGTACTTGACCAACTCTTTGGAGACTTCTGCCTAGCCTCCTGTTGGCAAAGCTGGGTTTGCTTATTTCTTCCTCTGATCAGAGTATTAAGTTACATGCATTAGAATCCAAAGGCGGGAAGCGTTCTTTTGGCTGCCTGTTTATTTAAAAACATAAAACCTTAACTTGGAGAATAACTTAGTAAGTTTTCTTGTAAGCAAAATAACTTTGATTCACAACTAATGGATTAGGACTGTGCAGTTATGCCAGTGAAATGATGGTTTTCT
Source organism: Sarcophilus harrisii (assembly GCF_902635505.1). Classification (NCBI taxonomy): domain Eukaryota; kingdom Metazoa; phylum Chordata; class Mammalia; order Dasyuromorphia; family Dasyuridae; genus Sarcophilus; species Sarcophilus harrisii. The sequence goes on along the minus strand of NC_045428.1, from coordinate 567,313,677 downwards.
TTCCTTTTAATAGGGGATTAATCAGTCTCCTTTCCTATTGTGCACTATAGAGAGACAATATTGGGACCTTACTCTTTTGGGTAGAAAAAGGACTTAAAAAATTCTTCAAAGGGGAGAGCAAAACCACATTCTTTTAGCCACCCCACCTGGGATTCTTAGAAATGGAGAGCTTTCTATTTAATCTATTTAATTGAATTGAAAACCCATGAACTGCAGCCACTTAAGGGTTGCCACGGGATCAGGAAGACCATGAATTTAAACTTCACTTGAATGGATCCAGCCTTCATTTTGTGTAGTTCTTCCAAGATGCTTCACTTAAAGGATCCAGCTGCCTGTTTTTTCCCTTCCCAACAAGACTTTGCCCACTATTGCCACTCTTTGGCAATAGTAAAGAAGCAGAAATGACTCCATATTTCCTGCCTGGTCTCTCTGGGAGGCACACAGTGTCTTTGACTTGTATATGGGCAGTTTCTATGCTTTTTGATAATTAATCTGGAGTACCCCCTAGTTAAGGGATTGTTCCCTTGCAATTTCCCACTATCTGGTTTTACAGGTCTGGAGCAACTCCAAGAGGTCTGGTCTTAAGAATTTTCTTGTTTGAAAATAGGGTCTACCATATTGAAATGGACTGGGCCTTTCCTAAAGTGCTTATGTTATGGCAGGTGTGCAGGCTGCCCTCTCTGTTGTCTTCAGCATCTATATAGAGAGAAGAGGATTAGGGCCATCAACTTACTCAGGAAATCTGTTTTTCCACTTGTAAATGAGGGGAGAAGGAATTTGAATTGGGTATTCTTTAAGGTATTGTAAGACTATGATTTATAAAAAGCGGCTTTAGCAGAGAATTTCCTTTTCCTGGAATGGAAGGCAAAAAGCTAAAACTGCCCATCAGTTACCAAACCAGATTCCTACGGAGTTACTATAGCATGTGAAGAATAGCAGTAGAGGTACCCAGAAGTTTGCCCAAGACAAAGTCCAAGAAAGGAGTCCTTGGTAAAAATCCATGGCCTCATCTCTACATATGAAGGGCACCAGGTATGGATGGCAAACAAGACAGGCTAAACCAGGGTCTTCAAACTCTTTAAATAGGGAGCCAGTTCACTGTCCCTCAGACTGTTGGAGGGCCGGACTATAGTAAAAACAAAAACTTTGTTTTGTGGGCCTTTAAATAAAGAAACTTCATAACCCTGGGTGAGGGGGATACGCGTCCTCAGCTGCTGCATCTGGCCCAGGCCATAGTTTGAGGAGCCCTGGGCTAAACCAAGGAGGCAAGTTTGACTTGGCCTTGATCTAAGGAATCCCATGACAGCAGGGATCGTTGAGGAACTGGGGGTAGGGGTGGGAGTAAGCATTGGGACAGAGGAGAGGGAAGCTCAATTGTTAGGTTTTCTAGGTCTGGGGGGAAAAAATCCGTCCAGGATCCAGTGGCCTATGATTCTGTAGAGCATGATCAAGAGAGATGGGAAACTCTTCAAGTGGAATTTTGAAGACATAAAGAGGAACTAAAGAACAAAAGCTAGAATTGCCTAAGAAACCAGTGTGGATGTACAGGAAACTCATTAGCCAGCTGGGACTTTGAAAAAGAGATGTGCAAAAATGGAAGGGTTTTCAGTAGTTCCTATGTTCACACTGGTGAGGGAAAATCAGAGCTGGGGATAAGACTCCTGTTCTGAATGAATTGGGTGCTGATCATCCACAGGAAATGGATCTTTCTTCTCTGCCAAGGAGAACAACCCATGACCATAAGGGATAGAATTAAAAATGGCCCGTAGAGGGAATTGATGCTTGGTAGGACTTAAGAAGAGAGCACCCAAGCTATCCTACATCAATGAAGGAAGAACTGGCCTTGGGGGAGAATTGAGAGGCACTGCAGGCTCAGGAAAGATCAGCAACTCTAGGCCAGTGACCTTGACATTCAAGGCACAGTTTAGAGACTTTCCAGGGAAGGCAACTGAGAGAATGATCTGGGATGTCTTCATCATGAATCTGTCCTGTAAGACTGACCTTCCTTCCTCCTCCAGGAAGGTTGTGGGTGCTTTATAGATGGAGAGTATCTGTGGTTTGATAGAACCTTGACAGGAAGTCTCCAGTGGGGTTCCCCAGGGAATTATACTTGGCTCTCTGCTACTTACCCTTTTATTTAAGGACTTATTTAAAAAAAAAAAGCATAGAGGACATATTTGCAGGTGATACAAAGCTGGGAAGGAGAGCTAATCCATTAAGTGTAGTCAGGATCCAGAGAAGGCTTTATATTATAAACTATTCAGCCAAAACCACAAAGATGACCTTTGACATGCATATAAAATTTTTGTGCTCTGATTTACAGAATTAACTTCACAAGTACAGAATGAGGTAAGGAGCATGGCTCAGAGCACTTTATCTGAAAATAAGCCAGAATTTTCTTCCATAATAAGAAGTGGTGTGGATTGGCCAAAAAGCCAATGCACTCCCCTGCTGAACTGAAGTCGGGTAGGGCACTGGTGTCCAGGACAAGGAAGGTAATAGTCCCCAGAGACCATGTTTCCTCCACCCTGGTCAGACCCATTGCTGAGTGTCTTTGCAGTTCTGAGGATCTTGTTTGAACAAGGACATTGGATTCACTGGAGAGCTTCCAGAAGGGGAAAGCCAGGATGGCTCATCGAGGTTCTAAACTTCTCTGAAGAACAGGGTAAGAAACTATAGCTGCTTAACTTGGAGAAGAAAGAAGGGGCTGTCTTGAAGTCTGTTTTGCCCTAAAGAAAACTAACTAGGTGTGATGAGAAAATTTAGGTTTGACAAAGGAAAGATTTCCTAAATCTGAGAACTCGATAGGAATGGATTCAGCCACCTCTGAAGATAGTAGCTTGCTCTTGTCAGATGATGGAAGAGGGTCTAGGTAAGGGTAGAGGCTGGACTAAATAGCCCCCGAGGGCTTCCAGCTCCTGAGTTGTGATGTTATGGTCCTTTGTGAGGGACATTATCAGAGACGTTGTAGAGATGGCCAGGAGCACTGCTGCTAAGATATTCCCTAAACTTGGCTAGTAGAAGCTCCATCATTGGTCCCTCTCTAAGAGAGCAGTTCATTTCTAGACTTGAAACTGGGCATCCTTTTTTATTTGGGATGCTACAACTGAAGAGCTAAATGAGAGGTGTATAAAACTTTGCTCTCAATCCGTGCTTTAGCTCTGGAAAATGTTCTGTCCCTCTGACCAGCCAGGCAAAGGCACAGCTGCGTTTATTTTTGAATTGTGGACTATGGCCCATATAGTTATCTCTTTTTGATCAGGGATCAGGGAACTCCAGCAGCAACTCTGGTGAAGAACTGAAGGAAAAAGTGATCGTGGCGTGATTTTCTCAGCTTAGCAAGTTCTGCCCCTTTAGAATTTCAAGGGCTGTATTGTTTGTTCCTTACAATGCATGCACCAGTCTAGGTCAGGTTGGATGGCTCTGCTTGGCCCTGCCTAATACTAGAGCAGCAGTGAATTCACTGGGAGTTTGCTCCTTACATGTTAAACACTGGTTATGCTTTGTTTTCTCTACAGCAACCAGTGTGGGAGGCTGTTATTACCAATAAATAAAAGTGGAACTGCTGCTAACATGATTTCAAGTAGATTTTCAAGTGTAAGTTTCTAGAAGGAACATGACCAATATAAGGTGAACAAAAATTGTTCTCTGACTCCAAGAAGGTTTAGGAAATAACTAGTGTTTCTTATCTGGAGCCCCTTTTTCTTATCGTCCAAAGCCCTCCCTTAACTTACTTTGGCAGCATTGAAGCAGAGGAAGAGAAATCTTGGAAGAGAGACATCTGAATGAACTAGATGCATGAAGGACCAACATGGCAGGGGCTCTGGAACTACATCCTCAACCTGTAGTGATACCCTTGATTGGGGGGGGGGGTGCCCCCCATGGTGTTTCCCTAGGCACCAGCAAACCTGAAAGGAATGAGGAGTCTGGACATCCTCCTCAGCAGGGGTCTAGGAAGAATGGGACCAGGGAGTTTCTGTGGTTACTTCCAGCCCATAACCCTATAGGAACAGGCAGAGAGTTGGTGGTGGGACTGTTAGTGGCAGATTTATGAAACTGGCAGGGGAAGCAGGAGAAACAATTGGACCCCAAAAGGAGAACCAGCTGACTGAGAGACTGGAGTGGGAGTGAAGTAAAGGGATTTGCCACCTTGGTCCTTGGGCTGCTTAGTAATTGCTGCTGAATAGTGTGGCCTTGTGAACTGGAACATCCCAGGCACTCGGAGAGGGGCTTTAGAACTGGATAAGCTTCCAAACCCCTTCTCTGGGGAGTGACTCTGAGCCAATTCACTTAACTCTGTGGGCCTCTGGTTCCTCATCTGTTGAGGGAGGAGGGCAGACTGGCTGATCTCTAAGGTCCTCTCATTTTTAATAGAATGACCCTGGGAATGGATTGCTATAGAATGGGCTGAACATGGTCAGACAATTGTTTGCTTTTCCCACACTGGTTGCTGATGGTGGCTGCTATTCTCAGGGACAGCCCTGGTAATAAGAATATAAGGAAGGGGACTCTACTCCCAAGAGTATCCCCAGCATCTCCAAACTTGTGTAAGGCTCAGCTTCACAGGCTGGGGAGTTGAACTCTGGGGCTTTGAGCCAAGCTTGCTAATAATAACATAATGAATGAGGCCCAGGAAATCAACACAACGGGTCTTAAAGCTGAGCAGCGTGAGGCCTTGGAGCACAGCTCTACTGTTTGGAGATTAGGTCTTCTCAGGATGCATGTTGGGACATGAAGGAAAGCTGCTAATTGATTTTCTTTGAAAGGGCAAGAAACCCTCTTTAAAACACTGATAATGAATTAGCCTGCCTCTTGCCTTGCCTTTTGTTTCTGGCCAGGAAGCATTCTGCCCTGTTATTTAATAATGCATTTTAGGAGCTCCTAGGAGAGCAATCATAAGCCCTATTTAGGCTAAGTCAGGTTCTCTTCTAGATTTGTGGGGTAAGAGATAGTAAGGATTTGGCAGAAAGCTAATGCTTTCTCTAAGCGACAGCACTGCCCCCAGGCTTAGAAATGCACCAGATCCATTTGGCAAAAAGAGTTCCAGAATAAAAACTCTGAGATTTGGAGTGTGGTTTTCTTTCTTCCTGAAAGAGGTGCTAACTGTAATCTGCCCTCCACACATGTGAAGGAAGTCGGAGTTGTACACTTTACTGAATTGTGCAATTTTCTTTTCTGGATTATATCAAAAATTGTAATCATAAATGTGAGATCAGCAAATTGATGATCTATTTCTTTGCTATTTCTAGTAGTCAGATTCTTTCCTGAGGAGAGGGTTAAGGAGGGTGATAGAGAATTTAGTATGGTGGACCCTTATAATTTGGGAAAAAAAGTCAGAAAGTCTGAAAACTTTCTAGGATCAACTCATAGATGAGATTAATCATTTGTGGAAATATTCCCCCAAAATGATACACCCAAGATGGACTGCTTATCGGGAGACTGATGAGCCTGGGGCGTTTTCTAAAAATCACTGGTATAAATGAAAACAAATAAAAATCACTGGTGTACATCCTAAAATCTTATTCTACAGACATCACTTTATTGTAAAAGAAGCTACATCCGTCCTATCCATTACCAAGACATATTGGGGTAATAGAAGCTTTCTGAAAACTTGGAGTCACCAACAGACTAAAGTCATGATCAGAGTGCATTGGTTGAAGAAGCCAGAAATATTTTGTCTGGAGAAATGATGGCAGACATAGAAGCATTTGATAATAGGTGAGCAGATAAAGGATTGGTCTTATACTGCTTTGTATCAATAGGCAGCTTTTTAGCTCAATATAGGAAAGACTGAAAAATTTAGAGCTGCTCTGAACTAGACAAAGCTGTTTCAGGACACAAATTCTGATCAAGGAAAATTTTCAAGCAGAATCTGAGGGATCATTTTTCCAGGTAGATTGTCAACAGTATTTTTCCTACTGGTATAACTTGGTCACTCAGGTCCTTAATGAACGACTGCAAGTTTGTAAAATGAGAGTGGTTCATCATTATTCAGCACTATCCTAGAGAAGAGAAGCACTTTCTAGCAGAAATGAATTCATTAATTCAGTGAGCTGAAAAGTTACTTTGATAGAGCAGCCATAGGTCATCAGGCCACCTTAATTCTGGTGAATTATCCCACAAAGCTATTGTTCTAGACTGATTCATTACTTACCAAGCTGCCCTCTAATTCACAAATGTGCTTTGACTGGTTCAACTCACTGATTATTTGGATGACAGCTTCCATGGCTTATGGCTTCTATATGAAATGAAATTATGAGTCAAGATCCCGAATGGTGATCATTCCTTGTTCTGGGACTACCCTGAGGCTCTACTTCCTGAAAAAGGGAGGGATTAGGCTATATGGCCTAGATATGTTCCCTTCAAGCTCAGTGATGCAGTAATTTCTGCAGGCTTCCCTGATGGAAAAGCGTGAGGTGCTCTGGAAATACAGACTTGGGAGGCAAGGCTGGGCCAGGCCTGTGACTTGTAAGCTCAAAAGTCGGCGTTAGGCCCTGGCAGCCCAGGGAGTTGGTCTGTTCTTGGGATGCATTAGTTTAGGCAGAATGTCCATGAGTGTCCTGCTCTCTGTCAGGCACGGTCTGTTCACTCCTCCCCGAGTCACATTTTAGGTAGGCCGTTAACAGATGGGAGTGGATCCAGAGGAGAAAGAATGAAGACTAGATACTACACAGTGGAAGAAAGAGAAGAAAGTTTAATAGGGATAGGCTGTGTTGCTGCTTTCATATACTTGACTGCCAGTTGTAGAGAGAAGGGACTGAACTAGCTCCATTTGGACCTGTGGGGCAGCACTGGGGACAATGAGGGGTTGGAGAGGCTTTAGAGAAGCAGATTTAATTCTCTGAGGAAAAAAAAAAAAATTTTTTTTTTAATTTAATAACTTTTTATTGCCAGAACCCATGTCGGGGTAACGTTTTACAACATTATCCCTTGCACTCACCTCGGTTCCGATTTTTTCTCTTCCCTCCCTCCACCCCCTCCCCCAGATGGCAAGCAGTCCTATCCATGTTAAAGAGGTTACAGTATATCTTAGATGCAATATATGTGTGCAGAACCGAACAGTTCTCTTGTTGCTCAGGGAGAATTGGATTCAGAAGGTATAAATAACCCTGGAGGAAAAACAAAAATGCAAGCAGTTTACATTCATTTCCTAGTGTTCTTTCTTTGGGTGTAGCTGCTTCTGTCCATCCTTGATCAATTGAAACCGAGTTAGATCTTCTCTTTGTCGAAGAAATCCACTTCCATCAGAATACATCCTCATACAGTATCGTTGTTGAGGTTCTGCTCATTTCACTCAGCATCAGTTCATGTAAGTCTCACCAATCCTCTCTGTATTCATCCTGCTGGTCATTTCTTACAGAACAATATTCCATAACATTCATATATCACAATTTACCCAACCATTCTCCAATTAATGGGCATCCATTCATTTTCCAGCTTCTAGCCTCTACAAACAGGGCTGCCACAAACATTTTGGCACATACAGGTCCCTTTCCCTTCTTTAGTATCTCTTTGGGGTATAAGCCCAGTAGAAACACTGCTGGATCAAAGGGTATGCACAGTTTGATAACTTTTTGGGCATAGTTTGAGGAAAAATTTCTTAACCAGTAAAAGCTGTGTAATATTTATTTTAATTTTTTATTTTATAATAACTTTTTACTTTTCCAAATACATGCAAAGATAGTTTTCAACATTCACCTTTGGCAAAACCTTGTATTCCAAATTTTTTTCCCTCTCTTCTCCCCATCCTCCCTCCCCTAGAGAGCAAGCAATCCAATATAGGTGAAACACGTGCAATTCTTAACATATTTCTGTAATCGTCATGCTGTGTGAGAAGGATCAAATCAAGAAGGGGAAGCAAGACAAGGTGAAAATACTATGTTGTGATCCACCCTCAGTCCCCATAGTTCTTTCTCTGGATACAGATGGCTCTCCTCATCACAAGTCTATTGGAAGTGGCCTGAATTGTTTCATTGTTGAAGAGAACCATGTTCATCATAATTGATCATTATATAATCTTGTTGTTGCATGTATAATGATCTCCTGGTTCTGCTCATTTCACTCGGCATCAGTTCCTGTAAGTCTCTCCAGGCCTCTCTGAAATCATCCTGCTGGTCATTTCTTACACAACAATAATATTCCATAATATTCATATGCCATAATTTACTCAGCCGTTCTCCAATTGATGGGTATCCACTTAATTTCCAGTTCCTTGCTGCTACCAAAAGGGCTGCCACAAACATTTTTGCACATATGATCTTTCCCTCCTTTTATGAAAAGAGCTGTTAATTATAAAGACTAACCCCAGCCCCAGAGAAACACTGAGAAAGGACACTTCTCTCCCTTCTTCAGAGAAAGTTGCACACTGTCGATCCCTATGTGTGGCAGCTTCCTTTTGTGGTTCTGCTCCCTCCCTTGCCTTTTTGTCTCAGGGGTGGGACACTTAGAAAGAAGTGAAAGTGATGTCAGAACCAGATGCACAACAAGAGGCTCCTCCAAAGTGGAATGGGCTTTGCTGTACTCTGGCTCTGTGATTCCATGCGATTCCAACTACAGCTCTGTTAGGCTGCTCTCTGCACTCAGAGGGGAGAAAGGCAGAGAGCTCATCTAAGTGGGATGGCTCTCTTGGGTTGGCAGTGCCAAGGGCTGCATAGATTATATACCCCTGAGCTTAGCATCTTCAGGAAGGGGAAAAAAAGCCCTTTAAGGAATGAATAGACCAGAAAACCAGCATTTGCTACATTTGTGGTGCCCCTTTATTTGTTTACTTGACCTTTTATTTAGCTGGCTTACTTGGTCCAAGGCTTTGAGCCTGTTTTCTTTGAGAATGGTTTCTTCAAGAGTGTTTGAGCCTTACCATTGGAAAACAGCAAAGTTTAGGCTTCATTTATTCCTTCAAAGCATAAGTTGTCAGGGGTATCCTGGTTGGAGAAATAATACTTGGGATTAGTCAATTATGAACTGCTGACCAGATACATTAAAGGGGTGTGAAGTGGCAACAAGATTATATTATGATCAACTCTGAAGGACGTGACACTTTCCAATGGTGAGATGATTCAGGCCAGTTCCAATGATCTTGTGAAGGAAATGGCCATCTACACCCAGAAAGAGGACTGTGGGAACTGAGGATGGATCACAACACAGCTTTTTCACTTTTTGTTGTTTGCTTGTATTTTGTTTTTTCTTTTTCTTGTGCAGCATATTTGTGGAAATATGTGTGCATTGGATTTAACGTATTTTTACCATGTTCAATATATGTTGGATTACTTGCTATCTAGGGGGGAGGGGCTAGAGAGGAAGGGAAAATTGGATCACAAGATTTTACAAGGGTAAATATTGAAAAATTATCCATGCATGTTTTGAAAATTGAAAAGTTTTCATAAAAAAAGGGTGGGGGTGGGTGGTATATATACATGCAGTATAGCCTTCCAAGGAAATAATTGGCTGCTTGCCAGTAAAGCAGAGTCTGACTTAGTGTAGGATTGGATTAAAGAGTCCCTTAGTGTCTGTCAGTCTCCTTACTACCAGTTATTAGTCAAGGCACTGAGGTTGCCTCTTTGAAGGTCACTAGTGCTTTACTTATTGCCTGATAATTCTCCCTTTAGCTTCCCTGGACCACTTGTTTTAACTTCTTCCTCTGGGTCAGACCTCTCCAAAGCTTCTGATGACCTCTTAGTGGAGGTTCTTCTGACTCACTGATGGTTCCTGTCACTCGTGTGCTTGCCTTCTTCCTCCTGCTCCTGAATAGAGAAGTTCTAAGAGATTCCATCTCCTTCCTCATGACACCTTTTTGCAGGCTGTTCCCTGAGTCACTTCGGTTCCACTTTTCATTTACCTCCTGTTGGCTCCCTTGATGCACACATGATGAGCACCCTGGCTCATGACTTCACCTCTTGCCTGGACTAATCACTATATCTGCTTCCTCTCTCCTATTTCCAATTGGTCCTCCACAAGCCACCAAACACCTGACTGATCCAGGCCCTTGCTTCCAAAAGCTTCTGTGGACAATGTTGGTAGTCTCCAGACTAACAAGAAACTGGAACCATATTTCAACACAAATTTTAGTCTTTTTACTTTCTATTGCTCCCCCTTATGCCCTCCACACTCCAGGCAAATTGACTCGCCTTGCTCTTCTCTAAACATGGCATTCTGGCTCTTGTCCCCATTCACGATCCATCCCTAGGCCTACTTCCTCCAGGAGCCCTTTTTTCAGTCTTTCCCCAGGCCCACCATCAACATCCTTCAGGCAGTCACTTCACCTGTGCCTCTACCCAGCTGGCTGACTGGCTTCTCTTCTGTGTCTGTGTTGTTTCTTCATTAGAATAGAAGTCCCTAGAGGACAGGGACTGTTTCTGTTTTTGACTTTGTGTCCCTGGCACATAATGGATACTAACCAATGCTTTTTGAGTTAACAAAATGAATTCAAGTCGGGGTGGCTGATGTTCAGATCTTCTGGATTCTCAGCATGGGTTCTTCTGGCCCACTTTTCTTTCTTGACAATATCTTTGTAGATGTAGGGTTTTGTCTTTGTAGTAGCACTTCTCAGTGTATTCCAGGGACCTCCAGGATCCTTTCAGGGAATCCACAAGGTCAAAAGTACTTCTATAATAATATTAAGATGCTTTTATTTCTAATATGATAACTATTGATAGGTATAACTCACAGAAACAAAATTCTTTTTAAAAATTTATTAGTATTTTACTTTTCCAATTATATGTAAAGATAATTTCATTCAAAAGTGAATGTTGAAAACTAAGTTTTGAATTTTTTTTTCTTCCTCACTTCCCTCACCTCTCCTCTCCCCAAAACAGCAAGCAATCCTTTATAAATTATACATGTACAATCATTTCCTTATAAGTTATGTTGGGAAAGAAAAATCGGAACAAAAGGGAAAAACAAAAAAAGGTAAAAATACTATACTTCAATCCACATTCAGTCTCCATAGTTTTCCTTTCTGGGTGCAGATGGCGTTTTCCATCCCAAGACTATTGGAGTTGTCTTAGACCATTATTGCTGAGAAACAAAAGCTCTTTAGAGTTCCTCAAATTTGTAAGAAAATAAGAGATGTCCTGAAACCGAAAAGGTTTAAAAGTGCTGTTTTCTGATAACTCCAAATTTCTTGAACCCCAAGCACCACCCTGCCACCTGCCTACCACCACAAGATCTTCATATTCCTCCCAAAGTCCCTTTTGAATAAATAATTTTGTTTTGACACATAGTTTAATGTTAGTAACAGGAAATATGTCTGCTTTCGATTTAATAATGTAGTGCTAAAATCATCCAATGTATTTGATCTGAGTTTTGTTGACAACTTGAGCCATAAGTAGGGTGGAGAAATTAGGGTTTGTAGAGCCCTTATCTTTCCTTTTTTTTTTTTTTTAAATGTACAACTTTTTTTAAATTTTATTTTATTATTATAGCTTTTTATTTACAAGATACATACATGGGTAATTTTTCAGCATTGACAATTGCAAAACCTTTTGTTCCAACTTTTCCCCTCCTCCTCCTCACCCTCGCCCCCAGATGGCAGGTTGACTGATACATGTTAAATATGTTAAAGTATAAATTAAGTACAATATATGTTTACATGTCTAGTTATTTTGCTGTACAAAAAGAATTGAGCCCTTATCTTTCAAAGGAGCATGTGAACAATTAAACAGCACCTAGCTATCAAGAATCATCAACTAAAATGGGAAACTCTCAAATGGTAGTCTCCTCAGCTGGCTTCAACCTCCTTTTTTATCCTAGGGTTGTTGACCATGGGGATTTCTTCTATCCATCTGCCATGTTTAACAGTGTATTTTATGGCTGAGTCCAGCTCTATATCATGTCACTTGCCCAGAGCTCAGGGAGTTTAATCTTCCTCAAAAATAGCTCTTTGATCTCTTGTCTCTCCCAGCTCAGAAATCTCCTATGACTCCCTATTGCCCAAAGGATTAAGTGTTGTGAGCACTCCTTACTATAGTAGCAGCTCCTTTGCTTTTCCTGTGATCTCCCTTTGGAGGGCCCTCTCTTCCAGCTCCATTGTTCCAACTCTCCTTTGTTTCAATCCTGTCCATTCTTTGAGGCCTACCTCAAAAATGGAGTTTTCTACCATCCCACAATCGGATATGATTCTTCTCCTTGAAGCCACATAAGTTTTTGTGTTGTTAAGAGTATTTTGTGTAGCCAGTGGTCATTTCAAGGGGAAGAATAGTGGAGGTATAAGAGCTGGATTCCCTGGCTCAGTCGTTGAACTTCTGAGCCTTGTCTTTCCTCTCAATAAAAGGGAGTAAGAGCTTTTAGATTTTATTTCATTTCTCATTTCTGGGCAGTCACAGGCGTTTGTGAAGTTCACTGTCTGTGGCTGCCTTTGCCTGTCTTTTTCTCGTAGATGGGTGAATGTCATTGTACTGACCCCTGCGTTGATAGTCTCATTCCAGGACAGCTGAATTAACGGACCACCTAGTTCTGGGAAAAGCCCAGGGCCAGATTCCTAGGGCGTTGCTCCAGTCCATCCTTCAGCAGCGCCAGCGGTAGATTGTAGGGAGTGATCAGAAAGGCATTGGAAGGCAGTGGGAATGAGATTGGGGGACGAGAGGGAGTGAGCCGCAGAAGAGCCCTTATGGCTGGCTTTGAAGTGGACAGGTGACTGTGCACCATGTCTTAGAAGGGGATTCTCTCAGTGATGCTGCAGCCGAACTGTAGTGGAGTTCTGCTATTTTGGCACCTCCCTCATCCCTATTCCCCAGGCACCCAGTGACCGTAGGCCTGCCCAAAGCCCCTGCTGCAAGGACGGCAAATGTCCCAGGATGAGAAAGCTTATTCTTTCGCTTGCTGGAGTTCAACTTTTAAGGGTTTTGTCCTATGGTTCAACCAGTTCACACTGGGTTTTTTTCCTGTGTAAATAATTGATTGTCCCTGGGAGTGTTTACATTTTAAAAGGCAACTTTTGTTTAAATAAGTGAATCTCTGCTGAGAATTTCTGCCCACTTCTGGGGACTAGGGGCAGGATGTTTGTTATTCTCCCTCCAAAATAAAAACAATCTTCTAAATAGAATTCATTTCAGTCTTGGTTTCCATTTTAAAATTCCTTTTGTGAAAAATGAGATCATCTTTTTAATTAGGTCTGATCTCCTAGAGTATCCAGATTAGTGGTGCTTAGGGATCATTTTGTATAAAGGGCCTTAGTAGAAAGAATCCCAGCTCACATATTTGATAACCATGTGGCTATGGGCAAGTATTAGAACCACTGAGACTCAGTTTCTTTAAGTAAAATGTCACTCGTGATATTTGCAATAGCTGTGGCTCAGGGCTGCTGTGAAAACTGCACGCTAAACCTGTAAACACTGTCGCGATAGGAGAATGGCTGGGAGTCCAGACAGGGCTGAGTTCTTCTGGCAGAAGCTCGGGGGTGCGTGTTGTTCTTGGGCCCGGCCTGCTGTCCAGCCTGGGCACCTGGGCTGAGCACCCTGCCAGGGCCTCAGCAGTGTCTCATTTAGGGGATCCTTTAGGTCATCTCAGCAACTAGTGGAGCTACTAGCCGACCAAAGGGACCTGACTTTTACTTGATATTGTCCTGGATTCTTTTAAAAACAAAATAGACAATTAAACTTCTATTTGAGAGTTATGTTTTTTTCCACTTTTTATATACATTTTTTCCCTCTAGGAAATAGACAGACGGTTGGAAAAAAAACTGAAGATCACCCAAAAGGAGAGGTAAGATTACTCTCTGCTCTAGAGGACCCTTGCTCTCTTCTATTTGAGAGTTGGGCAGTGAATGCGGTTTTTTAGCTGACCCTGAGGTTTAGATTCTTGAGAATGAACCCTCCCCTTGAGCTGGGAAGTAGAACTTGGGACATTTGGACATGTCCCGTCACCCAGGCTTCCTGGAGGATCTGTGGATGGCTTCTAAGAACAGGTTTGCCCCCCCTCCCTCCCCATCAGGACGGGGTTCAAGGTTAGGGTGGGAGGACTGTCTTCCAGAGAAGGGAAGTAAGATGCCAGCCCGTGATTCTGGTTTGCTTCTGTGCCCTAGCTGAGGCAGGAGAACGCAGCCCAGGGCTGGTCTCCGCTGGGGAGTGGGCCACGGTCACTCTCCAAAGAAGCTCTGTCTGGGATGGTCAGCGCTGCCTCTGCTCTAGCTCTCCTGGCTTCCCACTTCCTTGATCAGACTCCTGGCTCCAGGTCTGTCTGTTTGCTCGTCATGGTGACCGCGTACCACCTCCCATTACGAATGTTTTTCCATGTCATCCCCATGCTTGTTCCAACTCAGCTATGGCAGCAGCTGCCCTCCAGTCTCCCCCCCCCCCCCCCCCCCCCCCCCCCCCCCCCCCCCCCTTCCAGCAGCTAGGGCTCTGCTCTGCTCTAGAAATAGATCCCCCCCTCTGCCAATTTGGTTCTGGGGAAGCCAGCAAACTTGTTGGGAAGAGTCTTTGTGGGCATTTGGGGTTATTTCTGCCTCTGAAGAACTTCATCCTCCTGCCTTGACCCTGTCCCACTCTGTCTCTTTCCTGCCCTGTGGTGTGGCTAGGACCCCCTCCTTTGGAGGGAGTGGAGGCGCAGTGGGGCATTTTGCGGATGGTTCCCGGTGTGGCTTTGTGGTAGGGGGGCCGCCTCCCCAGGCCCGGCCATGCCCTCCCTGTATTTCTGGGATTATTCTTAAGCCAAGCCCCGCCGCTGTCCAGCCAGAGTGTGCAGCTAAGCCCACTGTCCTGAGGAGCATGAGCCCCGTCCCCTAGAGGAATTGGGGCCATTCTCTGTCCCATCAACAGTCGTCCGTAGGGCGATTTGAGCCCCCCAGACCTCCTGTGGGGGGGAGGTACTGCCATGCTGAGGTGTCGTGTTCTCGCAGGGTGGCCATGGTCCTCTCTGAGCAAGGAAGCTGGGATTCTTGTTGGAGCAGGCTTGCTCAGAGAGCTGTGTTCAGGGTGTGCATTTTGTAGCTTTGGGGTGCCGAGCAGTCACTAAGTCACAGAATTTAAACTTTCAACTCATAACCCCAAAGAATCCCTCCCACACCATGCTTGACAAGTGGTCCTCCAGTCTTTGCTTGAAGACCGCCCAGGAGGGGGCACCTCCTGCCTCCCAAGACAGCCTTTTCCACTTTTGGATACCTGGAACCATGTGGAAATTTGTCCTCTATGACCCAAATTTGTCTCTGATTGCTACCTATCGCTCTTTAGTGCGGCTTTGGGGGGCCGGATGTCCTGGAGGAGGCAGCGTGGGAAGCCTCTTGTCCCACCCTGGGCCGACTTGATTTGCCTTTGGAGGAGACCAGGGGCTTCAGCCTCAAAAAGCAGTTTCATGTGTCTTGGCTGAGTGTTGGCTTGCTATTTGGGGCAGCGCCACCCGGTGATTTGCCCTGCTCGGAAGCCTGGGCATGGATGTTGACATCTGGGGCGCTTTGGGAAGGTGGGCTCAGATATGGCACCCGGCTCTTGTCAGGCAAGAATTCTGAAGCCGCTCTCACTTTCTCCTTCAGCAGGAAATCTACGTCTCCTCCCAAAGTGCCCATCGTTATTCAGGACGATAGTCTTCCCTCAGGACCCCCTCCTCAAATACGGATCCTCAAAAGGCCCACAAGCAACGGGGTCGTCAGTAGCCCCAACTCCACCAGCAGGCCAGCCCTCCCCGTGAAGTCCTTGGCCCAGCGTGAGGCGGAGTACGCGGAGGCTCGGAAGCGAATTCTGGGGAGTGCCAGCCCTGAGGAGGAACAAGAGAAGCCGATCCTTGACAGGTGAGCCCAAGGGTAGGTACTTGGGCTCCCAGCCTGAGCGCCACAAGATCTGGGTTCAATTCTTGGCGCTGCTGCTTCCTTCCTCTCTGCCTCAGCTTCCTCCTGCATTGAAGTCAGGACTCTCTTGGATCTGACTAGCTCTGACTACCTGTGAGGGTGGGGCTGAAAGAGGTAGGGGCCTGCTCCCTCTTATGTAGCAGCACTGTCAGGACTTGAACTCATAGCCCCAAGTTTTCTGGTTGTGACCCCTGAACCTGGAGGCCTGCAGGGTTTGGGTCATGAAATGAAAATGGCTTTTATGAAACTGAGCCTAGTAGGGGTTGGACACGGGCTTATCTTGGGTAGGGCCCCTCGGGCTTTGAGAGGTGTCTCACCTGCCAGGGTGTCAGTCAGAAGGCCTGGGGTTGCCTCCCCAGCCCCCGCGGTCCCCCTCTGCTCAGAGTTACCCTCAGCGGGTTAAAGCTTCTCTACCCTATTTCTGAAAGATGGTGACATGGAGAGAGAGAAAAGAAGCCGGCTCTGTTTGCCAGGGGACTGGGCTTGAGGTCTGATTCTGCCTTCGTTTGCCACCTGACCTTGCCCTGCAACCAGTTCCCTCTCAGCAAGAGGGTCAGGTTGGGGGGGCATCAAACTCGCTGATCTTCCTCCTGAAGAAGCCCAAGGCACTTGGTGGTTCTGGAATCGAAGCTATGCCAGTTTCTGGACCCCCACCCACCCACCCCCTGTGATTTTGTGGGCCTTGCTCGTTCTGCCCTTGGGCTTCATTTCCTCAAAATCCTGAGCTTTGTGCAAAAGTAGTTCAGATTTCCACCCTGGGATGAGCTGCTTGCTTTCCTTTAGGTTGAGGACTTGTCAGGATCTCGTTCTGGTCCCCAGCCCTTCTCCACCGAGATGAGGAGGGGTCCAGCCACTGAGCCTGGCAAGCCGTGAAACAGGGAACAGAAAGGAAGGGTCAGACAAATGGCCCCGCACCCCCCAGTCTCTTGGCAGTGGTTCCGACCTTCAACTCCCAAGGGCCAGCTGGCTTGAGGGGAGGAAGGGTTTGCGCTTGGGGGAAGGGAGAGGGAGGGATCGTGGGGGAGGGGGCAGAGAGTGCCAGTGCACACAGGGACCAAAGATAACCCCCACTTCCGTCTCTTTCCCTTTAGGCCGACCAGGATCTCGCAGCCCGAAGACACCAGACAGCCCAATAATGTGATCAGGCAGCCCCTGGGTCCTGATGGTTCACAAGGCTTCAAGCAGCGCAGATAAATGTGGGTGCGAAAGGATGCTGCCCCCGCCACCACCAGGGTCGTCCGCCACGGGTTGCACTGCCGTGGCGGACAGCTGGACTTGAGCAGAGGGAACGACCTGATTTACTTGCACTGTGATCCCCTTTGCTCCCCACTGTGACCTTGAACCCCATGCACTGTGACCCCCGACCCCCTCCTCCCACTGTGATTGGCACATCGACAAGGGCTGTCCCAAGTCGCTGTAAAAGGAGAAGGTGGGGGCATGAGGTGGGTTGGGGGGCCCACCGCAGACTCAGAGCAGAGAGTCAGATGGTGCCACTTGGGGTGAAGCCAGTGCCAGCAATAACAGTTTATCATGCTCATTAATTTGGGATTTCAAAAAACAAATGGGAACGCCCCCAAACGTGCATGTCTTCATCACTTAAATAGCAAGTTCCATTTGAAAGGATCGTTTTCTTTTTTTTTTTTTCTTTTCTTTTTTTTTTTCTTTTCTGTTTTTTTTTTTGTTTGTTTGTTTCAGAGTCTGATTTGCAAGGAAAAGTGCATGGGAGGGGTTTTAGCTGTTAAATGAATTTTCGTTTTAATTGAGAAGGGTAGTTGATAGTCTTCTAAAATGTTTCGATGAATTTGCGGAAACATTAACAGATAGGATTTTGGCAAGCTTAGCTTCTTGTTCTCTATTCCTATTGCTGCCCCTAGGAGGGATGGGGCTTCTCAGGCTCCCACCCCACCCCCCGTCCCTCACCCGGCTCCGTCTCATTGGGGCCCCTCGGTGAGGGCAGGCCGGAGGGCTGGGGCTGGCAGGAGGCACCGCCGGTGTTGGTGGAGGTGCGCGAGCCCGCAGACTTTCCCTCCCCATCCCCCCACCCAGCGCCGGGATTGGTCGCTTCCAGCCGCGAGTTTGGGGGGAGGGAGGGAGACTTGTCATGCCCAGGTTTACAAGCAAGGAAAAGTAGGTTTATTCAGTATTTTGATTTCTTATCCAAGGAAACCATGGGAACGAGTCTGGTTCCAAGGCCTCTGCTGATAAGCCATCTGTACAGTGTTGTCAGGGTTTGAGCTCCCAGGAGCCCAGGCCGCTATCACTCAGCTCGCGGTAGCAATCCGGAGCTGAACCCAGCACGTTTCCTTCTAGGGGTCCTTGCCTCCGCTCCTGCCTTGGTTGGCGATGACAGACTGGGTACCTGTAGAGTGAAGCTACGGTGTCCACTCCCCTCGATTAGATGCCCAGCCTCCCAAAGCAGGGGCCGGAGGGGGGTCCGACAGCCCCCCTGGGCTCTGGAAGTGCCGCTGGGCCTGGGGCCGTGGAAGCTGGGCTTGCTCCTGGGTCCCCGGGGTGCGCGTGCTGCCTGTGTGCGGTGGAGATGGCTGCCTTGCTTCCCAGCCCCCCACCCCCGCTCCCTTCTACTGCACTGAATCTTCCTATGACTTAGGTATTAGCCAATTCCCGCTTCTGATTTTACCGACAAGTTTCCAGGGGGTTGGGAGATGGCCGCATTTCCCAGGTAGCGTGAGTGCACTGCCAAGCCATATTTAGACCCAGGGCGGCAGCTTGAGTTTGCTTGAGGGGCCCTGAGCCTTGCCTTGTTTCAGTGGGGGCGAGGGAACCGTCTCTCCTGTCCTGCCTTACCTGTCCTGCCGTGGGGTCAGGCCCAGCAGGGGGAAGGGCTACAATTAGGAGGCGGCCATCGCCTGCCCCAAAGTGAGGGTCTCGGGGGTTGGCCTCCAGGAGTGGTGCCATGGTGAGTGAAAGGGCCATGACTACCAGCGGCCCACAAAACAGTGGTACCGGCTCCTGCCTTCGGGGAATGATCTCCACGGGGGTAGGGAGGCCTGCTCACCCAAGTTCTGAGTGCGCAGTCCACACCAGTTACTGGCCCAAAAAAGCCTGGACCCGGGAGGAGACTTCCTGCCTGGGTGCCGAGGGCATGAGGGTGGTGAGAGCTCCGGAGCTCGGCCCCTCCCCGGGCCCCCAGCATCTCCTGCACCAAAGGCCAGACAAGGGAATAGGAAACTCTATTATGTGTGTGGGTTGGGGCAGGGAGGAGGAGGAGAAGGGGTTGGGCTTTCTGTGGGCGTCCATATCTTCCCTAAGTGCATTTCCTTTGGTTCAGTTTTGTTTTCTTATTTTTTTATTTTTAAAGTGAGCTGTGGGCTTTGGCTTAGGAACTCCGGGATGGGGGTGGAGGGCGGTAACCTGAGGCTGCTGCCCCTTTAGCCACCTATCCATGGCCATGTCCTTTCGTCCGGCTCCTCTGATCCCATGGGCCAGGCCCCTGACCTCCCGGCTTAACAGCTTCCAATGAGCCACTTCTCCCACATCAGCCTAGCTAACCAAAGGAGCTGGGGGTGCAGGGGCTGGCAAGCAGCCCCTCTCAGCCCAGCCAATCAGGGTGCTCCCCACCTGCAGGCAGGAGGCAACACCCCAAAAGCCCAGCCCGCTCCTCCCTGGGGGAGCCTTCCTGTCCAGACTAGATAGGTGGGGCCACACTTGGCCACCCAGCCCACAGGCTTGAGAGACCTCGTGGATCATTGTTTCTAGTTGTGGTGTTTCCCCCAGGGTGAGCCAAGGGCCCCTTGGGTGCGTTCAAGGGAGAAGAGTTGGGAAGGGAGGGAGAGATGCCATATATCCTGCCGCTCTGCCCTGCTGGAGTAGCCGGGCAGCTCCCTGAACTCCCAGCCCTCTCCGTGGGTCCCCAAGTCAGCAGATTAAGCATTTTATAAATTGTATTTTAAATAAATGTTTTAAACTTGTCAGAGTCTTGTCATGGTTTCTTCTGTTCTCCAGCTCTCTACTGTGAGTTACAAAAACGCTAGTCTTAAGAATTAAGGGTCTTTGTCGGATCTCAGAGACTCAGCACTGGTTGTGTGACTCTGGACAGTTCATTAGCTCCCCTGCTGAGTCTTGGTCCTAGATCCTGGTTTCCCTTTTTAATCTATCCTTCCATCACTGTCCCTCTATGGTAGTTTATAGAGCTCTGCCCAGCCTTCTCCAGAAGTATCCCTTTCATGGGTTCTTGTGGCACGATGGTGGTTCTTTATCCTTCCATGAGGGTAGAACACATTTAAACACAAAGGTTGTTGCTGATTCTTCCTTTGAATGTCCTCTATTAGCCCACTTCCAAGTTGTGAACGTACTCTGTAGATCTTAAGATGCTATAAAAAAGTGAGCTTTTATTATGCTATAGACTCGTTCCTGAATGTTCCTCTCGTTCTCTTTGCATCTTTGCTTTTCATCAAGTCAGGTGGGCACCAGTCCCAGTTGTCACAAGCCTCTTTGTCCCCCGTTGGTCTTCCTGGCATTGGTGCAAAGCTTCTTTGACTTAGTGTGTGTGTGTGACTCACTGTGCATACAAACTTTAGGCCAGTGAGCTTTACAAGTAGGATTTTGGTTCCTGGAATAATTGTAGAATGTGTTTTGGGGTCCTAACCAAATCAAAAGCTTTTTAACAAATGAGCATCTCAGCATTCTTGTGGAAGAAATGGGAGATAGAGGCCCTTAGACAATAACTCAAGTGGACGAGTTCAGAGCTGGTGAATGTTGTTAATGGCTGGCCCCAAAGTGACTCGGAAAGAAGAGTCTCTACACACATACAGACACACACACCCCAGGTGTGCTAGGGATTTGTATTGGCTCTGCCACTTGGCACCTTCGTCAGGTCTAAAATCTCAAAATAATTTTTTGAAGTGAAATAACAGACCAGATTATGTCAGTAATTGGTGGAATAATAGACTTCAGATTATAAGCCAATAATCATCAAAACTGAGTTTTTAAAATTAATCAACAGGAGCAATTAGGTGGTGCAGTGGTAGAGCACCAGCCCTGAAATCAGGAGGACCTGAGTTCAAATCTGGCCTCATGACACTTCACAACTTCCTAACTGTGAATTACTTAACCCCAATTGCCTCAGCAAAAAAAAAAAAAAAAATAATAATAATAATAATAATAAACAGATTAAGAAAAGAAATTGGGGAAAAAATGAGTTTAACCAAACTCAAAAAAAAAAATTACTTCAATTTTCTACTTGGCAAAAATTGTTAGGAAAATCAAAAAGCTCCATCTTCATATGTAGTAAGCTTAAAATATGTGGGTGACTGGAATATCAAAAGTCACACCATGAAAACAAAACTGAAAGAACACAAATGTTATACTTCACGAGTTGGGAAGGAAATGTAGTACGGAACCAAAATAAGGGTACAAGCCATCATAATTTTTTTTTTTTCTTTATTAAGTACATGCTCATGCTGGGGATGCAAAAATAAGCAACTAAGTTCCTTCTCGAGTTACATTCTATCAAGGTTTTGCAGGAACAAAATCACATTAGGATAGATTAATGAGAAAAAAAGTTTTGTACAAAATATATCTGATAAGGACCTGGTATTCAAGCTAATAAATAACTACTTGTGCTGTGCACTAATCCTGGGGATGCAAGGATAGGAGACTAAAAGTCCCTTCTCAAGTTGCTTGCATTCTATCAAGGTTTTGCAGGAACAAAATCGTATTAGGATAGAAAATTAATGAAAAAAGATGTATAAAATATATCTGATAAGGACCTGATCTTCAAGTTAAGAAATCGACAAGCACAAGGCCAAAAATCACCTTCCAGTGGATAAGTATCAAAGGATATGAACAAATGCAGTTCTCCAAAGAATTCAGCTCTGTGCAGGAGCACTCCAAATTAGAGAATTACATGTCAAAATAACTCAAAAAAGTTTGTCCGCACTCTTCTCAAATGGACAAAGATAAAAATAGATGGGAATAGTCTATGTTCAAGCATTTGTGGGGAAATAGGCTCACCAGTACGTTGACCATAGATTTAGAGGTGGGATTGAAGCAGCCCTCTAACCCAGCCTCATTTCACAGATGAAGCTAAAAACTGGGGAAATGATTTGCTCAAGGAAGGATATAAATATTAGGCAGAACTAGGATTTTTTAAAGAAATTTTGTTTTTTCTAAAACAAATTTTTTTTTTGGAAACAATTTAGAATAGAGCTAAGTAAAAATGTTCATACCTTTTCACGTATATGTTCATTGCACTACTAGGCATTGACTCTGAAAGGATCAATGAAACAAGGTCCCACATTTACCAAAATATAGCAAAATTATATATATAAATTTTAGTTGCCAAAAGCTAGAAATAAAGCAGATTAGAAAATAAATACAACAGAATAATAGTGTTGTAGGGCAGCTAGGTCACGTGGTAGATGGTGTACCAAGTCTGAAGTCTAGAAGAGTTCAAATTTGACCTCGGACACTAGCTGTGTGACTGGGAAAGTCACTTAACTCTTTGCCCTCAGTTTCCCTCTCTAAAGTGAGCTAGAGAAGGAAATGGATAACCACTCCAGTATCTCTGCCAAGTAAACTCCAAATCGGGTCACAAATGTGACTGAACAACAATGCTGTTGTTAAAAACCAGTCAATACAGAGAATCATGGAAAGACAGAAATTGATGCAAGGTAAAGAAGATACAATCAGGGAGATGATTATACACAATGACAAGCGTAGTGTAAATGAAAATAATGGGGGAAAGGGAATAATGCTGGGTGATTAGAAAGCAAGCCTGACTCCAAAGAAGAAATCTCTAGTAAACGATGAGTATGTCAGACATGGTCAGTGTGTTGAGTAATTTCGTTGAAGTTCTTTATTTTTTTCTTCTTTAATGCTTTGTTGTAAGGGAAGTCTTCCTGGATTGAGAAGGAGGTAACATATCTCTAAAAATTAAACCAAAAAAGCTGGAGATCCCAGGGTTTTAATCTGAATTAAAAGTATGATACAGCAGCCCTGAAATGCTTAGGTGTGTTGGAGCTGCATTAAAAACTTATTTGGGGACCTGCCCTGGAATCAGAAATATCTGAGTTCAAATCTAGCCTCAGACAAAGCTGTGTGAACAGGTTAAGTCCCTTAAGCCCCATTGCTTCCTCAAGACCTCAAGACTTTTAGAAATTAGAATGCTGTTGTGCTCTGGGCAAGCCGTATCTAGGGTATCATATTCTGTTATGGACACAACAGCTTAGGAAAGATATTGATAACCTGGAGAATGTTCAGAGAGAATGCTAGCCCTGGAGTCAAAAGATCCAGCCTCCAACGCGTAGCAGCTGTGGATCCTAGACAAGTCTTGCCTCAGTTTCCTCAACTGGCAAAGAGATAATAGATTATCTACCTTCTAGGGTGGCTGTGGGGATCAAATAAGATCGTATTTGTAAAGTGCTTGGCCTGGCACGGGGTAGGCAACAGCCCCAGCCAGCATCATAACCTGGAGTCCACTTTATACTGTAAGAAGTGGAACTTGAGCCCAAAAAGAGAAGATCTGGGAAGTAGAACAATTCAGCCCCAGAAGATCTAAGGACTGTCCAAGGGCAGACACCTGTAAGAGGAGTTAGACTGGTTCAGGTTAGCCACATGACTAGCTAACCTGACTAGCTAGCATGGGCTCAGTGGGGATGGAGCGAGCCCCTCAGTGAGGGCCAGGCCCAGGTGGGTGACTCATGCAGGTGTAGGGCACACTAACAATGGCTGCAGTGCTGGAGTGTCAAGTTACTCCAAACCCACTTGCCACAATTCGGGAACACTGGTATGGTGGAAAGGAAACGGGGCTTGGAGGGAGGACCCACATTTAATTATCGTCCAGCAGAACCTACTAGTCCCTGAGGCAGAAGTATTTTTAGAGAGAGCTGTTGACTAATGAGTTCTTACATCAAGCCCTAATCTGCTTTTTCTCTAATAACGCCCTATTTCACTAGTCTTGCCCTCTAGGGCCCAGCAGGAGAGGAGGAAGGGAATAAGGATTTATTAAGCACCTATTATGTGCCAGGCATTTGTGCTATGTGCTTTACAACTATTATCTCAGTGATCTTCATGGTAGTCCTGGGAGGGAGATGCTATTATCCCCATTTTACTGTGGAAGAATATATTATTTTTTGGTGTTTTCTCTGAAAAGTTTATTGGGATTACTTTGGATCACTGAACCGCTGGGAAGAACCAAGTCTTTCATAGTTGATCATTCCACAATCTTGCTGTTGCTGTGTACAGTGTATTCCTGGTTCTCCCTATTTTGCTCAGCATCAGTTCATGTAAATCTTTCCAGGCCTTCCTAAAATCAATTTATTATTTTTTATAAACAATAATAGTCTATTATCTTCATATACTATAATTTATTCAGCCATTCTCCAACTGATGGGCGTCCACTCGGTTTCCAGTTTCTAGTTGCTACAAAAAGGGCTGCCATAAACGTTTTTTGCACATGTGGGTCTTTTTCCTTTTTTATGACCTCTTTGGGATACAGACCCTGTAGAAGCACTGCTGGATTAAAGGGTATGCAGTGTTTAATAGCCCTTTGGGCTTAGTTCCAAATTGTTCCCCAAAGTGGCTGGATCATTTCACAAGTTTACCAACAATGGATTAATGTCCCAGTTTTCTCATATCCTCTGCAATATTTATCATTTTTTCCTGTTATCTGAACCAGTCTGAGAAGTATGTCATAGCCAATCAGTGTTTTAATTTGCAAATCTCTAATTAAGTGATTTAGAACCTATTTTTATATGACTATATATAGATGACTAATTTCCCCATCTGAAAGTTTTTCATATCCTTTGACCATCTATCAATTGTGGAATGACATTCTTATAAATTTAGAGTTTTCTATATTTTGGAAATGAGACCTTTATCAGAAACACTGGGTGTAAAGTTTTTCTTCTCAGTTTCGTACTTCCCTTTTAATCTTGTTTGTTGGTTTTGTTCACACAAAAACTTTTTAATGTATTCAAAGTTATCCATTTTGTATTTTATAATGTTTTTTTTTTTTTTTTTGGTGGGGGGGAGGCTGAGGCAATTGAGGTTAAGTGACTTGCCCAGGGTCACACAGGTAGGAACTATTAAGTGTCTGAGGCCAGATTTAAACTCAGGTCCTCCTGATTTCAGGGCTGGTGCTCCAGCCACTGCACCAACTAGCTGCTCCTCTAGTTCTTTGGTCAGAATTCCTCCCTTCTCCAAAGATCTGATGGGTAAACTATCCCTTGCTCTCTTAATTTGCTTATGGTATCATCCTTATCCAAATTATTTTCACCTTATTTTAGTATGGGGTGTGAGATGTAGGTCTGTTTCTCTGACATTTTTCCAGTTTTCTCAGCACTTTTTGTGGAACGGTGAGGTTTTTTCCGCCAGAAACTGAAGTTTTGGGATTTATCAAATACCAGATTATTGTAGTTATTATTGTGTGATTTGTGAGTAGCTTATTCCAGGGGTCCACCACTCTATTTCTCAGCCAGTACCAAATGGTTTTGATGACTGCTGCTTTATAATATAGTTTTAGGGCTGGGACTGCTAGCCCACCGTACTTTGTGTGTGTGTATGTGTGTATATGTGTGTGTGTGTGTATGTGTGTGTGTGTGTGTGTGTGAGATGTTTCTCCGTTAATTCCCTTGATGTTCTTGTCCTTTTGTTCTTCTGTGGAGAAATCTCAGGCAAACCTCAGGAGAGAGACAAATTAAATGCCCAAGGCTGAATTTGAACTCAGGTGGAGTTCAAGACTCAGGTCTTGACTCCAGGTCCAGGCCTCTAGCTCATGAGCCACCAGTGAACCAGGTACTTCTTTCTTCTGCACATCCACCATTATACATATCCCCTTGGGTTTTTCTCCCCCCTTCCCAACCGCTCCCTTCAGACCATTCTCATAAGGCTTGAACTCAAGTTCTCTCACCATCTTCCAGCTCTATAGAATGGGTCCTGATATCATTAGTAATCATTATCATTAACTCTCCCTCCCCTCTGGGGGAAAAAACACGAGTCTAGTTACTGCAAAGTCAAAGTGGTAGACGTGCATGCTTAGGAGGGACAGGTGGTCTACAGGGAGATGTGAGAGAGCTAGTCCTTCCCCTGGGGTTCAGACTGTGGAAAGCGGGCTCCCAGGGCTTCAGCTACCAGGGAAACTGTTCTTTGGCGGGCCTTTCTTTAGGAGGAACCCAGAACCTAGTTAGGGATTTGTGGTGGCAGTGGGCTGGCTCGAAGGAAGGGGGCCTCAGCCCAGAAGAAGTCCTGGGGACTGCCCTGGATGCATTCAAGAACCAGCTGCTTGGACGGAGCTTCCTCAGGAAGCAGAGCCTCAGCATTAGGGGCCTGTAAGCCTAATGGGGGGTCGGTTCCCTGCCCTGGGGGATTTCAGTCAGAGAGGGAGATGGTCTTTATCCTCAGGAGTCCCCTGTCTGATGGCTACCCACCGGGAACCAGGATTTGAGCAACGGCACGTTTCTGTTTATTAGCTGGGGAGGATGAACATGGAGATCGGTACCTAGCCTAGGCGGCTCCTGGGGTCCCCAGGCTTGGGAAGAGCCTCAGCCAAAGGGGAGGAAGGGTTCTGGGGGCTCCCGGCAGCCCTTAGTATGTGTTCATTGAGGGGAACCACTTACAAAGAGCGGGTCTGAGCTGCCTGTAAAAAAAAAAGCGAATGGGGACGCAGGAGAGGAAGGGGGGGACAGGCTTCTCAGGGGGGAGAGTGAAAAAAGGACAGGAAGAAGCAGAGCCGGTCACTTGGAGAAGAGTTAATTCAGTCTCAGATGCAGGGTTGGGAGACAAGGGAAGGGACTTGAAGAGAGTTACCTATCCAGGGTGAGCCAACCTCCCCTTGCCACTGGGTCCCCCTTCCTGAGAAGCTAGGCCCCAGCTCCTAATCTTCCAGAACCAGGGGGAGATGAGCAGTGCCTGACATTTAGGCCCACCTGCCTCCCTTGGTTCCCATCTGAAAGAAGGTCCTGAAGTCAGTGGTCAGGTCAATGGGCTTATACTCTTCCAAGACGACGTGAGACCCCTGCCTCCGACGAGACCCTTTCTTGTCCAGCCGGGGGCACAGTGGATAGGTGGTTGCCTGGGGTGCGTAGGGGCTCTGTAGGAAGGTAGCTGGTAGAGAGGGAGACAGAGAGAGCTGCTGGAGAGGCAGTCCGACCCGACCCTCGGCCCTCATGCTCAACCCCCGGGATGTATGTGAAGAAAGCGGGGCACCCAACACAAGAGTCCCTGCGAGCTCCTCCTTGCCCCCATGCCACAGAAACCCAGCAGGCTTCGGGCCTCTGCCCTGGGCAGAAGTCAGGCTGGGTCATAATTTGTCCAAGTGGGAAGGGACCTGAGAATGTCAGAGCCGGGAGATTTGAAGGAATAGTACATCAGGGCTGTGTGTGGTGTCAGTGGGAACATAGAATGTCGCAGCTGGGAGGGACCTTAGAACAGGGATTGTCAAAGTTGGAAGGAACTTAGAACACAGAAAGTCACAGCTGGGACTTGTACTCGGCTCACTAGAACCTTCCTTCTTTCCCGAGCAAACTCTCCTTCCCAGATAGCTTCATCTCACCCTCTTTCCACCATCTGACCAGATTATCTCTGAAGGGCAAAACATCACTCCTGACTTTTTCCAGACTTTGCCACTGTTTAATAATTCATTGTTGATTGTTTGATCTTAGTCAAAATACATAACCTCCCAGGTTCCTTACCTGGAAAATGAGATCGGACTTGGTGGCCTCTGAAGTTCTTGCCACTATTCCACTCACTCACACACACTAGAAACTTCCTCCACCTCTTCCCTGCTCCTGACTCCTCTGCTTTCATCTCAGAGGAAGAAAAATGGCCTCTTCCTGCCAAGACTGATCTCTCTGCTTGAGATCAGTTTCTGTTGGCAGTCTGTTCCCGAGATCACTCGTCTCTCTTTTAATCTCTATCTACTAAATCTTCTTTATCCTTTTTTTAAAAGACGATTTAAGTTTTTTTTTCCTCCTTTTTTTTTTCCTTTTAAAATTATTTGTATAAGGGCTGCCTCTCTAGGAGGGGAGAAGAGGAAACAAGAAGGGAAATCTAGACAATGTAAAAAAAAAAAAAAGATACGAACATTAAAAAACAAAACCTTTGCTTGAACCCACATTCCTCTCAAGCTATCTGCCTATATCTCTTTTCCAGTTTGTTCCTTACTTTTTATTCCCTATTTTTTATTAAGTCATCTGCATTCACTCCCTTTCCTTTCCAATAGCTTTGCCTCCTTGTAACCTGGCTTCCCCCTTTCCCAGCCCTCTCAGGAAATCTTCTTTCCAAGGTTACCGAGTTAACCTCACCTGCCAAACCCAGCTTGCCCTGTTCCTCAGCCCTCATTATCTTTGACCCTCCTGGAGCTTCTGACTGTCAGCCATCCTCCACCCCTGGGCTGATACTTGAGAGGAATGTGGAATCAGGCCAAGATTTCTGTTTTCTTTGGCTTTCCTTTTTAATGTGCTCCTATCTTTGGTTTCCACATTGCCTACTCTCTCCTGGACTGTCCCCTAAGTGTCTGTTCCTCTGTAGCACAGATTTACAAAGTCTAGAGTACTAAACAGAGGCTCAGAGATAGCCTGTGAGTTTCCCAACATCACAGAGGTGACAGCAGCCCTAGTGTTTAGAAGAGCAGCTCCTTTGCTGAGTCATTCTTAACCTCCTTCCTGTCCTCCCGACTTTCCCTAAGTTCTGTCTTGGCCCTCCTCCATCTTTACATCTTCTCTCTTGGGGAACCTCATCAGCTCCCCTAAATTTAGTGAAGATCTGGCTCCCATCCCTATGGCTTGCTGAACTTGCTGACCATTGGACTAGCTCCACCTGGATGGTCTGCTAACCTTGCAAACTCAACAGATCCAAAAAGGAACTCGATTTCACTAAAATCTCCCTTTGCCCCAACTTCCCAGTTTCTGCTGAGGGCAACACCATTTTCTGTCATCCAGGGGTGTAACTTTGAAACCATTCTGGCCTTTATCTTTTCTCCCTTACTCCCCACATTTAAATCATTTGCCACGTTGTTGTCAGTATTCCATCTAGATTCTCTCTTGCATTTACATAACCCTCAGGCAACTAAGAAGCATTTATGAAGCACCTTCCCTATGTCAAGTACTCTTTTTCATATCTTCATCTTGCCTGGGCTACTGCACAAACTTCCTGTCTTTTCTTAAGATGTGCCCAACCAGGTCTAGTATGCCCAACTTTCCTACTCAGAGACCTTTAGGGGTGTTCCTATTGTCTCTGAGATAAAATACAGACAACCCAACTTGGCATTTTAGGCACCCTATCATGTGACTCCAACGTCCCTTCTCCTTACACCTGTTCACAGTACTCTGTTCCAGCCAAACTGGACATCCCAACCTGCCGTTCTAGTACCTTCCCTGGTACCTGGAATGCCCTGCCTTCTCAGCACTGCCTCCCACACTTCTTATCTTCTTCAGCCTCAGCTCAGTTGCCATTTTCTCTAGAGTGTCCTGGGTGCAGTAGCAAACAAGGCGTGCACCTTCTATCTCATATCTGTCTCTGTCTCTCTCTTTCTCTTTCTCTTTCCCTCTGTCTTCCCTATTCCCTCCCTCTTTGTCCTTCCCTACGGCTTTCTCAGTTTTCTTCCTATTTACTTATGTTATCATACCCCACCCCACCCCCAGTATAACAAGCTCCTTGAGAATATGAGAAAAGCTTGCCCAGAGTGAGCATTTAATATTTACTAGAATGGATTTACTTAAAATGGAAAGAAACTCAGAGCATAGAAAAAATAAGAATGGACCTTAGATCATAGAATAAATAAATAAAAATTAAAACAGAATGTCAGAGCTAGGAGGGCTCTTAGAAAACAGAATGTTAGAACTTGAAGGGACTTAGAACACAGAACATCCGAGCAGGGAGGGCCCTTAGAACCCAGGATGTCAGAGCTGGGAGGCCTCTTAGAATGCAGGATGTCAGAGCTGGGAGGGCCTTTAGAACCCAGGAGGTCAGAGCTGGGAGGGCCTTTAGAACCCAGGATGTCAGAGCTGGGAGGGCCCTTAGAACCCAGGAGGTCAGAGCTGGGAGGGCCTTTAAAACACAGGATGTCAGAGCTGGGAGGGCCCTTAGAACACAGGAGGTCAAGATGGGGAAATATCTCATAGATCATCTGGCATAAATCTCTCATTTTATAGATGAGGAAATAGAAGCCCATTGAGGGTAGGGTGAATGGGACAAGGCCAATAAAGGCTGGAATGATTCTCCTCAAGTCACACAATTAATTGGTGAAAAACTCTGAAATAAAGCCCATGTTTCCCGACTCCAGAGTCTGGGGGACAGAGAAAATTCCCTGGTGAAGGCTTCCCCCTTCCCTCTCTATAGCCCCACTCTGCAAACGGGGAGAATGGCACAGCCTGGACCCCTGGCTTCCCTCTGCCACGGTCTGGTATCCCCACCCTGGTGAGGAAGGAAGGTGGGGGGGAGGGGGCTCACAATGGTTTTGCCGCTTGATCCGGTCCACGATGTTCAAAACCTTTTGCTCTTGTGGAGTAATATCCGAAGTTCGGGAGAAGCTTCTCTTGTGGGGATGAGGTTGTCGGGTACTATTAGCAGAATGTTCTTTATACTTTGACATACATTTCATCTTCTTTTGATAATAACTGGGGAATCAGAGACCCCCACTCAGCCCTGGGCCCAAAGTCAACTGGCAAATGTCCATGTTGTGAATTCTGGGCATCCATGGGGGCCCATTGGCTAGGAAAGGGGATGGATGGGTGCTTTTAGGTCCAAGAATCAATGAACCTGGGTCTATTGTCATTTTGACAAAGTTTTAAGGTTTATAAAAAAACACTTTCCTCATAACAGTCCTATGGGGCAAGGAATGCAAATATTATTATATCCACCTTCCAGAAAAAAAAAAAAAAAAGTGTCTCTGAGCCTTGTTTAACATCCCATGGTTAATGATGAACAAAGCTAAGTCTTTCTTGGAAGAGGATGCATTTAGTTCCAGATCAGATGAGGATACCACGGCAGATAAAGGTGAAGTGCTTTACCCAGGGTCACACAGCTAGTAAGTGTCCCAGGAAGATTTGAACTCAGAGCTTTCTGATAACAAGCCAGTGCTATGGTCACACCACAACCTGGCTGCCTCCATTTTACTGCTCTGTTCCAAGTTTCACTGGTGTAGGGAACTCCTGGCAGGGGAACTCCCTCCCCTGAGCAGGTCTGCAAGTCTATCTCTAACTTATCATCTTACATGTGGAGGTTATCTGTGGCCCTTCAGGGGTTAAGTTATATGAATAGGCTTTGAACCCTTATCTCAGTGATTCTATAGCAAGCCAGTACACCATGTTGCCCATATTCCTCATAATATTGCCCATAATATTCCACATTATATACTGAGAGGCATTTTGGCAGAGCAAATCGAAGGCTGCTCCTGTGGTTTTAGATGTATATGCCTATTCATAGACATATACATGTAGAGAAAGAAATAAAGCTATATATGTGTGTGTGTGTATGTAATATGGAGGGACAGATATTTAAAAACAGATATAGAAAACTAGCTAGAGAAGAGATAGAAAGAGATCTAGGGATAGAATGAAGTAAAGAAATTTAGAAATAGATTCAGAGAGATACAGAGATAGATATGTAAAGGTCTACATAGAGACAGGAAGCTAGATAAATATAAAGAGATATAGAAATAAAGATACAAATATAGATGGATAGAGAGAAACAGAGATAGCTAGAGAAGTAAATAAAGAAATAGATATAGAGGGGGCACTTAGGTGGCACACTGGACAGAGCACCCACCAGCCCTGAAGTCAGGAGGACCTGAGTTCAAATCCAGCCTCAGACACTTAACACTTCCTAGCTGAGTGGCCCTGGACAAGTCACTTAACCCCAATTGCCTCAGGAAAAAAAAAAAGATATAGAAACAGACAGATTGTATATATGTGCATATATATAAATACATAAAGAGAGAGGGAGAGAACTTATATAAGGACAGAGATATACAAATACACAGAGAGATAGAGATAGAGAAATATGACAGAAAGAGATGAGAGATAGCTATGGAAGGTTAGGGATAGAGAAAAAGATATAAATTTAATCTGACTTAATAGATGAATCTTGGGCAGATCCTTAGAGCACATAAAAATAGAATGACTGGTTAAGGTCATATAGGTGGTGAAAATGTCAGAAGATGGATTTGAATTCAGATTTTCCTGACTAACATGATCATATATTTTATTAAAAATAATATCTTATAATTGCATCATGCTTTCTATTTGTATAATGCTTTACAAAAGCCTTTTTATTTCCATTATTTCATCTGAAATGAGTGGAGATAAAGAGACCTATAGGAGCTGGACCTGAGGTCAGGTCTTCTGTCCCCCAGAGCAGTTTTTTCTCTTGTCACCCAAATCCCTCCCTCCCCCACCCTCTTCTCCCAGCCCCCTAGGCTCACTTGGTGATCTCTTCCAAAGAGGTTTCAGGCAAAGCTAGCATCTCTACCAACTGGGACAGGATTTCAAAGAAGAGAGTATGGGGATTTCGAATATTTGATGAAGGGCTGTTGTTCTGTTCTGGGAGAAGAGTGGAAAGCATCATCAGCTTACTAGTCATAATTTCCTTAGGTTTTATCGTGTAATATGGATTATCCTTAACCAGGTGTGGGGAGGTGTTTTCCCACCCCTACCCTGAACTACATATTCTCTTAAGTCAGGGAGTCTATTTTATATAAACTTTCTATTTTCATAAGCCTAGCATAGTGCTTTGTACACAGTTGGAGCTTATTAAATGCTCATTGCATGAATGAATGAAATGAAGCCTCTTCTAGCCCCAGTTTCTTATGTTGGTGATGAGGCTGGTGGGCTAGGAGGAGGGCCCTGCCAGGTCATCAGTCTGGCAGGCTTTGGGTCTTTTGTACAGCACTCTCACCTTCTGATCACTCAGTTTATCCCCTAACCCCTACCTCACCCAGAAGGGCCCCTTCTCACCCACAGATCGACAGAACCGATGAGTATCTGTCAGGACAGACAGAAAGTCTCGGAAATCCACATGTCCATCACCTGCAGAAACATTCAAAAGTTCACACAAAGTCTCCTTCCCAACTCCCACCCACGCCTTCTTCCCCTCAGCCACATGATTGTCTTGGAAATGAGCTATTTTCAAAGCATGGTTTAGTTCTGCCATTCCCTCTCCTACCTCCATAAGGACAAAAGGTCATCTCTTACCTAAACTTTTTTTTTTGCCTTCCTTACTATTTAACAGTTTTCTGTAATCAATAATCAACTTTAGTAAATGCTTGTTGAATGAGTGAATGAGTTACTGAATTTGTGGTTCCTATCTCCCCCCCTAATCAGAGCTTTCTGAGATTCAGGACTAGGCTTCCCTATCAGGTTGGAAGGTTACCCAGGATGGGGACACATGTAAAAGTGTGTGTGTGTGTGTGTATGTGTGTGCGCACGCATGTGTGCGCATCAGACTGGGAGCTAGATTAAGTGAAGCGATTGTGTGTCAACCATCAGAACAGAGACAACTCAGGGAATGTAGGATCATAGATTTCAAGCTTAGAGTTCATCTTAGCCCAACTTGATCATTTTAGGGATTATACTGAGATCTCAGGACAGAGTACAAATGGGGCCCATAGATGTAAGCTGCTCTCTCAAGGTCACTCAAGTGAAGTGGAAGGGTCCAGATTTGAATTCAGTTCCCCTGCTTACTAAATCCACCACTTTTTGTACACTAAGCAGGAACTTGGTCTTCTCTCTCTCTCTTTTTTTTTTTTTTAAAGCTGAACTTGATCTTTTCTCTCAGATGGAGACCTTTTTGAGGGCAGAAACCCCACTCTATCCTCTGTTTCCTAACTCCTCTACCCATATCTCCCCTTCCTTTACTTCTCTTCTGCAAGACTGGGACTCACTCAAGTTTTTTTGCATCAAAATTTTCATCATATTATCTCTATTTTTTCTTTGAGTTAAAAAAGCCCTGGGTCACTTGATGTAGCTTGGTGCTTCAAGGCATTTTGAAAATTGTGTCCTGATGACTTAAGATATCTCTCTGTTACTTTGCACAGACATCCATAAAACAGCTAAGCTGTAGACCAGTCAATGGGGCAATGTCTCAAGGTCTTAGTTTCCTTTTCTCTATACAACAAAGGGGTTGGATGACATCCCATTCCACGATTCCATGATACTCCCTTGGGAAGAGTTGATGAATGTTTCAGTTGGGCTGGGCAGGTATTATTTGACCAGTGAGAAAACTTGGGCCAGGAGGGGTGAGATGAAATGGCTAAAATCCCACACTGATTATGAGATGTGTCAGTGCCTGGGACAAATCTAAAACTCTGGTCTCATGACCTCCAGTGAAGGTCCCATTTTACTCCAGTGTCGGTCTTCAGCAGAGAGAGAGGGAGTTGTCAGGGGAAGGGGAAGGGACCCTTGGCAAAGGGTTTGCTTACCATTCACATCAGCACTTAACAGGACATCAGCCATCTCAGTTTGGGTCCTAGATATTCCCACTATTGACAGGATGTTCTTCAGGCTGTGGATGTCAATTTCTCCAGGACCACAGAAAAACTTGAAGTAGTCTCTAAAAGCTATTTGGAAAATGGGAGTAAATCACTGGAGGGAACTGGCTAAGGAAATAATGAGCACCATTCCCTCTTCCTGGATGTGAACAAAGATAAAAAGAATAAGAATGAAAAGATTTCAAAAGACTAAGGAAGTCATCCAAGCTACCAATAATGAAATGGAAAAACACCCCAAATCACTAATAATCACAGATATGTAAGTAAAAGTAACTTCAAAGTTCTGCCTCACCCACCCCTAGCAATTAGAGATGGCAAAGATGATGAGAGGAAAAAGACAAATGTTGAAGAGGCTTCGGGAAACCATATCCTTGTGTACTGTTAGTCCATCCATTTGAGAAAACATTTTGAAACTGTGAACAGAAAGTTACTAAATTTTGTGTACCCATTGACTCTGTCTCTGTGTCTCTCTGTGTCTCTGTTTCTTTCTGTCTGTGTCTGTCTGTTTCTCTTTGTCTCTTTGTTCTGTCTCTGTCTCTCTCCCTCTGTCTCTGTCTCTGTTTCTGCCTGTTTTTATCTGTCTCCTTTTGTCTCTCTGTTTAATATCTTTATATGTATCTGTATATAGATATATGTGTATGTATATATGTATGTGTGTGTATATATATATATATATATGCAGATACAGACATATACAGATATGTGTGTGCTATGCATGTCAGGCCTATAACATTCAAAAAAGTCAAAGAAAGAGGAAAAGAGCACATAGATAAAAAATACCAATAAGCAAACCTTTTTAAGGTAGCTCAAAATTGGAAACTAAGGGAATATCATCCTGTTGGGGAATGACCAAACAAAATGTGATATTTAAATGAAATAGGATATTATTGTTCCATAAGAAATAATGAAATGGACAGTTTCAGACATGATATAGAACAAAGTAATAAAAACTAAGAGGGTAATATGTACTATAATAACAATAGTATATAAAAACAATTTTCAAAAACTTTAGACCTCTGATCAACATAATGATGAATCATGAGTCCAAAAGAAATGAAGATGAAACAGCACTCCCCTTCTAATGGAGAGGGGAAGGGAGATGAAGAAGCATTTATATAGTGTCTATTATATGCCAGAAACTGTGCTAAAGGCGTTTTACAAATATCTCATTCCATTGCACCACCTGCTGGCTCAGAGGCTTGATAAACTTAAATTCCAAGGGAGGAGATACATATCTTCAGACACAGGTAATACTGGAATTTGTTTTCCTGGACTGTGCAATAGTGGATAAAGGACTTTATTTTTTAAGAGTTTTGTTTTTGTTACTGTTTTTTGTTTGCTCAGGCAAGAGACAGATTAATAATAAATGAATGCTGGTTGCGTGACCACCAAAAGAGAAGAATGGTTCCCTAAATTTTTTCTCCCTCTCTATCCACTCATCCACCCCCACAGGAGGAACATTCCAGCTCAATTCAATAGTACTTTGTGTAGCCCTATGTATGTTACTAAGAAAGATAGAGTTAAAATAAAACCTATTGTCTCTGAAGCTTACAAACATAGGTACAGATGGTGAAGAGAATTGATTGCTGAAGGAAATTAAGATGAATTTCTTGGAGTTTTCTTCACTCAGTTTCTAGGATATGTATGGACCCTAACTGGCATTATGGAAATGAAAAAGAGCTTTTCTACTCAAGTCAAAAGTTTAGACGGAAAACAGCCTGAAAGAAGGCAGCAAGAGAAAAAGATAGAGATTTACTTTAAAAGCACATGATTCTCTATAGTTATCTGTCTGGGGTCTGCAACTTAAGAGAACTAAACTGAAAACTGGGCTTTATAAAGGCCCATACTTTTATAAATATATATGCTTTATAAAAAGCTGATGGATACTCCTTCGAAGATGATTCTTTGCAACTAAAGACCAGCAGATGGCATTAAAGAATAACAGCTCATAATAGATGCCCAGCAGAGAAAGGAGGTACCCCATAGAGAAAAACACACTTATATCACTAGTGGGTCACTGGCAGCTCCATAGCAACAGAAGGATGAATTTCTTCTGCTGTTTGTGTTTCCCTTCACATATGTTCCCTGGCCAAACATAATCCTTACATATGCTCCTTCCTGCATGTCCCTTGGCCTTCTATGTGCCCTCCCCTTCATTGATGGTCAAGTGCAAAAGAAGAGAATTCATTCCTCTATGTGTATATGATGATGTGGGGCAATTTTTCTTTACCTTTGTTTTACTATATTGTTAAATTACTTATCTTTTACTGTGAATTAATCTGTACTCTGGTTAGGCTAGCAAATGAAAACACATCAGTGGGGGCTCGTGAGCTATGCTTTTGAGCAGATGCCGATCCACAGATAATGCAAATATGGAACTTTTTGAGGGAAGTCTACATAATGGGGAATCTGGGTGCTATATATTTTGATATATGATAAGATGTCCTTGTTATCTTTCAGTACTTAGATCTTATTTTTTCCTCTTGCCAATTTGTGACCACGAGGAAGGGGCAAAAAGTAGAAAGTAAGGATAATGGTTTGGGATAGAAAGGATTATGAGTTCAAATGATCTAGGATTAGAATCATAAAAACATATTTCTGTAACACTTTTAAAAACACTTTTCCTCATAACAGTTTTCCGAGGTATGTATTGTAATTTTTATTTCCCTCATTTTACAAATGGAAAAACAGAGACCCAAAGAATCGGTGATCTAAAATCATGGGATTAGAGATTCAGAGCTGGAGGGAATCTTAGAGATCATCTAGCTTAATTGTCTCATTTCATAAATGAAGAGTAGCACTGGAAAGGGAAAATGACTAACTCCATAGTTACCAAAGCAGAACTTGTACAGAGATTCAAATCCAGGGTCTCTAACTCTACTCCAGGGAAGTCAGATGAAATTCTGTGTGGTTTTCTTGTTTTGTTTGCTTGTTTGTTTGTTTGTTTAGGAGGGGCAGGATTTCAGGAGGAGTAAAGTTGATCAAGAAAACTCTAGACAACTGAATATCTTCCAGCTCATTTGATAAAAATACAGAACCTTAAAGGGCAAATAACAATACACCAAAACTGAACTCCCTGGCTTTTTTAAAGTCTCAAATAAAACCCCATCTTTTATTGGAAGTCTTTCTCAAAATCTTTTAATTTCAGTACTTTTCCTTTGTTAATTATTTCTTATTTATCTTGCGCAGAGCTTTTTCTGCACTATTTGATTATAAGCTCATTAGATTATAAGCTCCTTGAGGCTCAAGAATATTTTTTTTTGGGGGGGGGAGTTGTCTCTTTTTCTAATCCCCAGTGCTTAGCACATAGTTAGGTACTTAATAAATGTTAATTGATGGACCGAGTAATGAAATGTTGACAAAATTAGACATTGCAAGGGGCAAGGGGTTTCCTTGAAATGTAAAAAAATGCTTATACCATGTTAGTCCTTTCAGAGGAGTGAAGGATTTCATTGAATGTGACAGGATAGGCTCAAGGATCAGCCATACCTCTGTATGGCCTTTAAAAGCAGGACATATATAACCCCTAGGGCGACACCTTGAGCAGTGTGAGCTCCAGAAATCAAGAAGAGTGCTTTCTATGGAAGAAGAGTCCAGCTTATGGAATTGTTCCTCACCCCTTGGGAGAGGAATCCCCTTCCCTTTGCTGTGGGTCATACTATTTCCTCACCCCTTGGGAGAGGAATCCCTTTCCCTTTGCTGTAGGTCATACCATTTCACAACAGAGCCACCCATCCTATTGGAAAAAACCATCACTCCTGAGCCGGCTTTATGAGAACACAGAGCTTAAGGTGCAACTACAGGAGAGCAGCAGCGTTAGGATCCCTGCTGTTTGCTGTTATGAGAGAGTGCAGCCCAGGCAGACAGGGAGGGATAATAACATGGAGCTGCTGTTCTTGTAGCTCATCCCATCTCAGAATCTGTGAGCTAGAAGAGACCTTCACAGCCATCACAGCCTATCCAGAGTGAAAAGGTAGCTAAAAAACCATCATCCAACCTCAGCTTGAACACCACCACGGAGGGAGAACTCACTCCCTCCTTTGGCACATCAAAAGTTATAACATTCAGGAGGTTTTTCCTAGTACTGGGCTTAAATTTGTCTTTCTGCAACTTTCCACTGATTTACTTTGTCCCTAGATCGACTGCAGGAAAGCTACACTCTAGCTACGGTCTTTGTTCTTAAGAGTTCAAAAAGAACAAACAATAGTAAAGTGCTTCAACATATGGTCAAGAACTAAGACATCAAATCCCATCATCAATTCTTATTATCCCAGGAAAACACAAGCTGGGAGACCAACCACATGGCAAGCAAGAGAAAGACTAAAAAGTTTGGCAGGTTACAAAATAGCTCCAGAGAATTATATGTGGCTCCCAAAAGGTGATACATTATAATCTTTTGTCTCTTATAAAAGATTGTTTCAGAATCCTTGGCAAAGAAAACAGGAGAGTCAAGGAATTGTGCCTCCCAAGAAGATCTTGTTCATCAGGTCCTGATGGACAGAGAATCCGAGATAATGATCCTCAAAGTGGCAGATCTGAGTCAAAATCTGAATGGAGATGGAAGGAAGACTTTGGTATTACTCTGGGCACTGGCAGTGATACCAAGTCTTTCCCAGCCTATGGGGGAATTTTTGCCAAAGGGCAAGACCTTGAATTCAGGGATCAGGGTCTCTCCTACTGCTACTGACTCATGCTACTCTTGCATTAAGGGAATACAGACTGATACTGGGAGCAAGAGACAGCTCTTAGCCTACATAAAACCCTACCTTCAAAAGCAGCCTTTCCCAGTCTCTTAGTTCTAGTGCCTCCTCTCTGTTCTTTTTTTTTTTTTTTTTTTTTTTTTTGCAGCTGAAGCAATTGGGGTTAAGTGACTTGCCCAGAGTCACACAGCCAGGAAATGTTAAATGTCTAAGACGAGATTTGAACTCCGGTCATCCTGACTTCAGGGTAGCTGCTCTATCCACTGCACCACCTAGCTGCCCCTCTCTGTTATTTCTAATCCATCCTGTCTATATCATCATCGTTTACATTTTATCTCCTGCATTGGACTGTGAGTTCTGTAACAACAGGGTATGTGTGGGGGGCTGTCTTTTGCCTTTCTTTGTTTCCCCAGAATTTAGTCTGGAAAATAGTAGGAGTTTAATAAATACTTATTGACTTGACTAGATAGAAAATAGTAGAAAAGCTTAATAAATATTTATTGACTTGACCAGATGGAAAATAGTAGGAGCTTAATAAATACTTATTGACTTGACTAGACTGTTCATGGGTCCAGAGTTGGGACTTTCAGGCCAAGGGACCTGAGGACGTGGGGTCACAGCCAGATTATGAAGACATATTAGGGGTTCACCACAGAAGTATCCGGATGATTTGGCCAGGAACCAAACTGAGAGATCATGAGGTCACTCAGGAAGCTCAGTAGCATTTGCTGGTACAGAATACCCAGAATGCTAGGCACAGTATTCATATAATTCTGTTGGTATTTTTGCATCACTGTTGTCTGTCATATGCATTGCATAAACCTCTACTCTGTCTACAAGGATGTTACATAATGGGTACCTACAGACCGTACATAATCATCTGCTTCAATTTGCAAGGAGTCAAATTGTTTACTGCGGGGAGGAAGGAGGAAACATGGAATACTGGGAAATAATGCTAAGGTCCACAATGCAGCAGTTGCTTGGAGGAAGCTGGAAGAAGAAACTTCTGAATGGGGGTAATGTGGGATATAAGCAAGAAGCAGCAGATGAAAGTAGCCCCCCCTGGGTTAGAGTCAAGGAATTCCCGGAGCTACAGGGCCTTGTTGAAAAGTAGTTGTGGCCAAAAGGCAACATCAGTGATTGACCCAGAGCTATGACAGCAGCAGACCTTGAATCAGAGGAAGTACTTCTTCTGAAAATGGGGAGACAGGCTCAAGGATCTATGATTCCAATCTTAACTGGGATATTTCTACCTGACTTTGTGAGCTGATGGTGACTGGATAGATTCAAATGAAACTTTTCCCCTTGTTATTTAAACTTAGCAACAAGTCTTTCCTGTCCTTATTATTCCTCTTAATAAATCTGTTCTCTGTTTCTTATCTTACTATTTTTTGTGGAATCAGTAGAGTTAAGTGACTTGACCAAGGTCACAAAGTTAGTATGTGTCTGAGGCTGGATTTGAACTCAGATTCTCCTGACTCCAGGGCAAGGGTAATCACTGCACCACCTTTACCTTGCTCCCCTTTACCTTGCT
This sequence comes from Sarcophilus harrisii, assembly GCF_902635505.1. Taxonomy (NCBI): domain Eukaryota; kingdom Metazoa; phylum Chordata; class Mammalia; order Dasyuromorphia; family Dasyuridae; genus Sarcophilus; species Sarcophilus harrisii. The sequence goes on along the minus strand of NC_045428.1, from coordinate 567,273,223 downwards.
ATTTTGCTAATTACAGGGGAATGAATAGTGCCAGTAGAAATAAGCCAATCCTAAAGGTCCTACAGAAGTCTCTGGGTGTCCAGGAGGGCAAACATTAGTGACTTGAGATTTTTGTAATAAGGATTTTGATTGATAAGCTTCCAAGACTGGAGCTGGTGCAGTTGATTCCAGAAGTCACTTTTCTTGGGTGTCATGGCAACAGATTACAAATAAGCAAAGCCAGCGCTCAGGTCCAAGTTTGACTCTAAATCAAAAGTGGTCTTCTGGACCACATGCTTCCTCCTCACTGCTCCCCTCCCGCCCCTGCCCCATTCAAAGCCCAACCCGGTCCTAAATCCCTCACCTTCCTCTTGCTTCTGAGTGAGAACCTCATCCTTCCACTCCTTGAAATTGGAAGCAACAGGAACAGGGTCACTATCCTTTCTGTAAATGTGGGAGGCAACAGGCCGAGCCGCAGCCTCCATCCTTCTTATTGTGGAGGCGGCCACAGACCTGGGGACAGGGAAAGTCAGGAGGAAGGAGGTCATGTGAAAAGAAAAAAAGAAGTCCAGGCTTCTGTCCAGACAGAAACCTTGCCCACCCAATCAGGCTAAGGTCCTTGAACTAATGAGAGTACCAAGAACTCCTGAGTGATCTGAGATAGATTGGGAGAGAAGAATGATAAAGAAGAGAAGATAGAAAGACAGAGGTAGAGGAGAGAGCTAAAGAGGGGGAGAAATTGGAGAGGGGGGGAGAAAGTCAGGACAAAGAAGGGGAGGGATTTTTTGTTTGTTTTGTTTTTGTTTTTGTTTTTCTGAGGCAATTGGGGTTAAGTGACTTGCCCAGAGTCATGCAACTAAGAAGTGTGAAGTGTCTGAGGCTAGATTTGAACTCAGAGCCTCTTGACTTCAGGACTGGTGCTCCATCCACTGTGCCAACTAGCTGCCCCCAGGGAGGGATAGTATTTTTAAAAGAAGAAGAAGAAAGAAAAATAGAAGAGAGGAGAAAAATAGAAGAATGTCTGGAGGACAGAAAAGGAGAGAGAAGAGGAGAAAAAAAGAGGAAGGAGTTGGAGAAAAAGACAAAGAGGAGAGGAGAAAAATGGAACAAAGGAGGGAAAGAGAGAGAGGAAGAAAAAGGTCAGAAAGTGAGATGGAAACATAAAGAGGAAGAGTCAAAAGAAGAATGATAGAGAAGAAAGAGATAGATGAGAAGAGACAACGATTGAAACACAGACCTTGGAAATAAGGCAAGAACTGCCAGAGGAAAGTCGAGAGAGGGAAAGATAAAGAACGGGGAGACACACATGGGTAAGGAAGGAGAGAGGAAACAGAGTGCATGGCCAAAAAAAAGGACAAGGAATGAAAAAAAGATATACATCATTTAGGGAAAGAGAAGCTCAAGGGATCTAAGTAAGAGAAGGGGGACGAGCAAAGGAAAGAGAGGAACAGATTGCTAGAGTCATATGGGGTGAGGTTCCTGCCCCTCACATTCAGGGCCCTCCGGATATCCCCGACCTGTCTATCCTCTCTACTCTGCCCTCCCCGCCCCCCAGCTCCCATCATCACTCCAAAGGCAAGCAGCTTTAACATGAGCTAGGGACTGAGCCAAGGCAGGAGGGGCCCGAAGTCGAGCAGACAAAGGATGTCTCAAGCTAGGGCTTCCTACCGAGTCTTGCTGTTTGGCCTGTCCAAATTCCGATGCAGCTCTGCCTTCTTCCAATTCTTTTCTGGGTTGCTTGGAACTACTGGGGAGTTCGAGGCCTGGGTGGGGCTGGATGCTAAGTTCAGGGACACAGCTGACCTCCAGGATGTGCTGCCCCAGGCCTGCAGCTGCCAAGTTAAAAAGGATTCTTCTTCTTCCTGCAAGAAGACATTTCATGAAAGCTGGCTCCCTCTTTTCCAAGGACTTGCTCATCTCCAGAGGTCAGAAGAGTATTGCTTTATAATTGAGGCAATTCCCATCTTCCTTGAGTTCCTTAATACCCTCTCTCCTCTGAAAACCAGTCTTTCCTCCTATCATTTCCCCTTCTCACTTATCCTCATTTTCCCTGACATTACTCCCCAGATCAAGGATTAAGCTGGTATGTCCAGTAGGTCAAGTGGATCCGAAGTCCTGGGCTGAAATTCTCTTTGCTCATTAATCTTGCAACATTGGGCAAGTCATACTTCCCTTCTGTGGTCCTTGGATAGGAACAAGACTCATGATTTCATTAGTTTAGGGAATTCCTGCATGAGTATGTCAAAACTGGACGGGCCCTTATAACAGAGAATGTCAGAAGTTAGAGGGCCCTTAAAACCCAGAATAAACCCAGAATGTCAGAGCTGAGAGAGTCCTTAGAACCCAGGATGTCAGAAGAATGCTGGATGTCAGAGCTAGAAAGGTCCTTAGAACATAAAGTATTGGAACTGGGAGAAATCTTAGAACATAAATTAAAGCTAGAAAGAACTTTGGAACACAATATTCAGGACTAAAAAGTCCCTTAGAACACAGGATGTCAGGGCTAAGAGAGTACTTAGAACTCAATGTCAGTGCTGGGAGAGTCCTTGGAACATAGAATTTCAGAGCTGGGAAGGCCCTTAGAACAGGGAATGTCAGAGCTGGGAGGATCCTTAGAACATAGGATGCAAAGTTGTGAGGGCCCTTACAAGACTAAAAGTCAAAATTAGAAGGGTCCTCAGAACATAAAGTGTCAGAGCTGGGAGAACTCTTATAACATAAATTGGAGCTAAAAAGGACTTTGGAAACAATAAGCAGGACTTAAAAAGTCCCTTAGAACACAGGATGTCAGAGCTGGGAGGGCCCTTGGAACCCAGAGGGCTCCAAACACCTGTTCAAGCCCACCCAAATGTTAATATCAGAGCTAAGATTCTGCCCAGACCTCACACCTCCTGGCTCCACACCCAGGCCTTTTCCCAGCACTAGTTTGGCAGAAGCGTTTGGAGGGAAATATGGCAATTTTGAAAACCTGGAAATTGGTTCTGCCTTCTCTAGGGTCTTCATTAAAAGCTAAGTGAGTCCCCTCTGATTTTTCCTTGGGTGTAAGTGACCTAAGGTACACTGGTGCCTGCTAGGTAAAAAGGCTGGTGCCTGCTAGCTCTCATCCCAAGCTCTTCCCTAACTGAGCCCTCCAGATCCTTCCCAACCTTTCACCCCAGAGTCCCCCCTTTACCTTCCAGTCTTCATCAGTCTCTTCCTCCCTGTCATCCTTCTCTGTTGGGACTATTTTACCTGGACGATGAATAGGAGGCACTGCTGGGCTTTGTACCAGCTGGGCCTTAGGACCCTCTTCCCTAAGCAAAGAGGGGTCAAAGGCACAATGTCAGCCTGGTCTCTTCTAAACACAGCAGGACGAGGAGATTGCAAAGTCAAAAGTGCCTTGGTGGTGGGCAATAAGCTGGTGGTTATAATTGAACACTTGTTAAGGATATGGTAGGTGGGATTAACATCACCGTGTTTAGAGCTGAAAGAAACTAGCCCCCAGCTTCTCAAACTGTGGTTTGCAGTCCATATGGGATCTCGTCACTGAATATGAGAGTTGCAAAATTATGATTTATTGTCAGTAAATGTTTGATTTATATACCTATTTTATATACCTATATAACTGGGGTTGAGAAGAATAGAAAAGTTTAAGAAGCTCTGGTCTAACTCAACCTTTCTGAATTTTTATAGTTAATTTTGCTTACTTAAAAATAAATGTTATTGCAATCATTTCTTTTTATTATCATATACATTTCCCAATACAATCCCCACCATGTTGTCTCCCAGAAAGCTATCTCTTAAAATAAAGAATTAAAACAAAAGGGAAAAACAAGTTTCAGCAATTGAAATAGAAAAAATCCTATTATATTCTATGCTCCACTTCTACAGACCCTAATTTTGCAAAGAAGGGGGAGGTACTTTCTCATATCGCTTCTCTGACAACTCTAAGTTCACAGGAAGAGACGAGGAAAGTCCAGAGAGATCCGGGGATTTGATTTCAGGGGACACAGCTATGAACCATCAGAATTCGAATTCAAAACTGAGGCCTCTGAGTACGATTCTAGTGCTTTTTTGTCTACCCCATGTGGAATTTGGATTTCAGGCTGTGGTTATTTGAAGTTCCTTCCAGCTCTAAGATCTATGATTCTCCCTTTCCTTCATCATCCTCCCCAGCTTGCTTCCTGAAGGCCTCTTATTTGATAGTATCCCAGGTGTGCATCCCTGGTTTCCTCCTTTACTCGCTGTGTTATCCTGAGAATGTTACTTCCTCTCTTTTCCTCCTTTTCCTACCAGTTAGTCCTTATCTTATGTAAAGAAAATTCTCTATAAATGGGAGATTTTAGAAATGAAAATCTACTACTCCCTCATCTTTGCAAAAATGGGAGACTATGGATGAGGAACAAACGCATGCACTGTAGTACTTGGTTGGTGTATTGGTTAGTTTTGCTGAACTGCTTTTTTTTCTGTTTTGTTTTTGTATTTATTATAAGGTTCGTGGGAAGCGAGAGAGGGAGGGATACATTGGGGAATTAAGTTGATCTAAAAACAAAAAATAGCAATAGAATGTTTTAAAATCTTAATGGGGACTACTATTGAAGTGGGAACTTTTAAGCCCCTTTCCGAGAGACCCAGGTCTTCCTGAGCCAGGCTGGATGGTCAGCCCCTCTGCAGGCCCCTGGCCCTTGAGTGATGTTGGTGGCTGGGCAGAGAATCAGTAAAACAGATGGTTGGAGACTCACTCACCCCACCTCAGGCTGTAAGGGTGTTGGGCTGCGCTGGGTGTAGGAGCTGTTCGATGAGGCTCTCTCCATGGGCAGTGGTGTAGGCAGCAGGGAGGACCCCTCATCATCCTCAGATCTCAGGTGGATGCTTTGGTCCGGAGTGTTGTCCTCAAGCTGCTCTGAGTCTTCCTCAGCTTTCAGGGAGGGTATCCAGATGTTCTGAGGGACTTGGCTGTCCTGGGAGTTTGGTGTTCCTGGTTGCCCCATGTGATCTGGGCCTGCCAGTTCCTTCTCCATCAGTTCCGCTTTGTCTTCGGCCTGCTGATCCATAAAGGCCTGGTCTGGTGACTCTAGCTATTAATAAGAAAGCCAGGGATCTGTACTTGAGCCCCACTCACTCTCCATCCCTACTCCCATCCTGCTGGGGCTCTGATAGTTCATGGAAGGTCAAGGTCCTGGTGGTCTTGAATCCCAAGGTGAATCCACCCCCACATTCTATTAAACCGCCCGGTCATCCACTCAGGCCGTCTCACTCTGTCCGTCTCATTCTGTCTACCACAGACTTGCTCCTCCCCACTGGGAATAAACTTTCCTTATCAGACCTGAGACATGGAACTTCTCCCTTGGTCTTCCAGAGCACGGACCCTAGTCCCTGAGGAAGCTAAAAACACAGCTGGGTCATGTGGTAGCTGAGCCTGTGGGAACCAGCTGACAGAGCCTACTGTGTGACTATGAGATGGCCCTAGACCCCATGACCACGCTTTCTCCCAGCTCTCACGCTCATACCATCCACCTGCCGCTGCTCACCTGCTCCTCAACACTGGGACCAGAGCTCTCTGTGCCAGACTTGACAGCTGAACCTCCATTTCTGGTCTTCTTGTACCCCAGTCCCTGTGGAAGTTAATCCACGCATCTTTGGAAGTCCCACCCTAAAGCTCCACTCACTGATTGAATGTGTATAACGTAGCCCCTTTAGCCCACCATGACCCCTGGCTGGCCCTGGGGAGCAAACCCTCTGCCACCTCCCTCCGACAACACAGACCATCTGACGTGTGATGGGACATCACTCACCTGCTCTTCCCCGCTGGGACTGCTTTTCTCCATAGCAGACTTAGCGGCTGAACCTCTGCTCTTCTTGTATCCAGGCCGTAGTCCCTGGGGAAGTTAATTTATACACCTTTAGACATCACACCTAGGACCCAAACCAACTGATTGGAGGCTGAAGATGTGTAGCCCAATATAGCCATTGGCTGGCCCTGGACACCAGACTGTGCTTCTGCTAAATTTCCACTCAGATCATCCCCCCGTTACCGGTCCCCCGCTCACCTGCTCCTCCCCAGTGGGACCAGCGCTCTCCATACCACTCTTGGTAGTTGTGCTTCCGCCTCTGGTCTTCTTGGATCCCTGGGAAGTTAATCATCTTTAGAGATCCAACCTAGAGCCTAGCCCTGTTGATTAGAGACTGAGCGTGGACAGCCTAGGCCGCTTAGCCTGCGGCTGGCCAGAACAGCCACCCACCTGCAGCCAGCCACCCAGGTCTCACCTCATCTACCTGTCCCCAACTCACCTGCTCCTCCCCACTGGGACTGGCACACTCTGCACCAGACTTGACAGCCGAACCTCCATTTTTGTTCTTCTTAGATCCAGACAGCCCCTGAGGATGTTAAATCTGTACATCTTGGGGGATTCCTACCTTAGGACCCAGCTCAGTCAACTGGAGACCGAGAATGGACCCCCTGTTCACTTAGCTCAGTATAACTATTGGCGGTTCCCAGACCGGCTGTGCTCGCACTAAACCTCCCACCATTCACCCAAACTTTCTCACTACCAACTTGTCGCCAGCTCACCTGCTCTTCCCCACCAGGAACAGATTTCTCCACAGCAGACTTGACAGCCGGACTGCCACCTTTGGTCTTCTTGAACCTATGCCCCAATCCCTGGGGAAGTTAATCCAAACATCTTTGGAGGTCCTACCCTTGGGCCCAGCCCAGTTGATTGGAGACAGAGTTGAATGGATGTGCCCGAGAGCCCAGTCTAACCACTGGCCAGCCTTGAACATCAAACCGTGCTTTGACTTAAACTCCCACCACTCACTTCAAGCTATCTGAACACTACCTGTCACCGTTTACCTGGTCTTTCCCACTGGGGCCAGTCTCCATATCAAAACTGAGACTTAGCCCTCAATACTTCGGGGTCTTGTATCCCCAGTTCCTGGGGAAGTTAATCCATCTTTGGAAATCTCACCCTAAGGCCCTAACCAGTTGATGTATCCTACCCCACTTAACCCAATATAGCCATTGGCTGGTCCTGAACAGCAGGTCATCTTCTGCTAAGCCTTTCCCTTCCTACCACCGACACCACCCATTTCACCTTCTACCTGTCACTACTGACCTGTTCTTCCCCAATACTCTCCATACCATTCTTGACAACACAACTTCCACCTCTAGTCTTCTTGCATCCATGGACTAGAACCTGGAGAAGTCAATTCATATATTTTTAGAGTTCCCACCCTAGGGCCCGGCCACGTTGATTGGAGACTGAATGTGTGTCCCAGCCCACATATCCTGGTATAACTGCTGGCTGGTCCTGGACACTGCCCCATGCTTCTACTTAACTTCCCACCTTCCACTACCCATCCAGACCATCACTGACCTGCTCTTCCCCAGAATTCTCCACACCAGACTTGACGCTTGAATTTCCATTTCTGCTCTTCTTGAATCCATGACCTAGTCCCTAAGGAAATGAATCCAAACAGTTTTGGAAGTCCCTCTCTAGGGTCCAGCCCAGTTAATTGGAGACTGAGTATATGTACCCTAGCCTATTTAGCCTAATATATGGCCCTGGCCACTACAGCAGACTTCTACTCAACCTACCACCATCCAGACGTCCACCCAGATTATCTCACCCTGTCATCAACTTACCTGTTCCTCGCCACTGGGACCAGGGCTTCCCATACCAGACTTGAGACTTGCACCTCCACCTCTGGTCTTCTTGAGTCCATGTCCAAGTCCCTGGAAAAGTTGAAACACATTTTTGGAGCTTCTCATGGAAATTAATTTGAGACCCAGTACAACTTAAGCCACTTAGCTTAATGTAGCCATTGGTTCTCCCAAGACACCATATCCCATAATCCATCCATCCATCCAGCCTAAAAACAATCCCTAAATTTCAAGTATCCTCAATCAAGAACTATCCTGTGACCCTAGAAGCCCTCTAATACCTTGTTCCTATCCGTTGAGGAAAATGAGCATTGGAGGTATTCCTTTGGAAAGAAAAACAAAACAGAATGAAAATGCTGTGGATTTCATTAGCAACTGAGGCCCCTGTGAACTGTCATCACTATTGGCCCTTGTATCCCTCCCCACCACAGAATCCAACCCTACCTGTATGATGCCATCTGCAGTTGTTTCCACTTACTTCTTCCAGACCTCGAAAACACTGGCCTTCTGACCTGCCTCCTGTGAGGTTAAAAACCCCACTTTCCTGCTTGCTCTCCCTATATTCTTATCTCTATCCAGTTTAGCCATCCCCCTTCCCACTTCATATCTGATGAAAATGAGACCCAGGGAGATGCTATAACTTAGCCGAGGTGTCCCTGCTAGAAAGGATCGGTGGGGGGAACGTGAGCCCAGGCTTCAGAGCCAATACTCTTTCTAGTCTGTCTTCTTGTCTTTTCCTTCTTTATCTCCAACTTTAATGGGAAGGCACTCTCCTTCATCCTGATCTTCTCCCATTCTTTTCATCTCTGGACATTCTCAGAAACTTTGCTTCCTACTAATACTGCCTCCTGGGTTTGTCTCTCCAGTGCAATCTGATTATCCTCTTATTAACTCCGACATCCTTGGGTTAGAAAGAGCAAGCATGTGCCCTGTTCACTGCCTGACCCTCCCTTTTTAATCACTGCTCAGCAATGTCTCCTCTTTTGAATTGCAGTCCATCGGTTTATATCCAAATTCTCATTGCTGCTTTCTAGTAGAATCCCAATTACTCTCCTTCTTTTTTCAATGGCTTATGTACTCTTGCCTTCATCTTTGTCAATCTTAAGATTCACGTGGATGATCTTTAAGTACAATGAACTCCCCAGGTGTTGGGCTCTTCAGCTCCTTTATTCTTTTTTTTTTTTTTCTGAAACAATTGGGGTTAAGTGACTTGCCCAGGGTCACACAGCCAGGAAGTGTTAAGTGTCTGAGTTCAAATTTGAACTCAGGTCCTCCTGACTTCAGGGCTGGTGCTCTATCCACTGGTCCAATCCATAATCTAAAATGAATGCCCAGTGTACCATACCCAACAAGTGGTTGTCCAGCCTCTCCTTGAAGGCTGAGCATTTAAGGCAGCCCATTCCACTTTTGCACAGTTCTCTTGGGAAGTTTTTCCTGGCATCAGTCTCAAATTTGCTTCTTGGCAATTGCTCCTGGTTTTGTCTTTTGGATCAAACAGAATAAATCTAGTTCCTTTTCCTTATAACAGCCCTTCAAATACTTGAACACAGCCAAGTAAGATTTCCGTTCTCCCTGTAAGATTTCCCTTCTCCAGCTTAACCATTCCCAGCTTCTTTAGTTACGTGGTGTAGTGGGGTAGACAGTTGGACTCAGAGTTAGAAAAACATCTATTCAAATCCAGTTATCATGATCCTGAACAAATCACTTAATGTTTTTTAGCCCCATTTTCCTCATCTGTACATTGGGGATAATAATAGCACCCACCTCACAAAATTGTTACGAGACTTCCCTTTGGAAACTCTCCAGCTGACAAAAAGCCTTAAAATATGGAGCCTCTTTCCCACCTCAGGGCAGTTCTTTAAGACTAAGTTACAGAGAAATTTTTGTTGATCTGATTAGTAGAGTGAATTTCCAGCTGCATTCCCCAGAGGATTGAGAGGAAAGTGAGAAGAGAGGAAATGGAGACGCTGGGTATGACCCCCTTTTTCAGGGGGGGTCTAACTGAGAAGGAGAGGGGAGACATAGAATGGAGCTATGGTAAGATTTAGTAAGTTCTCCAAGAATAGAGAAGACTTGAGAGTGTCTTCCCAAGGAAGAACCAGTAGAAAGGGAAAAATTGATGATTAGAGAGCTCAAGGGAAGCTTGGTAAAAGAAAATAATGAGGTTGATAAAGTTTTATTACTAATTATTACTTATTGGTGGATAATTTAGAATATATATATCTCTATATCTTTGTAGAAGTAAACAGTCACTGCATTAAACTAAGTAGCATGAGGTTTGTTTTTTTGTTGTTTTTTTTTAAAAGGTAAAGTTCCTTATTTTGGCAACTGGAAAATAAATGTCTCTTACCAGCAGCATCAGCCCCTGCTACTACAAGTTGTTCTTTCCAATAAATTACCTAGGTCTAGAGTAGCAATCTCTTAAGAGACCACTGAGAGATGTCCTCAAAAAATTCACAGATTATAGGATGCACTTTAACCCAATAAAATATTTAATCCAGTGTTATTCTACCCTAGAAACATCCCAAAACATGCTCAGTAACCTAATATTGCAAACCAACTTGCCTCCTTGTTTTTGTTATACTTCCCTGTTCTTATAAATCTTAGGAATAATCATTAATGTCATGAATAATATATTAAATCTTATGAATATACTTTTTCCTTTTTTTATCATAAAAATAAAACTCTAGAAATCACTCACTTATCACTAATCACTGAGGGAAGGGATGTCCTGATTTACTGGCTACCTGCCAGTTTTGTTATTAAAACATTGTGTTCAGATACTTTGTGCCTCAGAAACTTATCTAACAAGGATTTTAGATAAAAAAAAATTAGTTGTGGGGAATCTACTGGAAGGAATGGGATTAAGAGTACTTACACTAGAGAGATGGAAAAAGGACACTTCTTTATTGGAGCTTGGAGTAAAGGAAAAGAGAGTAGGGGCTGTCAGAGGGATGTTAACTAATATAGTTAATTCTTGCAATGTTAACTAATATAGCATAGTAATAGAAATAAAGGAGGCAGGTGAGGGAAGTAATCTGGGATTGGGTTTGGACAAGGAATGACTGGCAATAGGACAAAGGAACAGGGGATTGAAATAGAGAATGGTGTAGAGTTGAACTGATTCCTCAAAGGGTCTAGAATGGGAAAAAAAGAGAATATGATCTGAGCAAGAATGAGTATCTGGGGAAGTATTGCAGGTTGGAAAGACTGGAGGTCATGGTGAGACTGAAGACTAGGTTTAAAAGCAACAAGGCATAGAAAGAAAATATAAGGGAATTTGAGAATTCCTAACTGTGGAAGTGGAAAACTTGCAAATGTTAAGATGTTAGAATCAAGGACATGATCATTTCTGTTTGCATCTAACATGGAGTAGAAAAATAGATTATGAGTGGATTGAATTGAGGAACTGGAAAGTTTGAGTATTTATTGGAACATCACCACGTATGCCGATGTCACCTCTACAGATGACTCCAAGATCTATATATAGAGAGAGCCCTAATCCCTTGAGTTTCAGTCCCCTCATCAACAACGGCCTATTGAATATTTTAAATTTGACATCCTATAGTGAACTCAAATTGAAAAGTCCAAAAATAAGATGCAGCACATAGAGTGCCGAGTGCCAAACCTAGAGGTAGGAAATCTCATCTTCCTGAGCACAAATCTTCACTCTTACTAGCTGTGTGATCCTGGACAAGTCACTTGTTTTCCTCAGTTTCCTCATCTGCCCAATGAGCTGGAGAAGGAAATGGCAATCTGATGCCAGTAACTTTACCAAGAAAATGAGGTCACAAAGAGTGACATGACTGAGTGAAATGATTGGAGGACAACAGGAACAGAATTCATTGTCTTTCCCATCAAATCTACCTGTCTTCCAAACATGCCTTTTATTATCATGATCACCACCAGCCTCACAAACTCAATTTCATCCTTGATTCCTCATTTGCACCTACCCCATATATCAATTTGTTTTCAAAACATCATTCTTGCTCCACAGCATCTCTTCTCTTCACTCACACAGCTACCACCCTGGTAGCTGTTTTCACTAGTATAGACCCTCCAAGTACCTTAGGGAACTCAACCAGTAAATTGTACTGGAGTCAGTACATCATCACAAACCAAAGTTTTGCCTACAATCACCTGGATGAAATACGGATCTTTAAAAATTTGTTTTTAGTAGATGTGGTCATTCCAAATACTTATAGTTTTCAAACCTCATAGAACAACAAAAAAAATGGTCTTTTGTCCCAGGAGGACAAAACTCCATAAAATATTAAACATGAAAGTGTGAAGACCGTGTTGGCATCCTGGAAACCCTAGAATCAGCCAGAGTCAGGATAAGCAAAAGTTCTTGCTCTTTATTCTTGGTCTTTAGGGGTTAGAAGTGAACAGGATGGACGCAGGACCTTCCTTCTCTCCCTCTACCACCAAAGTAACCCTGGCTTGTCTTACTCTACCCTCTAATCCTTCCCACAATTCTCTGTATACACCAAAAGATTGAATCAGCACAGAATAGTGGAAAAGGCAAGCATATTTTTTCCCAAGCATATGCTAATAGAGTATTGTCCAAATGGTAGTTAGCCTTAAATGCTTGGTTGTTCGATCTCAGTGCATCAACTCAGAGTTTCAGCCCTTCACTAGAAAGAATCTTAACAGGTTAACAAGTTGTCCCAGGACCATTTCTATCTCAAACTTCATCAAAAAAAAAAAAAAAAGAAAAGAAAAGAAAAGAAAAAAAAAGAAAAAGAAAGATGAAATAATAACACTAATTTTCACCATGATAGTATTGATAACTAACATGTATGTCACATTCTAAGGTTTATAATTCACTTTAGACATCTTGTCATTTAAGCTTCTCAACAACCCTGTGAATTAGGTACTGCAGGTATTAGAAGTCCCATTTTATGGACAAGGAAGCCAAGGCTTAGACTTGCCTGTCTAGGCACATAACCAATAAGTATTAGAAGTAGGATTCAAACTAAGGTCTTTTTGGCTTTGCAGATGGATAAATTTTTGACATAATGATGACTGATGAAGAGGGCTTACATTCAAGGGGAGTTGTATATGAGTCAACAGTGTGTCTTGGTAGCCAAAAGAAGTATGTCTTAAAACGCATAATAGAAGTCTAGATGATGTGCTGCTCAGCAACCTGAAGAATGTGTTCACTTCTAGATGTCAAGAACATTCATAAGCCAGAGAATGTCCGGAAGAGTACTACTGGGATGGTGAAGTATCTGAAAACCAGCTCACCCAAAGAAGGAAGGGAATAAGCATCAATAAAATACCTACTGCGTGCCTTGCACTGTGCTAAGCACTCTCCTAATGTTATCTCACTTGATTCCTACTATTATGATCCCCATTGTACAGTTGAGGTCAAGGGATTTTGCCTCAGGTCTCACAACTAGTAGATAGAACTGAGCCTGGAGAAGAGAATTCTCAGGAGGAGAACTGAGTGAAAGCTGTTGCCTAGCATTGAAAGGATGGTCCCAGGGAAGAGGGAGAAGATTTGGATAGCCCCGGAAGGCAGATCTAAAAGTAGTGGGTGCACGTCATAAGAAGTTGGTTAGCTCTGGCTTAAAATAAAGGGAATCTTCTGTGTATTATCCTGATTTACATACCCACACCCACACACATACACACAGAGCTCTAGAATCACCTAGAGGTTCCCTGAAGCTTGCAGGACTGGGCTGGGCAAACTCACTTGATTCTCATGACATCCTTTTGCTGACTTCTCAGAACGAGGCTGGGCTTTAACCTCACACCCCTGAACGCTCATGGTGGTTGATGCTGATGCTGATACTGAAATGTACTCCGTCCTGTCCTTTTCTGAGCGGAAAGAGTCTTTCCTGGAGGAAAGAGTCACCTGAGTGTTACCATCTGCAACCTATTCTCCAGGCCACCTGATGCCTCCCAAGGCTGTGGGTTCCGTGACTCCTCTGTAATGCCCTTCCAGGGCACAGAGGCAAGCTTAGAGTGGTCTTCCATGACAGGAACCTCAAAGTAGGAGAGACTTCCCCTGCAGTGCCCTCCCCTTCCATCTCTCCCTGATGACTTCCATCCTCAGTCCCCAGCTCCAACCCCTCCTCTAAGAGTCTTCCCAATCACCCACTTGAGAATAATAATCCCTTCCTTTCTGCTGTTTTAGTATTCTGGTTTGTATTCTCTTTATCTGTGTTTATTATTATCTTCCTCATTAGATTCCATTAAATTCCATTAAGGCAAGAATCTGTCGCACATAGCCTGCTCCTAGTATTGTATTTTCTGCACTTACAAGGTATTCAATAGACAATTGCTGTGTAAATGTGAACTATTATTAGAACACAGAATGGTAGAGATGGAAGGGACCTTACAACAGAGGATGTCCAAGTTGGAACAGAGAACCCAAAATGTCAGAATTGGGAAGCACTTTAGAACAGAAAATAATGAAACTAGGAATTGAACATAAGAGCATAGACTGTCAGAATTGGGAGGGCCCTTAGAACCCAGGATGTCAGAGCTGGGAAACATCTTAGAACATGGTATGTCAAAACTGAGAAGATCCTCAGAGTATAGAATGTCACAGCTGGGAGGTGATTGAGACTTGAGTCTGAGCTCCTTTTTTTGGAGATTAGGGGCATTGAAGGCAAATAGCTTGCCCAAGACCAATAGCTGAGTAGTCTCCATTCCTTGATCACCGGAAGAACCAATGTAGAACCTGTTTTTCCTGAAGTGCAGCCAGAAAAAAGCTAAGACAAGTAGCCTGAGAGTGTGTTCCACCAGGCCCACAAAGAAAGAGCCTTTGAGGGTCCTTGAGTCTGGGGCTTAATCTATTTCAAGGTCAATTGGTCAATTTCAAAGGAGCATTGATAATTCCCAATTCAGCCAATGCTTATCAAGTGACAGGTGAGTGCTCCCAATGTACTAAGGCAGCAGTGGTCTGGGAGGACTGATCTGCATATAACTTATACAGCTGGGCCCATCCCCTCTCCCCCCAGTCTTGAATGCATTCTCTCCTAGAATGGGAGTTAGTCATTATCTATTACACTATGGTGCCCTTCATAGCATACATCCGTGTAAGATATACTATAATTTCACCCCAAGAAATGCCCCACACTCAGAGAGAGAGCACATACACAAACACGACAAAGCTCAACACATGCTGACATTACATGTAGAACACATGCCGACACACGTACATAATTATCCTTTCCACATCATGGGGTCAGGGCACAGCATCCCTGTGACATGGAAAATCTGCCCTCCCTTTGTACTGGAGAGGAAGTCTCAATTAGTATCACATTAAACGATAAAATAGGTTGATATGATGCAATATTATACATATATTTTATGCATTTCTGAGTTTCTAAACTCTTTTTGTGCCATCTGTTGGCCTGCACATGTCCGCGGTGGCTTCCACAAAACTCCAAGATTCCCACTTTCTTTCTTGCACCGATCCTCGGCAGAGGAAGCGTGTGGGGAAAACCGTGATGTGGAAGGGATGACTACATGCGATACGTACCTTCATGCACTCACACTTCCAAACAGGTTCTCACACATACGGACACATACACACACAGACTTTTTGGTCCCTCCTCCCCAGGGGGAAGAGGACATTCCAGTCACCCTTGGGAAGAGAAGTTGGGCCCTGGAGGTGAAGTTTCCTTGAAGCCAGTCCTCTCAGCTCACCCGGCCCCAGCCCCAGAGCGGGGCCGCCTTCCCTTAGCCCTGTCATTGAAAGGCCCTTTCTCTGCTGCTTCTCCCCGTCCCAGGGTCTGCTCTGACCCCCCAGGAGCCAATGTAGTCAGCCTCCCTCTTGCTCCTCCTGCTCCTGCCTCCTGCTCCCTGGCTTGGAACAGATCCGAGTGTTTCCCGGTCTGAGACTTCGCCACAACTTGCTCCCTGCTGGTACCACTGACTCCGATGGAATCCAGCCACGGATACCGCCCCTGCAGGAGAGACACCCCCCAAGCATATTGGCCTCCTCCTGGTTCATGGAGGGAAATCAGCCAGATGCCCCCAACAGAGCCTCCCTGCCCATGGGCCAGTGGGGAGCCCTTCTGGGGCAGGGTTGGGGGGAGGCGAGCAGAGGTGGGCAGGAAGATCAGGGGAGAGGGCTAGTTGGAGGTGTTGGGGGAGGGGAGTGCTTTGGGGGGCTCTGGGACCCCTGGCGAGCAGAATACCTTCAGATTAGTTCTGTCTTGTTCTGAGATGAGGCTGAGAATGTGTAGCACCATCTGAGGAGAGAAGGAGCTGGAGCTCAGGAGGGGCCAACAGAGAGCAAGGGAAAGGGAGGGTTTCCCAGGGGCAGACCGGCAATCTAGGGTCGGCTTTGCCTTAGTCCTGGACTTGGTCAACAGAGCCAACTTCTGTTACATGCACCCAGAGGCACTGTGCAGTGGTAAGAGCACTGAATGGAAAGTCAGAAGTGCTGGGTTCAAATCCCAGCCCTGTCAACTACTACCTCTATGAGCCTGGGGGAATTCCTCCATCTCAGCCTCTGCAAGGATCCTTCTATTCCTACATCTTGTGATATGCGGGGGTGTTGAGGGCGATGGCGTCACCCTTTGATAATGACCTGAAATCTTATCCACGTGGGTCCTCCCTCCAGCAGCGGAGATTGGTACCCATCCGGGCTTGGTCTCCCGGAGGACTCTTGCCCACCTCCATCATCTCTCAAACGCCCCGAGCCCTGTGCTGGCTTCCGTGTCTTGCCCTTCTCTTTGGATCTGCCCCTGATAGCTGAAATTTCACCACGAAAGCCTAAGGCACTGGGGCTAAGGCATTACTCCTTGCCCTGTAGAGACTGACATACTCCCTGAGTCATTGAATGGAAAGATAGCATTAGTCACTAACACCTGAATGATAAATTAGGTCAGGTCCCTTATCCCCCAGACTCCATAGGGAAGGAGGGGTTATCAAAGCCTGGAGAGGGACCGTGAGTCCGCATGGACCGGGTAGCCTAGGACCAAAGGAGGAGGCCCGACCACCTTCCGCCTTGGCCTGAATGCCCTGTGGATGACACCTTCCCCAGACTCAGCGCTCAAGGACACAGCTGGTGAGTGAGAACTGATGGAGCCGGAGAGCACCGGCAGGGGTGGAGGCCGATCCCAGATGCTCCCCAACTTAGGTGCCCACCCTGCATTACCTGACCAACTCCTGGTGTGATTTTTGGAACTCTCTCTCGACTGTAGTTGACATTCCTCCTGCCTGTTGCTACTGGGGGCTCCAGAACACCATCTAGCTCTGCCAGTTGCTGTCCCTGAGCTGGGATAGGGGTCTGAGAAGGCGCCAGCCGCTGCACCTGGGCTCCCTTGGAAACAGTCCCCAAAAGGTGGTGTCCATTCCATAAACCCAATCACCTCTGGAGCAAACCATCTAGATCCTGGAAAATTGTCCTGCTCTAAGAGGGCTGGGGTTTCTGGAACTCCAAGCTAGGGGTGGTCCTAGAATCACAGAACCTAAAAATGTTAGAACGCTGGAAAAGGGCCTTAGAAAATAGAGTAAGGGAGCAGCTAGGTGCACAGTGGATAGAACACCAGCCCTGCACTCAGGAGGACCTGAGTTCAAATCCAACCTCAAATACTTACTAGCTGGGTGACTCTAGACAAGTCACTTAATCCTAATTGTTGCCCCACCCCCAAAAGAAAATAAAATAGAATTAAGCTGCGTGGTTACAGTGAGACCCGAGTTTGGAGTCTGAAAACTGGGGGTCAGTCCCTAGGTCTACCACTTGTGTGTTTTTGGACAAGGCACTTCAACCCTCTGGGCCCTCGGTTCTTCACCTACAAGATGAGGAGGTTGGACCAGATGACCTTCCAGACTTAAGTTTATGAGCTTATGGATTTAAGTAAGTGTGCTTATAGGCGCATTCATTCGTGTACGTTCGTGGGGCCCTTGGGTGGATGTGGGTGACAGATGGGGTGTATTTTGGGCCATATGTATCTTAGAACATAGAATGTTAGAACTGGAAGGGAGATGATCTAATCCAACCCTCTTATTTTGACAGATGGGGAAACTGAATCCCAGGGAGGTGAGGTGACTTGTGAATTCGTGACAGGGCCGGGACTTTGCCACTCAACACCCTCTCACTTGCCCCAAAGTGGCCTTAGAACCATTATCCTAGGGCAATGGACTTGGGACCCCCGTGTAGTCCTGTTGGGCTATGACCCTCCATTTCCCCCTTGGACTAGACCAATCCCTCCCTGCTTCCTCCCCACACCCCTGGGGGGTATCCCTGTGCTCTTACTTCACACCAGGCCAGCCGGGCCCTCAAGTTTTTCCCTCGTCCCTTGGTGGTTCTCCCTTCTCCCATTTGGGCTCGAGAAGGTTCTCCTATCTCCTTCCCCCCCATAGGCTTCTCTTGGCTTACTCCTCCAATTGTTGTAGGTTGTCTCTTCCTCAGAACTCTCAGGCCCTGACATTCCAGGGTCTGGATTTTAAAGGGCCAGGCTGAATCAGCCCCTCCACTGGAGCTGGTGATGAGCAGATAGGGCTGGGACTGGCAGGATGACAAACTTATAGCCTGAAACTGGGCTGGAATACGACCTTTTCTAGCCTGATAAATCTTTCCAGTCAATTACATATCACAACAAGGAAGGTTGTCGAGGAAAAATATCAAAGTATTCACTTAAAAAACTATTCTGAATCTATTTATGCAATATATTTAATCAGGTAAGAGGTGAGTGCCAAGTAGACACTAAAGGTTGACAAAGAACCCCAAAAAGAGCTCAGCAAGCCCTCATTTCAGAGGTGCTTGTCCTCTTTGACCGGATGTTCAAAACTTCAAGAAGCTTCAAGCTGTAGCATGTGCTTTGGCCATACCCCAGTAAAGTGCTTCAGTAGAAGGTCAAACCGGGTTGAGGGGAACCAACAGGCCTCATGCCCATCTGTGAGTTAGGGGGATGCCTGTCCCAAGCATGTAACATCCTGCTTTCTTTTAATTTAAAACAGGCTAAGATGACAGGAAAAGATAACAATGAATGTTGAAGGGATGTAGGAAAACTGGGACACTGATACATTGTTGGTGGAACTGTGAATGGATCCAACCATTCTGGAGAGCAATTGGAACTATTCTCAAAAAGTTATCAAACTGTGCATACCCTTTGTCTCAGCAGTGTTACTGCTGGGCTTGTAACCTAAAGAGAATCTTAAAGGAGTGAAAGGGACCTGTATGTGCAAGAATGTTTGTGGCAGCCCTTTTTGTAGTGGCAAGAAACTGGAAACTGAGTGGATGCCCATCAGTTGGAGAATGGCTGAATAAGTTATGGTATATGAATGTGATGGAATATTATTGTTCTGTAAGAAATGACCAGCAAGATAATTTCAGAGAGGCCTGGAGAGACTTATAGGAACTGATGTTGAGGAAGTAAGCAAAATTAAGAGAATATTGTACACAGCAACAACAAAATTATGTGATGATCAGTTCTGATGGACCTGGCTCTTTTTTCAACATTGAGGTGACTCAAGGAAGTTCCAATAGACTTGTGATGGAAAATGCCATTTACATCCAGAGAGAGCACTATGGAGACTGAATGTGGATCAAAGCATAGTATTTTCACCTTTTTATTGTTTTTTTTCCCCCTTTTTATCTGGGTTTTCTTGTGCAGCATGATGAATATGGAATGATGTTTAGAAGAATTCATGTTTAACCTAAATGAGATTTGCTGTCTTGGAGAGAGGAGGGAAGAAAAGAAGGGAGAAGAAGGATAATTTGGAATGCAAAGTTTTTGCAAAAGTAAATGTTGAAAACTATCTTTGTATGTATTTGGAAAAATAAGGACAAGTAGTTATTGCCAAAAAAAGTCTGTTATTAAATCAATACCTTCTTTTTATTTTACTTTTCTCAATTACATATAAAAATATTTTAACATTCTTTTTTAAAAATTGAGCTTCTCTCTCTCTCTCTCTCTCTCTCTCTCTCTCTCTCTCTCTCTGTCTCTGTCTCTATCTTTGTCTCTCTGTTTCTGTCTCTCTGTCTCTCCCCTTCCCTCCCCTTTTCTTGATTTGATATAGATGTAAAGTCAGGCAAAACAGTTTTCTATATTAGCCATGTTATAAAAGAAAACAGACCAAAAAAAAAAATAAAACAAAACCAAAAACCCAACCCCCAAACAAACAAGCCTAGAAAAATAAAGTACAAAAAAGTATGCTTCAATCTCTAATCAAATCAAATATTAACAATTCTTTCTCTGGAAGTATATGGTATTTTTTGTCATAAGTACTTTGGAACATTTTAAATAAATATCTTTGATTTCTTCTTCTGAAAACTGCCTACTTCTATCATTTGATCATTTAGTAATTGGAGGATGACTACTGTTCTAACAATTTGACTCAGTTCTCTATATATTTAAGAAATGAGACCTTTATCAGAGAAAGTTATTCTAAATTTCTGACCCCTTCCAAACTCAGTTTTCTGCTTTCCTTTTGGCACATACACTCCCAATATTTACTTATAAAAATTATACTTATAAAATTATTTACTTATAAAAATTAATTATAAGATAAAAGTATACATAATTAATAATGTTATAAAAATTACTTATAAAATATACTTATAAAAATTAATTATAAGATAAAAGTATACATAATTAATAATGTTTATATAGAATATAACAAAAATTAAATAACACAAATTAGCACTACTGTGTCAATAATTATGTATATTAGTAAAACAAATAAAATTAAAAATTTTTGCAGAATTAGATAAAGATGAAATCATATTTGTTGAGGAAGAATGGATGGCAAATACAAAAAAGTTGAAAGGGAAGGTAGAGACGGAATGGGGTAAATTATATCACATGGCATAAAAGACCTATTACAGTGGAAGGAAAAAAGGGAAGAGGATGAAAATGTCTTGAATCTTACTCTCATTGAATTTGACTCAAAGAGGGAATAACAAATATTCAGAGGTTTTTTTACCCTATAGGGAAATATGTGGATAGGAGGACAAAAAAGGGGAGGAGATCTGAGAAAAGAGAGTGCAGCTTAGGGGTGGGGGGTCAAAAGCAAAACACTGGTGAAGAGGAATGAGGTAAAAGGAGAGAGAAAAAATATAAACAGGGAGGAAAGTAGGAAAATAGTAATCATAACTGTGAATGGGATGAACTCATAAAAAACAGATAAAACAGAAGCAGATAGTAAAGTAGATTAAAAATCAGATTCCTACAATATGTTGTTTACAAGAAATGCATTTGAAACAGAGAGACACATACAGAATAAAGGTATAAGCTAGAACAGATTCTATTATACTTCAGTTGAAGTAAAAAAAAAAAAGCAGGGGGTCGAAATCATGATCTTAGATAAAGCAAAAGCAAAAATAGAGCTAATTAAAAGAGGAAAGAAGGAAGCTACATCTTGCTAAAAGATACCATAGACAATGAAGTATTATCAAAAGTAAACATATAACCCAAATGGTATAATGTCCAGATTTCTAAAGAAGTTATATGAGTTTCAGGAAGAAAAAGGCAGTAAATCTATACTAGCCGAGGACCTCAACTTTCCCCTCTCAGAACTAAATAAATCTAACTACAGAATAAACAAGGAAGAAGTTAAGGAGGTGAATAGAATTTTAGAAAAGTTAGATATGACAGACTTCTAGAGAAAACCTAAATAGGAATAGAAAAGAATACACCTTTTACTTAATGATACATGCCACCTACACAAAAATTGACTCTATATTGGGCATAAAAACTTCATGATCAAATAGAAAGATTAAATATATTCTTTTCAGATCATGATGCAACAAAAGTAGATTTAATAAAAAGTCATGAAAAGATAGATTAAAAATTAATTGAAAATGAAATAACCTATTCCTAAAGAATGAAAGGTTCATATGCCCAAAGGGCTATAAAACTATGTATACCCTTTGATCCAGCAATAGCACTACTGAGTCTGCATCCCAAAGAGATCATAAAAGAGAAAGGACACACATGTGCAAAAATGTTTGTAGTAACCCCTTTTTTTAGTAGCAAGAAATTGGAAATCAAGCAGATACTTATCAAATGGTGAATGACTGAATAAGTTATGGTATATGAATGTAATGGAATATTATTATTCTATAAGAAATGATGAGCAGGCTGATTTCAGAAAAAACTGTAAAGACTTATATGACCTGATGCTAAAGGAAGTGTGAGCAGAAACAAAAAAACATTGTACACAATAATAACAAGATTATGTGATGGTCCTCTTTTTAACAGTGAGGTGATTCAAGGCAATTCTAATAGACTTGTGATGATAAGTGCCATCTACATCCAAAGAGAACTATGGAGACTGAATGTGGATGAAAGCAAAATATTTTCATTTTGTTTGTTCTCATGATTTTTTCCTTTTGATATGATTTTTCTTGCACATGACAAATATAAAAATGTTTAAAAGCATCACACATATTTAACCTATATCAGATCACTTGCAGACTTGGGAAGAGGGAAGGTAAGGGAGGAAGAAAATTTTGGAACACAAAGTCTTACAAAAAACGAATGTTAAAAACTATCTTTACAAATATTTGGAAAAATAGGTTTTGAAATTTTTTTTTAAAAAGAATGAGTGGTTCAAACAACAAATCATATAAACAATCCATAATTTCAACAAAGAGAATGACAACAATGAGACAACATGCCAAAATTTATGAGATACAGCAGATTTATAGGGGGAAATTTATATCTCTAAACAAA
Source organism: Sarcophilus harrisii (assembly GCF_902635505.1). NCBI lineage: Eukaryota > Metazoa > Chordata > Mammalia > Dasyuromorphia > Dasyuridae > Sarcophilus > Sarcophilus harrisii. The sequence goes on along the minus strand of NC_045428.1, from coordinate 567,250,954 downwards.
TCAATAAAATAGAGAAAGAGCAGATCAATGAATTGAGCATGGAATTTAAAAAAAAACTAGAAAAAAGAACAAATTTAAAACCCCCCCAATTAAATACCAAATTGGAAATCCTGATAATCAAAGGAGAAAATTTGAAAATTGAAGATAATTTTCTTAATTAATTAACTAAACCAATAATTGGTTTTATGCAAAAGTAAAATAGATAAACCATTAGTTAATTTGATTTTTAAAAAGAAAGAAGAAAAACAAATTACTAGTATCAAAAATGGAAAGGGTGACCATCACCAATGAGGAGGAAATCAAAGCAATAATTAAAAATTACTTTGTCCAATTGTATGCCAATAAATTTGACAATCTAAACAAAACAGTTATAAAAATATAAATTACCCAGATTAACAGAAGAAATAGAATACTTAAATAACCCCATTTTAGAAAAAGAAATTGAGCAGAAAGGCTGAATATCATTGTATTAATGATTCAGCAAGGGAGTGTAATACCTGAATTCTCCAGAAAGTGAGTTTTTAAAATCCTATCTTTTTAAGAGGCAACTGTCTTTCCTTTGGTCATCAAAGGGCACACAAGCCCAGGAACACTTAGAGTGATCCACCCGGTGGATTTGGGAAATCACCCACATATGTGCTCAAACCATCAGAAACTCTTTTCCCTCCCTCTTTTTCCCTCTCTTCCCATGCCCTTCTCCTCTTGATGAATAATATAATATGCCTGTGATTTAGTTATTACTTCTTTTCTTTTCTTTTTTTTTCTTATTTTTGTTCTGACATTTGGTTATTTATAGGTTTTGATGCATAAATAAAGTTTTAAAAATAACTGGTCTTTATAAAGTGCTTTACAATTTGCAAAGCACTTTACATGCATGATCTCATTTGAGTCTCACAATTCTCTGAGATAGGTATTGTAATAAGAATTATCACCCTTTCACAGCTGAGGAAACTGAGGCTCACAGAGAGTTAAACAACTTATCACACAGTTAGAAGCAGAAAGGCCAGAGTTGAAAATTGATTTTCACTTCAAAGCCATCAATCTATCAAGGATTATTTTTTTTATGAAACTCTTTCATAAGTTGAGCTGCCAGGAGAACTTCAAATCCAGGTTCAAAGTACTCTATGGGTCTACACACTTAAAATTATAACTTTTGAGCACATGCTTCTGTGATTGCTCTTCAGAATAGACAGCAAAGGGAACAATTTGCTGAAAAAAAAGTATTTGTAAACAAAGGCATTTCCTAGAGTAGTAGAAGAAGCACTTTTTTCTCCTCTTAGAGCACCCTTCTCCACTTCACCTCTTACCTCCGTGGAAGAGGAAATGGCAAACCCTATCAGTATCTTTGCCAAGAAAACCCCAAGTGGAGTCACAAAGAGTCAGCTATGAATGAAAGACCCTTAATCAACAACTGAAAGCCGCCCCCCCACCAAAAAAAAAAAAAACTCTTAAGGAACATGGGGTAGAGATGGGAGTTATGACACAATAGCTATTTTCAAATATTTGGAGAACTGTCATGAAGAAGAGAGATTAGATTTTGTCTGCTTGACTCCAGAGTATTGAAGTAGGAACAGTGGACTGAAGTTAATAGTGGCAAAGTTGGGGTTAGTGTAAAGGAAAATTTACTACCAGATTTAAAACTGTTGAAAAGTGGAAGAAGAGATTTTATAACATAGAATGTCAGAACTAAGAGGGACTTTAGAACATAGAATGTCAGAGCTGGAAGGGATCTCTTAAGTTTTCTTAGGTCAGAGAAATGTCTCACTCCTACCTTTTGTTGGCTCTATTGCTCCAAAATTTGATTTCAGGCATTATTTTAAAGTTGTTTGGAGGGAAATGTTGGGAGAGTTTAGTTGTGTGGTTGTTCCTAATCTGCCATCTTGGTTTTGCCCTCTCTTTCATTCTTTTTAGAGGATATGATGATATATTGAGAAAATCCTAGAGAATCAATTAAAAACTAGTTGAACAGTTTTTAACACAGTTTCATTACATAAAATAAACAGAGAAATCATTATCATTTGTATAGATTGCCAACAAAACCCAGCAGGAAGAGAGAGAAAGAAAATTTCCATTTGAAATAATTGCAGACATTACAAAATACTTGGGAGTTTACTTACCAAGACAAACCCAGGAACTCTATAAACACAATTACAAAACACTTTTCACACAAATAAGACATATGTAAACAACTGGAGAAATATTAATTTCTCATGAGCAGGCTACCCATTTCTACCTAAATTAATTTATTTATTTGGTGCTGTACCAATCGGACTACTAAAAATTATTTTATAAATCTAAAAAGATAACAAAAAATTCATCTGGAAGAACAAAAGGTCAAGGATATAAAGAAAATCAATTTTTAAAAATCTGAAGAAGGGGACCTAACATTATTAGATTTCAAACTATGCTATAAAGTGATAATCATGAAAAATAAGCTGATGCTGGATAAAAAATAGAGTAGTAGATCAGCAATCTGAATAGCAATAATAAATGATCATAGTAATCTAGTATTTGCTACACCCAAGATCCAAGAATTCACTATTTGACAAAAACTGCTGGGAAAACTGGAAAGTAGTATGGAAGAAGCTAGGGATAGACCAACAACACACACTGTGTACCAAGATAAGGTCAAAATGAGTACATGATTTAGAGATAAAGGGTGATATCATAAGCAAATCAGGGGAGCATGGACAATTTTACCTGTCAGATCTATAGGTAATAAAAGATTTTATGACCAAACAAAAGCCAGAGGAGCACTACATGATATAAAATGGATAATTTTGATTACCCAAAATCAAAAAGGTTTTGGACAAACAAACCTATGTAACCAAAATTAGAAGGAAAGCAGGAAACTAGAGTAGGAGGTAGGCAGGAATTTAGAGCAAGTTTCTTTGAGAAAGGCCTCATTTCTCAAATATACAAAAACCAATAGAACCAAATTTATAAAAGAGTATACTCCAATTGATAAATAGTCAAAGGATAAAAACAGGCAATTTTTAGAAGAAAAAAATCCAAATAATCAATATTAAAATTCTCTAAATCATTATTGATTAGAGAAATGCTAGTTAAAATAATTCTGAGGTACCACTTCACACCTATTAGATTGGCTAACATAAGAGAAAAGGAAAATGACACATTCTGGATGGGATATAGAAAAAATTAGGGACATTAATGCACTGTTGGTAGAATTGTAAACTGGTCCAACCATTCTGCAAAGCCATTTGGAATTATGCCCAAAGGTCTATAAAACTGTGCATAGCCTTTGACCTAGCAATACCAATACCAAGTTTGTATCTCAAAGAGAGGAAAACAAAAAATGCTTATGTACAAAACTATAAACTATTTTTGTTTTTGGTGGTATCAAAAAATGGCAATTGAGGTATGCCCATCAGTTGGGAAATCGCTAACCAAATTATGGTATATGATTGTGATAGAATACTATTGTATTATAAGAAATGACAAGAGGAGTAGTTTTAGAAAAACATGGAAACTTATATGAACTGATGCAGAAGTGAAGTTATCAGACCCAGGAGAACACTGTACACAGAAACAATGCTACTGTAAGGATGATCAACTGTGAAAGACTTAGTTTACTCTAATCAAGCTAATGATCCAAGACAATTCCAAAGGACCCATGTTGAAAAATGCTACCAATCCATGTATACTTATTGTGTATCTAAGTTATATTTTAACATATTTAACATCTACTGGTCATCCTGCCATCTAGGGGAGGGGGTGGGGGGGGGTAAGAGGTGAAAAATTGGAACAAGAGGTTTGGCAATTGTTAATGCTGTAAAGTTACCCATGTATATATCCTGTAAATAAAAGGCTATTAAATAAAAATAAAAAAAAAGAAAAATGCTACCAATCTTCAGAGAGACAGATTCTGAGTGCAGATAGAGGCATATTTTTTTTCTTTACTTTTCTTAATTTCTGTAACATGATTAATGTAGAAATGTTTTGCATGACTTCAAATGTATAATTGATATAGTGCTTGCCTTCTCAACGGATGTAGGAGAGGCAGAAAGGAAGGAATAACTCAGAATTCGAACTTCTTCCTTCCCTTTTTGTATTTCATTTTTCTCCAATAATACGTAAAAACTAACATTTTAAAATAATTGTTGAGTTCCAAATTCTGTCTCCTCTCCTCTCTTGAGAAGACAAGCAATTTGATATCGCTTATACTTGTTCAATCATGCAAAATATATTCCCATATTAATCATGTTTTGAATGAAAACACAGGCAAACAAAAATTTAAAAAGAATGCTGTAATCATTCAGACTTATCAATTGTATCCTTTTTCTAGATAAGTCCTTTGGAATTGCCTTGGATCCCTGTATTACTGAGAAGAGCTAAATTATCTCCAGTTGGCCATTCTTACATTATCACGGTTACCGTGGTTTTTCTAAATTTATTCCCTTTGTCATTTCTAATAACGCAATAGTACTCCATCACAATCACAGACCATAACTTTGGCTGCTATAAATACTGCTATAAATATTTTTGTGTGATTCCTTTTCCTTTAAAAAAAAATCCTTGTGATGCAGCTACAGTAGTGATATTGCTGAGTGAAACTCGGAAAAACTCAAAATTCTATAAAGATAATAAAGGAAAAAAAGAACACGAAATGTCAGCGCTGGAAGGGCTCTTAAAAGAGGGCCTATCAGACGGGGGGAGGATCTTAGAGAATGTCAGACGCGGGAAAGGCCGTAGATTAGGAGAAGTCGGGGGCGGGACCTTAGAGCGGGCTACGTCACGGGGGCGGGGCCTTAGAACGGGTTACGTCATAGGGGAAGGGGCCTTACAGTACAGAACGCAGAGAGGAGGCGGCTTTGGAGCGGGAAAAGTCAGAGGGGGCGGAGGGCGGTACAGATGCCCTCGTATCATAGAAGATGGCACTGAGGCTCAAAGAGGACAGGCGGCTTGGCCCGCGTCACGAGTCTCGAGCGGCCGAGGCCCGGCCCGCGGGCAGCTTTCGGGCGCGCCAGCCGTCCCGCCAGGAACGCGCGCTCGGGGGCCTGGGGGGGGGTGGGGGAGAGGCGGGGAACGAGGCGAGGCTTCCGCACCCGCCGCTCTGGCCCGCCTCCGACCATCGAGCCCGGACCCCGCCCCTTCCGGGGAGGAGCCGGATGTCCGGGATCGGGGAGCAAGATGGAAGACAGCGACTACGAGTCGGTGCTCTGCGTCAAGCCCGAAGTGCACGTTTACCGCATCCCGCCGCGGACCACCAACCGCGGCTACAGGTGACCGCCTGCCCGCCTGCCTCCCCCCCCCGCCTCCGCCCTCGGCCTCGGGGGTACCTCCTTCTGCTTCTCTGAGGTTGTTCCGCAGGCCGGCTTTTCCGTGATAACTGCCCTCTGGGAGGGGGCAGCCCCCTAACCCCGCTTTTCCGGAATGACCCTACCCCTTCAGAACCCCGCGGTCCTGCCAGGGCTATCACAGACACAGGCAACATCTCGGTGGCGCAGGGAGTCAGAAAGACCTGAGTACGAATTCGACCTCAGACCCTTAAGCACTGTGACATCCTGGGGAAGACGCTTCCCGGCTCTGAGCCCCAGTTCCCCTCTCTTTTAAAAAAAACGAGGTGTGTGTGTGTGTGTGTATTGCGGGGGGAGTTGGACCCCTTCCAGCCTCAAGTCTGTGGTCCGGGGAAACTGACAAGCGGGGAAACTGACAAGCGGGGAAACTGACGTGAGACTCCCCCAGAGGCCCCTCCCCCAACTAAACCCTTAGCGTGGGAGGGCAGGACTGCCCCTGCCCCACCCCGGCCACCCGAGGTCTCCCAGACCCCCAGCTGCCTCCTTGGGGAAGGCGGAACCCGATCCCAGCTAGGGTCCTCCCTCCCTCCCCTCCTCCCTCCCTCCGTCCCTCCCTCCGTCCCTCCCTCCCCAGCGTTGTGGGAAGGGCCCCCGGGCTCGAGGACTCGGGGGGCCTCCACTGGTCTCTGTCGCGCCGCCCGGCCCAGGGCTAGGATCCGGGTGTTCACTGGTCAGCCCCCATCTTTTCGTCGGGTTATTTCCAGGCAAAAAGCTCCTGATGGGATAGTCGTAGCTGGAACGGAACTTTAGAAATCGGCATTTATTAAGCACCCGCTGGGTGCCAGGTCTAGTGAGACTGGAGGGTCCTAGTCCTGCCCCCGTAGCTTAGAGTGACTTCTGAGCCAGCTCTGCCTCTTCCCCACCCCACCTCCGGCCTCTTCTTTGGCCTTGAGGCGGGGACCAAGCCCCTTTTGGCTCTGGAGACTATGTGCCCCTCGGGTGGTGGGTGCTTTCCTCGTGGAGGATAGTGGCTTGAATGCCTTCCCAAGTTAACTTTAGCCCCAGCCCGCCCCTCTGGGGAGGACGGGACTTTGGGGAAACTGGTTAGGGATGGGGTTGCCGCCTCCAGAAACCTCTACACCGGCCACACAACCTGTTGGTTTAGAGTTCTTGGAACTGGTCCAGAGGTTTTGTGCTTCAACTAAGTGCTTGGTTGCTCCATCGAGCCTTGGGAAATAAAAACCCTTTGGAAATTTTATTTTGCTTTGAGGTTTTGTCTGAGAGGGCTGAGCCACAAGTGAGTGTGCATAGTTCTGAGTTCTTGTTTCTGTTTGGGATCTCTTGGCACTTTATGAGCCTTTAGTTGATTTATCCTTAACTTTTTCAGATTTGGGACATTTTCATGATGTTTCCACTACCTTCCCAATATCCCTCAAAGTGCTATCAACATTTAAAAAAAATTTCAAGTTAATGAAAGCAAATTTAGCCTTTAATGCCTACTATATCACATTCTAGGAACAGTTATAGACACTGAGATTATGGAATCATAGATCTGTTACTGGGATGGGCTTAAGACGTCAACTAATGAGAAAAAGTTGGGAGAAATTTGGCAGGTGGGGATGTACTGAATAGAATGATGAACTTGGAAGTAAACTTCAGGACTTGAGTTCAAATCCAGTCTCCAAAACATCCTGACTGATCCTGGGCAAATGATTTAATCTGTCTCTGTTTCCTCATCTATAACATGGAATAAAAGCAGTGCTCACCTTTCAGTTTTTTCCATCTTTACCATCCCAGTTTCTCTAACCCAAAGATTGTTAAAGTATGGTCTCCTGACCCCCTTTAAGGCAATTAAAAGATCAAAACTATTTTCATATAATAATATTTGTGAGGATCAGTTAAGATCATATTGGTAAAGTCCTTTGCAAACCTGAAAGTGATATGTAAATGTTAGCTATTGTTAAGGCCAGAAAGGTAGTATGCCGGAAATGAGATTGGAACTTAGGCTCTTTTGACTCCAGAGATACTAGATTACTCTTTTTCCTATATTATGCTGTCTTCCTCAGAGTTGCAACTACCCAGGGGATCTTCCTGCCAAGTATGACTTTAATGAAATAAATTGGTTTGGTTAATCTCCTTTCAGAAAGCTTATCTTCTCAAATTCTATGGGAAGTACAAATATCACCCTCGTTTCACATTGAGGTGCAGAAAGAGGAAATGCCCACAAAGCTCTGCTCTTCTTGATCATAAGATGTAGGATCCCTCAGGAAAAGGAACTGAAATTGAGCCTGCTGAAGTGTAGGTTTTAAGTTCTGCATTATTGTGGGCCTTGAAATAAATCAGACTTCTCGAGACTTTTGCAAAGACTTGATTTCACAAAGCTGTCCTCGTGAGCCAGCACTGAAATGGACCCAAGCATATGCTAACATTTTCTTGGAAAAGGCACAAAAGCAGGGCTCTGGTGACTCAGGGTGTTTCCTGACCTGCTTCCGCAAATCAAATCTGAGGTTAATGTCAAAAAATGGGCTAAAAGACTTTGCACTTACTCTAAGGCATAAGTTTCCTAACTTCCTTCCACCAATAATGCCTTTTAGTGGTCAATTACTTGTTCCTTTTTTACTTTTCATAGATTTATGATTTTTTCCTTTTTCTTCCTTTCAAAATTCTTTCCCTTCTCTTTCTTTCTTTTAGGGATTTATATAGATTTCAGCTCTTTAGAGCAGGGGGTCCAGAAGCCATCTAGAGCAGCCCTCCTGTTACAGATGAAAATACTGAGATTCAGAAAAGAGAAGTCCCAGTGGTCCCTTCTGACTGACCCTGAGTCCTCTGAAGGAGCATTTCCCATTTGCAGCTCACTCTTTCTCCCTGGCACATAGGAGCATTTCCTTGACCCCCCACTATGTGACATATCCCACCTTTCCCCACCTTGCATCTTTGTGTCACCTGTGCTTTTTCATACAGTAGGTACCTAATAAATGTTTGCTGTAATTGAAACTTTCAGGAGTTCTTTGTTGGTTACCAAGTACATTTTATGGATTCTTGATTTCACAGAATTGCAGAGTTGGGCTGGACCTCAAAGACCATCTAGTCTAACCCTATTTGTCCCATAACCTGACATATGGTAATGTGAGGAGAACTCATCTCTCCTGAGATTACCCATTCCACGTGGCTATAGCTCTTAAATTGAACTTCATAGCTACTTCTACCCATTGTTCCAGTTTTTGCCCTTGGCAGTTAAATAACACTATATATTACTTAATTCCCAAGGACAATATAGTCCATATATATATATAAAGTGCCCTTCCCTACCAAATATATAAAGGAAAGTGCCCTTCCCCTCTTCAAGTTTTTTCACCTCTACCATCCCAGTTTCTTTAACCCAGACATTGTTAAAGTGTGGTCCCCTAACACCCTTTAAGGCAGTTAATAAGATCAAAACTATTTTTCATATAATAATTAGACATTTAATTTCTAATATAATAAATACCAGCAGATATTACCAACATAAAAGCTCTTTGGGAGGTCTCAATTATTTTTAAAAGTATAGAGAGGTCCTGAGACCAAAAACCTTGAGAATCACATAGTACTCCAGGGAAGCTTAGAACCCAGCACCGTACAAGGGAACTTAAATCCTTAAGAAGTTAGACATCTCTGAATGCAGGCAGTAATAACATTCTCCTTGGGTACCACTTCCTGTACTTTGTGGACTTGCCCCTTCCCTCACTGGAGTGAAGCCCTTCATCTCACTCTCACTCCAATACCATCTATTGACATTCTTTCATGGTTTAATTCATTTAGACCAGCTCATCCCTGAAGACCTCCCTGATCTGAGCACTCCTCCCCACATACACTTAGATTCTAAGGGTGACCTCTCCCCCTTCAGTGCTTCTTAGAATCTAACTATGTATGGGGAGGAGTGCATATATTGAAGTGACTTGGGTATGTATCTCTTCTAATCCCTTAATAGCCTGTGCGCTTTCAGAGAGCAGGAGTTGTGTTAGCCCTGCCTTTGTATCCCCAGTATGCAGCATTTAATAAATGGTGATTGACTAGAAATTAAATCTCATGATTCCCAGACCAGGACTCTGCTTTTGTAAAGTCTTATTGATGCGTTTTATTTTGCACAACAAAAGCTGATATGCCCCTGCTCCCATTATTCCCTTGTTTACAGCAAAAGTTTAAGCAAAACTAACATAATGATCCCATCTGATGATGTGTATAATGTTGTACTCTATAGCCATCCACCTCTCAGTTGAGAACAAGGAAATGAGTTTCATCATCTATACTTCAGGACCAAGATTACCCATCATCATTGTTCAGAGCTAAACTGCCTCTTAGTGTTACCAATTTATATTGTTTTTCCACAACCCTTCCCACTCTGAGCCCGAATCTTTAGCCTTTTAGCATTTTGTAACATAAAGGAATATTTCCTAGCGACTTGTCTCTGGGAAGTGTAGTGAATGAGAGGTCATTCCTTAAAGAGTTGGGAAAACCAGCCCCATTCTCTGGGGCTTAGGATGTATATTTACATCTCTGTTGGGCGGATATGATTGTGCTCTGGCATCTCAGTGGGTTTTTGTCCTTCATAGGGCTGCAGACTGGCAACTGGATCAGCCTTCATGGAGTGGGCGACTGCGGATAACAGCAAAAGGGCAGATGGCTTACATCAAACTGGAGGATAAAACTTCAGGTAAAGAAGGGAGGATCTTTCTTGGTTCTTCCCATAGAAATCTCCCTCTTTTTGCTATCAGAGATTGCAGTGGTCACAGCAGCCTTATTAGGAAACAGTGTACGCCCCTCCCAAGATCTATTTTAAGTGTCCCTATCCTGGAGAAACTTTTTATTCATGGGAGTACTAGCTCCTTTGGAGTTTTTTAGGGTCCAAGGATTGAAGGAAAACACCAGGATGAGGCCTACCAATTGGCCTGGAGTGGTTTTTGGTAGGTGGCCCCAATGCAAAAACATCAGTTTAATGTGAGTCCTCTGCTGCTCTTTCCTCCTGGCATGTAGCTTGTTTACTTTCATGCCTTAGTAATTCCTCACAATGAACATCCTTCCGTGTACTACCTGGTCAGCTCACAGAATGATGATGACAAGCGCTCATATATATAATAAACCGGATATAATATATCATACATATAATATACCCCATTAAGAACTGCCCTCACCTTGTATGGTAAAACATTTTTTCTTGTTTCACAAATGAGGAAACCAGGGGCCTTGAGGGGGAAAGTGACTTTGCCCAAAGGCACATAGAGTAATTCCAATGCTTGTATTGACCCTTGAATTCTCTGAGGCCAGAGTGCTTTAGTGCTGTTTCCACACTTACTCTATTCTGTGCTGTGTTGAGTAACCCCTGATTTGTGATCCTAGAGCTGGATCCTAGAGCTCACTTAGTCCCTCTATTGCCTACAAACTCCTTGTAGGATTAAAACTTGGATTTTTATTTTTTATTATCTTTTTATTTATAAGATATATACTTGGCTAATTTTTCAGCATTGACCCTTGCAAAACCTTCTTTTCCAACTTTTCCCCTCCTTTCCCCCACCCCCTCCCCTAGATGGCAGGTAGACCAATACATGTTAAATATGTTAAAGTTTGTTAAATACAATATATGTATACATATCCATACAGTTATTTTGTTGCACAAGAAAAATCAGACTTAGGAATAAGGTGAAAATAACCTGAGAAGGAAATCAAAAATGCAGGCGGACAAAAACAGAGGGAGTGGAAATGCTGTTGTGATTCACACTCATTTCCCAGAGTTCTTTCGCTGGGTGTAGCTGGTTCTCTTCATTATTCAACAAATGGAACTGATTTGGTTCATCTCATTGTTGAAGAGAGTCATGTCCATCAAAATTGATCATATAGTATTATTGTTGAAGTATATAATGATTTCCTGGTTCTGCTTACTTCACTCAGCATCCGTTCATGTAAGTCTCTCCAGGCCTTTCTGAAATCATCCTGCTGGTCATTTCTTACAGAACAATAATATTTTATAACATTCATATGCCACAATTTACCCAGCCATTCTCCAGTTGATGGGTATCCACTCAGTTTCCAGTTTCTGGCCACTACAAAGAGGGCTGCTACAGACATTCTTGTACATACAGGTCCCTTTCCCTTCTTTAAGATCTCTTTGGGATATAAGCACACTAGTAACACTGGTGGATGAAAGGGTATGTACAAAAACTTGGATTTTTTTTTTTTTTTTTACCTTAAGTCTCCTGTTGTTTCCTGCTATGTCAGCCTGTGGAGAATGGCTGATCAGAATCAGAAGTGGGCAGAATAAACTTAAAAGCAAAGTAAGCTCTAGTAGTGGAGAGTCTCCATTTTACATATCTGTATACACAGGCCTACCTCTTGATATTTAGCATATTCAGTTCCAGACCACTGCAGTAGTATATCACAGCAGACCAAATCACAAAAAAATTTTTTTTGGTTTCCCAGTGCCCATAAAAGTTATTCTGTATACAATGGGATTATGTCTTTTTAAAAAGTGTACATAGCTTAATTTAAAAATAGTTTAGTACTAAAAAATGTTCACCGTCATCTGAGCTTTCAGCAAGTGATAATCTTTTTGCTGGTGGAGGGTCTTGCCCCCATGCTGATGGCTATTGACTGATCAGGGTGGAGGTGGCTGAAGGTTGAAGTGGCTGCAGCAGTTTCTTAAAATAAAACAACAATGAAGTTTGCCATGTTGATTGACTCTTTCTTTCACTTGAACACTTAGAGGCCATTGCAGGGTTTTTAATTGACCTGATTTCAATACTATTGTGTCTTGGAACAGGGAGGACAGAGAAGGGGGAAGAGCCAGTAGGTGGAGAAATAGAACACACATATTAAGTTTACCATCTTATATGGGCATAGTTTACGGTACCTCAAAACCCTTGGAATAAAAGCATCATAGATCACCAATACAGAGACACTAATAATGAAAAAGTTTGAAATATTGGGAGAATTACAGTTTGACAGTTACAATGTGAGCATATGCTGTTCAAAGATGGCACCAATATATTTGCTCTATGCAGGGTTGCTGCAAGCCTTCAATTTGCTTAAAAAAAAAAGTAACATCTGAAAGCAATAAAACAAAGTGCAATAAAATGAGGTATACCTATATGGAAATACTCTTTTTATTTCATGTTTTGTTAAGTTCAGAATAAAATAAAATGGAAAAAAATTATAAAGAAATATCATAGGGAAATAGTTCACAGAGTTCTAGGCCCTTCTATTTTCCTCATTATCCCAAATTTTCTTTCCTATGGAGAAAGACCAAACATGAACATTTATGTCCTGTAACAGTCAGTCACTGTAATGGGAGAGCTTGGGGTTCAAATTTTGCCTCTTCCACTTAGTAGTTTTTTGGTCTTGGACAAGTCACTTAATCTCATGAGTTTTATTTAACTTCAGGTCTAAAAAGTGGGAGGGAAGAGCACTAATAATAATGGTAAAGATAATACTACTAATAGTATTTATATAATGCTTACTATGTGTCAAGTACTGTTCTAAGCACTTCACATGTTGTCTCATTTGATCCTTACAATAGCCATGTGAGTTGAGTATTCTCCCCATTTTATAGATGAGGAACCGAGTCAGACAGGTGAGGTGACTTGCCTGGGTTCGCATAGCTTAGGAGAACTTGGGTCTTCCTGCCTCCAGGCCCAGCTGCTTGCTTCCTGGGTTGGTGCCTTGAGGAAAGTACTTTGTAATATCTTAGAGCGCCACAGGTGTGCAGAGAGGGTAGGGAGCAAGGGTTTGGTCAGGGGCCTGCCCCAGGGCGGAGAGCATAGGCTTTCTTGTCATTTTGAAAGTCAGTGCTGGCTGACAGTAGCCTTGGAAGAGGACTGGGCATGGGCTCCTCCAGTGGACCCCGACAGCACTTCAGCAAGGGTTATAGCAGGGCTGTTACATCGTGCTTTAGAGGCAAAGGCTCCCTACACAGCCACCCCCATCAGGACTCTGGTGATGAGAATATTACAAAGACAGGAAACCATACCACTCTTCAAGATCTGGGAGGAAGTTGCAGAGACCCTCACAGTGGGGCCAAGAAAGGGGGGAAGGGCGCTCAGGAAGGCAAGGCCCACATAAGATCTTTTCTGAAAATCCTTCAACTGGGAAGTCTCTATACAGTCTGCTGCCCTTATGGAAAAATAGACCTCCCGCTGTGTAAGGATGATGGTGGTTGGGGTGCAGCAAAGAATTCTGTTGTGCCCCAAAGGCTGGCATCCTTGTGATACGGCCTCTGGCCTTTTTGCCTGTTCATAAGACTGAATGAAATCTGTCACCTTCCTCCAAATTTACTGCCATTCCTTCTCTTATCAGAATTGGTCTTAGTTCCTGATTCCTTCTACCATCAGTGGTTCTTAGTATTAGTGTATTCTGTTCATTCTAATGTCCCTCCAGTCTGAGCTCCTTTTCCCAGTTATGTGACCAGGGGCAAGTCAGATCCAGTCTCTTCATCTGTGAAGTGGGCATATTAGCACTGGTAGTCCCCATGTCATAGGATTCTCATAAAACTTGGAACCCTAAAACAAAAAACTGGGAAAACATCTTCACTGTTAAAGGTTCTGATAAAGGCCTTATTTCCAAAATATATAGACAATTGACTCTAATTTATAAGAAATCAAGCCATTCTCCAATTAATAAATGGTCAAAGACAATTTTCAGATGATGAAATTGAAACTATTTCTACTCATATGAAAGGGTGTTCCATATCACTATTGATCAGAGAAATGCAAATTAAGACAACTCTGAGATATCACTACACACCTGTCAGATTGGCTAAGATGACAGGAAAAGATAGTGACAAATGTTGGAGGAGATGCGGGAAAACTGGGATACTAATACGTTGTTAATGGAGTTGTGAATTGGTCCAGCCATTCTGGAGAGCAATTTGGAATTATGCTCAAAAAGTCATCAAACTGTGCATACCCTTTGATCCAGCACTGTTTCTACTGGACTTATATTCCAAAGAGATTTTAAAGGAGGGAAAGGGACCTGTATGTGCCAAAATGTTTGTGGCAGCCCTTTTTGTAGTGGCTAGAAACTAGAAATTGAATGGATGCTCATCAACTAGAGAATAGCTGAATAAATTGTGGTATATATATGTTATGGAATATTATTGTTCTGTAAGAAATGACCAGCAGGATGATTTCAGAAAGACCTGGAGAGACTTACATGAACTGATGCTGAGTGAAATGAACAGAACCAGGAGATCATTGTACACAGCAACAACAATACTCTATGAGGATGTAGTCTGATGGACGTGGATACCTTTGACAAAGAGAAGATCCAATTCAATTCCAATTGATCAATGATGGACAGAAGCAGCTACACCCAGAGAAGGAAAACTGGGAAATGAATGTGGATTACTTGCATTTTTGTTTTTCTTCCCAATTTTTCATGTGCAACAAGAGAACTGTACAGATTTGCCCACATATATTATATCTAAGATATACTTTAACATGTTTAATATGAGACTACCTGCCATCTAGAGGAGGGAGTAGAGGGAGGGAAGGGAAAAGTTGGAACAGAAGGGAGTGCAAGAGACAATGTTGTAAAAATTACCCATGCATATGTTCTGTCAATAAAAAGCTATAAAACAAAAACAAACAAACAAAAAAACTTGGAGCCCTAAGTAAAGTGAAAGGCAATGTGGTGTGGTGTGGTGTGGAGTCAGGAAGACCTAAATTCAAATCCCTTCCCTTGTACCTACCAGCTAGTCACTTCCTTTCCATGTTTCCTGTGTAAAATAGGACCAGTAATACCTTAGAGGAAACTCCAGTGAGGGAGTGCCTATAGAGTGCTTAGTAAACTACAAAAGAGCTTTTCAGACACATACGTGGGGAAATTTATGCTAGGATGCTTCCTGTTTTATATAATGCTGTCTTTTAAGCAGCTCCAGAAGTCACCCTATTCCCATTTTACAAATGAACACACTGAAAATCAGAGAAGGGAATTGACTTATCTAGGCTCACACAGCACAGTTTTGGACCTGGGACTCTTGATACATAGTTCATTCTTCTTTCTATACATTCTGTGTCTTTGTTTGCCTGTCAATAGGTGAACTTCCTACTAATTGGGATGCTCTGTGTTCTCCCCACACCAGACATTTATTGGTTTGAATTTAATGAATCATGTCCGCCCTAGCTAGGGCTCTGCCTTTGGAGAAAGGCCTGAAGGTGGGTCTGGCCGACCGAGGGAGGGGTCCAGTTCCCGGTACTCTCGGAGCCCCTGACTGACAGCCTTGGAGAGGGGCCTCATGCTGACTCCCGTTTTCAGGAGAGCTCTTCGCCCAGGCGTCTGTGGAGCAGTTTCCCAGCATCGCCGTGGAGAGCGTGACAGACTCCAGCAGATACTTTGTCATCCGGATTGAGGATGGAAGTGGTAAGTGCGCCCTCTGCTGGGGAAAACCTTTTGCCCCATGACCGTGGGACTGAATGCTGTGTTCCCCACAGGGCGGCGAGCATTTATTGGCATTGGCTTTGCTGACCGAGGGGATGCCTTTGATTTCAATGTAGCGCTGCAGGACCATTTCAAGTGAGTAGGCGACGCCCCCTGGAGAGTTTCCTACTCGGATGGGAAGGTTTCCCATTGCCGATAAGGAAATAGAAGCCCACACTTTGTGGCCGACATGGCAGAGACCAACCAGCAGGTCAGTTGGACCTGACGCAAACCCCAGGCCTGGGGCAGCCCTTTCCTGAAAGCTGGCTGCGCCTTCTTGCCTCCTCCTGAGGCCTGCCATTTAATTGCTAGGGAAAGCCTGCCATAAGTTCTTGTCCAAAGGCTGCTTTTGTCTTTGTCCTTGGCTGTGCCTTCTGTAGCAACCAGGCCTCTCTTTCACTTCTCCTTCCTCCACTTAGTCCGCTCCTTCTCCTCCTCAGGACCCACTTTCTCTGACCACTTCCTTTTTCTGATTGTTTATTGTACATGGAGAGTAAGGAGAGACTCTAGATTTACCTTCCAAGGACGTGGGTTCAAATTCTGCTTCTGTGCCCTTTTTGTTATCTTAGGCAAGTCTTAGTTTCTTCATCTTTTGGCTGAGGGCTTTGGGCACTATGGCCGCTGAGCATCCTTCCTGCCCTTGATCTTTGATTCCAGGGTCCTGAGATCATTTAGCATTTAGTCTTCCGCTTGTGAACAGGTTCTTTTCCAAAGTGTGATTGTAAATTGGTCTTTTGGAGCTTGGAGTGTAGTTTTCTATCAACAAGTGTTACTGATGGAGGCTGGCAGCCAGGTTGCCCTTCCCCTCTCTCCATTTATCCAGACCCTTCTCATCTTCAAGCCCCACCTTGTCCAGTCAACCTACCACCACCTCAGCGAAACACTAATGTGGCCTTGAGGTCCAGGCCCTCCTCCATCCAGCCCAGTGCGTAGGGAATGGCTGCTTGGGACATATTTGATGAATGAGTGAATGAATGGATGAGCTAGAAGGGGGACCCTTCTCTTTGTCGCCAGCCTTGGAAGCTCCAGACTGGATTGGACTCTGCTTTGGGGCGCTGGCACTGCCCGTGTGCCTCTTGAAGATAACTGTGAGATGAAGGCGTGCTCTTTGGCCTCGGGTCTCGTCTATCGTGTTAGAAGCTCCACAGAGACGGGCGCTGCATTCTCTGCGTCACCTGCCCCCAGGGGTACAGGTGCGCAGCTCCTGGGTCAGGGACTTGGGCTGCCTGTGTCCAGCTGTGGCCTCAGCCTCCCTCCCCCCCTCCCTTTCCCTCACCTTGTCTCCTTCCTCTCCCTAGGTGGGTGAAGCAGCAATGTGAGTTTGCCAAACAAGCCCAGAACCCGACTCCTGGCCCCCAGCTAGACCTGAGCTTCAAGGAGGGCCAGACCATCAAGCTCAACATTGCGGTGAGGCTTCCGCTTTTCCCTCGTATCACAAACAGCTTGAACGGAGCTTGTGCCACCTGGGAAGCTGACGTGGCTCGCCTGGAAGCTCAGGCTTGGTCAAAGTCTTGGAACGCCAGATTTGAGCTGGTTTAGTGTGGCCCACTGACTGGGCTTCTTTGAGTGAAATTCAGGCATATGAAATGAGAGAATCCAAGGGAATAGGCGTGTTTGGCCAGAGCCAGAGCCTCTCCTCCCTGGGGGCTAGCCAGTGAGGCTCTGGTGGAGAGAGATCGGCTCCCCCCCCTTTGGTTTTTTGTGAGGGACTGGGGAAGGAATATGTGATCCAGAAGGAAAAGCCAGCAGGGCATGAGATTGTGCCCTTTGATCACATTGCTGTGGGCAACAGACCAGCACATGACCCATGGTCCAGAATAGCCTCCATGTTGAAAATATTCCTCCATGGCTGCTCCTTTTTCCATTTCACTCAGAGCCAGCTTGCCCCTGAAAAGTCAGAGCTAGACAGGGCCTTGGATCTGGAGTGTCAGGGGCAGCAGTGACTTTAGGACATTGAATCCAAGAGCTCAATGAGCCTGGGAGATTGCCTGCTGCTGGTTTTTCCAAGGAAGATGCCAAAGCTCACAAAGAGTCCAGTAGCACATAACACTCTTTCTCTTTTTAAACTTACATTTATTCGTTTATTTATAGTTTTAAAATAATACCATATTTCCCCCCAATGATACATAAAAACAGTTTTTAACATTCGTTGGTGTTTGAGGGGAGGAGGTGAGTTTTGAATTCCAAACCCCTCTCTTCCTCCTCCCTAGGCAACAAACAGTGGGATAGTTGTCCATGTACGCTCATGTCAGGCATTGCCATGTTAGTCACAGAATGCTCTTTCAGCAGATGGGATCTTAGGGAATCCAACGGATTCTTTGCAGGAGGCTTGCTTTCTTATACATTGAATTGGACATGATCCTTTGAAAATTGGGGTGGGGCCGGGCGTGGTGGGGTGCCCGCTGGTTCCTGCTTCTGGGGAGACTGAGGCCAGTACTAGAACTCTGAGCTGCAGGCGGGTGAAAGCCGATTGGGTGTCAGCAGTGAGTCTGGCACCCCTGGGGGAGCCCCAGGAGTGGGCTTAAGCCCCCCCGGCTGGTACCAGAACTAGTCATAACTGTTGTGATAATTCATCTTAGGATCATGTCTGAGTATTCTCACTGTACTATGAGCCTTGAAATGATAGACCTAGCCTCAGAAAAGAAAGAAGGAAGGAAGGAGAAAAGAAAGAAGGAAGGAAGGAGAAAAGAAAGAAGGAAGGAAGGAGAAAAGAAAGGGTGGAGAAAGGAAAGGAGGCAGGGAGGCAGAGTATTGCTAACCAGTGTCTTAGAGCTAGAAGAGGCTTGAGGATATCGTATCCAACCCATGCCTGAATGAGGCGTCTTGTCTACAATCCAAATGATCATGTAGTCTCTTTTTAAATACCCCACAACGTCAGGGAACTCACTAGTTACTCAGGCAGTTCTTTGCACTTTTGGATTGTTCTGTTTTCCTTATGTGAAACCTAAATTTTCCTCAGCAGTGTCTCCTTGTTCCACTTTTTGGGGCCCAGAAGAACAAGGCTAATCCTATTTCCACACACCAGCCTTCTAGTATTTGAAGGCAGCTCTGTGCAGTCTAAGCATCTCCTTTAGCTTTTCCTTCAGTTATTCCTCCCAGGATATGAACTGAAGGTCCTGCATAATTCTGCCCTACATTCTCTGTCCAGATCATCCCACAGCTGCATTGTGGTGGTCCTCAATCCTCTGAATGCCCCCCAGGATGTAGTTCCTTTCTTGATTGTCACACTCAGTGAATGGACACCCTAAGCCACCTGTCCTTTCACACATACTATCTGGCAGTGAATGTTGTTAGAAGTAAATGGGTAGGGAGACAGGACAAGGAAAACCTTGGATAAGTGAATGGCTCTTGCTGGGGGGGCCTGCTGGTAACCTTGCCTCTCCCATGGCCTCAGAACCTTCTCTTCCCTCTTACATGCTCTCCCTTTTTTTTCTGGTGATGCTGGAGATGACCCTTCTAGCCAGCATCACAGGGCTTTGGCCACTGTCTTTGTCATAACAAAACAGTCACAGCAAAGTTAGTTGGCTGTACTAGGATTACGTTGCATTGATGATGACTTGAGATACACGTGTTGTCATGTGGAACCTTACTTTCATTTGTTACAACGGAGAGAGTCCCCTCTCTCTCTGCCCCCTCCGTGGGGCACAAGAGAAGGAACATGGGCCGGGAGTGGTAGGAGCTGGTCTTGAGGACTCCTAGGGCAGCTTTGGGGCACATCACTCCAGATGCTTGGGCCCCTTAGCTGTAAAATGATGGGGCTGGACTCCATGGCCCCAGAAATCCCTTCTAGTTTCAGTTGGGTGATCATGTCCTCAAGGTGGTTCTGGTCTAACAGACCTCGTCGTGGCCCATATTAATTATATCAGGTCACAGAGGGCTCCCAGCCAGGCTACGTCAGAGCAGACTAGAGAAGAACCTTGTTGGACAGGACGGCCTCCTGCTCTGGACTCTTCCAGCTCTGAGGTGCCGGTCAGCAGGCCCTGTCACCCTCTCACAGGGGCCTGATGGAAAGGGTCCTGAGCCCGAGGTCAGTGCCCATTCCGATGCAAACTGGAGGCCCCAGATCCCCTTAAGATCTCCGCTGTTTGAGCAGAAAGGGAGCTTGCAGAGCAGACCGGGCCGGGTCTAGTTGTCCATGATATCAGCAGGTGGCATTCTCATTTCTCTCCTGGCTGCAGGATTCTAACTCGCTAAATTAATTGGCTTCTGTTCTCACCTTTAGAACATGAAGAAGAAGGAAGGAGTGGCTGGAAACGCCAAATCCCGGATGTCGGGCAGTATGGGAATGACCCTCCTTCCTCCTCCTCCAGGGGGCAGAGCTTCTGCCCAGCTGCCCCCCACCGAGGAGCACTTGCCTGTGGGAGTGGCCCAGGCCCAGCCCGGACTTGTTCCCAGTACAGGTTAGTGCCCGGGGAGCTGGCTCTGCCTCTGCTGGGCAGCCTGGCTCCTTTGTCTCCTGGAGAAGAAGATTTCATGGAGATCCTTGGGCCTGGGTGCTGCAAACCAAGAGCCAGACCTGCTGAGTCCCCGGGCCAGGGACAGTTCCAGTGAGCTGGTATCAGCAGGCGGCGCTAGGTCCCAAGAGGCTTGCCCCGTGCAGCTGGTCTGTCATCCTTGCCCAGACTGTGCCCGTCCAAGGCTCTGCTGCTTCTCGGCATCCCTCTGTTATTCTTATGCCCCCTGAGTTTAATGACCATATCTGGGCAGATCTGCAGATCCCGGGCCTAATCCCTCTCCGGTGCTAGAGTCGCACGTGGCCATCTGCCTCCTGGGCATCCCAGAGTACGCGTTGTTCAGCAGACCCAAATAGAACTCTTTCCCCCCAGCCCCTGCCCCCACTTGTGGGTGTCTCCTGGTCCCCCAGGTCAGGGTGGGTGTGGTCTTTCTGCCTTGCCCACTCCTCCCTCGGTGCCAGGTCTTGTGCTTTCTGCCTCTGACCATCTCTCCTGTGCATATCCTTCCCCCAACATGCCCATCCAGCTCTTGCCTCTATTGTGGGTCTCTGGGTCTTTCTAGAAGGTGGTCTGCTTCCCACTCTCCTGCACACAGCTGGCCAGGTTACCCCTGCTTGGGGTGCTCCAGGGGCTCCTGTCGGCCCTCAGGGACAGCTCCATGGGCCTCTCATCTCCTCTGCCCCCACAGTCAGCCCCTTCAGCCACCTGCACTGTTTCTGTGTAGCTGTCGACACATCTTGTCC
This sequence comes from Sarcophilus harrisii, assembly GCF_902635505.1. Classification (NCBI taxonomy): domain Eukaryota; kingdom Metazoa; phylum Chordata; class Mammalia; order Dasyuromorphia; family Dasyuridae; genus Sarcophilus; species Sarcophilus harrisii. The sequence continues at coordinate 567,230,056 of NC_045428.1, read as the reverse complement.
CATTTAATGGCGCTGCTTGCGGGCCATGGACGGGCTCTGGCCCTTCTCTGGCCCTTCTCTGTGTACCCGGGCTGTGTCCTTGGCACATGGTGGGCCCCCCAGCTGCTGATCCCTCGCCTCTGATGGAAGTTCTCCTGCAGTCTGGGGTGCTGCTTGCGGTGTCCCTTCCCTACCCTGGGCAGTCCCTTCAGGGCCCCAAGGGCCACCTCCTCACTTCTGAGCTCTTGCAGCGATGCGGGCTGCGCTCCACGGCCCAGGTCAGTCTTTAATCTCCTCTGAGGTGCTCCTGCTCCTGCTCCTCCTCTCTCCTCTCTCCGCTGCTTCTTTGTAATGTCATCTTAGTGTTTCTGGTGGCTCTCAGAGGGCTTGGGGCACACAGATAGATGCCCAGTGATTGTGTGTTGGCGAGAAGACAAGGGAGCCGAACCCCCGAAGCAGAAAGTCAGTAAGGAGAGAGACTGCGGTGGGCCCCAAGGAGCTCATTCAGTTCAGCGAGCATTAGCATAGGCTTTATCAGGCCCTCTTCTAGTTGGCGACCTGAGCGAGAGTCAGCTTCTCACATGTTTCTCTCTTCTCCTTTCCCTGAACTCTGGAATTAACAGATGCCGGTTTACCCTGGCCACAGCTCAACCCAACCACTGCTGCCACAGCGGATGTCTGGGGGGACTTTGCCAAAGCTGCAGGGTAAGAGCTACCTTGACTCCCACTGTCCAAATGACCTTGGGGTGGGCATCCTCTCAGTGAGCCTGGAGGCGGTCAAACACTTCCCTTCTGCCAGGGCTCAGAAGACAGAGAGAGGCAGCAGGGACATGGGCGGCTCCTTGTTTCTCTCTTTGAGACCCCTTTTTAGGTAGGAAAAGGCATATTGTAGAGAGCTAATTCCTGTACCAGTGTTTGTAAAGACTCTTAACATTAGATATTTCAGAAAGGTTTTAGAGTGGAGAGTTAAGCATTGTAAAGTCAATATCAGAGCCAGGAGGGCCTTAGAACCTGGGATGTCAGAGCCGGGAGGGCCTTAGAACCTGGGATGTCAGAGCTGGGAGGGCCCTTAGAACCCAGGAGGTCAGAGCTGGGAGGGCCCTTAGAACCCAGGAGGTCAGAGCTGGGAGGGCCCTTAGAACTTGGGAGGTCAGAGTGGGGAAGGCCCTTAGAACCCAGGAGGTCAGAGCTGGGAGGGCCCTTACTGTGAATTTTTGCTTCTCTTTTGCCTGCTCTGGAGCCCATAGAATTCTTTCTGTGCTTTCCTCGTGGAAAGGTGCCAGTTTACTGTTGTTGCATTTTGGATGTTGCTCTTTCTAGGGTGTGAATGAGTTTGTTGATTCTTCTTGTGCTTTATCTCTTTGTTTTAAAAGTGATAAAAACCATTTCCCCTTTACAGGTCAACTTCAGGCCAGGCTCAGCAGAACTCAAACTGGGTCCAGTTCTAACCTGGATGCACTTTTTGCTTTCCCAATGTAATTCCTGGGGAAGAAGCATCTTTACTGTGGACCAAAGGGTGGAGGATCCAGATTTCCTCAACCTCTCCATTTGGAATGTGCCTCTTTTCTGTCTTCCTCCTCTGCCTCCCCCAGGTCCTGCTCCTCTGTCTCCGTGGCATCTCTTGTCTGATTGGGCATTGTAGAAGACTTCAGGATTCAACACTGAAAACAGAGACCCAGGGACGGAGAGCCTGCCCACTCCTGAGAGAGAGCTGAGAGGCCTGGGTCGGTTTGCTTCCCTGGCCGATGCCTCCTAACCACAGTGTTTACATGTTGAAAGCAAGAGCTCATTTGGTGTTAGGGTGTTTCCTCCATGTTCCTCCATCCACCCTAGCTACTAAAGTCAGGTTTCAGTTTGCTCCAAGGGGATAAAGATACCCAAACAGGTTTTCCAGGAGCCTAAGGACTGAGAGAACCCCGTGGGAGGAGACCCAGGAACACCCATGTATATTAAGGCTTTCCTTTGTAATATTTGCTTTGCTGATCTGCCTACTTCACACTCCCCATGGGCAGCTGCCCTTCCAGGACTTCAGGAAGGATCCCTCCCTGGCAGCCACAGTGCCCACTGTTCTCCTCCCTGTTCTCAGTAGTTCTGGGGCCAGTTGTCACCTCCCCCTCATGTTGCACTGAGGGCAGAAACGGGAGGCTTGGGTGGGTCTACCAGGATGCTGGAGAGTCAAGTCCAGCATGTGCCCACTCCAGGAGGCCCTGTACTCCAGGCCCTGCCAGAAGAGGCTCCTGGGGCTGCGCCCACCCCGGGGGTTTTCGAGTGCCTTGTTGTCTAAGGACAACCACTTCCTTTTCCTTTTCTTTTCTACGTGCACTGTGAATGAAAGCTAGGAGCCACCGAGGGAACTGAGGCAGGGCTTACCTGCACTACTGTATTTTAAGTAGCCTTATCTCTGCAAGCCTCTGAAATTCCTTTTCATGTCTTGTATGCCTTGTACCTTGGCTTTTGTTGGAAAGGTTTCGTTCTTTTTTCAGATTGGATTTTTGTTTGGAAGGGCTCAGACCAAGAAAAATGCTTTTCTATGAGATTAGAGTGGAGATTTTTCTAAATAAGAAAAGTGTTAACAGTCTTTCCTAGTTTATGTCAAGGACGAGGATGTTTTTGACCATGTATACCCTTCCTGTGTGGCTGCTGAGTACTTTTGCCTTACTCTCTATTCGTGTTCAGTAGAAGTTTGGGGATTTCTGAAGCAAAATGTGGGAATGTGTGTTCATTTGAAACCAGCATTTTTAAGTGCCTTGAATTAAATCCCTGATGGAACAAGCTGGATGAGAATAAATCATATTTGGACATATACTTGACTAGGGCGTGTTCATTAAGCAGCTACTGTGTGTGTGTGTGTGTGTGTGTGTATGTGTAATTATTATTATTATGGCTTTTTATATACAAGTTATATGCATAGGTAATTTTCCAGCACTGACCCTTGCAAAACCTTCTGTTCCAATTTTTCCCCTCCTTCCCCCCAGCCCCTCCCCTAGATGGCAGGTAGACCAATACATGTTAAATATGTTAAAGTATATATTAAATACAATATATGTATACATATTTATACAGTTATTTTGTTGCACAAGAAAAATCGGATTTAGAAAGAAAAAATAACCTGAGAAGGAAAACAACAAGGCAAGCGGACAATAACAGGAGTGGAAATGCTATGTTGTGGTTCACACTTATTTCCCAGAGTTCTTTCGCTGGGTATAGCTGGCTCTCTTCATTACTGAACAATTGGAACTGGTTTGCATCCTCTCATTGTTGGAAAGCCATGCTTCAAGCGGCTACTCTTTTAAACGTCCATGGCTCAGGTATCGGCCAGACTGTTGCTGGTGTGTGCTTCCCCTGATGGGATCGCAGCCAGCCAGATGTTCATGCTGTGATCCTGCCTAGCCAGATGTTTCTGACAAAAAACTGAGAGCTGGAACGGGTTCTGAGCTAACATTTCATGTCTGCGCACTCCACCGAGACTGGCAGAGCGCCTTCCTCCTCTGTGACGACCTGGAAGAGAGGCAGGGCACCCCTTTTTAGCTCCATTTTGGCCCTGAACAGTTGGAACTCACCCCCATTCAGCCAACAGCTACAGTCCAAGGTGGGAGTCAGACCTCTCACCAGTCCTGACTGCCCTGCTCTCAGCTAGCCGACCAGCATTTATGAAGCACCTTCTATGTGCTGGGATCAAGAGAGTCCAGCTCAGGTAAGGGGGAGGCGAACTTGTTACAAGGAACAGAGCCGGGAATCAAACGGGCTGTCTGAGTTTGCCATGTTCTCCTCCCACTTCCCCTGCAGCTCTCCTTGCGTGCCCTCATAGCCGTAACGATGGTCATTATTGGGCACCTTCAGGTCCGAGAGAGACTTGACTTACACCTGAGTCTCCATCATTTGGACCTCACGATGCTTCATTTTTCAGATGAGGAAAGCAGCCTGGGAGGGAAGTGCTTCCAACCAGCGAGGGAGTGTCCAAGGTGGCTCTGACTCCCAGGCCCAGGTTCCTGCTCGTTATCCTGTGGTGATTGTGCTTACCCACTTGTTCCAGAGGCTGTAACTGGGGATTGGTTATTGATTACAGAGGGCAAGTTAAGCTTATGCTCATCTGGGGACCAAGGTTGACTCGGAGGCCAGAGATCAGAATTGTCTGCTGTAAGGAAGTCACTGGGCTGCTACGGTAGGTCTGCAAGTGTGTGCAAAGTACACAGAGGTTTGGAGTACAGGGGACTGAGTTAGAATTCTCCCATTCTGCCCCTTAGGAGCACTGTTATTTTCCCATTCACAAATGAAGGATTGAGAAAAGATAACATCTAGTGATTCTTCTAGCTCTGAATCTAAATCCCAGAAGAGATATTAGGGATGAGGGTGGACCCAGATGACTCAGGGCTCCTGATCTGAATTCAGATGTAGTCTCAGATACTAGCTGGGTGATCCTGGACAAGACCTCTGCCTCAGTTTCCCCCACTGTAAAATGCGGATAACAATAGTCCTTCCCAGGGAGGTTATGAGGATCAAATGAGATATGTAGAAGGCATTATAAATGGTAACTCTTAAGCTGACCCCAAGATGAAGAAGTAGGATGGGAATATGGCTTGTGAACTATCCCCAGTACTCTACAGCCAGTAGATCCTTTGCGTGTTTTCACTTGCCCTATGCCCACAGTTGGCCAGCACGTGCTTTCAGCGACCAGCGGATTCGCTTTACCCTCCAACTTTGTTTACCTGGCACCTGAGCCGGGGCTGTCCCAGCAGAAGTCTGGTCAGGTCATTAACTTCACAAAGTTCCTTTTTGGAGGCCTCGGGATGCCAGTGGCCTGGGGCTGACGACCAACAGCCCTGACCAGTCCCGGGAATCTCTGTGCTCCAAAGTTTGAGCAGAGCCCCCTGAACAGACAGCTGGGATGTCCCTGACTGGGGGACCCATTGTGAGTGTGGGAGGGCGTCCCCAGAACAGCGGGATGGTGGGATTTCCTGAATGGCTCTTGGGAAGTAATGGCCGGCACTGACCATCTCCTGAGCATAAGTGCAGGTAGCCCCAAGGAAGCAAAGAAAGCTTTTATTTAGTGTGTGCTTTGTCAGGCTTTAAAAATTTTATCTCATTCTTGAAAACCCTGGGCGGTGGGACCTTTTGTTAGCCCTATTTTACAATTGGGGAAACTGAGGCAGGCAGCCTTCTCCAGGGCACACAGCTTATTGTCTGGCATAGTATTTGAACTCAGACTTTCCTGACTCCAGACCCACTCCTCCATCCTCTCTGCCACTTAGATGATAATAGATGATAAACATTAAGCATCTAGTATGTGCCAGACATTGTGCTAAGCACGGGGAATGCAAAGAGAAAAAAAAAAAATCTTTTCACAAGGAGGGAGAATTCTAGTCCATTAAAAAGAAATGGAAAAGGGGGTAGGGAAAAGTGCCCATCAGAAGCATGGTAAATCCTGCAGTTGGTCCTTAAGGGGAGGATTGAGGGGCTCTCCAGGTGTAAACCTCTCCAGAAGAGGGAGGGAACCCCAAGGGCTGGAAGGGCTGTGCAGGTGTGGGACCTGGAGAGTAATGGGACCTAGGCAGGTAGAACCTCATCCTGAGCAGCCCTAAGAGGACTGAAAGCTGTCTGACCATTTGGTTTTAGGAAATGAAATGAGACCAAGGCTTTGGAAGTTTAATCATAAGGTGTTCCTTTCCAGCCTTCTCATTTTTACAGGGGAGGAACTGAGGCAGGCAGAGAATTACTTGCATAAGGATCACACTAAAAGCATTAAAAGTGAAGTCTGAACCCAGATCCTCTGATTTTTCCCACTGTTAGATCTCCTCCTGGAGGATAAAAATCTTTTCTAATCCTAAAATCTGTGATTTTACAGTTATAGACCCAGGAGATTAAGGGGATTAAGCCCAGAAAGGCAGGGAGAATAAAGCAGGATCCTCCACAAGGGCCATGAGTAGTAGCCTCTTCAGACTCTTGGGACCACAGAGAATAGCTTTGCCCCTTATGAGCTGGATTTCGTCTTACAGAGAGCCTTGCTCACAATACCATGAAGCAGGAAATGTAAATTCACATGTGCCCATTATACAGATGAGTTCATTAGGGCTCTGTGAAGTTAGGTTGGGTTACCCATGCTCACTTAATTAGTCAGAAAGCCAGGACCCAAACCCAAGGTCCAGTCTTCTGGTCCAAAGTCCTCGTTGTGCAGAGAAAGGACATGCTTGTCCAAGGTCACACTATTTTTGTGTAAAGTTTTAAAGCTTTCAAAGCAATCCTACCCAGATATTTGAGCTTTTCAGCAGCCAAAAGGCAAGACCCATAGTCTTTTGTTCTGTTTTGTTGATCCTAGAGTGTAGGGGACCTGACTGGTGTTTCTAATCAGGATAAGGAACTCCAAATGAGAGACAACCTCTGCTCCCTTTTTTAACCAGTACAGTTGGGCTCCTGTTCCCAGCCTTAGAGAGCTGCCTGGGGACATCTACCTAGCAGCGGTCAGAAGTGGGATTTAAAAGCCAGGTCTTCCTCATTACATCAGCGCTTGCACTAACTATTGCAAATGGTAAAGCTAGAAATCAGACTCTGCTCTTTCCAAATCAGCTGTTCTTTCCATCATGCTCCATGCCTCTGGTGAAGGCCAGGATGAAAAACCTGTGGCTGGCAGACAAGGTTGTACAGATCAGGGCTTCTTAAATTTTTTTCACTCATGACCTCTTTTCACCCAAGAAATTTTTATGTGACCCTTTTATATATTTTATCTAGTATATAAAATAGGTAAACAGATCAAAATTTTCTGCTAATCAAAAAGAAATTTGTTTGTTTTAAAACAATTCTTTGGTATACATATCATTTTAACATTAAAGATGAAAGCAAATTTACATACCAAGATGGATGTGATTATTTTTATAGAAAGAATTAAATCTCAGAGACATTTGATACCTTTTACTGTTGCCAAATTTTTTCATGACCCCTCACCTTCAGTTACATGACCCTATAGCCGTTAATCCACAGTTAAGCAGCTTTGGTATAGACCGATACAATGAAAACTCAGTTAAGAACCCCACAGAGACAGCTAGGGGAGCGGTCAGAACCCCACAGACCAGGAATGAGTTCAAATACTGCTGCTCTTAGAGTCTTTCTGGGCAAGTCACTGAACCTATCTTGGGCTCCCTTTCTTCATATGTAAAAAAGAAGGGATTGGATAGGAGAGCCTCTAAGATTTCTTTCAGCCCTTAATCTGATTCTGTGGTGCAGCTAGTAAGTGGATGCCCTCCCCCTCATGTCCCTTTGCCAGCTCCTATCTCAAAGCAGCTAGGAGCTGCCCCCTACTGCGATGGGCCAAGCCCAGAGCTTTGTGAGAAATTAGAATTCTAAACAAGCATTTCTTGAATTTACAGGCTGGAGTGGGAGTGAGTGGGGATGGGAGAGGGCAGCCCCATTCTGGTAAGGGTTGGGCTGGGACAGCTCGTGGAACCTCCTTGAGGGTGGTGACTGTGAAGTGCAGGTGGATTTGGGTGCTGGTTCTGCCGGCCACTCGCTGTGTGCACTGGGGAAGAAAATCCCTTCCTTTGTCTGGGGGCTCTGGAGTAAGGTGGGAGGCCGAGGAGAGGCTGCTGAGGGCCCTTTTTAAAGCCCTAGAGGCTCCCTCGGAGCTGGAGCGATTTTAGGGGCCATCTGGTCTAAACCTATTTTCCAGAACAAACTAAGGCCTAGAAAGGGATCCATAGGATCAGAGATTCGGGGATTTCTGAGACCATTCTAGCTCAGCCCCTTCATTTTACAGGTAAAACAGGTCTGGAGAAGACTCATCCTAGGTAGGGGATTTAAAGATGGCATCCGGTTCATCCCTTTCTCTTTAAAGATGCAGAAAACTGATTCCCTGAGGGGAATGTGTGCAAGGTCGCACGAGATTAGAACTCAGCTCTCTACATCGAAGTCAGCTCCCCCTCCCGCGCGGGGTTCGGAAGGGGAGACTTTGGTTTCATGGGGTCCATCCCCCTATATCTGGGCTGGGCTGGGCCGATTTTTCTGGAATTAAGGGGTGTGCGTTATTGGGGCGGGGGTCGTGACGTGTGAGCCTACGGCGGCAGCGGCTGCGGCGGATCTCGCGCCCCTGAGCCCCAGGTCCCGGGACGCTCGGGGAGGTTCCGAAGGCCGGCTCCTCCCATTCCCCACCCCCGGGACGCCCCCCGCCCCTTCCCCGGCCGCTGTGGCGCGCGGCAGCCCCGCCCCGGGCCTCGATCGGCCGCGCGGGCTGCAGGGCCGGAGGTAGGAGGGCCGAGCATGGCCGGGACGGCTGGGAGGGCGGGAGCCCGGGCGGTGGCGGGTGCTGGGGGGATGCAGCGGCCAGCCTCGCCCCGGCAGAACCGGGAGTGCGGTCTTTTTTTTTGGGGGGGGGAGCGCGGGGATCCCCTTCTACCCAGCCCGGGGCCGGTCCGCGCGCGTTCGGGGTGCAGGAGAGGAAGCTGCGGGGTGGCGGGGGAGGAAGGAGCTGGACCGTGGAAGTAGTGGGGGGGGGGGAAGAGGACAGCTGGGGGGGGGGGGCGGATGCTGCCCTGCCAGCTCCGGGCCCCGCCCCAACCCCGTGGGAGGGGCCCGCCTCGAGCTAGGACTGGATGGACCCACGGGGCCCGTGCCCGGGCTCCGCCGCTCCTCCAGCCCCTCCATCCTTCGGGACCGTGGCCTGATTGCGCCCGAGATGGTGGGAGGACAGGGCCGGGCACTGAGGGCACAAGCACGGAGCGCGTCCTCCTCGAAACTCCTTGGAGTTCCCTCCACGGCCGGGGCCAGCCGCTGCCCGGGGAGCCAGGGGTTCTAGACAGCCCTCCTCCAAGGGGGGACCCCCGAGGGCCTCCCTTCTCCCATCCGCCTGGGGGTGGGACCTGAAATCCCGCCATTAGATCTCTTCCCCTTGGCGTCTTTTACCCTCCGAGCATTTATTAAATGGCCCAAGGTCGAAACAAAGCCTGCATCCCTGCCCTCGGGCAGCTTACACCCCGGAGGAGGGAGCCCCGGAACGGGCAGCCGCCCTGCCATACGTGGGGTGTCGGAGACCCGGGAATTCCCTCCAACTGTCTGCCCAGAATGGCCCTGCTAACGCAATTCGAAACATATACAATGTAATTTCCTGCGAGGAAGAACACTAGCTACACGTAGGAAGGAGAGAGATCGCCTTTGAATTAAGCCTGGAAGAAAGCGCCGGGAGGGGGAGAGGAGGCGCGGGGTTTATTCCCGCCCCGGGGAGACAATCTGTGGGAAGGCCGAGAGATGGGGAGAGGCCTTTTATGGGGAGCGTGCGGGAGAGCCACGTCCCAGCCTTCTCCTTTACAGATGCCTGGGAAGATAGAAATCTCAGGCTGGGGGGAGAAAGACTTAAGCAGGGACCAGGGGGATCAGAGAGCGGAGGCTCACGGGTTGGTTTCAGCCTCCTGATATTGCAGGGAATGTAAAAAGGCTAATGCAAGCATTTATTAAGTGCTTACTGTATGCCGGCCATTCGAGTTAAGCTCTGGGAACACAAAGGAAAAAAGGGAAAGACAATACCTCAAGGGAGGCAGCCTGGTGTTACAGAAAGGAGGATGTTCTGGGCGTCTGGAGACCTGGATTCCAATCCCAGTTCTAGAGGCAGCCTAGTATAATAAAAGGGATGATGATCTGGAAGTCTGCAGATCTGGATTCAAATCCCACTTCTAGCTTGTAATTTTATGAGCTGGTTAAACTCCCTCAGTTTTGGTTTCCACATCTGCAAATTATGGAGACTGACTCCCAATCTTCCCACCACCTAAGAACTTTTGAAAACCTTAAATCATTATAGACAGAAGAGATTATTATTAGGAAGTATTATGGAAGGAGTCAGAATTTGGTTTCCAAAGCGGCTCCCCCGCTGCTGCTTGTGTTTACTTGGGCAGGCCCCTTGACCACTCTGGGGTGCGGATTCCTCACCTGTAAAATGAAGGGGTTTGAACTAATAATTTCTGAGGGTCCCTCTTTTAGTTCTAAAATCTATGAAATTTGCCAGAGGTAGCACATGATGCATATTAAGGAACTCCAGGACGTTCTGTTCTTCACCCCAGCCCATCCCCACCACCAGCAAATATAATCTTCAGAAAGCACAGGTCTGACCTGCCACTGACCTGCTCAAGAATTTAAAGTGGCTCCCTATTACCTTTAGGATAAAATACAGACGCCTCAGCTTGGAGTTTAAAGCTTTAAGTAGTCAAACTTTAGCCTCCTTTTCTTTTTTGCTGAGGCAATTGGGGTTAAGTGACTTGCCCGGGGTCACACAGCTAGGAAGTGTTAAGTGTCTGAGGTCAAATTTGAATTTAGGTCTTTCTGACTTCAGGGCTGGTGCTCTATCCATTGCACCACCTAGCTGCCCCATTCAGCCTCCTTTTCTAGGCTTATTTTATGATACTTCCCTCCATACACTCTGAATTCTGGCTAAACTACCCTATTTTATGTGCTTTCATCTCTGTATTCTATCTCCTGAGCCTGGAAAGCACTTCCTCCTCACCTCTGCTTCCCAGAGTCCTTGCTGCTGGCTTCTTAGCCTCCTAGTTGTCAACATCACTTTCACCCTCTTCAGATTTACATTGCATTTTTTTTTTCTTTTAATATTGAATCTCCCAGTAGAGAATAAGCTCCTTGAGGGAGGAACTTTTTTTTTTTTTTTTTTTTTTTTTTTTTGCTTTGTATCCACACACACACAGTAGACACTTAATGCCTGTAAATTGAATAGTTTTTGAATTGTCAAGTGATGTTTTCCTAGAGATTAGTTGGCAGCCAGCCTAGAGCAAAATAACAGTTCACATTTATATTGGTCTTTAAAAAGGGCTTTCTTCACCACAGTCCTGTGGTTAGAATATTATTATCCCCAGTTTATGGACAAGGCTCAAAGCTAAGAATGGCCAGAGCTATAATATTTTCTATAGCACCTTAAGGTTGGCACATTAATGCAGTCCTTGGAGGTAGATACTATTATTCCCATTTTACAGATGAGAAAGCCGAGGCAGATAAAGGCTGTGGTCACACAGTGTGGTAAAAGTGAAATTCAAATTTAGGTCTTTCTGACTCAGCAGCCAGGACTCTAGCCACTGCACTCCCCAGCTGCCTCCAAGTCTAGTCCATTCTGCTTGTCAGTTGGTAGGATGTTTAGTAAAAGGTTTTGAAGCTGAAGATAGAAGTTGCTCCAGATACCTCAGAGAGGCCTTTTGGCCCCTACCCAAATAACTCCTTTCTTCCTCCCTATTTGCCGCTCTGTTTATTAACCCTCCTCTTCCCCCCCACCTGAATACTCTTAATATATGCTTGTTGCCTTAGCCAAATACGTGCCCAGCCCGGAGACCAGGCTGGGACTCCGGCAGCTTCAGGGCCAGAATCCATCAGTCCTGAACCTTGGCTCTGCCCGGGGCTGAGAACGGAGGATCCTGGCCAAGTTCCTCTTGTTTCTCTGAGGGAACCAGCCCTCACCGCTGCAGATCCTGGACCTGCTTGTCTTTAACCTTGATACCGTGCCAGGTGAACACAAAGCTCCGATCTGCCGGCTGGAGGCAGGTCACTGGACCGAGGCGCCCAATAATTCTTGGGCTCTTTGTGGTAAAACTTTAACGGAGTCCAAGATGTCTATCAAGGAGGGTTTTTTATTTTCTCCAGGTAGTGGATAAAATAATGGTTGAATAAAAGTCATACTCCAATATTCTAAGATATGGGTGGGATAATCCCCTGTGAAACTCAGTTTCCCTTTGTGTAAAAAGGGGAGTTTGATGGTTCGTTGGAAGTATCTGACAATATAATGTACTGAAAGTGTTCTCCAAGCCCGAGTTTTACAAATATAGCTGTTACTGTTTTGAGAAGTTGGGAATGGAATTAGGAAGCACTGGGTTCCGGTTCTGCTTCAGCAGATTTGGTTTATGGATTGGTTTAATCTTTTAGTGCTCCAGGTAATAAAGCTACAAATTACACATTAATTTCTGATTTGGGTAGAGGGAGTTTCCCCATGCCCATGAAATCACGGGTCCAGATCAAAATAAAAAGTATTTTTATTATCAGATGGCAAAATTGAGGAAAAGAAGTATACAATGTCATATAATAAGGTAATATATATGATTATATATTATATGTATAATATATAATCTTTATATGTGATATATGGTAAGGAAATGTCATATCGTATAGGTAATTAGCAGAGAGGCAATTCAAAGGTAGGTCCTTTGGCTTCAGATCCAAGGTTCTTCTGACTGCTGTCACCTCTTTGTGGTTTCTGCTCAGATTCTTTGTGGGCACAGCTGCGGGCATCGGCCACCTTCCTGCCCAGCTTCCTTTCTGCCTGAGAATCTCTCTACCTTGGAGATGACCTCAGACTGATTGTGGAAAAGCAGAGCTTGAAAGGATCTCAGAAACCATCCTTGCCTTTTTTTACAGAGGAGGAAACAGTTGCTCTCCTCCAGCCCAGCAACCTTTTTCTTTGTAAGCTTTAAAAGGTGAACTAGTTATTATGACTAATTTTGATTCAAAGGCAACAAACTTTTATTAAGTGCTTACTGTTTGCAGAGCACTGCACCCCGTGCTGGGAAGAAGCACTTTAAAACAGAATTCCTGCCCTCATAAAACCTAGAGAATGGGGATGTATCAATAACAGCTGACCTTTTTTTTTTTTTTTTTTAACTTTTTTAAATAACATTTTACTTTTCCAAATACATGCAAAGATAGCTCTCAACATTCACCTTTGGAAAACTTTATATACCAAAATTTCCCCTTCTCCTCCTCCCTCCCACCTCCCCAAGACAGCAAGCAATCCAATATAGGTAATTATGTGCACTTCTTCTAAATATATTTCCATAATCTTCATACAGGTAACATTTATGTGGTGCTTACTGTGTGCCAAGTGCTTTACGATTATTGTCTTGTTGGGTTCTGAGAGTTAGATGCTATTATTATCCCCTTTTTATAGATGGGGAAACTGAGGCAGGGTTCAGTGACTTGCCTAGGGTCACAGAGGACCTTGACGCCTTGGCTGGCTCTAATATCAAGGAAAGAGCATTGAAAGTAAAAGGGTAAAAGCTAAAAAAAGCAATTCACTGGATGGAGTGGAGGGGAGGAGGAGACTCTGAAGTGATGTCCACCTCGTGTGTGTCCAGAGTTGTTTGCATGTTGCGTCCCCCAATAGACTGAGAGCGTCTGGAGGACAGGGACTTGTTGGCTTTGTGTAATTTTCACGCTCCTCACGACTTCTGGGTTTTTTTTTTTTTTGGCAAAGAATCTGTCCAAAAGGGTTCGCCATTTCCTTCTCAGGCTCATTTTACAGCAGAGGAAACTGAGTCTGGCCCAGGATCACACAGCTAGTAAGTGTCTGAGGCTGGACTTGGGCTCGGCACATGAGCCCGGCCCTTGACCCCCTTCCTTCCCTGGCCCCTGGTCGGCCCTCAGAGGGATCTGTTTGCTTGAGCGAGGTTGGAGCCAACGGTGGCTGATGGTCCCGAGCTTGCCGTATGCTCGAGCCGCGCTGCCATCCTTCTCGGGGGCACCTTAGAGTTACCGTTGTCCTCCTCCCTCAGTTTACAAGTGATGTCCATAGGGGTGATTGATCTGATTGGTGAATGGAAGGCTGGGAGGATGAAGGCAGGAAGGGGGAGGATTGCTCTGGCCTTTTCCCTATTGATATAATGAAAAATCACTGGATTTGGGGTCAGAAGGTGGATTCCTAGCTTGATTCAGAGTTCCTTCTTGTCTAGAGGGAGGGAGAGATGGTTTCCTCTTAAAAATAAGGGATTTAGATTAGATGAAGGGTCCCCAACCTATGGATCCAGCCATCAATCTCAGGGCACCTGGGAATTTTGATGGGAAAAAATTGCCTCTCTCCCCCCCACACAATATGATTAATTTCCTTTGTATATAAAGACATACTTCTGAGGAGGGGCTCCGGGGTCTTACTCCCCTGCAGGGGGAGGGGATCCATGATACAAAAATGGTTTAAAAACCTCAGACTAGATTATTTCTAAGATCCTTTCCATCTCTTAAAAGCCCTAAAATACCACATGGAGGACTCTAGGACCCAGAAGTCTTGCAGTCCGATGAATGAAGGGACCTAGAAGAAGGTGGGGGATTGAAGGAGAACTTGGCATTCTGGGGTCCCTCCCCCTCTCCCGCCTTTCCTGGTCACATGGGAGGGGGGAAGAGCCGTCAGTCAGAGATTTAATTATAATCTGGATTGGCCTGGAGTCTCTGCTGAGGCCGGCAGGGGCAGGGGCAGCTGTCACTATCTCCTGAACAAGGAGGAGGGCATCTCTGTGCCCAACGCCGGATACCCAGCGCTCCCCCGGGCAGAGGAGGTGGCGAGGATTGGGTGCCGGGCGCCGCTGGGGCCCCGCTGCCCGTCTCCATGAGCGCCAGGGATGAGGGGCCACCGGTGGCTGCCCCAAAGTTGGAGTCAGTCATCCAGGTGGGTCCTGAGGGGAGGGGCCGGGCAAGAGCGAGGGGCTGAGGGGCTGCCCAGAATGGGGAGGGTGAAAATGGCCCCTTGTGATGGTGGGGGGAGTCTGGGCAGGGGGTCCTCGGCTGCTCGTTATAATAGCCCAGGTGAGCGGCTGGAGCCGGGATCGAGCCTGGGGCGGGAGGAATCCCAGCGGCCAGTCTGTTCTCTCCTGCTCTCCTCCTTGCCACGGCTGCTCCCGCTAATGAGGATTTATTTTTTATCCAGACCTATGATTTCATCCGTGTAAGGCACTGTGGGAAAGGAAACTCCCTTTGCCCATTCACTAAGGCACCTGCTCTCGTCTTAGGGCTTTAGACAATCCCTTGGTCCCTGAGAGATTGATTTGTCCGGGGCGCCCGGCAAGGGTCTGTCCACAGCAAGGCTGTGTCTGGCCCCGGGTTTTCATGACTGAAGCCCCCTCTCTAGCCACGATGGCCATCCTGCTTTTCAGAAAGAATATCTGATGGCCGCAGTATAATAGTAACTGACTCAATAATCACAACAGCTGATAGCTGGAGAACGCTTGGTCTCCATTACCTCATCAGAGTCTTATTTGGTGGGAGGGGGCCGGGGCACGACAGCTCATGGTACCTGTGTGATAAAGGAGGAAACTCCTTCACCAAAAGGTGGACTTGCTCATAGGTACAAGCCAAGAAGTGTCGGGAGTAAGATTTGTACCCAGGGCTTTCTGACTGCCAAGTCCAGCCTTCACCTGTTCAGCTACTCTGTGTGTGTGTATTTATATATGTGTATATATATATATATATATATATATATATATATATATATATATATATATATATATATATGAGAGAGAAAGAGAGAGAATTTATTTAATTATAAGCCACTTCCCAGCTCAGTTTTGCCATCTATAAAATGACTATTTGAATGAATGAATGAAGAAGCATTAAGTATTTACTGTATGAGTTCTAAGGTCCTTTCCACCTCTCAGTCTATTGATCCTACGTGAATAAGATGGCCCTGTCCATGCTCAAGGGTTTTCTGCTGGTACCTTTGGGGAAGGGGGCATTACTCTCCCTGAGAGAGGAGTGAACCATAGTAGAGGGTCCTGGGCATCCTTCTCCAGCCTTTTATTGCTGGGCTCAGGCTCAGTAATATGTTTCCTCCTTATTCATTTCTCCACTATATCCAGGCTAGGGGCCTGAGCTTGGCCAGCTGCCACATGTTGTAGGATTTTTCTGTGTGGGATTCTCGGGGGTCGAAGGGGGAAAGGGAAGGGAAAGTTTGGGTAGTGAAGCTCCTGCCGAGAGCTGAGTGGAGGCCCTCTGCTCTCCAGCTTGGTCGGTGTGCTGTGTGTGTAGGACCTGCGTGGTTTTCTGGGTGGGATGCTCAGGGCAGAAGGTGAGCTCTGAGAAGGGAAGGAAGGGTTTGGGTAGTGAAGTCATCAGCTGTTGGGGGGGGGGAGGGTCTCCGTTTCCCCTATCCTGTCTCATCCAGCACTCATACAACTTGGGTGATCCCAACCTAGTTGTGTCTCCTTAGGAGTTCCTCTGATGGGGAAGGAGCCTGAGTGCGGTCTTCCTGGAGCTAGAAAAAACGATGAGAAAACCTTATTGGTCCCTTTCCTGCTGTTGCTAGGGGTGTTGGTGCAGCAGAAAGAGCTCCAGGCTTAAATTTGAAGTTTGAGGCTCTAGAGCATGGCTACTGACTCATTTGGATGAAACCTGAGCCTCCGTTTCTTTATTGTTTAAACAAAGATATTATTTTATGTATTTATATATAGTTATTATATATTATGATAAATAATATATTTCTATATTATGGAAATGGGAGGTGATATTTGATGAATCTTACATGCATCCTATTCTTTCCACTCACAGGGCACCATCCTCATCACCTCGCATCTAAATTATTGCAACAGCTCCTTAATTGGGCACTATTTTTGCAGACACTTTCCTCCTCCTGCAAAACTATTCTTCCTAAAGCAAGCAAAGGCTGACACGTCATTTTCCTTCCTCCCCTGCTGAAGAATTCTCAGTGGCTCCTTCTTACCTCTAGGATAAAATGCACTCTTTTGTTTGATGTTTAAAGTCTCACACAGTCCGAATCTAGCCTCCTTCCCCAGGCCTAGTCTGTTATAGCCAGTCTAGCTTCTTGCTTTTTGCAGAAGTCAGCATTCTGCTTCCGACCCCTGTGGATGGGTTGTTCCATGTCTAGTATGCTCTTCTCTCTCATTTCTGTGCCTTAGAATCCCTAGCTTCTTTTAAGACTATAAGGTCGTTCTGAGTATTCCTAGTTGCTATCTGCCTGCTTTAGGCTCTCTGTCTCTGTCTCTCTCTCTGTCTCTGTCTCTCTCTCTCTGTCTCTCTCTCTCTCTCTCTCTCTCTGTATGTCTCTGTCTCTCTGTCTGTCTGTCTGTTTGTCTCTCTCTGTTTCTCTCTCTCTGTCTCTCTCTCTCTGTTTCTCTCTCTCTCTTTCTCTGTTTTTCTCTCTGTCTCTCCTCTCTCTCTCTCTGTCTCTCTCTCCTTCCTCTCTCTCTCTGTTTCTCTCTCTCTCTCTCTCTCTCTCTCTCTCTCTCTCTCTCTCTCTCTCTCCTTTCTCTGTCTCTCTGTCTCTCTGTCTCTGTCTCTCTCTGTCTCTCTCTGTCTCTCTCTCTCTTTCTCTGTCTCTGTCTCTGTCTCTCTCTCTCTCTCACACACACACATACACACACTTATCTTGGAATCAGAAAGACCTGCGTTCAAATTCAGTATCTGACACCTCACTGTGGTCCCGCAAGTCAATTAACTTACTGATGGGGATAATAATACACCTGCATTAGAGCATTGTGGTAAGGCTCAAGCTGCCTTATCAGATGTGAATAAAATGCTTTTCAGCCTTCATAAACCATAGAAATGCTGCCCAATTAGAGGCAGCAGTCATAGAACAATAATATCTGCGTTAAAATCCTGCCTCTCATGTACATGAACTTTCTGAGCTTCCATTTCTTTATTTGTAAAATGGGGATAATAATACCACCAACCTCAAAGGGCTGTCATAAGAATCAGATAATAGTTGCAAAATGCTTTTATTTTGCTTTTAAAAATTAGATTAAAAAATTTACTAAGCTTTTATTTTTTTCTCCCTCTTTCCCACCTTCCCTCCCCCCCACTGGAAAAAAAAAAGAAGAAAGGAAAACAAAACCCTTCGAAAAAGTTTGCATAGTCGAGCAAAACAAATTTCCACATTGGCCACATCCAAACCTCCATGTCTCCTTGTGCTCATTTAGTCCATCACTTCTCTGTTAGGAGGTAGGTAGCTTCTTCCTCATCAGTCCTCGGGGCTCCTGGTTGGTGATTGCATTGATCAGAATTCTTAAGTCGCTTAAACTTGGTTATCTTCACACTGTTGTTTTGTGTAAATGGTTCTTCCGGTTCTGCTCCCTTTGTTTTGCATCAGTTGTCAGGTTTCTCTCTAACGCCATCCCATTCATCATTTCTCACGGCACAATATCTTCTGTCACCAGCATATCCTATACTTACTTAGCCATTCTCCAGTTAACGAACCCTTCCTAGGTTTCCAGGTCTTTGTCACCACAAAAAGGTGCTATTTTAGTCCCTGGGAATCTTTGATCTCTTTGTAAAGCTTGGTGGTTTGGCTGTTAGTACTGTTTACATATGAGCACAGTGCCCAGTACATTGTAGCCCAGTACATTTGACGGAGTAGAATGTAAAAGTTTTGGAGGGGAGGGCAAGGCAGTTGGGATTGAGTGACTTGCCCAAAGTCTAAATATGTTAGGTGTCTGAGGCTGGATTTGAACTCAGCTCCTCCTAACTCCAAAGCTAATGCTCTATCCACTGTGCCCTCTAGTTGCCCCTGTATTGCAACCTCCTTGAGGGATTTCGCTGTCTTGGTATCTCCAGCACCTGACAATGCCTGGTATACAGGAGGTGTTTAAAAATTGCTTGTTGGATTGGATGGGTATTTTTCAGTCCTTGGCCACTTCTCCCTTCCATCCTATGGGATCCTACAGAGTCTTCTCAGGACTTTTACTATGCCAGGAAGCAGCATGTTAAAATGAAGTCCTGGCACTTTTCTGAGGCTTGCTTAGCCCCCTTCTTCCCTGGCCCCTGACACTCAGGATTTCTCTGCCTTTCTTCTCTCAGAAACTGGAAAACAGCCTCCTGAACTCGGAGGAGGAAAAGGGCCTGGCAGTGCAGGCCCCAGCCCAGGACATAGGGCCTGTCCGCCTGCCTTCCTGCATCCGGGAGATTGTCACTCGGAACCTCTCTGAGCCTGAGAACCCAGGTACGAACCTGCTTTGTGGGAGTTCTTCCCTCCCTGGGCATCTTGGGGTTCTTTTAGGTACTCCAGGACAGTGAGAGACTGGAGAGCTTCACATGGTTGGTGTTATATATGGCCACATTTGCAGAGTTTGGGGGTCCTAGAAGCAGCTGTACCCTAGCCCTGGGAGGGGAAGCACCAGCGTATTCTCTGCCTCTCAGCTGGGACTGTTTATCTCTCTGGTAGCTTCCCCCCCTCTGGAGGGACTCCGCCATCAGTAGTTCTTCAATCTTCACCCTCCATTTGGTGTCTGAGAGGGGAGATCATGCGTGGGGCCTGGTTTCCCAACCTCTCAGTCCTGAGCCAGAGGGCTGACATTGTTTTCCCTCACTTCTCCCCCCAGAGGCTGCTCAAACCCCAGAGATGGCGTCCCTGCTGACCCTCCAGGAAGAAAACCGCATCCTGCAGCAGGAGCTATCGCGCCTCGAAGACCTGTTGGCCCAGAGCCGGGCAGAGCGGGATGAGCTGGCCATAAAATACAATGCTATCAGTGAGCGGGTAGGTCCTCGGGGAGCCTGGGCTAGGAGGGAAGGGAGAATGAGACTCAGGGCACCCCGCCTTCTCGTTCGGGGCGATCGGGAGAACGACCTCCATGGAAGGAGAAGGAACGGGCAGAATGATCTGGTGATTCCACCTCCTTTTATTCCCAGTGTCATGTATTCACCCACGTCTGGAAATTCAGATCCACATCTGCGAGCCAGAATTGAATTGTCCAATGTCCAACATATCCAATATATTGTTCGATAGATTTGTGTTTCAAGAATGTGTGTGTTTTCCCGTGTGCATGTCTTTGTGTATCTAGGTGTGTAATGATGGTTGTGATATAGTTTAGAACCACAGAATTCTGGCTTTCAGGCTCAAAGGGATCTTTAGAGGTAATCTAGTCTTCTCGATAAAGAAACTGCAAGTTTGGACTGGCTTTCCTGTTGTTCCTCATACGGCCACATTCCATCTTCCTTGGGCATGGAGGAATGGATCCCAAACCCTTTCTGTCCTATGACTCCCATCCCAGTGTATTCTTTCCTGTTTCCAGTCCGTTCTCTAAGGATTTGGCAAAGTGGCGTTCCTAAAACAGGGCACTTCCCCTGCTCAAGAAACTTCACTGACTCCCTATTACCTCCAGAATAAAATACAGACCCATCCAGGTCCTTGGTTCATTCAGCAAGCAATTTAATTCATTATGTCTCTACTATGTACCAAGAGATGAAGGAGGAAACGAGGTTTGAGAACTGATAATGAGGTGAGGGAGGGCGATGAATCCAAGATAATCATGCCATGTGCAAATGCAGATGAGTAGAAGGAAGTGAAAGAACATTTTTTTTCCTTTTATGGAAATACTGAATTTGGGATGCTTAAGATGAAATATCCTATGGGCAGTTGGTGATGTAGGACTGGAGCTCAGGAGAGAGACAGGATAGAAATGTAGATTAAGGGAGTCGTCTTCATAGAAATGATAAATAAATCAAGCCTGGGAGCCAATGAAATCATTAAGAGAAAGGGTGGAGACAAATGAGTGTCTAGGATACAGCCTTGAAGAACACCCAGAGTAGTGACTCGGAAAATGTTTTAGCAAAGAAGATCCTGTAGAATGGTGAGACAGATTGTCAAATCACATCAAATCTCCGAGCATTTATTAAGCCCTTGCTGTGTGCCAGGCATTGTGCCAAGTGATGAAATTTAAAAAAGGCAAAAATACAGTCCATGATCTCAAGGAACTCAGAACAGTCATTGTATATCCGATAGAGGAAGACAGATAGATAGTGCAGTGGGTGTGCTCATTATCCCCACTATTTACGTACTCCTAGAAGTACTGGCTAGGGCAATGATAAAAGAAAAAGAAATGGATGTAATAGACAGGCTTATCTAGGGAAAAAATGATCACTTTTTCTGGGTGATAGGATGATTTACTTAGAAAACCCTAAAGAATCAAATGAAATAATAAATTCAGCAAAGGTACCAGATATCAGAGAAATCCATATAAATCACGTAATTGATAGAACAGCCCAGCAAGAGGAGCTGGAGGAAGAGACAGGATCTGTTATGGACGGTGGTGGCAGATACGGCAGAAATGTTGTAATTGTGAGGACTGAGAAAGTGCTGTGACCTTTAGCAATTAAGAGATCTTTGGGGGGCTGCTAGATGGTGCAGGGGATGGAATGTTAGCTCTGGAACCAGTCAGGAGAATCTGAGTTCAAATATGACCTCAGATACTTACCCCAATTGCCTCAGTCCCTCCCCAACCAAAAAAAAGATTAGGAAACTTGATCTTTCCAGAGAACAGATAACAAAACATTTCATTAGATTATAAGTACGCAATATTTTATGTATTGTGAAGTGATGTCACTGTTCAGGATGTTTGGGCTTCAATGTTTTCCTTTATCACCAGAGAGCATTTAGTGGAGTGGCTGGGGGGGGATGGGGTGGCAGGGAGGTGGGGAGGTTGATGTGTGAGTGTGTGAGTGTAAGGACTATAATGTAAAGTCTAAAAACAATCAGCTGGGAGGGATCCTAGAGCAAGAGTGTCAGAACTTAGAGGGGCCTAAGAACTTAGATTCTCAGTGCTGGAAGGGATCTTGGAATTCAGAGTATCAGAACATATTATTTAGAATTTCAGAGGTTGCAGGGATCTGTGAACATAAAATGTCAGAGCCCTTAGAACCCAAGAGGTCAGAGCTGGGAGGGCCCTTAGAACACGGGATGTCAGAGCTGGGAGGGCCCTTAGAACCCAGGAGGTCAGAGGTGGGAGGTCCCTTAGAACCCAGGAGGTCAGAGCCAGGAGGGCCCTTAGAACCCAGGAGGTCAGAGCCAGGAGGGCCCTTAGAACCCAGGAGGTCAGAGCCGGGAGGGCCCTTAGAATCCAGGATGCCAGGGCTGGGAGGGCCCTTAGAATCCGGGATGTCAGGGCTGGGAGGGCCCTTAGAATCCGGGATGTCAGGGCTGGGAGGGTCCTTAGAACATAATGTCAGAGAGGGGAAGGCCTTAGAACCCAGGTTGTCAGAACTAGAACCTTAGAACCCAGGATGTCAGAAGTAAAAGGAATAGTCAAGATCATTGTAGTTCAGCCCCAACATTTTACAGATCATAGAATGACCACACATAGAGGATGGACCAGAGGTCAGGCAGTACATGAGTGTCAGAGCCCAGTCCTCTTGACTCCCTGACAGTAACTAGCCCCCTAGTTCCCGACAGAGCCAGGGTAGAATCCAGCTTTCCTGAGTCTCCAGTCATTGTGCCTGGAACTGCGGGTGTCCCTCCAGGTTAGGGGGGATTCACACCTTTGCTCTGCTGTGTCTGTGTGCCCATGGCCCCAGGCCCGTATTCCTCACACCAACTTGCTCTCCCAGCCCGGGCCTGCCTGGACAAGCTGGGGAGCCTGGGGTTGGGATCTGGGCTTGTTGGGACTTGCCATGAGCAGGGTGAGGGTAGGTGGGCTCCCCCCTTTCCCCCACCCCAGTGAATGGATGGATGCTGGGGCCATTGTGGAGCTGGCTTTCTCAGAATCAGCCTGCTGGAAGGGAGGGACAAAAGGGGAAAGGAGAGGCAGACTGGGGGACCTCAAGCTGGCCTTGGATTCTAGCCTGGGGCCTTGGGGGGGTGCCTGTTGGCAACTGTCGTCTCCTCCAAGTGCCAGCTCAAGAATCGGCTCCTTTCTCCCCGGGCAGCTCTCCGCCAACAGGGCAGCAGGATGTGCTGGGAAGGGTCCGCGTTTGGGGCCCAGGGACCGGTCTTCAGAGCCCAGTGCTCACAGCCACAGCACGCGGAGCCCGCTAACTCCGGGCAAGGTGACTGAGGCGCGGACGGGGGGGCAGCGCCTCGACCCAATGTCCCACAGGTCACCAGGATGGTGCAGAGTCAGGTCTTGGTCATTTAACTTCACATTTTTTGTCCTCCCCTTTCTTTCGACCTCAGCCCTAGGGGCTCATCTAGTCTCGGGCCTGACCCTTCTCAGAAGAATACTTTTAAATGCATAGACTCCATGGGATTATAAAAGAAGCCATATTAAAGTTAAAATGGAATGATGTTCCTCCTCCAAGGCCACAGACCTGGAGTCTCTCCCTGCCTAAAACCCCTGAGCCCCACTATGGCTCTGGGTATGTCATGGTCCTTCTGTGCCTCAGTTTTCTCAGCTGTGGAGTAGGAATTGTAGCACCCATTCTCCCCTTCCTGGTGTTGGGAAATCAGGCTTTGTAATCCCTCCTGAAGCTGTGAAGTCACAGATTTCCCGGGGAGATGAGACTTCACCCAGTGTGCGCCGCTGTTGTGCATCTGTCCTGGTCGTTCTGACTCTGTGACTCCCTCTGGAGCTTTCTTGGTAAAGGCACTGGGGTGATCCGCCGTTTCCTTCTCCAGCTTGTTTCACATATGGGGAAACTGAGGCAGACGGGGTTCGGTGGCTTGTCCACGATCCTGCAGCGAGTGAGTGTCTGAGGCTGTGTCTGGAACCGGCTCCCACTGATTCTGGCCTGGGGCCGTTCCCCGCCGCCTCTCCCAGCAGGCCACGTTCCTTTTGCTCGGTGAGCTCAGATCCCTCTCCCAGCTTTTGAGCCTTCGTCCGCCTTGTTGGTCAGTCAGTCCACTGCAGAGGCTTGTTGGGGGACTCCAGGTGAGGGGCTGGAGATTTAGGGACAAAATTACAGTCCGGTTCCTCAAGGAGCCCACTTTCTGCCTCCCAGGGGCAGCCGGGGGCAGCTGCGGGCCCAGAGTCAGGAAGAGCAGCTTCAGACCCTGGCTGTGTGTCTGGGCGAGGCTTGCGAGCGCCTTCTGCCTCAGTCTCCTCAACTGTGAAATGGGAATAATAATAACATTTACCTCCTAGTGTTCTTGTGATGATCAAGGGAGAGTAATATTTATGATGTGTCAGTATCTGGCATAAATTAAATTAAATGCTTGTTTCTTTTCTTCTGGCAGTGGAAATATCATGTATATACACACAAATATTTGTGAGATGTACACAAAGTTTGCACATGTATGACACATGTATGCATATATATGTGTGTGTGTGTATTTACCAGTAGCTGGGGGGGAGCTGGGAAGGGAAGCCTGGAAACAGTTCCGAGAGGTGGAGGTGAGGAAGGAAGGACCCCCAGGCTCGGGGCTCAGTCCTGGGGTGGGAGGGGGCCCATTTAATGAAAGGAGCAGCCTGGTTTGGTTCTGGCAGAACAGAGCTGGGAGGGGGGGTGACCCGTGCTGAGGCTGGGAGGGGGGCTCGGGTCACGCCCACAGCCCTGATGGTGACGAGAAGGCCGGAGCCTCCTGAGGGAGGGGAGCCCTTTGTCTCAGGAGCAGCCCTTGGCCAGCAGCACCTTCGGTGGGTGGGGGGTAGGGAGGAAAGCAGAGAGCGATAGAGATCTCCGTTGTCCGGCTCGGTCACGCTTCCCCAGGGGCCCCCAGGGTGTCTGCACCCCCACAGTTAGAGAGGTGCAGACCCCCCCAACACACACTGCGTGTCCCCAGCAGATAGAGGGAGCGTCCCATTGTCCTGGACAGAGACCAGCCAGACGGGCACAGGCCCCCCAGAGGCCTCCAGAATCTGAGGGTCAGGAAGGTCGCCCCAGGCCTGTCTCTGGGGGTGGGGGTGGGTTTGATTTGAATTTTCCCCTCCCCCATCTCACTGAACATGGTGCTCCCCTTTCCTACACACACACACAGCTTTCCCTCCTCCTTTTGAGGCCCACTTGAAGCTGGCCCTGCTGGGGCTCCCTAGTGTCCATGGCAACAGGGGGTTGGATGAATTGAATGGCAGTTGCCAAGGTAGCAGTTGCTATGGGATACGGCAAACTTCATTTATCCCTTGCTTGGTGAGAGCCCCCCTGCCCTCTTGAATTAAATGCAAGATTCAGAAATGGGTTTTGTGAGAGAAGGATTCGTGGGGAGGAGGGATTTGGGAAGTGGGGAGAGGAATGAATCCCTTAGTCCCCAGCTGGGTGGCAGCCACATAGCGCACACACTCAGGAGCTACAGCTCTAGCTGTTCTCTCTCCCCCTCCCTTTCTCCTTCCTTCGCTTCCTGCCTCTCTCCTCCCTCCCCTCCTCTCTCTCTCCCTCCTTTCTCCCCCTCTCCTTTCTCTTCTGCTCCTTCCCCCTGTGGCTCACAGCCGCATTACAAACCCCACCAATGGGTCCCCCTGCAGTCACCCCAAATGGGCGCCCCCCCCAGACAAGACCCCCCCAGGCAGTCGGGGGCAGTTGCGGTCACACAGCGCATCCCCTCCCTTCCATCTGTGTCCCAGCGTGTCTGCCTGAGCAGAGGCCCCGCAGCCACTTGTTAAATTTCAGGGAGGGCTTTAACCCTCAGAAACCCCCGCACGGCGCAGATCAGGATTTGTTCTATTGTTGTTTTATTGTCCAGACTTCAGTAAGGGGGGAAGAGTGGGAGCAGAGCAGGTTAAGCTTAGGGTTAGGTCAGGTGTCCATTTTTTCCTGGAGAGCAGGAAAATGGCAGCCCCTTTTTGGGGTTCAGAGCGGGCGCCTGAGTTACGGGAAGGGGGGGTTTGGAGGGCGCCTGCTGCTGGGCCCTAGGCCGGAGCCTCAGAGAAATCCCCGTTAGGGAAATGCAACGCATGTGTGAATGGAAGGAGGGGGGGCACTTGGGTTTGGTCCAGCTGACAAGGCTTGCTGAGACCCAAAAACGCCTTTTTTGGATCTATAAGATGGAGGGTGGGGAGATCTGGTCCGGATGGTTTAAAATGTTTCTGAATCCTGGGTTTAAGGGTTTCCAGCTTGAATCCTGGTTCGGGTGTTTCTGGTTTTGGGTTCTTTGGGGCCCTCCAGTGAATCCTGGTTCAGGGCCCTCCCAGTTTTGACAATTGTTTAAGGGTCCCAGTTTGAATCCTTGGTTTAAGGGTCAGTCTGAATCCTGGGTTTCCTAAGGGCCCTCCCAGTTTGACATCCGGCGGGGTCCCAGCTTGAATCCTGGTTCAAGGGCCCCCCTTTCTCCGGTTCTAAGGGTTTCCCAGTTGATCCTGGCCCGGGTTCCTGTTTGAATCCCTTGTTCTAAGGGCCTCCGCTTCTCCGGGCCCAAGGGGCCTTGGTTTTGGAATTCTGTTTAAGGGTCCCAGTTTGAATCCTGGTTCAAGGGCCCTCCCGTTGAACTGGGTTTTAAGGGGCCCTCCCAGTTTGACATCCTTGGTTTTCCCAGTTTGATTTCTGGGGTCCCATTTGATTTCCCGGGTTTAAGGTTCCCTCCCGCTCTGCCTTGTTCTAAGGGCCTCCCAGTTACTCCTGGGCCTAAGGGAGAAGGGTTTGAAAGGATCATAAGTTTTAAATGTACCAGGTTGAAAGGCCCAGGGAATGTTGGAAAGGTAAAAAGGTTCCCCTCCAGCAGTCACAGTTTAAGGGAATAAGATAAAAATGTGTAAAATGATCTTGTACTTAGTAAATTAGATGTAATCTCAGAGGAAAGACTAACACTGAGGGGAAAGGTACAAGGTGGTCTGTTACCTGAGCCTTGAAGGGAACCAGTAAAGGGAAAAGGGGAGGGGGAGGACCCAGGTTGGGGGAAGCCTTGGAAAAGGTCAACCAGGAGACGGAACTTGGGCAAGGGAGAGCAAGGAGGTCAGGTCCTTGTATCGAAGAGTACATTGTGTTGGGGATTGCGGTGTTTGGGAATTGGGCCTTGGTGGGAGGGTGCCCACCTCCTGTTTGGAAGAAGTTAGTCTTGGAAAAGAAGACCACTATGTGAGACATGATTAAGGAAGAGATAGTGGGGAGGGGCTCCATCTGAGTGATGAGAGAGGAAGAGGAGAGAAGAGGGACCAAGAAAATGGCCTCAATTGTTTTGGTGAAATATGAGGCAATGTTCCCAATTAAGAGGAGGAAGAGAGAGAGAGCCATGGAAGTCTGAGGAAGAAGGAAAAGGTTTGGAAAAGGAGCTCTGGTGAATGGGCTAAGTCACAGAGAGATTGCCTTGCCATGGGGAAAGCCTGTTGGGATTCCATGATAGAAACTTATAGTGGACCCAGGCAGCATAGTTTTGTGACTTGTTTCTGGCCTATTCAGAAGTACATAGATAGGAACAAAGGCAGTGGCAATGGATGGGATTAAGGCAAGATTAGGGTTTAGGGCAGCAGGAAGGTAGGGGAGGCAAAGAAGACAAATGCAGGACATGTTGTAGAACTGAGCTGATGGACTCTGGAGTAAAAATGGAAAAGGGAGGAGAATGCAGCCAGTGAGGAGGTGATTGCCTGGAGAGAAATGGGGGGGGGGGAGTCAAAGGATTAGAGGTCACAGTGATAAAGAAGAATGGGGCCATAAGGAAAGAGGGAGTGATAAAAGATTATGATCAAATAAGGGAATTTCAGAGTTCATTAACACAGAAATAATCATATAGCTGTTGTAACTTTAAGTGATTAATAAATGCTTGTTGAACTGAATGGCTGAAACAACTCTGCAACCTCAGTGTTGCTGCATATATAACCACCTTTCTTCCCACTGTTAGGCTTCTTTAAGTGAACTGGGATTGCTCTCTGAATTTGGGGCTAGTCCTCGGCCTCCACTGACCACTGGTTGGTACTGAAAATTTCTATGCGTATTGTGCCTGGAAGTTTACAGAGCATTTTCCTCCCTAAGGAGCAGGGAATGCAAGTTTTAGTCCCCTCTTTTTGTAGATTGGGAAACTGAGACTCAGAGCGACTAAATGACTTTTCTCGGGTTCCTATATTTAATAAGTGTTTTAATTTATTTTGTAAAATTCAACGTTTAAGTTCCAGATTTTATCCTTTCCATCCCCTACCTATTGAGAAGGTGAGAAAAGCACTGTCCATTGCAAATCTGTAATCCTAGAAAACAAATTCCTTTATGAGAGAGACAGAGATACACATACACACACAGACCGAGAGACAGGCAGAGAGATAGGGAGACAAAATGAGACTTCAGTCTCCACTTTTGAATCTATCAGTTCTCAGTCCCAAAGTGGATAGCATGTTTTCTTATGCATCCTTTGCAATTGTGGTTGGTCATTGTGTTGATTAAGTTGATTTCAAAGTTGATTTTGTTTACAATATTGTAGTCATCTTCTATTTTATGAGTGAATTCATCCCATTCACGATCATATTTATAACTGTGTATTTTCTTCCATTTTATCTCTTATACTTTTCCTTCTCTTTTTCCCTGCCCCCTCTTTGTTTGTGACTAATGCCTCCTTTAATCTAATCTTTTCCCTTAGCATTCTCCTTTTTTTCTATTTCTCTGTTCAGGTACTTTTCTGTATCTGTATTCTTTTCTTCTTCACCTCTTCAGGTGAGAGTGATTCAAGTGCTTAAACTTCTGTTTCTTTTATTAAACTCTCCATGTACACCATTTATGTGAGATAATTTCCCCCATTTTTTCTCTTTTCCCTCCTCTCTCAAAATATTCCTCTTTCTTATCCATTCTTTTTTTCTTTTGAGATAATCCAAACGTAATAGAATCACACCTAGATCTTGTTTAATTACACTTTCTCTATAACTGCTGCTGCTGATAAAGTTCTATGGGCACCATGTATCATCTATTGATTTAAGCATGTAAATACTTAGCCCTTTATGATTTCTTAAGAAGTGCTTACTTTTTTTTTCTCCTTGATCCCTGTGTTTGTATGCCAAATTTTCTCAGCTCTGATCTTTTTATCAGGAATGCTTAGAAGTCTATTTCATTAAAGATCCTTTTTGCCTCATGGAAGAAAAAAAAAACTCTCCAGTTTTGTTGGGTATGTTGTTCTTGTAAACTTAGATCCTTTGCCTTCTGGAATATCCTGTTGCAAACTTTTTGCTCCTTTATACTTGTGAGTTCTAAGTTTTATATGATCCTGAATGTGGCTCTATGGAAATTAATTTTTTTTTCTTTCTGTTTGCTTGCAGTACTTCTTTCTTAACCTGGGAATTGTGGATTTTGACTATATTTTTATTGGAAGTTTTCATTTTGGAATCTCTTTCAAAAGGTGACTGGTGAATTCTTCCAGTTTCTACTTGTCCTCTGGTTCTCAGATATTTGGGCAGTTTTGTTTTATGATTTTTTGAAATATGTCTAGACTTTTACTTTGTTTATGACTTTCAGATCGTCCAGTGTTCCTAAATTATCTCTCTTCAGTCTGGTTTTCAAGGTCAGTTGTTTTTCCTATGAGAAATTTTCACATTTTCTCATTTTTTTTCCAGTCTTTTGACTTAAAAGAATTATTTCTTGATATTTTGTGGAGTCATTAGGTTGCCTATGGCCAACTCTGATTTTTAGGAATTTTCTTCAGCAAGGTTTTGAATCTCTTTTACCAAGCTGTTAATTCTCTTTTCATATCTTCCTTTTATAACTCTTTCCTCTTTTTTCATTTTTTCATCTACTGTTGTCATTTGATTTTCCCCCCTGAGGCAATTGGGGTTGCCCAAGGTCACACAGCCAGGAAGTGTTAAATGTCTGAGACCAGATTTGAACTCAGGTCTTCCTGACTTTAGGGCTGGTGCTCTATTCACTGCACCACTTAGCTTCTCCCTCATTTGATTTTTAAAATAGTTTTTTTAGCTCCTTCATTAACTCTTCTAGGACTTCTTGAATTTGTGTCCAATCTGCATTTTTCTTTGAGGCTTTGCTTTTACATATTTTTAAGTTATTCTCTTCTTTTGGGTTTTTGTGTGGAGTCTTTATTCTCTTTATGGTGGGATCTCTTCGGTTTGCTCATTCTTCCAGTCTACTTCTTACTTTAGATTTTATGTTAGTGTTGAGCTCTGCACATTTTGGAGAGATATCTGGTCAGTTTCTGCCTTCTCATGTCCTTCTGCTTTTTCAGTCTCTGGGACTATAAGCTTTTAGTTCTCCTGAAGTGTTATGTAGGATTCAGGAGGAGCTCTCTTCACTGCCTTCCTGGTCTGAACTCTGAAAATTCCCAGCTCAGTTTTGCATCTATCTCTTTGTTTCTGGCTGCAAGTTTTAGCAGACCCCTGGTCGTGCGATCCTAGGCGGGTTTGAGCCTACTAAGAGGTCCTGTGAAGTCAGAGAGACTGGACTGCCACCTCCCCTTTGTTCTGGGATGCTGTGTCCTTTTACAGGGACCAGAGCTACTGTTGACTTCCTGCTCACTGCCAGTCTTGTGATTGCACCTCTCCACCCTGGATTCATGACTCAGAACTGGCTGGTGGGTGGCAGACCTACCAGATGACCCCAGAAGTTCCTATAACTAGAACTTGCTCATGGATCCTCTGGGATCTTTCTGCCCTGCTCCCCAGTCTATGGGTGCTGCAATGCTTCATTGCTGTTCCTGACCAGACCATGTTCTCAGTATCTGGAGACCCCTCTTTGTTTCCCTAAGCTGTCCTGGTCTGAGAAAATGACTCATTGTCTTTTCTTGGCTTTGCTGAACATAATCCAGTCTCATGCATCCTTTAGATCTTTGGTGAGCATGGGTGTGAGGTAGTCTCTTAATGCTTTTTGCCATCTTAGTAATGTTTCTATCTAATTTAGTGTCACTGCAGGATTTGAACCCAGACCTCCTGATTCTGAGTATCTTATCTTTCCCTTATATTGTGAAGTTTCTTATAATAACTCATATTTTCCAGGAGCTGGAAAGCTTGTAAAATTCTTGTCTTGCAGTGTAACTGTGGGGTGTATTACAAATTCTATTTTATAGATGAGGAAGCAATTTAAAAGCTAGGTGGATAGAATGGTAGACCTGAAATCCAAAGACTTGAGTTCAAATCCTGCTTCAGATATTTACTAGCGGTATGTTTCTGGGCAGGAAACTTGACTTTCATTTGCCTCGGTTTCCTTATATGTAAAATAGGAATAATAAGAGCACGTACTCTCAGGGTCGCGGTGGAGATCAAGTGACATAATATTGGTGAAATGCTTAGCAAACTTTAAGTGTTATGTAAATGTTATATAAGTATTTTGTTTTTAACTATGGTTATTAGTAGTAGAATGACTTTTTTTTTTATAGCTAGTAAAATGTAAACAAGGCAGAGATGGAAATTAAATCTCAGGCTCTGGCTACAAGTCTGATATTCTCATTACTTTGAATGAAATGTTAAGCATTTGGTATGTACCAGGTTCTTAAAGTCTGGGAATAAAAATTCCCCGAACAAAGAACAAGTTAGGCTCTCCCTTGGAGGAGCTTACATCCTAATGTGGGCCAACAAGACAAAGCGTTTGGAAAGTGACAGGGATGGTAAGTGGGGATATGGCAGAGCAGACTGAGGTACCTTAGTAGTGAAGCTGATAAAAAACTAGTCCTAGAGCCTCAGTTTCCCCACTTGTAAAGTAAAGCTAACAAAAGTACCTAATGCCCAGGGTTATCAAAATTGCCCATTTTTGATAGTACCTACTGGCCAGAGTATAAAATTAGACAATATTTGTAAAGTGTTTATTACATAGTAGATGATTAAATACAAGGTAACTTTAGTAATTGGGCCAACCAAGGCTTTATGTAGAATATGGTATATCTTTTTATTTTTCCAATATAGGCATACATATTTATACAATTATCTTGTTGCACAAGAAAAATCAGATCAGAAAGAAAATAAAATTCAAGCAAACAATAATAAAAGAAGTGAAAATGCCATGTTGTGATCCACACTCAGTTCCCACAGTCCTCTGGGTTCAGATGGCTCTCAGGATGGTATATCTTAAAGGAAAAAGGGCATTCTTTGAAAAAGAAATGAGGAGAGAGTCATTCTAAACACGAGTACCTGTTTTTCTGGACTACAAAGAGCAGGAAGAGGGGGAATATATAATGAGAATGCGAAGGTCATTAGGGATTTAAAAGCCAGAGATTACCTTTGTTCCTAGAGGTGAGATGGAGCCATCATTATTGTGGGGGAGAGGGAAAGATAACATGATCAGACCTTAGGAAACTGTGTGAAAGATGAATTGACATGGAGAGAGCCCAGAATCAGGGAGAAATTAAGTGACTATCTGTCTGGAGTGAGGAAATGAGAAGAATGCCAGGGTTACAAGTCTGGGAGACTGAAAGAATGGTGGTGAATTCAACAGAAATGAATAAGTTTGGAAAAAAGAAAGATCATGAGTGTTTTGTATTTGTGGAGTTGAGTTGTCTTGGGAAATCTGAAATACCCTATGGGTATTTCAGTATTCAGTATTAACTGCCTATGGGCAGTTAATGATGAGGGACTGGAGCTCAGGAGAGAGGGTAGAGTTTGATATATAGAACTGTGAGTGATTTTCATAATAGTGACAAGCCTACAGATGCTGATGAGGAGACAGAGAAAGGGAAAAAAAGGCAGAGAAGAGAGGGACAAAGAAAGAAAAGGAAGAGAGAGGGAAAGAGGAGAGAGAAAGGGAAAAAAAAGAAAGGAGAGAAAAGGAGAAAGAGAAAGAGGAGAGAGAGGGAGAGAGACGGGAGGGGGGAAGAGAAAAATGAAGAAAGAGAGAAAGAGGGAGGGAGGGAGAGCCAAAGGTGGAGTTTTGGAAGGTACCTATGGTTAGAGGATGATAAACTGGCAAAGGAGACAGAGAAGGGCAGGTTTCTTTGAAACTCTATTTTGGGGTAGAATAAGAATCAAGAAAGTTCAGTGTCATGAAAATCCAGAGTGGAAAGAGAATAAAGAGGCAGAGGAGGTGATCAATAGTTTTAAATACAAATGAAGCATAAAAACTAAAAAGACAAACAAGATAAAAAGATAAGGACTAAAAATCAAATATGGCAATTAAGAGTTCCTTGGAGATTTTTTGTTTGTTTGCTTGTTTGTTTTGTTTAAGGATTTGTTTTCAAGTCTAATTTTTTCCCTCACTTCATCAAAGAAGCAAGAAAAACAAAATCAATAATAAATAAGCTTAATTGAACAAATGAAATTCCTGAACTGGCCCTGTCCACTCCCTCCCCTCCCAAGTCATGGTCTTCTCCCTGCCTGAATCCATCACTTCTCTGTCAGTGAGCAGCCTGTTTCATCTCGGAGTCCTCTGGAGTTGTTATTGTGTTAATCAAAGTTCTTCCTTTAGGCTTTCAGTTGCTTATTTTTACAATGTGGTTGTTTCTGCATACATTGTTCCCTTGATTCTCGCTTCACTTTGCATCAGTTCATACAAGGTTTCCCAGACTCCCCAAACTGTTCCCTTCGTTTCTTACAGCACAATAGTATTCCATCACATCCTTGGTAACTTTGGAGAGAGCAGTTTCAGTTGATTGATGAATTTAGATAGAAGCTAGGTAACAAAGCATCAGAGGAAAGGGAATAGAGGCAACGAGTGGAGACAACTTTTTCAAAGAGTCTGGCTGAGAAAGGGAGGAAAGTTACAGAGTGAAAGCTTGAGGGAAGTCTAGGTAGTTAGATGGCAGAGTGGCTAGCGTGTTCAGGAAAACCTGGGTTCAAAGCTGATCCCTAACGCTTGCTAGCTGGGTGACGCAGGGCAAGTCACTCACCTCTTCCTGCCTCAGTTTCCTCATCTGTAAAATGAGTTTACAATAATAGCATTGACTTAATGTGAGGATAGAGTGAGATAAATATTTGTAAATGTAAAAAAAATGGTGAATGTTTAAGTTGCTGTATAAATGCTAGCTATCATTAGTAGTGAGATTAGTTGTAGGATAGTCTTAAGGATATGTTTATAGGACATATATATGTCCAGTAGACAAAGAGAGATTGAAGAAGGGGGGGGAGGGATCGTGATTGAGAGGGCAGTTTGTTGGAGGAATAGCAAGGGATGGGAGAAAAGACTCATGTAGAAGGGTTAGAAAGAGGAATGCTGGGAAAGAAGACAAGGGGAGAAGATGGTGCTTCAATTTTTACAGGAAAATAACCTGGGATTGGTGAGGGGAAAGGGAGGTGTACAGTGGGCCTCGTACGGAGATCTAAAGTGGGAAAGACAGGACACAGCTCCTGCCCTCTAGGAGCTTATATTCTCTTTGGGGGAGACCACACAATTGAGGGGGATATACGACAGCAGTTGTAGACAGAGTACTCTAGGAAGTCTTGAGGAGAGAGCTGACCCTGGCACCCGGGGACATTGGAGTTGGTCTCTGGAGAGGCGGGGATGGCGAGGGATGCCCGTGTGTGGGAGATGGAGCTTCAGGCTGGAGTGCGAGGAGAATGTAGGGTGGACTGAAAAGCACCTGCCAATTATTCCTGTGAAATCAGGCTGGCCGGAGCCTACAGGGTAGGCTGGAGAGTTTGTATGCTATCCCTGGAGGAAGGACAAAGCCATGAAGGTTCTGAATCAAGACAGTGACAATGATGTGGCTGGCCTACAGTGTAGGAGAATTAATCTGATAGTAGTGAAGAAGATGGATTAAACAAGGGAAATAATGGAAGGGGAATTTATGGACATGCAGAATTTATTACATGCTTTTTCCAAGTTTTTTTTTAAATCTTAAACTTAAATACAAAAGGAAAAAACCCATTGCCATGTACACAGCAAAACATGAGAGGATTCAAAATATAAAGCAATACTTTTCCATTTCAAGAAAGCTTATATAATAAATACTGTACATTGTGTTCAGAGCTATCCATCTTTTTTTTTTTGCTTCCTTGCAGGTTTTCTTTTGTTCTCTGCTATGTACTTTTTACCTTATTTCTCCTTTCCCTTCCCTTCCCTCCCCCCAAGCAGGCTATAATTAATTGCAGATATATATTTATATGTATATCTGCAATTAATTACCTTATTTACTTTATTATTACCTAATTTACCTTATTTCCCCTTTCCCTTCTCTTCCCTCCCCCTAAGCAGGCTATAATTAATTGCAGATATATATTTATGTGTATATATATATATATAAAACACATATATATACATATCTGTCATACATGTAAATATATCTACATATATTCACATACATCTATGTAAGACCATACTATCATTGCTTAATCTCTTTTTCTCTGAAGGTAGATAGTGTCTCCTCCCTTCCAAGTCTTTCCATATTTTTCAAATTCACCAGCTCATCATCCCCTACCTCATAGCAATATTCCAACCTTATACAGTCTAGTTATTTTAAATAGTCTAACATGGCTGATATATAACATATTTTCCTGTTTTTTTCTTTTGATTAAATCTATTTTAGCTTAAACTTTATCTGAGATGATAATCACTACCCTTGCTTTTTTAAAAAATACATTTGACTGATCTTTATTTTATATACGTGTGTAACTCACATTTTTATAACATTTCCTGAAAGCAACATATTATAGAGTTCAAATTTTTAATCTGTTTCCATTTCATGGGTGAATTCATCTAATTGTGAGCTATGATTACTTGTTTATTTTCTTCCTTCCTGTTTTCCTTACTATTGTTCCCATCCTATTCCTATCTTTCCTGACTCCTCTGCTTTACTTCTACCTGAATATTTCATTTCACTCTCCTGTTTCTTCTACTCATCCCTCCAAGGATCCTTCCCTTATCCTCTCCCCCATGTTCTCTTGTATTTGTTTCTCTCTGAATTTAGAAGACTTTTATATCCTAAATATATATGTTGTTCCCTCTTTATCCCATTTCTGTTAATCTACGCATTCTTCTATACTCCACCTTATCCTATTCTCTCACCTTCTGATTTCTGTCTGAATTTACAAAACTTTTTTACCCTTTTAGATGTATGGTTCCCTCTTTAACTCAATCTCTATGAGAACTGGCTTCCAGAACTACCAGCCTTCCTCCCCATCTAATTCCTCTGTGTCAGTTCTTTCTCTTGCACCTTTTTTTTACAAGATTATTACTCTTTTTACCTTTTCTAACATGGTTTTGCTTTTTAAGAATAATATACTCAATTCTACCCATGTCTTTTTTTCGAACTCTCCTATTGCTAATGACAATCTTAGACATATGGTTTACATTTTCATGTATAAAAAAACAACAGTTTGTCCTTATGGGATCCTTTGTAATTAGTCTTTGATGTTTACCTTATATTTCTCTTGGTTCTTGTATGTCTGATTTTCTATCAAGCTCAGGTCTTGTTTGCAACAAATTGTAAGTCTGGCAATTCATTGAACGTTCTTTTTTTTTCATTCAAGATTATGCTTAACTTTGCTAGGTATATTATATACTTCAAAAAAATTTTTTTAATTGAAGCTTTTTATTTTCAAAACATATGCAAGGATAATTATTCACCGTTGACCTTTGCAAAACCTTGTGTTCCACTTTCCCTTCCTTCCCCCCACTCCCTCTCCTAGATGGCAAGTAATCCTATATATATAATTAAAGTTAAGTAGTATGACTTGAAGGTTTATAGTTTTTATATAGGGTTATGTTCTGATGTGTTCTTTGTTTGGTTGGGGGAGTTGTTAAGTACAGATTAAAAAAAAAAAAGTTGTCTCAAAGTCACTTTCCAGAGATTGGATGCAGATGGACCAGTTAGGAGGCTGTTGCTGATGAGGGCCTTGCCTACAGTGGAGGCTGTGAGGGGAGGGCAGGGGCTCCATGCCTTTGCGGAAGGGAGAATCAACAAGATGTCACCATGGTTGCCTAGTGTGTTGGGCTAATATTAGACTTGGGTCAGGAAGTTTTTCATTTAATCATTTTTTGGGTCATGTCAGGCTCTTCATGACCCCATTTGGGGTTTTCTTGGTAAAGATCCTGGAATGGTTTGCCATTTTCTTCTCCAGCTCCTTTTACAGATGAGGAAACTGAGGCAGGCAAGGGTGAAATGACTTGCTCAGGGTCATAGTTAGTGTTTGAAACCAAATTTGAACTCGGGTCTTCCTGATTCCAGGTGAGCGCTCTGTCCCCTGCAGCGCCCCTAGCTACCCTGAAGTCAGGAAGACCTGAGTTCAAATGTGACCTCATTAACTGGGTGACGCCAGGCAAGTCCCCCAACCTCTATTTTGTTCACTTTCCTCATCTATAAAATGGGGATAACAACAGCATTCATCTTCCGGGGTTTTTGGGGGGAGCAAATGAGATGCTGATTGTAAATTGCTTCATAAACCTTAAAGCCCCGTTAAATGCTGTGATCGTGTGTGTAGCCGTCTCTTTGTGAATGTGTGTGTGTGGGGATGGGGGGACCCTCGTCCTGGCCCATCAGTCTGCTGAGCTGCTCCTGTTAGGGTCTGTCTGCTTGGACCATCTTCCATCCCGTCCCTTGCCCACTCCGAACCTGGCCCCATTGTGTGGCGATGATGGCCATCTGGGGTAGGGCAGAGGAGCTTATGGGTGCAGGTGGAGACAAAGGGGAGCAGTGCAGGTGCCCAGGTGACTGAGGCCATAGGGGCCTGGTTCCCGGTAGCTGAGCTGAGTGAGGGTCTGTTCGCCATGGGGCTGAACCTGGATGAGGGTCTGGTCCCCATGTGGTTGAATTTGCAGGAGGGGCTGTTAAATGCCACCTGGTCCACTGTAGTTGGTCTCAGAGAAGTAGTTGTCTCTATAACTGATCCAAGAGGACATCTGATCCCCAGAGATGTGTCTGGAAAGGCTTCCCTATGACTGTGTCCCTTAACTGGTCCGAGGTGACCAGTCCCCTGGCTGAGCTCACAGGGGTTTGGTCTCTATCCATAAGTCTTGAGGGTGTCGGGTCCTCATGGCAGAACCTAGAAGGGTCCGGTCCCTGTGGCTGAACTCAGAGAGTGCCCCATAGTATGAGTGAACCCAGAAGGCACCTGGTTCTTGTAAATGAATCCAGAAGGCGTTCCATGCTCCTGAGAGAACGCTGATGGGCTCGAGGCCTGGGGCCGAGCTCAGAGGGTGTTCTGTCCTCCCCTAGCTGGAGCAGAGCCTTCGGCTGGAGTCCGGGGAGCGGGAGCCCTTGGGGTACGGGGTGCTGGGCCAGCAGACCTTGGAGCTGCGACGCCAGCTTGAGGAAGAACAGGCCAACTACAAGCGCAAACTCCAAGCCTACCAGGACGGGCAGCAGCGCCAGGCCCAGCTGGTGCAGAAGCTACAGGCCAAGGTGAGGGAGCGCTTGGGAGTGCCCCCCGCCCCTTAGAGCTGCCCTGGCGACGGTCCTGTTTTGGGACAGGCCCGAGCCACCGGACCATGCGCACCCGCTCACCAGGGGCACTCCACCTGGGCTCCATGAACTCGTCTTGTTAAGGTTGTGACCACCGCCTCTCAATACAACTGTTCTTTTGTAGTCTGACACCTTTTCTTTTATGCATTTCAAAAACACGATCCTGAAAGGGGCTCCCAGAAACTTCCCCAGCCAGACAAAGGGATCTGGGACACAAAGAAATTCGGATTTTAATTGGATTTAATCCAGTCTCTCCATTTGACTCATGAAGAGACTGAGGGCCGACAAAATGAAATCATTTGGTAAAGTCACACAATAGCAAAGCCAGGATTCAGACCCAGGACTGCTGATTCCAAATCCAGGCCTGTTTCCTTGAGGCAATAGTGTCTAGAGTTTACCTTTGTAAAGCTGGGTGCCTATGCCCTTTCTGACATGCCCACCCGTGGCCTGAGGCCCCTGGAGAAATGAGGAAGTGGGCCTGTACTCTTTCAGAAAGTTACTGGTATTTCTCAAGGTCTCAAGTAAGGAAAGTGTTTGGGGAGAAGAATGAGGGGAGCGAGGGTGAAGGGACTGAGGCAGCTCAGACTGAGATGGAGTGAAAACTAATTTGGGCATCAGCAGACTACATGTTACTTCTTGTGTGACCTTGGTCAAGTAGCTTAATCTGTCTGAGCCTCAGTTGCCTCATCTGTAAAATGGTCAAGTAGCTTAATCTATCCGAGCCTCAGTTGCCTCATCTGTAAAATGGTCAAGTAGCTTAATCTATCTGAGCCTCCATGGCCTCATCCATAAAATGGTCAAGTGGCTTAATCTATCTGAGCCTCAGTTGCCTCATCTATAAAATGGGGATGAGGATCCACTTTGCAGGGTTATTGTGAGTAAATTGCTTTGTAAACCAGAAAGATGTTTGTAAAGGGAGGTATCCTAAGGGAAAGTCTGGAATGTGATGGCAGAAGATTTGAACTCAGATCCCAGCTCTGTCACATATTGCCTCTGTGATCTTGAGCAGGCTACTCCCTCTCTTTAAGCCTGTTTTTCCTCAGCTGTAAAATGAAAGTTCTAGACTATGTGGCCTTTGAGATCTCTCCCAACTTTGCCATTCTATGTTCTAAGGTCCCTCTCAGCTTTGACATTCTATGTTTTAAGCTCCCTCCCAGCTCTGACATTTTCTGCTCTAAGCTCCCTCTCAGTTCTGGCATTCTGATTCTAAGAGTCTTCCCAACTCTGATATTTTGTTTTCTAAAGGCCCTCCTACCTATGATATTTGCTGTTCTTAGAGCCCTTCCAGCTGTGATACTGTGTTCTAAGCTCCCTCTCAGCTCTTACATTCTGTGTAATAACTCTGACACTCTGTGTTCTAAGCTCCTTCTAAATTTTGGCATTTTGTGTTCTAAAGGCCCTCTCAGTACTGACATTTGTATTCTAAAGTCATTCCCAGCTCTGACATTTTGTGTTCTAAGGTTACTGCCAGCTTTGACATTCTATGTTCTGAGGACTCTCCCAGCTCTGACGTTCTCTGTTCTAAAACCCTTCTTAGATCTGACATTCTCTGTTCTAAAGATCTTTCCAACATTGACATTTTTTTTGTTCAAAGGCCCTTCCGAGCTCTAACATTCTGTTGTTCTAAGGTCATTGTGACTGCTGACATTCTTTGTTCTAATGCTCTCCCAGCTCTGACATCCTGGGTTCTAAGACCCTCTCAGCCCTGACATTCTGTGTTTGAAGCCCCCTATTGCTCTAAATTCTACCAGCGTGCACTAATATGGGATGGGGGCCAGATTGGGTTGGGGACTACTCTGACTTGCCCCTTCCCCCAATCCTCCCATCCCCTCAGGTTCTCCAATACAAGAAGAAATGTGGAGAAGTGGAGCAGCAGCTTCTGGAAAAAACTGCCGAGCTGGAGCAGCAGAAGTTAGCGGTAGCTGTCCTCTCCCTTCTCCCCCCCACCCTTGACCTGGACTTGTCTTTTCCTCGAGATTCCCTGTGCTTGCCACACTTAGGTAGGATGTAGGCAGGGCTGGCTGGTGAGAGCCAGGAGAGAGGCCTGCCAGAGCTGGGTCAGGGGATTGAGCCACGAAGCTGGCCCAGCTCATGGTGGGTGCCTCGGTACACTGGTAAAAGCCCTGGATTTGGAGTCAGAGCATTCAATCCTTGTTCTGACATTTATTTGCAACTTTGGGTAAGCCCCTTCCTCTCTCTGGGCCTGTTTTCCCCTCTGAAAAAGGAGGGTTCTGGGTGCGAGGATTCTGAAGGTCTGTCTCCTAACTGGTCCCTGGTCCATTTGCTCCATCCTCTTGTATCCATTCTTGTGGAGCAAATTGGACATGTCTGTGTGTTTTAGCAGGAGGAAGAACACAGTCAGGACCTGGAGAATGCTCTCATCCGGCTAGAAGAGGAGCAGAAGAGGTGGGTGGAAACCTGGCTGGCAACAGTATCCCTTTGCTCTGTGTCAGAGCTCCCTGACTTGGTTTGTTCCCTTCTCAGGTCTCGGCCTTTGCTGACACTTCCCATCCCTCCCAGTTCCTTAGTGGCTGTCAGACTGCCTGGTGCTGACTGACCCTTGTGCCTTTTGTCTGGATGCCATTTAGTCAGAACCTCAG
Organism: Sarcophilus harrisii; assembly: GCF_902635505.1. Classification (NCBI taxonomy): domain Eukaryota; kingdom Metazoa; phylum Chordata; class Mammalia; order Dasyuromorphia; family Dasyuridae; genus Sarcophilus; species Sarcophilus harrisii. The sequence continues at coordinate 567,189,919 of NC_045428.1, read as the reverse complement.
GCCCCTTGGTGGAGCAGGGGTACTTACTGCCCACCCAAAATTCAGGGTTAGAAGTGGGGCTGTGCCTGCACCAGGAGCCTAAGCCAGCCCCATCCCCTCGTCCCCCTGCAGGAGTGCCAGCCTGGTGCAGGTGAACGCCATGCTTCGGGAACAGCTCGACCAGGCCAGCGCAGCCAACCAAGCCCTGACCGATGACATCCGCAAAGTGACCCACGACTGGACCCGGAGTCGGGGGGAGCTGGAGCAGCGAGAGGCCGAGTGGCGGCGGGAGGAGGAGGTAGGTAGCACCAGGGTCTCAGGGCCCTGAATTCTCCAAAGGCTTTGCCCCTTCTTTGGGTTCCAAGTCCTTCTTCTGGCCTCCCTCTTCCCTGATGACTGACTTTTGTCTGGCTCCTTGGGCCTAGAGACACCAAGGAGCTTCTCCCAGAAGCTCACCAAAGAATCCCTTTATCAGTTTAACCCCTGTACCCTGAGGCCTTAGATCATCTGCCAGGCTCTGGTAAAATCTCAAAACTGTGCTCTTCCCCTCCTCTTCAGACCACTCTAGGGAGGACCTACACATATGCACAGAAGCTCCCTTGTAATTAGGATTATAGAGCTAGAAATAAGGACCAGCCTTGTGATGCCCTGATAAAGAGAACTCAGAAGTGTCCTCCATCCACGCTGGTCCGTGATTTCTCTTCTGCTGAGAAATTTCAACTTGCCAGGGGCATTGCCCAGGCCCCCTTATCCCCCAGGGTTCTGAGGCAACCAGGCCTCTTGTCCACTGGCCTATAGTTAGCATTAGCAGAATGACCATCACATCCCCACTAATGCTGATGATCAGAACTGCCCTCAAGTGCCTCCTTGTAGTGTGATGGTGGCTGAGCATCCCAGCTAAGTTGGCTTTGGGGAATAGCCTTGTGATGAGCTTTCTCTCTGGACTCATGAGATCTGAGTTCAAATTCGAGATCCTCTATAATCTTAGGCAAATTACTTCCCCCTCCTGTGGCCCCACTTTTCTTCTTCTGTAGAAGTCCAGGCTTGTGTAATGTGATTCCCGAAGTCTCTTCCACCTCTAAATTCCTGAAAACTGGATTGTGAAGTCAGAAAGTATTTATTTATTAAGCCCCAATTGTGTACCAGGCTCTGTGTTAGATTCTGAGGATATGAACACACACACACACACATACACACACACACACACACACACACACACACACACCACTCACACAAATAGTCTCTGTTTTCCAGGAATTTACATTCTACTTAGAAAATAAACCTACACACACGATTCTGTTTTAAAAGATACAATAGGGTGCAGGTGGATAGAGCACCAGCCCTGAAGTCAGGAGGACCTGAGTTCAAATCTAGCTTCAGACACTTAACACTTCCTAGCTGTGTGACCCTGGGCAAGTCACTTAACCCCAATTGCCTGCGGGGGGTGGGGGGGGTAGAACTTTGGAGAATGTGCTGAATTTGGAGGCAGAGGAGCTGATCGTTTGATCTGTAAGATTTAACACCTGTGTGACCTTCACCAAGGTATTTCAGTAAAGTAGAATGAACAGGTTGGGCCAGATGACCTCTGAGATTCCTTTGAAATTTCAATCTATGAGCCTTTGAAATCATTCATCAGATAGTATTCTACTGTATACCTGGCACTGCTAGAAACTTGAGACACAAAAATAAAAATTGCCCTCAAAGTGCTTACTTTCTTTAGGGGAAGACAACATATATACATATAGAAATGTATACAAAAGACGTTTAAACAAAAAAAAAAAATTGGATTAATTTTGATGGTAGGGCTTAGAGGCAGTTGTTATTAGTCAGACTCTTTTTGACCCCATTTGGGGTTTTCTCGGTAGAGATACTGGATTGTTTTGCTGTTTCCTTCTGCAGCTCGTTTTACAGCTCTATGCACTGTACTATCTAGCTGCCCCAATGTCTGTGGGGATCACAAAAACACTCATGTAGGAGATGACACCTGAGCTTAACCTAAAATGACACAAGGGATTCTAAGTGACCTAGATGAAGAAATAGAGCTGCTGAGGCGGGGAGGGATTCATGTGAAGAATTGGGCCTGGAGTCAGGAAGACCCAAGTTCGAATGTGGCCTGAGGCACTCACTAGCAAGTCACTTGACAGTAAAATGGGGCTAATAATAGCATCCACCTTCCCAGGGTTGTCATGAAGATCAAATGAAACAAGATTTACAAAACTTGGTAGATCTTAAAGCACTAAACAAATGCCAGCTGTTGTTATAACAACATTTGTAAAATGCTTTGTAGATCTTAAAGCAACCCTGAAATTCTTATGATTATTTTGCAATTTATAAATAAGATTTTCTTTTTTGGAATACATGCAAAGGTAGTTTTCAACATTCACCTTTGCAAAAATCTTGTGTTCCAAATTTTTCTCCCTCTTTCCCTTTCTCCCCCCTTCCCAAAACAGCAAAAAATCCAATATGGGTTAAACATGTCTAAACATATTTCTATATTCTTCATGCCACACAAGAAAAATTAGATCAAAAGGGAAAAAAAGGAGAAAGGAAAAAAACCCAAATGCTTATGATTATTATTACTAGAACGGGCCCAGCCTGTGGCACTTAACCAGGTGCACACAGGCAAGCTGCATTCACTTGGGATGAATTTTTTTCAGTCAAAATAGCTTATGAGATGGTGGGCTCCAATCTCAAAGGGGTTTCATTCCATGTAGGAGGCAAGAATGCTCCCATCGGGAAAATAATGGACCCCTGAGATGTCAGATGGGCAGTGGCTAATGCTAGAACTAATGATAAAAATAACCCTTACTTATTAATAATAATTTTCAAGAATGTTGACCATAACTGATACTGTTCTCACAGACATGATCTTGTGTGATCCTCAGAAACAGCCCTGTGGGGAAACTGAGGCCAGAAGAAAAATTCTTGCAGTCAGTTGATAAATATTTATTCAGTATCTACTCTGTGGTTAAGTGCTAAGGTAAAAAATCCAGCCCTAAACTAAAAAACTTTTCCATCAGTGGGGCTTGCAAGTTGGAAGAGATCTCAGAGACCATCTGCTCCAGCCTCTAGAAGAAAAAGAATCCCCCACATTATAATATACCTGTCAAGTAGTCGTTCCAGCTTGGCTCGAAGACCTTCAGGGAGGGAGAATCCCATTACATTCAGGGGCTGCTCCTACTACTTTTTTTAAATGAAGCGTTTTATTTTCAAAATACATGCATACAAAAGGGGTATCAAACTTTGCATGCCCTTTGATCCAGCAGTGTTACCACTGGGCTTATATCCCAGAGAGATCTTAAAGAAGGGAAAGGGACCTGTATGTGCCAAATGTTTGTGGCAGCTCTCTTTGTAGTGGCCAGAAACTGGAAACTGAATGGATGTCCATCAGTTGGAGAATGGCTGAATAAATTGTGGTATATGAATATTATGGAATATTATTGTTCTGTAAGAAATGACCAACAGGATGATTTCAGAAAGGCCTGGAGAGACTTACACAAACTGATGCTGAGTGAAATGAGCAGAACCAGGAGATCATTGTACATGGCAACAAGATTATGTGATGATGAACTCTGATAGACGTAGCTCTTTTCAACAATGAGATGATTCAGGCCAATTTTAGTAGACCTGGGATGGAGAGAGCCATCTGCACTCAGAGAGAGAAAGAGGACTTGTGGGAACTGAGGATGGATCACAATATAGCATTTTCACTCTTTTTATTGTGTTTTACTTGAATTTTATTTTCTTTCTCATTTATTAAAATTTTTTGATCTGATTTTTCTTGTGCAGCAAGATAATTGTATAAATATGTATGTCTATATGGATTTAACTTATATTTCTTCCATGTTTAACATATATTGGATTACTTGCCACCTAGGGGAAGGGTTGGGAGAAGAGGGGGGAAATTTGAACATAAAGTTTTGCAGGACAGTGTTGAAAAATTTTCCTTTCATATGTTTTGAAAATAAACTATATAAAAATATATGCAAAGATAGTTCTTAACATTCATCCTTGCAAAACTTTGTGTTCCAAATTTTTCTCCCTCCCTTCTCCCCGCCCCTCCAGGCGGCAAGTAATGCAATATAGGTAAAACATGTGTAGTTTTTCTTTACATATTTCTGCAGTCATTGTGCTGCACAAGAAAAATCAGGTCAAAAAGGAACAAAAAATGAGAAAGAAAACAAAATGCAAGTCATGCTACTCTTGAATGGCTTTAATTGTCAGGAAGTTTTTTCTTTCCACCTAAATCTGCCTCTGCTGTTACTGCCTGTGGCTCAGCATCCTGCTCCGGTTCACTTGGTCAGTGAGGGATCAGGAAGGGGAAGTAGAGAGAGGATGTATTTGGGGCCACAAGTCCCAGCCTGGGACTCTGGGTAGATTATGACCTTTTAGGCCAGTTTTCTGTAGACTGAGGTCTCCTAACTCTAATTCTGAGCCTTACAGTCCAACTCCTGCATTTTGTGAGCCTCCTAAAGTGACACATTTTACACAGAAGGCCTCTTCCTTGCTCTCCGGGACTCTCCCTCCCGGGCATCTAGGGCTGATGGAGTGAGATCTTGAGAGTTTCCCTTAGTCTTCCAGGCTGGGGTGAGAGGTAGAATCTGCACAGATGCTTCTCCCTGCTCTGAGAGGGAAGGGTGAACGAGGTGATGGTGACCGTCTCCCTAGCTCACAGCATCCCTTCAATGCTTTCTCCCAGTCCTTCAATGCCTACTTCAGCAATGAACACAGTCGGCTGCTCCTTCTCTGGAGGCAGGTAGTGGGCTTCAGGAGGCTGGTCAGTGAGATGAAGACTTCCACGGAGAGGTGAGGGCCTGGGGGGGAGGGCGGTGACCTTCAGGGAGAGAGGGAGGTGACTGTCAAGGAGAGGGGGAGGTAACCTTCAGGGAGGGAGGGCGTGACCTTCAGGGGAGAGGGAGGGCGGTGACCTTCAGGGGGAGAGGGAGGTGACCTTCAGGGAGGGAGGGAGGTGACCTTCAGGGGGAGAGGGAGGTGACCTTCAGGGAGGGAGGTAACCTTCAGGGAGAGAGGGTGGTGACCTTGAGGGAGAAGGGGCAGTGACCTTCAGGGGGAGAGGGAGATGACCTTCAGGGAGGAAGGGCTGTTTTTTGTTCTTGCCTGTGCACAATTTGACTCCTGCCTTGAGTCTTGTAATGTGGAAGCCCAAGACGCTCATTTGATTTGAGGCCAGTTTAGGAAGGAGAGACAGTGTTTGGGACAAGGCAGTAATTCCGCTGACCTTTGGCCCGGCCAGGCCATATCTTAAGTGTTGGGGGAAAACAGTGAAAGACCAAGTCAGAGGAAGAACTTGGGACCCTTATTCTGGGGACTCGGGCTCCATGAGGGCCGTCACGGCCCGGCCCAGAGGGGAGACCGGAGAGAGCTGCAGGGAGAGCTGCAGCCGGGGGCGGCCTGGGCCGCTGGGGGGCAGGGAGCGAGTTCTCGCCGGGAGGCCTCAAGGGTGGGCTCGTTGTGGGGGTTCCTGGGCAGGCTCTACTGGAGCCCGTCGGGCCGCGGCCTGCGCCCTCCCGGCCTGAGGGCCGAGCCCTTTGGCAGCCCCGGGCGGTACGTCCCCAGAGAATGAAACCCTCCCCTCCCCCCGTGGGAATGCAGTGGGAGGAGATGCGCTCACTCACAAAGGGCCCTCGGGAGGGAGGCTCGGGGGGGGTCTGGGGCAGAGAAGGTGTGGGGAGAGGAGGGGCGCTGGTGAGGAGCCGGGAGGGGCCCCGGCCTGTGGGAGAGGCCGGAGGGAGTGCCCTGGGGCTGCCAGAGAGGGCCTCGAGACTTTCCAGGACTTGGATTAACTAACTCAGCTGGCCGCCAGGGGCACAGCGGCCAGAGCCCATCCCAGAAGTCAGCAGGGCCCAAGTTCTAATCCGGCCTCAGACCCCGAGCACTTCCTGGCTGTGAGGCCCCCATGGCCTTGGCTTGGATGGGGGGAGGGAGGGAGGGAGACGCCGTCATGGCCGCTCACATTTCCCCCAAGTGGGGCCTGGGCCTGGGGCACACTGGGGGAGGGGGGACCCGCGGGGGGGCGGCGGAGGAGGGGGTGCCTCAGTGACTGCCTCGGCCCCCGCAGGGACCTGGCCCAGCTGGGCATCGAGCTGGCCCGGACCTCCCGGAGCATTCACTCGGCCAGCGTGGGCCTGAGCGGGAGCCTGCGGCTGGCCGAGAGCAGCAGTGAGGCCGCCATGGAGAAGGCGGCCCTGCTCCGGGCCCAGCTGGAGGAGCAGCTGCGGGACAAGGTGCGCGACATGATCCAGCTCCAAGTGAAGAGCGACCTGGAGAAAGCCGAGCTCAGCTCCAGGTCAGTCAGCGGCCTGGGCTCGTGGGGGCCCAGGCTCAAGGCTAAGGCCTGGGGGCACGGCTGGGGGGCAGGGGACACGGCCGGGAGGCAGGGGGCACAGCGGGGGGGTCAGACGGTGAAGCCAGGGGGCAGGAGGCACAGCCATCGGTCAGGAGGCATAGCCAGGGGTCAGGGGGCACGGCTGGGAGTCAGGGGCACAGCCAGGGGGCAGGCAGGGTAAGAGGCAGACACAGACCCCCGCTAGGGAAGGGCAGCCCTAGACTCCCAGTCACCTGCTCCCCTCGGCCTCTCAGAGTGAACGAGCTGACCCTGCTGGTGGAGCAGCTTCAGAGCCAAAACTCGGAGAAGGACCGAGCCAACGAGGCCCTGACCCAGAAGGTGGAAGCGCTGGTGAGAACCGGGTCGGGCCGAGGGGGCAGGGCGGGGGGGCAAGCCTGGCTATCTTTCCCTGGGGCCAGAGCGAGATGGGGACTGGAGGGTGGGGCCCCCCCGATTCAGGCTGCAGTAACTGTGTCTGGGGAGCCGGGCCGGGACTTGTCCCCCGGGGAGGGCCTGTGTACTCAGGGGCAGGGCTTGGCCCCCACGCCCAGCTCCCCCAGGGTCTGCCCCGTCACCACCTAACAGTGCTCATACTGCAGAGAGGGTTAGCTAGCAGTCAGGATGCCCGGTGCCAGTCCCAGGTTTCCCCTAATTTGGTGAATGACCGTAGGCAAGGAACCTTCCCTCCATGGGACACACTTTCCCTAACCTGCTCTTTGGTTCTCCCAGCTCTGACCTTCCGGGTTCTAAGGGCCCTCCCGGCTCTGACTTCCTATGTTCTAAGGGCCCTCCCGGCTCTGACCTCCCGGGTTCTAAGGGCCCTCCCGGCTCTGACCTCCCGGGTTCTAAGGGCCCTCCCGCCTGACCTCCTGTTCTAAGGGCCCTCCCGCCTGACCTCCCGGGTTCTTAGGGCCCTCCCTAGCTCTGACCCTCCGGTTCTAAGGGCCCTCCCGGCTCTGACCTCCCGGTTCTAAGGATCCCTCCCAGCTCTGACCTCCGGGTTCTTAGCCCTCCCCAGCCTGACCTCCTGTTCTTAGGGCCCTCCCGGCCTGACCTCCTGGGTTCTAAGGGCCCTCCCAGCTCTGACCTCCCGGTTCTAGGCCCTCCCAGCTCTGACCTCCCGGGTTCTAAGGGCCCTCCCAGCTCTGACCTCCTGGGTTCTTAGGGCCCTCCCAGCTCTGACCTCCCATGTTCTAAGGGCCCTCCCAGCTCTGACCTCCCGGGTTCTTAGGGCCCTCCCAGCTCTGACCTCCTGGGTTCTAAGCCCCCCCTACTTCTGGCATTCTGAGTCCTGAATCCCCTCCCAGCTCTGACTAGAGCCAGCTTGTGAGGACCCTGTGGGGGCCCCTGGTTCTGAGGAGGAAGGGGGTGGACTCAGGCTTCCTAGGCGGGGAAGAAGAGCCGGGGTCCCCCGGACAGGAGTCGAGCCCCCTTTCTTGCTCCTCCCCATGGGCCGGCAGGAAGCTGTGCGGCTCCAAGAGCAGGCGGCCATCGAGGCTGAGGAGGTGGAGGCCCTGAGGAATGAGTCCGAAGTGCTACAGCAAACCCTGCGGGACCTGGCCCAGGTATGAGGCCCTGGGTCAGGGAGGGGCTCGGTGAGACAGCTCCCTGTGGCGCCCTCCACGGCCAGGGAGGAGCCGTCCCAGGTGCCCTGGGCCCACGGGCACAGCTGCCTCTCCCCCAGCGGGAGCATCAGACCAGTCAAATTATACAGGAGAAGGGGAGTGGGTTGGCGCGGCCTGCTCTGAGCGGCCTTCCGGGAGGAGGCGGGCGGTGACTGTAGAAGGAGGCAGACAGAGTGGGGCCGGGGCAGCAGCAGGGGCAACCCCGGTCACCCCCCCTTTTCCCCAGGCCGTCCTGTCCGACACGGACAGCGGCATCCAGATGGGCGGCATGGAGCGCACCCCCGAGGCCTCCGACGGCAGCCTGCGCGGGCTCTCCAGCCTGCGCACCCCCTCCCCGCTCCGGCGCTCCTCACCCCGCCCCAGCGGCTCCCCCCGTCCCAGCCTGTCCCCGGCCTTCTCGGACTCCACCCTCGCCTTGGTCCACTCGGCCCTGCACAAGCGGCAAATGCAAGTGCAGGTAGGGAGCCCCTGCCCAGCGCCAGGGGGAGGGAGGAGGCGGGACTCCCTCGGGCCCCCCCATGGCGGGCAGAGCTAGGAGACGGGGTGAGGGAGGTGGGAGCTTGGTCAGGACACAGCGATGAGGTTCTGCAGGGGTGCTGGAGCCGGCAGCCCGGGGCGTCTCAAAGTGGAGACAGAATTTCCTTCCATCTGTTCCCTCGGAGGCGTCTTCCTTGGGCACAGATTTCGGAGCCTTGGGGAGAGGATTAAGCCCTGGGAATGGGGGGGCACACTCCCAGCAGGGTACACAGGGAATATGTAAAAAATGAATGTACATGTAAAACCAAAAAAGTCTACATGTAACTGGGGAAGATAAAAAACAATAAATGTACAGAAAAAAGAAATCTGGGAGACACTCAGGGCAGGAATGAGGGTTGGGTATCAGGGATGAGCCTTAGGGTCACATTACGGGGCCAGGATTGAGGAGCTGCTGCTCAGTGTGGGGGTGCAGGGTCTGTCCAGCACTGGGAGGAAGTTAATGCTGAGGTGGGGGCTCCACAGAGGGGCTGGGAGGCTCATCATGGACTTTTACCATAAAGGTGGCAGAGATGAAAGCCTATTAAGTAATAGAAAGGGGGGGTAAGTGTAAGTGACGGAGCCTCCGAGTCAGAGGTGGGGGTGCAGTGTGAGGGATGGGATCTCAGGGCCAAGGGTCAGAGTTCAGGTAGCCCCATGCAATGGCTAGGAGTTCACAGTCCCCGGCAGGGAGCTTCACTGTGCCAGGGGCAGGGCTCAGTCAGCAGTCCCAGGGACCATGAATGTGGGGAGCCAAAGGTTCCTGTCTGGGAGTGTGTCGGCGGGCACTGAGGGCCTGGGGCCGGGCTCCCTGCAGGATATGCGAGGGCGCTACGAGGCCAGCCAGGACCTTCTGGCCTCCCTGCGAAAGCAGCTGGCTGACGGCGAGGCTGAGCGCCGGAGCCTGGACAAGCAGGTGCTGCAGCTCCGGGACGCGGCCGACGGGGCCGTCCAGGCCAAAGAGGACGCCCTGCGAGACATCCAGAGGCTGCGCAGTGCCCACGACCTGCTGAGCAGGTACCAGGCGTGGCCTCATTGGGCAGGGGAGGGGGGCGTGGGAGGGGCTGCCGTCCTGCCCTTGGCCGGGGGTCCTGGGGCCCAGAGAGCCAGGCTGGCTTGTCCAGGGCCTCCCAGCAAGCTACTGGTGGTCCCAGGGCAAAAGCCGAGGCCTCAGGCTCACCAGACTTGCCAGAGGGAGCGGAGAACTGAGGGGAAGGTGTTCCTAAGAGAAAGTGTTTCTTAAGTGGCAAATGGGTGCCCTGCCCTGTGCCAGGCCTTTGGAGGCAGGAGGGAAGGCACCAGAAAATTCATAAAGTGTTTGTGCTGGGAATGTCAGAGGGGGAAAAGCCCTTAGAGCCCAGGAGGTCAGAGCTGGGAGGGCCCTTAGAGATCACATTATCCCCCACTTCCTCATGCGTGATCCTGGCCCTGGACAACTTTCCAGGTGGTTGGGGAGGTAAAGCTCATCCACATGCAGTAGAGAACAATGTCTAACCAAGTGCCGGATTATGGGTTTGGATTGAGGTGATCTGGGCCGGGCAGGGCTGCCTGGAGGAAGTGGGGACTCCTGGGCCTTGAAGCTCAGGTTGGGCTGGAGAGAGGAGGGCTGAGCAGGAGCCAGAGCTGACCGGCTCCTCCCTTAATCACCACCTCTACCCCCGCGTGGCAGCGAGAAGGACGGCCTGGTGCGCAGTCTGGCGGCCACGCAAATGCAGGTGGAGATGCTGCAGCAAGAGAAGGAGAAGCTGCAGCTGGCCCAGGATGAACTGCAGAGACAGAAGGACCAGCTGGAGGAGGAGAAGGAGGACATCACACAGGATAGAGAGAGATTCCACAAGGAAATAGAGCGGGGGTAAGAGGGGCTCACCCCCTCCCCGGCCCCATCCAGACCTAGCCATGCCTAACCGTCTAGAACAGAGCACGTCACCCTGGAGCCCTTTTTTACAGAGGAGGAAACTGAAGCTCGGGAAGGGTCACTGAGCTCTCAGAAGGACCCAAGCTGGGATTCAGATCTAGGGCACTTTCATCCCATCCCATGGTCACTACAGGAGACCCCCACCCCTGTCACTCTGCCAGGTCGGTGCCTGGTGCTTCCACATGCATTCTCCCCAAAAGTAGCCTGAGTCACACCCCCTCCATTTCTGTAGCAGGGGCCCTTGATGCATCACCACCTGTTTTGTTAAGTGCCCCTTTGTGCCCCTGCAGGAGGTTCAGCCAGTCCTGGAGTCCAGAGATTTCAGGTCTGACAGGAAGGCCTTAAAGACACTCCCAATGCCCTTCATGACCCAGAGGGCAGGGTGGGGAACAGGGAGAAACAGGGAGGAAAGTTACCCACTCTCATCCCTGTTCTTATTTTGGGCACTGCCGTGCTAGGTCACCAGTCTCAGTGTCGGGCTGGACCTGTCTCGCTCCTTACCATCATCCTACAAGCCAATCAGTTGCTGAGTCTTCTCAGTTTGGAAATGTTGTTATTGATGTTTGTTTTTTACATAACCATAGTTTCCTCCAGTATCTTTTCCCCTTCCCTTCCCAGAGAGCCATCCCATGTATCAAATAATAGTTTTAAGAGGGAGGGAGGAGGAAAAGAAGGAAGGGAGAGGGGGAGGGAGGGAAGAAAGGAAGGAAGGGAGGGAGGGAAGGAAGGAAAGGAGAAGAAAGAGGAAAGGAAAAATAAAACTGGTCAATGTATCACAAGTCTGAAATATATGCATTGTGCAATACTTTTAAAAAGACTTGCACTTTTGCAGAGATGGGAGTTGTCTTCTCGTCTCTCTCCTTTTGAGCCATTATCATTACTAGATGTGTAACCACGGGCAAATTATTTCAGTACTGTCTGCCTCAGTTTCCTCTTCTGTAAAACAGAACCATAGCACCTAGCTCCCAAGATTGAATTGAGGATCAAACAAGATGCTATTTATAAAGTGCTTAGCTCAGGTGGGCGCCTTATAAAGGATAACTGTCGCATCACCGTGCTTTTGCACCGTTCACTTCTGACACTTGTACGTGTCAGTCTCTGTGTTCACACTTTTGCAGTTAGCACACGTATCGTTTTTCGGTTGGTTTTTGTTTTTGTTCCTTTGGCTCAGCTGACCTCAGTCTGCCTCAGTCCATGTAGGTCTCCCCAGGCTCCTCTGAATTCATCCCATCCATCATCTCTTACAGCACAGGCCTATTCCATCACTCCCACGGGCCTCAGTGTGTTAGCCATTCCTCCAAGGTCTTGCCAGTGTCACCTCCACTCTCTCTCCCCTTCTCTCTCCTCCCATGGCCACCAGCCTAGGACACCATCTCCTCTCGTCTGGGCTGTCACAATCGCCTCCTGCCTCATCTTCCTCTCTCTAACCCATCCTCCACACAGCTGCCAAGGTGACTGTCTGAAAGCTCAGCTCCGACTGTGTTTCCCCCCACCCTCAGATAACCTCCGGTGGCTTCCTGCCACCCCTAGGATCAAACAAAAACTTCTTGGTTTGACATTTAGAGCCCTGAACAACCTGGCCCCAGGCTCCTCCTCCTCCTCCTCCTCCTCCAGGTTTATTTTATGCATCCCTCGCCTTGGTGCACTCTGGGTCCCAGCCGAAGGGGACTTCTTGCCTTTGCTCCCACCTGACGCCCTCTCTCCGAGCTCCATGGCTTTGCTGTGGCTGTCTCCTCTCCCCCTGCCTTCCCATGCATTCCTCCCGCTTCTCCCTCTCAAAATCCCTGACTTCCTTCAGAGACATCCCATCTACTCCATGAAGCCCTTCCTAGTGCCCCACCCTGAAATTGCCTCCTATTTATTATGTATATACTGTTTTGTATATTATTATCTCTGTATATGTTGTAGGGCAGAGACTGTTTCATCTTTGTTTTTGTATACTGAGCTCTGGGCACAATAATAGGTGCCTAATATTTGTTGATTGATTGGTTGATTGATAGTCATAAACAGCTGGAGCAACTGGAGGTGAAGAAGTCAGGACTGATGAAGGAGCTGATCTTGGCTAAGGAGACCCTGAGCAAGGCCACTTTGGCAAAGGAAGTGATGGAGGCCGAGAAGACCGAGGTGACGGAGGCGCTGACCAAGGTGGGATCTTCCTTGGGCTTCTGAAATGACCGAGATCCCCCCGCTACAGTCTGTGCCTTATCGAACGTGTAGGAATAGAAGGGGCCTCAAGGGGTCTGCAGGGCTCCTTATGACTGTTCTCGGAGTTAGAGAATCCTAGAACATCAGCCATTGTTGGCTAGAACATTCAGTCACATCTGATTGTTCCTGACCTGTGGACCTGGGCCCGCCAGTACTGTCCATAGATGTCTCTTGGCAAAGAGGCTGCAAGGGATTTGCCATTTCCTTCTCCAATGGTCACCTTTGTCAGAGCTCTCCATTGTGCCCTGCATGGCTCAGAGTCACGCTGAATTATAAAAGCCTTTCCACCACGATGGGGCAGTGATCCAGGGAGGGATACCCGCCACAGAAAGGAGAAATAATGTGGCATTTCAGAGTTAGAAGGAACCTCAGATTCTGGGATATGGGAGTGGGAAAAATTTAGATGAAGGGATTTTACATCTGGAGGTACCCTAGAATAGACAAAGTCAGAGCTGGGAGGACCTTTAGGACACCCTATGTTACAGCTGGGAGGGCCCCTAGAACCCAAGATGTCAGAGCTGGGAGGGCCTTAGAACCCAGGAGGTCAGAGCTGGGAGGGCCCTTAGAACCCAGGAGGTCAGAGCTGGGAGGGCTCTTAAAAATATTGTCTTAATCTCTGTCCCCCCAAAACAAAAGGAAAAGGCCAGCTTGTCTGTGTCCAGGTTTCTAGCAGTAATAGGTGTTTTGATCCCTCATATAACCCTGTTCCTTCTGGGTCAGAATATGGCTCCGATAGCTCCAGCTTGGAGTTTCACACCCAACACCCAAGGAGTCTCAGAGACTGATAGAGCCCTGGGGTCTTAGCTGTGAAGGAGGCCTGTGGCAGGGACTTGGGCCAGTTCACAAGGAAGCACTCCTTGCTGAGTGTATCTGGACCAAACAGGGTATAAAAAGCTGAAGCTTGTCTATGAGTAGGGAAGCTCCCAGCCTCAGGTGGTAACATCCTCCATGGCTGGGGCAGCCAGAGGGCAGGAGTGGGAATGGCTCAGGGCAACCTGGCCCGCCAACTCAGAACTCGCACAGACAGCTGGTCAGCTTGTGTCCTTGGGCTGATGGACCCTCCCCACTGCCTTCTAGCTGGACTGACTGGGCTATCTTGTACCTTCCCAGAGCCCTCCAGTGAAGACTGGCAGCATGCCCTTGCTTCCCTGCCCTGTATTGGAGACTCCCAAAGGAGGAAACTCCTTCTTCTAAGGCCAGAATGCTCCTGTTCTTCAGCTGAGAACCTTAGCTTAGCCCAGAGTGGAGGAGACTTCCCCAGGCTGACCAAGTAGAGCTGTTTTGCCTGGAGGCTCTGGCCTGCCACCAGACCTGGGCTGCTGCTGGGCTGTATCATTGGCAGGGTTCCTGTCATAGGGAAGGTCTTCCTCAAATCCAGTCTTAGAGCCCACCATCTTCCCTGGCAACATAAGTTCGATCTGAGTCATTCTGGCCAAAATGTATATTTTGTTTCTGTTTGCTTTTTATATAATTTGTTATATTCAGTGATTTTTTTCTCTTCTCTTTTTGTCTGATTATCTTCATCTGCTTATCTTTCCATGTATTCCTGTCTCTATTTCTTTTTCTGTGTATCCATTTTATATTGATCTGCCTCTCTCTGGATCTTCTCCCCTCCTTTCCCTTCTCTTTCTCTCTCACTGTCTGTTTCTCTCTCTCTGCCTTTTCCCTTTTTCTCTCGGTCTCTTCCCCCCACCCCCCACCTCTTTCTCTCTCACCTTCTCTCTTTCTCTCTCTTTCTCTCTCTCTCACACACACTCTCTCTCCATCCCTCTCTCTTTCTCTCCATCCCTCCCCTTTCTTTTTCTCTCTTCTATCTCTCTTTCTCTCCTCTCTCCCTTTCTCTTTCTTCTTCCTCTTGCCTCTATGTGTGTCTGTCTCTCTCTCTTTCCCCTTTCTCTTTTTCTCTCTCTTTCCTATTTCTTTCCTTCTCTCCCTTCCTCTTTCTTCCTCCCTTCTTTCCTCTTGTCTCTATGCGTCTCTTTCTCTCTGTGTTCCCATCTCTGTCTTCTCTTCTTCCTGTCTCTATATTCCTTCTACCTTCCATGATCCTACACCCTCTGTATCCACATGTGTGTCTATTCCTTGTTGTTCCGCCATGTCTCTGTCTCTCCGATGTCCTTGGAACAGGTGGAAGCCAGCAGAGCTGAGCTGGAGCTGTCCATAAACAAACTGAAGGGAGAGGAAGCGTCTCTGAGGGATTCCTTGTCCAAACTGAGTGCTCTCAATGAGGGTTTGGCCCAGGACAAACGGGAACTGAACCAATTGGTCTCCCAGGTATTGCCTGCTTGCCTCCTTGGGGTGGGGGGAGGCCCTCCCTATTAAGACAGGTAATACCTGTCTTACCTCAGGTACTGCTCTGCCCCTATGGGTGATGGGATCGACCCTCCATGATCCTGGCCCCAGCCAGCTGCCAGGGATAGGGATGAAATTCCATTCCCTTCTTCAGGAGCCTCTAGCTTCCTTCTTACCACCTTCTCTCCCCTTTTCCTTTTTTCCTCTGCCTCTATTTCCTTCTCTCCTTTTTCCTTTTTTCCCACAATTTTCCCTCTTCTGTTTCTTCCTTTTTTCCTTTCTCTTTTCTGCCTGTTTCCTTCCTTTTTTCTTTCTCTCCTTTCTTCCATCTCTTTTTGTTTTTCTCTCTCCTCCCCTCACTCTGTCTTGGGTACACCAGACTTGAATTGGGATCCTGGTAAATCACTACACCCTTCACTGGACCTCAGTTTCCTCAGCTGTGACTTTAAGGGATCAGACTAATTGATCAGACTAATTGACCTCAGAGGCTTCTCATTCTCTTTTCTCTTATTTCTCTGAGTTTCTCTATTTTCCCACCTCCCTTCTCTTTTCTCCTCTCCCTCATCTTTCTTCTTTTCCTTTGCCTTTGTTCCACCATCTCCTCTTCTTCCTCACCTTTATATCCCCAGAGGAGTTCTTGGGAATTTTCTCTTCCCTTCCCTAACTTCTTGATTTCGGGGGGCTTCCTGGGAGATCAGTCTCAGATCTAGAGGGAATGGGATCCCAGCCCTGGGCATGGGCAGGAACCATGATCCCCTCTCCCTTGCCCTAGCTTGAAGAGGAACGGGGAATCCTGCTTGGGCAGAAGCGAGACGCAGAGCAGGAGAAGGCGGCTGCCCAGGAGCAAGTGGCCCAGCTGGAACAGGAGAAGCTGGTGCAGGAGGCGGAGAGGCAGAGCCTGGAACGCTCCCTGCAGGCCGCTGAGCTGGCCCGGGAGGCCCTGGAGCAGCAGCTGCCTGCGTTTCAGAAGGAGCGTGGCCAGCTCCAAGATCAGCTGGCACAGGTAGAGAGGCGCCCTGGGTTCTGGGGTGGCAGAGTTCCAAGGCGCCAGTCCCTGTGAGTGGTCTTGGCTTTGGCAAGGGCCGTCCTCAGCGGAGCTGCCTTGGGGGCAGAAATATTTCTTTTCTTTAAAACTATTTTCCCTTTTACTTTTTTTTTTTCAAGAATTAATCTTAAGGCTTCTCCAGCATGGAAACACAATACTTAGAATTAGTCACTACCCAAAGTGGGGTAGTGGAAGACTTCCTGGGGGAAGTGGCTTTAAATACTGGGCTTGAAATTGGGGAGGAATCCAGTGGGCAGGGGTCAGTACAGTCAGAGGGAATTGTGGGAAAAGAGCCCAGGCAAGGAGCCTCAGGACAATTCAAAATGAAGACTTGGGCAAAGCTACGACCTGGGGACTAACCCAGCCCTGTTTCGGGACAGTTGTCGAGGCAGTTGGGAGCTCAGCAGGAGGAACTCCAGCGAGTTCACCGAGATGGGGAGCGGCACTCGGAGGGGCTAGAGAGGGCTTTCCGGGAGATGGAGTCACTGACCAAGGAGCGGGCCAGTCTGCTGGTGCAGCTGACTGCCTCCGAACGGGAGAACCGCTCCCTGACTGAGGAGGTGGCCGGCCTCCGGTAAGGAGATCACAGAGGGCTGGGGGTCGTTTCCCTGCCTCCCTGGGCACCTGGCCCAGCCCTTGGCAAGGTGAGGGGTCGGGGGAGGAGCAGGGATGCACCTACACAGGAGGGATGACTTGGGGAAGAGGGCAGGGCACTTGAAGAGATCAGGGAAGGCTTCCTGCAAGGAGGGGTGCAGAAGCTGACTCTCCAACCGCACTGGGGATTCTAGGAGGGGTGTGTGAACGGGACGGCCTTCCAGGTCTGGGGAATACAGCCTGTACAAAGGCAAGAGGGTGGGAAATGGGGACCCCAATTTTGGGGCTGGTTGGGCTGCAATCTACTACCTTCAAGCCTTTGCCTTAGCCATCCTCCCTCTTCACAGATTCTTACTGTCTTTAAGATTCAGCTCATCACCTTCCCCACAGTCTTTGCTGTTCTTCCTCCCTGCCTAAACTAGCTACTATTCGTTTTGCATTTATTCTTAGTATCATACGTACATCTTGTCTTCCCTGATAGAACACAAGCTTATCAAGAGAAAGGGATTTTTATTTTTGTATTTCCATTGCCAGGCATGTTGTAGGGATGTAATAAATGCTGTTTTATTAGCTGATTGATTGCAAGAGAGAATATTCAGTAACCTTGTGAAAGGAGGGTGCAAGACTTTAAATGCCAGGCTGAAGAGTTTACATATCCTGCACAGTAGGGAGCCATTGATGTTTCTTGAGCAGGGAAGTAACACAGTCAGATACTCAACTTGGGGGGAGAGTAAAGGTGGTTAGCTGTAATAAGAATAGCTCTTGATTCTCACTCGCTGTTAACGTGAATATTAGTAACCCCATTTTACAAGGGAAGAAACAGCTTTAGAGAAACCAAGAAACCATTTCAGGGTTATAACTCTTAGAGGAGAAGTAAATTTGAACCACAGCTCAGCCTTCAAGACTAGAACCTGTGCTTCTGAAGGCTTGGGACCCACGGGCTTTTGCCTGTAGGGACGGTAACCTGGGAGCTGTGTTTGCCAACACAGAGCCATGTGGGGTGGGGCCCACCTGATACCTGCCCTCGCTTTCCTTAAGGACTGAGAAGCTCCGTTGGTGGGTGCCCTCCCAGGGGCGTGGGTCAGAGTTCGAGGTGGGCAGATCATGTCCCAGCAGCTGGGACCCCCGGTTGGAATGGAGCGGGTGCCCCCCTGGAAACTGGCTGAGCCCCCAGCCGGAGCTGACTGCACCTCCCTCCCCTACCCCTCCCTAATGAACTTCCTTCCCCACGTTCAGTTTCTTTGTAAGTGAGGGGTTCGGACTAGCTATGGGCTTCTTTACTTGGAGTCTGTGGATGGATGTGAAGGAGTCCAAACTTGGAAGGGAAAAATGAGAACTTTATTTTCGCTAACTTTGCATTTCTTTTGGACCTTCTGGATTGTATTTTATGCTTTAAATTCATTCTTCTGAGAAAGGGTCCAGAGGCCCCAACAAACACTGCCAGAGAGGTCCCGGCCCACAAGTCATTCTTGGGCCAGATTGTTCTAAGCTCCTGCCCAGCTCCGACAGGCCGTCTTCTGAGGCATTAATAACAGTAATAGTTAGTGTAGATAGAGCGCTGTAAGGTTTGAAAAGTGCTTTGTAGAACAACCTTAGGAGATGGGTGCTATTCCGATCTTCATTTAACAGATAAGGAAACAGACGTATACAGAGATGTGATTTATCTTACTCAGATAATTAATACCCTCTAACATTCTCTATTACAAGGGCCCTCCCAGCCCTGACCTCCTGGGTTCTAAGGGCCCTCCCAGCCCTGACCTCCTGGGTTCTAAGGGCCCTCCCAGCTCTGACATCCTGGGTTCTAAGGGCCCTCCCAGCTCTGACATCCTGGGTTCTAAGGGCCCTCCCAGCTCTGACATTCCAGGTTCTAAGGGCCTCCCAGCTTAAAATTGTAGACTCTGAAATCCCGGGTTCTTGGAGAAGGGGCTGTGATTGGAGAGCTTGGGCCTCCCTCAGTGAACCTGTATTTCTCTACAGCTCAGAGAAGGACACCCTCGAGACCAGCCTGTTTGAGGCCCACCGACAGCTCAGCCAGATGGAGGCGCGTAGGGAGCAGCTGGAGGCGGATGTGCAGGGGCTGCTGCTGGCCAAGGAGACTCTGACCGGTATGGTCCCTGTGCTTTGGGGTTATGAGGGTAGGAGGGGGCTGTCCCCTCCCCCAGGGGGTTTTGGCAAGGCCTGGCTTCTGACCATAGCTCCTCGTCTGGGTCGTGCCCACCCTCTTGGCTCCTGGTGAGGCAGGGGTCTGACCAGGGCTCCCTCTGCAGGACTCTGGGGCTGTCTCTTCTCTCTTGGTCTGACCTCTGTACCCTCTACTTTCATTCATTCAGTCATTCAGCATTTATTACTGCTAGGTATCAGACAGTGTGCCTCAAGAGACACAAAAGTCCCTGCCCTCAAGGAGCTTCCATTCTATGTGCAGAAATATCATGCAGGAGAAACCCCCCACAAATTAGATACAGAGTCACAGCAGTGGTCGAGGACGGTCACTGGCAGCAGGATGGACTTTCTGGAGGAGGGTACACACTCTCACACGCAGGGGAAGTCACATGGAGGAGGGAAACAGCCTCTGGAGATGGAAGTGAGGTCATCGAGGCACATGTCAGAGCCGGAAGAGCCCTTAGAACATGGGATAAAAGTGTCTCCTCCTCATCTTACCTTACAGGGCAACTCGTGGGGCTTCGACGGCAGATGGAGACAGAGGTGCAGAAACTCGGGGACAAGGGGCTCTGCCAGCCTGGTCCAGGTGGAGAGGGAGGACCCTTCGGGAGAAAGGCGGATTTAGGGATTGGCCGTAGGAAGGTTTGGGAGGGGCGGGGTTAAGATTGTGGGGATGAGGGGCCCCCAAGGGGGCAAAGATTGGGGGATGGGGATAAGTAGGGAGGGGAATTGGGTTTGAAAAAGGAATTAGAGTATTGCCTATTTAAGATGAAGAAATAAAAAGAAGAGGGATTTAGTTTGGGGTATATGTTGGGATTTAAGTTTAATTAAAAATGGTCCATCCGTGTTTTATTTGGTTTCCTTTAAACTTTACTTCCCATTGCCCTGAGGAAAAAAGATAGATAGATTAGAGCAGGAGATAAATAGACAGAGAGATGGATGGATGAATGGATGGATGGATAACGGAATGACAGATAGATAAATGCATGGATGGACAGAAACACTGATGGACAGAGATTAGATAAATGGATGAATGGACAGTTGACTAGATTGATAGATAAGGACACAGATGGAACAGATAGAGCTAGGTTGATAGAGAGATAAATAGAAAGAGATAGATGAGTAGATGAACAGATAAAGTAGAACAGTTAGAGATATAAATGAATGTTTGGATGGATGGATAGATAAACAAATAGATGAATGGATGAATGAATGAATAGATAACTAGATTAATACTTAAGTAGATGCAACAGAGAAAGAGAGAGATGGACAACGATAGATAAATGGATGGATGAACAAATAGACAACTAGATTAACAGATAAATAAACAGAGAGAGATAGGTAGATGGATAGGTAACAGATGGAACATAGATGGATAAACATAATGGAGGAATGAATGGAAAGATGAGTGTATGGATAGACAGACAGTTGGGCTAGATAAACAGATAAATCAGCAAACAGAAAGATAGATGTTGGTCAAGATAAATAATTATAAATAAATAAACATTATTTCTTGAATTTTTTAGAGGGATATGGTATAATATATCCAAAAAATTTCAAATTAAAAAATGAGGAGAAATTAAATGGGTTTCAAAAAAGGGAGCTAAAGGTGGGGGGGGATTTGTGTCCATTAGTCCAATCCCTTATTTACGATAAAATTAAAAAGGTACTTCCTCAAGACAAGTTCAGCCTGGCCCCAGACTCTGCCCTCTTTGGCGGGTTGGGCCGCGGTGCCGGGCTCCTCCCCCCCCCCCCCATCCCCTGCAGGGGGCCCCGGGACGGGAAAGGCAGAGCTCTGCACGCTGACCAGGGCCGGGAGGAGCCTTGGGGCCCTGGGCGGAGAAAGGGAACAGGAGGGAGTCCCACGGCCGGGACGGGAAACCCCCTGCTGGCCGAGAATGAAGCACAGGTAAGGGCCGCCCTGCGAATGGCCCCTGAACCCAGCAAGGATGCACCTGGCTCCTCACCATGCTTAAAGGACTACCCCAACATGATAGTCTGTCCCCTTCCTCAATTTATCTTCATAGGGAAACCAATTTTTTTGTCTTTTCTTCTGACCGCTCAAGTCCCACCACGAGAAAGGGTTTACCCCAGTCAGTACCTGTACCGCTGTCAGTTGAGGAACCAAGGGCCCCTCGCAGCCTGGCCTGGGACTGGGGCCCAAACTGACCCACCGTGTCCTTCCTGCCTGGAGGACCTTGGCAAGCCCCTTCCCCCTCATTTCTAACAAAGGTTTCTTGGATCCGGTTTAAAGTACAGACCCTTTGCCCGGCTTTAATTTCCCCCATGGAGCAGGACTAGAATTGGTCCTCCCGCTCCAATGCCCCGCTAGGAGACTTTTTGGTATTGGTTAAGTGACTAGCGGGTCAAGGTATTGGTCTGGGGCGTTGAACCAGGTCCCCTGACTTCCACACGGGCCCTGCCCCTCACCCACCCACCCTGGCGGGGCTCCCAGTCTGGGATCCTGTGGGCCCCTCCTGCCTCAGCCATGCCTGGGAACCCGCTCAGGGTCCGACCCCTCTCCCCGCCCCCACAGGCCCTGTCTCTGAAGGAGTCCGAGAAGACGGCGCTATCTGAGAAGCTCTTGGGCACCCAGCAGAGCCTGGCCACCATGTCCATGGACTTGGAGCGGCAGAAGCGAGACGCCCTGACCCGCCAGGAACAGGACCGGGTAAGTGGGGGTGCAGGGCCCCGCTCTCTGCTCCTCATCCGGCCTCAGTCTGGGGGTCCCAGAGAGGCTGTGGGGGAGGGTCTGTCGGGCTTCCGTCGAGGCTCACATGGGCTCCTCAGGCTGCTGGGGAACTGGGGCTCCCATCCTCAGGGAGCTTTCCATCTGGGTGGGTGGCCCGACACACAGACAGACACACAGACCGGGGTAGAGCGGAGTGAGGCAGGAAGGGCTTGCTGGGGAGGGTGTGAGCTCATGGATAGGGGAGGGGGCCAACCTCACACAGAGGCCTCCCCGCAACCCCCCCTCACAGAGCACTGTGAATGCCCTGACCTCGGAGCTGCGGGACCTTCGGGCCAAGTTTGAGGAGGCTATCAACAACCACGAGCGGGAAGTGAAGGCGCTGCAGGAGCAGGCCCGGGATCTGGGCCGACAGCGGGAGTCCTGCCTCCGAGAGGTGAGCGGGGAGCCGAGGTACGCGGCCTGGAGGCTGGGGCTTGGGACGGCTCTGAAATCCCCCTTCCTCCTTATAACCCACATCCGGGCTGGCCTGGGGCTTGCCCTTTGCCCCTCCCCTTCCCAAATCCCCATCCCCCTCCTGGGCTCCTTTCCCTCAGCCCCCACCCCCCACGGCTTTTCCCTCACATCCCCATCCCCCCTCCTGACTCCTCCCCCCTCACGGCCCCCATCTCCCTCACTGAGCTCCTCTGTCCTCACGCCCCTTCTCCCCTCACGGCTCCCTTCCCCTCACCCCTAAGCCCCATCCCCTCCTAGCCCCATCCCCTTCACTGAGCCCCCATCCCCCTCACTGAGCCCCATCCCCCTCACTGCTTCCTTGACAAACAGCCCCAATGTGGCAGCTGCTCAAGGGAGCCCATAGAAAACCCCCCCTAAGCTTTCTCCCCACCCCTCCTCTGGCCTGCCTTCTACTATAGTTGAAACCCAGCTCCGTTTTGGAGGACTCCGGGGGCGGCCCGGAAAACTGCGGAAAACCCGGAATCCGGAGGAAACCAGGAAAAGGGCGGGGACCCAACCCAAAACCCTACTGCCCGTGAGGGCCACCAAAAGCAGAAACCCTCCTCCAAAAAAACTGCCCTCCAAAAACCTCAGGTCTGTCACAGAAAAATCTCTCCCTCCCAAATCCCATCCCTCTCCCCATACCCCTTTCTCCCCAAACCTCCACCCCTCTTTACCCTAAATCCCTCCTCCCTACCTTTTCCCCTCCACAACCTTTCTCCTCCTGGAAACCTCCACTCCTTCATTCTTCCCCAAAGGTCCCCACTTTTCCAAACCCCTTCTGAACCTTAAATCCCTATCCCCGCCTTCTCCTTTTGCCTCCCCTATTCCTTTCCAAACCGCCCCTTCTTTAATTAACCCCTCAACCTTCATCCCTCCCTTTTCCATCCCCCATCCCAGGAAACGCCTCTTTGTAAAACCTTTCCAAACCCTTTTTCCCCTCCTCCAAAACCAACTGGTCATCCCCTAAAAGGGACCCCTAACCTCCCTTCCCCCTCCCTCCCCCACTTTTAACTGCAAAGGGAAACAAAACCCGCCTTGGAAAGGCTCACGGCCTCGGGCAAGGGAAACCCACCAACCCTTCAACCCGGGGAAACTGCAACTCAATGCGGGGCCTCAACAAAGGGGCCCTCCTTCCTCTCCCACCTGGCCTTAACTACAAATTCCTCCTCCTCCCTCACTCAAAATTTTTGGTCTAATCCTTCAACCCAAACGGGAAAACAGGCCCCCTCCCTCAGGGAACCTCCCTAAGGGGGAGCAGGGCCCAACAACTCCACAACAGCTACTTCCCACTTTCTGTACTTATCAAGTCCTCCT
Source organism: Sarcophilus harrisii (assembly GCF_902635505.1). Lineage (NCBI taxonomy): Eukaryota > Metazoa > Chordata > Mammalia > Dasyuromorphia > Dasyuridae > Sarcophilus > Sarcophilus harrisii. The sequence continues at coordinate 567,166,744 of NC_045428.1, read as the reverse complement.
CTCCAAGCTTAAACCAGCCCGGGCTGTCATTCTCCCCATTCTTGGGTGTAACAGAAGTAAGGTCAAAACTATCCAATCTCACATTGTCGGCTGCTTGCCACTAAAATTTGGGCCCAAGTCATAAAACACAGGTTTAAAACAGAACCGGGTAAACTCAGGCCCCACCCACCTAACACCTCCCGGGGCCCCTCTCCCTCCGTGATTGGGAAATAATCAACCCTGAGGGTTTCTAGCTCCAAAATCTTCTTTCCCCTCCCCACCCCTGGGGTTCTCTAATTTTCCCATCTTATAGGAAAATACTATGTAACATTTGTCCCTACCAAAAGCCACAAATTTTCTCTCATTGTCCTCACACTGCCAATAGAATACTTTCTTTTGGTTTTCTGGGGCATTTTAATGACTTCCCAGGGGTAACTGTAGGAAATTCAAGTTCTGGTCTTTGAACTCAGGTCCTCCCACCTCAGGGCTGGTCCACCCATAGGTAATAAACTCATTTTACAATGGGGCAAACGGTTGTTTTCTTTGTAGCCTTCCAGGGTCACACCTATAATGTCTAAGGGTTTTGAACTCATTTTCCCATTCCAGGCCCATCTAACTTTGGCCCAACTGATCTGAATGCCCGTCATTGCTGTGAGACCTCAAACAAGTCACTGACTGTCACCTGCTTTGTAAACTCAAGGGCAGCTGTATTGGCTTGCTGGAGGGCCTGGCTTAGACCTAGAGGGAGTAAATCAGGGAGGCCTGCCTGGATTAGGAGGTTTACAGGCCAGAGTCCCACCTCAGCCAGGCTCTGGCTCTCCCCTGCGGCCTGAACGCCCCTCTCTTGTCCCTAGATGAAGCTGCTGGACAGTGATAACGCCAAGAAGACCCAGGAGCTGGTGGAGCTGCAGGGCCGGGTAGCCCTGAGCCAGCAGCTGGAGAAGGAGGCCCGGAGGGAGGCCTTTGGCCTCAAGCAGAAAGTTCTAAAAGGAGAGGTTGCCTTGGATGGGACCAAGCAAGAGGTAAATGGTCCCCGCTGCAGAATGGGCCGGGCAGGAGGAGCCAGTGCCCCAGAGCAGGGATAGCAACGCAGCCCTTTCCAGGCCTCTGCCCCTCATAGACACATCCCTCCCTAGGCCTCTACTCCCCATAGACACGGTCCTTTCCAGGCCTCTGCCCTTCATAGACACGACCCTCCCTAGGCCTCTGCCCCTCACAGACATGGCTCTTCCTAGGCCTCTGCCCCTCATAGACATGAACCTTCCCAGGCCTCTGCCCCTCATAGACACGATCCTTCTCAGGGCCCTGCCCCTCCCAGACACAGCCCTCCCTAGGCCCCTGCCCTTCATAGACACGACCCTCCCTAGGCCTCTGCCCCTCAGAACACGCTCTTCCCTGGGGTCTCCCCCCCTTCCAGCCCTCCTATCTCCTATGATACAACTCTTCCCTGGGCCCCTGCCCCTCAAGATAGCTCTTCCCAGACCCCTGTCCTTATGACCAAACCTTTCCGGCCCTTTCCCTCACAGATTGGCCTTCCCCCCCTGCTCCTCCGATCAAACCCCGGCCCCTTCCCCCTAGACTGGCCCCAGACCCCTGCTCCTTGAACAAACCTTCCTAGGCCCCTGCCCCTCACAGATATGGCACTTCCTAGGCCCCTGCTCCTCATAGATACAAACCTTCCCAGGCCCCTTCCCCTCATAGACATGGCTCTTCCCAGGCCCCTTCCCCTCATAGACATGGCTCTTCCCAGGCCCCTTCCCTCATAGACATGGCTCTTCCCCAGTCCCCCTTCCCTCATGACATGGCTCTTGGGGCCCCTTCCCCTCATAGACATGGCTCTTCCCAGGCCCCTCTAGAATGGCTCTTCCCAGGCCCCTTCCCTCATGACATGGTCTTCCCAGTCCTTCCCCATAGACATGGCTCTTCCCAGGCCCCTTCCCTCATAGACATGGCTCTTCCCAGGCCCCTTCCCCTCATAGACATGGCTCTTCCCAGGCCCCTTCCCCTCATAGACATGGCTCTTCCCAGGCCCCTTCCCCTCATAGACATGGCTCTTCCCAGGCCCCTTCCCCTCATAGACATGGCTCTTCCCAGGCCCCTTCCCCTCATAGACATGGCTCTTCCCAGGCCCCTTCCCCTCATAGACATGGCCCTTCCCAGACCCTTGCCCCTCACAGATATGGCATTTTCTAGGCCCCTGCTCTTCACAGACACAACCCTTCCCAGGCCCCTACCCCTCACAGATATGGCTCTTCCCAGGCCCCTGTTCCTCACAGACACGAACCTTCCTAGGCCTCTGCCCCTCATAGACACGAACCTTCCCAGGCCTCTGCCCCTCATAGACACGAACCTTCCCAGGCCTCTGCCCCTCATAGACACGAACCTTCCTAGGCCCCTGCCCTTCATCGACATGACCCCTCCCTAGGCCTCTACTCATAGACACGACCTTCCCTAGGCCTCTGCTCCTCACAGACATGGTTCTTCCCAGGCCTCTGCCCCTCATAGACACGAACCTTCCCAGGCCTCTGCCCCTCATAGACACGACCCTTCCTAGGCCCCTGCCCTTCACCGACATAACCCTCCCTAGGCCTCTACTCATAGACACGACCTTCCCTAGGCCTCTGCCCCTCATAGACATGGCTCTTCCTAGGCCTCTGCTCCTCATAGACATGAACCTTCCCAGGCCTCTGCCCCTCATAGACACGATCCTTCTCAGGGCCCTGCCCCTCGCAGACACAGCCCTCCCTAGGCCCCTGCCCCTCATAGACACGATCCTTCTCAGGGCCCTGCCCCTCCCAGACACAGCCCTCCCTAGGCCTCTGGCCCTCATAGACATGGCTCTTCCTAGGCCTCTGCCCTTCATAGACACGACCCTTCCTAGGCCCCTGCCCCTCATAGACACGACCCTCTCTAAGCCTCTACTCCTCATAGACATGACCTTTCCCAGGCCCCTGCTCCTCATAGACACAGCCCTTCCTGGGCCTCTGCCCTTTCCAGTGACACATGTTTCCCTGGATGTACTGTGGTCCTCACCCCCTAACCTCAGAGGGCTGTGGCTACATAGAGTTTAAAATTCGGCTGGAGGCAGTGCTGGGAAAGGGATTAAGGGGCTATCACTGTACTGAACCTACCCTCAAGAGGCTACAATATAGGCAACTGACCTCCTCCTCCTTTTAGCTAGAATCAGAGGCATTTTAGGGAAAGACTTTGGAAGTGGGAGGGCCCTTAGAACCTAGGATGTCAAAGCTACAGGATGCAGGGGAAGGGTGAAGGTCTGTCCTCTGACATACTCCCCTCCCTCCTTCCTCCTCCTCCACACCCCTTTTCACACCCCCAGCTCCTTTCTGTTCAGAGGAGACTTTTGGAGGTGGAGCAGGGATTCCAGGCCCGGGAGCGAGGCCTCCTGGGCTCCCTGGAAGAGTCTCGGGGCTCAGAGAAGAAGCTTTTGGATAATGCTCGGAATCTGGAGCTGAAGCTGGAAAGGACACAGGCTGAAGCTGGGGAGCTGGGACTCCGACTGAGCGCCGCAGAGGGCCGGATCCAAGGCCTCGAGATGGAGCTGGCCCGAGTGGAAGGGCAGCGGCGGGAGGCTGAATTCCAGCTGACCAGCCTGCGCTCAGCCCTGCGTCGCACCCTGGGCATAGGAAGGGTACCTAGTCCTGCTTTCCGGGGCTATGCCAATTCCCCGAAGAGGATCCCTTCTCCAGCAAGAGGTGACAGACTTGGGCCTCAGATCTTACCTGGAGATTCCTGTGCCAGGCCAGTCAAAAGGGCATTGGATCACAGAGCCAAAGCCAGAAGGAGCCTTAGAAACCAGGATGTCAGAGCTGGGAGGGGCCTTAGAACCCGGGAGGTCAGAGCTGGGAGGACCGTTAGATATCATTATTTCATACTCATTTTATAAATACGAAAGTTGAGGTTCAGAGTTGACCAAGATCACCCAAGTAGTAATGGGGATTCTAGAGCTGGGTCTAGAACCCTGATTTCCTACCTTCCAGCCCAGAGCCCTGTCCACTATGCAGGCTGCTTCCAGATGTGAAGTTCCTGCCCAAATGGTCAGGGGAACGTGGGCGGCCCCATGGGGGAGCCAGCCCAGCCCAGGACTCTCTCTGGTCCTCAGGGAAACTAACCAGCCCAAGTCCTGTCCTGCCATGCTGCTGTACGCCACAAGGTGGCACGCTCTCCCGGCCTTCTCGCTCATTCTTTCTCTTAAGGAGCCATTATTAAGCATCCATGGCACAGGGGGTGGGGTGCCAGTCCTGGGGGAGATACACAATTTAGTGTGGCGTCTCCTCCGTACTGTACTCTTGTACTCCGTACAAGAGAGCTTGCAGTCTACAAGGGAGATAACAAACGCAGATTATTACTACAAAACATTATTAATATACAGATTATTAATCACAGAGATTATAATATGATTTTTAGTTATTTTATTAATACACAGATTAATACAAAATAATACAAGCTCATTAGAGAATGTCTCACATTAACACAGTACCTGAAAGTCTAAAAAGCACTTTATACGCACTTTACACATTCTTTGATCAAAAGGTCAAAGTACCTCTGGGAGGTTGGGTCTATTATTAGACCCATTTTGCAGATGATAACTGAGCCTTTTAACTTGGAGGCTAGGGCCACACAGCTTAGTATTTGAGACAATATTTAAATCCAGGTATTCCTGGCTCCAGGTCCAGTTTACTGCTCTAGCAGGCAAGAGAAACCCAAGGCTGTCTCCGGGAGGTCTGGGAGGAAAGAACGTTACTGGTCCGGATCCGTGTGTTACGTTAGGGTGTGCAGTTCGGTGGGAGATCTGGCCTGGGCTCATGGCAGCCCATGAGGTGGATGCTGCCAGTATCATAACAGTCCATTTTACTGATGGAGAAACTGGTCCATGTTGAATGTTGAGTGTTAGAAGTGGATTTAAATTGTCCCGTGCAGTTCTTCCGGCATCGCGGCCCTCGGTCACCTCTCGGTTACTGCTGAGTTGGGGTCAGGGAGGCTTCCTGGAGGAGGTGGCTTTGTAGGAGTTTCAGAATGAGGAGTGGGGGAAGGAGGCACCTTCTAGGTTTGAGGAAGAGTGAGAAAGACCTGGACTGAGAGTGGGGAGGGGGACAAGTTCGTTAATGGAGTCGGGAGCATGGAGGGGAGCAGTGTGGGAAGAGATGGCGTCAGGTTGTAGAAGGCTTTGACCGTCAGGCCTTAGTGGCTGCTGGGGAGTCAGGCAGGGCTTTTGGACGTGTCCACGATGAGGGAGGCTGTTGGAGAAATGATTCTTGAGTGTAAAGGATGGTGAAAAGGGAGAGATAATGGAGATAGACTTGCCTAGTCTCACCCCTAAGAAGGCTTTGGGGGTGAATTTGAACCTGGGTCTGCCTAACTCCAGTCCTGGGGCTCCTAACCGACCCGCAGCCAGCACTCTGCGCCCCGCCGGGGCTTGGTGACCTGTGTGGGTAGCGGCTCCCCAGGCAGCAACAGTGCACTGAAAGGAGCGGGTTTCTTGGGGATGATCAGGACCTCAGTTTGGGCCTCTGGGTCTCTTCGTCATGTCTCCCCCAGGAAGCGGGGAGTCCCCTCCAGAGGGCTCCAGCTGCTCCAGCTCCCCTGAACGCACCCGCCACTCCTGCGCCACGTCCCCGGAGCCCATGGCGTCACCCCCGCCTCCCACCATGGACCTGGATGCTGAGACAGTGCGGGTTGCCCTCCGGCAGTTCCTGAAGGAGCTTCAGGATGCCCAGCGGGAACGGGTACAAGCCCCAGGGTGGGTGGGCACACTCTGGAGAGAGCTTGAATCCTCGTAAGGCTCCTGCCAGGCCAGACCCTGAGACGTGAGCCTCCGTGCTTGGGAGAGGAGGCTGCCTCCTCCCTGACTCCACCGACCCCTTCAGATCCTACTCTGTGCTCAGCCTGGGAGTCTGATTGACCCTTTGTGATCCTCCCTGATGTAGGATGAGCTACGAGTTCGAGTGAGCACTCTGAACCGACAGCTGGCTGACTCGGAAAGAGCAAGGGACACAGCCAACACCCATGTGGAGCAGCTGCAGAAGCTGGTGGTGGAGTGTGAGGAAGGTCAGTGCCCGGGGGAGCCAGCCCCTAGGAGAGGCCCCCCAGGAGGGCTGGGAGCACTGAGGAGGGAGGCAGATGGGAGGACTTGGGGCACTGAGGAGGGAAGCCCCCTGGGAGGGCCTCTGAGCAGGGAAGTCCGGGTCTCACCCCTCAGGGCGTCGTGGGGCCGACGGGCGGCTAAGTGGGGCCCAGGCAGCACTGGTCCTTCGAGAGGAGAGCGTCCGGCGGAGTGAGCGAGAGCGCCGGGCTGCGCTCGACCAGGTGGCCACCCTGGAGAGGAGCCTGCAGGCGGCCGAGAACGAGCGACGGGCCAGCCAGGTGGGTGTTCCTGGGCTTGTGTCTAGGCCTGTTTGCCCAGGAGTCAGTCAGCAACTGCATGGCTTCCTTCAGGCCTGGAATGGGAACCTGCAAACAGAAAAATAAGATGGGCCTTATCCTTTCTAAATAATAGCTTTTTATTTTTCCAAATACATGCAAAGATAGTTTTCAACATTCACCTTTGCATAATTTGGTGTTTTAAATTTTTCTCTCTTTCCTCCCCTCCTTCTCCCTCCCCAAGGCACCACGCTATCTCATAGAGGTTAAACGTGCAATTCTTCTAGTTTTTATTTATTTTTAATTATGACTTTTTACTTTCAAAATGCAAAATGTATTTCAAATTTTTCTCCCTTTCCTTCCTCAAGACACCAAGAAATCTCATAGAGGCTAAACATATGCAGTTCTTTTCTTCTTTTTATTTATTTTTAAAAATAACTTTTTACTTTCAAAATAAATGCAGACAGTTTTCAACATTCGCACTTGCAAAACTGTGTTCCAAATTTTTCTCCCTTCCTCCCCTCGAACCCCCTCCCCTGGACAGCAAGTAATATGTGCTCTGTCTGTGTCGGCACTGGGGAAGTTCTCCTGCTCTCCGAGCACTTATCCTGGAGGAGGACCATGGGGACATGTTCCCCGGGACCCTGGAGGCCTGCATGAGCACGGGGGAGCTTGTGGGCTCCACATGTTGGGAGTAGAAGAGGCTAGAGGTGGGGGCCCCTCCCTGGAGGCTGGAGCGGAGGCTTCCCCTTCAAGGCTGGATGGGACTCGGGGCCTTCCGGGCCCCTTCTGAATTGGAGGCCGTGCTCCAGGCCCTCGCTTGGCTCCTGTGCAGACAGTATGTTGGTGTGCCAGGCACATATATTGTACCCAATGCTTTGGGCGGACTGTCCATCCCTCTGAGCATCTTTTTCCCTGGGCAGGGGTCTCTCTGTCTCCACAGATGTTCACATGAAATCTGGGAGAATCCTGGTGAGGAGGGGAATGTCTCAGGGCTCAGTGGGGGGGTGGTTTGGGAGAGGGAGGGAGATGGGGGGGACATTCATTTCCCCCATTTTCTCCCCGACTCTCCCCACCTTCTCTGCCCCTGCCTTTCCCCCAAGCTGCTTCTTTTAGTGCTCCCCTGCCTCCCCTCTCCACCCCCACCCTCGCCTGGCCCTGGGCCTGGCCTGACTGGGCAGAGCCAAAGGCCTCCGCTGGCTGTTGTGTCTGCGTCTCTGGCTCTGGCTCTGGTCCCAGGTGTGGGGGCTGAGGAGGGATAAGGCCAGGAACAAAGCGGGGAAGAGGCCAGGCCAGGGGTGGCCTCTGGGCCCAGACCCAGACCCAGCAGGGAGAGGGACTCCAGAGGCCTGGGGCGGGAAGAGGGGGAATGTCTGAGACGGGCCTGCCTGGCTCCCCAGGAGAGCTGTAGTTACCCAGCGGTCCCTACTCCCAACCCCCTCCCCTCCCTCTACTGTCCCCCCAACCCCACAGCCCACCCCACCCCTAGCTCCAGCTTTCCTGTTTCTGTCTGGCTGCCTAAAGCCAAGGGAGGCAGCTGGTCTCCCCACCCCATCCTCTTACCCCTCATTGTTGGAAACTAACAGCCCCCACCCCCCTGGGCTGACTTCTTGCCATGATTTCTGGGGCTGCCACGTTCATTGCAGAATCACAGGATGTCAGAACTGGAAGGACCCTTAATACAGAGAATGTCAGGCCTGGGAGGGCCCTAAGAACCCAGGATGTCAGAGCTGGGAGGGGTCTCTGAAATCATTTAGTCCCATTTGCTTCATTTTATAAATGGGAAAACTGAGACCCCCAAAGAGGAGGTGACTTGGCTAAATCACACATGGAGTTAGCATCCCTTTTCTGAAGGGTGGCTACCCAGAAAAAACCCAGGCGTGATCAGGAGAGGGACCTGGTATGGTGAGGACAAAAACTTATGTGGTGGGTACCATGTACCAGACACTGTATTAAGTGCTCACAAATTTTATTTTATTTGATCCTCAAAACAACAGCCCTCTACTCTTATCCCCATTTTACAGATGGCAAACAGGTGAAGTGACTTGCTCAAGATCACAGGGTAGATATCTGAGTCTGGATTTGTATTCGGGCCCCACGTTCTGTCCGCTGCCCCTTTAACTGCCAACTGGCGGCAGAATAAAGGGAGGCTGGATCGGGCTGGGGGAGGGTGACCAGAGCCTGAGTTTCCCCCCCTTTGCAGGAGAAGATCAGTAAGATGAAAGCCAATGAAGCCAAGCTGGAGAGTGACAAACGGAGGCTAAAAGAGATCCTGGACGCCTCAGAGAGCCGGGCCACCAAACTGGAGCTGCTTCGGCACTCACTGGAGGGTGAACTGCAGCGGAGCCGGCTGGGCATGGGGGACCGTGAATCCCAGGCCCAGGCTCTCCGAGATCGGGCAGAGAACTTAGAGAGACAGGTGAGCTCTCCTAGTTCTTCCCTCTCCTCGTTGATCCTCCCTTCTAGTATCTCTTCTCCTTAGAACCCAGGATGTTAGAGCTGGGAGGAATCTTAGAACCCAGAATGTCAGAGCTGGGAGGGCCCTTAGAACCCAGGAGGTCAGAGCTGGGAGGGCCCTTAGAACCCAGGAGGTCAGAGCTGGGAGGGGCCTTAGAACGTGGGAGGAGGGAGACTGGGAGGACCCTTAGAACCCAGGAGGTCAGAACTAAAGGAAAAGTGAGGAAGGGAATGAGTTTTTATATAGTACCTACTGTGTGCTGGGCATTATGCTAAACACTTTACAAATATGATTCAATTTGCTCTTCACATCAACTAGCAGGTAGGTGTCATAATTCTCATTTTACAGTTGAGAAAACTGAGGCAAACATTTAAAATTGAGACTATGCAAAGGAAAGGGATCTAGCCATATTAGATGTAAAACTATATTATAAAGTGGAAGTCATCAAAACTACTTGATATCGACCAAGAAATAGAATGGTGGATCAGTGAAATAGATTAAGAATGCAAGACACAATAGTCAATGACTACACTAATCTACTGTTTGATAACCCCAAAGATTCCAGTTTCTGGGATAAGAACTCAGTATTTGACCAAAAACTACTGGGAAAACTGGAAAATAATATGGCAGCCATTGACCAACATCTCACACCATAAACCAAGAGAAGGTCAAAATGGGCTTGTGATTTAGACATAAAGGGTGATGCTATAAGCAAATAAGGAGAGCAGGGAATAGTTTATCTGTCAGATCTATGAAGAACAGAAGAATTTATGACCAAATAGGAACTAGAGCACATTATGAAATGCAAAATGGATAGTTCTGATCACTTAAATTTTAAAAGTTTTGCACAAATAAAGCCAATGCAGCCAAGATTAAAAGGGAAGCAGAAAGCTGGAAAACACTTTGATAGCCAGTATTTCTGATAAGGCCTCATTTCTAAAATTTATACAGAACTTTGTAAGAATTTATAAGAATACAAGGTATTCCCGTTTGATAAAGGGTCAAAGGACAGACAGTTTTTCACATGAAGAAATTAAAGCCATCTAGAGTCATATGAAAAAAATGCTCTAAATCACTATTAATTAGAGAAATGCAGTTTTTAAATTTTTATTCATATGCATTTATTTCAAATATATTTATAATACATTTATTTAAATATATTTATATATATTTTTTATATGTAATTTCAGTGCCTGGAAAATGATAGATTCCTTTTTGTATCAATAGTGTGATATCAAGTAATCTGACACAAGTTACGTATGTACAATCATTTTAAACATATTTTCCATGTTAGTCATGTTGTGAAAGAAAAATCAGAATAAAAAATAAAAAACCACTAGAGAAAAAAAGCAAAGAAAAAAAAGGTGAAAATAGTGTGCTTTGATCCTCATGCAGTCTCCATAGTTCTCTCTCTGGATGTGTATGGCATAAAAAATGCAAATTAAAACAACTCTCAGGTGTCATCAGCTGATAGATTGGCTAATATGACAGAAAAGGAAAATGATAAATGTTGGAGAGGATGTGGAAAAATTGTAACACTAATGCTGTGTTGGTGGAGTTGTGAGCTGATCCAGCCATTCTGGGAACTATGTTCAAAGGGCTGTCAAATTGTGCATACCCCTTGATCCAGCCATGTCACTATTGGGTCTGTATGCCAAAGAGATCATTAAAAAGGGAAAGGGATCCACATGTCAAAAATGTTTGTAGCAGCCCTTTTTGTAGTGGCAAGAATCTAGAAACTGAGTGGATGCCCATCAATGGGTAAGTAAATTGTGGTATATGAATGCTATGGAATCTTATTGTTTTGTCAGAAACAATTAGCAGGATGATTTCAGAAAGGCCTAGAGAGACTTCCATGAACTGATGCTGAGTGAAATGAGCAGAACCAAAACTTGTGCACAGTACCAGCATCATTATGTAATGATCAACTTTGATAGATTTTCCTCTTCTCTTACAATGATCTAAGGAGAATTCCAAAAGACTCATGATGAAAAATTCTGTCTACATCCAGAGAAAGAATTATGGAATCTGAATGCAAACTATTTTCAGTTTTTTGTTGTTTTTCCCTTTTGTTCTGATTCTGTGACTTATGTGGAAATCAAAAAAATTTGAAACAGACAAAACAAGGCTAAATTGACTTTAGAACAGAGGATGTTAGAGCCATTCTCTCCTCTTCCTCTCATACCTTTCAGTCTCCCCGTCCTTTCCTGTTTGGGCCCTTTTAGATGGACAACAAAAGCAAAATTGAGATACCTAAAAGGAGGTTAGAACTGGAGACTTTGGACAGTGTGAGAACCCTGGTTCTTCCAAGAATGTGCTCTCTTACCCAGTGCTTGTCAAGTACCCACTATATTTTTCATATTGCTCTTTTTCTCTAAAAGGAAAATGAAAAGGTACAGAGTACAGTCTCTCCCCTCAAAGATGGCACAGTCTGGCTGGGGAAACAGGGAGATGCAAGCATGTGCTTTCTCTCTGTCTGTCTCTCTTCCTCCCTCCCACCTTCCTTTCTCCTTCCTGTTCCCTTCTCTTTTTCTCTCATTTTCTCTCTCTTCCTTCTCCCTTCTTTCTCTCATTCTCTCTTTTCCTCTCATTCTCTCTCCTCTTTTTCACTCGTTTTCTCTCTCTCTCTGAATCTGTCTCTCTGTCTCTTTCTTTGACCACACACACACACACAAACAAGAAACCTTTCTGAGAGAATTAGGCCTTGAAGAATAAGCAAAGTGTATGTTATCTGAGAGAGCATTTCCCTTAACATTAAAGGTAGGAATAATACCATGGATTCCTTTTTTCCCCTTGGAATTACAAAGTACTTTCCACACAAAAGCCTATGAGTTTGGGTATTGTTTCTATTGGCCCATATTTGTAGAGTTTTTTAGTCATAAAGAACTATGAATGTGAAAAGCTCTACTCAGTGACACTGAGCAGTAACTCTTAAGTTGTGGTCATAAAATTACAACTGGAAAAGAGCCCAGAGGCTGTAAACCCCTTTACAAATAAGAAAACTGAGGCCTAGAGAGGTTAAGTGATTTAGGATCCTGGAACTAAAAGGGACCTTTGGAATCATCTCACCCAATGATGTATAACACTCAGAAGGGGATGCCTGTGGGCTTCATGTTGACTTAGAAATTTGCAAATTAACATTATCTATGTTTTGTTATATCTTAATTTATTTTGTTGAACATTTTCCAATTAAATTTTAATCTAGTTTCCAATAGGGATGCCATGTGACATCTCTAATTCAGCCAGCCTATTACCCTCATTTTACAGATGGGGGAATTGAGGCACAAAGAGATTATGTGATTACTCCGGTTCACACGGGTAGTTAGTCGCAGAACTGAGTTTCCAGCCTAAGGCCAGTTTGAATCACTGGGCCATGATGCCTCCGAGGGAGGTGGTGCTGGGTTTTTAACCACTTTTTACAGAGAAGAAGCTGAGGTTCTGAGTAGTAGAGTACTTAGCCAAGATCACCCAGAGTGCCGGAAAAAGGACTTGAACTCAGGTCTCTTGGCTTCCCACCCGATGCTGTTTATTTGAAGGGATCGGTGTTGCTGCTTCCCTCTTTGCAGCTGGCTGACAGTGAGCTGAAGGCCGGGGCCCTGCAGCTGACTGTGGATAGGCTGAACATTGCCCTGGCAAAGGCGGAGGATAGCGAGGCGGCTCTGAAGGAGAAGGTGCAGGGTCTGACGGCGTCTCTGGCAGAGAGCACCCGCTCTGTGACCTCGGCCCAGGACAAAAACCTGCACCTCCAGAAGTCCCTGACAGCCTGCGAGCATGACCGCAGGGTCCTCCAGGTGAGCTGGAATAGGCTAGGCAATGGGAACAGGCTGTGAGATGGGAGAGCCAGCCAATGGGAACAGACCATGGAGTTCTAGATGAGAGAGCCGACCAATAGGGAACAGACCATGGGGCTCTAGATGAGAGAGCCAGCCAGAGGGAAACAGACCATGGGGTTCTAGATAAGAAAGCTGGCCAGTGGGAACAGATCATGGGGCTCTTGATAAGAGAATCAGTCAGTGGGAACAGACCATGAGCCTCTAGATGAGAAAGCCAGCCAATGAGAACAACCATGGAGCTCTAGATGAGAGAGCTGGCCAATGGGAACGGATCATGAGGCTCTAGATGAGAGAATCAGCCAGTGGGAACAGACCATGGGGCTCTAGATGAAAGAACCAGCCAGTGGGAACTGTAGGGTACCAGATGAGACAACCAGTGGGAACAGATCATACAATTTTAAGTAAGAGGCAGCCAACAGGAACAAATTGGGGGCTCCTAGGTAAGGCAGGTAGCCCATGAGAATAGGCCATGAAGTCCTTGATGAGAAAGTTCTTCATGGGAGAAGGCTAGGAGAGGTTATGTGAGAGATGACCCATGAGGCCATGGGAAGGGATTCTAGACCAGTGGAAAGGCAGAGGATTCCAGCTGGAAAGTGGAGGACTAACTTAAATGAGTGATGATGAGGAATACTTGGGTAAGCTCCAGGAGGCGCAGGTCCCACTCAGTCTTAAATAAAATGAAGCCCTTTGGTGGAGCTGGTACTGGCTCCTGTGCCTTCCTGCAGCCAGGGCTCCATCAGTCCCTCGTTCTCTCCCAGGAGCGTTTAGATGTGGCCCGCCAGGCCACGGCGGAGGCCAAGAAGCAGAGCAGCTCTCTGGGGGAGCAGGTCCAGACCCTGCGCAGCGAGCGCACTGAGTTGGAGCTCCAGAAGGCCGATCTTGAGGGTCAGGTGCAGCAGCTGCAAGAGGTAAGGGGCCACGGATGGGGTCTGGATGGTGAGGGGCTCTGCCTTCTCTCCATTACCAATCCCTAAATTAGCCCCTGAGGTGGCCTCCTTTCTCTGCCCTAGGGCTTCCATCTCTTTCCCAGGTCCAACCTGGAGGGACTTTTCCCCACCCCCACCCCACCTCAGAACCCACTCTATCCTCATTCTCCCCAGAGGGGCCCAAGGCCCCGACTTTCCCTGCTTTCTTTCCCCTTGTCTGCCTCCTAGCTGCTCGACCAGCGGCAGGAGAGTGAGACCACTGCTCTGCAGGGCCTGCAGAAAGTGAAAGATGAGAAGCAGCAGCTTCAGGAGTGCCTGGCCAGCCTGCAGAAGTCCCTGGCCCAGCTGGAGGGGGAGAAGCGGGAGGCCGAGCGTTCGGCCCTGCGGCTCGAGAAGGACCGGGCTGCCCTCAAGAGGACTCTGGATAAGGTGACCCCCTTCCTCCTCCCACTAAACAAAAAAAATCCCTGACCCTTTCTGCCCTGGAGGATAGTGAGTTCCCTGCCCCGGGATGTCTTAAAGCAAGCAAATGACCAAAAAGTCTGTATTAATGACCTTCTCTAGGCAGAGGAAGTGGGGGGATACACACGTAAAGAATGAAACAGTCCCTGCTTGCAATGAGATTATATTCCAATGGAGACAACAGCAAAGACATAAAATACACAGCCCTTAAATGTTAGGTAGTTTTTAAGGGAGGGCACTGGCATTTTAGCAATCAGAAAGGTTCATAGGAAAGAAAAATGAGGGTGAGAAAGGAGGGCCTCCCAGTTGGGGAAACAGCTGGTACAAAGGCACAGAGAGGAGAGATGGAGGTTCGTGGATGAGGAACAGAGGGGAGGCCAGTTAGGAAGATCCCACTGTGCAGAAAGGAGAGGCCGGAAAGGAAAGTGGGGCCAAATGCTCAGGCTTTTAGAAGCCAAACAGGAGCTTATCTTTTTTTTTTTTTTTTGATGAGGAAGTTGAGGTTAAGCAAGTTGCCTGGGAGTAAATGTCAAGTGTCTAAAGCCCTGACTCGAGGGCTGGTGCTCTAACCCATGTACCACCACACCGGTTGATTTGTAGGAGGGCGATACAGTCAAATCAGTGGTTAAAGGAAAATCACTTGGGCTACACCATGTAGGTGGGCCAGGACAGGGAAAGGCCAGTCGCCATAATGTGGGTGAGAGCCAGTGAGACCCTGGATTTAAGGTGGCTCCTGTGGGAGTGGAGAGCTGGAAGTTCGATAAGGCAAAGTTTGGCCACTGAAGGGATGTGTGGGATGAGGAAGATGAAGGGTTAGGATAATGACGGGTGAAAAACCACCGGTGGATGGAGGGTGGAGGGGCTGCCTTCGGCAGGCGTGGCTTTGGACACGTTGAGTTAGAGAGGTCTCTGGGACTTGCAGTTGGAGTGTCCAGTTGGAGGACTGAAGCCCAGGGCAGACTGGGCCGAGGGTACAGAGCTCTTCGTAGGGGTGACCAGAGCTTCTGAGGACCCTTCCAGCTTGGAGATGTGGATTTCCCGGCAGGTGGAGCGCGAGAAGCTGCGCAGCCATGAAGATTCCATACGGCTGAATCACGAGAAGGGCCTCCTGGACCGCTCACTCACTGGGGCCGAGCAGGAGCTCACAGAGGCCCAGAAGCAGATCCACCAGCTGGAGGTAGGCATCCCTCTCCGTCTCCCCACATCACTCCAGGGGAGATGGGGTGACTCACCATCCCGGATCCAAGCCATTTTCTCTCCTCTTCCTGGGGTCCGAGTCCAGGAGGCAAGCATACTCTGAGTCACTGAAGAAGTCGGGATGGGACTGGGCAGCGGGGGGTCTCATAGGAGTCCCTGGCTCTGACCTCGGCTGGCCCATGGACTCAGTCAGTCAATCAGTCAGTACAAGCATTAATTCAGTACCTACTATATGTTAGGTACTAAGCTGAGCTCTAGGGTTCACAAACAGCCCTGCCCTCAAGAAACTTACTTCTCATGGGAAATTAATATATGACCTGCTATGTACAGCTTTAACTATAAAGAAAATTGTATCTGTAACTATTAATAAAACTATACATATATATGTAATGATATACATCATCATTTACACTTAGATATAACTAGATACATATTATATATCATCATTTACACTTAGATATAACTAGATATATATCATCATTTACAGTTAGATACAACTAGATGCATATATATCATTTACAGTTAGATACAACTAGATGCATATATATCATTTACAGTTAGATACAACTAGATACATATATATCATTTACAGTTAGATACAACTAGATACATATATATCATTTACAGTTAGATATAAGTAGATGCATATATATCATTTACAGTTAGATACAACTAGATACATATATATCATTTACAGTTAGATATAAGTAGATACATATATGTCATTTACAGTTAGATATAACTAGATACATATTATGTCATTTACAGTTAGATACAATTAGATACATATATCATTTACAGTTAGATGTAACTAGATACATATATATCATCATTTACAGTTAGATGTAACTAGATACATATATATCATCATTTACAGTTAGATACTAGATACATATATATCATCATTTACAGTTAGATACAACTAGATACATATTATATGTCATTTACAGTTAGATATAAGTAGATACATATATGTCATTTACAGTTAGATATAACTAGATGCATATTATATGTCATTTACATATATATCATTTACAGTTAGATATAAGTAGATACATATATGTCATTTACAGTTAGATATAACTAGATGCATATTATATGTCATTTACAGTTAGATATAACTAGATACATATTATATATCATTTACAGTTAGATACAACTAGATACATATATATCATTTACAGTTAGATATAACTAGATACATATTATATATCATCATTTGCAATTAGATACAACTAGATGCATATATATCATTTACAGTTAGATACAACTAGATGCATATATATCATTTACAGTTAGATACAACTAGATGCATATATATCATTTACAGTTAGATATAACTAGATACATATATATCATTTACAGCTAGGTATAACTAGATACATATTATATATCATTATTTACAATTAAATATAACTACATATACATCATCATTTACAGTTAGATATAACTAGATACGTATTATATGTCATATAACTAGATACATATTATATATTATTATTTACAGTTAGATATAACTACATATATATCATCATTTACAGTTGGCTATAACTAGATACATAATATATGTCATTATTTACAGTTAGATATAACTAGGTTTATATACATAAATATGTATCATATCATTTATAATTAGGTAATTAGATTTATATTTAATGATATGTATATCATAATATATATAACATCATTTATAGTTAGATATAACTATATAATATATATCATATATCATCATTTCTAAATTAGATATAACTAGATTTATATATGATATATCATAACATATCTATAGTTAGATATAACTAGATTTACATATGGTACATATATAATATATATCATACATCATTTACAGTTAGATATAATTAGATATTAAATAGTGCTATATATCATATCTATAGTTAGCTGTAACTACATATATAATGATATATACATCACACATCATAGCACATTTAGACACAGACATGTGAACATGTAGCACAGAGTAGGACAGAAATCTCAGGCACAAACAGCTGGGGATGCTGCTAAAGGTCTCCTAAAGAAAGTGGAACGGGGCCACAAAGATAGACAGACACTTAGGAGGGAGTGGGTAGCACCCAAGGAAGAACAGAACTCTCCTTCATGTTTTAAGGCTCCCCTGTGGGCACAGCAGCTTCTCTCTAGAAGCCGGGCGGAAGGTCCTCCTGCGGTGCTGCCTTGATTTCCCTCCCCATCCCTTTTCTCTAGGCCCAGCTGATGGAGATGGAGCAGGGCCAGTGCCTGCTGGAGACAGGGGGACAGACTCAGCTGGAGCTGCAGCAGGAGTTAGAGCGGCTGCGAGGGGCCCAGGCCCAGGCCGAGAGGACTATGGAGGCGCGGGAGCGCGTTCACCGTCAGCGCATTCGTGGGCTCGAGGAGCACGTGAGTGTGGCGGGGGCAGAGGCTGTCATGTGTCCTGGGTATTCCTGAACTTGGAGTCAGGAGGCCCGGCTTCACATCCTGATTCTAGGAAGCCGGGACCAATCTGAGCCTCAGATGGAGGCTATAGAACCCTGGGCTGTCCACCCTCCAGAATGCTGGAAAGGAAGTGCTTCATTATCCCTCTGGCCTTATTATTCTGACCAGCAGTGATGGGGAGCAGAGAAAGAAAGAGAAGAGACCCCTCAAAACTTAGGCTGCTCTTTGCAAATTAAGAGAAAACGAGGGGGGGGGCAAAGAGTCCTGCATCTGGGCATCTGCATTAGTGCCCGCCCAACCCGGGCCCCTGGCCAGGCTGACAGCTATTTGCTTCCTTCCTTCCTATGTCCCTTGAGGGTCCTGTGTAAAATGGAATCCCCTCCCCTCCCTGCAAGGTCGCTGCCCTTTAGGAAATGAGGTCTGGAGCAGCTGAAAGAGCTGAGGCTCGAATCAAGCCACTCCCTTCTTTGTGCCTCAGTTTCCCCAACTGCAAAGTGGGAGTAATAATTCTGTAAAGGGTCATTATAAGGAAGGTGCTTTGGCAGATAACAAGCATTTATCAAGCACTCACAGGCAAGCTGTGCTCCGAGTATGGAGTGAGGAACTTGTAGTCGGGAACAACCTGAGTTTGAATCCTCCCTCAAATACTTACGTAGCTGTGTGCCATTGCTTGATGGCTTGATCTCTCTGCCTCAGTTTCCTCATCCGTAAAATGGGTATAATCATAGCACCTGCCTCCCAGGCCTCTTGTGAGGATCACATGGGTTAAGATGTGTATAGCACCTTAAGACTATGTAAATGATAGCTCTGTTTCAATCACCTGGGGACAAATACAAAGGAAAATAGCCCCATGGGAGAGAATAGTGTATAAGAGGAGGCTGAAAAGAAGGGAGGAGAGGGAAGGTTGAGAGGAGTCAGCAGCCAATCCAGGAGGGGAATGAAGGATGGGCCCTCCCCAGAATAGAGGCATTCACCAGGGGGAGAAGGGGGTTGGGGGCAGCGGGAACATTACAGGGAAAGTTCCCCCCCCCACAAAGCATCCTAAAAATGGGAGCTGATGTTACCTTAACATCCCCAACCTTCCCCCACAGATCTCCACCCTGAAGGAACGGCTGCAGCAGGAACTTCGCAGAGTCCCTCAGGGCTTCTCTCCATCTTCATCCTCCGCCCCCTCTGGAAACTGAGCCCCCTTCCCGAGCCCCCATCCTCGCCCCGGACCTGCTCATTGTCTTGCTGCTAGGCCTGCTCCTGGCCCAGCCACCTCAAAGCTTTACAGGGGTTCTTGGGGGCCACGGGGCAGGGCTGGGTAGGCAAGGAGGGGAAGCGGTGCCCTGCTTGGCTGTAGAAGGCAGAATGAGGAGCAGAATCAGAGAAGTAGACTTAGGGTCAGTGCAGAGAAACATTAGTCGCCTGCCCAGTGGCCTGGGTCCCCTCAAGGGAGGGAGCCCCCCAGGAGGAACACCCGTGGCGGGGATTGCAACCGGACTCTTTCTCTGGTCTACATTGACCCGGACGGCCTGAGCTCCTTCAGCCTGAGATCTTGTGATTCTGTGACCGTTTGCCCTCCACAGCCGGCTGCTGGCAAGGACTGGAGTCCAGCCCCCTGGGTACCAAGGCCGGCTTCCCCTGCCTTCTGGCCAAACCCATTAGTGCCAGAGTCAGGAACAGTGAATTCCTTTGTTTGGATGGGGGAGAACCCCGCTGTTCAGTGCTCCCCTCCCTGCTCCTCACCCCCCCGCCCCAGTCAGATGGCTCTTCCCAGAATCTCTGTCATCTCCATCATCTTCCTCTCAGAGAACATCGAGGTCTGTGGCTCTTATGCCTTTTAGGAAAAAATGCACCTGTGTTTCTTTGAGGGGAAAAAACCACACACAAGAAGAAAAAGCCTGATTTCTATTGTTTTCTTTGGGAGGGGGGTAATGTGCTCTCCCTGACCCCTTTGGCCCTGCCTTGTGACTTGGGAAAACAAGGAGGGGGGTAGGGTCCCCTTCTTGGCTCCCTGGGCTCCTATAATGGAGCACAGCTCCTCAGTGGTCCTTGGACTTAGAAATGGGCACATTTCTGAGTAGGAGGGGAGGTTCGTGCCCACTTGGCATGGGAATGGGAAGAGATTCCTATGGGCAAAAGTCCCAGAAGCCGGCTTCTAGCCTTGGCTTGGCCACTAACTGACTGAAACCTTGAAGGGCTTCCACTCTCAGAGCCTGTTTACCCAAATGTTGTGAGAACCCAATGAGAAACAGCAAGAAATGTGCTTGGAAGGATGGTATACCAGTGTACCCATTCTCCAGATCCCTATAGGAAACCCTTTGTGGACAAAGAGGAAAGAGTCTGACTCTTAAAGCCAAAACCCAGGCTTAACACTGCTTACTTCCAGCACCAGCTAATCCTTTAGCTCTCATGCACAAAGGTAGAGAATTCTCCCCAAAGGTTCCTGTTTGTGGCTGAGCGTTCCAAGTTCGTGTTGGTGTCTGGTCACAGTTGGATACACTCAACTTAACTCTTGCACAAAGGTAGAGAATCCACCCCAAAGGTTCTTATTTGTGACCAAGCTCATGTTGATCTGATTGGCCACAGTTGGACACGCTGTAACTTAACTCTTGCACAAAGGTAGAGAATCCACCCCAAAGGTTCTTATTTGTGACCGAGCTCATGTTGATCTGATTGGCCACAGTTGGACACACTGTAACTTAACTCTTGCACAAAGGTAGAGAATCCTCCTCAAAGGTTCCTATTTGTGTCCAACTGTGGCCAAGCTTGTGTTGGTATCTGATCAGTCACAGTTGGACACACTGAACTGAACTCTTGCACAAAGGTAGGAAATCCTCCCCAAGTGTTCATATTTGTGCCCAACCTGTGGCCGAGTGTCCCGAGCTCGTGTTGCTCTGATTAGCCACAATTGGACATGCTGTAACTTAACTCTTGCACAGAGGTAGAGAATCCTCCCCAAAGGTTCCTATTTGTGGCTGACCATGCTGCTCTGATGGGCCACACCTGACTCTAACAGTGTGACATCCTCTTGGTTCTCTTGCAGAAGGAAGGGTGGCTGATGTGTATAATGTATATGTGTATATTTGTGTGTGTACATTGTACGTGTGTGTGCACGTCTCTGTATCAGATGTATTTCTGTAGCTGTAAATATGTGGACACATCGCTACATTGTCTCTGCACCTGTATCTGTATTGTGTGTGTCTGTAAACATGTTTTGTGTGTGCATTTGTCCACATCCGGGCATATCTGTACAAGGCGTTTGAGTCCAGATAAGTTGCTATGACCGAGTTACCTGGGCCCGACTTGCTCCCCCCATCTCCCGTGGAGGATGGTTGTGAACACCGCCTCCTGCTGACCCCCAGACCAGCACTGTCCACTCCATTGCCCATAGAATCATTGTTAGTTTTATTCTTAGAGAGTTCAGCTTTCCCCTCACTCGCCCTTCTGTCAGCCCCCCAGAGGAGAAAAAAGCAGATCTGGCCTTCTCCTCCCTCAACATACTGATCCCAAACCTGGGTGACTATTTTTCTTGAAAAATTCTTTATTTTATACAAAAAAAAAAATAGATATGATCTGATACCCCACTACAGTACGTCCAACCTAGAGCAGGGGGGGCCTGCCCGAGGGCCTACTTTGGTGGAAACAGGTGGGGTGCCAGTGAGCACCAGGCAGAAGGAGGGACTGGGGAAGCAGCAGGCATCTGTGCCCAAGCCCCTCCTTAGCTCCAGCTGCAATGCCAAAAGGGGGCACCTGGGGGACAGGGGGCCCGAACTGACAAGGAGCTGGGGGGGTGTCCAGCCAGGAGATAGGAAGGGGTGGGACATGAGTGATTTTCAAGTATCTGAAGGGCTGCCAAGTGGCCGAGCAAGTAATCTTACCTGGCTCTACCCTGGAGCTCAGAACTGGGGGGCAGGTGCATGGGCAGATTTTAGTTTGGTTGAAGGAGAGCCATCCACAAGTAGAATGAGCTGCCATGGGGGGGGTGGTGTCTTGCTTTGGGTCTTTAAGTCTGGCAGGCTCAGAGGCTTAGTGCTAGAAGGGGGCTCCTAAGCTATCGGGCCCAATACCCATTTCACAGATGAAAGCACTGAGGCACAGAAAGGTTGGGATTTGCCTAGGGTTACACAGCTACTGGGGCAGGACTGGAACGTCGTGTCTCCATCCACTTTGTGGCCTCTTTTGGCCCTTCCAGACCTTGCTGACATTTGGGACTGGTGAGCAAGAGAGGCAGGGGACAGGAAGGAGGCAGGATGTCCCCTTCCCCACCCAGTCCCTGCCCTTGTCTGCTCACACACTCAAAAGAAAAAATTAAAAACCAGTTATTTTTTTTAACCCCACAAGAGAATCAAAGCCAGCCCCGAGCCCTGAGCCCACTGGCCTGGATTTGTGCTCCTGGAGGTTCCAGGCCCTGCCCCCCCTCCCTGTGCCCCCTGCCCATTAGCAGCCCCCACAGCTCCTGGCACAGGAGGCAGCCACAGACTGGCATAGGCCACTCGTCGCCATCACACCACACTTGGAGAACTTGTCTCGGCACAGGTCGGCTAGAAAGGGTGAAGGGAAGAGGGTCAGACTGGGGCCGGACCACTGAGCCCCCAGGCCCCTGACCCTGCTGCCTGGGCTGGGAGGAGGCCAGAGGAGACAGAGACCTGGAGCTGACCGAGCTGGACTTCCTTGGTGGGGATGCCAGCGGGAGGCCCCCCACCTCCCCTCCCCCTCCCCTGCTCCTGCACTGGGCAGGGGAGTCTGGGGCCTTAGGCCCAAGCCACCAGGGCCCCCCTACCTCGGAGCAGCTCCTCATGGGCGCAGACGGTTCGCACGCAGATTTCCTTGTTGATGATGTACATTCGGCGGAGGCTGGGAATTGAGTAATGGGAGAAGGAGAATGGGGCTCTTCGTGCCCGGCCTCCCAGTGGCCCTCACACCCTTGTGGATGTCCCAAGACATCAGCTCTTCCAGTCCTAGATACCTTCTCACCTCCCTTCCCCTTTCCCCTCTGTGGGCACTCCCCACTCCACTCACCTGTAGAAGCAGACCTCATTGAGGCACTGTTTGCAGGGCCTGTGGACCGAGTAGAGGCGGGTGCAGGGGTACTGCTCCTCCCTGCAGTCTGGGGGAAGGGGGCAGGACTCAGAGACCCCCCGTCCTCCCCTCCCAAGAGCCCCTCGGGCTCTTCCCCACCTTCTGCTGTGTTAGCAGGGCCAGGGTCCCCTCTGGGCCCTTTCCAGGCTGAGCTTGGGACAAGGAGGGAAGAGGCTTACCTAGGGGTCCGGGCTCTGTGGGTTCTGTCTCTGGATTTTCTGTGAGAGAAGAAACACCCTAATTGTCCTTCCAGACTCTTCTGAGTTGGGAAGGAGAAATTATCAAACCCCCCCCATACACTTCTGACATTATAAACTGAGGCCCAGAGATGAGGGGAGCCAGGACCACAGGGGATAAGGAACAGACAGTCCGAGGATCCATCTATTCAGCAAACTTTCACTGAGTTTCCATAACACTGTTCTCAGTGAGCATTTCTTAAGCACCTACTATTGCTAGACACTGATAACAAAGAACGAAAAGGTCCCTTCTCTCATGGGGGCAGGGGAGAAGGTAAGAAGTAGGACATAGGAGAAGCGTGAGCTGGGCTCCCATTTCTAGCCCTCAGCCCTGGAAGGGACTCACCGTGGGTGGGGGCCGGGATGACCTCCTGCTGTACCTGCTGCTGGGACTGGTACTGCAGCTGCTCCTCTGGAGGTCGGTGGGTGGACTCTGCCAAGGAGGAAAGGGGCAGGGGGCCTTAGTGCTTCCCCTCCCCCACTTCTGCCTCCTCCCTCCTCTCCCTGCCCCATCCCGCATTCTGGCCAGGGCCTACCTTGGTAATCATAGTACTCGGGATTGTCTGGATGGGAGAGAACGAAGAGGGGTTAGAAAGCTGCCAATGGGGCTCGGGGGGCACATAGACCCTTCTGGTAGGCCTGTGAGCCCTGGAAACAGCCCCCCCCAGCACTGAGGTTCCCTCAGAGCCATGAGCCTTTGATACTAAAGGCTGAAGGATTTGCCTCATGGCCAGAGATAAGGCCTGGAGCAGATGGCCCTGGAAGTGGATGAGGCTGTACCGGAAGTGGGGAAGGGTCCAGACTTTGCACAGAAGAAGAACTGGGAAAAAGGATCGGGGATATTGGGAATGGGAAGACACATGGCTGCAAATGTCAGAGGAAGGCAAGATCCCAGAGAGGCAAGATCCCAGAGAGCATGGGTGACTAGGTCGGCTTGCTCTCAGGGGGAAGAACGAGGCACAGTGGGGTTTGTTGCCAGGAGGATGATTTTGGTTTGGGTCACATAAAACTTCCTGCCAACCAGTCCCAAAGGGAAAGGGACCGCCCCGAGAGGGAAGGGGCTCCCTGCTGCTGGAAATGGAGGCTGGGTGATGATGGGGGCGATGCTGTGGACAGAGTCTCTGTTTAGGTTGGAGAGGGTCCCCTCAAGGCTCACTGAGACACAGTTGGTCTGGGGGGGGCGATCTGGGGGCCCCGTGGCTGCCACTCACCAATCTGGTCCCCGTAATGTGTGTACTGGATGTGGTCTGGGTCAATGTCATACTGACCCTGGGCCAGCAGCCCGGCTGAAAGGAAGAAGGCAATTAGACAGAATTGAGAGGGAAAACTAGTGATCCATGGGGCCCGGAAAGGGGCATTGATGGTACAATGGGAAAATCACTGGCTGGAGATGGGGGAGGGGGGCTGGAATTGGACTCCTGCCTCTTCCTGGAGCTTGCTGTCTGTAGATTGGTCAAGTCTCTTAGCTTCCATGGGCCTCAGCTTCTCTTTCTGTCAAAGAAGGGATTTGTCTCTTCCACCTCTAGAAGTGTGATTCTTTGATCAAACCAGATAGGAATAAGGCCCTGATAGACCAGGAGCATGGATGGATTCAAGGTTAAGGAGGGAAGGAAGAGGTCCCTGGTCAGGAACTTGGGATGATTGGGTCCATGATCTACCCTAAAGGCACAATCCTTCCTTTCTTTAAGGAAAGGGGTGCAGAGGATAACTCAGGACCATCAACTTAAGAGCTATAATTCCTAATCACAAGGGATGGATGAGCTACATGGTGCTACAAGTGCCGGGCCTGGAGTCGGTAACAACTGAGCCCAAATCAGCTTCAGACACTTTCTAGCTGGGTGATTCTGGAAAAATCACGTAACCATTGTCTACTTCAGTTTCCTCATCTATAAAATGGAGATAATACCAGGACCTCCCTCCCAGGATTGTGGTGAGGATCAAATGAGATAATGTTTGTAAAGCACTTAGCATAACACTGGCACATAGCAGGTGCTATCTAAATATTAATGTTATTCCAATGGGAGGAAACTCAGATAATGACGGTAGAACCCCTGCCATTAGTGTCTAGACAGCATTTTTCATAGATCTGTTTTACAGATGGGGAAATAAAGGTTCACAGATATCAAGGGTCTGTCTCAGACAAGTAAATACCAAATACAAGGGGAGGGAGTAGGTAGAATTTCATGAATATAGAACACCTAGAAAATAGGAGTTTAGGTCTAGATCCTCCCTTGATACCCAGCAACCTTGTCATTCCATCACCATCTTTTTTTTTTTTTTTTAAACTAGGAAACTAGAAATCTGAATGGGAAAGAACTTGGCCAAACTCAGTTTGTGAAGAAGCTGGAATTAGAACACGGGACCCTAAACTCCTAACTGATCTTTTCATTCTCTTTGGAGAGTTTCGGGGTCATGGCAAGTTCCTGGGTGTTGGGGCGAGTGCCTATCCACATGCAGGACACTGTGGAAAGGGGCGGCTTGGATGTGGGACAGAGCTAACATCTGGGCTTTGGGAAACCACCTGGCCCTTGGAGGCTGTGGCTGCCCTGGACAGATGGGTCAAAGAGAGTCCATTCCATGCTAGGCAGCGGCATCAATGTGGGAAAAATGAATGTCCTCGTCCCCTGGGGCACTTCTTATTGATGAGAATCTGATAAAGGCAGGTGATCCTGAGACACACCACTTACTACTCACCAGGCAGACACAACAGGAAGAGGTAGGCGGCTCTCATGACAACAAATATGGCAACCAGTAGTGGATGAAATGGAGGGATGAGCTGGGGAAGAGAGAGTGTCATTTAACTTATCTTTTTCCTCCAAAATCTATCCATCTTCCTCGTTTTCTTATTTCTCTAATATTTCTATCCTCTCCTTTCTACCTTCATAGTCATTACCCTAGTTTGGGCCCTTATCATCTCCCTCTTGGACTTTTTAATTGGTCTCAAGTTTCTCCCCACTCCCCAGAGCATGGCTACCAAATTATAGTCCAATAACATATGTGACCCTGTCTCTGCCCTGCTGCAGAAACACCAGTGGCTCCCTATCACCTCTAGGAGCAATGAAAGTTCCCCTGGTGGGCATTTAAAACCCTTCCTGGTCTGGCCCCCTCCCATCTTTACATTCCTCTCCTTTATGCATGTTATGATCCAGGTCTCTTATACAGACCATTCAATGTTTCCCACCTCCATGCTTTTGCACAGGCTGTGCTCCCATGCCTGGCATGTACTCTCTTACTGACCAGCCTACAAGGTTCAGTCCTGAGCCTTTTCCTGATTGCCTTCTGACCCTGTCCCTGTGACACACACCTTCCCACTGTTAGCGCCCACTCTACTCTTAGAAATCAGATGTCCTGAATTTGAGAAGCAACATTAGTGTTGGGCAGAACAGAGAAAATCTGGCCTTACAAAAAAGGGAAGGAAGGAAGAGGGAAAAAGGAATGAAAAATGAAAGAAAGGGAAGGAAGGAAGAAAGGAAAGGAGGAAAAAGAAGGAAGAAAGAGAAGAAAAAGGAAGAATGAAAGAAAGGAAGGAAGGAAGAGAGAGAGGGAAGAAAGGAGGAAGGAAGAAAGAAGGAGGGGAAAAGAAAGAAAAAAGGGAGAAAGGAAGGAGGGAGGGAGGAAGAGAAGGAAGGGAGAAAGGCAAGAAGCTGGCCTCAGGGACAGGAAGTCCTGGGTTCAAGTCTCTGGACACAAGATGGCTGTGTGGCCCTGGGAAGGTCACTTTCTATGCTCTGGGGAACTCCCCGAGGCTTAAGTGGCAGGGTTTGCTCTGGCCAGTTTCCTCAGCTGCCATTCCCTTATGGACACAAAATTGCCAGCCTTGAACCAACCCCTCTATTTTGTATTTCCTCCTCTGTGTGTGGGATATAAGATACTTTGTATCCTAAGAGAAGATACTTTCTTCTGTGACTTTGTGTCTTCACCAGAACCTAGCACTGTGCCTGCACACAGTCGGCACTTAATAAATGCTTGTTAAATTGATTCCTCACTTACATTCCAAAGATCTCCATGCTCCTCACTCCCCACCCCCTCCCTATGTCCCTCCCGAGAAGGCTAGGAGCCCCAGGACGGTTGTATATGTATGGTGATGAATAAGGAACCCATCTTGGAGCTCCTGATGTCCCATAACACTCTCTCCCCCACCCCCAGACACTTACTTATATTTGTCACTTAATCCTAACTAGCATTTGGATTCAGACACTTCCTACGGGTGTGACCCTGGGAAAGTCACTTCACCCCATTTGCCTCAGTTTCCTTATCTGTAAAATGACCTGGAGAAGGAAATGGCAGATCACTCTAGTATCTCTGCTAAGAAAACTTAAATGGGGTCACGGATAATCAAACGCAACTGGAAAATGACTCCACAACAGAAATTTCCCTGGTGCTTTAAGGTCTGTATAAAGTTTACAAATCTTGTCTCATTTGCTGTTTGCAACAATCCTGGGAGGTAGGATCTATTATCATCCCCATTTTACAGAAAATTGAGGTAGAGGTTAAAGTGGCATGGCCTGGGTAAACACTACAAAACCCTGATAAACCTCCAGCATACCCCATGCCTCCTTACCCAGCTGCCATGATAGCCAAGGGAGCTGAAATTCTAATCCAATTCCTTAATTTTTTTTTTTTTGAGGCAGTGTCTAAGGCTGGATTTGAACTCAGGATTTCATTCTGGGGCCACTGCTCTAGTCACTGCTCCATTTCTCTGCGCCAATCCCTTCATTTTAGAGAGGGGTACACTGAGCCTCAGTGCTAAGTACCACAACTGGGCAGCAGTATGCTATGGAGCAGTGTGGCCCATTATGGTAGAAAGAGAACTGGTTTGAGAATCAGGTCCTGGATTTAAATCCTACTTCTACTGCCTACTACCTCAAAATAATGTTAATTTGGCACCTATATAGTGCTAGGGTACTTTGAAGGTTTAATATGTATGTTATAATGTATGTTATATTTATGTCTAATATGAACAGCACCTCACAACAACCCTATATACCATAAATATTGTTCCCATTTTATAGGTAGGAAAACTGAGACTCAGTGAAAGTGACTTGCCAAAAATCACCCAAGCAATAAGTGTCTAAGGTGGGACTGGAAGAAATTTTCCAGACTCCAAGCCTACATCTTTATCCAAAATGCCTTTCTCTGTGAGCTGTGTCTCCTTGGCCAAGTCCCCATTTCCCCTCTGTGAGCCTCAGTTTCCTCCTTTGTAAAATGAAGGGGCTGGACCAGATAACCTCTACAGGGCTTTCTAGCTTAATGCTTTATGACCCTGTGACATCTGGTCATCCACCAGCCACGCTCTGAAGTTATTCAGTCATTTCTGACTCTTTGTGACCCCACTGGGGGTTTTCTTGGCAAAGATACTGGAACGTTTGCCATTTCCTTCTCCAACTCATTTTACGGATGAGGAAACTGAGGCAAATAGGAGAAAGTCACTTGCCCAGGGTCACACAGCTAGTCAGTGTCTGAGACTGGATTTGAACTCATGATGATGATTATTTTTTTACACTCCAGACCTATTTCCCTATCCACGGCACCACATGTAAAGTCCTATGTAAAACCCATTTTGCAGAAGAGGGAAGAATCATCCCGTTCCCCACACATTGAACCCAGGGCGTTTCTCGGGGGGGGGGGGTGTAGGCTTCCTGGATTCAATGCTTCATTCTCTCCCTTCCAGCTTCCATCTTGCTCAGACCCAGCAGGTCCACGTGCCAGCTCCAGAGCTCTGCCCAGAATGCCACCTGTTCCCAATTAGAATTTGGGCGCAGAGCATCCAGCCTAAGTGACACCACATGCTCCCCACCCTAGGCTGAATGGGGCCCCCTCTGTGCTAGTGGGGGGTCACCCTCACCGAAGCTAGGAGACCTCCTTTCTTGCCAAGGAAGCTGGGCCCCCCAGAAATCAGAGATGTCGTGTTATTACCTACTCCGAACATAAGGGAATGGGTTCTTCTGGCTAACAAATGAGAGACTTGGCCCAGATCTCAGAAAGGACTTTTATGGAACTGTAGAACAGCAAAATTAAAGGGCCTTTAGTGTATAGGATGGCAGAGCTGGGCAGGATCTCGGATCCCAGAATTCAGACAGAAGTGTCCTTAGAACATAGAATGCTGGGACAGGAAGGAATGACACAACATGGACTGTCAGAGCTGGAATGGGCCCCAGAACACAGAAGGTTGGGGAGGGACTTTGGGGAGGGAAGGGGGGGGGAGGAACTTTAGAAGGCAGAACAATCAGACTTAGTCCAACCCCCACATTTTACAGAGAAGGAAACCGAGGCCTCTCTTGCCTTTCCCATGGTGGTTAGGAGGATGGAGAAGGAAATACGGTAGATCAAGATCACACAAGCCCATGGCTGGCAGAGCTGGTACCAGAGCCCCAGATTCTCTGCTTGGGTCAAGACTAGTTTAAAAATATTTGATCCTTCCTGGATTAGCTCACATTGGAAAGAAACAGGGGTGCAGAAGGAACAGAGCAGGACTGAGAAAAGGGAACCCCCAGTTCCTGGATTCCTGGCAACCCCTCCCTCCCTCCCCTCTCCCCCCCCCCCCACCCCTGCAACAAATGCCTCCATTCCATCCCACAAATGCAATGAGATAAGAACTTCTGGTACAACCATTGTTCACAAAGTGATTTCACACCCATTTCCCCCCTGCAATTTAAGCTCATTTCAACACTGTGTTGTTTGGCAGGATGGGGGTATGATCCCCATTTTATAGATGAGAAAACTGAAGCCTAGAGAAGGAAAAGGATTTACACACTACTAATTAGATGGCACACTGTGGATTAGAACTCAGGTTTTCCAGTTCCTTTGTGACAGCTCTTTCCATTTTACCAGAAGGTCTCCTTGATGGGGACTAGCTTGTGGAACTGGGTCATAAGGTGGAAGGGACCTCATTGATCAATCCCTTCATTTGACAAAAGAAAAAACTGAGGCAAAAGAGGGGCCAAGTAATTGCCTAAGAACACACAGACAGTGGAGCCAATATTCAACTCAAAACTCTTCTGACTCTGCTGGGGGCAGCTAGGTGGCGCCATAGTGGATAGAGTCAGAACTGAGTTCAAATTTGACCTCAGACACTTACTAGCTGAGTGACTCTAGGCAAATCATTTTCCTTTATTTGCCTCAGTTTCTTCATCTGTCAAATGAGCTGGAGAAGGAAATGTCCAACCACTCCAGTATGTTTGCCAGGAAATCCCCAAAGGGGGTCACAAAGGGTCAGATATATCTACAACAGCTTCTGACTCTGAATCTACTCTGTATGCTGTCTCTAATGTTGAACCAGAAAAAGGTTCAAAGAGAAGGGAGACGAGGAAGGGCAGCTAGATGATCCAGTGGATAGAGTACCAATCCTGGAGTCAGGTGGACCTGAATTCAAATCTGCTCTCAAACACCTACAACTTCCTAGCTGTGTGACCCTGGGCAAGTCACTTAACCCCAATTATGTCACAAAAAAAGAGGAGTGAGAAGAAAGAAGAAGAGGTTCATAAGACCTTCAGAAAATACTGATCCTTCCACTAAGGGACCATCTGATATTGTTTTACCTAACTCTCCAGAAAAGCCTTGGAGAGACATTACTGCCTCCCCCCTTTCCAAAGGCAGAGAATCACATTGTCCAGATTAGGACACATTGATTTAACACCTGCTATGTTCCAGGTACTGTCCTGGGTTCTGGGGATACAAAGAAATGAAACAAGCCTGCTCTCAAGACACTTCTGTTCTATCAGCAGAACTGATATGTACACATAGAAGTATATTCAGAACAAATACAAAGTAATTTAGGGAGAGGGAGTCAGTCACACAGCTGGGGGAACAGAGAGAAGATCAAGAAAGATGGCCCCTGAGTTGACCTTTGAAGCAAACCAGGGATTTATTTCCTTCCTTCCTTCCTTCCTTCGGCAACTGAGATTAAGTGAGTTGCCCTGGGTCACACAGCTAGGAAGTGTTAAGTGTCTGAGGCCAGATTTGAACTCAGGTTCTCCTGACTTCAGGGCTGGTGCTCTATCCACTGAGCCACCTAGCTGCCCTAAACCAGGGATTTTCAAGTAATTGAAGGAAAGCTTTCCAGTCACGGGAGACAGATACACAAATTCATCAACAGCCTTCATGTGAGGGATAGTGGGGGGAAAAAAGGTCATTCTGGCCAAAACAGCTCATAAAAGAGGCACAATGTGTGCTAAAGCAGGTGATTCGTTTGGCTGGGACAGGTAAGAACTGGGTGTGGCTCCCTGTTCTCAACATTCCCTCTCTGTGTGGCTGGACCTAGGAGCCCTGTGAGCCTGCAAGGGTTGGGGGTGAGGTGGACAGAATATCCCAAATCTCCCAGCTGGGCCTCCTGCTGGCCCTCTGGAACCCTGTTCTTCTAAAGGCTCTCTTGGCTCAAGAGGATGTTCTAAGAGCTGGGTCAAGAAGACCTCTAGTTCCAAGCCTGGCAAGCCCAGGATAGGATGGAGGAGGGCCAAAGTATGGGGGCCTCCTCCCCCAGCCTCCCTTTCGGTGCCATTTAGCAGTGCAATTCAATTCAATTTGGCAAACGCTTATTAATCATTTCCTTTGTCTGAAAGCACTATTCGAGTCAATCCCAAATGGGCCCAGCTCAAAACAGATAGCAGCACGTTTAAGATCCCTTAATCTCTCCCCAGCTACTTGGATCCCCAACAGTTTAAGGCTCTCTCTGCTCTCATCATGGAGGAGAAAAACAAATCTCAAACTTTCCCGTCTGGATGCTCTCCACCCTTACTCCCGGGCTGGGTTGTCTCCAGCTCTCCAACCCAGCACCTAAGGGTCCCTCTGGTTGATTCCCTCACTCCCCACCCCCCCTTTTCTCAGAGCACCTCACAGGACTCGGTCCCTTCCCCCACCCCCCAAACTGACCCCACCTCAACCTAATCCTGATTCTCAACCCGATTTCCCGGCAACCTCAGTGCGACCCAAGGAGAGGAGGAGAGAACCAGACTGTCTGCTCCACTTCCAGAGCAGGGCAGGGGTCTAGGCTAGAAAAAACCAGATGTTTCATCGGGCACATCTGGGAACAATCAACCAGAGAAAACATACGCTCACACACTCTCTCTTGCTCCCCTTCGGCAGACCCCACCTTCTGCTCCCCTCCCCCCACATTCCAACTGCCCCAGAGAACAAAAGCTGGCCAACCCCCCCCCACCCCCCACCCCCGCACACACGCGTATACACACACGCACAAACTTACGCAAAAATACAGAGGCCGCCCCCCACCGAGCTCCCGGCAAAGCTTAATGTAAACCACAAGGACCCCAGCCCTGGCCGCCGAGCACCCCCTCCCCCGCCCTCACCGCCAGGGACCTCTCCTCCAGCCTGCCTCCCGCTCCCTAGCGAGCTGCGCCCACTCCGCTCTTCCAGCAGCAGTCCTGGGAGAGTCCTTCTCCCCTTCCGTTACTTTCCCCTCCCGCCTCCCCAAAAGAGACTAAAAAAAGTTTTAAAGCGCTTTGAGATCTCATTTCGACTCGGCAGGGAAGCTCACCCTCCAGCCGCTGCCTTGCTTTCCCATATCTGGGGTCAGAGACCCCCAAACTTTCCCAAGTCTGGGGGAGGGGAACCTCAAAGCCCCAAACTGCAGGCCTGGGTCTGGGGTCCTTGCTGGCCCCTCCCCCAGTTTCCCACCTCCCTTCCCCTCCCGGGTCCCCTCGGGCCAGGTTAGGGAGCGGGGAGCCCTTTCCCCTCCTCCCCGGGGCAGCCCCCCATCCAGCCGGGCCCCAGCCGGCCGGCTCCTCTCCTACCTGTCTGCTCTCTCTCCTCTGCCCACTCAGCTGCCTGCCAAGGGCCTCCCCCTTCTCCCCAGCCCCCGAACGGGACAAGCCGCCACCTCCAGCCTCCCCCTCCGCTGGGTCCTAATGCTAGAGCCGGGCGGCTCTGGCCAGATGTGGAGCGGGGGCGGGGCAGGGCCGGGCTGGAGTCCGGTCCGGGGGCCAGGCTGGGGTAGCGCTGGAAGATCTTCGGGGACTGAGGTGCTGGACGTTGGCTGTGGCTGGGATCATCCGACGTGTGGCGAGAAGTGCCGATACGGAGGCAGGAGACCTGGGGCTCTGCCGTTTACTAGTCCTGGGACCTTAGTCAAGTCCTCTACATTTGGCTTTCTTCCTCTATAAAAAGCGAGGATTAGGCTCCATCAGGGATTCTTAATCTTTTTGTGGGTATTAGTTTAATAATAATGATCAAATAACTTTAGAATATAAAATATATATATATACATACACATACATGTATACACACACATATATCAATTTAAAGTTCACAAAGCACTTTACAAGTATTACCTCATTTTATCCTTACAATTTTGGAAGGTATAGGTGCTAATCCCATTTTACCGATAAGAAAACTGAGGCTGAGGGAGGGGTTTTCATTATTTTACTGGGTTTTTTTAAAAATAGCATTCTATTTTTTCCAATTATACATAATTTTTTTTTTACAATTTACCTTTTACATTATAGTTTTTACAATTTACAAAAATACAATTTTAACGTTAATTTACTTTTGAGTTTCCAATTTTCTCCCTCCCTCTCTCCCCACTTCCTTCCTTAAATGTAAGCAATTTGATATAGGTTATAGATGTGTAATCATGTAAAAGATATTCCTATATTCATCCTATTATGAAGGAACAGACCACAATTTAACAATCACCAAAAAAAATAAAATAAAATAAAATAAAGTGAAAATAGTGTGCTTCTATTTGCATTCAGACTCCATTCTCTAGATGTGGGGGAAATTTTCCACTATGGGAGATGTTTAAGCAATTAAAAAGAACTCCAAAATTTCAGTTTAAATTTAGCACTCAGTGAAAATAGATGAACTTTTTCTCATCCAAATTCACGGTCCCCCTGACATCTACAGACACTCCCCAGAGGTCCATGAACCCCAGGGCTAGACTAGATGATTTATAAAGTCTCTTCAACTTCCATTGTGCCACTGACAGAACATTTCCCTGATTTCTCCCACTTATTTGGAAGGTTGAGGCTCCTTCACAATATCCAGGAGCTCAGACCACGGTTGTATCGTGTCTCCTCAGGGACTCAAACCCTGCTGCCTGCTGGGGAAAATACCACCCCAATAAACCCCGATTGCATGTTCAGATAAATGCCTTGGTCACTTCGTGAATACATTTATCATGTAATTTCCATTTATCATGGAATTTAGAGCTGGGAAGGATCTTAGACAATCATTTTAATCCAATACCTTTCTTTCGCAAGAAAGAAAACTGAAGCCCTGAGAAGTGAGTCATTTGCCCCATCATCCCACAATTTGTTAATATCAGAAGCTTGACTTGAATAAAAGTCTCCCTGATCGTAGGTCCAGCAGTCCATCCACACCAGGTGTTCCTTAACCTCAAGTCTCCTTTCCTCTCCTTGACAGGGAATCCCCAAGCCCTTTGCTCAGCTGAGAATTCCCAATTGATCAGGGGGGCCGGTATGCTTTAGGGGGTCGGTATGCTTTACCTCATCTGTCAAACCCTGACGCCTGGAGAACGGACACCTTATGTCAGCAGCAGCCACAGACTCATTATCCAGATATCTTGACTATTCCTTTCCCTTTCCCTCCCGGATAGTCTCAGAGCCAAGGAAAGTGTCAAGAAGAAATAGCTCTGGGCTCAAGGATGTTAAAGGGAGCTCGCTTTTGATGGGACCCAAGAGGAGTTTTAAGCCAAGCCCAGGCCCAGATCCTCAGGAGCTACCAACACTGGGTTTGGGGAATCGGGGGAGTACTTGGATTTTATTTTGAGTCACATTTTATTCTCCTGCTGTTTGACCAGCCTCGATTTGAGTTTCCAGCCAAATTCTGGCTGAGAGATGGGGCCTTTATTCAGCTTGGTCGCCATCTGGTGGTCACTGGCTGGATAGCTGATGGAAAAAAAAAAAAAAAGCTTTTAAAAATTTCCTGATCCCCCAAATTAGGAACCTAGAACCACGTGATTTGAGGGTTAGAAGGGACCTCACAGCAAAGAACTGGAAACTGAGAGGATTCCCAGGCGTTGAGGAAGGGCTGAACAAGGGTATATGTGATGGAGTACTATTGTGCTGCAAGAAATGAGCAGGCAGATTTCAGAAAAACCTGGAGATTTATACAAACTGATGCAGACTGAAGTGAGCAGAACCAGAAAAATATCACGCATGGTAATGGTGACATCGCGCAGTGATAATCTATGACCGACTTAGCTCTTGTCAGTAATACAGTGACCCAAGACAATTCCAAAAAAGTCATGAAGGAAAACGCTATTTACCCTCAAGAGAAAGAACTGATGGAGTCTGAAGCAAATTGAAGAGTACTATTTTCTCTTTTGGGGTTTTTTCTTCATTTCTCCTTTTGTTTCTTCTTTCACAGCATGACTAACGTGGAAATATGCTTTACATGACTTCACATGCATAATTGTTATCAGATTGCTTGCCTTCTTGCAGAGGGAGAAAAATTTAGAACTCAAAATCTTTCCAAAAATCAATGTTGAAAACTGTCTTTACATAAAATTTGGGGAAAAAAACTACTAAATCAAATACAGAAATACAAGAAGGGGCCTCAGGGACCATCTAGTCCAACCTATATCCACAAGAAATCCCCCCTCCCCATTGTTTTTCCTTACCACAGAACTTCCACTCATTGTTAGGAAGTCTGACCTGACCCCAAAATTAAATTGGCTTCTTGGCAGCCCATCCATTGTCCTTGGTCTAGCTTCTGCAGCCAAGCAGAACATTTCACATAGTTGAAAGCCCTCCAGTCATCATTATCCCAACTCCCACAAGGCAGTCCCTCCCGGGCTTGTCACGGAGAAGATACCGCAAGGGGGCATCTAAGCAGAAATGTTGCTTTCTCAAGTGGCCATCCAGATTCTGCTCCGACACTGCCAGTAAGGAGAAACTCGACGGTAACTCTTACCTGGCCTCCAAAATCCTTCCCAACTCTCCAAGTTTTTATTTCTACAACGACACTTGAAGCATCTCTTTTAGACAGTTCTAAAGGTTTGCAAAGGGTGTGTTTGTGTTTAAAAATATCAAATCTAAATCCACTTTCTGTTCATTCTATTCTCAGGGGCTGAGCAATCAGTCAACCAGCCCAGTGCTGGGCACTGTGCTAGGATCTCTCTTGAATGAAAGAATTTATTAAGCACTTACTGTGTCAAGCACTGGGGGTACAATTAGAAAAAAGGAGACAGTCCCTGCTCTCAGGGAGCTCACATTCTAACTGAGGAAGACAACACGTATAGAAGGAAGATGAAGATCCCAGAAGTCCTAAGGACACAATACAGGGAGGAAGGCAAGACCCAGAGTTCTGCAGTCCAAATGGCAGAGCCCGGGATGTGGGTGGGGGTGGTCTGGGGAGTAGCTACGGAGGAAACACCAAGGCCTAGAAGACCTTAGATTTATTACTAGCTCAAATGGGAAGACCTGGTGGTCCTTCCTCTTACAGAAAAACAGTAACTTTCAGAGTATCCAAGTGCTATATTTCATAGCCATGTCTACTGCTCAGGGGTGGGAGTCAGAAGCATCACTGGGAAGCAGAGAGTGGATTTGAGGTGAATTTCAGTGTCCAGCCACAAGTGAGGAAGAAGAAAAGGGCAGGAAGGTTGGAGAAGGGTCCCCATCTGGTCCCTGGCTGAGTCTGGAAGGGCTTCCATTGTCACCTTCTCCCATCCATCATTCAGAAGGGATCGTCTACCTGAGAAATCGTTGAATACATGAAGATGGCCAACGTGTCCTTGCCTGTTCCATACTTCCTTTTTCAGACTCAACGTCCCCAGTCCATAGGATCACAGAATTGTGGGCTGGAATAGGGTTAGTCCGATTGCCCAGCTGGATGTGCCCAAAGTCATGCTGCTTTAATAGCTCTAAGGGTCAGAATCCTTTAATGCTTCCTCATATAACATGGATTCTATAAACTGGTCTGGACAAGCCCTGTTGTTTACTTATGTCCGACTCTTCATGATCCCATTTGGGGTTTTTCTTGGCAAAACCACTAGAGTTCTTTGTCATTTCCTTCTCCAGCTCACTTTACAGACCGAGACCCGCAGAGTTAAGGACTTGCCCAGCATCATGGCTAGTAAGGGTCTGAGGCTAGATTTGGACTTGAAAATGAGACCTCCCAATTCCAATCCCAGAGCTCCATCCACCACATCACCTAGCTGCCTCCCTGGACAAGCTAGAAATAGTGAACACAATACTCAGCAAGGAAAGAGCAAAATGGGCAACAGCCTTCATTTCTGATCTGTCGCTTTAAGTAGCCTACGATCTCCTTAGTTTTCATGCTGATCATCTCACAACACTTATTTATACAGGCCTTGAAGGCCACGAAGAACTCCAGATATTTTTTCAGATAAAACTACCACTTAACCATGTCTCATCTACTTGGGACTTGGGACATTGGCTTTTTGAACCTGTGTGTAAGACTTGACATTTATTGCTCTTCAATTCCGTCTTATTCTGTTTGATCCTATACTCTACTCTGTTAAGCTGTTTTCCTAATCCTGCCTCCATCATTCAGTGGGTGAGCTCTTACCCTCTCAGGGCTTCCTTTTATTTTCCTGCCAGTCTGTTCACACCGCACCCCACCCCCCCCACCTCCGTTCTCATTTCTGTTGGCCACCGTGGTAGAGAAAGGTGCTGGAGGGTCACAAAGGCAACCAACTGTGGGTTCAGCGTTGCCTGGATGACAAGGGCCATTTCTATAGACCTCTGAAGTTCACAAGGCACTTTCCTCACAACAACCCTGTGAGGTAGGTCATGCTGAAAGTATTATTGTCCAGGAGTTTACAGAAGAGGAAACCGAGGCTTGTGGAAGGGAAATGGAGTAGGCAGAGCGCATTAGAGAAGAACCAGACCTAGAAGTTGGTTCCTCTTTCTCAATCTAAGGTTCTCTTCAGCGGGCCACATCCGGGCAATGCCCTTGCTGCTCCGCTGGCTCAGGACGAGGAGGGTGGAGGCGGGGGTATCCCAAGCATGGGGCCAGTGGTCAAAGCCAGGCTCTCACAGAAGATCAGCACATCCAGGAAAATAAGGCAAATTTATTCAGTCTGTCAGTGGGGACCCCGAGTGTCAGGTGGACCTCTCCATTTCCATGGATAAAAAATTAGACTATTTCTAAGGTGAGAGAAGGGAACTAAAGTGGTCTGAGAAAGGATGTGGAGTGAAGCCGCTCCCTGCAGGGGAGGAAGATGGAATGAAGTGTCTGAGGAGGGGCTTCTGTGGAGCCAGGAGGCTGCGACCTCAGCCACGGGCGGCGGGTATGGCTTTGGGAACGAGTCCTGCTCTGCACTCAGGTACTCAAGGAGTGTGTAGGCAGGCCCAGGCCACGGACAGTGTTGCTACCAAGATGCATAAATAGAGGAGGTGGGGAGGGGGGGCTCAGACCTCTGCCCCAGAAGTCCCCAGGATCCAGGGCTACCTCAGCCCGGAGGCTGTCTTGGGGGTGGCCAGGATGGGCTGGTGGAGTGGGGGCCAGGGAGTGCGCTGCTGGGCCAGCTCCCGTTCAAGTCGCTTGAAGAACTTTTTGGAGGCCTTCTTTGGGCAGAGGTGGCGCAAGCACCTGGGGATCCACTGGTCAGAGACACGCTGCAGGAAAAGAAGGAGGCGATTTCTGAGTCCCACCACGTTCCCCATCCACCGGGTACCACTCATTCCCACCCCTTCCACTCCTTCTCCTCTTGTCCCCTCCTTGTGTCTGACCTCAGAAGGGGAGGGACTGAGTTATGGAACCCTGAGTAGGTCTTTGAACCTCAGTATCATCCTCTTGCAGTTCTCTGAGTGTCCAGGGAAGGGCAGTGGCCCCTAGACACGGTCCCCCATCCCATCCATCCCCGACACACAGTGGACGTGCTCCCCAGTCCCTGGGCACCTCTAGCATGAACGCGGCCACGAAGTTGAGGGCAGCCAGGCCGAGCAGAAGCAGCTTGAACCGGATATCCTGGATGTCCTTCAAAGTCAGCCACCTCAGCAGGAAGTCCAGCAGGCCCAAGGTGAGCACAACCAGGATGATGGCCAGCACCAACAAGACCAAGAGGAAAGCCACTGGGCGGGGGGGAGAAAAGCGAGAACAGGATCCATTAACCTCTTCTCTGTCAGCTTCCCCATCACATTGGAAGCTCCTTGAGGGAGTCTCTGGCCTTTCTTTGTATCCCTGGCATTTAGCACAGTGCCTGGTACACAGCAAGTGCTTAATAAATGTTTGTGGACTCTGGGGATGATGGGAGGAAGGAGGGAGCATGAAGGGGATGGGAAGGGGCTCCTGCTCCTACTGCAGGTAGGGGATCCTCCCAAGATTCCTCCCTCCTCCCACCTTTCATTTCCCCGACCTCACCATTTGTGTAGAGTGGGCGGCGGAAGGGGGGCCCCTTAGACATGGTCACAGCCAGCGTGAGGTACTGGAACCCCGAGAGGCAGAAGATGACCGTGTTCTCGTAGTTGGGCAGGTTCTGGGCCCCTGACACGGTCCTATTTAAAGGGACAAACCTGCAGGAGTAGATAGGAGGGGAAGGAGGGAAGGAAGGGGAGATACTTAAGGTTAGAAACACACCAGAATCTGGGGGAAGACCTGCAAGGAAAGCCACTCCCCTCCCAAAGTAGCCCTTTGGGGACAGCTCTAAGAGGGAGTTTTCCTGGATAGTCCTAAATCTGCTTTTTTGTAGGTTCTGCCCATTGTTCCTAATTCTGGAATTAAACGAAAAAAGTCTAATCCCAGGGCAGCTAGGTGGTGCCATGGCTAGAGCTTCAGTCCTGAAGTTCAAATTAGGTCTCAAGACACTTAACACTTCCTGGCTGTGTGACCCTGGGTAAGTCACTTAAGCCCAACTGCCTCAGGAAAAAAAAAAGTCTAATCCCGCTCCCAAATCTCTGAAGATAGCTGCTATGATCCACCTCCATGCCCACCCTCCCCTCAGCTTCCTCTTCTCCAGGTAGATGCTTCCTATTCCTTTAACTGACCCTCAGGGGGCATTAAAAGTCAGAAACAAAATTTGACCCTATGCCCTTTGCCACTTTAGTTATTTTCTTCTGAACCTCCCCAACTTCTCAATGTCCTTCTACATTCGGGAGGTGCGATATTTCTCCCCCCTTAAGGTTCCACCCCAAAAAAAGTTACCCACTCCCGGGAACCTGGAGATGGAAGGGAGAATGAAGGGCTTACCAGGGCTGGGAGACAGTGATGAAGTAGCCACTGAGCTGGATGGTGAGAACCAGAGCAGTCTGTAGGAAGAGGCTGCCCAGGACGGCTGCACGGAGCAGGGCGCCGGGGGGCCGGGAGACCCCTAATTCTGGGGCGGGCTCTGTGAAACTCATTAGCACCGTCACCGAGGTAGTGATGGCCAAATCAATGAAGAGAAACTGTAGATCACCTAGATTGGTATTGATCTGGGGGAGAGGCAAGTGGAAGGGTCATGGTACCAATCAATCAGTGAGAATTTATTAAACTCCTACTATGCGCCAGGCAGGTACTGTGCCTTACACAAGAGACAGGGTGCATCTCTAAGTCCAAAAATGGAATAGTCTCCATCTGCAAAGTATATTTTACGTAAATGACTGTAGAGATGAGAGAGGAAGTTCCCACCCTGGGAAATGAGGATTCTAGGGGGAAGGGAAGTTCTCTGAGGGCAAGAGCTATTTTGCTTTTGCTTTTTGCACACTAAGCATGAGAACAGGGCTTTCATTTGTCCTGGCTTAATATATATCAGCAACTAATAAATGCTTTTGTATTGATCCAGAGTCTAGAAACCTAACATTGAACAAAGCCATTAGCTACTGTTCACTCCTTCTCCCTGTATCCTTTAGCTAGAGCCAGAAACCAATCTGGTTACTTCACTACATAAGAAGTTTCATTGGTTGAAAAATTATCCTTGCAAAAAAAAAAAAGAAAAGAAAAGAAAAATTATCCTTGCATATGTTTTGAAAATAAAAAAACTTCAATTAAAAAAAGAAATTTCATTGGCTCTCAGTTGCCTGTGGAATAACATATAATCTCCTTTTCAGGGGGAACCTTTAACGTCCTTCACAATCTGACTTCAGGCTGGCTTTTTAGACCAATTTCCTATTACCACCTCTAATGTAATCCCTATTCTAGCCAAACTGGTCTACTTGTTGTTTTATATATCCCGTATTCATCTCCCCCCTCCGTGCCTTTGTATCTTTCATGCATGGAGTGCATTACTTTTCTGGAGGAGGTGGGTTTCCAGTTCTAAAGGAGGGTCTCAGCCCAAAAAGAGAAAGGCAAATTAGCTATTGGGGAAGTGAAGGGAGGGCTCTGCTCTCCTCTCCTCTCCCCTCAAGTCTGATTTAACTTTATACTCACAGTGTAGAGCACTAGAACGGAGATAAACTGGATGAAGCTATAGAGGGCCATGTACTGGAAAATGCAGAAGGAGGTGACCAGCGAGCAACGCCCTTCCCTGTGATATAGGGTAAGAAACACAGGTACAAAAGGAGATCAGGATTCTGAAAGAAAGATAAGATTCCCCACTAGGGACAAATGAGGGGCAGGTGAAAGCCTACCCTGGCTCTCAGTAAAAAATGGCATCTCAGTACCCATCAACTGGGGAATGGCTGAATAAGTTATGGTATATGAATGTAATGAAATTCTATTGTTCTATAAGAAATGATCAGCAGGATGATTTCAGAAGAGTCTGCAGAGACTTACATGAACTGATGCTAAATGAAGTGAGCAGAACTAAGAGAACATTGCACTCAGTAACAATATTACATCACGATCAGTGATTATAGACTTAGTTCTTAGCAATACAGTGATCCAAGAAATTTCAACAGAATTGGGGTGGAAAATGTCATATACATCCAATGAAAAAACTATGAATACTGAATGTAGATCATTGTGTCCTGTTTTCACCTTTTTGTTT
Source organism: Sarcophilus harrisii (assembly GCF_902635505.1). Classification (NCBI taxonomy): domain Eukaryota; kingdom Metazoa; phylum Chordata; class Mammalia; order Dasyuromorphia; family Dasyuridae; genus Sarcophilus; species Sarcophilus harrisii. Next base: position 567,124,937 of record NC_045428.1, on the reverse strand, counting down.
TGTATTGTCTTTCTTTTTTATGATCTTCCCCTTTTGTTCTGATTTTTCTTTTCCAACATGACTTAATATGGAAATGTTAAAAATGATTACACATGTATAACTTCTATCAGATTGCTCACTGTCTTAGGGAAAGAAGAAGTAAGAGAAAGTGAGAAATAAATTTGGAACTCAAAATCTTACAAAAGTGACTCATATAATATCTTTTCATATCATTGCATTAGTAAAATACTATTAAAAATTTTTTAAAGAAAGAAAGAAAGAAAGAAAATGGCATCTCAGGGTCTGCCTATCTGAATAGATCCTCTCTCTCTCTGCAGGGGTCTGACAGGACTGGTGTTAGACCTTTGTCATTACTAATAACAGCAGCATATCCCAATACCTTTATTCTAATATAAAAAAGTATTGGTTATATCAATGATTATTTGATTAATCATTTGATTATATCACTGACACCACAGTCTAAAGGACCACAAATAATTAACCTCTATAAGATTAATTTTATTAATAAGACCAACAATTAATCAATCTAATTAATCTCTATAAGAGATTAATAGCAGTCTAATAACTTTGTTCCTGGACCATTTCTATGAGCTTCACCCAGAAACATGAGAAGGAAGAGAATATTGACGATTCTTATAATTACCATAAAATGCTAATATAATTTTTATACAGATATAAATTATATATATATATAGATATATATAGATGACAACAATGGATAAAAAGGATAAAAATTCACACTGGATTTGCTGAATGTACCTGGAAGTGGTTTACCTCTGGATGGAGTTTAGGAAATGGCCAAGATCCAAGGACAGTATCAAAAGGCCCTCTGTGGCTAACACCTGCCTGAACTAGGCTAAGAGAATGTCACCAAAGAAAAACTGAGCAAACTGTCTGGGCAAGAAATTCCACAAATTTCTATTAAATGTCCTTAGAGGCTGGGGATGGAGTTTGTGATAACAATTTGGAACCAGGTTACTGCCATCAGAAATGACAGTAGGGCTCCCTCTGAAGGAGGTTGGACTAGTGCCATGCCATGTAAAAGAACAAATAGCAGAACGGTGACTTGTCTTTGAACCATTTTTACAGGCACCCCATCCAGAAAATCCATTATCATGAGATAACGATAATACCATCAATAAATCAAGGACTTGCCATTTTATTGATGTGGGATTGATGTGGGAACTCTCAGTGTGAGAACTCTCTCTCTGGATGCAAACCGCACTAGAGAATCTTAGAGAGCCGCTTTAGACTTGTGAGATATTAAGTTATTTAATAAAGTTTGAATTTAGACTTAGCTAAATGAGTTGCACATAGTCCTACAGCTACTATTGATATGGCAACTGAACTTAGGTCTTCCCAGTTCTACCTACAATGGCTTTCTTCTCTTCCCGTGTGGCCCTTGATCAAAAATTCAATTCTCTTCCATTTTACCAAACTTGCTTCTGTTTTCAATAAGATTGGGGATAAAAGGCTGTTTTTTACTGGACCTGAAAAATCGGGTTGTTACTGAGCCCTCAGAGTAACCCCAGTGCCAATGGCATCTCTCAGTCCTTCCCATTTAAGTGTATATATCTTGTATGTACATAGTTATTTACATGTTGTCTTCCCTGTTGAGGTGTAATCTCCAGGAGGGCAGGGACCATAGTTTTGCCTCTCTTTGTAGACACACAGAAAGTATTTAGTGAAAGTTTGCCGACTAAATGACTAGTGACCCCCTCCCAAACTTTGGGAGAGGCAAGAGTTTTCTGCAAGTATAAACAGCATGATAGAAAACAGTGCTTAGTACTGGTTTCCTAGTCCCTTGATTTCCTTGGAGATTGGGAATGGGCAATAGTGTTTATACTTGGGGCTCTTTCAAGTAACCCCTTGGTCCCTGCCCTTCCCCAATCTTGTGGCCTCTAAAGATCTCTCCCACTGTGTCACTCACCTGATCACCTTAGGTACACACTCAATGTTGGTGATTTGGGAGGTGAAAGGAGATGCCACCGAAGCTTCGGCCTCAGACAGGGAGATGCCCACATCGGCTGCCTTCAGAGCCCCACAGTCGTTGGCCCCATCTCCACACATGCCCACACAGTAGCTGCCAAGGAGAGGAGGGACTGTCAGTAAGTCCTGTCCCACTCTAGGACACGTGCCCAGCTAGGTGGAGGGAGTGAGTCAATCTCAAGGGAAGGCTGGGGGCAGAGGGTGATGTTGGAAAGGAAGCCCCTGGGCACAGGTCAAAACTGGGAGGCAGGAGCTCATGGGTTTCCCTGGGCATGGAAAACTTTCAAGTCAAGCTCTCTACACCCCCAATCCCAAGATAGGGTTCACAGAAACAGAACCATCAGGGCCAGAAGAGACCAAGTAAGAACTTAAGTGTTGGGAAGCCCCTTAGAGGAAATATGGACATAGAACAGATATTTGGAAGGGTCCCATAAGGGAGAGATCAGACTGCTTTTACTTGGCTCCTACAAGACATAATTAGGAGAGGCAGAGGGAAGTCTCGGAGAGATGGGTTTCAGTCTAATTGCTAGGTTGAAGTGAACAGAGCCAAAGTCCAAACTATCATATAAAAACCTAGAACCAAACAATTAAGAACACTGATCGATACAATGAGCAACCATGATTGGAAGACCCAGACTAGCCATCTCCTGATACAGAGGAGATGCACCAGCAGGAGGGAATTACTTCTGCTCAACTATGGAAAAGTCACTGCAAGGATTTTGTTTTCTTTTTTTTAGTGAGAGTGGGGAGCGAGAGACACTTGTGAATTAAAAAGTTTTAGGAATTAAAAAATTAAAAATTGAATTTTAAATTTTATTAAAAAAAAAAAACCCATCAACAATGGGAGCTGTCTCAAAGTAGAATGGAAGACTTCAGAAAGATGTTAAGATTCCTATTTAACCAAAGGTGCGACTGACCCCTTGCCAGGGATACTATAGAAAGAATTCCCATTCAGGAAGTCATCAAAGGAAATACCCTTTGGAGTCCCCTCAAATGCTGTATCTTGGTGTTTCCTAGATCAGCTAAGGCCATCCATCTTGGGCATGTCCTTTAATTGGGTTGGGGGGGGGGCAATTTCTCATTTGTAAAACAAGTTAGTTGGACTAAATGGTCTCCAAGACCCCTAGAGTTATCCTAGAATGTCTCGTTTACAGATATATTTACAAAGATTCAAAAATATTTAAAAATTTGATGACTTGCTCATGAGCACCCAGTTAGTGTCAGAACCAAAATCTCTCATTTCCCAGGCCAATGTTATTTCTCCCTTATTTTACAAAGAAGAAAACTAAAGTCCTCAATGATAGAGGGATGTACCTTATAGTTAGGGATTTCCAGAAGTAGAGTCAAAGTTGGAACATAAAACATGAGGTGAGGCAGAAGAGATGAAGTGATATGGGAAGGGAAAGTTTGAGTTAAAAGGTCTCTAAGGGACCTTCTAATCCAATTTGCTTTTTTCTACAACAGGGGAAATTGAAGCTCCAAGAAAACCAATGTAATAAAATCCTTGATCCCTTGAAATGTTTATTCCCTTCCCAACAAAGGAAGAAACCTGGCCAGAGTTTGGGAGGAGGATGGATGGAGAGGAGGGTTCATGAGAGAATCCCTCTGTGTCATTTACTGGGATCTTAGGGGTCACTTACTCCAGGTTTCGGAAGCCACACACCAGCTGAGTCTTCTGTTCCGGCGTCATCCGGGCAAAGATGGTGGCCTGGAGCAGGATCTGGGGGTGGGCGAGAGTGCGTGGGGCAGCTGCCAGGGAAGGGGTGCAAGGAAGAGGAGGGAGGGGACTGTCCCCTGCCAGAGGATTAGAACGGGGGGGCTCTTTAGGGACCATTTGGGACCCGACCCTCCCTCAGAGGAATCTGAGATTCAGGCAAGTTAAGTCACTTGCTGATGTCATCAGAGCTGAGGGGAACCTCTGACTCCAAGGGACCAGGCAGGATTCAGAGAGGGGAAGGCCACGGCCTAGAGGGGACGAGGGGGTTAGAGGAGAGCCGTACCTTGGGCAAAAGTTCAGGAAAATGATCCAAAATCACAGCAAACGCCTTCCCATTCAGTGCCAGGTGGCAGGCCTCCCCAGTCAGCTCCACAATGTACCCTTTGGGCTGAAATAGGCCACTATGAGACCCCAAAGCTCCTGGGAGCTAGATCCTCACAGGTGCCCCATTCATCAGGCAATGGCTGAAGGGGGTGGGAGTGGGGTCAAGGAGCTGTGGGAAGTCATAAAGTCCATCCCCCTGCCTCTGTGCATGCTGCTTTCTAGACCATCAGCCCAGGGGAGGGAGGGGCTGTCACAAGACTTACTTCAGCTTGTTCCCCTCCTGGGGAGTGCTCAAAGGGGACAAACTTGATTGAAGCTGGTTTGCCACGGGCGGGGGCTGAAGCATGGACAAACACCACCGGCTCATGGGGCTTTACCATACCGCAGGACCGAGACACGTTAACTGCAGTCAGCATGTTGTCACCTGGGGTGGGAGGAGAACAGAGTCAGCAGAAGCTCCGCTGGGCCACCCCTGCCCCCGGGGCTGGCTCTGAGACATCGGTGCCCGCCCAGAGATAGAGGAGCTGAAAGCAATCATGGGAGCCCACTCCCCAGGCGCTAGGTGGGGGTCCTTCCCTCCTGCCCCCCACCCATTGTTAGGGCCCCACAGGACCCTCCCCAGGCCTCTGCCTTGGCTCACCTGTGACCATGACGGTACGGATGTTAGCCCTGCGTAGGGCTTGGATGGTGGGCTCTGTCTCAGGTTTCAGCACGTTCTTCATCATCAGAAGGCCCAGCATAGTCAGCTCGCTCTCCACTTCTGTCCTGGGGGGGAAGTGGGGACAGTGAACCCAAGGGGCCCAAGGAAGGAACATCAGGGACCTGACAGCTGTGGGGTCTCAGTCAATCAGTAAATGAGCATGTCCTTTTTTTACTGTGCTAAGCACTGGGGATACAAAAGGAATGCAAATATAACTTACAGATATGATCTCCTAGCAACCCTGGAAACCCTGGGAGGTACAATTAAGATTCCCATTTTACAACTGAAGAAACTGGGGCATACAGAGGTTAAATGACCCAGGGTTAGAGTCAATGTGAGGCTGGACTTGAACTCGGGTCTACGCCATCACCTGGCTGCCATTCGGACAAGCGGCAGAGGCTCACAGGACCCTAGGTTCAGGGCCGGGAAGTCCAAATCTAGTCCAAATCTTTGCTTTGACAGATAAGGAAACTGAGGCTTGGGAATTATGTGGCTTGCTCAGGGCTGTAGGATCAGTCAGCGACAGAGCCAAATGGGAATGCAAACTCTGTGCCATGAGTCTGACTCCATGAATGAACGAGACAGTATTGATCTGGCTGTCCAGCTGGCTCGGCTACTTCTGACCATGCCATGGCCAGAGGGGATGGACATGGAGCCACTTTGCTCCCAGTCACTGAAGCTCATCTTGGGAAAGCTCTCATTGCTCGGCGGGCTTGTCTGGATGGGCATCCTGGCAGCCCACGAGCTCCCGGAACGGAGCCCAAAGGTGAGCTCTGGGCATGAGCCAGCCAAAGCGCTTCCAACCATTTTTTGCGCCAAGAGGAGTGAAAGTCATGAAGGATGGCCACGAGCGAATGGAAAGCTAATAATGTAGCCAGACTAAGGGATGACGAACGAACAGCCCGAGAGCTTCATTCTCAGGCCACAAAACTTTAAATAGGGGGTCAGTTCACTGTCCCTCAGACTGCTGGAGGGCCAGACTATAGTAAAAACAAAAACTTTGTTTTGTGGGTCTTTAAATAAAGAAACTTCATAGCCCTGGGTGAGGGGGATAAACGTCCTCAGCTGCTGCATCTGGCCCGAGGGCCACAGTTTGAGGACCCCTGCCATAAAATATGAGAGCCCAAGAATCGGGGGTGGGAGAAACCTCAGGGGGTTCACTCTCTTGGTCTAAGTTTCTCTCCTCTGTAAAATGAGGAAATGGGATTTGGTAGATAATGAGATTACTACCTTGGACCTCAAGAGGCTCTCAGAGATCAACTAGTTTGACCCCCATCATTTGACAGATCAATAAAATGAGTCCTAGAACAAAAGCATCAGGGAAAGGCCATTAGTGTAATAAATAGATTTAGATATGGATGACAGTCAAATCTAAAGAAAGGGCCGAGATCTATGCTGAGGGAGGGCTTGCCCACCCTTGGGAGATCACAGATCAATAGAAGGGTTGAAGTAGGCGGAGGGAATGTTTCTTGGGGTCCCCCACCTGGTCAGCTGCTGAGCTTTCTCCAGAGTGGGAGCAATGGGCAGGGGCTTGAATGCCAAGGCCAGGACCCGGAATCCATTCGATGTGTAGTGCTGGAGCTCTTGGAAGAAATTCGGAGGCACTGGGGAAACAGGAGTGACTGGAATCATTGGGGGTACAAGCTACACAACCTGGCGGGGCAGGCTAGGGTTGGCTACTGTTCCAAGTGGGCGCCCGGAGGTGGATTAAGAAAGAATTAAGTAGAACCAGAGTCTGAAATCTTTTGGTTGGGGGCAGAGACCCTGGACCTAGGGATATGTGGGCAAACCCCAAGGTCTGGTTTTCCACTGTTCACTATAGGACTAGAGAGCTGGGAATCTGCCAAATTCTTTGGCCCCCGTGCTCTGAGGTCTGGGAAGTGGAGCCCGGCATCCGAGAAGGCAGTGGGGGTGGGGCAATGGTGAGGATGTGCCATTTCACCTGTGTCTGGGGTACAGAGACTGGCCACCATCTCAGGGGCCCCCTTCATGAAGGCTTCGGCATGGGCTTCCCCCTGCCGCACGACCACCACGCTCATCCGCTGCAAGCTTGATGAGAAGGGGAATCGGTGGAGGATGCCAATGGGCACCGGGGGCTCCTGGAAGCGCCAAGACAGGGCAGGTGAGCGTGGCTCTCGATCCCTTCCCTGCCTCTCCCCACTCCAGCCCCAGCCCCCCTGCCCAGCTTACTGTCCCTTGAAGCTGCTCCTCCGGGGGTGGGGGTCTCATCACAGCCATGACCTTGGTCCCAAACACTAGGGTCTCCGACCCCACTTCTTCAAGCAACTGGGAAACAGGCAAAAAGTGACTAGGTGGGTGTCAGGCCAAGGTGTCAGACAGGAGACTGAGTTAGGGCTGCAGCCAATCCCTTGGCCAATGGAAACTGAACAAGGAAGGCTTGAGGTTGGACTTAGAAATTTCCCAGGTGATCCAAAGCAATCCCAACAGACTTTGGGCAGAAAATGCCATCTGCATCCAGAAAAAGAGCTAAGGAGACTGAATGTAAATCAAACACATGGTGTGTTCATTTCTTTTTTCTTTTTTTTTTTTCCCTCTCCCATGGCTTTTCTTTTTTTGTTCTTATTTCTCTCTCCCAATATGATTCATAAAGCAATGTGTGTTAAAAATAAATTAATAAAAAAAAAAAGGCAAGTAGCTCAATGACAAAACAGTAAAATGATAAGGGACGAGTCTGTCTCATTACGTAGAGCTTTAGGATTACAAAACATCTCTTAATGGTTAGGTTTTAGCTTTTAAAAGGTAAATTGGCCATATCTTATGAATCATTGTAGTCAGCTAGTGAATAAAGCACTAAGCCTGAGGGGAAAAAAGAAATTTCCCTGGTGACAGTCACAGTAGAATGGAGATATTAAGTGATAGATATGATGACAAGAAACAAAATAATAATAATTCCACCAGACTTTCATTAGAACGATCCTTTTGGAGAGGGAGGGTCAAAGTCCCTGTATGTAGCTAACTTGGATGACTTTGGGGATGATTACAAGAGAGAATTTCCTTAAAGCTGGTCTCTTAAAAGTTGTTTCTGGCTTGATTTTTAAAAAATGCATCATGTTGTTAATTTTGCATTCATGAATTTTTATTTCTTCAGAGAAATGAAAATGTCTATAAGTAGAAGTTGGAAAAGCAGTTTGGAAAACACATCACCAATGATGGCAAGTTACGTTTTAAAGGTTTCAAAAGTTAAGGTGTTCTGCTTTAAAAAGTTAAGATTTCAGCTTTTATACATCATTGATGGTGTGCTTCTATCTTGCATATTCCCTCAAAGTTCTCCAAAATTAAAGATACACAAGAACTTTATGCTTTGTCTATGTCGGTATCCCCATTTCACAGATAAGGCTTGAGAGGTAAAAGTGAATTTCCCATAATGACACAGCCAGAAGCAGCAGAAAGTTTGTTTGGATTCCACCATCCTGACCTCAAATTAAAAGGAAAAAAAAAAATAACCTCTTGCTTCCTAGAAAGAAGGAAGGACCTGGCTCCCCCCCAACCCAATCCCTTTTTATAGGCTGACTAGAGATGGGCCAACTCAGAGACAGAGCACAAACTGATCTTACCCAGCCAGTAGACTCCACCATTTTGAGGTCAATGGGATCACCAATGGGTTGGTCATTTAGCAACGAGAGGGAATGACAGGAGGCCAGGGTGGTGAGCAGGGGACCTCCCGGGAGCTGCCGTGGGTCCGGGAGTGGGGAATCGTAACCTTTCAGAGGGAGCACACCCCAAACATCCAGGCCTTCCTCTGTCAATGTGCCTGTCTGAAGAAGGGTGGGAGATTAGGAAAGAATAGAATTTCATACCCATGATTAAATGAGAAGAAAAGTGAAAGAATACTGACCTCAATTTTACAGAAATTTTACAGAATTTTACAGGAAATTGAGACATGACTTCAGACTGAATTGAAATCTTCTGATTCCAAATCAAATTTCCTACCCCTTAATTCTTCTCAGTCTGCTGAATCTATTGAAGCCCTTCTATCAGTCCTCAAAACCCAGCTCTGATACCCACAGCCTCCAAAAAAGCTTCTCTTAGCCCATTTCCCCTATACCATGATAAAAAATGAGTCTACCTTTCTTGGAATTTCACCCAGAACATATGGACCAGAGACTATTAGAGTTACAGAAGGGAGAACCTTAGAACACAGGATGTCAGAGTTGGAAGGCCCTTTAAGACACAGGATGTGAACCTTAGACCACCGAAGATCAGATCTCAGAGGGGCTTTAGAACATAGAAAGTCAGAGCTGGGAGGATCCTTAGAATATAAAATGTCAGAATTGGGAGGGAACACAGGACATAGAATTTCAGGACCAGAATAAGCTAAAGACTGAAAAATGTCAGTGTTGTAAGAGACCATAGAGCAGAAAATATCAAAGCAGAGAAGGATTTTAGAATCTAGAATTTAAATTATATTAAATTTAAAAAGTTTTGTACATGCAAAACCAATGCAGACAAAATTAGAAGAGAAGCAGAAAAATGAGAAAAATTTTTTACATTTATAGGCCTCATTTCTAAAACAGAGAACTGACTCAAATTTATAAGGATACAAGTCATTCTCCAATTGATAAATGATCAAAAGATATGAACAGACAATTTTCAGATGAAGAAATTAAAACCATTTCTAGTCACATGAAAAAAAAATGTTCTAAGTCACTACTGATCAGAGAAATGCAAATTGAGATAGTTCTGACGTACCACCACACACCTCTCAGATTAGCTAAGATGACAGGAAAAGATAACGATGAATGTTGGAAGGGATGTGAGAAAACTGGGACACTGATACATTGTTGGTGGAGTTGTAAACTGATCTAATTCTGGAGAGCAATTTGAAACTATGCTCAAAAGACTATCAAACAGTGCATACGCTTTAATCTAGCAGTGTCTCTACTGAGTCTGTATCCCAAAGAGATCATTAAAAAGGGTAAAAGATCTCCATTGTGCCAGCCCTTTTTGTAGTGGCAAGAAACTGGAAACTCAGTCAACATTCGTCAGTGGAGAATCACTGAATAAGTTATGGTACATTAAGATTATGGAATATTATTGTTCTTTAAGAAATGATCAGCAGGATGATTTCAGAAAGGACTGGAGAGACTTACATGGACTAATGCTGAGTGAAGTGAGTAGAACCAAGAGAACATTGTACATGGCAATAAGATTATATGATGATCAACTGTGATGGACTTGGCTCTTTTCAACAATGAGGTGATTCAGGCTAATTCCAATAGACTTGTGATGGAGAGAGCCATCTACATCCAGGATGAGGGCTATGGGGACTGAATGTGGATCACAATATAATAGTTTCACTTTTGTTGTTTTTTGCTTGCTTTTTTCTCATTTTTCTCTTTTTGATCTGATTTTTCTTGTGCAGCATGATATATATGGAAATATATAGAAAAGAATTGCACATCAGCAAGATAACTGTATAAACATGTATATATATATATTGCATTTAATATATCCTTTAACATATCTAACATGTATGGGACTATCTGCCATCTGGGGGAGGGGGGAGGGGGAAGGAGGGGAAAAATTGGAGCAGAAAGTTTTGTAAGGGTCAATGCTGAAAAATTACCCATGCACATATCTTGTAAATAAAAAGCTATAATAATAACAATAATAATAAAATTTTAAAAAAGAATTGCACATGTTTAACATATATTAGAGTATTTGCTTTCTGGCAATGGAATGGGGGAAACAGGGAAAAAAAAACTAGGGACACAAGGTTTTGCAAGTGTGAATGATGAAAACTTATCTTTGCATATATTTTGAAATAAAAGACTATTATTTAAAAAAAAGAATCTATAATTTGAGGACTGAAAGTTATCTCAGAACATAGAATGTCAGAGATACTTAAGGATGTCAAAGCTGGGAAGAACCTTAGAATCTAGAATTTGAAGGTTGGAAGAGCCCTGAGAACCTAGAATGTAGAGCTGGTACAATTATTAGAACCTAGAATGTCAAAGATGGGAAAGCATTGAGATAGAGTACAACCCATAAATGTCTTTGTCATAACCAATCATAGCCCGTGATGAGCAACAAAGGCAAATAGCACCTTATCTAAATCTGTAGTAGTGGTAGTAGTGGTAGTAGATAACATTATTATAATTATAATTATTATTAAAGCTAACTACAATTGCTACTTCTCTGATGCTTTTTCTCTGATGACCAAAATCCATTCTTTTTACCATCATCCTCAGGTCTTTCACAAGCAGAGTTAAATACTACAGATGCCTTCCCTAACCAGTGCTGTGCACATAGCAGGTGCCTAATGAATGTTTTCTAGATTACATTCGCTTAGCCCTATTCACCTGCCCTCCTTGCCCTCCCAAAACCTGGGTTCCAGCTCCTACCTTGTCAAAACAGATCAGCCGCAGCTTGGCTCCCAAGTTGATGCGAGGTGGGCTAATACAGAAGATTTTTTGTTTCTTGAGACGATTCTGGGCGGAGATGATGGCAACCGTCATGGCGGCTGGGAGTGCTGGAGGTACCACCACAGTCACCAAGTCTAGGGACCGTTTCACAATCTCCGTTACTGCTACCTGGAGAATTGGCAGGTGACTGAGATGTCAGCGTCTGGCACTGGGGACCCTATCTCCTTGCCTTTCCTTCCTTCTGGGTTCAGATCTCAAAGTCCTGAATTCTTCATAATATGGGATCTAGAAAGGGTCTTAGATATCAACTAATCTAATCTCCTTACTTTAAAAATGAGGAAACCAAGAAGAGAAATTAGTTGTCGGAGGTCACACAGCCAGGAAGCAGCAGACCAGGCCGTGACTCCGGCTTCAGTAGTCTTTCTGTCCTTGGGGTTCTGTGCTTACCAGGACAGTAGGAAGATGTCCCCATGCCCATAAGGGCCCCAAAGCACTCTCCCCATGGGGAAAATGGCTGGAGCTTCTTAGAGCAAAGGAGAACATGACATAGAGGCTGTGGGCTGAGAATGGGTCCAGGAAGGGGATACATAGAATACTATGAATCAACTTTCATGAAGGGTAGACTGCCTCATAACAAAAGGCACCTCCGGAGGAGCAAGGATGGAAAAGCACAGGAGGCAAAAAATGGTGCCCTTGGACCGATCTGGACCTTCTGAGGCAACTGGAAGCCAAAATACTCAAGTGTATCCTATCCCAGTCCCGTCCCCCTCCCCAGAAATAACTCACCTTGTTGTGGATTAAGATCACGATGCTATAGATGGTGCCCACGAAAGCTAGGGGAAGGGAGAGAGAGAGACCAAAGAGAGGCATGAGATCGAGCTGAGGAGGCACAGGGCTAAAGAAAGAGACTCAGAGGCTGGCCACTTACCCAGGATAGAGAGAATGAAGACGAATTTCAGCGCATCCCTGTAGAATTTGAAGCTGATGGGTTTGGGGTGGAGGATGGAGCTAACCAGATCCCCTTTGGCAGTACAAAATCCTGGACAGGGATGAGAGTCAGGGACCTTGACTCTGGTCCTGCCCAAATACCCTGGGCCTCCCAACCCCAACCTTACTGAAGGGGAAAGCCACGGTGTGGGGAGCAAGGCAGGAGGGACGAGTCAGCCCTCCCTAAGCCCTTCTGCTCGTACACAGTTGCCCAGACAACTGTCCCTATTGTGGACAGAGGGAACCCTCCCTCAGCTCCTCCCCACCACCATACCTGTCCGGGTCACCACGGCCAAAACATCAGATTCCATGTAGGCCTTGGCTTGCAAGACTTGTGTTCCACAGAAGAGCGTATGTCGGCGGTGCTCCTCAGGGGAGTAGAGAAAGGGGCCATTGGGGAGGGAGGTCTTCATCACTGGAACGCTCTCCCCTGTGGGGAGATTCATATGATCACTGTGTGTGTGAAGGGAAGGAGAAGAAAGAAAGGAAGAAGCAGGGCAGACAGAGACAGAGAGACAGAAACAGGGAGAAGCAGAGAGACACAGAGACAGAGACAGAGAAAAACGGAGAGAGAGATACAGAAAAACAGAGATTCAGACAGAAATAGAGAGACAGAGACAAAGACAGAGATTCAGACAGAGAGAGGGAAACAGAAAGAGGCAGAGAAACAGACATTCAGACAGAGACAGAGAAAGACAGAGATAGAGACAAAGAGAAAAAGAAAAGAGAAGAGGAAAGTAAGAGGGAGAGAAAGAGGGAGAGGAGAGAGAGAAGAAGACAGAGAGACAAAGACGGAAAATAGCCCACATTCCATCCTTCCCTCCAGTATATTCCTTTGATTCCACCAAGAAGCACTTGACTAAGCAATGGGTCCAAGCCCCACGTCTTCCACTTACTTAACCTATGTCACTAAGTTACTTGCCTATCCATGTTTCCTCTTTCATAAAATGAGGGACTTGAACTAGATGATTTCTAAGGGCCCTCCCACTCTGCCATCCCATGTCCTAAAGGCCCTCTGAGCTCTGCCATCCTGAGTTCTAAGGGCTCTCCCAGCTCTGACATCCCGGGTCCTAAGGGCCCTCCCAGCTCTGACATCCCCGGTTCTAAGGGCCCTCCCAGCTCTGACATCCTCTAGTTTGTCTCCTGACATTCTTCTAGTTCCCCCGAGAGTTGGCAAGGAAGAAGTCCTCAAGAGACTGTGGGTTTCCCAGCTCTGCTGGCTGGAGGTCGGGGCCCCCTCACCTGTCAGCATGCTCTCATTGACCATGCACTCTCCGGACAGGAGGGCAGCATCACAGGGCATCAGCATCCCCCCGGCAGGGAGTACCAGGCAGTCTCCAGGAACCAGCTCCGTGGAATTAACCAGCATATTTTCTACAAGGATGGGCACTTTAGCTTGCTTCCCTTCCCACTCTGCCCTGTTTTCCCACTCCCGCCGTTTGGACATCCCGCCAACAAATCTCATTCCCTACTTTCAGAGCCCTGGGAGATGCAGCAGGGGGACAGAGGGAGACATGGCAAGTTCCCTGGCTGGCTCCCTCCCACCCCATAGAGCACAAGCACCATGAAGGCCAGGCTGGGGTTATCTTTGTACCTCCAGTACCTCGGACAGCGCTCAGCATGTTTCCAGCATTTACTGAAAACTCCCTGAGCTGACTTAGGCCCCAGGGGTCAGGGTTTCCTGGGGGCCCCTCTCTGCTATCTCACCTCCCCCGGCTCGGCGCACATTCACGCTCATGGTCATCTTCACCATATTTTGCAGGCTCCGGCTTTGCTGAAGGAGAGAAGGGCGAGCATCAAGGTCAGAAAGCCTTCGGCACCCACCTTCCTCTCCCTCCCGGCCCAGCTCAGCTGGGTACCCACCTTTCTGGTCTCATAGAGGGCTAGAATGATGGAGACAATGGAGATGGTGAAGATGCAGCCGGCATAGTAGTAGTAAGTGTCCCATAGCCACAGGGCGATGCTGAAAGCCTGGAACAGGTAGAACGGATTCAGCACCTGGTTGGGAAGAGAGGTAGGGGACGGGGGTTAGAACATGTTGCCAATTCTACTTTGGACCACCAGGGGGCAGCAATGGGACTCCAGGAGCTCCAGAAATCTTAATTACATCAGTTGATCCGTCAGTAAAAAGCCCTTTAAATATTCATTCAAAAAGCATTTATTAAACACGAGGCTAGGAGTTGAGGCAAATGCAAAAGATTAAACAAGAAATTATGGCCTCTTCCCTGGAGAGAGCTCACGGTATAGCAGGGGATAAGATGGAGATGGAGAGAGAAGGAGTTCACAATATTATAAGATTAGGGTTTTATTATTATTATTATTATTATTAGAAATAATAGGGTGATCACCTGCATTTTTGATTTACTTCACAGGCTAACTGTACAATATTTCGGAGTCCGATTCTTTTCTACAGCAAATTAATGGTTTGGACATGTATACATATTTTGTATTTAATTTATCCTCTAATATATTTAACATGTATTGGTCATCCTGCCATCTGGGGGAGGGGGTGGGGAAAGGAGGGGAAAATTGGAACAAAAGGTTTGGCAATTGTCAATGCTGTAAAATTACCCATGCATATAACTTGTAAATAAAAAGCTATTAAAATTTTAAAAATAATAATAGCATTATAGTGAGTCTAAGGGGAAGTGTGTAACCAACCAGAGCAATCAAGGAAGGTTTCCCAAAAGAAGAGGCATTTGAGTCTTAAAGACTGAGCCAGCAGGAAAAGATGATAAATGTTGGAGGGGATGTGGAGAAAGTGGGACATTAATGCATTGTTGGTGGAATTGTGAACGAATCCAACTGTTCTGGAGAGGGTTTCTATCCCAAAGAAATCATAAAAAAGGGAAAAGGACCCACATGTTAAAAATGTTTGTGGCAGGAAGGTCTCTTTGTAGTGGCATAATTGGAAGCTGAATGGATGCTCCTCAATTGGAGAATGACTGAATAAGTCATGGTATATGAATTTTATGGAATATTATTGTTCTTTAAGAAACGATCAGGAGGATGATTTCAGAAAAGCCTGAGAATATTTACATGAACTGGATGCTGAATGAAGTGAGCAGAACCAAGAACACAGTGTATGCAGCAGCAACAAGATTATGTGATGATCAACTGATGGACCTGGCTCTTTTCAAACAATGAGGTGATTCAAGGCAATTCCAATAGACTTGGGATAGAGAGTCATCCATACCCAAAGAGAGAACTATGGAGACTGAATGTGGATCCAAGGATAGTTATTTCTACCTTTTGGTTTGTTTGTTTTTTCTTTTTCTTGTTTTTTTTTTTTTTATTTTGGTCCGATTTTTCTTGCACATGCCAAATATGAAAATATGTTTAAAAGAACCACACAAGCATGATAATTGTGGAAATATGTATAGAAGTATTGCACATGTTTAATATATATATTCAATTACTTGCTATCTAGGGGAGGGAGTGAGAGGAAGGGAGGGAAAAAATTTGGAACATAAGGTAGATGCAGGGTAGATGTTGAAAATTATCCATGCATGTTTTAAAAATCTAAAGTAATACTAACTGAAAAACATTTTTAACTTTAAATTTAAAAAACATTTTTAAAAATTAACTGGAATTCAATTCAGTGTGAATAGAACCATAGGAAAGGGAGCTACAATTGGTCTTTCAGATTGGTATCCAGTCCAACTTCCTTATATTAGAAGGGGAAACTGAGTTCTCAGAAAAGGAAATGAGGTCAAAGTCTAGACCCTGACTTCCTAGACCTTTATGGGTCACTGCTTTCCCTTATTCATTTGTCTTACTATGATCCCAGCTTACTACCAACCTCATGTTACAATATAAGGTCTGCGGCTTAGGGAAGACAAACTCCTCTCCCAACATTCCTCAGCTACTTAAGATCAGAGCTGGAATAAGGTCTCCTGATCCATATCCTTCTTCCCAAGGATCCTACTGTGTCTCCCTGACAGGTCTGGCTCTTACCTCATCCACCAGAAGCCGGGCATATGATTTGATGGGCACATCAATCAGATTAAGGCCATATATCTTTTTTCTGTAGGAGAGAAGGAGAAAGTCAAAGAGGAAGTGACCATCCTCACTCTGTTTGGTGCTACTGATGACCACCATGGATTATAGACTCAGAGCCAAGGGTCCTCAGTGACCATCTACTTCCCCCTCACTTCCCAGATGAGGGAATCCACTTCCCAACATTAGAGTAGTAAGCTGTAAAGTCAGGATTAAGGTTCTCAGACTCCCAATCCAGTGTCTTTTCCATCATATATCATGCTACTCTCTCAGTGGCACAAGGTCCCTTTACTTTACCAAGACAGAAAGCAAAGTTCAGCACGGGGGGAGTGGGGAAGCCTACTTTATACTTTGGTCCTGGAGGCTGAGTCCAGTGCTGTAATGATGAAGGTCTTCACAGGTGTTGGTCTCATCTAGCACACTGAGGGGAAAGTAGAAGGAAGGGAAAATCAAGGCTCAGACCCTGAAGGCCATCACTAATCCATATCTTCTGTCTGCAGGTACAACAGCAGCTCTTTTTTTTCTGCAACAATTCAAGGTTCACCAAGTACTTTCCTCATCTTTGAGGTAAGTGATGGTTAATTTTGATATGCCCACTTTTCAGATGAGAAAACCGAAGCCCAGTGGAATTAAGAGACCTGGCCAAGGTCATATAACTAGGAAACCAAAATTAAAACTCAGGTCTTTTCTCTCCAACCCTTTCCTACAACACTCCAGGCCCCTCTGTACCAGCTGTGCTACCCCAGGGCTGACTCCCCTTGGGTCCTTCCTAGAAGGGGCCTTTAATCTTTCATCAGCTCAGGGTGTCCCCTCCCCAGCACCACAGCCATGTTCCCCACGCCTAGTTCCTAGTTACCCGATTCTTCCACAGGGGCATAACTTATTAATAAGGATATAATGACATTAATAGTGACAATACCACTCAGGCTCACCTGACACGGCGGAAGGCCTGCTGAGCCTCAAACCATATGTATCGGACCCCTTCGAACACATAGTATCTCAGGATGTTTTGCTGGAAGAGAGAGGGATAAAAGCTACAGTGCAGACCCGAGAAGAACAAGACTGGGGAGGGGTATTCCAGGAACCAGGTCCTGGGCAAAGGAGGTAGCAGGAGATAAGTGGGGAGAACAAGAACAGGAGAGAAACTACCAATTACCTCCTCTTTCCTGCAGAGTTGGATAGTGTCTCTCCAGACTTCTTCCTGCGAGACCCCCACTGCCACATGATTCCTTCCATCTTCCTCCAGCTTCCAATCCCATCGGCCTTCCTGGGGATGGCTCAGGCTGCAAGGGGTACAAAGTCCTGGCACCTCTTTCCCTTAGGAGGGGGACGGGGTGGGGAACCAATGGGGAGGCTGAGCAGAAGGGGGCTGGGGCTTTTAGAAAGTGGATGAATATAATAGCTCATTCCCAAATCGTCCAAGATGGCCCCATATTTGGGGGAGAGAAAGAAGGCTGGGGGAGGGGGGAGGGAAAGGAGGGATTCATTGATGAGATTTCCTAAGAGAAGGGAAAAGGGATGCTCATTTTCCTCACCTGCCCTCACTGACAAGCTCAGTTTGCACCCGGGTGGTGAAAAGCTGCCCAAACTGATCCTGGAAGACAAAATCCTCAGTGTTGAGGGCTGGGATATCCTGACTCTCCCTTCCTCCCAACGCCAAGGATGTCCTCTCCCCAGCACCATATTCCCCTCCCCCCTGCCCCCCACACACATACAGACATGTTCCCCACCCCTAGTTCCTAGTCACCTAATTCTTCCACGGGGGCATAACTTATTAATAAGGACATAATGACATTAATAATGACAATACCACTCATCCTATCTGCAAAGGGGTTGGGACTTTGTTTTACAAAGGGCTCTCTTTCCAAAGCTTAAAATGCCAGACCCGTGTGATTATTATATTGAATTATTATTAGTTAGTTAAGGGACACTTGCCCACTGTTGAATAAAGTTAATTCTTGAAGTGTGAGTGCTAGAAACTTAGCCTCTTAGAGAATGATTTAGTCCAACTCCTTTCATTTTACAGACAAGGAAACTGAGGCCAGAGAATGGCTGTTACTTTGCCCAAGGGTCACACACATACAATGAAGAGAGATTCAAGCCAACATGGTCCCAGGCCAATCTCAAGTTCTCCCACCAACTCCCAGTAAAGCAGAAGAAGCCTTACCTTGATGATCAGCCACTCAGCCAGCTTTAAGGGGCAAGGGGTGCACCTGGCCTTGACCTTGAGTTGGGGCTTCCAGTGGAAGATCAACAGCAAGATGCCAGCGGTCAGCAGGGCCCCCACATGACACAGGCCGGTGCGCCACAGGCTTTCCTGGTAGCCGATCACTTCCTGGGGGAGAGGGAGTTGGTAAAGGAAGCCCCCAGACCACTTCTTGGTTCCTGACCCCTTGGGGGGGGGGGAGTCTGAGCTGGAGTGAAGGGCTATGACTGAGTCAGGGTGGAGAGTTCTGGTTCAGGGCCCTTCCCGAATGAACCCGTGAGGCAGGTGGGAGCCAAGGAGCGTCCTCCTAGACCAAGGCCCCCATCCCTCCAACCCTCCAACACTTACCACACAGGTCTTGGCTGGATTCCGTGGTAAAGTTCCATAGTGGGGCAGGAGACTGTCCAGCCGCTGTCTGTGGATAGGGAGGAGAGCCCATCCATCACTCTGATCATTTCCCCAAGCCCCAGTCTTCCCTCTGGCACCCTTGCCTTCCCACTAAACCTCAGCAAGGCTGCTTCCCACACAGAAGGGGGGGGCGTGTTTCTCTTCACACTATGAGTGTGAAGGTGAGTAGAGGCAGGGGAAGGATGCTTCTCTCTTTTTTTTCTTCCCTCCACTTGTTTTTGAAAGGCAATCAGGGTTAAGTAACTTGTACAGGGTCAACACAGTATCTGACACCAGATTTGAATTCAGGTTATCCCGATTCCAGGACCAGGGTTCTATCCACTGTACCACCTACTGCTCCTCTCCCTTATTTCTTAAGAAAAAGCCCCCTCCAAGTTGCTGGATTCCAGGAATTTAACTTCTTCCTCAATTTAAAGCTGAAAACACTTAATCCAGCCCTTTCATTTTATAAAAAAGGAAACTTTAGATCAAAAAAAAAAAATCAAATTTGCCTGAGATCACAGCTAGGATAGAACCCAGATTTTCTGACTTTAAATCTATTGCTCTTACTATCCCACGATACCCAGGTCTCACCTGCAGACATTTTATTTTTGGGGGGGAGGGGTGAGTAAGGTAAGGGATGGGAAGGCTTTTTAGGGTATCAACTTGTCTCTCAAAGCACAGCCCTTGAACTACTCTGGGATGTTCCCCCTCTACCCCAGAACACCTCTTCTCACTCCATATCTCCAACTCATGGGCCTAGCCTTCCTAAGCCAAGACTTCCTTTGCCCCTTCAAGTCTTTTTTTTCAGGATATAATTGTATGTTTCCATACTATAGTATGTTTTCAAGTCAGGTCTATGAAGGTGGGGAGGGAGGTGCTTCCCCTAGGCTCTCTCTTCACATTCTTAGGAATCCCTTCTTCCCCTCCAAAATCACTGACTCCAGGAGCCAGAGACTTTCATGGTTCTTTCAGGGCAAACCTAGGCTTCAGCCACCAGGTATGGCACCCAGGACTCTCCAGGCTGCTTGACCTCCTCCACAATTCTATATGGACTTCCCTTTCCTCTCCAAAAGATAAGGTGGGAGGGCCTTTGGAGCATAGAATGATGGATCTCAGAGAGAACTTTAAAACTGAGAAAACTGGGCATAAAATGTCCAGGCTCTAAAGACCCAGAAGATCAGAGCTTAAAAGAAAATTTTCTCCTTTGACAGATGGGGAAATTGAGGTCCAGAGAAAGGCAATTTGCTCAAGATAACCCAGCTAGCAAATAGCTGAGAGAGGACTGAAATCCTGTTTCTTTTGCCTCCCAGTCCAGGGTTATCCGTAATAATACACTGCTTCTCCCTTGTCTAGAGGAGATGGACCCAAGAAGCAGAGACATCCCAGTTCTGGGACCAGATACTGACTACCTCAGCCATAGATGCAGACTGGTTAGACTGGGTCAGACCCATCAGGAAGGCAAAAATGAACAGAAATGGATTCATAAAGATAGCCACGATCACCAAAGGAAATCTACCTGCCCCCAGGTTTAAAAGTCAAGGATGATGAGAGTCTGCACATCCTGGGCTGGTACAGTTGTAAATGGCCATCGCTTCCCTGTCTTCCTTGGCATGAAAGCCCAGAGGGTCCAGTTGCCTCTTCTCAAGATGGCCTGTAGTCATGGCCTTGACTGATTTCCTCAAGGATAAGTTACGTGCAGAGCCTTTATTTGCCTGAACAAGAGCAAGCCTGGGAAGTGATCCAGCAGACACATCTAGCTTCCATTTGTTTTCTTGGTGGGCTAGTGTTCCTTCCCCAATGCACTGTGCAATGTTAATAAACCTTGTTCTTAGATTAGAAGTGTGACTGTCTCACTTCTTCAATGTGCAAAACTTGATGGCTTTGAGAATTGTGCTATCAGTCACAGGAAAGTCATGTGAGAATGATCCATAGGATCCAACCCTAGGACCGACAACCAGCTTGGAGGCAAATACCCAAGAAATTAAGTCCTGTACAAGAGTCTTCCTTGGCCCTGAGTTTTCCACTCACCCATAATCATCCCTTAAGGTGTAAAAATGCTTGACTGGTTACAGACACATCCCTTCCAAATCCTTTCTCCATTTCTTTTATTCCTCCCAGATGCTCCTATTTCTATGGAGGATGCCATCACATTTTCATTACCTGGATACTATGGGCTGGGTACCTGGGGTACCTTCCAGCCTTTTGCCTCTCCAATTCAGCCTCCCCAAAATATCCAAAGTAATTTTCTTTTATTTCCCCCCCTAAAATACATGTAAAAATAATTTTTTTTGAGGGGGAGCTTTTTATTTTCAAATTATGTACAAGGATAATTTTTCAACACTGACCCTTGCAAACCCTTGTTCCCCGCACCCACTCCCCTAGATGGCAAGTAATCCAATATGTTAAAACATGGTAAAAATATGTGTAAATCAAATATAGGCATACATATTTATACAATTAGAAAGATAATTTTCAGCATTAATTTTTGTAAAACTCTACATTCTAAATTTTTCTTCCTCCCTCTCTTACCTCCCTCCCCTCCAAGATAGCAAGCAATATGATATAGGTTAAATATGTGCAACCCTTTTAAACATATTTCCAGACGTGTCATGTTGTGCAAGAAAAATCAGACCGGGGCAGCTAAGTGGTGCAGTGGATAGAGCACTAGCCCTGAAGTCAAGAGGACTTGAGTTCAAATCTAGTCTCAAGACATTTAACACTTCCTGGCTGTGTGACCCTGGGCAAGTCACTTAACCCCAATTGCCTCAGCCAAAAAGAAAAAAATCAGACCAAAAGAAAAAAAAAAACAACCAAACAGGTGAAAATACTATGCTTCAATCCACATTCAGCCTCCATAGTTCTCTCTCTGGATGTGGATAGCATTTTCTATCCCAAATCTTTTGGAATTGCCTTGAATCACTTCATTATTCAAAAGAGCCAAGCTCATCACAATTGATCATCACATAATCATGCTCTAAATGTATACAATATTCTCTTGGTTCTGCTCACTTCACTCTTCATCAATTCACTTAAGTCTTTCCAGTCTTTTCTCAAATCAGCCTGCTTACCAGTTCTTAGAGAAAAATAATATTCTGTTATCAAAGTCATTTCTTAAAGTATTGCTTCAGCTATAAGATTTTTCTTCAATAATGAGCCAAGATTTGTAAAGATGAGACAATCATCTTAAATTAAAGCAGAGTGCCTGGTTAATAGGACAGACTATATACATGTTTATTTTTTTCTCAATAACGACAATGCCTCCCTATTAATAATAGTATTTATGTAGTACTTTAAGATCTGCGAAGCACTTGATATATATTATCTCATTCAATCCTCACAATATCTTGGGAGATAGGTGCTAATACTATACTCATTTTTACAAATGAGGAGACTGAGGCTGAAATAAGTGAATTACCCAAAGTCACACGGCTACTAAGTGGATGAGGATTTGAATTCAGGTTTTCCAGACTGAGTCTAACACTAAACCTCTCCTACTTTGGTCCCTTGCTACCTCTCTTTATGATCAAATGTCAATCTCATGATTTGACATTTAATTCCTTTTACAAATTGACTCAGGCCTACTTTTCCTGCCTTATTTTATATCACTCCCTTACACACACTTTATCGTCCAGTCAAACTGACCTTCCTGTTTTTGCTCGGTGATGCAGTCGATAGAGCTCTGGGCCTGGAGTCGGGAAGAGTCGAGTTCACATACAATCTCGACACTTAATCACTGTGTGTGATCCTGGGCAAAATCCTTAACCCTTCCTGCCTCATTTGCCTCAGCAAAATAGTAAATATATATAGTAAAATATATAATAAAAATAGTAAAATCAGTAAAATAAACATAATAATAGCAAAGTTGTCATGAAGCTCAAAGGAGATAATTTGAAGCACTTACCATAGTGCCTGCCACATAGTGAGCATTATATAAATGTTAACTGCTATTGTTATTATGATTTTATTAAATGAGATCATTGCACAGTGTGCAGTATGTAGTAGGACCCTGGGCCAAATTCACTGACCTCTCTGGGGATGCAGTTTCTTCAATAGAGGTGTTGGGTAGATAATTCTAGGGCTCTCTAAAACTGATTTTAATGATGGGGGAGAGAGAGACAAGAACACCAGGACAAAACCTTCCCTAACTTTCTGGCCCTAGAAGTAACTTCTGATGTGCAATCATGAGCACTTCCAGAGAGATGATCAGCTTGATTCTCTCCCTACTTTCCTACTCCAAAATATGAGGACTGAATTGAGAACTCTAGGGACTCTGTTGGAGTAACATCTTATTGCCTACATTCATAAGGAAAGGGAGAACAAACATTTTTAAAGTGCCTATTATGTACCAAGCACGTTACAAATACTAGCTCTAGCTCATTTGACCTTGCAATTGAAGGACATGAGAAATTGCTGCTCCCTCACAGCCCATCCTTTTTTTTTTTCTTATCCAAATTCACCAATACCCTGAAATCTAGCCTTTGGATCCCAGATTAAGAACATCCGGAAAGGATGACATTTAAAGGTTCTTCCAAGTATTAAACAGATCATGGACACTGCTCATTGTCCTACTTCCATTTCATTCACCACCCCGGGCAGCAGCGTCTCCTCTCATCTCCCTGTCATCGCAGGTTGCCAAGATAAAAAAGGACAAGGAGGAAGAGAAAGGGCAGTCCCTCCCCTTCTCCAAACAAAGCCCAGCCTGGCAGGCTGGCAACCAAAGCTTGGGCGTGAGGGAGGGACACAAAGTTCAGATGACACAAAGATGCAGGCTTTGATGCTGAGCAAACTGGCTTCTGGAGTCCTCCACCACCCTCCCAGCCTCCAGCCAAGGGCCACAGAACAGATTAATGCTTCAGGCTCCCCAAATTTGCCCCTGAGCGGGGACCAATCTGAGGGCATAGGATCATAGATTGGGAAGTACAAAGGGTCTGAAATAATGGAGTCCAATGAGGTTTCTGGGGATTAGATCTTATGGAGAACCTCAGTTAATCAACAACCATTTATCTTAAGTACCTACTATGTGCTAGAGACTGAGTTACAAAGAGCTACAAAAAGAAAAAAAGAAACAATCTATTCCCTTAGAGGTTACATTCCCATGGAGAGACATAAGCATGTATACAATAAATATAAACCATTACAAAGTAGCTAAATAAGGGTAGTTTGAGAGGGCCTCGGACACTTATAAGCTGTGGGACCTTTTTTTACGATTTTTTTCCTTTTGTCCGATTTTTCTTGCACAACATGACAAATATGGAAACATATCAGATTTTTTGTGTCTTAGGGAAGGGAGAAAGAAGGCAGGGAGGGAGGGAGGGAGACAAATTTGGGACACAAAGTCTTACAAAAATGAATGTTAAAAACTATCTTTACATGTTTATCTCGGTTTCATCATCTGTCAACTGCACCCCATATTCAGCATTGAGAATTTGAGAAACATTGTACAATATTTCAGAGTCTGATTCTTTTTCTACAGCAAAATAACAGTTTGGTCATGTATACTTATTGTGTATCTAATTTATATTTTAATATATTTAACATCTACTGGTCATCCTGCCATCTAGGGGGGGGGGTGGGGGGGGTAAGAGGTGAAAAATTGGAACAAGAGGTTTGGCAATTGTTAATGCTGTAAAGAGTTACTCATGTATATATCCTGTAAATAAAAGGCTATTAAAAAAAAGAGAGAGAGAATTTGAGAAACAAAAGAGATAGTATTTTAAATAAAGCCCTCAATCTAACTCATAGTAGGTGCTTATTAACAAATGCTTCCTTTCTCCTTCCCTTCCACGTGACAGGCCTCTCATCAGGTATCTGAAGGCAAAGTTTAGAGCCACTTGTTCTCCCTTTTGGGGAAAGAAGACTTTATGAAAGGGGTGGAATTTTCACTGGATTCTGAAAGATGAATCACCTTGGCCTGGCACTAGACAGTTAAATTACCTAGGAATGAGGTTCCCTGCTGGAGAAGATCATCTAGGTATTGACTTTGGTCTTAAATCTGGTCAAGCATTGGTCTGATGAGGCTGAATTCGGAGTTCTGACTAGGAATCCTGCCTCAGATATTAACTATGTCACATAACTAATAAGAACAATGTCACAAAGCTCTGTGCTAGAGACTTGTGAGTTATAGATATAAAAAGAAAGAAACTGTCTACTCCCCAGGAGATTATATTCCTATGGGGAGACAAGGACATTTATAACATAGATGGATGGATGGAAAGATAGATATAGATAAATATAAAAAGGATATAATAAATATAACATAGTAAATTATATAGAATATAATCCATTACAAAGTAGGCAAATGAGGGTGTTTGGGAGGGCCTCAGACATTTACTAGTTATGTGACATAGTTAGTATCTGAGGCAGGATTCTTAGTCAGGTTGATAAGATAAATGGTTGTTGATTGATTAACTGAGGTTCTCCCTCAAATCCAATTCCCAGACTATCAAGCTACAACCAATCCAAGCCCTAAGCAACCCTGTGAATAGCAAAAGATCCAGCTGGGTTTCTCTGGGCTCTAAAGATGCACTCAGGTGCCCTTCCCCCCAAGACTCAGGATTCGGAGAATGCCAGCCAAGCTGAAGGGACACTCTCCCACTGAGCCAGGCAACAGGGCCCCTTTTCACACAGTGCCAGGGGAACCAGGGAGATGGGCACGTCACCCAGGAGAGGCAGAAGATGGCAACCATGACTGCCTAAGAAACCTCCCCCCAACCCCCTTCAGTGTTTGTGGGAAGAATCAACAGTCTCCCTCCGTGCCATCACAGACCGAAACTTGGCAGGGCCCTCATCCACACCATGCAAAGAACCCCCAACTTAACATATCCAGCAAGGGATCATCTCTATGACATCTAAGAAAGGAGAGCTTACCACCTCTTGAGAAATGCCATTCTATGTGGATCAAACCATAATATTTTCACCTTATTTTGTTTACCTTCTTTTTTCTTTCTCATGGTTTCCCCCCATTTTGTCCGATTTTTCTTAAACAACATGACAAATGTGGGGACATATGTTTAAAAGAACTGCACGTACTTAACCTCCATCAAGTTGCTTGCATCTTAGGGAAGTAGGAGATAAAGGAGGGAGGGAGAAAAATTTGGAAAACAAATTCTTACAAAAATGAATGTTGAAAACTATCTTTACATGTATTTGGAAAAAATAAATTATTTAAAATTTTAAAAAAAGGAAATGTCATTCTATTTTGGGACAGCTCTCATTATCAGGAAGATTTTTCTGACATTCAGTCTCAATCTATCTCTTTGTGCCTTCTAGCCATTACTCCCAGACCTTAGCCCTAGAACCAAAAAGAAAAAATCTTCCTTTTCCATGTGGCAGCCCTTTTAAATACCTGACCCAGCCACATTATCTCCCCAAAACTTCTCATCTCCACTGCTTCTCAAAGGACATGAACTCAATTCTCTTCTCCATTTTGGCTGCCTTCATAAACAGCAGCACCCAGAACCAAACACAGAATCACAGATGAGATCTGAGGAGAATAGAGACCAGTTTCTAGAAGCCATGCCTCAGCATACTGAATCAGTCTACTAAAACACCCAAATGATGACTGTCTTACTTGTGCCTTCCCTTTGGTTGACTTTATTTGTAATGAGGACTTTATTTTGACCTCTATTTTTTTTCCTTGAATAAATTCAGCCAAATTCTCTCTAGTCCATTATATATATATATATATACATTGGTTCCTCCCAGCTCTGTGTAACCTTTGAATTTGATGAGTCTACTTTTTTTGCCTTTATTCAAGTTGCTGATTTAAAAAAAAAATGCTAAGCAGCTCAGGGCCAAGCACAAGTTCCTGGAGCACTCCACACCACCTCCTGCCACACTGACATTGGACTGGTAATGACTTCTTTTGAATCCAATCACCCAACAGTTTCCAAACCCATCTAATTGCATTGCCATCTAATCCACATCTCTCCATCCTCTTCACAAGAACAATATGAAACACTCAGTTTATAAAAATGTATTCATAATTCCAATAGACTTGTGATGGAGAGAGCCAGCTGCATCCAGAGAGAGAACTATGGAGACTGAATGTGGATTTAAGCATAGTATTTTCACCTTTTGTTGTTTGTTTGCTGTTTTTTTTTTTCTCTTTTGATCTGATTTTTCTTGCGCCGCATGATGAATGTAGAAATATGTTTAGAAGAATTGCACATGTGTAATATCAGATTGCTCGTTGTCTTGGAGGGGGAGGGAAGAAGGAAAAAAAGTTGGTACAGACGTTTTTGCAAAAGTGACAAATGTTGAAAATTTATCTTTGCAGTTATTTAGAAAAATAAAACACTATTAATTTTTTAAAAGTACTCATATCTAGGTAAACCATATCCACATCATTCCCTTCTCAACTATTAATTAGTAGCCCTGGCTAATATATATATATATATATTTTTTTCTTTTTTTTTTTTTTTCTTTAATAGCCTTTAATTTACAGGATATATATACATGGGTAACTTTACAGCATTAACAATTGCCAAACCTCTTGTTCCAATTTTTCACCTCTTACCCCCCCACCCCCTCCCCTAGATGGCAGGATGACCAGTAGATGTTAAATATATTAAAATATAAATTAGATACACAATAAGTATACATGACCAAAACGTTATTTTGCTGTACAAAAAGAATCAGACTCTGAAATATTGTACAATTAGCTTGTGAAGGAAATCAAAAATGCAGGTGTGCATAAATATAGGGATTGGGAATTCAATGTAATGGTTTTTAGTCATCTCCCAGAGTTCTTTTTCTGGGTATAGCTAGTTCAGTTCATTACTGCTCCATTAGAAATGATTTGGTTGATCTCGTTGCTGGAGGATGGCCTGATCCATCAGGACTGGTCATCATCTAGTATTGTTGTTGAAGTATATAATGATCTCCTGGTCCTGCTCATTTCACTTAGCATCAGTTCGTGTAAGTCTCTCCAGGCCTTTCTGAAATCATCCTGTTGGTCATTTCTTACAGAACAGTAATATTCCATAATTTTCATATACCACAATTTATTCAGCCATTCTCCAACTGATGGACATCCATTCAGTTTCCAGTTTCTAGCCACTACAAAAAGGGCTGCCACAAACATTCGTGCACATACAGGTCCCTTTCCCTTCTTTATAATCTCTTTGGGATATAATCCCAGTAGTAACATAATATATATATATTAATAGTTAGTCCAGCACAACCTGTTTTTGGCAAAGCCAAAGCTTTCTAGTCTCCACTTGCTTCCCTTTTTAATTGTTTGCCATTTATTCCTTTCATGATCCCCTTGAGAATTTTTCTAGGAATTAAAGTCCAACCCAATGTAGAATAATTTACAGACTCTGATCACTTCCCTTTTTTGAAAATTAGGGCAATATTTGCCCTTCTCTAATCCTTGGGTTCTTCTTCCTGTTTTCCTTAAGCTCTCAAATAGACCTGGCTCAGCAATCTCATTTGCCAGTTTATTCACTATCTAGGGTATATGGCGGCCTGGGTCTGGTGACTTCAGTTCATCACAGCCAGCTAGAGACTCTTTCTTATCTTGGGCATCCACTCTCTGATTCTCATTCCTGATCTGTCATCTCCAGAACCAAAGTACATTCATTCTCCTTTGCAGAGAAAATGGAATCCAGTAGTTCTGCCTTCTTTCTGTGATCAGTTATCATAGTTATCATAGTAAACTTTCCCCCTTCCTCTTTCTCCTCCCCAATCTGGTTCTGTTTACCCTTTGATAGAAATTCAGTGGACACTAGTGCACTATACACATAAAACAAGGGTTTGAGAAAACATCTAGTCTGCCACAAGAAATCAGGAGTTCCCTGAGGGCGGACAAATCCACTCTACTCTTGGATTCTCAATCTCTCCATCTCTCCTTAATCCAGTTTGAGAATTGATTTTTTTCTTCCCATTCCCTCAGGAGATAAAAGCCCTTCTTCCTTCCTCCTTTCTCTTCCACAAATACACTGCTATTAGGGCAGTTCTGAGAGATGGCTGAGAGTCACTCCACCCTGCAGACAGACCCTAATTTTGACAGTTGTACAAAATAGAGGACCCACATGATAGCAAGAGTTCCCACTTAGGGAATTTTTGATAAGTTGTAAAAAATACTTTCAATCAGCTTGTAAGGGAGATGAAGTTTAGGAGAAATGGCCCCTGCAGCCTTCTCAGCATTCCTGTCTTTCTAGTATTTTATCCCTGGTCTTCCAGACTGGAGCCTGCATGTCTACTTGGGAGAACAGAGAGGAGGCCAGTAGCTAGTTTGAGCAGTTATCTTCAGCAGCACCTCAGGGGGATGCCCTTTCTTCCAGGGCTAAGAATCCCTTTCTCCAGGCCCACATCAGAGATCTCGATTGCTCTACTTCTGCCCTACTTCCTTCCCCTGGCAGGCCTGTGTGTCTGTGTGTGTGTGTTTGCATATTGGGGGATGGGAGATACAACACACCCTTGCTTTCATTTTCCAAGGCAGGAAAGGATCCTGAAAAGTGAAAGGTAGAACTTTGGAAGCCATAAAGAATATAAATGATGCATCTTTTATCTATAAGTTCTACCTATTAAAAGAGACTGCCCTCTTTGATTCTGTCAATGTTATCAAAGGGGATTGCCCCCTTTGATTTTCGTCAAGCCGTTTTGTCAAACATTTTCCCATTTTTTTTTCCCTTTTCACATTATCTCCCCTCATAAATTCCAAGAGATGAAGCGTTTGGCTTTGGTCTGACTAAGAGAGATGGCCAAATGACCATTCTTTTTAATGACCCGTTGGCCTCGTTGATAAAATGATTAAATTGCCCTCTTCAAAAAAATAACGTAAATGAAATGTGAGATGCTACAGTTATTGATGATTAAATAGAAATTATTGATTAATGATTAAAGAAAGTGATTTAATTATTTGTTAATTCATCATTTATTGGATGAGATTATTTATTATTAAATCCCAGTCTTCCCAGGGGTGGGCACTGGACTTCTGGTAGGAGAGAGATGGGGTCCCCGTCATTCCTCATGCCTGGGATGCACTCCCTCCTTCTCTGCCTCAGAGTCTCTCTGTCCTTTCAAGATGCTTCTAGATGAAATCCTTCCTCATCCCCACTCTCCCACTACCTTGTATGTTAATTGTTTAGTATTTAATTTCTTTATCTTCACTCCCAGCCCTGCCAACCTGAAGCCCCATCTCTCTCCTATCAAAACCCCAGTGCCCACCCCGAGAAGAGTAGGTTCTAACACTTAGTTTGCTTCGAACTAAGCATCTGGACCATTACTTCTCAGAGATCTCAGTCCTATGCTCTGGTACATCTGTGTATGCCCTATCTTGCCTGCTTTATGTGCCATGTTCTCCTGTTGCAATGAAGCTGCTTGTGGGCAGACTCTCTTGCTTAAAGTATGTGAATTCCCCAGAGCTTAAGGGAGTACCTGGCACACATAAGTGAATAAACCTTGACAAAGGGAAAACAAAACTACCACTTTTTGCAAATAATGATGATTGACTTAGACTTAAAGAATCCTAAAGTCAACTGAAATTTAATTGAAACAATTTCAGCAAAGTTGAAGGATGCAAAATAAATCCACATAAATCATCTGTACTTCTGTCTGTTACCCACAAAACCTAGCAGGAAGAGATAAAAAGGAAATTCCATTAAAAATAACTACAGACAGGGGCAGCTAGGGAGTGGATAGAGCCACCATCCCTGAAGTCAGGAGGACCTGAATTAAAATCTGACCTCAGCCACAACACTTCCTGGCTGTGTGATCCTGGGCAAGTCACTTAACCCTAATTGCCTCCGCAAAAAAACAAAAAACAAAAAAAACTACAGACAGTATCAAATATTTGGGAATCTCCTTGCCAAGATACACCCAGGAACTTTGTTATTGTTACTGAATCTTTCAGTCAAGTCTGACTCCATAAGGGTTTTCAAGGCAAAGATTCTTCTCAAATTCAGATGAAGAAACAGAGGTAATCAGAGATAAGTGACTTGCCTAGGGTCACACTGCTTTAACACCCAACTCCAAGGCAGAACCCTATCCATTGCATCACAGAAATGTGCCAATCACATTTCACCTAACCTAAAGAAGCATTACAAACTTGGCTACATTTTTTAAAAATATCAAATATAATATCGAAGAAGACCATATCCACTTTCCCTGTATTACAAAATTTTCCTCAACATTTTGATCTATAAGATCACAGAGATTTAAAGAATAGTCCTTTTAAGTTGAAGCTATAAATACTGGACCTCATTCTAAATTGGTGATGTGGATAGATTTATTTTTCTGGGTTTTCTTTTTCAATAAAAAGTTTTTTAATAAAGTTTTTTTCTTTTTAAATAAAAAGTGTGATTTCCTTTGTGGAAATGTTTATTTTGAATCTTTTATACTCCTAAAAATTTTTTTTACAAGACAATATTACCTAAATTAATGTACTTATAGGATAAGTAACTAAACTATCGCTTTATAGAGCTAGAAAAGAATAATAACAAATTCATCTGGAGTAACATAAGGCTAAGAATAACAATTAAAACAAAAATTGGCAAAGAAAGAGACTATACTACAAAGCCATAATCGTCAAACCAATTTGGTACTAAGAAACTGCGAGATTGATCAGTGGAACCGATAAGATATACAATATATAGAAGCAAATAAGCACAGTAGTATAGTATCTGATAAACCCAAGGATTCCAGCTCTCGGGGCAAGAACCAGAAAACTGGAAAACTGTCTGAATCTAGGTATCTAGGTTTTCACATCATTTATCAAGATAACCTCAAAATGGAAACACCATTTAGATATGAATAACATCATAAGCAAATTAGGGAAGCATGGAAGAAATTACCTCTCAGATCTATGAATAGGGGAAGAATTCATGATCAAATTAGGAAGAGGGAGGCACATAGGAGGCAAAACGGACAATTTTGATTAAATCAAATTGGAAAGTTTGGGTACAAACAAAAATATGTGGCTAATATTCACAGACATGTAGGCAACTGGCAGGAAAAAAACCTTTGCAGTAAGTTTCTCTGACAAAGGCCTCATATCTCAAGATATATAGGAACTGGAGCCAAACTTATAAAAATAAGAGCCATTCCCCAATAGATAAATAATCAAAGGATTTTTTTCAGAGAAAGAAATAAAAGCTATCAATATAACAACATGAAAAAAATGCTCCCAATCGCTTATAATTAGGGAATCACGAATTAAAACAACTCTGAGTGGATATGGCCCTCTTCAACAATGAGATGAATCAAGTTGGTTCCAATGGAACACGTATTAGTCAACCTGCCATCTGGGGGAGGGAGGGGAAAAACTGGAACAAAAGGTCTTGCAATTGTCAATGCTGAAAAATTACCCATGCATATATCTTGTAAATAAAAAGCTATAATAATTTAAAAAAAAAACAAACAACAACTCTGAGACACAAGTCACACTCATAATATTGGTCAAGGTGACAAAAAAGAAAATGACAAAATGCTGGAGAGGCTAGGAGAAAACTTGTACTTTAATATACTCTTGGTAGAGCTGTGAACTGATCCAATCATCCAGAAAATCAATTTGGAACTATGCCCAAAACTATGAAACTGTGGGTACAGTTGGACCTAACAATACTGCTACTAGATCTACATCACAAAGAGATCAAAGAAAGAGGAAAAGGAAGCACAAATTCCTCAAATTTTTATACTAGCTCTTTTTGTGGTAGCAAAACATTGGAAACTGAGGAATGCCCATCAGTTGTGGAATGGATAAAAAAGTGAGTCATATGACTATGATGAAATATTATCATCTTCTAAGGAATGATGAAGGGGATCTTTTCACAAAAAATTAGGAAGCCTCATATGAACTGATGCAAAATGAAGCGAGCAAACTAGAAGAACAATTTCAACAATAATAGTAATATTGTAATAATAGTGTTGAAAACTACAAAAAAAGAAAATCCCGAGTACATGTAGTTCTTTAACCATAACCCCCTCACATTATCCCAAACGCTATATACTTCTACCTTCAATATTCTCTTTCTAAGTACCAGAAGTTTTATTACTTAGTCTTTTCAGATTCTCAATAGCTAATTAATATGTTCTCAGCATTGCATAAATTTTAAACTGATACTAATATCTATATTAAATGTAGCTTTTTTTATGTGATGCTATTCTCTTTTTAACTATAGAATAAGTAACTGTAAACTAGAGAATACAATTTTATAAAACTGAGTTTTAAAACCACCATTTAGGACTAAGGACAATAGCATGATTGATGTTGGTGAAATTTATGCTGAAAATAACTTAATTATTCAACTACATTATTGTCCCACAAATCTATTGTGGAGTGTTCTCACCTAAATGTATTATGCAGGTATACATTGGTATCTGAAATGTTTATATTTAAATGTTAAATAAATGTTCAAATAAATGTTTACAAAATTGAAAAAAGAAATCAGTGTTGAAAGATTTAATTACTCTAAGGCATTGATCAACTATAATTCCAGAGGATTCAAGAGGAAACATGTGAGATAGAGAAGTGATGAACTCAGAATGCTTTGACATATATTTTCTTCTCTCCTTTTTTTTTTTTTTTTTATCTTTGGACACGGCTAACATGACAATTTGTTTTGCACGACCATACATATTTGAAAAAGGTTTTGTTTTTCTTGTTTTCTCAGTGGGTTGAAGAATGAGAGAATTCAAAAATGAAAATAAAACAGAATTTTTAAAAATGATCTATCTTGGGGCAGATTTTAACACTGCCTAGATGTGTGACCCTGGGCAAGTCACTTAACCCCAACTGTCTCAGCAAAAAAAAAAAAAAAAAAGCTCCATCTCCTTCTGTAGGTATTTGTGAGCTACTTTAGCTCCTTTCTAGTAGGAAAATTGTTTCTATCTTTATTACACAGAAGTTCCTGACACATAGTAAGTACTTTTAAAATGCTAATTGATTGAATAAAAATATTAATATGATTCCAGATTCCTTACACAAAGTACTTAGCAAATGTATATTAGTATTTTGTGGAAACAACTGGAGTTAAATGACTGAAGTCACCTTGCTAGTAAGTGTCTGAGGTCAAATCTGAAGTCAGATCCTGCTGATTTTAAGCCAGTGTATCGATGGAACCACATTTGTGCCCAGCATTAAGTATTTACTGTTACCTAGATGCTGCCCAGGGTACTTGCCTAGCTAGAGATTAGCCCATTTTTACACAAACTCCCCTCACCTCTAGGATCAAAGACAAACTCCCCTTCAATATTTATAGACTCCCAATCTTACTTCAGCCTACTTTTCTGGGTCTATTATATAGCACTGCTTTTCACATATTCTATAATAGGATTTTTTATACTTTTTCCACTCACAAACCTTTTTCATCTGAATAAGTATAATGTATATCAAGTATACGATATGTATGTTAAATATACAAATACAAATTTATGATAATAATTCATAGTTATTTTAAAACAATTCTCTGGCATATATCTTTTACCATTTATCAAAGATGAAAGCAAATCTGCATAGCAATGAGAAGGATGTGCTTGTTTATTTTTACATAAAGAGTTAAATCTTGGCAGAATAGTTCATAGTGCAGGATATAGAACATTCAGAAACTTTTCAGTGTTGCCAAATTGTTGGTATCCCACACAGTCAGTTCAGTGACCCCATGAGGGGTCATGACCCACAGTTGAAGATCTCTGCTCTCCAGTACAGCCAAACTGTCCTTCCTACTGTATCTCACATATGACATAACATCTACCATCTCCATACTTCTCCAGGTTCAGTTTCCAAGCCAGGAACTCCCTCCTTCCTCAACTAGGTCGCTGCGAATGCTTCGTTTCTTTCGAAGTTCTGCTCCAGGTTCTGATCCTTTAAGGACCAGGGCCTCCCTTCTAAATTACCCTGTTAAAAGTTCTGTAGATATACTGGGAAGCATATGTGTTATCTCCCCTTGATAGAATGTTAGCTCCCCGAGGCACACAGCACTGAAAAGGGTTTAAACCTATGATCCAAAGAAAGTAAGCAGTGGGCAAAAAAGGATTACTTTTCACCCAGAAATAAGGGAGCTCCAAAAATAAGGAGAGAAGCAGTCCCTCTCCTCATGGAGCTACCAGTTTTCTGTGCCTCAGGCCGATTGATGGCTTTAAATGAAGATTAGATTAGATGAAGTCTCAGTTTTCCCAACAATAAAATGGGGAGATTAGATTAAATGGCCAGGCAGATAAAGGGACTGCTGGGAAAGGTGAAATCCTTTAGAAAAGGGATTAGATTTATGGAAGACTGGTCAATGATTATGTAAAGAGTGAAGACTGAAATACATTAAGAACTAATAGCTAGCACTGATACAGTATTTTAAGGTTTGAAAAGCACTTTACAAATAGTATGATTTTTTTTTTCCTGAGGCAATTGGAGTTAAGTGACTTGCCCAGGGTCACACAGCTAGGAAGTGTTAAGTGTCTGAGACTAGATTTGAACTGGGGTCCTCCTGACTTCAGGACTGGTGCTCTATCCTCTGCACCACCTACCTGCCCCAATAGTATGATTTTCGATCTTTAGGACAACCTTGGGAAATAACTCCATTATCATTCCCTTTTTTATAGATGAAGAAACTGAGGCACACAAGGAGATTATGTGACTTGCCCAAAGTCCCACAGCTTAATGAGTGCCTGAGATGGTATTTGAATTGGAAGTGAGGTCTTTCTGATCCCAGGAAGTCCACCCAATGAACACTGAGGTTATAAAAGTTTAGAATCTACTTAATATCTAGCCAGAATTCTACCTCAGCAACTCACTTTCTTTCATGGAAAGATAAAACTCCATATTACAAGTCCTGATTTTAAAAGATTTAAAAGATTTCGGACCCAACGATCCTGGAAATGTACCATCACCACAGATCGAACTGCTGACCACAACCACCAGCCTGGAACACCGATTCATAAAAACACAGGAGCAACGTTTTTACTCAATGTCGCTATCCCAGATGCTCAATCTCCAAGCTCCCCTAGAGGAAGAAATTGGGGCCCCAGCTCAGGAGAAGGGCTCATGAGGGGTCCCGTGTGCTGCTGCTGTGGATGCTTTCAGTGAGCCTAAGGAGAATGACCTTCTTCTTAGCTCCAGGGTTAGGCAAGTGGCTAACACTTTTAAGACCTAAGCAACATGGTAAGGTATAAGCTGCAGAACAGGCTTGGGGTAAGGGTGGTAGTTCCTGATCTGGAATTTCCTGCCTCAATGAAATCACAGGTCCTGGCCAAAAAATAATGACTCACACTTCCCTGGCAGCTATAAGCATTATAAGCATTATCTTATCATCTGCATTTGCAGTGGCTATTTTCATCTCCTTTTATAGATGGGGGCTCTAATAAAAGGGCAAAATGTCAGCGTCAAAGCCCATTCAGGAACTTCTTCATTTCCTCCTCTCCTTCCTATCCTTTCTTGATGAATTGGCTCAAGTCCTAGATCTAAACACTTTTCCTTTTCCCATTCCAGTCAGGACTGAATACCCTTGCATCAAGCAGGAAGGGGATACCTTGGAAGGCCTGATGGGATGGAGTGGGAGGGCACACCTTGGCCTAGGAAGCATGACCCAAATGAGGAATAGCTCCAGGGGAGCCTGGATCCTTTCACAAGACCTCAGGATCCAGACTCCAGGAGATTCTGCAGTTGGGGCAAATTTTGACCCTTGCCTTAGGCCCTTGACAAGAAAGGTCTCTAGACACACACAGCCATAGAGCTGTTTGAGGGAAAGTTCTCCAAGCCACAAAGAGAAAAATCTAACATTTCAATCTAGAGGTGGGGCGGGCGATGAACCGCAGAGGTGATGAGGAAATTCTGAACAAACTGCTCTCAATCACTCAATGGAGACTGGCAAAAAGGCACTTTATAATTAAAGAGAACAGATATTGGGCATTCTCAGAACAGGTGGGATTTCAACTAGTTTCAAAGAAATAAACAGGAAGAGCCCTTCACTTCTACAACAGGAAGCTGATGAAAGGTGTGGGCTCTGCCTTGAAGTCATTTTTTTCTGTGTCTCAGAGACTACACAGGAGACCTGCCAAGGATGTACACAATGGTCTTTCTCTGGTCCCCAATAAAGCCGCCCAGTGTGCCTGACCTCTTGAACTACTTGACCACCCACTCCCAGTCCACAAGGCTTAGAAGGGATGAGTAAGAAAAAGTGGTTGATCTTCAAAGGAAGTTATGTGGGCACATAACCCTAACTGGGCTCTCCAATCAAGTACATTCACACATCTGACTAGGAGGGCACTGAACTGGGGTTTCCTCCAGCTGTCATCCCGAAGCCTCTGTGGACACCCCTGGGGGAGATCCTGAGGTGAAGGGAACGGAGAAGAAAGCTGACAAGCTTTTGGGGCGGAAGCCGCCTGGATTTCAGTGCACGACCCCTGTGGAAACTCTTTCAGGCCAAAGGAATAATCATATTCTTTGGGAAAGGTTTAGATAGCTCGGGTCGACAGGCTTGTCCTTTGTGCACAGAACCCAGGTGATCTAGCTCCTGGTCTGTATAAAGGATTTAACCTGGAGAAAGGGACACGATATCGCCAAGGGTATACGATATTGATCATCTCCAATAGTATCGTCCATAGGTTTGTTGGTGCAGTTGTTAAATATCGTCTCTCCTATTAAACCGAATTCCTCGAGAACCGGACCGTCTTTTCCCTTTCTTTCTACCTCTGGTGTTTATATTAAGGGATTAATAAATGCTTACTGACAGCTCTTCTAAAGCTAATTTCCTCACCCTGAGAATGGGGCCAAGAGGGCATTCCCTTCTCCAAGTGCTTTGGGATCCTCCTCTGGGACACGAGGCGGCCATCCCCTCTCCCAAATTCAAATCTTGGCTCCCAAAGATGGACGTTCCTACTAAGCATGAACGCCTCTCTCCCCCGCCCCAGAACTGCTCGGTTCGGTCCCTCGCCCAGCGCCTAGAGATCCCCAGCTTTTCTAGGACATTCGTCCTCTCCTCTTTAGGCCCCTCCCCGAAGTGCCCCCCGCCACTC
Source organism: Sarcophilus harrisii (assembly GCF_902635505.1). Classification (NCBI taxonomy): domain Eukaryota; kingdom Metazoa; phylum Chordata; class Mammalia; order Dasyuromorphia; family Dasyuridae; genus Sarcophilus; species Sarcophilus harrisii. The sequence continues at coordinate 567,087,288 of NC_045428.1, read as the reverse complement.
CACGCCGGGGTGTCAGAGAGGATGCATGAGCCCCCCTCCTCCGGGAAGGGGTGAGGGCTGGCTCGCCCCTGCTCACCTGCGCGAGTCCCGCCGGCTCCAGCAGGAGCCCATCGCCCCAGAGCCCCAGCCGCCAGGAGGCTCGGGACGATGCTGTCGCCGAGGCTAAGCCGGCTTCTGCAGCCGCCGCATCTGCAGCCCCAGCGCCCGAGCCGCAGAGGTATAGTCCGCTCTGATCCCAGGGAGCCTCCACGTCTTCCCCGCCGGGCGGCCGCGGGAGCTGCTGGGAGTTGTAGTTCCGCCCCAGCCTTCGGGCCGGGCCGGGAGTTGCTAGCACAAGATACACACAGACACACCTCCAGCCATAGGGCGGAGCCCAGAGGTGATGGCTGAGACCCAGGTCACACCCTAAGCAAAAACACACAGAAAACCGGGGCCACACGACACACGTGCTGGAATAGACCGCAGCAGAACACAAAAGGCGAGCGCAACACAGCAAGATGCTCTACAACACCCAACCAAACCACGTGTGACACAGTGGGCAGCCCAGGGACACAACACAACCCGCACCAGTCCCGACACAGAAGCTCGGGCCGGCAACACAGTCCGTGACAACGGACAACGCACAAAATGCAAGCACACAAATGCGCAACACCCCGCCCCTGACACCATAGACAACACATGCGTGGAAAGAGTGCCGGGTTCTTCCAGAATCTGGGCTAGAACAATTTAGGACTCTAGATTTAGAACTAGAAGGAAGATTTTAAAGATTCTGGAATTCCAACACCCTACCCCCACACCCACACCCACACACAATTCCCCCCCCAACCATCCCTTTTACCCAGGAGGTAACTGAGAGTGTGAGAAGTTAAGTGATTTGCCCAAGATCACAAAGATAGTGATTGTCTAGGGCAGAATTTGAATTCAGGTCTTCCAGATTCCCAACCTGAGCTCTGTTCACTTTGTCACACTTCTACTAGTGGTGTGTGTGAGAGAGAGACACACACACATTCAGACAGAGAGATAGAGTCACACAGAGAAACAGACACACAAAGAGAAACAGAGACTAGCTTTACGCAAGTTCACTTCTGCTCTTTAGTTTCCTCCTTGGTAAAATGAAGCAGTTGACATAGATAATTTCTAAGGTCCCTTTCAACTTTAAGTCTAGGATCCTTCACTCTCAGTCAGGTAGTCAACAAGTATTTAAGCAGCTATTGTGTGCCAGGCATGGTAGGGGTGCCAAGGATACAAAGAAAGGCAAGAGACAGTCGTGTGTGGGTTGGTAGCGACCACTAACCCAATCAGGAGGCCGAGTATGAGTGCAGGGAAAAATGTACTTCTTTCTCAAGAGAAAGGGTGAACAATCTCTGCTATACAAAGTGTGGTTTTAGAAAAAGAGACACAACCAAGCAAAGGGCAGTCCCTTTTTAATTTCTTAGCTTGAGCTCCCCTCCCCAGCCCCCTGGCCCCTTTCCCCATTGACTGGGGGTTTTAAAGCAGTTTCTAAAAATGTGAGGTAGGAAAGTCCGAGACTATTAAATGCTGAACAGGGCAGGATGTTTCCCACTCTGTCCATTTCCTGCTCCCAAGGAGCTTCCATTTTAGATGGGGAAGATTACATTGGAAAGCTAGGGGCAAAGAAAAAAAGATTCTTTTCAAATCTCAGGCCACCAGCCCAGTTACAAAACCCAGTCTCTGCCCCTAAGACATTCTTACATTCTTCTGGGGGAAATAATCTTCACCCTCAACCACCCTCAGATCCAGTTCAAGTCCCATTTCCCCAATTCAATTTTCACAACTGTGGACACCAAACAAATGTCTATCCATTTCTCATAGTCCTTACTCTCAACCCTTCCTTTCTTCCTCTTTCCTTTCTTCCTTCTTTCCTCTCTTCCTTCTTTTTTCCCTCTTTTCCTTTCTCCCTCCCTCCCTTCCTTTTTTCATTCTTTTTTTTTTTTTTTTTAAACCCAAAGCTGTGGACATTTATTCTTCAGATTTTTGGTACAAGAGTGGAGAGATGCATTTGAATGGAACCTCAGGTCTAAAGAAGTTGCTTTGTGTTGGCCTGATTTACAATTAGATCAGGGGAGGTTGTAACTCACCTAGTTTACATGAATGTTTCTGGCAGAGATGCTGGTTTACAAGTAAAGTTTCCAACTATATCTTTTACAAGAGTCAAATGAAGACTTCAAAAAGTCACATAGGAATACAATTTTAAATTGGGTAAACATCTTGCAAATGCTAATGCAAAGTAATAATGTAGATTTCTCCAATATGAAATTGTGCTGACATTTTTGGGGTTTGTTAAATTTTACTCTTTTAACATTTGAAATTGTTACAGAGGTTGACTTACTGACAAGATAAATGCATTTCTTTCTTATATCCCCCACACAAAAATGTCAAGGTTTTCTTGACATGTTGCTTTGATTTCCATCAATAAAACAAACTTCTTAATGGGTTTAATAGTCATGTTGATGAGGTTTTAATGCCTTCAATTCCTGATGGTGATGAGGTTAGTGGCAATAAGAGAGTTGTTAAAATATCCCCTTTAATCGGCTGCAGGTTTAAAAGTGAAAGAATTCACTTATGCCCAAATTATTAATTGCAAAATGAAAGTTTATTGTTGGACAGAAATCAGTTTGCTAAGAGACTGACTTCTATGGTGGCAGAGTCCTATTGGGAAATGGAGTTTTACACTGAGAGAATCAGCGGGCAGAGTCCTAGCAGCTGAGCGAACTACTTTAGGCCTTCTGCAAAGAGCTTAGTTGAGGGAAGCTGTTATATGTGTATCTTGGTGGGGGCTGGGACACCCTGAGCTGATCAGACCAGCATTTCTCAATTGAATGAGAATTTAGACTTTCTATGGGAATTGATTTGCCCCTGAATAATATTTCTTCTCTTATCCTGGGAGAATGGGTTTTGTCTCCACTCCTTGGAGCCTGGGAGATCCTGATCTCTGAGATCAGAAAAGGGGACACAATCTCAGAGTGATAATCTTAAAGGGAATACAGCTTCAGTAAAGGGAACAGTTCTCCTCCTGCTTCAATGTTCCTTGCACACTAAACATTTAAATTTACTGAGAACCAGAAAAATATTGTGCATAGTAATAACTGATGCTGTTGTAGTGGCAGTGCAGAGTTGTGGGAATCCCCCTTTTGGTCGACGCAGGTCCAACATGAAAGAATTCACGGACCTGAAATATTAGTAGCAAAAAAGTTTTATTGGCACTGAGAAGTCAGCTTTGTTAGTGAATGGGACTGATTGGATAAAGTGTTTCTCAGTATTGAATCACATGTTCCCTGTTTGCACAACTGAGAACTTGGGAAGATCATTTACTCTCTGGAGGAATGAACTTTGATCTGACATACAGGAAGTTGCAGAAGTGACATGACCTGTGGGAAGCAGCCAGCATTAGTGATCATTGGTCAAGGATGGTTATATCCTTTTAACCTATCCAATGAGAAGGGTTGAGTCCTTTACCTTTTAAACTCTAGGCAAGCCAGAAGGTCATCAGATTCCAGGCACTGGATAGGGGTTGGGGTGGCTCTCAGGTTTATGTCTGGGCCTCTCCCTTCAGGGATTAAATAAATGTTTTCTCTTTGTTCCTGATGATGTCTCTGATTAGTTAATTGGATTGGGAAGGGGGGTCTTGCACCCAACCCATCCCCCACACTAGGAAGTCAGATTTTCTCAGTGGCAAAGTCCTGGTAGGGAAATAGAGGTCCTAGCAAAGAAATAGAACTTAGCACTGAGAAAAGAAGGTCTCTTCACAGCGGGCAGGACTCCTGGTAGGTAGCTGTGCCAAGAATCCTACTTCAGATTGCTGCAAAAATATGAGTTCAGAATCACCCTTTATAGAAGTCTAAGGCTCAGGTTTCAAGTTGAAAAGAAAGCCAATCCTGTCAGGCCTACATACTTATCAATATTAGGCTCAGATCTCCAATTGAATGAAAATCACTTTGAAGCCTAGAAAGAATTTGGGATTTCCTGAAAAGGGTCACAGCCCCAAAAGATCAATGGGGGATGATTTGCCCAAGATCTCCAGTTGAATGATATTCCTGAAGATCTGGCTACCCAAAAAGATCAAAGAGGCGGGGAGTGATTTTCCTGAGATTTCCACTTAACTTGTCTGGGGAGATGCTTTCCCAGGAGGGCCTGAGCCTCCAAAAATCCCTTCTTTACAGATCAAAGGGGACACAGCTTCCAGAGTGATTATTTTACAGATCAAAGGAGACACAGCTTCCAGAGTGATTATTTTACAGATTAAAGGGGACATAGTTTCACCCCCCTCCCAACATTATACAATGATTAGTTTAGCGAGATTTTGCTTTTCTCAGCCATAAAGTGATCTAAGACAATTCTAAAAGACTCATGAGAGAAAATGCCATTCTTTACACTTAAAAGAACTATGGAGTCAGCATGCAGATTGAAGCATACTATTTTCACTTCCCTGTTCTTGGCAAGGACTCAATCATTCAGGCTTACAGCCTGGTCCTCATCCTTGACTCCTCCTTCTCTCCCCTTCTCCCCCATCTAATCTGTTGGCCTAGTCCTGTGGATTTGACCTTTTCAAGTATCTTTCAAATACTCCCCTTTCTCTCCTGTCACTGCTACCACTTGGGTGGCTCTTACCTCCTCACACCCTATTTCCTGTAGGTGGATCTACTTGCCACAAGTATCTGCAGTCCATTTTCTATGCAATTGCCAAAATGATTTTCCTAAAATGTAAGTCTAGCCATATCAATCCCCCTCTATTAAACTCCAAAATGAATCTGATGTAAACTGAGATCTTTTGGGGAAAAATGATGTAACCTTTAGGGGGCCCCCGATACTTCCAAACCCTGGGAAAAGCATACCTTCCCAAACAAGCCCTTCCCAAGTTAAGTGGCTTTGTTCAATTAGAGATCTTGGTCAAATCATCCTCCATTGAAACTGAGATCTTTTGGGGGTGGCCCAGATCCCCTTCAGGGAATTCCCAGACTCTGGGAAGAAGTCTTCAAACTCCCAGTCAAGTGATTTTATTCCAATGGAGATCTCTGTCTGATGGTCATTTATTGATTGGCTCAGACAGCTTCCAGCCCCAGGCCAACATTTACCCATAGACGGGTGTGTGTGTGGGGGGTCTGTTAACACACCTTTGCCGAATTCCTCATTAGAAATTTTGCCCACTAAGAGAGCTTCTTCTTAGTGAACAATAAACTTCCCTTTTCTGCCACTCAGACTTTTCAGGTTTGTGAATTCTTTCGCATTGGACCTGCCCTGACTAGGGAGGATTCCCCACTTCAATTCTCAACCTCTTCACTACCACTAGCATTGCATCAGATCCTTATCATCTCAAATATAAAATGTTCCCTTTGTCTTTTAAAACTCTTTATCATAGGTCCTTTCTACCTTGCCAGTCTTCCAGTCTTCCTCCTCCTAACATACTCTGTGGTCCAGTAATACGACCTCCCAAAGTCCCTCACACAAGGTTCTCCATCTCTTAACTCTAAGCATTTTCTCTGGATGTCTCCTTTGCCTGGAATGCTTTCCTTCCTCGCCTCCAAGTCTTGACTTTCTTGGCTTCCTTCAAGTCAGCATTTGTCTACATTACATATAAACACCAAACAGTACTCGAGTCAATATTTATTAAGCTTCTATATGGCAAGCTCTGTGCTAAATCTCAGCTACAATATCACTTTCTGCAGTAAACCCTTCCCTATTCTCCCCTTCATTCTAGTGCCTTCCTCCTGATGAGGTCTTGAGTAACTAGGTGAGGGGTTGGCAGAGAAAGACTGAAATATCCATGAGATTACCCCCTGAGGCAAGCAGGAAAGAGCAATGATGGCAATCAGTTCAATCTCACAGCCCCATCTTGCTATGTCCAGTCAGAAATTCAAGTTATGTCAAACCCTTGAGGTTAAATTTCCTCTATAAATTTGTCTAGGATGCACGCCATCTTTGCTGAATCCCTACAGCACTCTGCCTCGTGGTGACTTTCCCTTCATCCCTTTCCCATGCCACATGATATCTCATGTTTCACTCCATCATATCTCATGGTGTCTTTCTCCTTCTTGAAGCTAATTAACACTTTTAAGGTGCTAAACACCTCTATGGATTTGGCTGTCAGTTAAGGGCATATACTTCAGCCACATGGGGTGTTCCCTTTCTCCCGGTTTATTGTGAGTTCCACTAGGGAACTTGTCCTTTCCATTGTTAATTGTCAAAATCCCTTTGTTATCTATATGTTCTCCCAACTCTACTTCATATTTACCACTCCTAATGTCTATTGTATTTGTGTTGTATTGTTATAGTCGTTTTGTCTTCTAAATAAACTTGTCTTTTGCCAAAGAGAAGGGCCATTCTGAATTCTTCTCATGACTAAAGCCCAACATTTGGTGTCTGAAACATCAATCTAATCATTTGGTATCTAAATCACATCACTTTTCTTGATAAACTCCAATTTGTCTTGTTTGCACATGGTTTTTGGAATGTCTCCTTTATTAGACTGTGAACTTCTTGAGGTCAGGGAATGTCTTTTGCCTTTCTTTGTTTCCCTAGCACTAGTATAATATAATTCTTGAAATACACTAGGTGCTTAATAAATGCTTGTCGATTCCTCTACAACACAGAGATCTTGCTCCCAGACCCGGCACAGATACAACTCCAGGAAGAGACACATCACCCCCAAAGAGATACAACAGAGTAACACTCAGTGAGATACAAAATATCATTAGAACCATGGGCAGAAAACCTTTTATAATACAGTAACTATGTACTCTGATGCCATTACAAAAATCTGTTGCAAACACTTATTGAGTAACAGTACTCAATAACAGCAGTGTTGATATTCAAAAGCACAGCACGAGTTAAACAATAAATGTTACAATTCTTTGGAGTGGAAAAAACAAACAAAAAACAGTATATATAATACAGGCAAGACACATTTCCAGACATACCAAAATGTATCATGTGGATTTGTATATATTATATACACACGCCAACCAAATGCAACATTCAGGTGTTAACAATGGACAGAGTCACATGGGATAGATCAACAATAAATGTTCCTAATGCAATAGAACCTGCAAGGTTGGGGTGTCCATATCAGGCCGTCTTCATCCCTTCTCTGTGTCTACGACAGGCTACTGTTTTATATGTCTAATTATTGCTAAAGCCTTATTGTGAAGGTAACCAGGCTCCCAAAGGTCACAGCATTAAAATTCTTGGCTTTCTTCAAGACATGTGAATCAGTGAAAATTGATTGATTTGACTTGAATAGCTCATTCCCCCAGATATGGCCCAAAGCTTGCCCATTTATCCTTTCCTTTCCCTCAAGCCTGTAGCCAAATAACAGAGTTAGAGATGCTACCTACCTATTTGCCCCCATTCCTCACTACTTATTAGTTCTTGTCATGTCTGACTTTCTATGACCCTATTTGTTTTTGTTTTCTTTTATTTTGTTTTGGCAAAGGTACTGGAATGTTTTGCCATTTCTTTCTCCAGCTTATTTTACAGATGAGGAAACTGAAGCAAAATAGGGTGAAGTGATTTGTTCAGCTAGTTCAGCTAGATTCACACAGCTAGTATCTGAGGTCATTTTTGAACTCAGGTCTCCTGACTCCTGGGCTAGTCTTTATCTACTTCGGTCCCTATCTGTAGAAAACTACTGGTTTTTGTCACATTCCAAGGGACAACAAATTTCTTAGAAGTTTGAGCCCTGAGGGACTCTGGATCTTTAATCTGCGTGTGAACCCCTCCCTCCCTCACCTCCTCTGTGTTGCCTATTGCAAGCAATGGAGGCCCAGCCTGGTGACTCTTTCCTGCTGGTATCTGTTCTCCTCCCCTTGTGAGAAGAAATAAATTGTTAACCTCATGCTAACCTCTGCTGCCGAGTTCAGGGGCTTCTTCCTTATATAATGCTTCTCTCTCTCTCTCTCTCTGTCTGTCTCTTCCCAATCAGTATCTTCTCTCTTCTAAAATTTATTTTAGAATTTTGTTTGTTTTTATTTACTTAACTGTATACATGTGATTTCTCCTTAGTAATCAGTGAGTTCCTTAAGAGAAGGGTCAATTTAAATTTTGACTTTGCATTCCCAGAATCATATGTGTCATAGTGCCTTTACTATCAGTGGTGCATAATAAATACTTATAGAGACAGCATAGTGTAATAAGAGAGTAATAGAGTGTAGAACTAGGCTCAAAAACCAGAACTGGTTTCAAATTTTGACTCTAATTTGGTAACTTGAGGGATTTGAGGCAATTTTCACTCAATCTCCCTGGGCTTCATTTGTTTTTGTTATTCTCATCTACAAAATGATGGCTTTTAAGGTCATTTTCCTTTCAAATTGATCATCCTATAATTTTCCTCCTCTAGAATTTCCAGCAAGTCTTTTAGTTTTAAAAGGAGAGAAGAAGTCCAATAAGTGAATAACTGTCTTATCTTTTAAGTAATAGTAGTTAACATTTATATACCACCTACTATATGCCAGGCATTGTGCTAAACACTTTACAATTATTATCTCATTTGATCCTCACAACCAACTTGGGAGGTAGATATTATTGATGAGGTTCTGAGTAAATAGGTGGAGTTGGCAGAGACAGCCTGAAGTATGATAAAATTCTACCTTGAGATAAGCAGAGAAGGGCACTGATAGGGATCAACTCCATGTTACAGTCCCATCCCCTGTGGAGGTCTTGGGTAACCCCCACCTAACTGCATCCAGTCAGGAAGCCAAGCTATGTCAAACCCTTGAGGTTAAATTTCCTCTATAAATTTGTCATCTTTGATGATTCCCTTTTGGCTTAAGCTCACGATAGAGATGCTTCATGGTGTCTTTCTCCACTAACTTTTCCAGGGTGTTAAATCCCTCTATGGTTTCAGCCTGCCAATCAATTGACTACTCCCACCTCATGGCATATTCCTTTTTTTGTTTGTTTGTTTTATTTTCATTAATTTTTTTATTATAGCTTTTTATTGACAAAACATGCATGGGTAATTTTTCAACACTGACCCTTGTAAAACTTCTGTTCTAACTTTTCCCCTCCTTCCCTCCACCCCCTCCCCTAGATAGGTAGTCCCATATATGTTAAAGAATATGTTAAATACAATATATGTATACATATTTATACAGTTATTTTGCTACACAAGAAAAATCGGATTTAGAAAGAATCTGGGAAGAAAAACAAAAATGCAAACAATAATAGAAAGAGTATAAATGCTATGTTGTAGTCCACACTCATTTCCCAGTGTTCTTTAGCTGGGTATAGCTGGTTCTATTCATTACTGATCAATTGGAACTGAACTGGATCCTCTCATTGCTAAAGATAGCCATGTCAATCAGAAATGATCATCATGTAGTCTTGTTGTTGAAGTGTATAATGATCTCCTGGTTCTGCTCATTTCACTCAGCATCAGTTCATGTATGTCTCTTTAAGCCTCTCTGTATTCATCCTGTTGATCATTTCTTACAGAACAATAATATTCCATAACATTCATATACCACACTTTTCTCAGCTATTCTTCAATTGAGTGTCCATTCAATTTCCAGTTTCTAGCATGGCATATTCCTTTAATGGATTCTTCCAAACTTCTTTCCTTGGTAACTGTGGGGTTCTTTTTCTTTTTTATAATATAATTGTTCTCTGTGGGAGCAGGTTTCTTGGGGAGGTTTTCTGGAGGCAGCCTTGGAATCACTCCAAGTTCAGTTCAGAGTAATAATCGCTCCAAATACAGCCAGCTAATAAAATCCAAACGTTTATTTCTTATCTCTTTCCTTGGGCCCGGTTAGTTTTTCTTAGAGCTATCTCTCTGCTTGGTTCCAAGAGCTCTTGAAGCTTGTCCTTTGCCTCTGCTTTCTTCAGCCTCCAGCCAGCACAAAGGTGGAAGATAGAATGAATCTGATTTCGCCTCTGAGAGTGGGCTTGTGGGCTTCTGTATCTCCTAGAGTGCTCTTTGGCCCTGAGAGCTTCTTGCTTACAGCTTGAATGCTGTTCACTGAGTACACATCAATCATTATATCACTGGGAAACCATTATTTGTTGTATGATTAAATCAATGCTAAACTAGATTTAACCATTGTCTCCTCAATTCCACTTAGTACCTTGTTTCAAGTCCTGGCCCATAACATCTCCTCGTAGGATCAGATCAATCATATTGAATCATGCTAAATTAGATAATTATTGTCTCTATCAATTCTAATAAGTTAATACTTTGTAAGGATTCCAACAGGTAACCTTTTTGCTCTCCCAAATCTATTTCAAATTTACCATTCCTCATATATATTGTATCTCTTCATTTTGTCTGTAACTCCTTCTCATAAATAAACCTACTTTTGCCAGAGAATAGCCATTGTGAATTCTTCATATGACTGAACTCCAACATTTGGTGCCAATTGCTCTCCTCAATCCTATCATCTAGTGCTAAACCTTAAATAGATCATTTTTACACTCATTTTATGATGAAGAAACTGAGGCAAACAGGATTAAATAATTTGGTTTTGTGGGTTTTTTCAGATATAAAATGTTCAATTATGTGTATTTCTTTTTTTTTCTTAATAGCATTTTATTTTCCCAAATACACATATAATTTTCCACATTGATTTTTGTGAGATTTTGTGTTCGAAATTTTTCTTCCTCTCCCCCTTACCTCCTCCCTACCCAAGGTAGTAAGTAATGTAACATGAACAATCCTCTTAAACACATTTCTATGTTTAAAATGCTGTGCAACAAAAATCAGACCAAAAGGAAAAAAAAGGAAAGAAAAAGCAAGCAAATAAAGGTAAAAATACTGTTTCAATCCATATTCCTTCCCAAGTCTATTAGAATTATCTTGGAAGACTAGTTCTAAGAAGAGTTAATTATCACATAATCTTGCTATTACTGTGTACATTATTCTCTTGGTTCTGCTCACTTCATTTAGCATCAGTTCCTGTAAGTTTTTCCTGACTTTTATGAAATCAATCATTCTGCTCATCATTTCTTATAGAACAACACTATTCCATTACATTAATATACCATAACTTATTCAACCATTCTCTAAATAATTCCTTGTCACTCCAAAAAGGGCTGCTACAAATATTTTTGCACACATGGGTTCTTTTCCAAAGGGTAAAGTGATTTGCCCAGGGTCACAAACTAGTAAGTATCTGACACTGGATTTGAACTCAAATCAGGAAGACCAAGCCAGGCTAAACACTCTGAACTATGGCACCAAGTAGCTGCTTCTGTGTCTGGGAGTTAAGAGGACACCTGGGCAGCTTGAAGGGCCAAGGTACCAGATGAAATGCCTTTCTCTTTCTAAGAAGTGTTTCTTTAGGGAAGTAGCTCCCCAAATGTGATTTGGCTATTTTTGTTCTGTGAGGGAAATTATGGTCTGGTTTGCTTGAATTATTAAGCTTGAGAGTAAATGGGGAATGCTTTTATTTAGAGGTCTCTCTACAAGCTAGAGATAGCTCATGCAGTGTAAATTGCTTCTAAGTCAAGTGAGCTGGCCTTTAGTCCTGTCTTTGTTACTGACTAACCAATATATCGGTTTCTCTGAACCTCAGTTTTCTCTCTGTAAAATGAATTGTTAAGGACCATGCCTAAGTGTGAAGGGGTGGGTCAGTTCTCCAAAAGCCCCCACAGCTGTGAATCATAACACACTTGAAGGAATTGCAAAGCAGCCTTTACTGATGCAGACTTGTTTGTGAATTGGGAATGAAACAAATTGGAGGCAAGAGGGAAGAGGAGAGAGGTCAGAGGGAACAGCCTCTCAGTCTCCTTGTATGGTTATCATCCTCTGACATGAAGGGCTCTATTCTGCTGGTCAGAAGTAGATCTCCAGCAGCCACTAGCAGGTATCTCCCATAACAAATGGCGCCCAAAAAGGGACACAAGAAATACAAGAAACAAAGAAGCAGCAGCACACGAGAGCTGTTGGTGAGTAGGATCCTCCCAGGAGAGTTCCTTCAGTCACCCATGGGAAAGGAAAGGGAGAAGAGTCCCAGTAAGACTTTTTCAGTTGGGGTAATTAAATGGGCCAACACATCAAAGGGCTAAGAAGACTGATGAGAGACTTATGAAAAATGCCAGTTCTGACAACAGTCCTCTTCTTCATTTGTTAGAAAGTTTGCCTCCATGACATCTCACAAGATTCAATACCTGCTATAGTGTCTCACTCTGCAACCATTCAGAGGATTAGGATGGAAAAGACTTTGATAGTGCTGTTTGCATTCCTCAACATGTGGACTCAGATAAAGCCGCTTCACAACATTGGAAAAACTCACTGCTCACTCTGTGTGTGTGATTGTGTGATGGTGTGTGATCATGTGTGTGATTGTGTTCCCATAAAACAAAAAACAGGGAATTGTTGAGGACCATGCGGTCAGTTCTCTTAAAGCCCCCACAGCTGTGAATCATAACACACTTGAAGGAATTGCAAATCAGCCTTTACTGACTCAGATGCTGCTTGTGAACTGGGAATGGAATAAATTGGAGGCAAGAGGGAAATGAAGAGAAGTCAGAGAATGTAACTGCTTTTCAGTCTCTTTATATAGTTATCCTCTTACATGAAGAGATCTAGTCTTCTGGACAGAAGTAGGTCCCCAGCAGTCACTAGTAAGTGGCTCCCATAACAATGAATTCTAAGGGCCTTTCCAGCCCTGACCTCCAGTGTTGGAAGGACCTTCCAACTCTGACATCCTTTATTTTAAGAGCCTGTCCAACTCTGACATTCTCTGTTCTAAGGGCTCTCCCAGCTCTGACCTCCTGTGTTCTAACCCCCCCACCCCCCAAGCTCTGACATCATTCTAAGATGTCTCACAAATGAAACACTTGACAGGTCTATGAGGACAGGAAGTCAGCCTGATCTAGGGGAAGCCTTTCTCTAACAGCTAGACATTGTTCTTGGAACCCTGCCAGGAAGGCCCCAGCTGGCTTTCCCCACCAGTCCTGTCAGGCTTGAGCCATGCACTAGTCACAGACTGGGTTCCCTCTGGCTTTCTGTCTGATTCTAGGATCCAGGCACAGAGGAGTTCACCCCGCTCCATTTCTGACCATCTGGGGTGGCTTTTATAGCGATGGCATCAACACAGAGTACAATGTGATTTCAGGAAAAGCTCTTGTGAAGCTTCCCTCCCCACTACAGGACTCTTCCTCCTGAGTCTCACCAATAACCTTTTAATCCTAGAGAATCCTCCCCGCTGGAAAATCCCCTTTCACCTGCCAGTAACAGCTTCTTAGGAGAGGAACTTTCAGGAAATGCCCAAGACATGTTTCCCTGCCCTTCTGTGTGGCTCCTCTCTTCTCCTTTCTTCCCCTCCCCTATTCATCCTCTTCAACCTTGAACCATGAACTACATCAAACCAGTTCCATCATTCTTGAAGGAGGTGTAAAGGGGTTGTATGCTGTCTTCCCTATCAGAAATCAAGCATTAAAAATAAAAATAGATTTTTTTATTTTCAAAATACATACAAAGATAACATTCAATACTCACCCTTGCAAAATCTTGTGTTCCAAATTCTTCTCCCTCCTTTTCCCCACCCCATCCCCTAAATAGCAAGTAATTCAATACAGGTTAAACATTTACAATTCTTCTATACACGGAAATCAATCATCTTATGGGAAGGGACTATTTTTGTTTTCCATTCCCAGTGTGTGATAAGGAAGGAAGGAAGGAGCCTTGCCACAGCCACTATGCTAAGCCCTTTATAAATGTCTCATTTGATCCAGAGGTGGATGTGAGGATCCTATTTTACATGTGAGCAAACTGGGGCTGACAGAAATAAGTGACCTGGCCAGGATCACACAGCTAGTAATTGTCTGGGGCTGGATTTGAATTTGCGGATTTTCCACTGTTCTACCTCAATGTGGTTGAGCTTTAATAAGTTGTTTTTCAGTCAAATCTGACTGACCTCATTTGAAGTTCTCTTGGCAGAGATATAGGAGAGATTGCAGCTCATTTGATAGATGAGGAAATAGGCACCCAGGGTTAAGTGACTTGCTTAGGGTTGACAGGAGTGAACCCCGAAAATAGATTCAAGGTCTCAGACTCTGAAAAGTCTGGGAAAAAGCCTACTTCCCCAGACAAGCCTTTTCCAAGTTAAGCAACATCATTCAATTGGAGATCTTGGTCAAATCACCCTCCATTGATTTTTGGGGGTGGCCCGGATCCTTTCCAGGAAATTCCAGCCTCTGGGAAAAAAGCCTTCAAAATGATTTCATTCAGTTGGAGATTTGGGCCTGGATATTCCTATTGAGTGGCTTGAAACTCCAAGATAAGTACTGTCTTTTCAACTAGAAATCTAGGCCTGCGGGAGGTGACAACATGGAAGGAATCTCATTCAGTCCCAGATATCTAATAAAAAGACAACTCTGAACCCCAAATCTCTGCAGAAGTCTGAAACAGGATTATGCTTTGCCCAGGAACTTTTCTTGGCAAAGCTGCCTGCCAGGACTCTCGCCCAATGTGAAGACATGCTCTTCCCCGTGATAACCTTTATTTCCCTAACAGGACCTTTTGCCACTCAGAAATCTGTCTTTTCATGCCAATAAAAATCCCTTTTGCCGTTCTGACTTTTTGGGTTCGCTCATTCTTTCACATTGGACTGTGCGCCGACCAGAGGGGATTCTCACTTCTCAGTTTTCTACCACTAGAACAGAATTGGGGTCACACAGCTAGGAAGGAGGCTAGATCCGAACCCGGCACTAGAATTTAAGTGCTTTTTTTTGTTCATTCAAGTGAATATTCCACAATTGCCTTCTTAGAGTGATTTATCAAACTTCTCTAGATTATCTCCATGGCTCTGCCCTCATTAGCAATCTCCTGCTACCAAAGTATCTAACTAGCCACAAACTCTAGAATTAGAGAATTTTAGGGTGAAAGGGTGCCTGACAAGTGGTCAGCTACTGGGCTTCTGTTGGGACAGTTCCAGTGAGGAAGAGTTCCCTACTTTTCAGGGAGGCTGGACAAAATCAATTACCTCCCCCACTTCCCCCAACATGATTAAAAATAAAATTTGTAGAAATCTTGAACTAGGAGAATGTCTCTGTGTTAGAATGCCCTTTGGGTTAACATTCGAGAATACCTTCCTAGACCCTGCCCCTCATGTTTTCTGTGTAATCAAAGGGACCTCACTTCTCCAGATCCTGTCTTAAAACCTTTCTGAAAGGAGGAGGTGGCCCTGCCCCTGAGCAGGTCACAGGCCTGGGGAAGGCAGGGGCTCCCCCAAAGAAAGGTACTTTGACCTAACCAGGGGAGGGTTTTTAAGACTAGAGAGATAATGATATCTTAGTATTTCTAGATGAACTGAAAAGGAGGCTCATAACTCACATTTATTTAAGCACAGTAAGGTCTACAAACTATTGGAGATAGTCCGCACTATATACATTTGAGCTACTATGTGCCAGGCACTGGGCTAAGTGCTTTAATCTCCTTTCATCCAAACAACCACCTTGGGAGGTAGGTGCTACTATAATTATCCCCTTTTACAGATGAGAAAACTGAGGTAAACATGGCTAGCAAGTGTCTTGAGCTGGAAAGAACCAGATTTGGGGTTGATGGAACAGGGCCCGATCCTGGTCGCTTTCCTGGTTATGTGCCAGGTCTCTGTGACCTTGTCTATGAGTTATGTGTACAAGAAAACTTCCAAGCTCCTTTTGGGTCCTACATCCTACACCGTGACCTATTTGATTCCCCCTCATCTCTCCAGTAATCCAGTGTAATCCAGTGAACTGGGCCCTCACTCTGACACTTCCCACCCAAACCAAGTTTGACTCGGGTCCAGCCCAAGCTCCCCACGGGGGCCACCCCACGTGCTGGAGACCTTCCTAGATTGTTCTGGATGTCCCTGGTACCCATGGCCGTCTACCCGTCCTTCCTCACCGGCTCATCTTCCCTTCCTATCACACAATTCCCGAACCACGTCTTTTACATCCCTTTCTTCTTCATGTTCCTCACTGGCCGCACACTGCCATGTGCTCGGACTCACCATGAGCTTTTTTGTCTTGTGGGACATTCATGTCCAGTTCTTTGGAGACAATGATGTCAATTCTGCGTCCTGTTACATACTATCCAGAATGTAGAACATTGTAGAACTTGTAGAAGACTGGCATTAATAAGACAGGCCTCTGCTTTCATGAGAACAATAAATATACCCATTTTATAGGTGAGAATCTTGAAGCAGAGAGATTGTAGCTACTGAGTCAGGACTCAAAACTAAGCCCTGAGCTCCTAATCTTTTCCCCAGAATCCCTTCCTTGTCCCGGGATAAGTGACTCAGATCAGTGAGAAGGGCCGAGACTCCAGGATGGGCCCGACCCAGGGTGGGTGAACCAAGAGCAGCTTGAATACGAAGGTCATCACTGGGGCCGAGTGTAAATTCCAGGATGCCCCAATTCTGATTCTTCCCTTGGCTCCAATCCCATTAGTCAAAGGAGTTGTGACTGCTTAAAGGGACAGGGTCTGCGCTTCCAGTCCAATCAACCACTGACGAGGTAGAAAAATTAAATTGTCAGCTGACAAGGGCTTCCAATTTAGTCTGAGGTGAAGCTGGCTGGGGGGGAGGGGGAGGCAGAGTGACCCCTCAGCTACGGGCCGAGATCTGCCGGTGCTAATCTGACACCACAACCATCAGCCTCCAGCTTGTCAGCACCAGTGATCTTGCGTAGAAGTCATTAAGTTATTCATGAGAAAAACCTATCTTTCCCATAGACAGAGGGGGAGATTTGCAGAAAGATGGAGCTCACACAGAACAGAAGGGCCTCCAGGACTGGCAAAGAATAAGAGTGGAGTAGGTGTGGGGGACAGGGTGCGGCTGGGCCTCTGAGAGAATGGCTGCAGCAGCTGGCAGGACCCTTCCTCATCAGGAGGCCAGAGGGGTTGCTCGCCTCCGGAGCCCCTTTTATTCACTGTGCCAAAGGATGGCACACTCTTGTGGCCTTGGAAATGCCCTACTAGAGAGGGCAGGAGCAAAGGCAGCTTGGAAAAAGTTTTATCTAGAATTGCCCTGCCTAGGGGAAGAGGAGAGGAGAGAGGAGAAAAATCTGGAATACAAGGTTTTATGAGGGCGAAATGTTGAAAACTTGGCATGTATTTCAAAAAATAGCTATTAGTAAAAAAAAAAGTATTAAAAACTCAGCACTGATTGCCAACACAGCTAGTCTTGCCTGATGATGGCCAACATTTAAATTTCATTGCATGAAGCAGAAGAAAGTTTGTCTCTCAGCTGCCACTAGAATTTGTCCATTTATTTCGTATTCTGTCCCTCCAATTCTGCTTTTTTCCCTCTCTTATGTCATGGCAATCTACATCTACATTAATGTACCACAAAACTGCTTTGAGATGGGATTTACAATGTGAGAGATGGCAAGCTTCTAACCTTTCGCTCCATCTCGCCCCCGATCGCAGCATAGGAAAGAATAATCCTTCTCGGCCCCAAGGCTCTCTTAGGAACTAAAGGAACCCTCGGCGAACCCCCACCCTGCCATGCTAACCTTCTAAAGCCGCATCCCCTTCCTGGCAGACACTAGCACCTCGGACCCTCGGACCCCCTCTGCTCTGGGGCAAGCCCAGGACAAGATCGCCGCCGCCCCCCGCATTGAGCCAGGCCACAGAGCACTTTTGTTATAAAGCAGTATGTTCTTTATTCACTTTGCGCTCATTGGACATGCACTATTCCTGGAAAAACAAGGCCCGGGAGTCAAATCAGCCATAAATTAGGTTCAGCTCTGTGGGTTATAAGTCAGGGCTGTGGGGGCAGCTAAGCGCTCGCCTTCTTCTCCTTGTAGGTGGCCATCATCTTCTTGATTTCAGCTATGGCTTTTCCTGGATTCAGCCCCTGGCAGGAGGAAAACAGACAAAAATGGAGCGGTCACAGCGGCACCAACTCGGGCCTTGGCCGACCTCTTTGGCTGTTGCTGTGCTGTAAAGCTCACGTGCTGACTCTGCTAAATCAGGGGTTGTCCCCTTCCCCCCAGCATCACCAGGGGCCCCCGAGAACTGCCCCTCTGGTGGCCTCAGTGAGGCCCAGGAGAACCTAGGACCCTAGGAGGGGTGGTGAGGGCTCAGCCTTCCTGGGATCCTCCCATTGAGTGCTCCCCCTTACAGCCTCAGCCCTAGTCGTGGCACAGGCTTTGTGGGTCAGAGGCTGTGAGGGTCTGGCAGGCGGCAACCACTGTCATGTGGCTCTGGCACCCCTACTCAGAGGCTGGGCGGGCACAGAACCGACTCAAAGTGAGAGAGTCAAAACCCAGGCTTAGACTGACGGGATGCCTAAAGGAGCAGAAGCCTTGAAATCTTGCTGGACCAAGGCCAGGTGCCAGACCCTCCCTGAGCACCTAGCAGGCTGCTGGCCCAGGGGCAGCTTCCCAAGACCTGGGCCTCCAAAGGCTGGGCTCCCTCTGCACTGCCCACCCCTCCGCCCCTTTCCTGGCTCCTCCCCCTTAGAACATAAGCTCTCCGGGGGCAGGACAAGCACTAACAAATGGGCACTGACTCAATCTGACCGCTGAGGAGCAGCCTGGCCTAGTCTGGGAGGGGGAAGGGGAAGCTGGGTCACCTGGGGGCCGTGTCCTTTCTGCCCCGATACCCCTTGTCACCCCCTGCGACAGGGGCCCAGGGCTGAGATAACGGGTGCCCCCAGGGTCGGGGCCCTTATACCTTAGGGCAGGTCTTGGTGCAGTTCATGATGGTGTGACATCGGTACAAAGAGAACGGGTCCTGGAGCTGGGCCAGCCGCTCCTCTGTGAAGTCGTCCCTGGAGTCAATCATCCAGCGGTAGGCCTAGAGGAGAGCCCAGTGGTCACGGCCATGCCCAGAGGAAGCCACCGCCCCCGAAAGGAAAAGACCTTCACGGACCGCTCTCTGCTGCTGCCGTGTCTTCCCCCCCCCCCCCCCCCCCCCCCCCCCCCCCCCCCACTCAAAGCCACGCTCATAAACGTGCTGGGGCTACAAAGGACAAAAAGCCGCTGCCTGTGAGGACTGTACAGTCTAACGGGAGGCCCTGAGAAGGCCCCCGGCCGCTCCAGGAGCTCTCTTCTCCCCTGCACTCTGGCCCCCCATGGCTCAGCCTCTGACCTCACCCTGTCCTGAGGGTCACTTCCCTCCTAGATTAGAGGTGGACAGAGGGCAGGAAACCTCTCTCCTTTTCTCTCCAGGTCGGCCCAGATCGGGCGTGTCTGACAAATGCTGGACTCCCTTATTCTGCCCAAGAACCAACAACTGTTTGTCTGGTACTTTAAGGCTTCCTGAGGGAGGGAGGCCACAGTCTCTCAGGGTTGCCGGTCTGGAGCTGGAGGGGGAGCGGAGCTGTTAGGGGGGCTGAGGCTGAGCAGGGCCAGGGCCAGGGGAGCCTATGCCAGGCCCAGAGACCTAGAGGGAACCTACTTCCTGAGACAACCAACTGACATCTCCAGCCTATACCAGGCGGGACGGGCTCAATCCCTGCAGGTCTGCCAGCCTGAAAAGCACAAGTGCTGGGACCTTCCTGCCCGTCAGCTTAACCTGTCTGGCCAGCGTCCAGGTGAAACCCATGGGGGATGGGAGCCAGTCGAGGCTGAGAGACCACCAAACTTCTGCTTTTGCTAAAAAGACACATTTGCTTTTGGACATCACAGGGTCTGTGAGAGACCTGGCAGCAAATCCAGCCATACTTACTGCTTGCACAGAAACAATAAAGCCCTGAGTTCTTTCTGTGGTGAACTCTCTCTAGGCATGAGGTTAAAAAAAGGAACGACAACAAACCCCAACAAGAGCAAACTGGAGTCTGTCTAGGGCGGTCCCTGCCAAGTGGCCCACCTGGGCTTCTGTCTCACCACCCTCAGCCCTGGAGGTCGCCTCTCCCATGGGGGAGCCCTTCTCCTCTGGCTTGTCCCAGCCAGGCCCTGGGGACTCCCCTGAGGAGAGAGGGGAGAAGGTAAAACTGAGGCCGGAGCCAACTCAGTGGGCTGAAGTCCAGGCAACCGCACAAGGCGCCTACTGGAGA
Organism: Sarcophilus harrisii; assembly: GCF_902635505.1. Lineage (NCBI taxonomy): Eukaryota > Metazoa > Chordata > Mammalia > Dasyuromorphia > Dasyuridae > Sarcophilus > Sarcophilus harrisii. The sequence goes on along the minus strand of NC_045428.1, from coordinate 567,067,348 downwards.
ACTCCTGTGTGACAGCTGAACCCCACGGTGATGAGCATCCCCAGACCAGAGCCACCATGAGGCAACGCATGAGCTACTGCAGCCGAGGCCCTCCTGGAGGGTTTTGGGCTTTGTCTGCAGCATTTCTGCTTTGCTGCCCCCTCATTGCCCCCACTCCTGCCGGCTGGCAAGCCCCTGGGCTGGTCCTGCCTCGTGTCTTTTCAGCACCAAAGTGAGCAGTTCTGAGGAGCTGAGCCCCATGTGTGCACTCGGCTCACTTGTTCATGCAATGGTTCTCCACTGGGCAGGAGATCCAGGTGACTCAGGTACTTTCAGAACATGGGCACGAAGCTGCCAATCCAGGGCAGAATGTGTGTATGGGCATGGGGAGGGAGGAGACAGACCTACAAGCAGCTCTGGAGCCAGGTGGGCTCTGAACGAGCCTATGGGATTCTTGGGCTGCTGGGCCCCTGAGTGGGAACCCCTTACCTGCATGAGGACTGCGGGTCCCAAGTATTTGTCTCCGTTCCACCAGTAACTGGGACAGCTGGTGCTGCAGCAGGCACAGAGAATGCACTCGTAGAGCCCGTCCTGAGGAGAGAGAGAAGGGGACATGGCTGGAGCAGGAGGCAAAGAGAGCAATCTGTTTTAAGGACAGGGAAAGGGCCAGGACCTGAATTCCTTTGGTCTAGGGAACTTCCAGATCAGGAAACGCCCCTCCCTGATGCAGGCTGGTGCCCCCTCTGCAGTCCAGTCTGTCCTGGGCACCAAGATGCCAGGAGCCTCGCCCAGGGTCACACAGTGGGTGGGGGGGCTCAGCTCACCGTGACATCTGGTTCCTCTCACGCATGTGACAAACATGTTCCCAGCTAACTATGCTGACTTGAGACACTCCAGGACCACAGGAACATGTGACAGAGGGTGTGGGGTTTGGGACCCATTTCAAGCCCTTGCACTGTCACTCCCAAACACCTCCCCTTCTCCAAGTCTTGATTTCTTTACAGGATGCTTTTTATTACTGTTCAGTCCCGTCTGAGTCTCTAGGACCCCACTGGGAGTTTTCCTGGCTAGGGGTAGCTGGCCGTTTGCTTTTCTGCTTCTTTTGACCGATGATAAACAGAGGCACAGAGGGTCACCCAGCTAGTAAGCACCTGAGGCCAGACCAAACTCATGAAGGAGTACTATTTGGTCCGCCCCAGCCCCCTTTGCACCAGATGACCCCCAAGTTGCCCTTCAGCAAAGTTCTGACTCTCTGGGTCTGTGAGTCACCAGAGAAAGGCACCTGTGGACTTAGGCCCAGAAGCCTGGGACTATCTAAGGAAAGATAAGCACCCTTTGCAGCTTCCCTCCCCCGAGAGGCCAGGCTTCCAGGAACCTCAGCCATGGGGAACGCCCCCACCACGCAAGCGGGAAGTGAAAGAGGCCAGTGACCACTGAACCAGCCCTCATGTGGCTGGGGCGCTCACACGACTACCCTGTGTTTCCTGGAACCCTCGACTATCTCTTAGAACCTGATTCAACTGGGACACAATTCTAACAACCTGAGCTGTCTGGGCCATTTTTCAGCTCGTCTATACTGAGGAGGAGGGGCTGCAAGGGCAGCTCAAGGAGAGCTTGTCAGTAAGGGAGCAGCGGATGGGCGGAATGATGACCTTTAAATCTTATACTATTTGGTGTACTCTGGTTAAGGCAAGGATGTATGGAGTGTATTTTAGAAAGATTTCCATTAAAAACAACTAAAGTAAAATTAAAAAGACTTTGGTATTTAAACTGAGCTTTAGTTCTCGGAAAATTCCCTTCAGTGACTGGCAAGGATGTTGGTATCTGCAGCCCAGCTGAGTGACAGCCGGGAATACCCAGAGGCTCCTAGATGGTCAGGTAAGGCCACAGAGCCTGGAGCCCAATCCTAGCTCTGGGGTTAGGACCACCCTTAGGAAAGGAAAAACTTCTATTTGCACCCGGGGCCCATGAAACATCAAGAGAATCAGAAGCCTTGGGAATTGGATGGCCTTGCTTGTGTCAGAAAAAAGAGACTCAAAGCCTGGCCTCCTGACAGGAGAATCTTAGAGGTCACACCCATTCTAGACCAAGAAAAGGATGGAGGATGAAAGTCTGCTTCTGAAACTTTGCCTTTTTTTTTTTTTTTTTTTTTTTTTAAAAGATCTTGGGACATTTGCCCCAGTCTAGGTCTGTCAATAGCAGTTCTAAAAAAGGTAACCATGGCACTAACAAAATACCCTAACCCACCCCTCAAACCAAGACACTAAACGGAATAATACCAGTTTCTCTCGGTCTTCTATGGACTGAAGATATTGCTCCTTGCCCTCTTGGGATTCATCCTTCTTCTTCAGGTAAGGCTGAATGGATTTGTACTGTGCATAAAAGTTATTCAAATCCTGAGAAAGAGAGTAAGAAATACATGAATTAAATCCTCTTATCATATCTTAGAAGAATGGGTAGAAGGGGAAGAGATGGGAAAGGGAATAAGCATTTATTACATGCCTATTATATATACCAGGGATCATATTAAGCTCTTTACAAGTATTAACTCGTTTGATCGTCATAACCGCCCTGCAGATGAGGCAGACAGCAGAAAAGTGACTTGGCTGCAGTCACACAGCTGCAGAATCTGAACATGGATCTGAGCTCAGTTCTTCCTGCCTCAGCCCAGGGCTCTGAACATTGTGGTGGGCCCTAAGTCAACACAGAAGCTCTTCACCCATATTTCCGTGGCCCTTCTCAGACCGAAGCCCAAAGATGTTCAAAGCTCTCACTCCCCTGTTCTTCCTGCTGGCAGCTGTCAAGGCCAGATTCCTGTGGCTTCTCCAGGGTCTGGGGGCCCTCTACAACCCAACCAAACCGAGGGGCTTCTGAAGGGTGTTCTGGCCTTTGGGGATTGTTTTCTCCTAGGCAGCATTCCCTTAGATCCCAGAATTTCTGTCCTTCAGTTAGCAGTTACCCTCAAGTGGGGGAAACCATCGCATTTAAAACATTGTCACAGAAACAAAAATGAAGCAGGTTTTGCCCTTATGTAAACATATGGGCTTATATATAGAAAAAGAAAGAAGGGGAGAGAAAGACTTGAGCAGGCAGAGGGGAGAAGGAAGTATTTGCCAGGGTGGGGGAAGGAGGCAGAGGACTGCAGACAGAGGGGGGATGGGCTGCAGATTTGGGGAACAGAGAATAGGCAGAAAGTCAGTTGGGGGTGGGGGGATGGGAGGTGGAGCCAGATTATGGATGCCAGGCTAGGGGAGACTTTGTACTTCATCTCAGAGGCAGCAAGAAGGCGACAGGGCCAGAGATGTGGCTCTGGAATGTGCAGGACGGGGTAGAGAGGGACTGGGAGCAGGGAGTCCTTGGGAAGCCATGACTGCAGAGAACGGAGGAGTCTCAGAGAAGCCCTCTTTCCACCACGATGTCATACGAGACAGAAACTCACCGGGACCAGATCCTTCATCACGTACATATGGGGAAGAGGGTAGATTTTGGAGACTTTGCTGAGATTGGAGTCGATTCTTCTGGTGCAAGCCAGTGTGTTGCCCCCATTGATATTCATTGCACAGGAACCGCAGATGCCTAAGAGAGACAGTCCCATCTGCTCACTCCCACGCCTTTAGACCAAGCTCCCCATTTCTCAGTCTGCCACCCTGGCAATGCCCCCGAGGCCCGCCTGAAGGCAGACAATTCACCAGCCCGATGGCCTCAATGCAGAATCAGGGGCCGTCATCTATCTGCTGCTTGTTTCTGTGAGATTCCACAAGCTGCCCAGACCAGGGGAGCTCATTTACTAGACAGCTGATATCTGTTGGGTCACCACCCATCTTTCAAAGGAGAAGCAGATTAACCCCACAAAGAAGCCATCTGTGGTGGGTCACTCGCCACAACCTAAGTGCCGACCGTATGTTGGGAAGTCTGGATCCTCTTATAGTGCAGTAAGAACAGATAAGAACAAAAGGAAGATTGGGGACCAGAGTTGATCACCCCAGGAAGACAATCAGAATTTGAGATGCACAATGCCATGGATAGGAAGAGCCTTAGTGCACATCAAAGCTAAAGACACCCCCAACATCACAAAGGGAGCTCAGAAGCCACAGACTCCAAACCCCTGATTGTGCAGATGAGGACAGAGACAGCAAAGCCAATTATCTTTGGTAATCTCAGAGCTGGGACACATTTCAGAATCAACGGGGGTCATGGATGCTAACTTGTGCAGTAAGGAAGGAAATAAAAAAACAAAACAAAACAAAATCTAACTGGGAAATATTTAACAGAATAAAAATAACGCAAATAAAAAATGCAGCCTAGATGTTATCTAAGTCACTATGGTACCCAGAGGGATCTGGTCTGCCCAGAGCTCCCTCTACAAAGCAGGGGTGTCTGGGCACTTGTTCAGAAGTATTTGTTTTACTGACACATACTGAAAAGGCATTTAAAAAAAATCTCTGCTGCACCCATCTAGTTTTTACTTGTAGATACCCCCAGGGAAGAGTGCCATCCTCACCAGGGGAGCCCATTTTCCTCTTGGCAATTTTGCTGACTTTTTTGTGACTCCTACCCATCCCTTCTAGCTCAAGCCTCATGCCCAGCAAAACAGGTCTTGTCCCTAAAGACAGCCTTCTAGATATTTGTTGATAGTAAGCTTCCAGTCCTCTCTTCCCCAGTTAAAACATTTACAGGACATACATTTCCTTAAATATTTTGCCCAAGTTCTTAATGGAAGATATTCATATTAGAATAAACCAAAAGACCCATCCAGATGTTTGCCCTATCTCTGCAGCCTTAGCAAGCTCCTGTTCATTTCCAAGTTTTTTTCTTCCATTTAAAAAAAAAAAATACCCTTTTATTTTCAAAATACATGCAAAGATAATTTTCAACATTCACCCTTGCAAAACCTTGTGTTTCAAATTTTTCTCCCTCCCTCTCTTCTTGACTTGAGACACTCCCCCCCTCTCTCTCACTCTCCTTTTTCCCCTTCTTCCTTTCATCTCCTCCCCTAGACAAGAAATAATCCAATATAGGTTGAACACGTTCAATTCTTCTAAACAAATTTCCACATTTATCATGCTGAATGAGAGGGAACAACCAATGGAGAATTCACCTGAAAAAGTACCATTAGCCACATTCTGTTCAGCTCAGATATGAAAACCAAAATAGGAAAGCCAGCCCCATGGCTCAAAAGGGAGGAAACATTTACCTTCTCGGCACGATCTTCGGAAGGTCAGTGTGGCATCCATCTCATTTTTAATCTTGATCAAGGCATCTAACACCATCGGGCCACATCTGTTAAAGAAGAAGAAAAAGAACACCTATCTTTCAGAAAGTTTAACCCATCCTATTCCATTTTGCTTCCTATTTGCTATAAAGATAGATTTTACTATATTTGTTTCTGGAAAAATACTTGTTGAGTGCAGATTTATTTCCCCCCCTCATTTCCACTGTAATATTAAGCTATGGAGGATACATTATCATAAATACTAAGCATAATCCTATACGAAAAATACCAGGCACATTTATAGGAAACAGAATATGAAATAATCAGATTACTTAAATTATCATCAGTACTCTAAAAATGAAAACCTAGATAGCAAATTCACTACTTGTATTTACTTGTAAAACAGTTGCTTTCATTATGTTTCTGAAAAGGAACCCCATTTGGATATAGAATGAAATGTTTCATTTTAGTAAAGATCATGTTTACTGCAACAAATCTTTTTTTTTTAAAAAGATAGAACTTCAAAAGTTTTCCCAAACAGTCCATCGCGTTACTGAACAGTAATAATTATTGTAAAGTTTTCCCTTATACTGGAGCTAAAATTGTCTTCCAGTTTCTCAAATGACATAGTTTCCAAACCCCTCACCTAGGGTGCCCTTCACCTGAAAGCAGTTTACTAGCAGATCTATTCTTCAGACAGCTTAGTCACATTCTTCTATCACATTCCTCTCAAAACATGGTTTCTGGCCTACACCATCCCATTAGTTGGAGCAGCACCGAGGAGGCACCAGTACTGCCTAACCCAGCTCTTCAGTGGCTGTGGCCACAGGGGAATGATGACTAACTGGTCTCCCTTTGGCAGAGAGAGCTCCCTCAGCTATCAGAGTAACTGACTGGCCCCCAATATGCTATCACTGTGACAGGCATGTGATCTGTTTCCTGTCTTTGACCATTGTGGCCCAGCATGTGCAGTGATAGTACCACTACTCTGTCACTGCTGACCTTCACCTGAGCCTCTCAGCCCACTCTGACACCTAGATTGCCTCACACAATGCTACCCCATTTGCTCCAGACTTTATTCGGGTGGTTTACACCTCACTCTAAGACTTCCTGCACTCTCTTAGTATCTCTCCCCAAGGCCAAGTTCCAGGTGAAAAGGTGGAAAAGAGATCGAGCCCTTCCTCCATTGAGCTTATATTGGGTCCATGAGGTCACAGGCACAGGCCAATCGGAGATGGAGGTAGCTTCCCGTTCCTGAGACGATTTCAGAGTCTTTAGGATTCCCACTGAGGCTGGAGGTCCCACCCATGAAGGAAGTCCCTATGTACTCAACTCACATCCGGGGACCTCCAGGCCATTGGCCCGCTTTACATCCCAACTGCGCTTGCCTGGCCTCTCTAATGGACCCTGACATCCCACATGCAACTTTTGGGTTTTAAAAGCGCACCCAAATGCCAATATGGCAGTAGCAACATTGACTCCTTTTCAGTGATGTCTCCATGACGTGTGGTTACAGTGAGTGTGAAAAAGATAGAAAGGGTGTCAATGGATTGGATGCTTCAATGAGTCAGAAGTGGGATAGGCCAACAAAACAGCTCAACTGAGCTGTAGGTGCCATGTTTTAGGACGTACAGAACAACTAACCATTTGTCCAGACGATGACAGGACAGGGAAAGGATCAGAGTGTTCAAAGGAAATGGAGAGTTTTGACTCAGCCAGCAGAAGACTTAAGAAGACATGCTCACTATCTTCAGGTCATTGTACAGACTCTGCTCCAGACTTGTTCTGCTTGGCCCTCAGAGGCAGGAGGGAATGGACGTGCTGCATTGGGGGCCCTTAGGTCCCTTCTAGCTCTCAAGTTCATGCTCCTGAGTTTCAAAGAAGCAGAGGTCAGCTCCATTCAGGACAAGCCTCCTAACACATGGAGTTTTCCAAAGCAGAATGCCCTTCCTCGTAAGCTCCCCACTGGAGGTCTCCAAGCAGAAGCTGAATGACAGAATTTGGGATATGAGAAAGGGCATTCCTGTGCAGCAGGGGCTGGAGCTGATGACCTCTGAAGGGAATGAACATTTTCCAGGAGAAGCTTGTTAATTCCAGGTCTGTAATCTTATGATTTCAGAGACACCTTGGCTCCTCTATGGTGTCAATCATGATTACATCAGCACATACATGATGAAGGATATGAAATGTGATCCTAGAAACACATGAGAAGGGGCTCGCGCCACACGTGAGTTCATAATAAAGCTGTCTCTCATTTGGAGGTCACTTCTATAGTTTCCCCACTTGATATTGTCCTTCTGAATTAATCAATATCCTATTCTGGACACAGACACTCACCTGTTCAGATCAATTTCATACGTCTGCATCCGGGGCTTATCTCCAGGCTTGTCTGGGTCCCATCTATAGATGGCAAATTTCTTGAGGCGGGGAGCTGCTGCAGCTGCTGTCTGAGCCCCTCGGCATGTCTGAAGTGAGGGGAAAGAAATCGTGCAAGTAAGAATAAATAGTTTGCCCAACATGCAATGATGAACTGTTTCAAGAGCTATTTTTCTATTCGTTATTAAAGGAAGTGGAGCCAAGGTGGTGGAGGAAAGGCAGTGGCTTGCCCGAGCTCTCCCCCAGATCCCTCCAAACACCTGTAAACGCCATAAAAACCATTCCTGGAGCAGCAGAACCCACAAAAGGACATAATGAAATAATATTCCAGTCAAAGACAACTTAGAGGATTGGCAGGAAACATCTGCTGCACTTAGGTGAGTGGTGAAGTGCGATACAGCAGAGGCTGAGCCAGTAGGCTGGGCCCCGGAAAAACGGAGCAGGCCTTCAGAACCACTGAATAATCAGTGTCAGTGGCTGCTTCCAGAGCTCTCAGCCCACAGGTGAGGGGCTCAGACAATGGTCAGAAGGAGATTACAGGGGTCTCTTTGCTAGCACTAAGGCAGGATTCTGTTGCTTTGCCCATACTCTGATCTGGGATGTGGTGATGGCTCATAATCCCAGAGCGAGGAGAGGCACTAGCACCCCAAGGCTTAGGGCCAATGTAGAACCTCGTTATAGTTCCAAAGCAGAAAAAAGTGGTTGTGGTCACCTCACAGACCAGAGCATAGGCCAGGAGAGAAGTAATGCCTCTCTTTAGATCATAACACCTTGGAAGAACTGAAAACTTACAGGTCCCCAGAAGTATCTCTAAAAAGTGCTGCACAAATCCCCTGAAGCTTGGGATAGTGCACACTCTACCCTGGAAGCAAAGTCCCACTTTAACAACGTTAAAAGTCAAGAAATAGAATGGAAAAATGAGCAGACAACAGAGAAAAATTCTGACCCACATAAAGTTACTACAGTTGACAAGGAAGTTCAAAACACATGTTTAAAGAAGATAAAGTCAAAGCTCCTACATCCTAAGCCTCTGAGAAAAATATGAATTAGGGGGCAGCTAGGTGGTCAGTGGATAGAGCATCAGCCCTGAACTCAGGAGGACCCGAGTTCAAATCTGACCTTAGACACTTAACACTTCTTGTGTGACCCTGGGCAAGTCACTTAACCCAATTGCCTCAACAACAAAAAATTAAGTCTCAGGTTATAGAAGGACTCAAAAAAACACTAAAATCAAGTAAGAGAGGCAGAAGAAAAATTAAGAGAAATGAAAATGATGAAAGAAAATCATGAAAAACGAGTCAACAGCTTGGTAAAGGAAACACAAAAAATACTGAAGAAAATAACATCTTAAAATTAACAGTCTAGGCCAAATGGTAAAAGAGATATCAAAAAACCAACTAGGAAAAGAATGCAAGGAAAAGCAGAATTACCCAAATGGAAAAAGAGGCACAAAAATTCACCAAAGAAAAAAATTCCTCAGGCAAATGGAAGCTAATAACTTTATGAGAAATCAAGAAACAATAAAACAAAACTTAAAAAAAAAAATAACAGTGTGAAATGTCTCATTGGAAAAATAATTAACCTGGAATATAGATCCAGGAGAGATAATTTTAAAATTACTGGACCCACTTGAAATCCATAATCAAAAAAACTGAGTATAATTTTTCAGAAGAAAAAAAAAAAGACATTCAATGAAACAGAAAACTTTGAAGTATTCTTCCCCCCCCCCCCCCCCCCCCCACTCACTGATTTATTTTATTTTATTTTTTTAATAACTTTTTATTGACAGAACCCATGCCAGGGTAATTTTTTATATTATCCCTTGCACTCACTTCTGTTCCTATTTTTCCCCTCCCTCCCTCTACCTTCTCCCCCAGATGGCAAGCATGAAGTATTCTTGATAAAAAGATCAGAGATGATAACAAATGTAACTTTCAAATACAAGTCTCAAGAGAAGCACATAAAGGTTAACAAGAAAAAGAAACCAGAAGGGACGTAATAAGGTTAAACTGTTTACATGCCTACATGAGAAGATGAGACTTATAACTCATTATTAGGGTAGTCTGAAAGAGTTTATCTAGGTAGAGAATATAGGTGAGAATTGAATATGAAGGGATGATATCTAAATAAAAACAGACAGGAATGGACTGGGAGAAAGGGAAAAGAAAAAGTAGAATGGGACAAATCATCTCACATAAAAAAGACAAGAAAAAGCTTTCATAGTGGAGGGGAAGAAGAGAGTAGTAGTTGGAGTGAGTAAACCTTACTCTCTCTTTTTTTTTTTTAATTTAATAGCCTTTTATTTACAGGATATATACATGGGTAACTTTACAGCATTAACAATTGCCAAACCTCTTGTTCCAATTTTTCACCTCTTACCCCCCCACCCCCTCCCCTAAATGGCAGGATGACCAGTAGATGTAAACCTTACTCTCATTGGAATTGGCTCAAAGAGGGATAACATCCACCCTCAAGTGAATATAAAAATCTATTTTTTTTTTTTTTTTTGGCTGAGGCAATTGGGGTTAAGTAACTTGCCCAGGGTCACACAGCTAGGACGTGTTAAGTGTCTGAGACCAGATTTGAACTCAGGTCCTCCTGACTTCAGGGCTGGTGTTCTATACAAGGTGCCACCTAGCTGCCCTAATCTATCTTCTTTTAAAGGAAAGTAGGAGACAAAGGGGATAAGGAGAGGGCGGAGGAGGGGAGATGGGAGGTTTAGACTGGAAGACAGACTAAAGGGGTAGTAAGAAGCAAAACACTTTTGGGGAGGGACAGGGTGAAAGGAAAGAGATGATGGAATAAAAAGGGGAGGGGGGGAAGGATGGAGGGAAATGCAGTTAGCAAAAGTAACTGAAAAAAAAAAAACGAAGCAAGTTTCTCTGATAAAGGTCTCATTTCTCAAATATGTAGAAAACAGTCAAATTTATAAAAATAAGAGCCATTCCCAATTGATAAATGATCAAAAGATGAAGTTTTCAGATGAAGTAATCAAAACTATCTATAGCCATATGCAAAAATAGTCTCGCAACTAATTGGAGAAATGCAAATTAAAATAATTCTGAGGTACTACTTCATAAGTATCAAATTGGCTAATAGGACAGAAAAGAAAAATGACAAATGTTGGAGGGGATGTGGAAAAAGCGAGACATTAGCACACTGTTGCTGGAGTTGTAACCTTATTCTTCAACCATTCTGAAACTATGCCCAAAGAGATAAAACCATGCAAATCTTTTTAAAAATATTATTTTTCCAAATACATGCAAAGACAGTTTTCAACATTCACCTTTGCAAAATTTTGTGTTCCTAATTTTTCTCCCTCTTTCCCAAAACTGCAAGCAATCCACTACCAGGTCTATACTCCAAAAGAGATAAAAAGCAAAAAGGAAAAAGCAGGGAGAAAAGAGCTCTTTTCTGGGACAAAGAATTGGAAAATAAGAGGATGCCCATCAATTGGGGACTAGCTGAACAAATTATGATACGTGATTGTGATGGAATATTATGCTATAAGAAATGATAAGCAAACTGCTCTTAGAAAAAACTGGATTTACAGAAGCTGATGCAAGTGAAATGTACTAATGTACAAAGTAACAGCAATATTGTAAGATGATCAGCAGTGAATGTCTTAGCTATTTTCAGCAATACAATGATCCAAGACAAAATCTTGGTTATGAAGATAAATGCTATCCATCCCTAAAGACTGAAATGATGGTGTCTGAATATAGAACAAAACATACGTTAACAATTTTTTTCTTGAGATTTTTTCTTTTTCTTCTTTCATAATAAGACCAATAGGGAAATATGTTTGGTATGACCACACACATATAAAGTATATTGAATTGCTTGCCTTTTCAATGAGGAAGGTAAGGAGAGAAGAGAGAATTTGGAATTAAAAACGAATGTTAAAGCTTGTTTTTATAGGAGCCTGGGGAAAAATAAATTAAACAAAAAAAGAATCAATTTCAAGGTTGTTGGTCTATTTAAAAAAAAGAAAGTCAGTCATCTCTGGTGTCAAGGAAGGGGCATCGGGCTAAGAATCAGCAGAAAGGGTCCCTTGTTCCAGATCCATCACTGGCTCATTGCGTGACCTTGGCCCTTTCCCTCTCTGGGCAAGTTTCAATCCATTTGTCAACAAGCATTTATTAAGCTCTTACTATCTGCCAGGTGCTGTGCTAAATGCTGAGGGCACAACAGAGAGCAAAACCACAGTCCTTCCTCTTAAGGATGATGGTGATGGTTAATGATAAGGCACATACAAGACATCATAGCGTAAACGGAAGGTAATCTTACAGCGCCAGAGCTGGGGCACCAGAAAGTCCTTCCGCAGAGGGGGGTGTAAGCCGAACCCTGAAGGAAGCCAGGAAAACTAAAGGGGGAAGGGAAGGGCGGAACACCCCCCGCAAAGGCAGAGGATGTGGGATGGAGAGCTGAGGACAGGAGCATCCAACAGTTAGCACCCACCAGTCCAGGGCTTGTGGGTTTAAGTATAAATGTTCTTATTGCTCTCTCCTGGGCTTCTCCAAGCAATCCCTGGCATGTGCCCCATGGTACACCCTTCCAAAAAAGCCTGAATTAAGGTGGCTGTTTAGAGAACACAAAGGAGATCATATCCCCAAGAGCCCCGGGTCTGGTTCCTCAGGATCTAGCTGACATTCCTAGCTCTGACACCCCATTTTGTCTCTTTCAATTTGTTCCATCATTTGTAAAATGGGAACAATATTTGTACTTCCTGCCCCACAGGGTTGTTGTCTGTGTTGTGAAAACATTCAAGCAGTAGAGAAATATGAGCCGGTCTAATTTTATTTGGGGTCACATGCACAGCACATTCCAGGTGGGTTACCCATCTGTCTCACAAGGAAAGCAGGCAGGCGCATTACCTTAGGATCATACATATGCACTCCCTGCAGGGGCCATGGCTGCCCCTACTTCAGGTTGATCCCAGGAATTCCTTCAACCGACACATCTGGCTTCTGCTGGAACACCTACAACACCAGGGCTTCCTTGGACAGTGGCCCTTCCACTATGGGGAGCTCCACTATCAGTAGTGAGTTTCTCACATTTAAATGTCCCTGGGACACCTAAACTACTCTCATCTACTAAATAACTTTTCGAGTAGAAAAACTAAGATATCCTCAAAAATAGTAGTAATAAAGTGAATAGCACCCCAAAAAGCAGGGCAATGCAAAAGGACAATTCCTTTTTCTAGGCTGCTCAAGACTTTCTTTGCCAACATAAGTAAAAACTAACCAACTGACCAAAGAACCAATTGACCATGGCAAGCCACATAAAGAGCAAAATGTGCTCCTTTCTTTTAAAAAATTTTTGCATACAGTTTCAAAGATCTCGTGATGAAGACAGCCATCCATACCCAGAGAGAGGACTATAGAAAATGAGTGTGGTTCACAACATGGTGTTTTTATTTTTTGTAGATTTTATTTTCTTTCTCTCCCCTATTTGATTTTTCCTGACATATCCTAGTGGTTTTTTAATTAGTGTTGTTTAAATGACTTTGACAAAAATTCATTCTTGAGCAGTACATTCACTATCTTTGAGTGCCAGAAAGTGGAAGATTTCAGGGTCATTGATCTGTGGTAGATGGGCTCTGGAGACCATGAGACTGGTGTTAAAGGGATCTTGGAAGCCAGGCCCCATTTACTGGAGAAGAATTGAAGACCCTGGAGGATTACTGGATTGCCCAAGGTAAGAGAATTCAAGCCTGGAGACAAAATTCAGGTGTTCCAATTCTAGGACCAGCACTCTGCACTAAACAAAGTTATTCTTCATTTAGTGCTCATACAATACATGGGCATTAAAAACATACACATACACATACACACACACACACCCAGGCATTTGCTATTTGAAAACCAAGAGGAGACAGTCATAAGAAAATTTAGACATTGGATTTGGGGAAGTGAGGACAGCAGTTTCCAAGTTGTGATAAATATTGGATATTGTTCCTCAAGGATTCAGAATTTCAACAGTCTGGAGAAACATTAAGAATTTGGAGGGGAAGGACAAAAAATGACTCTGTGTTGGGGACTAGAGAGTGGGGGGAAAAGGCCCCTGTCAGCGAAATGGAAAATTTGGCTCAATTTTGAACTCTGCCAGCCTCCACTAAGAAAACATTTCTTCTTCCCCAAACTAATAAGCATATATTTACACATTAAAACTAATAAGCACATATTTGTATAGTACTTTCCAGAAGTCAACTGAAAAGATACCTGTAAAATAAAATTCCTGCCCTCAAAGAATCTTATCATTTAATTGTAAAAAAAAGATATTAATAATTGGTTTGAAATGTAAACTTCCCATTTATTGTTCTTATCTCCTCCTCCTAATTAAATCTAAATGATTTTTTTATTTTTTTGGGAAGAAAGGGGAAGAGAGTTGGTGAAAATGACTATTTGGGGATTCAAGTTTTAGATGCCTGAAGTAGATCAAGGTTTTTTAAACTTTTTTCCATTTACAATGCCTTTTTGCCCAAGAAATTTTTATGTGACTGTGGGTATTTAGGTATATAAATAAAACATTTACTGATAATAAGTCATAATTTTGCAACTCCCACATTAAGTTATAAGACTCCAAATGGGGTTGTGAACCACAATTTAAGAAGCTGGGAAACAGTATCAGACCCATTCAGCAAGCATTCATTAGGGGTTTATGTATACAGTGCACTTCTATGCCTGGCCACAAAAAAGGCAGTTCTTGCACTCCAGGAGCATATGTTCTATTAAGAGATAGGGGAGGAACATACATATACACAGATGGGTAAAATATAGTTGACTGTGAAGGTGCAAATAAGAGGTCCAGACAAAACTCTTGGAAAACCTGAAGAGAATACTCTTGAGTTGGTGTATCTGGGCAAGTATAGGGGAAGTTGAGGCAGGATTTGAGAAGGAAACACAAGAGGAAAAGACACACATTTTAAAAGATCTTGATGCAGTAGAACTTCTAGACACTGGGAATGACTTTAAATGTATGAGAATGAGACAATGAAATGTCCAGTCCAAGGAACATTTAATCAGTAGTTAGTTGGGCCGGCGTTTCCAATGTGGACAGAGAGTAACGTGGGAAATAATGTTAGGAAGGAAAGGTGGAACCCGATTGGGCCATATGTGCTAGCCTTAGGAATGACATGGTTTTGTCCTTAGAAAGACCATTCTGGCCACTGTGTGATGAACTGGAACCTGAGTGGAGACTGGATGCCTAAGATTGAGTATCATTAAGTGCAAAGTTGTGCCATACAAACTATTGTCTAAGCTCAGAGAAAGTAGAGATCAGCATGGTGTAGTGGAAAGTCCCTGTGGGGAGGAACCAAGGGAGGAAGCTGCAATCCAGGGTTCTCCAGACTGTCACATTGCAGTTGTTTCTTTTTTAGATCATAGGTAAGAGAGTAATAGACTTAAAAAATCTTAATGATCACATGGTCCAAACATTTCATTTTACAATTGAGGAAACTTAAGTTCAAAGAGACTAAGGGACCTGCTCAAGCTCATACAAGTAGTAACTAGCTGTTGGGACAAGGTGGATTACCATCAAAAATAAACATGTATCATTTGTGTGTTTAAGAAACAAAGAGCTAACAGGATGATTTCAGAAAGGCCTGGAGAGACTTGCACGAACTGATGCTGAGTGAAATGAGCAGGGCCAGGAGATCCTTATATACTTCAACAACAATACTAGATGATGATCAATTCTGATGGACCTGGCCATCCTCAGCAATGAGATCCACCAAATCATTTCCAATGGAGCAGTAATGAACTGAACCAGCTACGCCCGGCGAAAGAACTCTTGAGATGACTAAGAACCATTACATTGAATTCCCAATCCCTATATTTTTGCCTGCCTGCATTTTGGATTTCCTTCACAGGCTAATTGTACAATATTTCAGAGTCTGATTCTTTTTGTACAGCAAAATAACAGTTTGGGCATGTATACTTATTGTGTATCTAATTTATACTTTAATATATTTAACATCTACTGGTCATCCTACCATCTAAGGGAGGGGGTAGGGGGAAGGAGGGGAAAAATTGGAACAAAAGGTTTGGCAATTGTCAATGTTGTAAAATTACCCATACATATAACTTATAAATAAAAAGCTATTGGAAAAAAAAAAAAAAAAAAGAAACAAAGAGGTATAAGACAAGCCATAGTCTCTGCCCTGGAAAAACTAATACTCTAGTTGGGAGAGTCAAGGACTGTACATAAAAAGGTAAATGCAAGGCAACTGTATTTTGGAGGACAAAGGGTAAAATCAAGAAAGATATCTTTTCAGGGAAGGGAATGGTCTCCTCAGTCCTCTACTTGGGCAGAAAAGACTTCCCTCCCCAAAATGCCTTGTATTCTTTTTGTTAACATCAATTATATACTTGTATTTGTCTGTTTTCTTTGTTAGTAAGAACTGTTTGATTTCTGACTTTATGTCTCTAAGGCTTAGCACGGAGTTTGTAGCAAATGTTTACTAAAGGCTTATTGATTGGTTGATCAAAGAGTTTGGTCATTTCACAGCCACATAAATGTGGGCAAATAAATCATTTCAACTAAGTCCGCACAAGAGTAAAATGGACCTCACAGTATTGTTTACCAAGAAAAAAAGCACCTGGCAATTTATAAAAGTGCTATGGAAAAGGGAGCTAATTGTATTATTCTCAATAACGTTGTTGTTCATATCCAAGGAGCTAACAAATTGTGCCTACCCTTTGATCCAGCTGTGTCTCTACTGGGTCTGTATCCCAAAGAAACCATAAAAGAGGGAAAAGGTTTCACATGTGCAAAAATGTGGCAGCTCTTTTTGTAGTAGCAAGGAACTAGAAACTGAGTGGATGTCCATCAATTGGACAATGGCTGAATAATGTAGTATATGAATAGAATGTTATTTTATAAGAAACGATGAGCAGGTGGATTTCAGGAAAGCCTGGAAAGACTTACATGAATTGATGTTGACTGAAATGAACCAACATAACACTGTACACAGCAAGAACAAGATTATGTCATGATCAACTGTGATGGACTTGGCTCTTTTCAACAAAGAACTGATTCAAAGCAATTTCAATAGACTTGCGGTGGAGAGAGCCATCTGCATCCAGAGAGAGAACTATGGAGAATGAATGTGAATTGAAGCATTGTATTTTTGCCTTTTTATTGTTGTGGTTGTTTGCTCGTTTTTTTTTTTTTTTTGTCTTTCTTATTTTTTCCCTCTTTTGATCTGACAAAAATGATAATAAATTTAGAAGAATTGCACATATTTAACCTATATTGGATTGCTTGCTGTCTTGGGGAAGGGAAAGGGGGAGAAAAATTTGGAAGGTTTTGCAAAGGTGAACACTGAAAACTATTTCTTCAGATATTTGGAAAAATAAAATGCTATTAAAATAAAAAAAAAGTTATTTAGTCACATCTGACTCTTCATGACCCTATTAGAGGTTTTCTTGGCAAAGATAGTGGAATAGTTTTCCATTTCCTTCTCCAGTGGATGAAGGCGGACAGAGGTGACTTGCCTAGGGTCATACAGCTAGTTTTGTGGCTGCATTTGAACTTAGGCTTTCTGACTCCAGGCCTCCTTTTTATCTCCTTCCACTTAACATTTTAATTAGGGGAATTGTAAAGATAGTTTTTAACATTTACTTTTATAAGACTCTGATTTCCATCTTTTTCTCCCGCCCTCCTCCCCAGAATGGCATCAATCTGATATAGGTTACATGGGTACAATAGTTGTTACACTATTTCCACAAGAGTCATGTAGTGAAAGAAGAATCAGAACAAAAGGGGAAAACCACAAGAAAGGAAAAACAACAACAACAAAAGGGTGAAAATAGCCCGCTTCCATCTGCACCCAGACTCCATGTTCTTTTTTCTGGATGTGGCTATTTTACGCTATCCTAGTTCTCAGCACTAATGACCTCCTTACCCACTTGCGTCACAGCCATACGAGATTGCAACAATGTCCAAAATAACTAATGTATTTTGCGCTCATTCTCACAGGTGTTGATTTCACTCCAATTAATCCTAATAATAAGGCGCACGAAACACAAACTTTGCTCAGCAGCTACCAAGAAAGGAGTAAATAAGTTCTACGAGGGAGCAAGAAGTTAATTATTAATTTAATGCTCACTCTTCAGCGAGACTCCAGCACCTGGATAAAGTGACAGATCCCCCAAGAGACTGAAGTACAGATGGAGATAATTGACCTTTGACGTTCTTTCCGGATCTGAGAGCAGGGGAAAGGTTATTCCTTGCCCAAGTTTACCAGAGGAAAGTGGGGGGAGGAGGAGAGGAAAAGCCGTACAATGGAAAGCGCATGAGCTGTGACCTTGGACTAATAACCCCCTTTGCTTGTTGGGCCTCACTTTAATTACTTGCAAAATTAAGAGGTTAAACACAACCAGCTCTGACACCGTATGTTCTAAGGCTCCCCAGCTCTGACACCCTGGGTGTCTAAGGGCCCTGACGTCCTGGGTTCTAAGACTCCCGGCTCTGAGGTCCCGTGTTCCAAGATACTTCCCGGCTCTGACATTGTGTTCCAGAGCCCCTCCTGAGTTAGTTAACAGCTCGATTCTAGATCCCTCTCAGCTGATTTTGTTCCAGGTTCCGTGGGCCTTCCTATGCTCGCTTCTAGGTGCCTCGCAACGCTGGCGCTTTATATTTCAGGTCCCGCCCTCCCTCTCGGCGCTCTTGGGCCTCGGCTCTGAGAGACGCCGTAGTCCCCCGGCCTCCGTTTCCCCACGTGTAAAGAGCAGGGGCTGCCCCGCGGATTCCCCCTGCTCCGCCCAGCCCTGTGGCTCCGCGACTCCCGGCTGCTTACAGCCCTCCTAGCTCTGTCAGGCCGGGCCGGGCCGGGCCTCACCTGTACTCGGAACCCGGGGAGGAGAGCGACCCCCGGAACAAGACTGCGCTTCAAGGAGACTCCAACCACCGCCGCCATTATGTCAGTAACGTCACACTCGCCCCGCCCTTCTATGGGGCGTGAGAGACAACTCCCTTCTCCGTCAGCGTCCCGTCGACCATCGCGGGAACCCAGACGGAAGTGGTAACGCTCTAGCCACTAAACACCGAGGAGGGGTGCTTGCACTTCCGGTTTTTTGAGTATGGCGGAAGTAAACTTGAAATTGAGCAGGACTAAAGCGCAGGCGCAAATCCATCGAGACTTCTGGCCGAGGGCCTTTGGGGGAAGAGTGGCTAGACCTAATCCAGGGGGCGGAGCCAGGCGTTTTTTCCGTTCCGCCTTCAGTTTTAACCCTCTTTTTGTCACTTTCCACGTTCGTTTTGGCTGTGTAAATCCTATTCTCCTGCCTTTGTACCCTCCCCTCCTTCTGACATGACAGTTCTGACAGTCCCTCGGTTCCCTTTGTAAGGCCGGAGAAACTGAGCAAGACAGAGATGAGAGAGTATTTAATAATTTACTAATTGGAGAGATATACTGGGGGCCAATGGATACGACCCATCATCTCCAAGAATCCGGCCAACAATCGTTCTCTTTTTTTTTTTTTTCCCCTGAGGCAATTAAGGATTAAGTGACTTGCCCAGGGGTCACACAGCTAGGAAATGTTAAGTGTCTGAGGTCATATTTGAACTCGGGTCCTTCTGGCTTCAGGGCTGGTGTGCTATTCATTGCGCCATCTAGTTGTCCCTAACAATCAGCTCTCAATGAGAGTTATTATATGTGTGGCTCAGACTGCGGCAGGGGCGGAGTCAGGGTGCTGAGAGCGCTAACGGGACTCTGACAGGGTGGGGCAAGCCTCTAGGGAGGGGATGATGTAATCAGGGGAGGCACCTAGGCCCTGGGGAAAGGCATCTTTATAAGACAGTATCTGATATTCTGATAGCTTGGGATGGAGAGAGGCCTGTGGATGCTCTGTCAAGGATTCCGATAAAGAGGCAGGGGAGGTTTTGCAGAACTGAGAAACAGGGAAACCGAGGCAGGACCGAGTCAGGATAATTAGGGAAACTGAGTCAGGACAATAACAGAGAACTGTCGCCTAACATTCCACGCTCTCTCTCTCTTTGTTGAATTATCTTCCTCTATAAGGTCTCAGCGCCATAATTTTGACCAACTCTATGTGAATTAAATAAAAGTGCGCAAGACAGTCCCGCTGCCCTACGAGGGGCTCCCCAAGTCTGTCAGGGGCTCCAAAAGTGGGGCCTCTATGGAACAGGAGCTGCTACTAGGAGACAGATTTCTGAGCAAATCATGCACTTAGACCAAGGCAGGCAACCCCGAACTATTAGAGTCCCGATATCAAAATGCTGAAATAGTAATTAAGGACCTGGGGAAACAGTAGTGGAGGAACAAATCAGAGAGACTCCCAGATTACTAGTTGTTTATAAAGAATAATCCCCAAAACTGAGTCTGCCAGGGGCAATTCCAGCAGAATAAGGGAATTCAAAGTTAAATAACCTCCAGTAAATTTTAAGCAAGGAATAAAATAATTTCCAATTCAATCTGAAGTAATGGAATAGGGGCAGGGCAGAAGTGCCTAAGAAAAATACATCAGTTTTTCCCACTTTCCTGACCAGCTTCAGTTTCCTTTCTTTCTTTCTTTCTTTTTTTTTTTTTTTACAAGGAAAAGAACTTATCAAATTCCATATATAAATCCCAAGAGTGAATCAAAATTCCTATCTGTAACGGACTAGTACAGTAAGTTTCCTAAAAATCCCTCTAACATACAGCAATAGTTAAACAGTTTTAACAAATCTTAAACACAGCAATACGTTAAAATTTTAACAATAATTCAACCACTTTCCCACTCCCCAATATCAGTCCAAGTTACATCAGGAGCAGTGATCTTCTCAAAAAGTGCTGTCTGCTGAGGAGTCCAAAGAAGGCGTGGCCGTGCTGCCTGATGGGCCGAACCAGAAGCAGGTCAATACCTCTAATTGACCAAAATCTAGAAATAAAGGTTAGAGCAGACTGATACAAAATGTGAAAATTGTATGAATTGGCCAGGGCTTCCCAAGAGATAAAATAGCAGTTAGGCTTTTGCTCTCTCATTATTTAGAAACCTTTAAAAACCTGACTATCCACAGACACAAATATTCAGTAACAGATAGATGACCGGGATAAATACCCATTTGCCAGGTATTTAGGATATAATGATTACATATAACCAGATTGGAAATAGCAAGGTATTGTTATGCCAAAGTTCCCTTTTAATGGGGTGACCCAGTTCCTTCAACAGTCCTGTTTCGTAATTCTGCCTTAGATTATAACCATCCCCTCTTAATGTTTGAGATAAAGGTTTTATAGACATTCCTTAATGTTTGACAATATAAAGGTTTATCCATTTCAGATGTCATTAGAATATCAGTAATGTCATTGTTCTTGTTATTCCATAAAAAGCTTGCTGTTCCCATACTTGGGGCTAGACTCTTTCAGATAGTCTCATCTAGCCCTGGGATCAACATGGATCCATTGGTCCCAGTATTTCTCTCCATTTAATAAATTATTGAATTGGTCTCTAATCTCCGTCTTGCTCACTTTCTTTGGCATTACAGTATGACATAATTGAATTGCATTAAGTTTCTATTGACCATTGCTGTGATAATAGAAATTAGTTTCAGGAGGAAAAAATGCAGGGACACAACCAAACATAAGCAGTTAAAACTTAACTTCCAGCAAAACAGAATAAAATAGCTTTAATTCATTTTTACTCTAGATAATTGTCCCACTAATTGTCAGAGGGTGGAGCTTTAAAACTCCAAACTACATTAACTATAAGGCCAAAGAATTTTACTTCTATTAACAAATTCTATTAACTAAGTTTCAGACATATCCTAAATAGACATTTACCATAAACATATATTTGTGACAATAAGAATTTGTTTCAGTAAGTTCACTTCTTTCAAATCTAAGCAGATGTGAACATTATACATACAAATCAGTTTGCTTTTAAAAAATACCCAATACATAGATAAATATCCCAAATTACATATTGTTCATAACAGAAACATTTTCAAAAGGACAAAAAAAAATATATTATTTTCAGAGGCTTTTTAAATGACCTCGGAATTACCTAATACAATCAGTTAAAACTGAGAATATCCTATACAGAACATCCTAATATCACATAAAAAAAATCCAAGAGGTTCTTACAAATATTAAACTTTTAGAAATACCATAACGTCATATCAATAACAGTAATAAATTGGTTTCAGTAAGTTCACAAGTTTGCTTTCATATTTAACAGAAACATTTTCAAAAGGACAAGGAAAAACTAAATGGGCATAACCTCAGGATACAATCAATTAAACTTATACAGAATATCCAGTTCTAAGAAAAGAATCTAAAAGATTCTTAAAAATATCCTTTAAACGTTTAGAAACAGCCTTACCAAATTATAGATCAATTAATTTATAAGAGGGTCTATCTCTTGAAATCTGGAACACACTTAGTGTGGGGAGGATTCCACATGGCCGCCCTTCCCCCCACTCAACCTCCAAAGAGACTGGGGGGAGGGAAGGGGAGCTAACCTGGCCCCCAGGCTAATTAAGTGCTAAGTAACTGGAGTAGCAGAGAGCAGTGGGGACTAGTTTAAGACAAAAGATCCTTACCCCACCCAACCTTTAGTGGGTTGGGGATGGGGGTGTTGAAACTTTTAGAAAAGTCAGACCCTAATTGGAGACACATGACCCCTTTCAAGTACGTTAACAGAACTTCACCCCAATAAGTTCTTAAGTTCAAAGATAACCAAATCTAGCCTGCAAAGGAAACAGTAAAATTATTTCTCACAATTTAAAAAATCATTCTAATCAGATGTTTTCTCCAGCCTGAGTTCAAAGCAATCAGCATAAACTCCTTTTGTTCTCCAGAGGCCTCATCTAAGGTATTTAAGCCATGCCTAAATTTAAACTACCCCAGTGCCAATTTTTTTTAAAGTTTAAAATCACAAGTAACTTTTAAACAATTCTCAAATTTCTTAATTTAGCAGAGCTCTGAACCAAACAAAGTCACAAATAAGTGACAAACAGCACATAAAACACATGGATATGACTACATGACTGCGCGGCCAAAAACATGAAACAAAACATTGCCCAGAGTTGTGCCAACTGGCACACAGAACCAGATGTGTCTTAGACACCCAGGTAGGGTCCCCTGAGTCCAGAAGACCCTACTCTCAGAATTTATGCTCGTCAGCATTTCATAATTGTGGGAATCCAGATGCTAGCATACAGAACACAACAGGTACAGACAGATAGAACAGATGGTACCCCAAAAGGTACTCGGACTTACTCTCCAATGGCCGAAATGGGAGTGTTAGGCTGTTGTGTCTGGAAACTGCTTTTTTTCCCAGAGGCTCTGGAAAAAAAATCCAAGGGGGTAGGCCTCTTCAGGCCAAGAATTCAGATCCCCAGCCACCCTGAGCAAGAAAAGTCTCTTATCTCTAATCCTGCTCATTTTCTGAGCAAGACAAAGATTAGAGAATATTTAATAATTTATTAAATGGAGAGATATACTGGGACTAATGGATCCATGTTTGGTCCCAGGACTGAATGAGACTATCATCTCCAAGAATCCAGCAAACAATCAGTTCTCAATGACATATATACCCGTGGCTCAGATGCAGAGGGTAGATTGAGGCAGAGGCAGAGTCAGGGTTCTGAGAGCTGGAACCGGATTCTACCAGGATGGGGTGAGCCTCTGGAGAGGGTCAGAGACATAATCAGGGGGAGGCACCCCGGACATGGGGAGAGGCATCTTGATAAGACAGTATCTGATATACTACTAGCTTGGGATGGAGAGAGGCATTCTGATGTTCCAACAAGGATTCTGATAAAGAGGCAGGGGAGGTTTTGCAGAACTGAGAAGCAGAGAAACCCAGGCAAGACTAGGTCAGGATAATTAGGGAAACTGAGTCAGAACAATAAGAGAACTGTGGCATAACACCTTTAACCAGTAATCTCTTTCTTAATTAGTTACTTTTGGGAAAATTGGGTGCAGCCATCTCTGCTTTGGAATAACTGGCATTTATGTAGTGCTTTAGGTTTCAGAAACTTTATAGATAACTTAATTTGAGCCTCATACCAACCCGGGAAGCAGATGCTATTATTATTCCCATTTTACAAATGAGGAAGCTAAGACTGATAGAAGATCTAATCAGGAAGTTTATCTAAGATAATCAAACACCTGCAGCTTTTAGCTATAGCTAAAACCATATAGCTATAGCTCAACGTGTTATTGCAAGGTCTCAAGTCACAACATAGTTGAAGTTGATATTCTTTTTTTTTCTTTTTCTTTTTTTGCTGAGCAATTGGGGCTAAGTGTCTTACCCAGAGTCACAAAACTAGGAAGTGTTAAGTGTCTGAGACCATCCTTTGCCTTTCCTCTCACTCAACAATCTGATTTCTAACCTCTTTACTCAAATGGACAGCTCCCTCCAAAGTTACCATTGATTGAGTGAAGAGTAGCACAAACTAGCACCCCTCAGTGGACAGAGTTCACCCACTGTCCTGGCTACAAGTGTTTCTATACATGTTCCCAGCCATGCATGTCCCCCCATCATCTATATTCCCTATGTCTTTCACCATTGGTGGAATACTGAGTGGGAGAATGCATGTCTAAATTTATGGGGAAATCTTTCTAATATATTTAATTAAATGCCTCTTGCTTTGGGAAAAAAAAAAACCCTACCAAATTACCAATGGTCTCTCTCTGTCTCCCTTTATTTTCTCTCTGTCTCTGTTTCTCTGTCTATCTCTCTGTCTCTGTTTCTATTTCCATCTCTATTTCTTTCCCTCATCTCTTTCTCTGTCTCTCCCTTTCTCTGAGTGTGTCTGAGTGTGGCTCTCACCTTTTTTTGGGAAACATTAAGGGTGACTTGCCCAGGATCATACAGCTAGTAAGTATCTGAGGCCTCATCCAATGATCTCTTAGTTAAGACGTCTAGTGTTTAAAAGAATTGCACATGTTTAACCTATATCACATTATTTGGTATCTGGGGAGGTGGGAGATAAGAGAGAGGAGAAAAAATTGGAACACAAAGTTTTTTTCTTTTTTTTTTTTTTGTATTTTAAGATGTAAATATTTTTTCTTTTTCAAAAGTATTTTTTTTTCAAATACATGTGAAGATAGTTTTCAACATTCATTTTTGTAACATTGTTTTTCAAATTTTTCTTCTTACCATCCCCAAGACAGCAATCCATCTGATATAGGTAAAATAATACTCCTTTGTGTTCCCATATTTAACACAAAGTCTTACAAAAGTGAATATCGAGGCACCCAATGGTTTCTACAGTTATGAAAACTGAATTGGAGAAATGAAACTTATATTAGAAAACTGAAACCCACAAGGACATCAAAGAATAATCAAGGGAGGTAGTTATCTACTTCCTTCTAGAAGGTATGCTTCTTGGAAGCAGAGACTGGGTTTTGTAATCAGGACTTGTGGCCTGAGGTTTGAAAAGAATCTTTTGTTCTTTGCCCTAGCCCTCCACTGCTATCTTCCTTCTTATAGAAAGTAAGCTCCTTGGAGGTAGGGACCAGCCATACAATTAGAGATGGAGATTCAGGTCCTATAATTTTTGTAAAAGCTAATCAATAGGGAATCAGGGGAGAGACTTGTGGACAGAAAATAAAATAACTGCCTTTGGAGTTCCAAAGGTGTGTCTGCTAACCTAGGCACCCATTCTTGCATTCTTCAGTGAGTCATTGGAGTTCTTGGTAAGAGATTTTGTTTCTTACACTTTCTTAGAGTAACTGATTTGTTTCCATGTATTCTTCTGAGATAGTCTCCCCTTTCTGAATTTTCTGGTTCTCTTCCCTCTAGACATTCTCTTTCTCTTTTGATGGCTCATCATCCATACCAACACCCCTTAACTGTGAGTGTATCTACAGAGTCTGTTTTGATCTCTCCTCTCTTCTCTCTCTCTTACACTAATGACTTTGCCTAGCCCTGCCTCACTTAAATCCAATTCCCTTACAAGTCATTGGTCCTCTTCAAGAACAAAGGATGAACTATAACAAGAAGTAACAACACTATTCTCTCTGCATGATACTCACCCACTCTTATGGTTTAATTGTCATTAGGAATCAGATGATTCCTAAATCTATTTATCCCCCTTATCTCTATGGGCAGCTAAGTGGTGCAGTGGATAGAAGGTCAAAGGCCTGGAATCAGAAAGATGAGTTCAAATCCAG
Organism: Sarcophilus harrisii; assembly: GCF_902635505.1. Classification (NCBI taxonomy): domain Eukaryota; kingdom Metazoa; phylum Chordata; class Mammalia; order Dasyuromorphia; family Dasyuridae; genus Sarcophilus; species Sarcophilus harrisii. The sequence continues at coordinate 567,041,648 of NC_045428.1, read as the reverse complement.
CCTCAGACACTTATCAGTGTAGGTCCCTAGGCAAGTCATTTAACCCTATTTGCCTTAGTTTCCTCATCTGTAAAATAAGCTGGAGAAGGGATTGGCCAAACCACTCCAATATCTCTGTCAAGAAAACCTTGAAGTGTCATATATGACTATAATGGAATATTGTGCTATGAGAAATGATGAGCAGGCTGTTAAAAACATGTTTGATACTGAAAATCAGATATTGAAGAAAATTTATTAAAGAAGAATCTGAAGGAATTGTCTTAATGTTTCTAGTCAGAAGCGGGTTCTGTTCCTATTTGGGAACAGGGAGCACTGAGCACAGAAGTGGGAGAAGCTTTATACTTGTTAGCTCGATGTAGTTCCTTCAGAGATTGGATCGGTCTGTTTCCTTCTGGGTTACAAACTTTCTGACACACCTATTGTATGTTTTCCCTAACTATGTATAAGCATGTTCCCCCTCTCTTGTCATACACCTCGTGTTCAAAAATGGTAGAAAATTCCTCCTAAAAGGTGTGTTGTTTAATATTCAATTAGCTTGCACATTATACTATTAAGCATGCACAATAGCAATTTGGCCAAGTTAGGTCATTGACCCCAACCAGTTTGAGCTGGATCAGCTATTTTCTTAAGCTTGTGGTTTTCTCAAAATCTTGACTCTTTCTGATTGCATGAGTACACACGTGCCATCTCAGCTCCCCAATTCCTTGTTCGCGGAAGGCTTCTGAGAGATTGAAACTTAATTGTTCTATGGAAACTTCCTTAATTTCTCACATTCTGAAAACCCACTAGTCAGTGGTACTTACAGGTGGTATCTTACATTACTTTGAAGTTTACAGCATCCTGTGGAAACTTAACTTTTCAGTGTTTCTCACAAGGCTGATTTCAAAAAAGCCTGGAAAGACTTACATGAATTGATATTGAATGAAGTGAGCAGAACCAAGAGAACATTGTACACAGCAACAAGATTATGTGGTGGTCAGGTATGATGGATTTGGCTCTTTTCAACAATAAAGTGATTCAAGGCAATTCCAATAGACTTGGGATGTAAAGAGCCATCTGCATTCAGAGAGAGAAGTTTGAAGACTGAATGTGGATCAAAGCATAGTATTTTCATCTTTTTATTGTTGTGGTTTTTTGCTTTTTTTTTTTTTTTCTTCCTTTCTCATTTTCCCCCCTTTTAATCTAATTTTTCTTGCTTAGCATGAAGAATATGGAAATATGTTTAGAAGAACTGCACATGTTTAACCTATATTGGATTACTTGCTGTCTAGGGGAGGAAGAAAAATTTGGAACACAAGGTTTTGCAAAGGTAAATGTTGAAAGCTATCTTTGTAGGCATTTTGAAAAATAAAAAGCTATTATTAAAACAAACAACAACCCAGATGTGTACACAACTGAGAAATGTCAACAGGAAACCACAATATCATAAGACTTATGTAAAAACAAGATTTATTACAAGAGAAATAAACATACATGTGGAAGCCAGAGTTCACAGTTCTTACAGAAGTTTGTATATATATGACAGTACAAGAGGAGGAGGAGAAACCAAGAAGGGGATAGGCATGGGAGGTGAAAGGTACAGTAACTCCTCCTAAAGGGGAGGAACAAGGAGATAGCAAAAGCCCTGCCTATTCCCTTGGGACCTATGGAGATAGGAGGGTCTGCTTATCGACAAGCTGCACATGCATTTTCCCAGCCTGGCACAGACTGGCTGGCACCTGTCTTGTCTCCTAAGGACATATAGGGAATTCAGCTTGGAGTGCAAACAACAAATGATGTTAATTGGATAGGGATTGCTTTGTCCCTGACACCGTTCAGGGCCTCCTGTATTCTCTGGATTCAGTATTTCTGGAAAATATGCAACTAAAAAATAAAAAAGACAAGTTCAGGGAACCCCTTAACAGAAGTGCCTGAACAACAAAAATCTCTCTCTATAATTCTCGTCCCTACATCACTAACTGCCTGTTGGCTATCTCCTAGGCATCTTAAATTTAACAGGTCCA